>NW_028126544.1:0-1418508 GCF_965194825.1 Balaenoptera physalus | reverse complement strand
TTATGACATTGATTTCATGGCTGAGTGATATTCCATTGTACATAAGGACCACAACTTTTTTATCCATTTTTCGCTTTCCTGGGATATTTAAGGTGGAATGAAGTGGAGGTCCTTGTCAACAGAGCAGCCCTAAACTTTGGGGTGCTTGTGTCTTGCTGATTTTCAATTTTCCCACTTTATAGCCCCATGCGTGGAAGTGCCCTATGCTCTCTAAGCTGTGTTTTTTAGATGTTTCAGGACACACCGTACACTTCTCCAGAGTGGCTGTTGGCAATTTACATCCCGCCCATCAGTGTAGCAAGGCTCCCATTTCTCCATGGCCTGTCCTGCATTTCTGGTTTTGACACTTTTTTCAGCATGGCCCTTTTGACCGATGGGAAGCGAGACTTCTTTGTAGCGCTGATTTGCCTTTCCAGGTTGCTTGGTTGGCCAAAAAGGGCGTATGCGTTTTTTCCTGAATATATTCAGGAAAAAACGCATACGCCCTTTTTGTCCCAGGGCATCATTGTCAACGTTTTGCCGCTTTTCATGTGCTTTAATGGCAATTCGAAACTACCTCCTGAAATCTGTTTCCTGCAATTCTGCCTTGATTTCACATCCTCTTCTTTGCCTTCCCTCAATATATTTGTGGACGAGAGTTATCATTTATAACTCTGTAGCTTTGTGAATTGCAGTGCCCTGAAGCTCCATTTTACAACTCGCTTTTTTGGGAGCTGGCCGCAAAAGCGCAGGATGGCTTCAGGCCCTGTTCTGGTTCCGGGGGGCAGGCTGAGCCTGTGGTTAATTCTTCTTCCTGACGGGAAAATAGAGTGACCTGTGCCTGTCCCAACACCAAGAGCTAGTGTCTCATTGGTTCCCCGTCTTCCCGTTCTTCCTCAGGACAAATTTCAACCAGTACGGAACAGGAGGTTAAAGGTGCTGATGCACCAAGTAGGGAGATTGCTAGTAAAGTGGCTGGAATGGCGAACCCGAGCACAAGGAGATGAGAAATGAGGTGCGTTTTAGAAACCTTTCCCCATCACACGGTGTACCATCTTCTGGGTTTCTCATGCATGTTTTCGATGTAGGAAGATGCCCTTGAACCTGGAGATTTGGGACCCATGCGATGGGTAGCAGGCAGTATTACTTTAAGGGTCTGCGTTTGCTCACCCAACCTCACCAAACCTCTCAGCCCCAAGAGTGTCCACCCTTATGTCTCATCCAGCTGTGGGTCTAGATATGGTCACTCCAGGTTGCATCACAGCCCCTGAACGAATTGTGTAAGAATTTCTCTCTCTTTCCCTGTCTTTGTTCCATGGGTTTTTGAAAGTAATTTATTTTTATAATGGGGTTTAGCTGCTTTTCACGGCTGTGTTTATGCCACTTTACACCCACTTGACACACTAACAGAGAGATATCAATACATAGGTTTTAAGATTCTTACTACTCAGATATATTCTTGTGCGGTGAATCGGGCGTGTTGAGTCCAGTTCTCTGAGCAAGGAGTAGGTCTTGTCTATTACATATTGGGTTTATGGAACGGTATCTGAGCTGATTTGAAACTCTTGTTTTATGTATCACCCCACCTCAGCTTTCCCGTTAAGCAGCCATAGTGTGTTTTCTGCATGTGTGACTCTGTTCTGTTTTGTAATTCAGTTCAAGTGTAACGGTTTTTACATTCCCTCTATAAGTGACACCTTATGAGAAGTGTCCTTTTCTGTGTGACTTATTTCACTTAGAATCGTCGTACCTAAATCCACTCATCATGCTGCTACTAGCCTTATGACATTGATTTCATGGCTGAGTGATATTCCATTGTACATAAGGACCACAACTTTTTTATCCATTTTTCGCTTTCCTGGGATATTTAAGGTGGAATGAAGTGGAGGTCCTTGTCAACAGAGCAGCCCTAAACTTTGGGGTGCTTGTGTCTTGCTGATTTTCAATTTTCCCACTTTATAGCCCCATGCGTGGAAGTGCCCTATGCTCTCTAAGCTGTGTTTTTTAGATGTTTCAGGACACACCGTACACTTCTCCAGAGTGGCTGTTGGCAATTTACATCCCGCCCATCAGTGTAGCAAGGCTCCCATTTCTCCATGGCCTGTCCTGCATTTCTGGTTTTGACACTTTTTTCAGCATGGCCCTTTTGACCGATGGGAAGCGAGACTTCTTTGTAGCGCTGATTTGCCTTTCCAGGTTGCTTGGTTGGCCAAAAAGGGCGTATGCGTGTTTTCCTGAATATATTCAGGAAAAAACGCATACGCCCTTTTTGGCCCAGGGCATCATTGTCAACGTTTTGCCGCTTTTCATGTGCTTTAAAGGCGATTCGAATCTACCTCCTGAAATCTGTTTCCTGCAATTCTGCCTTGATTTCACATCCTCTTCTTTGCCTTCCCTCAATATATTTGTGGACGAGAGTTATCATTTATAACTCTGTAGCTTTGTGAATTGCAGTGCCCTGAAGCTCCATTTTACAACTCGCTTTTTTGGGAGCTGGCCGCAAAAGCGCAGGATGGCTTCAGGCCCTGTTCTGGTTCCGGGAGGAAGGCTGAGCCTGTGGTTAATTCTTCTTCCTGACGGGAAAATAGAGTGACCTGTGCCTGTCCCAACACCAAGAGCTAGTGTCTCATTGGTTCCCCGTCTTCCCGTTCTTCCTCAGGACAAATTGCAACCAGTACGGAACAGGAGGTTAAAGGTGCTGATGCTCCAAGTAGGGAGATTGCTAGTAAAGTGGCTGGAATGGCGAACCCGAGCACAAGGAGATGAGAAATGAGGTGCGTTTTAGAAACCTTTCCCCATCACACGGTGTACCATCTTCTGGGTTTCTCATGCATGTTTTCGATGTAGGAAGATGCCCTTGAACCTGGAGATTTGGGACCCATGCGATGGGTAGCAGGCAGTATTACTTTAAGGGTCTGTGTTTGCTCACCCAACCTCACCAAAACTCTCAGCCCCAAGAGTGTCCACCCTTATGTCTCATCCAGCTGTGGGTCTAGATATGGTCACTCCAGGTTGCATCACAGCCCCTGAACGAATTGTGTAAGAATTTCTCTCTCTTTCCCTGTCTTTGTTCCATGGGTTTTTGAAAGTAATTTATTTTTATAATGGGGTTTAGCTGCTTTTCACGGCTGTGTTTATGCCACTTTACACCCACTTGACACACTAACAGAGAGATATCAATACATAGGTTTTAAGATTCTTACTACTCAGATATATTCTTGTGCGGTGAATCGGGCGTGTTGAGTCCAGTTCTCTGAGCAAGGAGTAGGTCTTGTCTATTACATATTGGGTTTATGGAACGGTATCTGAGCTGATTTGAAACTCTTGTTTTATGTATCACCCCACCTCAGCTTTCCCGTTAAGCAGCCATAGTGTGTTTTCTGCATGTGTGACTCTGTTCTGTTTTGTAATTCAGTTCAAGTGTAACGGTTTTTACATTCCCTCTATAAGTGACACCTTATGAGAAGTGTCCTTTTCTGTGTGACTTATTTCACTTAGAATCATCGTACCTAAATCCACTCATCATGCTGCTACTAGCCTTATGACATTGATTTCATGGCTGAGTGATATTCCATTGTACATAAGGACCACAACTTTTTTATCCATTTTTCGCTTTCCTGGGATATTTAAGGTGGAATGAAGTGGAGGTCCTTGTCAACAGAGCAGCCCTAAACTTTGGGGTGCTTGTGTCTTGCTGATTTTCAATTTTCCCACTTTATAGCCCCATGCGTGGAAGTGCCCTATGCTCTCTAAGCTGTGTTTTTTAGATGTTTCAGGACACACCGTACACTTCTCCAGAGTGGCTGTTGGCAATTTACATCCCGCCCATCAGTGTAGCAAGGCTCCCATTTCTCCATGGCCTGTCCTGCATTTCTGGTTTTGACACTTTTTTCAGCATGGCCCTTTTGACCGATGGGAAGCGAGACTTCTTTGTAGCGCTGATTTGCCTTTCCAGGTTGCTTGGTTGGCCAAAAAGGGCGTATGCGTTTTTTCCTGAATATATTCAGGAAAACACGCATACGCCCTTTTTGTCCCAGGGCATCATTGTCAACGTTTTGCCGCTTTTCATGTGCTTTAATGGCAATTCGAATCTACCTCCTGAAATCTGTTTCCTGCAATTCTGCCTTGATTTCACATCCTCTTCTTTGCCTTCCCTCAATATATTTGTGGACGAGAGTTATCATTTATAACTCTGTAGCTTTGTGAATTGCAGTGCCCTGAAGCTCCATTTTACAACTCGCTTTTTTGGGAGCTGGCCGCAAAAGCGCAGGATGGCTTCAGGCCCTGTTCTGGTTCCGGGGGGCAGGCTGAGCCTGTGGTTAATTCTTCTTCCTGACGGGAAAATAGAGTGACCTGTGCCTGTCCCAACACCAAGAGCTAGTGTCTCATTGGTTCCCCGTCTTCCCGTTCTTCCTCAGGACAAATTGCAACCAGTACGGAACAGGAGGTTAAAGGTGCTGATGCTCCAAGTAGGGAGATTCCTAGTAAAGTGGCTGGAATGGCGAACCCGAGCACAAGGAGATGAGAAATGAGGTGCGTTTTAGAAACCTTTCCCCATCACACGGTGTACCATCTTCTGGGTTTCTCATGCATGTTTTCGATGTAGGAAGATGCCCTTGAACCTGGAGATTTGGGACCCATGCGATGGGTAGCAGGCAGTATTACTTTAAGGGTCTGCGTTTGCTCACCCAACCTCACCAAAATTCTCAGCCCCAAGAGTGTCCACCCTTATGTCTCATCCAGCTGTGGGTCTAGATATGGTCACTCCAGGTTGCATCACAGCCCCTGAACGAATTGTGTAAGAATTTCTCTCTCTTTCCCTGTCTTTGTTCCATGGGTTTTTGAAAGTAATTTATTTTTATAATGGGGTTTAGCTGCTTTTCACGGCTGTGTTTATGCCACTTTACACCCACTTGACACACTAACAGAGAGATATCAATACATAGGTTTTAAGATTCTTACTACTCAGATATATTCTTGTGCGGTGAATCGGGCGTGTTGAGTCCAGTTCTCTGAGCAAGGAGTAGGTCTTGTCTATTACATATTGGGTTTATGGAACGGTATCTGAGCTGATTTGAAACTCTTGTTTTATGTATCACCCCACCTCAGCTTTCCCGTTAAGCAGCCATAGTGTGTTTTCTGCATGTGTGACTCTGTTCTGTTTTGTAATTCAGTTCAAGTGTAACGGTTTTTACATTCCCTCTATAAGTGACACCTTATGAGAAGTGTCCTTTTCTGTGTGACTTATTTCACTTAGAATCGTCGTACCTAAATCCACTCATCATGCTGCTACTAGCCTTATGACATTGATTTCATGGCTGAGTGATATTCCATTGTACATAAGGACCACAACTTTTTTATCCATTTTTCGCTTTCCTGGGATATTTAAGGTGGAATGAAGTGGAGGTCCTTGTCAACAGAGCAGCCCTAAACTTTGGGGTGCTTGTGTCTTGCTGATTTTCAATTTTCCCACTTTATAGCCCCATGCGTGGAAGTGCCCTATGCTCTCTAAGCTGTGTTTTTTAGATGTTTCAGGACACACCGTACACTTCTCCAGAGTGGCTGTTGGCAATTTACATCCCGCCCATCAGTGTAGCAAGGCTCCCATTTCTCCATGGCCTGTCCTGCATTTCTGGTTTTGACACTTTTTTCAGCATGGCCCTTTTGACCGATGGGAAGCGAGACTTCTTTGTAGCGCTGATTTGCCTTTCCAGGTTGCTTGGTTGGCCAAAAAGGGCGTATGCGTTTTTTCCTGAATATATTCAGGAAAAAACGCATACGCCCTTTTTGGCCCAGAGCATCATTGTCAACGTTTTACCGCTTTTCATGTGCTTTAAAGGCGATTCGAATCTACCTCCTGAAATCTGTTTCCTGCAATTCTGCCTTGATTTCACATCCTCTTCTTTGCCTTCCCTCAATATATTTGTGGACGAGAGTTATCATTTATAACTCTGTAGCTTTGTGAATTGCAGTGCCCTGAAGCTCCATTTTACAACTCGTTTTTTGGGAGCTGGCCGCAAAAGCGCAGGATGGCTTCAGGCCCTGTTCTGGTTCCGGGGGGCAGGCTGAGCCTGTGGTTAATTCTTCTTCCTGACGGGAAAATAGAGTGATCTGTGCCTGTCCCAACACCAAGAGCTAGTGTCTCATTGGTTCCCCGTCTTCCCGTTCTTCCTCAGGACAAATTGCAACCAGTACGGAACAGGAGGTTAAAGGTGCTGATGCTCCAAGTAGGGAGATTGCTAGTAAAGTGGCTGGAATGGCGAACCCGAGCACAAGGAGATGAGAAATGAGGTGCGTTTTAGAAACCTTTCCCCATCACACGGTGTACCATCTTCTGGGTTTCTCATGCATGTTTTCGATGTAGGAAGATGCCCTTGAACCTGGAGATTTGGGACCCATGCGATGGGTAGCAGGCAGTATTACTTTAAGGGTCTGCGTTTGCTCACCCAACCTCACCAAACCTCTCAGCCCCAAGAGTGTCCACCCTTATGTCTCATCCAGCTGTGGGTCTAGATATGGTCACTCCAGGTTGCATCACAGCCCCTGAACGAATTGTGTAAGAATTTCTCTCTCTTTCCCTGTCTTTGTTCCATGGGTTTTTGAAAGTAATTTATTTTTATAATGGGGTTTAGCTGCTTTTCACGGCTGTGTTTATGCCACTTTACACCCACTTGACACACTAACAGAGAGATATCAATACATAGGTTTTAAGATTCTTACTACTCAGATATATTCTTGTGCGGTGAATCGGGCGTGTTGAGTCCAGTTCTCTGAGCAAGGAGTAGGTCTTGTCTATTACATATTGGGTTTATGGAACGGTATCTGAGCTGATTTGAAACTCTTGTTTTATGTATCACCCCACCTCAGCTTTCCCGTTAAGCAGCCATAGTGTGTTTTCTGCATGTGTGACTCTGTTCTGTTTTGTAATTCAGTTCAAGTGTAACGGTTTTTACATTCCCTCTATAAGTGACACCTTATGAGAAGTGTCCTTTTCTGTGTGACTTATTTCACTTAGAATCGTCGTACCTAAATCCACTCATCATGCTGCTACTAGCCTTATGACATTGATTTCATGGCTGAGTGATATTCCATTGTACATAAGGACCACAACTTTTTTATCCATTTTTCGCTTTCCTGGGATATTTAAGGTGGAATGAAGTGGAGGTCCTTGTCAACAGAGCAGCCCTAAACTTTGGGGTGCTTGTGTCTTGCTGATTTTCAATTTTCCCACTTTATAGCCCCATGCGTGGAAGTGCCCTATGCTCTCTAAGCTGTGTTTTTTAGATGTTTCAGGACACACCGTACACTTCTCCAGAGTGGCTGTTGGCAATTTACATCCCGCCCATCAGTGTAGCAAGGCTCCCATTTCTCCATGGCCTGTCCTGCATTTCTGGTTTTGACACTTTTTTCAGCATGGCCCTTTTGACCGATGGGAAGCGAGACTTCTTTGTAGCGCTGATTTGCCTTTCCAGGTTGCTTGGTTGGCCAAAAAGGGCGTATGCGTTTTTTCCTGAATATATTCAGGAAAAAACGCATACGCCCTTTTTGTCCCAGGGCATCATTGTCAACGTTTTGCCGCTTTTCATGTGCTTAAATGGCAATTCGAAACTACCTCCTGAAATCTGTTTCCTGCAATTCTGCCTTGATTTCACATCCTCTTCTTTGCCTTCCCTCAATATATTTGTGGACGAGAGTTATCATTTATAACTCTGTAGCTTTGTGAATTGCAGTGCCCTGAAGCTCCATTTTACAACTCGCTTTTTTGGGAGCTGGCCGCAAAAGCGCAGGATGGCTTCAGGCCCTGTTCTGGTTCCGGGGGGCAGGCTGAGCCTGTGGTTAATTCTTCTTCCTGACGGGAAAATAGAGTGACCTGTGCCTGTCCCAACACCAAGAGCTAGTGTCTCATTGGTTCCCCGTCTTCCCGTTCTTCCTCAGGACAAATTTCAACCAGTACGGAACAGGAGGTTAAAGGTGCTGATGCACCAAGTAGGGAGATTGCTAGTAAAGTGGCTGGAATGGCGAACCCGAGCACAAGGAGATGAGAAATGAGGTGCGTTTTAGAAACCTTTCCCCATCACACGGTGTACCATCTTCTGGGTTTCTCATGCATGTTTTCGATGTAGGAAGATGCCCTTGAACCTGGAGATTTGGGACCCATGCGATGGGTAGCAGGCAGTATTACTTTAAGGGTCTGCGTTTGCTCACCCAACCTCACCAAACCTCTCAGCCCCAAGAGTGTCCACCCTTATGTCTCATCCAGCTGTGGGTCTAGATATGGTCACTCCAGGTTGCATCACAGCCCCTGAACGAATTGTGTAAGAATTTCTCTCTCTTTCCCTGTCTTTGTTCCATGGGTTTTTGAAAGTAATTTATTTTTATAATGGGGTTTAGCTGCTTTTCACGGCTGTGTTTATGCCACTTTACACCCACTTGACACACTAACAGAGAGATATCAATACATAGGTTTTAAGATTCTTACTACTCAGATATATTCTTGTGCGGTGAATCGGGCGTGTTGAGTCCAGTTCTCTGAGCAAGGAGTAGGTCTTGTCTATTACATATTGGGTTTATGGAACGGTATCTGAGCTGATTTGAAACTCTTGTTTTATGTATCACCCCACCTCAGCTTTCCCGTTAAGCAGCCATAGTGTGTTTTCTGCATGTGTGACTCTGTTCTGTTTTGTAATTCAGTTCAAGTGTAACGGTTTTTACATTCCCTCTATAAGTGACACCTTATGAGAAGTGTCCTTTTCTGTGTGACTTATTTCACTTAGAATCGTCGTACCTAAATCCACTCATCATGCTGCTACTAGCCTTATGACATTGATTTCATGGCTGAGTGATATTCCATTGTACCTGAGGACCACAACTTTTTTATCCATTTTTCGCTTTCCTGGGATATTTAAGGTGGAATGAAGTGGAGGTCCTTGTCAACAGAGCAGCCCTAAACTTTGGGGTGCTTGTGTCTTGCTGATTTTCAATTTTCCCACTTTATAGCCCCATGCGTGGAAGTGCCCTATGCTCTCTAAGCTGTGTTTTTTAGATGTTTCAGGACACACCGTACACTTCTCCAGAGTGGCTGTTGGCAATTTACATCCCGCCCATCAGTGTAGCAAGGCTCCCATTTCTCCATGGCCTGTCCTGCATTTCTGGTTTTGACACTTTTTTCAGCATGGCCCTTTTGACCGATGGGAAGCGAGACTTCTTTGTAGTGCTGATTTGCCTTTCCAGGTTGCTTGGTTGGCCAAAAAGGGCGTATGCGTGTTTTCCTGAATATATTCAGGAAAAAACGCATACGCCCTTTTTGGCCCAGGGCATCATTGTCAACGTTTTGCCGCTTTTCATGTGCTTTAAAGGCGATTCGAATCTACCTCCTGAAATCTGTTTCCTGCAATTCTGCCTTGATTTCACATCCTCTTCTTTGCCTTCCCTCAATATATTTGTGGACGAGAGTTATCATTTATAACTCTGTAGCTTTGTGAATTGCAGTGCCCTGAAGCTCCATTTTACAACTCGCTTTTTTGGGAGCTGGCCGCAAAAGCGCAGGATGGCTTCAGGCCCTGTTCTGGTTCCGGGGGGCAGGCTGAGCCTGTGGTTAATTCTTCTTCCTGACGGGAAAATAGAGTGACCTGTGCCTGTCCCAACACCAAGAGCTAGTGTCTCATTGGTTCCCCGTCTTCCCGTTCTTCCTCAGGACAAATTGCAACCAGTACGGAACAGGAGGTTAAAGGTGCTGATGCTCCAAGTAGGGAGATTCCTAGTAAAGTGGCTGGAATGGCGAACCCGAGCACAAGGAGATGAGAAATGAGGTGCGTTTTAGAAACCTTTCCCCATCACACGGTGTACCATCTTCTGGGTTTCTCATGCATGTTTTCGATGTAGGAAGATGCCCTTGAACCTGGAGATTTGGGACCCATGCGATGGGTAGCAGGCAGTATTACTTTAAGGGTCTGCGTTTGCTCACCCAACCTCACCAAAATTCTCAGCCCCAAGAGTGTCCACCCTTATGTCTCATCCAGCTGTGGGTCTAGATATGGTCACTCCAGGTTGCATCACAGCCCCTGAACGAATTGTGTAAGAATTTCTCTCTCTTTCCCTGTCTTTGTTCCATGGGTTTTTGAAAGTAATTTATTTTTATAATGGGGTTTAGCTGCTTTTCACGGCTGTGTTTATGCCACTTTACACCCACTTGACACACTAACAGAGAGATATCAATACATAGGTTTTAAGATTCTTACTACTCAGATATATTCTTGTGCGGTGAATCGGGCGTGTTGAGTCCAGTTCTCTGAGCAAGGAGTAGGTCTTGTCTATTACATATTGGGTTTATGGAACGGTATCTGAGCTGATTTGAAACTCTTGTTTTATGTATCACCCCACCTCAGCTTTCCCGTTAAGCAGCCATAGTGTGTTTTCTGCATGTGTGACTCTGTTCTGTTTTGTAATTCAGTTCAAGTGTAACGGTTTTTACATTCCCTCTATAAGTGACACCTTATGAGAAGTGTCCTTTTCTGTGTGACTTATTTCACTTAGAATCGTCGTACCTAAATCCACTCATCATGCTGCTACTAGCCTTATGACATTGATTTCATGGCTGAGTGATATTCCATTGTACATAAGGACCACAACTTTTTTATCCATTTTTCGCTTTCCTGGGATATTTAAGGTGGAATGAAGTGGAGGTCCTTGTCAACAGAGCAGCCCTAAACTTTGGGGTGCTTGTGTCTTGCTGATTTTCAATTTTCCCACTTTATAGCCCCATGCGTGGAAGTGCCCTATGCTCTCTAAGCTGTGTTTTTTAGATGTTTCAGGACACACCGTACACTTCTCCAGAGTGGCTGTTGGCAATTTACATCCCGCCCATCAGTGTAGCAAGGCTCCCATTTCTCCATGGCCTGTCCTGCATTTCTGGTTTTGACACTTTTTTCAGCATGGCCCTTTTGACCGATGGGAAGCGAGACTTCTTTGTAGCGCTGATTTGCCTTTCCAGGTTGCTTGGTTGGCCAAAAAGGGCGTATGCGTTTTTTCCTGAATATATTCAGGAAAAAACGCATACGCCCTTTTTGGCCCAGAGCATCATTGTCAACGTTTTACCGCTTTTCATGTGCTTTAAAGGCGATTCGAATCTACCTCCTGAAATCTGTTTCCTGCAATTCTGCCTTGATTTCACATCCTCTTCTTTGCCTTCCCTCAATATATTTGTGGACGAGAGTTATCATTTATAACTCTGTAGCTTTGTGAATTGCAGTGCCCTGAAGCTCCATTTTACAACTCGTTTTTTGGGAGCTGGCCGCAAAAGCGCAGGATGGCTTCAGGCCCTGTTCTGGTTCCGGGGGGCAGGCTGAGCCTGTGGTTAATTCTTCTTCCTGACGGGAAAATAGAGTGATCTGTGCCTGTCCCAACACCAAGAGCTAGTGTCTCATTGGTTCCCCGTCTTCCCGTTCTTCCTCAGGACAAATTGCAACCAGTACGGAACAGGAGGTTAAAGGTGCTGATGCTCCAAGTAGGGAGATTGCTAGTAAAGTGGCTGGAATGGCGAACCCGAGCACAAGGAGATGAGAAATGAGGTGCGTTTTAGAAACCTTTCCCCATCACACGGTGTACCATCTTCTGGGTTTCTCATGCATGTTTTCGATGTAGGAAGATGCCCTTGAACCTGGAGATTTGGGACCCATGCGATGGGTAGCAGGCAGTATTACTTTAAGGGTCTGCGTTTGCTCACCCAACCTCACCAAACCTCTCAGCCCCAAGAGTGTCCACCCTTATGTCTCATCCAGCTGTGGGTCTAGATATGGTCACTCCAGGTTGCATCACAGCCCCTGAACGAATTGTGTAAGAATTTCTCTCTCTTTCCCTGTCTTTGTTCCATGGGTTTTTGAAAGTAATTTATTTTTATAATGGGGTTTAGCTGCTTTTCACGGCTGTGTTTATGCCACTTTACACCCACTTGACACACTAACAGAGAGATATCAATACATAGGTTTTAAGATTCTTACTACTCAGATATATTCTTGTGCGGTGAATCGGGCGTGTTGAGTCCAGTTCTCTGAGCAAGGAGTAGGTCTTGTCTATTACATATTGGGTTTATGGAACGGTATCTGAGCTGATTTGAAACTCTTGTTTTATGTATCACCCCACCTCAGCTTTCCCGTTAAGCAGCCATAGTGTGTTTTCTGCATGTGTGACTCTGTTCTGTTTTGTAATTCAGTTCAAGTGTAACGGTTTTTACATTCCCTCTATAAGTGACACCTTATGAGAAGTGTCCTTTTCTGTGTGACTTATTTCACTTAGAATCGTCGTACCTAAATCCACTCATCATGCTGCTACTAGCCTTATGACATTGATTTCATGGCTGAGTGATATTCCATTGTACATAAGGACCACAACTTTTTTATCCATTTTTCGCTTTCCTGGGATATTTAAGGTGGAATGAAGTGGAGGTCCTTGTCAACAGAGCAGCCCTAAACTTTGGGGTGCTTGTGTCTTGCTGATTTTCAATTTTCCCACTTTATAGCCCCATGCGTGGAAGTGCCCTATGCTCTCTAAGCTGTGTTTTTTAGATGTTTCAGGACACACCGTACACTTCTCCAGAGTGGCTGTTGGCAATTTACATCCCGCCCATCAGTGTAGCAAGGCTCCCATTTCTCCATGGCCTGTCCTGCATTTCTGGTTTTGACACTTTTTTCAGCATGGCCCTTTTGACCGATGGGAAGCGAGACTTCTTTGTAGCGCTGATTTGCCTTTCCAGGTTGCTTGGTTGGCCAAAAAGGGCGTATGCGTTTTTTCCTGAATATATTCAGGAAAAAACGCATACGCCCTTTTTTTCCCAGGGCATCATTGTCAACGTTTTGCCGCTTTTCATGTGCTTAAATGGCAATTCGAAACTACCTCCTGAAATCTGTTTCCTGCAATTCTGCCTTGATTTCACATCCTCTTCTTTGCCTTCCCTCAATATATTTGTGGACGAGAGTTATCATTTATAACTCTGTAGCTTTGTGAATTGCAGTGCCCTGAAGCTCCATTTTACAACTCGCTTTTTTGGGAGCTGGCCGCAAAAGCGCAGGATGGCTTCAGGCCCTGTTCTGGTTCCGGGGGGCAGGCTGAGCCTGTGGTTAATTCTTCTTCCTGACGGGAAAATAGAGTGACCTGTGCCTGTCCCAACACCAAGAGCTAGTGTCTCATTGGTTCCCCGTCTTCCCGTTCTTCCTCAGGACAAATTTCAACCAGTACGGAACAGGAGGTTAAAGGTGCTGATGCACCAAGTAGGGAGATTGCTAGTAAAGTGGCTGGAATGGCGAACCCGAGCACAAGGAGATGAGAAATGAGGTGCGTTTTAGAAACCTTTCCCCATCACACGGTGTACCATCTTCTGGGTTTCTCATGCATGTTTTCGATGTAGGAAGATGCCCTTGAACCTGGAGATTTGGGACCCATGCGATGGGTAGCAGGCAGTATTACTTTAAGGGTCTGCGTTTGCTCACCCAACCTCACCAAACCTCTCAGCCCCAAGAGTGTCCACCCTTATGTCTCATCCAGCTGTGGGTCTAGATATGGTCACTCCAGGTTGCATCACAGCCCCTGAACGAATTGTGTAAGAATTTCTCTCTCTTTCCCTGTCTTTGTTCCATGGGTTTTTGAAAGTAATTTATTTTTATAATGGGGTTTAGCTGCTTTTCACGGCTGTGTTTATGCCACTTTACACCCACTTGACACACTAACAGAGAGATATCAATACATAGGTTTTAAGATTCTTACTACTCAGATATATTCTTGTGCGGTGAATCGGGCGTGTTGAGTCCAGTTCTCTGAGCAAGGAGTAGGTCTTGTCTATTACATATTGGGTTTATGGAACGGTATCTGAGCTGATTTGAAACTCTTGTTTTATGTATCACCCCACCTCAGCTTTCCCGTTAAGCAGCCATAGTGTGTTTTCTGCATGTGTGACTCTGTTCTGTTTTGTAATTCAGTTCAAGTGTAACGGTTTTTACATTCCCTCTATAAGTGACACCTTATGAGAAGTGTCCTTTTCTGTGTGACTTATTTCACTTAGAATCGTCGTACCTAAATCCACTCATCATGCTGCTACTAGCCTTATGACATTGATTTCATGGCTGAGTGATATTCCATTGTACCTGAGGACCACAACTTTTTTATCCATTTTTCGCTTTCCTGGGATATTTAAGGTGGAATGAAGTGGAGGTCCTTGTCAACAGAGCAGCCCTAAACTTTGGGGTGCTTGTGTCTTGCTGATTTTCAATTTTCCCACTTTATAGCCCCATGCGTGGAAGTGCCCTATGCTCTCTAAGCTGTGTTTTTTAGATGTTTCAGGACACACCGTACACTTCTCCAGAGTGGCTGTTGGCAATTTACATCCCGCCCATCAGTGTAGCAAGGCTCCCATTTCTCCATGGCCTGTCCTGCATTTCTGGTTTTGACACTTTTTTCAGCATGGCCCTTTTGACCGATGGGAAGCGAGACTTCTTTGTAGTGCTGATTTGCCTTTCCAGGTTGCTTGGTTGGCCAAAAAGGGCGTATGCGTGTTTTCCTGAATATATTCAGGAAAAAACGCATACGCCCTTTTTGGCCCAGGGCATCATTGTCAACGTTTTGCCGCTTTTCATGTGCTTTAAAGGCGATTCGAATCTACCTCCTGAAATCTGTTTCCTGCAATTCTGCCTTGATTTCACATCCTCTTCTTTGCCTTCCCTCAATATATTTGTGGACGAGAGTTATCATTTATAACTCTGTAGCTTTGTGAATTGCAGTGCCCTGAAGCTCCATTTTACAACTCGCTTTTTTGGGAGCTGGCCGCAAAAGCGCAGGATGGCTTCAGGCCCTGTTCTGGTTCCGGGGGGCAGGCTGAGCCTGTGGTTAATTCTTCTTCCTGACGGGAAAATAGAGTGATCTGTGCCTGTCCCAACACCAAGAGCTAGTGTCTCATTGGTTCCCCGTCTTCCCGTTCTTCCTCAGGACAAATTGCAACCAGTACGGAACAGGAGGTTAAAGGTGCTGATGCTCCAAGTAGGGAGATTCCTAGTAAAGTGGCTGGAATGGCGAACCCGAGCACAAGGAGATGAGAAATGAGGTGCGTTTTAGAAACCTTTCCCCATCACACGGTGTACCATCTTCTGGGTTTCTCATGCATGTTTTCGATGTAGGAAGATGCCCTTGAACCTGGAGATTTGGGACCCATGCGATGGGTAGCAGGCAGTATTACTTTAAGGGTCTGCGTTTGCTCACCCAACCTCACCAAAATTCTCAGCCCCAAGAGTGTCCACCCTTATGTCTCATCCAGCTGTGGGTCTAGATATGGTCACTCCAGGTTGCATCACAGCCCCTGAACGAATTGTGTAAGAATTTCTCTCTCTTTCCCTGTCTTTGTTCCATGGGTTTTTGAAAGTAATTTATTTTTATAATGGGGTTTAGCTGCTTTTCACGGCTGTGTTTATGCCACTTTACACCCACTTGACACACTAACAGAGAGATATCAATACATAGGTTTTAAGATTCTTACTACTCAGATATATTCTTGTGCGGTGAATCGGGCGTGTTGAGTCCAGTTCTCTGAGCAAGGAGTAGGTCTTGTCTATTACATATTGGGTTTATGGAACGGTATCTGAGCTGATTTGAAACTCTTGTTTTATGTATCACCCCACCTCAGCTTTCCCGTTAAGCAGCCATAGTGTGTTTTCTGCATGTGTGACTCTGTTCTGTTTTGTAATTCAGTTCAAGTGTAACGGTTTTTACATTCCCTCTATAAGTGACACCTTATGAGAAGTGTCCTTTTCTGTGTGACTTATTTCACTTAGAATCGTCGTACCTAAATCCACTCATCATGCTGCTACTAGCCTTATGACATTGATTTCACGGCTGAGTGATATTCCATTGTACATAAGGACCACAACTTTTTTATCCATTTTTCGCTTTCCTGGGATATTTAAGGTGGAATGAAGTGGAGGTCCTTGTCAACAGAGCAGCCCTAAACTTTGGGGTGCTTGTGTCTTGCTGATTTTCAATTTTCCCACTTTATAGCCCCATGCGTGGAAGTGCCCTATGCTCTCTAAGCTGTGTTTTTTAGATGTTTCAGGACACACCGTACACTTCTCCAGAGTGGCTGTTGGCAATTTACATCCCGCCCATCAGTGTAGCAAGGCTCCCATTTCTCCATGGCCTGTCCTGCATTTCTGGTTTTGACACTTTTTTCAGCATGGCCCTTTTGACCGATGGGAAGCGAGACTTCTTTGTAGCGCTGATTTGCCTTTCCAGGTTGCTTGGTTGGCCAAAAAGGGCGTATGCGTGTTTTCCTGAATATATTCAGGAAAACACGCATACGCCCTTTTTGGCCCAGGGCATCATTGTCAACGTTTTGCCGCTTTTCATGTGCTTTAAAGGCGATTCGAATCTACCTCCTGAAATCTGTTTCCTGCAATTCTGCCTTGATTTCACATCCTCTTCTTTGCCTTCCCTCAATATATTTGTGGACGAGAGTTATCATTTATAACTCTGTAGCTTTGTGAATTGCAGTGCCCTGAAGCTCCATTTTACAACTCGCTTTTTTGGGAGCTGGCCGCAAAAGCGCAGGATGGCTTCAGGCCCTGTTCTGGTTCCGGGGGGCAGGCTGAGCCTGTGGTTAATTCTTCTTCCTGACGGGAAAATAGAGTGATCTGTGCCTGTCCCAACACCAAGAGCTAGTGTCTCATTGGTTCCCCGTCTTCCCGTTCTTCCTCAGGACAAATTGCAACCAGTACGGAACAGGAGGTTAAAGGTGCTGATGCTCCAAGTAGGGAGATTGCTAGTAAAGTGGCTGGAATGGCGAACCCGAGCACAAGGAGATGAGAAATGAGGTGCGTTTTAGAAACCTTTCCCCATCACACGGTATACCATCTTCTGGGTTTCTCATGCATGTTTTCGATGTAGGAAGATGCCCTTGAACCTGGAGATTTGGGACCCATGCGATGGGTAGCAGGCAGTATTACTTTAAGGGTCTGCGTTTGCTCACCCAACCTCACCAAACCTCTCAGCCCCAAGAGTGTCCACCCTTATGTCTCATCCAGCTGTGGGTCTAGATATGGTCACTCCAGGTTGCATCACAGCCCCTGAACGAATTGTGTAAGAATTTCTCTCTCTTTCCCTGTCTTTGTTCCATGGGTTTTTGAAAGTAATTTATTTTTATAATGGGGTTTAGCTGCTTTTCACGGCTGTGTTTATGCCACTTTACACCCACTTGACACACTAACAGAGAGATATCAATACATAGGTTTTAAGATTCTTACTACTCAGATATATTCTTGTGCGGTGAATCGGGCGTGTTGAGTCCAGTTCTCTGAGCAAGGAGTAGGTCTTGTCTATTACATATTGGGTTTATGGAACGGTATCTGAGCTGATTTGAAACTCTTGTTTTATGTATCACCCCACCTCAGCTTTCCCGTTAAGCAGCCATAGTGTGTTTTCTGCATGTGTGACTCTGTTCTGTTTTGTAATTCAGTTCAAGTGTAACGGTTTTTACATTCCCTCTATAAGTGACACCTTATGAGAAGTGTCCTTTTCTGTGTGACTTATTTCACTTAGAATCGTCGTACCTAAATCCACTCATCATGCTGCTACTAGCCTTATGACATTGATTTCATGGCTGAGTGATATTCCATTGTACCTGAGGACCACAACTTTTTTATCCATTTTTCGCTTTCCTGGGATATTTAAGGTGGAATGAAGTGGAGGTCCTTGTCAACAGAGCAGCCCTAAACTTTGGGGTGCTTGTGTCTTGCTGATTTTCAATTTTCCCACTTTATAGCCCCATGCGTGGAAGTGCCCTATGCTCTCTAAGCTGTGTTTTTTAGATGTTTCAGGACACACCGTACACTTCTCCAGAGTGGCTGTTGGCAATTTACATCCCGCCCATCAGTGTAGCAAGGCTCCCATTTCTCCATGGCCTGTCCTGCATTTCTGGTTTTGACACTTTTTTCAGCATGGCCCTTTTGACCGATGGGAAGCGAGACTTCTTTGTAGCGCTGATTTGCCTTTCCAGGTTGCTTGGTTGGCCAAAAAGGGCGTATGCGTGTTTTCCTGAATATATTCAGGAAAAAACGCATACGCCCTTTTTGGCCCAGGGCATCATTGTCAACGTTTTGCCGCTTTTCATGTGCTTTAAAGGCGATTCGAATCTACCTCCTGAAATCTGTTTCCTGCAATTCTGCCTTGATTTCACATCCTCTTCTTTGCCTTCCCTCAATATATTTGTGGACGAGAGTTATCATTTATAACTCTGTAGCTTTGTGAATTGCAGTGCCCTGAAGCTCCATTTTACAACTCGCTTTTTTGGGAGCTGGCCGCAAAAGCTCAGGATGGCTTCAGGCCCTGTTCTGGTTCCGGGGGGCAGGCTGAGCCTGTGGTTAATTCTTCTTCCTGACGGGAAAATAGAGTGATCTGTGCCTGTCCCAACACCAAGAGCTAGTGTCTCATTGGTTCCCCGTCTTCCCGTTCTTCC
Source organism: Balaenoptera physalus (assembly GCF_965194825.1). Lineage (NCBI taxonomy): Eukaryota > Metazoa > Chordata > Mammalia > Artiodactyla > Balaenopteridae > Balaenoptera > Balaenoptera physalus. The sequence continues at coordinate 1,400,045 of NW_028126544.1, read as the reverse complement.
TCAGGACAAATTGCAACCAGTACGGAACAGGAGGTTAAAGGTGCTGATGCTCCAAGTAGGGAGATTGCTAGTAAAGTGGCTGGAATGGCGAACCCGAGCACAAGGAGATGAGAAATGAGGTGCGTTTTAGAAACCTTTCCCCATCACACGGTGTACCATCTTCTGGGTTTCTCATGCATGTTTTCGATGTAGGAAGATGCCCTTGAACCTGGAGATTTGGGACCCATGCGATGGGTAGCAGGCAGTATTACTTTAAGGGTCTGCGTTTGCTCACCCAACCTCACCAAACCTCTCAGCCCCAAGAGTGTCCACCCTTATGTCTCATCCAGCTGTGGGTCTAGATATGGTCACTCCAGGTTGCATCACAGCCCCTGAACGAATTGTGTAAGAATTTCTCTCTCTTTCCCTGTCTTTGTTCCATGGGTTTTTGAAAGTAATTTATTTTTATAATGGGGTTTAGCTGCTTTTCACGGCTGTGTTTATGCCACTTTACACCCACTTGACACACTAACAGAGAGATATCAATACATAGGTTTTAAGATTATTACTAGTCAGATATATTCTTGTGCGTTGAATCGGGCGTGTTGAGTCCAGTTCTCTGAGCAAGGAGTATTTCTTGTCTATTACATATTGGGTTTATGGAACGGTATCTGAGCTGATTTGCATCTCTTGTTTTATGTATCACCCCACCTCAGCTTTCCCGTTAAGCAGCCATAGTGTGTTTTCTGCATGTGTGACTCTGTTCTGTTTTGTAATTCAGTTCAAGTGTAACGGTTTTTACATTCCATCTATAAGTGACACCTTATGAGAAGTGTCCTTTTCTGTGTGACTTATTTCACTTAGAATCGTCTTACCTAAATCCACTCATCATGCTGCTACTAGCCTTATGACATTGATTTCATGGCTGAGTGATATTCCATTGTACATAAGGACCACAACTTTTTTATCCATTTTTCGCTTTCCTGGGATATTTAAGGTGGAATGAAGTGGAGGTCCTTGTCAACAGAGCAGCCCTAAACTTTGGGGTGCTTGTGTCTTGCTGATTTTCAATTTTCCCACTTTATAGCCCCATGCGTGGAAGTGCCCTATGCTCTCTAAGCTGTGTTTTTTAGATGTTTCAGGACACACCGTACACTTCTCCAGAGTGGCTGTTGGCAATTTACATCCCGCCCATCAGTGTAGCAAGGCTCCCATTTCTCCATGGCCTGTCCTGCATTTCTGGTTTTGACACTTTTTTCAGCATGGCCCTTTTGACCGATGGGAAGCGAGACTTCTTTGTAGCGCTGATTTGCCTTTCCAGGTTGCTTGGTTGGCCAAAAAGGGCGTATGCGTGTTTTCCTGAATATATTCAGGAAAAAACGCATACGCCCTTTTTGGCCCAGGGCATCATTGTCAACGTTTTGCCGCTTTTCATGTGCTTTAAAGGCGATTCGAATCTACCTCCTGAAATCTGTTTCCTGCAATTCTGCCTTGATTTCACATCCTCTTCTTTGCCTTCCCTCAATATATTTGTGGACGAGAGTTATCATTTATAACTCTGTAGCTTTGTGAATTGCAGTGCCCTGAAGCTCCATTTTACAACTCGCTTTTTTGGGAGCTGGCCGCAAAAGCGCAGGATGGCTTCAGGCCCTGTTCTGGTTCCGGGGGGCAGGCTGAGCCTGTGGTTAATTCTTCTTCCTGACGGGAAAATAGAGTGATCTGTGCCTGTCCCAACACCAAGAGCTAGTGTCTCATTGGTTCCCCGTCTTCCCGTTCTTCCTCAGGACAAATTGCAACCAGTACGGAACAGGAGGTTAAAGGTGCTGATGCTCCAAGTAGGGAGATTGCTAGTAAAGTGGCTGGAATGGCGAACCCGAGCACAAGGAGATGAGAAATGAGGTGCGTTTTAGAAACCTTTCCCCATCACACGGTGTACCATCTTCTGGGCTTCTCATGCATGTTTTCGATGTAGGAAGATGCCCTTGAACCTGGAGATTTGGGACCCATGCGATGGGTAGCAGGCAGTATTACTTTAAGGGTCTGCGTTTGCTCACCCAACCTCACCAAACCTCTCAGCCCCAAGAGTGTCCACCCTTATGTCTCATCCAGCTGTGGGTCTAGATATGGTCACTCCAGGTTGCATCACAGCCCCTGAACGAATTGTGTAAGAATTTCTCTCTCTTTCCCTGTCTTTGTTCCATGGGTTTTTGAAAGTAATTTATTTTTATAATGGGGTTTAGCTGCTTTTCACGGCTGTGTTTATGCCACTTTACACCCACTTGACACACTAACAGAGAGATATCAATACATAGGTTTTAAGATTCTTACTACTCAGATATATTCTTGTGCGGTGAATCGGGCGTGTTGAGTCCAGTTCTCTGAGCAAGGAGTAGGTCTTGTCTATTACATATTGGGTTTATGGAACGGTATCTGAGCTGATTTGAAACTCTTGTTTTATGTATCACCCCACCTCAGCTTTCCCGTTAAGCAGCCATAGTGTGTTTTCTGCATGTGTGACTCTGTTCTGTTTTGTAATTCAGTTCAAGTGTAACGGTTTTTACATTCCCTCTATAAGTGACACCTTATGAGAAGTGTCCTTTTCTGTGTGACTTATTTCACTTAGAATCGTCGTACCTAAATCCACTCATCATGCTGCTACTAGCCTTATGACATTGATTTCATGGCTGAGTGATATTCCATTGTACATAAGGACCACAACTTTTTTATCCATTTTTCGCTTTCCTGGGATATTTAAGGTGGAATGAAGTGGAGGTCCTTGTCAACAGAGCAGCCCTAAACTTTGGGGTGCTTGTGTCTTGCTGATTTTCAATTTTCCCACTTTATAGCCCCATGCGTGGAAGTGCCCTATGCTCTCTAAGCTGTGTTTTTTAGATGTTTCAGGACACACCGTACACTTCTCCAGAGTGGCTGTTGGCAATTTACATCCCGCCCATCAGTGTAGCAAGGCTCCCATTTCTCCATGGCCTGTCCTGCATTTCTGGTTTTGACACTTTTTTCAGCATGGCCCTTTTGACCGATGGGAAGCGAGACTTCTTTGTAGCGCTGATTTGCCTTTCCAGGTTGCTTGGTTGGCCAAAAAGGGCGTATGCGTGTTTTCCTGAATATATTCAGGAAAACACGCATACGCCCTTTTTGTCCCAGGGCATCATTGTCAACGTTTTGCCGCTTTTCATTTGCTTTAAAGGCGATTCGAATCTACCTCCTGAAATCAGTTTCCTGCAATTCTGCCTTGATTTCACATCCTCTTCTTTGCCTTCCCTCAATATATTTGTGGACGAGAGTTATCATTTATAACTCTGTAGCTTTGTGAATTGCAGTGCCCTGAAGCTCCATTTTACAACTCGCTTTTTTGGGAGCTGGCCGCAAAAGCGCAGGATGGCTTCAGGCCCTGTTCTGGTTCCGGGGGGCAGGCTGAGCCTGTGGTTAATTCTTCTTCCTGACGGGAAAATAGAGTGACCTGTGCCTGTCCCAACACCAAGAGCTAGTGTCTCATTGGTTCCCCGTCTTCCCGTTCTTCCTCAGGACAAATTGCAACCAGTACGGAACAGGAGGTTAAAGGTGCTGATGCTCCAAGTAGGGAGATTCCTAGTAAAGTGGCTGGAATGGCGAACCCGAGCACAAGGAGATGAGAAATGAGGTGCGTTTTAGAAACCTTTCCCCATCACACGGTGTACCATCTTCTGGGTTTCTCATGCATGTTTTCGATGTAGGAAGATGCCCTTGAACCTGGAGATTTGGGACCCATGCGATGGGTAGCAGGCAGTATTACTTTAAGGGTCTGTGTTTGCTCACCCAACCTCACCAAAACTCTCAGCCCCAAGAGTGTCCACCCTTATGTCTCATCCAGCTGTGGGTCTAGATATGGTCACTCCAGGTTGCATCACAGCCCCTGAACGAATTGTGTAAGAATTTCTCTCTCTTTCCCTGTCTTTGTTCCATGGGTTTTTGAAAGTAATTTATTTTTATAATGGGGTTTAGCTGCTTTTCACGGCTGTGTTTATGCCACTTTACACCCACTTGACACACTAACAGAGAGATATCAATACATAGGTTTTAAGATTCTTACTACTCAGATATATTCTTGTGCGTTGAATCGGGCGTGTTGAGTCCAGTTCTCTGAGCAAGGAGTATTTCTTGTCTATTACATATTGGGTTTATGGAACGGTATCTGAGCTGATTTGCATCTCTTGTTTTATGTATCACCCCACCTCAGCTTTCCCGTTAAGCAGCCATAGTGTGTTTTCTGCATGTGTGACTCTGTTCTGTTTTGTAATTCAGTTCAAGTGTAACGGTTTTTACATTCCCTCTATAAGTGACACCTTATGAGAAGTGTCCTTTTCTGTGTGACTTATTTCACTTAGAATCGTCGTACCTAAATCCACTCATCATGCTGCTACTAGCCTTATGACATTGATTTCATGGCTGAGTGATATTCCATTGTACATAAGGACCACAACTTTTTTATCCATTTTTCGCTTTCCTGGGATATTTAAGGTGGAATGAAGTGGAGGTCCTTGTCAACAGAGCAGCCCTAAACTTTGGGGTGCTTGTGTCTTGCTGATTTTCAATTTTCCCACTTTATAGCCCCATGCGTGGAAGTGCCCTATGCTCTCTAAGCTGTGTTTTTTAGATGTTTCAGGACACACCGTACACTTCTCCAGAGTGGCTGTTGGCAATTTACATCCCGCCCATCAGTGTAGCAAGGCTCCCATTTCTCCATGGCCTGTCCTGCATTTCTGGTTTTGACACTTTTTTCAGCATGGCCCTTTTGACCGATGGGAAGCGAGACTTCTTTGTAGCGCTGATTTGCCTTTCCAGGTTGCTTGGTTGGCCAAAAAGGGCGTATGCGTGTTTTCCTGAATATATTCAGGAAAACACGCATACGCCCTTTTTGTCCCAGGGCATCATTGTCAACGTTTTGCCGCTTTTCATGTGCTTTAATGGCAATTCGAAACTACCTCCTGAAATCTGTTTCCTGCAATTCTGCCTTGATTTCACATCCTCTTCTTTGCCTTCCCTCAATATATTTGTGGATGAGAGTTATCATTTATAACTCTGTAGCTTTGTGAATTGCAGTGCCCTGAAGCTCCATTTTACAACTCGCTTTTTTGGGAGCTGGCCGCAAAAGCGCAGGATGGCTTCAGGCCCTGTTCTGGTTCCGGGGGGCAGGCTGAGCCTGTGGTTAATTCTTCTTCCTGACGGGAAAATAGAGTGACCTGTGCCTGTCCCAACACCAAGAGCTAGTGTCTCATTGGTTCCCCGTCTTCCCGTTCTTCCTCAGGACAAATTTCAACCAGTACGGAACAGGAGGTTAAAGGTGCTGATGCACCAAGTAGGGAGATTGCTAGTAAAGTGGCTGGAATGGCGAACCCGAGCACAAGGAGATGAGAAATGAGGTGCGTTTTAGAAACCTTTCCCCATCACACGGTGTACCATCTTCTGGGTTTCTCATGCATGTTTTCGATGTAGGAAGATGCCTTTGAACCTGGAGATTTGGGACCCATGCGATGGGTAGCAGGCAGTATTACTTTAAGGGTCTGCGTTTGCTCACCCAACCTCACCAAAATTCTCAGCCCCAAGAGTGTCCACCCTTATGTCTCATCCAGCTGTGGGTCTAGATATGGTCACTCCAGGTTGCATCACAGCCCCTGAACGAATTGTGTAAGAATTTCTCTCTCTTTCCCTGTCTTTGTTCCATGGGTTTTTGAAAGTAATTTATTTTTATAATGGGGTTTAGCTGCTTTTCACGGCTGTGTTTATGCCACTTTACACCCACTTGACACACTAACAGAGAGATATCAATACATAGGTTTTAAGATTCTTACTACTCAGATATATTCTTGTGCGGTGAATCGGGCGTGTTGAGTCCAGTTCTCTGAGCAAGGAGTAGGTCTTGTCTATTACATATTGGGTTTATGGAACGGTATCTGAGCTGATTTGAAACTCTTGTTTTATGTATCACCCCACCTCAGCTTTCCCGTTAAGCAGCCATAGTGTGTTTTCTGCATGTGTGACTCTGTTCTGTTTTGTAATTCAGTTCAAGTGTAACGGTTTTTACATTCCCTCTATAAGTGACACCTTATGAGAAGTGTCCTTTTCTGTGTGACTTATTTCACTTAGAATCGTCGTACCTAAATCCACTCATCATGCTGCTACTAGCCTTATGACATTGATTTCATGGCTGAGTGATATTCCATTGTACATAAGGACCACAACTTTTTTATCCATTTTTCGCTTTCCTGGGATATTTAAGGTGGAATGAAGTGGAGGTCCTTGTCAACAGAGCAGCCCTAAACTTTGGGGTGCTTGTGTCTTGCTGATTTTCAATTTTCCCACTTTATAGCCCCATGCGTGGAAGTGCCCTATGCTCTCTAAGCTGTGTTTTTTAGATGTTTCAGGACACACCGTACACTTCTCCAGAGTGGCTGTTGGCAATTTACATCCCGCCCATCAGTGTAGCAAGGCTCCCATTTCTCCATGGCCTGTCCTGCATTTCTGGTTTTGACACTTTTTTCAGCATGGCCCTTTTGACCGATGGGAAGCGAGACTTCTTTGTAGCGCTGATTTGCCTTTCCAGGTTGCTTGGTTGGCCAAAAAGGGCGTATGCGTGTTTTCCTGAATATATTCAGGAAAAAACGCATACGCCCTTTTTGGCCCAGGGCATCATTGTCAACGTTTTGCCGCTTTTCATGTGCTTTAAAGGCGATTCGAATCTACCTCCTGAAATCTGTTTCCTGCAATTCTGCCTTGATTTCACATCCTCTTCTTTGCCTTCCCTCAATATATTTGTGGACGAGAGTTATCATTTATAACTCTGTAGCTTTGTGAATTGCAGTGCCCTGAAGCTCCATTTTACAACTCGCTTTTTTGGGAGCTGGCCGCAAAAGCGCAGGATGGCTTCAGGCCCTGTTCTGGTTCCGGGGGGCAGGCTGAGCCTGTGGTTAATTCTTCTTCCTGACGGGAAAATAGAGTGATCTGTGCCTGTCCCAACACCAAGAGCTAGTGTCTCATTGGTTCCCCGTCTTCCCGTTCTTCCTGAGGACAAATTGCAACCAGTACGGAACAGGAGGTTAAAGGTGCTGATGCTCCAAGTAGGGAGATTGCTAGTAAAGTGGCTGGAATTGCGAACCCGAGCACAAGGAAATGAGAAATGAGGTGCGTTTTAGAAACCTTTCCCCATCACACGGTGTACCATCTTCTGGGTTTCTCATGCATGTTTTCGATGTAGGAAGATGCCCTTGAACCTGGAGATTTGGGACCCATGCGATGGGTAGCAGGCAGTATTACTTTAAGGGTCTGCGTTTGCTCACCCAACCTCACCAAACCTCTCAGCCCCAAGAGTGTCCACCCTTATGTCTCATCCAGCTGTGGGTCTAGATATGGTCACTCCAGGTTGCATCACAGCCCCTGAACGAATTGTGTAAGAATTTCTCTCTCTTTCCCTGTCTTTGTTCCATGGGTTTTTGAAAGTAATTTATTTTTATAATGGGGTTTAGCTGCTTTTCACGGCTGTGTTTATGCCACTTTACACCCACTTGACACACTAACAGAGAGATATCAATACATAGGTTTTAAGATTATTACTAGTCAGATATATTCTTGTGCGTTGAATCGGGCGTGTTGAGTCCAGTTCTCTGAGCAAGGAGTATTTCTTGTCTATTACATATTGGGTTTATGGAACGGTATCTGAGCTGATTTGCATCTCTTGTTTTATGTATCACCCCACCTCAGCTTTCCCGTTAAGCAGCCATAGTGTGTTTTCTGCATGTGTGACTCTGTTCTGTTTTGTAATTCAGTTCAAGTGTAACGGTTTTTACATTCCCTCTATAAGTGACACCTTATGAGAAGTGTCCTTTTCTGTGTGACTTATTTCACTTAGAATCGTCTTACCTAAATCCACTCATCATGCTGCTACTAGCCTTATGACATTGATTTCATGGCTGAGTGATATTCCATTGTACATAAGGACCACAACTTTTTTATCCATTTTTCGCTTTCCTGGGATATTTAAGGTGGAATGAAGTGGAGGTCCTTGTCAACAGAGCAGCCCTAAACTTTGGGGTGCTTGTGTCTTGCTGATTTTCAATTTTCCCACTTTATAGCCCCATGCGTGGAAGTGCCCTATGCTCTCTAAGCTGTGTTTTTTAGATGTTTCAGGACACACCGTACACTTCTCCAGAGTGGCTGTTGGCAATTTACATCCCGCCCATCAGTGTAGCAAGGCTCCCATTTCTCCATGGCCTGTCCTGCATTTCTGGTTTTGACACTTTTTTCAGCATGGCCCTTTTGACCGATGGGAAGCGAGACTTCTTTGTAGCGCTGATTTGCCTTTCCAGGTTGCTTGGTTGGCCAAAAAGGGCGTATGCGTTTTTTCCTGAATATATTCAGGAAAAAACGCATACGCCCTTTTTGGCCCAGGGCATCGTTGTCAACGTTTTGCCGCTTTTCATGTGCTTTAAAGGCGATTCGAATCTACCTCCTGAAATCTGTTTCCTGCAATTCTGCCTTGATTTCACATCCTCTTCTTTGCCTTCCCTCAATATATTTGTGGACGAGAGTTATCATTTATAACTCTGCAGCTTTGTGAATTGCAGTGCCGTGAAGCTCCATTTTACAAGTCGCTTTTTTGGGAGCTGGCCGCAAAAGCGCAGGATGGCTTCAGGCCCTGTTCTGGTTCCGGGGGGCAGGCTGAGCCTGTGGTTAATTCTTCTTCCTGATGGGAAAATAGAGTGACCTGTGCCTGTCCCAACACCAAGAGCTAGTGTCTCATTGGTTCCCCGTCTTCCCGTTCATCCTCAGGACAAATTGCAACCTGTACGGAACAGGAGGTTAAAGGTGCTGATGCTCCAAGTAGGGAGATTGCTAGTAAAGTGGCTGGAATGGCGAACCCGAGCAAAAGGAGATGAGAAATGAGGTGCGTTTTAGAAACCTTTCCCCATCACACGGTGTACCATCTTCTGCGTTTCTCATGCATGTTTTCGATGTAGGAAGATGCCCTTGAACCTGGAGATTTGGGACCCATGTGATGGGTAGCACGCAGTACTACTTTAAAGGGTCTGCGTTTGCTCACCCAACCTCACCAACCCTCTCAGCCCCAAGAGTGTCCAACCTTATGTCTCATCCAGCTGTGGGTCTAGATATGGTCACTCCAGGTTGCATCACAGCCCCTGAACGAATTGTGTAAGAATTTCTCTCTCTTTCCCTGTCTTTGTTTCATGGCTTTTTAAAAGTAATTTATTTTTATAATGGGGTTTAGCTGCTTTTCACGGCTGTGTTTATGCCGCTTTACACCCACTTGACACACTAACAGAGAGATATCAATACATAGGTTTTAAGATTATTACTAGTCAGATATATTCTTGTGTGGTGAATCGGGCGTGTTGAGTCCAGTTCTCTGAGCAAGGAATAGGTCTTGTCTATTACATATTGGGTTTATGGAACGGTATCTGAGCTAATTTGAAACTCTTGTTTTATGTATCCCCCCACCTCACCTTTCCCGTTAAGCAGCCATAGTGTGTTTTCTGCATGTGTGACTCTGTTCTGTTTTGTAATTCAGTTCAAGTGTAACGGTTTTTACATTCCCTCTATAAGTGACACCTTATGAGAAGTGTCCTTTTCTGTGTGACTTATTTCACTTAGAATCATCGTACCTAAATCCACTCATCATGCTGCTACTAGCCTTATGACATTGATTTCATGGCTGAGTGATATTCCATTGTACATAAGGACCACACATTTTTTATCCATTTTTCGCTTTCCTGGGATATTTAAGGTGGAATGAAGTGGAGGTCCTTGTCAACAGAGCAGCCCTAAAGTTTGGGGTGCTTGTGTCTTGCTGATTTTCAATTTTCCCACTTTATACCCCCATGTGTGGAAGTGCCCTATGCTCTCTAAGCTGTGTTTTTTAGATGTTTCAGGACACACCGTACCCTTCTCCAGAGTGGCTGATGGCAATTTACATCCCGCCCATCAGTGTAGCAAGGCTCCGATTCCTCCATGGCCTGTCCTGCATTTCTGGTTTTGACACTTTTTTCAGCATGGCCCTTTTGACCGATGGGAAGCGAGACTTCTTTGTAGCGCTGATTTGCCTTTCCTGGTTGCTTGGTTGGACAAAAAGGGCGTAGGCGTTTTTTCCTGAATATATTCAAGAAAAAACGCCTACGCCCTTTTTGGCCAAGGGCATCATTGTCAACGTTTTGCCGCTTTTCATGTGCTTTAAAGGCGATTCGAATCTACCTCCTGAAATCTATTTCTTGCAATTCTGCCTTGATTTCAAATCCTCTTCTTTGCCTTCCCTCAATATATTTGTGGACGAGAGTTATCATTTATAACTCTGCAGGTTTGTGAATTGCAGTGCCCTGAAGCTCCATTTTACAAGTCGCTTTATTGGGAGCTGGCCGCAAAAGCGCAGGATGGCTTCAGGCCCTGTTCTGGTTCCGGGGGGCAGGCTGAGCCTGTGGTTAATTCTTCTTCCTGATGGGAAAATAGAGTGACCTGTGCCTGTCCCAACACCAAGAGCTAGTCTCTCATTGGTTCCCCGTCTTCCCGTTCATCCTCAGGACAAATTGCAACCTGTACGGAACAGGAGGTTAAAGGTGCTGAGGCTCCAAGTAGGGAGATTGCTAGTAAAGTGGCTGGAATGGCGAACCCGAGCACAAGGAGATGAGAAATGAGGTGCGTTTTAGAAACCTTTCCCCATCACACGGTGTACCATCTTCTGGGTTTCTCATGCATGTTTTCGATGTAGGAAGATGCCCTTGAACCTGGAGATTTGGGACCCATGCGATGGGTAGCACGCAGCATTACTTTAAAGGGTCTGCGTTTGCTCACCCAACCTCACCAAACCTCTCAGCCCCAAGAGTGTCCACCCTTATGTCTCATCCAGCTGTGGGTCTAGATATGGTCAATCCAGGTTGCATCATAGCCCCTGAACGAATTGTGTAAGAATTTCTCTCTCTTTCCCTGTCTTTGTTTCATGGGTTTTTAAAAGTAATTTATTTTTATAATGGGGTTTAGCTGCTTTTCACGGCTGTGATTATGCCGCTTTACACCCACTTGACACACTAACAGAGAGATATCAATCCATAGGTTTTAAGATTATTACTAGTCAGATATATTCTTGTGCGGTGAATCGGGCGTGTTGAGTCCAGTTCTCTGAGCAAGGAGTAGGTCTTGTGTATTACATATTGGGTTTATGGAACGGTATCTGAGCTAATTTGAAACTCTTGTTTTATGTATCACCCCACCTCACCTTTCCCGTTAAGCAGCCATAGTGTGTTTTCTGCATGTGTGACTCTGTTCTGTTTTGTAATTCAGTTCAAGTGTAACGGTTTTTACATTCCCTCTATAAGTGACACCTTATGAGAAGTGTCCTTTTCTGTGTGACTTATTTCACTTAGAATCGTCTTACCTAAATCCACTCATCATTCTGCTACTAGCCTTATGACATTGATTTCATGGCTGAGTGATATTCCATTGTACATAAGGACCACACATTTTTTATCCATTTTTCGCTTTCCTGGGATATTTAAGGTGGAATGAAGTGGAGGTCCTTGTCAACAGAGCAGCCCTAAAGTTTGGGGTGCTTGTGTCTTGCTGATTTTCAATTTTCCCACTTTATACCCCCATGTGTGGAAGTGCCCTATGCTCTCTAAGCTGTGTTTTTTAGATGTTTCAGGACACACCGTACCCTTCTCCAGAGTGGCTGTTGGCAATTTACATCCCGCCCATCAGTGTAGCAAGGCTCCCATTTCTCCATGGCCTGTCCTGCATTTCTGGTTTTGACACTTTTTTCAGCATGGCCCTTTTGACCGATGGGAAGCGAGACTTCTTTGTAGCGCTGATTTGCCTTTCCAGGTTGCTTGGTTGGCCAAAAAGGGCGTATGCGTTTTTTCCTGAATATATTCAGGAAAAAACGCATACGCCCTTTTTGGCCAAGGGCATCATTGTCAACGTTTTGCTGCTTTTCATGTGCTTTAAAGGCGATTCGAATCTACCTCCTGAAATCTGTTTCCTGCAATTCTGCCTTGATTTCAAATCCTCTTCTTTGCCTTCCCTCAATATATTTGTGAACGAGAGTTATCATTTATAACTCTGCAGGTTTGTGAATTGCAGTGCCCTGAAGCTCCATTTTACAACTCGCTTTTTTGGGTGCTGGCCGCAAAAGCGCAGGATGGCTTCAGGCCCTGTTCTGGTTCCGGGGGGCAGGCTGAGCCTGTGGTTAATTCTTCTTCCTTATGGGAAAATAGAGTGACCTGTGCCTGTCCCAACACCAAGAGCTAGTGTCTCATTGGTTCCCCGTCTTCCCGTTCATCCTCAGGACAAATTGCAACCTGTACGGAACAGGAGGTTAAAGGTGCTGAGGCTCCAAGTAGGGAGATTGCTAGTAAAGTGGCTGGAATGGCGAACCCGAGCACAAGGAGATGAGAAATGAGGTGCGTTTTAGAAACTTTTCCCCATCACACGGTGTACCATCTTCTGGGTTTCTCATGCATGTTTTCGATGTAGGAAGATGCCCTAGAACCTGGAGATTTGGGACCCATGCGATGGGTACCACGCAGCATTACTTTAAAGGGTCTGCGTTTGCTCACCCAACCTCACCAAACCTCTCAGCCCCAAGAGTGTCCACCCTTATGTCTCATCCAGCTGTGGGTCTAGATATGGTCAATCCAGGTTGCATCACAGCCCCTGAACGAATTGTGTAAGAATTTCTCTCTCTTTCCCTATCTTTGTTTCATGGGTTTTTAAAAGTAATTTATTTTTATAATGGGGTTTAGCTGCTTTTCACGGCTGTGTTTATGCCGCTTTACACCCACTTGACACACTAACAGAGAGATATCAATACATAGGTTTTAAGATTATTACTAGTCAGATATATTCTTGTGTGGTGAATCGGGCGTGTTGTGTCCATTTCTCTGAGCAAGGAGTAGGTCTTGCCTATTACATATTGGGTTTATGGAACGGTATCTGAGCTAATTTGAAAGTCTTGTTTTATGTATCACCCCACCTCACCTTTCCCGTTAAGCAGCCATAGTGTGTTTTCTGCATGTGTGACTCTGTTCTGTTTTGTAATTCAGTTCAAGTGTAACGGATTTTACATTCCCTCTATAAGTGACACCTTATGAGAAGTGCCCTTTTCTGTGTGACTTATTTCACTTAGAATCGTCGTACCTAAATCCACTCATCATGCTGCTACTAGCCTTATGACATTGATTTCATGGCTGAGTGATATTCCATTGTACATAAGGACCACAACTTTTTTATCCATTTTTCGCTTTCCTGGGATATTTAAGGTGGAATGAAGTGGAGGTCCTTGTCAACAGAGCAGCCCTAAACTTTGGGGTGCTTGTGTCTTGCTGATTTTCAATTTTCCCACTTTATAGCCCCATGCGTGGAAGTGCCCTATGCTCTCTAAGCTGTGTTTTTTAGATGTTTCAGGACACACCGTACACTTCTCCAGAGTGGCTGTTGGCAATTTACATCCCACCCATCAGTGTAGCAAGGCTCCCATTTCTCCATGGCCTGTCCTGCATTTCTGGTTTTGACACTTTTTTCAGCATGGCCCTTTTGACCGATGGGAAGCGAGACTTCTTTGTAGCGCTGATTTGCCTTTCCAGGTTGCTTGGTTGGCCAAAAAGGGCGTATGCGTGTTTTCCTGAATATATTCAGGAAAACACGCATACGCCCTTTTTGTCCCAGGGCATCATTGTCAACGTTTTGCCGCTTTTCACGTGCTTTAAAGGCGATTCGAATCTACCTCCTGAAATCAGTTTCCTGCAATTCTGCCTTGATTTCACATCCTCTTCTTTGCCTTCCCTCAATATATTTGTGGACGAGAGTTATCATTTATAACTCTGTAGCTTTGTGAATTGCAGTGCCCTGAAGCTCCATTTACAACTCGCTTTTTTGGGAGCTGGCCGCAAAAGCGCAGGATGGCTTCAGGCCCTGTTCTGGTTCCGGGGGACAGGCTGAGCCTGTGGTTAATCCTTCTTCCTGACGGGAAAATAGAGTGATCTGTGCCTGTCCCAACACCAAGAGCTAGTGTCTCATTGGTTCCCCGTCTTCCCGTTCTTCCTCAGGACAAATTGCAACCAGTACGGAACAGGAGGTTAAAGGTGCTGATGCTCCAAGTAGGGAGATTCCTAGTAAAGTGGCTGGAATGGCGAACCCGAGCACAAGGAGATGAGAAATGAGGTGCGTTTTAGAAACCTTTCCCCATCACACGGTGTACCATCTTCTGGGTTTCTCATGCATGTTTTCGATGTAGGAAGATGCCCTTGAACCTGGAGATTTGGGACCCATGCGATGGGTAGCAGGCAGTATTACTTTAAGGGTCTGTGTTTGCTCACCCAACCTCACCAAAACTCTCAGCCCCAAGAGTGTCCACCCTTATGTCTCATCCAGCTGTGGGTCTAGATATGGTCACTCCAGGTTGCATCACAGCCCCTGAACGAATTGTGTAAGAATTTCTCTCTCTTTCCCTGTCTTTGTTCCATGGGTTTTTGAAAGTAATTTATTTTTATAATGGGGTTTAGCTGCTTTTCACGGCTGTGTTTATGCCACTTTACACCCACTTGACACACTAACAGAGAGATATCAATACATAGGTTTTAAGATTCTTACTACTCAGATATATTCTTGTGCGTTGAATCGGGCGTGTTGAGTCCAGTTCTCTGAGCAAGGAGTATTTCTTGTCTATTACATATTGGGTTTATGGAACGGTATCTGAGCTGATTTGCATCTCTTGTTTTATGTATCACCCCACCTCAGCTTTCCCGTTAAGCAGCCATAGTGTGTTTTCTGCATGTGTGACTCTGTTCTGTTTTGTAATTCAGTTCAAGTGTAACGGTTTTTACATTCCCTCTATAAGTGACACCTTATGAGAAGTGTCCTTTTCTGTGTGACTTATTTCACTTAGAATCGTCGTACCTAAATCCACTCATCATGCTGCTACTAGCCTTATGACATTGATTTCATGGCTGAGTGATATTCCATTGTACATAAGGACCACAACTTTTTTATCCATTTTTCGCTTTCCTGGGATATTTAAGGTGGAATGAAGTGGAGGTCCTTGTCAACAGAGCAGCCCTAAACTTTGGGGTGCTTGTGTCTTGCTGATTTTCAATTTTCCCACTTTATAGCCCCATGCGTGGAAGTGCCCTATGCTCTCTAAGCTGTGTTTTTTAGATGTTTCAGGACACACCGTACACTTCTCCAGAGTGGCTGTTGGCAATTTACATCCCGCCCATCAGTGTAGCAAGGCTCCCATTTCTCCATGGCCTGTCCTGCATTTCTGGTTTTGACACTTTTTTCAGCATGGCCCTTTTGACCGATGGGAAGCGAGACTTCTTTGTAGTGCTGATTTGCCTTTCCAGGTTGCTTGGTTGGCCAAAAAGGGCGTATGCGTTTTTTCCTGAATATATTCAGGAAAAAACGCATACGCCCTTTTTGTCCCAGGGCATCATTGTCAACGTTTTGCCGCTTTTCATGTGCTTTAAAGGCGATTCGAATCTACCTCCTGAAATCTGTTTCCTGCAATTCTGCCTTGATTTCACATCCTCTTCTTTGCCTTCCCTCAATATATTTGTGGATGAGAGTTATCATTTATAACTCTGTAGCTTTGTGAATTGCAGTGCCCTGAAGCTCCATTTTACAACTCGCTTTTTTGGGAGCTGGCCGCAAAAGCGCAGGATGGCTTCAGGCCCTGTTCTGGTTCCGGGGGGCAGGCTGAGCCTGTGGTTAATTCTTCTTCCTGACGGGAAAATAGAGTGACCTGTGCCTGTCCCAACACCAAGAGCTAGTGTCTCATTGGTTCCCCGTCTTCCCGTTCTTCCTCAGGACAAATTTCAACCAGTACGGAACAGGAGGTTAAAGGTGCTGATGCACCAAGTAGGGAGATTGCTAGTAAAGTGGCTGGAATGGCGAACCCGAGCACAAGGAGATGAGAAATGAGGTGCGTTTTAGAAACCTTTCCCCATCACACGGTGTACCATCTTCTGGGTTTCTCATGCATGTTTTCGATGTAGGAAGATGCCCTTGAACCTGGAGATTTGGGACCCATGCGATGGGTAGCAGGCAGTATTACTTTAAGGGTCTGCGTTTGCTCACCCAACCTCACCAAAATTCTCAGCCCCAAGAGTGTCCACCCTTATGTCTCATCCAGCTGTGGGTCTAGATATGGTCACTCCAGGTTGCATCACAGCCCCTGAACGAATTGTGTAAGAATTTCTCTCTCTTTCCCTGTCTTTGTTCCATGGGTTTTTGAAAGTAATTTATTTTTATAATGGGGTTTAGCTGCTTTTCACGGCTGTGTTTATGCCACTTTACACCCACTTGACACACTAACAGAGAGATATCAATACATAGGTTTTAAGATTCTTACTACTCAGATATATTCTTGTGCGGTGAATCGGGCGTGTTGAGTCCAGTTCTCTGAGCAAGGAGTAGGTCTTGTCTATTACATATTGGGTTTATGGAACGGTATCTGAGCTGATTTGAAACTCTTGTTTTATGTATCACCCCACCTCAGCTTTCCCGTTAAGCAGCCATAGTGTGTTTTCTGCATGTGTGACTCTGTTCTGTTTTGTAATTCAGTTCAAGTGTAACGGTTTTTACATTCCCTCTATAAGTGACACCTTATGAGAAGTGTCCTTTTCTGTGTGACTTATTTCACTTAGAATCGTCGTACCTAAATCCACTCATCATGCTGCTACTAGCCTTATGACATTGATTTCATGGCTGAGTGATATTCCATTGTACATAAGGACCACAACTTTTTTATCCATTTTTCGCTTTCCTGGGATATTTAAGGTGGAATGAAGTGGAGGTCCTTGTCAACAGAGCAGCCCTAAACTTTGGGGTGCTTGTGTCTTGCTGATTTTCAATTTTCCCACTTTATAGCCCCAT
This sequence comes from Balaenoptera physalus, assembly GCF_965194825.1. NCBI lineage: Eukaryota > Metazoa > Chordata > Mammalia > Artiodactyla > Balaenopteridae > Balaenoptera > Balaenoptera physalus. Next base: position 1,383,140 of record NW_028126544.1, on the reverse strand, counting down.
GCGTGGAAGTGCCCTATGCTCTCTAAGCTGTGTTTTTTAGATGTTTCAGGACACACCGTACACTTCTCCAGAGTGGCTGTTGGCAATTTACATCCCGCCCATCAGTGTAGCAAGGCTCCCATTTCTCCATGGCCTGTCCTGCATTTCTGGTTTTGACACTTTTTTCAGCATGGCCCTTTTGACCGATGGGAAGCGAGACTTCTTTGTAGCGCTGATTTGCCTTTCCAGGTTGCTTGGTTGGCCAAAAAGGGCGTATGCGTGTTTTCCTGAATATATTCAGGAAAAAACGCATACGCCCTTTTTGGCCCAGGGCATCATTGTCAACGTTTTGCCGCTTTTCATGTGCTTTAAAGGCGATTCGAATCTACCTCCTGAAATCTGTTTCCTGCAATTCTGCCTTGATTTCACATCCTCTTCTTTGCCTTCCCTCAATATATTTGTGGACGAGAGTTATCATTTATAACTCTGTAGCTTTGTGAATTGCAGTGCCCTGAAGCTCCATTTTACAACTCGCTTTTTTGGGAGCTGGCCGCAAAAGCGCAGGATGGCTTCAGGCCCTGTTCTGGTTCCGGGGGGCAGGCTGAGCCTGTGGTTAATTCTTCTTCCTGACGGGAAAATAGAGTGATCTGTGCCTGTCCCAACACCAAGAGCTAGTGTCTCATTGGTTCCCCGTCTTCCCGTTCTTCCTCAGGACAAATTGCAACCAGTACGGAACAGGAGGTTAAAGGTGCTGATGCTCCAAGTAGGGAGATTGCTAGTAAAGTGGCTGGAATGGCGAACCCGAGCACAAGGAGATGAGAAATGAGGTGCGTTTTAGAAACCTTTCCCCATCACACGGTGTACCATCTTCTGGGTTTCTCATGCATGTTTTCGATGTAGGAAGATGCCCTTGAACCTGGAGATTTGGGACCCATGCGATGGGTAGCAGGCAGTATTACTTTAAGGGTCTGCGTTTGCTCACCCAACCTCACCAAAGCTCTCAGCCCCAAGAGTGTCCACCCTTATGTCTCATCCAGCTGTGGGTCTAGATATGGTCACTCCAGGTTGCATCACAGCCCCTGAACGAATTGTGTAAGAATTTCTCTCTCTTTCCCTGTCTTTGTTCCATGGGTTTTTGAAAGTAATTTATTTTTATAATGGGGTTTAGCTGCTTTTCACGGCTGTGTTTATGCCACTTTACACCCACTTGACACACTAACAGAGAGATATCAATACATAGGTTTTAAGATTATTACTAGTCAGATATATTCTTGTGCGTTGAATCGGGCGTGTTGAGTCCAGTTCTCTGAGCAAGGAGTATTTCTAGTCTATTACATATTGGGTTTATGGAACGGTATCTGAGCTGATTTGCATCTCTTGTTTTATGTATCACCCCACCTCAGCTTTCCCGTTAAGCAGCCATAGTGTGTTTTCTGCATGTGTGACTCTGTTCTGTTTTGTAATTCAGTTCAAGTGTAACGGTTTTTACATTCCCTCTATAAGTGACACCTTATGAGAAGTGTCCTTTTCTGTGTGACTTATTTCACTTAGAATCGTCTTACCTAAATCCACTCATCATGCTGCTACTAGCCTTATGACATTGATTTCATGGCTGAGTGATATTCCATTGTACATAAGGACCACAACTTTTTTATCCATTTTTCGCTTTCCTGGGATATTTAAGGTGGAATGAAGTGGAGGTCCTTGTCAACAGAGCAGCCCTAAACTTTGGGGTGCTTGTGTCTTGCTGATTTTCAATTTTCCCACTTTATAGCCCCATGCGTGGAAGTGCCCTATGCTCTCTAAGCTGTGTTTTTTAGATGTTTCAGGACACACCGTACACTTCTCCAGAGTGGCTGTTGGCAATTTACATCCCGCCCATCAGTGTAGCAAGGCTCACATTTCTCCATGGCCTGTCCTGCATTTCTGGTTTTGACACTTTTTTCAGCATGGCCCTTTTGACCGATGGGAAGTGAGACTTCTTTGTAGCGCTGATTTGCCTTTCCAGGTTGCTTGGTTGGCCAAAAAGGGCGTATGCGTGTTTTCCTGAATATATTCAGGAAAAAACGCATACGCCCTTTTTGGCCCAGGGCATCATTGTCAACGTTTCGCCGCTTTTCATGTGCTTTAAAGGCGATTCGAATCTACCTCCTGAAATCTGTTTCCTGCAATTCTGCCTTGATTTCACATCCTCTTCTTTGCCTTCCCTCAATATATTTGTGGACGAGAGTTATCATTTATAACTCTGTAGCTTTGTGAATTGCAGTGGCCTGAAGCTCCATTTTACAACTCGCTTTTTTGGGAGCTGGCCGCAAAAGCGCAGGATGGCTTCAGGCCCTGTTCTGGTTCCGGGGGGCAGGCTGAGCCTGTGGTTAATTCTTCTTCCTGACGGGAAAATAGAGTGACCTGTGCCTGTCCCAACACCAAGAGCTAGTGTCTCATTGGTTCCCCGTCTTCCCGTTCTTCCTCAGGACAAATTGCAACCAGTACGCAACAGGAGGTTAAAGGTGCTGATGCTCCAAGTAGGGAGATTGCTAGTAAAGTGGCTGGAATGGCGAACCCGAGCACAAGGAGATGAGAAATGAGGTGCGTTTTAGAAACCTTTCCCCATCACACGGTGTACCATCTTCTGGGTTTCTCATGCATGTTTTCGATGTAGGAAGATGCCCTTGAACCTGGAGATTTGGGACCCATGCGATGGGTAGCAGGCAGTATTACTTTAAGGGTCTGCGTTTGCTCACCCAACCTCACCAAACCTCTCAGCCCCAAGAGTGTCCACCCTTATGTCTCATCCAGCTGTGGGTCTAGATATGGTCACTCCAGGTTGCATCACAGCCCCTGAACGAATTGTGTAAGAATTTCTCTCTCTTTCCCTGTCTTTGTTCCATGGGTTTTTGAAAGTAATTTATTTTTATAATGGGGTTTAGCTGCTTTTCACGGCTGTGTTTATGCCACTTTACACCCACTTGACACACTAACAGAGAGATATCAATACATAGGTTTTAAGATTATTACTAGTCAGATATATTCTTGTGCGGTGAATCGGGCGTGTTGAGTTCAGTTCTCTGAGCAAGGAGTAGGTCATGTCTATTACATATTGGGTTTATGGAACGGTATCTGAGCTGATTTGAAACTCTTGTTTTATGTATCACCCCACCTCAGCTTTCGCGTTAAGCAGCCATAGTGTGTTTTCTGCATGTGTGACTCTGTTCTGTTTTGTAATTCAGTTCAAGTGTAACGGTTTTTACATTCCCTCTATAAGTGACACCTTATGAGAAGTGTCCTTTTCTGTGTGACTTATTTCACTTAGAATCGTCGTACCTAAATCCACTCATCATGCTGCTACTAGCCTTATGACATTGATTTCATGGCTGAGTGATATTCCATTGTACATAAGGACCACAACTTTTTTATCCATTTTTCGCTTTCCTGGGATATTTAAGGTGGAATGAAGTGGAGGTCCTTGTCAACAGAGCAGCCCTAAACTTTGGGGTGCTTGTGTCTTGCTGATTTTCAATTTTCCCACTTTATACCCCCATGCGTGGAAGTGCCCTATGCTCTCTAAGCTGTGTTTTTTAGATGTTTCAGGACACACCGTACACTTCTCCAGAGTGGCTGTTGGCAATTTACATCCCGCCCATCAGTGTAGCAAGGCTCCCATTTCTCCATGGCCTGTCCTGCATTTCTGGTTTTGACACTTTTTTCAGCATGGCCCTTTTGACCGATGGGAAGCGAGACTTCTTTGTAGCGCTGATTTGCCTTTCCAGGTTGCTTGGTTGGCCAAAAAGGGCGTATGCATTTTTTCCTGAATATATTCAGGAAAAAACGCATACGCCCTTTTTGGCCCAGGGCATCGTTGTCAACGTTTTGCCGCTTTTCATGTGCTTTAAAGGCGATTCGAATCTACCTCCTGAAATCTGTTTCCTGCAATTCTGCCTTGATTTCACATCCTCTTCTTTGCCTTCCCTCAATATATTTGTGGACGAGAGTTATCATTTATAACTCTGCAGCTTTGTGAATTGCAGTGCCCTGAAGCGCCATTTTACAACTCGCTTTTTTGGGAGCTGGCCGCAAAAGCGCAGGATGGCTTCAGGCCCTGTTCTGGTTCCGGGGGGCAGGCTGAGCCTGTGGTTAATTCTTCTTCCTGACGGGAAAATAGAGTGACCTGTGCCTATTCCAACACCAAGAGCTAGTGTCTCATTGGTTCCCCGTCTTCCCGTTCATCCTCAGGACAAATTGCAACCTGTACGGAACAGGAGGTTAAAGGTGCTGATGCTCCAAGTAGGGAGATTGCTAGTAAAGTGGCTGGAATGGCGAACCCGAGCACAAGGAGATGAGAAATGAGGTGCGTTTTAGAAACCTTTCCCCATCACACGGTGTACCATCTTCTGGGTTTCTCATGCATGTTTCCGATGTAGGAAGATGCCCTTGAACCTGGAGATTTGGGACCCATGCGATGGGTAGCAGGCAGTATTACTTTAAGGGTCTGCGTTTGCTCACCCAACCTCACCAAAACTCTCAGCCCCAAGAGTGTCCACCCTTATGTCTCATCCAGCTGTGGGTCTAGATATGGTCACTCCAGGTTGCATCACAGCCCCTGAACGAATTGTGTAAGAATTTCTCTCTCTTTCCCTGTCTTTGTTTCATGGGTTTTTGAAAGTAATTTATTTTTATAATGGGGTTTAGCTGCTTTTCACGGCTGTGTTTATGCCGCTTTACACCCACTTGACACACTAACAGAGAGATATCAATACATAGGTTTTAAGATTATTACTAGTCAGATATATTCTTGTGCGGTGAATCGGGCGTGTTGAGTCCAGTTCTCTGAGCAAGGAGTAGGTCTTGTCTATTACATATTGGGTTTATGGAACGGTATCTGAGCAGATTTGAAACTCTTGTTTTATGTATCACCCCACCTCACCTTTCCCGTTAAGCAGCCATAGTGTGTTTTCTGCATGTGTGATGCTGTTCTGTTTTGTAATTCAGTTCAAGTGTAACGGTTTTTACATTCCCTCTATAAGTGACACCTTATGAGAAGTGTCCTTTTCTGTGTGACTTATTTCACTTAGAATCGTCGTACCTAAATCCACTCATCATGCTGCTACTAGCCTTATGACATTGATTTCATGGCTGAGTGATATTCCATTGTACATAAGGACCACAACTTTTTTATCCATTTTTCGCTTTCCTGGGATATTTAAGGTGGAATGAAGTGGAGGTCCTTGTCAACAGAGCAGCCCTAAACTTTGGTGTGCTTGTGTCTTGCTGATTTTCAATTTTCCCACTTTATACCCCCATGCGTGGAAGTGCCCTATGCTCTCTAAGCTGTGTTTTTTAGATGTTTCAGGACACACCGTACACTTCTCCAGAGTGGCTGTTGGCAATTTACATCCCGCCCATCAGTGTAGCAAGGCTCCCATTTCTCCATGGCCTGTCCTGCATTTCTGGTTTTGACACTTTTTTCAGCATGGCCCTTTTGACCGATGGGAAGCGAGACTTCTTTGTAGCACTGATTTGCCTTTCCAGGTTGCTTGGTTGGCCAAAAAGGGCGTATGCGTTTTTTCCTGAATATATTCAGGAAAAAACGCATACGCCCTTTTTGGCCCAGGGCATCATTGTCAACGTTTTGCCGCTTTTCATGTGCTTTAAAGGCGATTCGAATCTACCTCCTGAAATCTGTTTCCTGCAATTCTGCCTTGATTTCAAATCCTCTTCTTTGCCTTCCGCCAATATATTTGTGGACGAGAGTTATCATTTATAACTCTGCAGCTCTGTGAATTGCAGTGCCCTGAAGCTCCATTTTACAAGTCGCTTTTTTGGGAGCTGGCCGCAAAAGCGCAGGATGGCTTCAGGCCCTGTTCTGGTTCCGGGGGGCAGGCTGAGCCTGTGGTTAATTCTTCTTCCTGATGGGAAAATAGAGTGACCTGTGCCTGTCCCAACACCAAGAGCTAGTGTCTCATTGGTTCCCCGTCTTCCCGTTCATCCTCAGGACAAATTGCAACCTGTACGGAACAGGAGGTTAAAGGTGCTGATGCTCCAAGTAGGGAGATTGCTAGTAAAGTGGCTGGAATGGCGAACCCGAGCACAAGGAGATGAGAAATGAGGTGCGTTTTAGAAACCTTTCCCCATCACACGGTGTACCATCTTCTGGGTTTCTCATGCATGTTTTCGATGTAGGAAGATGCCCTTGAACCTGGAGATTTGGGACCCATGCGATGGGTAGCAGGCAGTATTACTTTAAGGGTCTGCGTTTGCTCACCCAACCTCACCAAAACTCTCAGCCCCAAGAGTGTCCACCCTTATGTCTCATCCAGCTGTGGGTCTAGATATGGTCACTCCAGGTTGCATCACAGCCCCTGAACGAATTGTGTAAGAATTTCTCTCTCTTTCCCTGTCTTTGTTTCATGGGTTTTTGAAAGTAATTTATTTTTATAATGGGGTTTAGCTGCTTTTCACGGCTGTGTTTATGCCGCGTTACACCCACTTGACACACTAACAGAGAGATATCAATACATAGGTTTTAAGATTATTACTAGTCAGATATATTCTTGTGCGGTGAATCGGGCGTGTTGAGTCCAGTTCTCTGAGCAAGCAGTAGGTCTTGTCTATTACATATTGGGTTTATGGAACGGTATCTGAGCTAATTTGAACCTCTTGTTTTATGAATCACCCCACCTCACCTTTCCCGTTAAGCAGCCATAGTGTGTTTTCTGCACGTGTGACTCTGTTCTGTTTTGTAATTCAGTTCAAGTGTAACGGTTTTTACATTCCCTCTATAAGTGACACCTTATGAGAAGTGTCCTTTTCTGTGTGACTTATTTCACTTAGAATCGTCGTACCTAAATCCACTCATCATGCTGCTACTAGCCTTATGACATTGATTTCATGGCTGAGTGATATTCCATTGTACATAAGGACCACAAATTTTGTATCCATTTTTCGCTTTCCTGGGATATTTAAGGTGGAATGAAGTGGAGGTCCTTGTCAACAGAGCAGCCCTAAACTTTGGGGTGCTTGTGTCTTGCTGATTTTTAATTTTCCCACTTTATACCCCCATGCGTGGAAGTGCCCTATGCTCTCTAAGCTGTGTTTTTTAGATGTTTCAGGACACACCGTACACTTCTCCAGAGTGGCTGTTGGCAATTTACATCCCGCCCATCAGTGTAGCAAGGCTCCCATTTCTCCATGGCCTGTCCTGCATTTCTGGTTTTGACACTTTTTTCAGCATGGCCCTTTTGACCGATGGGAAGCGAGACTTCTTTGTAGCGCTGATTTGCCTTTCCAGGTTGCTTGGTTGGCCAAAAAGGGCGTATGCGTTTTTTCCTGAATATATTCAGGAAAAAACGCATACGCCCTTTTTGGCCAAGGGCATCATTGTCAACGTTTTGCCGCTTTTCATGTGCTTTAAAGGCGATTCGAATCTACCTCCTGAAATCTGTTTCCTGCAATCCTGCCTTGATTTCAATTCCTCGTCTTTGCCTACCCTCAATATATTTGTGGACAAGAGTTATCATTTATAACTGTGCAGGTTTGTGAATTGCAGTGCCCTGAAGCTCCATTTTACAACTCGCTTTTTCGGGAGCTGGCCCCAAAAGCGCAGGATGGCTTCAGGCCCTTTTCTGTTTCCGGGGGGCAGGCTGAGCCTGTGGTTAATTCTTCTTCCTGATGGGAAAATAGAGTGACCTGTGCCTGTCCCAACACAAAGAGCTAGTGTCTCATTGGTTCCCCGTCTTCCCGTTCATCCTTAGGACAAATTGCAACCTGTACGGAACAGGAGGTTAAAGGTGCTGATGCTCCAAGTAGGGAGATTGCTAGTAAAGTGGCTGGAATGGCGAACCCGAGCAAAAGGAGATGAGAAATGAGGTGCGTTTTAGAAACCTTTCCCCATCACACGGTGTACCATCTTCTGGGTTTCTCATGCATGTTTTCGATGTAGGAAGATGCCCTTGAACCTGGAGATTTGGGACCCATGCGATGGGTAGCACGCAGTATTACTTTAAAGGGTCTGCGTTTGCCTACGCAACCTCACCAACCCTCTCAGCCCCAAGAGTGTCCAACCTTATGTCTCATCCAGCTGTGGGTCTAGATATGGTCACTCCAGGTTGCATCACAGCCCCTGAACGAATTGTGTAAGAATTTCTCTCTCTTTCCCTGTCTTTGTTTCATGGCTTTTTAAAAGTAAGTTATTTTTATAATGGGGTTTAGCTGCTTTTCACGGCTGTGTTTATGCCGCTTTACACCCACTTGACACACTAACAGAGAGATATCAATACATAGGTTTTAAGATTATTACTAGTCAGATATATTCTTGTGCGGTGAATCGGGCGTGTTGAGTCCAGTTCTCTGAGCAAGGAGTAGGTCTTGTCTATTACATATTGGGTTTATGGAACGGTATCTGAGCTAATTTGAAACTCTTGTTTTATGTATCACCCCACCTCACCTTTCCCGTTAAGCAGCCATAGTGTGTTTTCTTCATGTGTGACTCTGTTCTGTTTGTAATTCAGTTCAAGTGTAACGGTTTTTACATTCCCTCTATAAGTGACACCTTATGAGAAGTGTCCTTTTCTGTGTGACTTATTTCACTTAGAATCATCGTACCTAAATCCAATCATCATGCTGCTACTAGCCTTATGACATTGATTTCATGGCTGAGTGATATTCCATTGTACATAAGGACCACAACTTTTTTATCCATTTTTCGCTTTCCTGGGATATTTAAGGTGGAATGAAGTGGAGGTCCTTGTCAACAGAGCAGCCCTAAACTTTGGTGTGCTTGTGTCTTGCTGATTTTCAATTTTCCCACTTTATACCCCCATGCGTGGAAGTGCCCTATGCTCTCTAAGCTGTGTTTTTTAGATGTTTCAGGACACACCGTACACTTCTCCAGAGTGGCTGTTGGCAATTTACATCCCGCCCATCAGTGTAGCAAGGCTCCCATTTCTCCATGGCCTGTCCTGCATTTCTGGTTTTGACACTTTTTTCAGCATGGCCCTTTTGACCGATGGGAAGCGAGACTTCTTTGTAGCACTGATTTGCCTTTCCAGGTTGCTTGGTTGGCCAAAAAGGGCGTATGCGTTTTTTCCTGAATATATTCAGGAAAAAACGCATACGCCCTTTTTGGCCCAGGGCATCATTGTCAACGTTTTGCCGCTTTTCATGTGCTTTAAAGGCGATTCGAATCTACCTCCTGAAATCTGTTTCCTGCAATTCTGCCTTGATTTCAAATCCTCTTCTTTGCCTTCCGCCAATATATTTGTGGACGAGAGTTATCATTTATAACTCTGCAGCTCTGTGAATTGCAGTGCCCTGAAGCTCCATTTTACAAGTCGCTTTTTTGGGAGCTGGCCGCAAAAGCGCAGGATGGCTTCAGGCCCTGTTCTGGTTCCGGGGGGCAGGCTGAGCCTGTGGTTAATTCTTCTTCCTGATGGGAAAATAGAGTGACCTGTGCCTGTCCCAACACCAAGAGCTAGTGTCTCATTGGTTCCCCGTCTTCCCGTTCATCCTCAGGACAAATTGCAACCTGTACGGAACAGGAGGTTAAAGGTGCTGATGCTCCAAGTAGGGAGATTGCTAGTAAAGTGTCTGGAATGGCGAACCCGAGCACAAGGAGATGAGAAATGAGGTGCGTTTTAGAAACCTTTCCCCATCACACGGTGTACCATCTTCTGGGTTTCTCATGCATGTTTTCGATGTAGGAAGATGCCCTTGAACCTGGAGATTTGGGACCCATGCGATGGGTAGCAGGCAGTATTACTTTAAGGGTCTGCGTTTGCTCACCCAACCTCACCAAAACTCTCAGCCCCAAGAGTGTCCACCCTTATGTCTCATCCAGCTGTGGGTCTAGATATGGTCACTCCAGGTTGCATCACAGCCCCTGAACGAATTGTGTAAGAATTTCTCTCTCTTTCCCTGTCTTTGTTTCATGGGTTTTTGAAAGTAATTTATTTTTATAATGGGGTTTAGCTGCTTTTCACGGCTGTGTTTATGCCGCGTTACACCCACTTGACACACTAACAGAGAGATATCAATACATAGGTTTTAAGATTATTACTAGTCAGATATATTCTTGTGCGGTGAATCGGGCGTGTTGAGTCCAGTTCTCTGAGCAAGCAGTAGGTCTTGTCTATTACATATTGGGTTTATGGAACGGTATCTGAGCTAATTTGAACCTCTTGTTTTATGAATCACCCCACCTCACCTTTCCCGTTAAGCAGCCATAGTGTGTTTTCTGCACGTGTGACTCTGTTCTGTTTTGTAATTCAGTTCAAGTGTAACGGTTTTTACATTCCCTCTATAAGTGACACCTTATGAGAAGTGTCCTTTTCTGTGTGACTTATTTCACTTAGAATCGTCGTACCTAAATCCACTCATCATGCTGCTACTAGCCTTATGACATTGATTTCATGGCTGAGTGATATTCCATTGTACATAAGGACCACAAATTTTGTATCCATTTTTCGCTTTCCTGGGATATTTAAGGTGGAATGAAGTGGAGGTCCTTGTCAACAGAGCAGCCCTAAACTTTGGGGTGCTTGTGTCTTGCTGATTTTTAATTTTCCCACTTTATACCCCCATGCGTGGAAGTGCCCTATGCTCTCTAAGCTGTGTTTTTTAGATGTTTCAGGACACACCGTACCCTTCTCCAGAGTGGCTGTTGGCAATTTACATCCCGCCCATCAGTGTAGCAAGGCTCCCATTTCTCCATGGCCTGTCCTGCATTTCTGGTTTTGACACTTTTTTCAGCATGGCCCTTTTGACCGATGGGAAGCGAGACTTCTTTGTAGCGCTGATTTGCCTTTCCAGGTTGCTTGGTTGGCCAAAAAGGGCGTATGCGTTTTTTCCTGAATATATTCAGGAAAAAACGCATACGCCCTTTTTGGCCAAGGGCATCATTGTCAACGTTTTGCTGCTTTTCATGTGCTTTAAAGGCGATTCGAATCTACCTCCTGAAATCTGTTTCCTGCAATTCTGCCTTGATTTCAAATCCTCTTCTTTGCCTTCCCTCAATATATTTGTGGACGAGAGTTATCATTTATAACTCTGCAGGTTTGTGAATTGCAGTGCCCTGAAGCTCCATTTTACAAGTCGCTTTTTTGGGAGCTGGCCGCAAAAGCGCCGGATGGCTTCAGGCCCTGTTCTGGTTCCGGGGGGCAGGCTGAGCCTGTGGTTAATTCTTCTTCCTGATGGGGAAATAGAGTGACCTGTGCCTGTCCCAACACCAAGAGCTAGTGTCTCATTGGTTCCCCGTCTTCCCGTTCATCCTCAGGACAAATTGCAACCTGTACGGAACAGGAGGTTAAAGGTGCTGATGCTCCAAGTAGGGAGATTGCTAGTAAAGTGGCTGGAATGGCGAACCCGAGCACAAGGAGATGAGAAATGAGGTGCGTTTTAGAAACTTTTCCCCATCACACGGTGTACCATCTTCTGGGTTTCTCATGCATGTTTTCGATGTAGGAAGATGCCCTTGAACCTGGAGATTTGGGACCCATGCGATGGGTAGCACGCAGTATTACTTTAAAGGGTCTGCGTTTGCTCACCTAACCTCACCAACCCTCTCAGCCCCAAGAGTGTCCAACCTTATGTCTCATCCAGCTGTGGGTCTAGATATGGTCACTCCAGGTTGCATCACAGCCCCTGAACGAATTGTGTAAGACTTTCGCTCTCTTTCCCTGTCTTTGTTTCATGGGTTTTTAAAAGTAATTTATTTTTATAATGGGGTTTAGCTGCTTTTCACGGCTGTGTTTATGCCGCTTTACACCCACTTGACACACTAACAGAGAGATATCAATACATAGGTTTTAAGATTATTACTAGTCAGATATATTCTTGTGCGGTGAATCGGGCGTGTTGAGTCCAGTTCTCTGAGCAAGGAGTAGGTCTTGTGTATTACATATTGGGTTTATGGAACGGTATCTGAGCTAATTTGAAACTCTTGTTTTATGTATCACCCCACCTCACCTTTCCCGTTAAGCAGCCATAGTGTGTTTTCTGCATGTGTGACTCTGTTCTGTTTTGTAATTCAGTTCAAGTGTAACGGTTTTTACATTCCCTCTATAAGTGACACCTTATGAGAAGTGTCCTTTTCTGTGTGACTTATTTCACTTAGAATCGTCTTACCTAAATCCACTCATCATGCTGCTACTAGCCTTATGACATTGATTTCATGGCTGAGTGATATTCCATTGTACATAAGGACCACAACTTTTGTATCCATTTTTCGCTTTCCTGGGATATTTAAGGTGGAATGAAGTGGAGGTCCTTGTCAACAGAGCAGCCCTAAACTTTGGGGTGCTTGTGTCTTGCTTATTTTCAATTTTCCCACTTTATCCCCCCATGCGTGGAAGTGCCCTATGCTCTCTAAGCTGTGTTTTTTAGATGTTTCAGGACACACCGTACACTTCTCCAGAGTGGCTGTTGGCAATTTACATCCCGCCCATCAGTGTAGCAAGGCTCCGATTCCTCCATGGCCTGTCCTGCATTTCTGGTTTTGACACTTTTTTCAGCATGGCCCTTTTGACCGATGGGAAGCGAGACTTCTTTGTAGCGCTGATTTGCCTTTCCAGGTTGCTTGGTTGGCCAAAAAGGGCGTATGCGTTTTTTCCTGAATATATTCAGGAAAAAACGCATACGCCCTTTTTGGCCAAGGGCATCATTGTCAACGTTTTGCCGCTTTTCACGTGCTTTAAAGGCGATTCGAATCTACCTCCTGAAATCTGTTTCCTGCAATTCTGCCTTGATTTCAAATCCTCTTCTTTGCCTTCCCTCAATATATTTGTGGACGAGAGTTATCATTTATAACTCTGCAGGTTTGTGAATTGCAGTGCCGTGAAGCTCCATTTTACAAGTCGCTTTTTTGGGAGCTGGCCGCAAAAGCGCAGGATGGCTTCAGGCCCTGTTCTGGTTCCGGGGGGCAGGCTGAGCCTGTGGTTAATTCTTCTTCCTGATGGGAAAATAGAGTGACCTGTGCCTGTCCCAACACCAAGAGCTAGTGTCTCATTGGTTCCCCGTCTTCCCGTTCATCCTCAGGACAATTTGCAACCTGTACGGAACAGGAGGTTAAAGGTGCTGATGCTCCAAGTAGGGAGATTGCTAGTAAAGTGGCTGGAATGGCGAACCCGAGCAAAAGGAGATGAGAAATGAGGTGCGTTTTAGAAACCTTTCCCCATCACACGGTGTACCATCTTCTGCGTTTCTCATGCATGTTTTCGATGTAGGAAGATGCCCTTGAACCTGGAGATTTGGGACCCATGTGATGGGTAGCACGCAGTATTACTTTAAAGGGTCTGCATTTGCTCACCCAACCTCACCAACCCTCTCAGCCCCAAGAGTGTCCAACCTTATGTCTCATCCAGCTGTGGGTCTAGATATGGTCACTCCAGGTTGCATCACAGCCCCTGAACGAATTGTGTAAGAATTTCTCTCTCTTTCCCTGTCTTTGTTTCATGGCTTTTTAAAAGTAATTTATTTTTATAATGGGGTTTAGCTGCTTTTCACGGCTGTGTTTATGCCGCTTTACACCCACTTGACACACTAACAGAGAGATATCAATACATAGGTTTTAAGATTATTACTAGTCAGATATATTCTTGTGCGGTGAATCGGGCGTGTTGAGTCCAGTTCTCTGAGCAAGGAATAGGTCTTGTCTATTACATATTGGGTTTATGGAACGGTATCTGAGCTAATTTGAAACTCTTGTTTTATGTATCCCCCCACCTCACCTTTCCCGTTAAGCAGCCATAGTGTGTTTTCTGCATGTGTGACTCTGTTCTGTTTTGTAATTCAGTTCAAGTGTAACGGTTTTTACATTCCCTCTATAAGTGACACCTTATGAGAAGTGTCCTTTTCTGTGTGACTTATTTCACTTAGAATCATCGTACCTAAATCCACTCATCATGCTGCTACTAGCCTTATGACATTGATTTCATGGCTGAGTGATATTCCATTGTACATAAGGACCACAACTTTTTTATCCATTTTTCGCTTTCCTGGGATATTTAAGGTGGAATGAAGTGGAGGTCCTTGTCAACAGAGCAGCCCTAAAGTTTGGGGTGCTTGTGTCTTGCTGATTTTCAATTTTCCCACTTTATACCCCCATGTGTGGAAGTGCCCTATGCTCTCTAAGCTGTGTTTTTTAGATGTTTCAGGACACACCGTACCCTTCTCCAGAGTGGCTGTTGGCAATTTACATCCCGCCCATCAGTGTAGCAAGGCTCCCATTTCTCCATGGCCTGTCCTGCATTTCTGGTTTTGACACTTTTTTCAGCATGGCCCTTTTGACCGATGGGAAGCGAGACTTCTTTGTAGCGCTGATTTGCCTTTCCAGGTTTCTTGGTTGGCCAAAAAGGGCGTATGCGTTTTTTCCTGAATATATTCAGGAAAAAACGCATACGCCCTTTTTGGCCAAGGGCATCATTGTCAACGTTTTGCTGCTTTTCATGTGCTTTAAAGGCGATTCGAATCTACCTCCTGAAATCTGTTTCCTGCAATTCTGCCTTGATTTCAAATCCTCTTCTTTGCCTTCCCTCAATATATTTGTGGACGAGAGTTATCATTTATAACTCTGCAGGTTTGTGAATTGCAGTGCCCTGAAGCTCCATTTTACAACTCGCTTTTTTGGGTGCTGGCCGCAAAAGCGCAGGATGGCTTCAGGGCCTGTTCTGGTTCCGGGGGGCAGGCTGAGCCTGTGGTTAATTCTTCTTCCTTATGGGAAAATAGAGTGACCTGTGCCTGTCCCAACACCAAGAGCTAGTGTCTCATTGGTTCCCCGTCTTCCCGTTCATCCTCAGGACAAATTGCAACCTGTACGGAACAGGAGGTTAAAGGTGCTGAGGCTCCAAGTAGGGAGATTGCTAGTAAAGTGGCTGGAATGGCGAACCCGAGCACAAGGAGATGAGAAATGAGGTGCGTTTTAGAAAATTTTCCCCATCACACGGTGTACCATCTTCTGGGTTTCTCATGCATGTTTTCGATGTAGGAAGATGCCCTAGAACCTGGAGATTTGGGACCCATGCGATGGGTACCACGCAGCATTACTTTAAAGGGTCTGCGTTTGCTCACCCAACCTCACCAAACCTCTCAGCCCCAAGAGTGTCCACCCTTATGTCTCATCCAGCTGTGGGTCTAGATATGGTCAATCCAGGTTGCATCACAGCCCCTGAACGAATTGTGTAAGAATTTCTCTCTCTTTCCCTGTCTTTGTTTCATGGGTTTTTAAAAGTAATTTATTTTTATAATGGGGTTTAGCTGCTTTTCACGGCTGTGTTTATGCCGCTTTACACCCACTTGACACACTAACAGAGAGATATCAATCCATAGGTTTTAAGATTATTACTAGTCAGATATATTCTTGTGCGGTGAATCGGGCGTGTTGAGTCCAGTTCTCTGAGCAAGGAGTAGGTCTTGTGTATTACATATTGGGTTTATGGAACGGTATCTGAGCTAATTTGAAACTCTTGTTTTATGTATCACCCCACCTCACCTTTCCCGTTAAGCAGCCATAGTGTGTTTTCTGCATGTGTGACTCTGTTCTGTTTTGTAATTCAGTTCAAGTGTAACGGTTTTTACATTCCCTCTATAAGTGACACCTTATGAGAAGTGTCCTTTTCTGTGTGACTTATTTCACTTAGAATCGTCTTACCTAAATCCACTCATCATGCTGCTACTAGCCTTATGACATTGATTTCATGGCTGAGTGATATTCCATTGTACATAAGGACCACAACTTTTTTATCCATTTTTCGCTTTCCTGGGATATTTAAGGTGGAATGAAGTGGAGGTCCTTGTCAACAGAGCAGCCCTAAACTTTGGGGTGCTTGTGTCTTGCTGATTTTCAATTTTCCCACTTTATCCCCCCATGCGTGGAAGTGCCCTATGCTCTCTAAGCTGTGTTTTTTAGATGTTTCAGGACACACCGTACCCTTCTCCAGAGTGGCTGTTGGCAATTTACATCCCGCCCATCAGTGTAGCAAGGCTCCGATTCCTCCATGGCCTGTCCTGCATTTCTGGTTTTGACACTTTTTTCAGCATGGCCCTTTTGACCGATGGGAAGCGAGACTTCTTTGTAGCGCTGATTTGCCTTTCCTGGTTGCTTGGTTGGCCAAAAAGGGCGTAGGCGTTTTTTCCTGAATATATTCAGGAAAAAACGCATACGCCCTTTTTGGCCAAGGGCATCATTGTCAACGTTTTGCCGCTTTTCATGTGCTTTAAAGGCGATTCGAATCTACCTCCTGAAATCTATTTCTTGCAATTCTGCCTTGATTTCAAATCCTCTTCTTTGCCTTCCCTCAATATATTTGTGGACGAGAGTTATCATTTATAACTCTGCAGGTTTGTGAATTGCAGTGCCCTGAAGCTCCATTTTACAAGTCGCTTTATTGGGAGCTGGCCGCAAAAGCGCAGGATGGCTTCAGGCCCTGTTCTGGTTCCGGGGGGCAGGCTGAGCCTGTGGTTAATTCTTCTTCCTGATGGGAAAATAGAGTGACCTGTGCCTGTCCCAACACCAAGAGCTAGTCTCTCATTGGTTCCCCGTCTTCCCGTTCATCCTCAGGACAAATTGCAACCTGTACGGAACAGGAGGTTAAAGGTGCTGAGGCTCCAAGTAGGGAGATTGCTAGTAAAGTGGCTGGAATGGCGAACCCGAGCACAAGGAGATGAGAAATGAGGTGCATTTTAGAAACCTTTCCCCATCACACGGTGTACCATCTTCTGGGTTTCTCATGCATGTTTTCGATGTAGGAAGATGCCCTTGAACCTGGAGATTTGGGACCCATGCGATGGGTAGCACGCAGCATTACTTTAAAGGGTCTGCGTTTGCTCACCCAACCTCACCAAACCTCTCAGCCCCAAGAGTGTCCACCCTTATGTCTCATCCAGCTGTGGGTCTAGATATGGTCAATCCAGGTTGCATCATAGCCCCTGAACGAATTGTGTAAGAATTTCTCTCTCTTTCCCTGTCTTTGTTTCATGGGTTTTTAAAAGTAATTTATTTTTATAATGGGGTTTAGCTGCTTTTCACGGCTGTGATTATGTCGCTTTACACCCACTTGACACACTAACAGAGAGATATCAATCCATAGGTTTTAAGATTATTACTAGTCAGATATATTCTTGTGCGGTGAATCGGGCGTGTTGAGTCCAGTTCTCTGAGCAAGGAGTAGGTCTTGTGTATTACATATTGGGTTTATGGAACGGTATCTGAGCTAATTAGAAACTCTTGTTTTATGTATCACCCCACCTCACCTTTCCCGTTAAGCAGCCATAGTGTGTTTTCTGCATGTGTGACTCTGTTCTGTTTTGTAATTCAGTTCAAGTGTAACGGTTTTTACATTCCCTCTATAAGTGACACCTTATGAGAAGTGTCCTTTTCTGTGTGACTTATTTCACTTAGAATCGTCTTACCTAAATCCACTCATCATTCTGCTACTAGCCTTATGACATTGATTTCATGGCTGAGTGATATTCCATTGTACATAAGGACCACAACTTTTTTATCCATTTTTCGCTTTCCTGGGATATTTAAGGTGGAAGGAAGTGGAGGTCCTTGTCAACAGAGCAGCCCTAAACTTTGGGGTGCTTGTGTCTTGCTGATTTTCAATTTTCCCACTTTATACCCCCATGTGTGGAAGTGCCCTATGCTCTCTAAGCTGTGTTTTTTAGATGTTTCAGGACACACCGTACCCTTCTCCAGAGTGGCTGTTGGCAATTTACATCCCGCCCATCAGTGTAGCAAGGCTCCCATTTCTAAATGGCCTGTCCTGCATTTCTGGTTTTGACACTTTTTTCAGCATGGCCCTTTTGACCGATGGGAAGCGAGACTTCTTTGTAGCGCTGATTTGCCTTTCCAGGTTGCTTGGTTGGCCAAAAAGGGCGTATGCGTTTTTTCCTGAATATATTCAGGAAAAAACGCATACGCCCTTTTTGGCCAAGGGCATCATTGTCAACGTTTTGCTGCTTTTCATGTGCTTTAAAGGCGATTCGAATCTACCTCCTGAAATCTGTTTCCTGCAATTCTGCCTTGATTTCAAATCCTCTTCTTTGCCTTCCCTCAATATATTTGTGAACGAGAGTTATCATTTATAACTCTGCAGGTTTGTGAATTGCAGTGCCCTGAAGCTCCATTTTACAACTCGCTTTTTTGGGTGCTGGCCGCAAAAGCGCAGGATGGCTTCAGGCCCTGTTCTGGTTCCGGGGGGCAGGCTGAGCCTGTGGTTAATTCTTCTTCCTTATGGGAAAATAGAGTGACCTGTGCCTGTCCCAACACCAAGAGCTAGTGTCTCATTGGTTCCCCGTCTTCCCGTTCATCCTCAGGACAAATTGCAACCTGTACGGAACAGGAGGTTAAAGGTGCTGAGGCTCCAAGTAGGGAGATTACTAGTAAAGTGGCTGGAATGGCGAACCCGAGCACAAGGAGATGAGAAATGAGGTGCGTTTTAGAAACTTTTCCCCATCACACGGTGTACCATCTTCTGGGTTTCTCATGCATGTTTTCGATGTAGGAAGATGCCCTAGAACCTGGAGATTTGGGACCCATGCGATGGGTACCACGCAGCATTACTTTAAAGGGTCTGCGTTTGCTCACCCAACCTCACCAAACCTCTCAGCCCCAAGAGTGTCCACCCTTATGTCTCATCCAGCTGTGGGTCTAGATATGGTCAATCCAGGTTGCATCACAGCCCCTGAACGAATTGTGTAAGAATTTCTCTCTCTTTCCCTATCTTTGTTTCATGGGTTTTTAAAAGTAATTTATTTTTATAATGGGGTTTAGCTGCTTTTCACGGCTGTGTTTATGCCGCTTTACACCCACTTGACACACTAACAGAGAGATATCAATACATAGGTTTTAAGATTATTACTAGTCAGATATATTCTTGTGTGGTGAATCGGGCGTGTTGTGTCCAGTTCTCTGAGCAAGGAGTAGGTCTTGCCTATTACATATTGGGTTTATGGAACGGTATCTGAGCTAATTTGAAAGTCTTGTTTTATGTATCACCCCACCTCACCTTTCCCGTTAAGCAGCCATAGTGTGTTTTCTGCATGTGTGACTCTGTTCTGTTTTGTAATTCAGTTCAAGTGTAACGGATTTTACATTCCCTCTATAAGTGACACCTTATGAGAAGTGCCCTTTTCTGTGTGACTTATTTCACTTAGAATCGTCGTACCTAAATCCACTCATCATGCTGCTACTAGCCTTATGACATTGATTTCATGGCTGAGTGATATTCCATTGTACATAAGGACCACAACTTTTTTATCCATTTTTCGCTTTCCTGGGATATTTAAGGTGGAATGAAGTGGAGGTCCTTGTCAACAGAGCAGCCCTAAACTTTGGGGTGCTTGTGTCTTGCTGATTTTCAATTTTCCCACTTTATCCCCCCATGCGTGGAAGAGCCCTATGCTCTCTAAGCTGTGTTTTTTAGATGTTTCAGGACACACTGTACCCTTCTGCAGAGTGGCTGTTGGCAATTTACATCCCGCCCATCAGTGTAGCAAGGCTCCCATTTCTCCATGGCCTGTCCTGCATTTCTGGTTTTGACACTTTTTTCAGCATGGCCCTTTTGACCGATGGGAAGCGAGACTTCTTTGTAGCGCTGATTTGCCTTTCCAGGTTGCTTGGTTGGCCAAAAAGGGCGTATGCGTTTTTTCCTGAATATATTCAGGAAAAAACGCATACGCCCTTTTTGGCCAAGGGCATCATTGTCGATGTTTTGTCGCTTTTCATGTGCTTTAAAGGCGATTCGAATCTACCTACTGCAATCTGTTTCCTGCAATTCTGCCTTGATTTCAAATCCTCTTCTTTGCCTTCCCTCAATATATTTGTGGACGAGAGTTATCATTTATAACTCTGCAGGTTTGTGAATTGCAGTGCCCTGAAGCTCCATTTTACAAGTCGCTTTTTTGGGAGCTGGCCGCAAAAGCGCAGGATGGCTTCAGGCCCTGTTCTGGTTCCGGGGGGCAGGCTGAGCCTGTGGTTAATTCTTCTTCCTGATGGGAAAATAGAGTGACCTGTGCCTGTCCCAACACCAAGAGCTAGTCTCTCATTGGTTCCCCGTCTTCCCGTTCATCCTCAGGACAAATTGCAACCTGTACGGAACAGGAGGTTAAAGGTGCTGAGGCTCCAAGTAGGGAGATTGATAGTAAAGTGGCTGGAATGGCGAACCCGAGCACAAGGAGATGAGAAATGAGGTGCGTTTTAGAAACCTTTCCCCATCACACGGTGTACCATCTTCTGGGTTTCTCATGCATGTTTTCGATGTAGGAAGATGCCCTTGAACCTGGAGATTTGGGACCCATGCGATGGGTAGCACGCAGTATTACTTTAAAGGGTCTGCGTTTGCTCACCCAACCTCACCAAACCTCTCAGCCCCAAGAGTGTCCACCCTTATGTCTCATCCAGTTGTGGGTCTAGATATGGTCAATCCAGGTTGCATCACAGCCCCTGAACGAATTGTGTAAGAATTTCTCTCTCTTTCCCTGTCTTTGTTTCATGGGTTTTTAAAAGTAATTTATTTTTATAATGGGGTTTAGCTGCTTTTCACGGCTGTGTTTATGCCGCTTTACACCCACTTGATACACTAACAGAGAGATATCAATACATAGGTTTTAAGATTATTACTAGTCAGATATATTCTTGTGCGGTGAATCGGGTGTGTTGAGTCCAGTTCTCTGAGCAAGGAGTAGGTCTTGTCTATTACATATTGGGTTTATGGAACGGTATCTGAGCTAATTTGAAAGTCTTGTTTTATGTATCACCCCACCTCACTTTTCCCGTTAAGCAGCCATAGTGTGTTTTCTGCATGTGTGACTCTGTTCTGTTTTGTAATTCAGTTCAAGTGTAACGGATTTTACATTCCCTCTATAAGTGACAACTTATGAGAAGTGTCCTTTTCTGTGTGACTTATTTCACTTAGAATCGTCGTACCTAAATCCACTCATCATGCTGCTACTAGCCTTATGACATTGATTTCATGGCTGAGTGATATTCCATTGTACATAAGGACCAAAACTTTTTTATCCATTTTTCGCTTTCCTGGGATATTTAATGTGGAATGAAGTGGAGGTCCTTGTCAACAGAGCAGCCCTAAACTTTGGGGTGCTTGTGTCTTGCTGATTTTCAATTTTCTCACTTTATCCCCCCATGCGTGGAAGTGCCCTATGCTCTCTAAGCTGTGTTTTTTAGATGTTTCAGGACACACAGTACCCTTCTCCAGAGTGGCTGTTGGCAATTTACATCCCGCCCATCAGTGTAGCAAGGCTCCCATTTCTCCATGGCCTGTCCTGCATTTCTGGTTTTGACACTTTTTTCAGCATGGCCCTTTTGACCGATGGGAAGCGAGACTTCTTTGTAGCGCTGATTTGACTTTCCAGGTTGCTTGGTTGGCCAAAAAGGGCGTATGCGTTTTTTCCTGAATATATTCAGGAAAAAACGCATACGCCCTTTTTGTCCAAGGGCATCATTGTCGATGTTTTGCCGCTTTTCATGTGCTTTAAAGGCGATTCGAATCTACCTACTGAAATCTGTTTCCTGCAATTCTGCCTTGATTTCAAATCCTCTTCTTTGCCTTCCCTCAATATATTTGTGGACGAGAGTTATCATTTATAACTCTGCAGGTTTGTGAATTGCAGTGCCCTGAAGCTCCATTTTACAAGTCGCTTTTTTGGGAGCTGGCCGCAAAAGCGCAGGATGGCTTCAGGCCCTGTTCTGGTTCCGGGGGGCAGGCTGAGCCTGTGGTTAATTCTTCTTCCTGATGGGAAAATAGAGTGACCTGTGCCTGTCCCAACACCAAGAGCTAGTCTCTCATTGGTTCCCCGTTTTCCCGTTCATCCTCAGGACAAATTGCAACCTGTACGGAACAGGAGGTTAAAGGTGCTGATGCTCCAAGTAGGGAGATTGCTAGTAAAGTGGCTGGAATGGCGAACCCGAGCACAAGGAGATGAGAAATGAGGTGCGTTTTAGAAACCTTTCCCCATCACACGGTGTACCATCTTCTGGGTTTCTCATGCATGTTTTCGATGTAGGAAGATGCCCTTGAACCTGGAGATTTGGGACCCATGCGATGGGTAGCACGCAGTATTACTTTAAAGGGTCTGCGTTTGCTCACCCAACCTCACCAAACCTCTCAGCCCCAAGAGTGTCCACCCTTATGTCTCATCCAGCTGTGGGTCTAGATATGGTCAATCCAGGTTGCATCACAGCCCCTGAACGAATTGTGTAAGAATTTCTCTCTCTTTCCCTGTCTTTGTTTCATGGGTTTTTAAAAGTAATTTATTTTTATAATGGGGTTTAGCTGCTTTGCACGGCTGTGTTTATGCCGCTTTACACCCACTTGACACACTAACAGAGAGATATCAATACATAGGTTTTAAGATTATTACTAGTCAGATATATTCTTGTGCGGTGAATCGGGCGTGTTGAGTCCAGTTCTCTGAGCAAGGAGTAGGTCTTGTCTATTACATATTGGGTTTATGGAACGGTATCTGAGCTAATTTGAAAGTCTTGTTTTATGTATCACCCCACCTCACCTTTCCCGTTAAGCAGCCATAGTGTGTTTTCTGCATGTGTGACTCTGTTCTGTTTTGTAATTCAGTCCAAGTGTAACGGATTTTACATTCCCTCTATAAGTGACACCTTATGAGAAGTGCCCTTTTCTGTGTGACTTATTTCACTTAGAATCGTCGTACCTAAATCCACTCATCATGCTGCTACTAGCCTTATGACATTGATTTCATGGCTGAGTGATATTCCATTGTATATAAGGACCACAAATTTTTTATCCATTTTTCGCTTTCCTGGGATATTTAAGGTGGAATGAAGTGGAGGTCCTTGTCAACAGAGCAGCCCTAAACTTTGGGGTGCTTGTGTCTTGCTGATTTTCAATTTTCCCACTTTATCCCCCCATGCGTGGAAGTGCCCTATGCTCTCTAAGCTGTGTTTTTTAGATGTTTCAGGACATACCGTACACTTCTCCAGAGTGGCTGTTAGCAATTTACATCCCGCCCATCAGTGTAGCAAGGCTCCCATTTCTCCATGGCCTGTCCTGCATTTCTGGTTTTGACACTTTTTTCAGCATGGCCCTTTTGACCGATGGGAAGCGAGACTTCTTTGTAGCGCTGATTTGCCTTTCCAGGTTGCTTGGTTGGCCAAAAAGGGAGTATGCGTTTTTTCCTGAATATATTCAGGAAAAAACGCATACGCCCTTTTTGGCCAAGGGCATCATTGTTGATGTTTTGCCGCTTTTCATGTGCTTTAAAGGCGATTCGAATCTACCTCCTGAAATCAGTTTCCTGCAATTCTGCCTTGATTTCAAATCCTCTTCTTTGCCTTCCCTCAATATATTTGTGGACGAGAGTTATCATTTATAACTCTGCAGGTTTGTGAATTGCAGTGCCCTGAAGCTCCATTTTACAAGTCGCTTTTTTGGGAGCTGGCCGCAAAAGCGCAGGATGGCTTCAGGCCCTGTTCTGGTTCCGGGGGGCAGGCTGAGCCTGTGGTTAATTCTTCTTCCTGATGGGAAAATAGAGTGACCTGTGCCTGTCCCAACACCAAGAGCTAGTCTCTCATTGGTTCCCCGTCTTCCCGTTCATCCTCAGGACAAATTGCAACCTGTACGGAACAGGAGGTTAAAGGTGCTGAGGCTCCAAGTAGGGAGATTGCTAGTAAAGTGGCTGGAATGGCGAACCCGAGCACAAGGAGATGAGAAATGAGGTGCGTTTTAGAAACCTTTCCCCATCACACGGTGTACCATCTTCTGGGTTTCTCATGCATGTTTTCGATGTAGGAAGATGCCCTTGAACCTGGAGATTTGGGACTCATGCGATGGGTAGCACGCAGTATTACTTTAAAGGGTCTGCGTTTGCTCACCCAACCTCACCAAACCTCTCAGCCCCAAGAGTGTCCACCCTTATGTCTCATCCAGCTGTGGGTCTAGATATGGTCAATCCAGGTTGCATCACAGCCCCTGAACGAATTGTGTAAGAATTTCTCTCTCTTTCCCTGTCTTTGTTTCATGGGTTTTTAAAAGTAATTTATTTTTATAATGGGGTTTAGCTGCTTTTCACGGCTGTGTTTATGCCACTTTACACCCACTTGACACACTAACAGAGAGATATCAATACATAGGTTTTAAGATTATTACTAGTCAGATATATTCTTGTGTGGTGAATCGGGCGTGTTGAGTCCAGTTCTCTGAGCAAGGAGTAGGTCTTGTCTATTACGTATTGGGTTTATGGAACGGTATCTGAGCTAATTTGAAACTCTTGTTTTATGTATCACCCCACCTCACCTTTCCCGTTAAGCAGCCATAGTGTGTTTTCTGCATGTGTGAGTCTGTTCTGTTTTGTAATTCAGTTCAAGTGTAACGGTTTTTACATTCCCTCTATAAGTGACACCTTATGAGAGGTGTCCTTTTCTGTGTGACTTATTTCACTTAGAATCGTCGTACCTAAATCCACTCATCATGCTGCTACTAGCCTTATGACATTGATTTCATGGCTGAGTGATATTCCATTGTACATAAGGACCACAAATTTTTATCCATTTTTCGCATTCCTGGGATATTTAAGGTGGAATGAAGTGGAGGTCCTTGTCAACAGAGCAGCCCTAAACTTTGGGGTGCTTGTGCCTTGCTGATTTTCAATTTTCCCACTTTATCCCCCCATGCGTGGAAGTGCCCTATGCTCTCTAAGCTGTGTTTTTTCGATGTTTCAGGACACACCGTACACTTCGCCAGAGTGGCTGTTGGCAATTTACATCCCGCTTATCAGCGTAGCAAGGCTCCCATTTCTCCATGGCCTGTCCTGCATTTCTGGTTTTGACACTTTTTTCAGCATGGACCTTTTGACCAATGGGAAGCGAGACTTCTTTGTAGCGCTGATTTGCCTTTCCAGTTTGCTTGGTTGGCCAAAAAGGGCGTATGCGTTTTTTCCTGAATATATTCTGGAAAAAACGCATACGTCCTTTTTGGCCAAGGGCATCATTGTCGACGTTTTGCCGTGTTTGATGTGCTTTAAATGCGACGCGAATCTACCTCCTGAAATCTGTTTCCTTCAATTCTGCCTTGCTTTCAAATCCTCTTCGTTGCCTTCCCTCAATATATTTGTGGACGAGAGGTATCATTTATAACTCTGACGGTTTGTGAATTGCAGTGCCCCTGAGCTCCATTTTTCAACTCGCTTTTTTGGGAGCTGGCCGCAAAAGCGCAAGATGGCCTCAGGCCCTATTCTGGTTCCGGGCAGCAGGCTGAGCCTGTGATTAATTCTTCTTCCTGTTGGGAAAATAGAGTGACCTGTGCCTGTCCCAACACCTAGAGCTAGTCTCTCATTGGCTACCCCTCTTCCCGTTCATCCTCAGGACAAATTGCAAGCTGTACGGAACAGGAGGTTAAAGGTGCTGATTCTCCAAGGAGGGAGATTGCTAGTAAAGCGGCTGGAATGGCGAACCCGAGCACAAGGAGATGAGAAATGAGGTGCGTTTTAGAAACCTTTCCCGGTCACATGGTGTACCACCTTCTGGGTTTCTCATGCATGTTTTCGATGTAGGAAGATGCCCTTGAACCTGGAGATTTGGGACCCATGGGATGGGTAACAGGCAGTATTACTTTAAAGGCTCTGCATTTGCTCCCCCAACCTCACCAAATCTCTCAGCCCCGAGAGTGTCCACCCTTACGTCTCATCCAGCTGTGGGTCTAGATATGGTCAATCCAGGTGGCATCACAGCCCCTGAACGAATTTAGTAAGAATTTCTCTCTCTTTCACTGTCTTTGTTTCACGGGTTTTGAAAATTAATTTATTTTTATAATGGGGTTTAGCTGCTTTTCACGGCTGTGTTTATGCCGCTTTACACCCACTTGACTCACATCCAGAGAGATATCAATGCATAGGTTTTAAGATTCTTACTAGTCAGATATATTCTTGTGCGGTGAATAGGGGGTGTTGAGTCCAGTTCACTGAGCAAGGAGTAGGTCTTTCTATTACATATTGCGTTTATGGAAAGGTATGTGAGCTAATTTGAAACCCTTGTTTTATGCATCACCCCACCTCACCTTTCCAGTTACGCAGCCATAGTGTGTTTTCTAAACGTGTGACTCTGTTCTGTTTTGTAATTCAGTTCAAGTGTAGCGGTTTTTACATTCCCTCTGTAAGTGATAGCTTATGAGAAGTGTGTTTTTCTGTGTGACTTTTTTCACTTAGAATCGTCGTACCTAAATCCACTCATCATGCTGCTACTAGCCTTATGACATTGATTTCATGGCTGAGTGATATTCCATTGTACATAAGGACCACCACTTCTTTATCCATTTTTCTCTTTCCTGGGATATTTAAGGTGTCATGAAGTGGAGGTTCTTGTCAACAGAGCAGCCCTAAACTTTGGGGTGCCTGTGTCTTGCTGATTTTTAGTTTTCCCAATTTATACGCCCTTGAGTGGAAGTGCCCTATGCGAACTAAGCTGTGTTTTTTCGATGTTTCAGGACACACCATACACTTCTCCAGAGTGGCTCTTGGCAATTTACATCCCGCTCATCAGCGTAGCAAGGCTCCCATTTCTCCATGGCCTGTCCTGCATTTCTGGTTTTGACACTTTTTTCAGCATGGCCCTTTTGACCGATGGGAAGCGAGACTTCTTTGAAGCGCTGATTTGCCTTTCCAGGTTGCTTGGTTGGCCAAAAAGGGCGTATGCGTTTTTTCCTGAATATATTCAGGAAAAAACGCATACGCCCTTTTTGGCCAAGGGCGTCATTGTCTACGTTTTGCCGCTTTTCATGTGCTTTAAAGGCGATTCAAATCTACCTCCTGAAATCTGTTTCCTGCAATTCTGCCTTGCTTTCAAACCCTCTTCGTTGCCTTCCCTCAAGATATTTGTGGACGAGAGTTATCATTTATAACTCTGCAGGTTTGTGAATTGCAGTGCCCCTGAGCTCCATTTTAAAACTCGCTTTTTTGGGAGCTGCCCGCAAATGCGCAGGATGGCCTCAGGCCCTATTCTGGTTCCCGGCGGCAGGCTGAGCCTGCGGTTAATTCTTCTTCCTGATGGGAAAATAGAGTGACCTGTGCCTGTCCCAACACCTAGAGCTAGTCTCTCATTGGCTACCCCTCTTCCCGTTCATCCTCAGGACAAATTGCAAGCTGTACAGAACAGGAGGTTAAAGGTGCTGATTCTCCAAGGAGGGAGATTGCTAGTAAAGCGGCTGGAATGGCGAACCCGAGCACAAGGAGATGAGGAATGAGGTGCGTTTTAGAAACCTTTCCCGGTCACATGGTGTACAACCTTCTGGGTTTCTTATGCATGTTTTCCATGTAGGAAGATGCCCTTGAACCTGGAGATTTGGGACCCATGGGATGGGTAACAGGCAGTATTACTTTAAAGGCTCTGCATTTGCTACCCCAACCTCACCAAATTTCTCAGCCCCGAGAGTGTCCACCCTTACGTCTCATCCAGCTGTGGGTCTAGATATGGTCTATCCAGGTGGCATCACAGCCCCTGAACGAATTTTGTAAGAATTTCTCTCTCTTTCACTGTCTTTGTTTCACGGGTTTTTAAAATTAATTTATTTTTATAATGGGGTTTAGCTGCTTTTCACGGCTGTGTTTATGCCGCTTTACACCCACTTGACTCACATCCAGAGAGATATCAATACATAGGTTTTAAGATTCTTACTAGTCAGATATATTCTTGTGCGGTGAATAGGGGGTGTTGAGTCCAGTTCACTGAGCAAGGAGTAGCTCTTTCTATTACATATTGGGTTTATGGAACGGTATCTGAGCTAATTTGAAACCCTTGTTTTATGCATCACCCCAGCTCACCTTTCCCGTTAAGCAGCCATAGTGTGTTTTCTAAACGTGTGACTCTGTTCTGTTTTGTAATTCAGTTCAAGTGTAGCGGTTTTTACATTCCCTCTAAAAGTGATAGCTTATGAGAAGTGTCTTTTTCTGTGTGACTTATTTCACTTAGAATCGTCGAACCTAAATCCACTCATCATGCTGCTGCTAGCCTTAGGACATTGATTTCATGGCTGAGTGATATTCGATTGTACATAAGGACCACAACTTCTTTATCCATTTTTCTCTTTCCTGGGATATTTAAGTTGTCATGAAGTGGAGGTTCTTGTCAAAAGAGCAGCCCTAAACTTTGGGGTGCCTCTGTCATGCTGATTTTTAGTTTTCCCAATTTATACGCCCGTGAGGGGAAGTGCCCTATGCGCTCTAAGCTGTGTTTTTTCGATGTTTCAGGACACACCGTACATTTCGCCAGAGTGGCTGTTGGCAATTTACATCCCGCCCATCAGCGTAGCAAGGCTCCCATTTCTCCATTGCCTGTCCTGCATTTCTGGTTTTGACACTTTTTTCAGCTTGGCCCTTTTGACCGATGGGAAGCGAGACTTCTTTGTAGCGCTGATTTGCCTTTCCAGGTTGCTTGGTTGGCCAAAAAGGGCGTATGCGTGTTTTCCGGAATATATTCAGGAAAAAACGCATGCGCCCTTTTTGGCCAAGGGCATCATTGTTGACGTTTTGCCGCTTTTCATTTGCTTTAAAGGCGATTCGAATCTACCTCCTGAAATCTGTTTCCTGCAATTCTGCCTTGCTTTCAAATCCTCTTCGTTGCCTGCCCTCAATATATTTGTGGACGAGAGTTATCATTTATAACTCTGCAGGTTTGTGAATTGCAGTGCCCCTGAGCTCCATTTTTCAACTCGCTTTTTTGGGAGCTGGCCGCAAAAGCGCAGGATGGCCTCAGGCCCTATTCTGCTTGGGGGCAGCAGGCTGAGCCTGTGGTTAATTCTTCTTCCTGTTGGGAAAATAGAGTGACCTGTGCCTGTCCCAACACCTAGAGCTAGTCTCTCATTGGCTCCCCCTCTTCCCGTTCATCCTCAGGACAAATTGCAAGCTGTACGGAACAGGAGGTTAAAGGTGCTGATTCTCCAAGGAGGGAGATTGCTAGTAAAGCGGCTGGAATGGCGAACCCGAGCACAAGGAAATGAGAAATGAGGTGCGTTTTAGAAACCTTTCCCGGTCACACGGTCTACCACCATCTGGGTTTCTCATGCATGTTTTCGATGTTGGAAGATGCCCTTGAACCTGGAGATTTGGGACCCATGGGATGGGTAACAGGCAGTAGTACTTTAAAGGCTCTGCGTTTGCTCCCCCAACCTCACCAAATCTCTCAGCCCCGAGAGTGTCCACCCTTACGTCTAATCCAGCTGTGGGTCTAGATATGGTCAATCCAGGTGGCATCACAGCCCCTGAACGAATTTTGTAAGAATTTCTCTCTCTTTCACTGTCTTTGTTTCACGGGTTTTTAAAATTAATTTATTTTTATAATGGGGTTTAGCTGCTTTTCACGGCTGTGTTTATGCCGCTTTACACCCACTTGACTCACATCCAGAGAGATATCAATACATAGGTTTTAAGATTCTTACTAGTCAGATATATTCTTGTGCGGTGAAAAGGGGGTATTGAGTCCAGTTCACTGAGCAAGGAGTAGGTCTTTCTATTACATATTGGGTTTATGGAACGGTATCTGAGCTAATTTGAAACCCATGTTTTCTGCAGCACCCCGCCTCACCTTTCCCGTTAAGCAGCCGTAGTGTGTTTTCTAAACGTGTGACTCTGTTCTGTTTTGTAATTCAGTTCAAGTGTAGCGGTTTTTACATTCCCTCTGTAAGTGATAGCTTATGAGAAGTGTCTTTTTCTGTGTGACTTTTTTCACTTAGAATCGTCGTACCTAAATCCACTCATCATGCTGCTACTAGCCTTAGGACATTGATTTCATGGCTGAGTGATATTCGATTGTACATAAGGACCACAACTTCTTTATCCATTTTTCTCTTTCCTGGGATATTTAAGGTGTCATGAAGTGGAGGTTCTTGTCAAAAGAGCAGCCCTAAACTTTGGGGTGCCTCTGTCATGCTGATTTTTAGTTTTCCCAATTTATACGCCCGTGAGGGGAAGTGCCCTATGCGCTCTAAGCTGTGTTTTTTCGATGTTTCAGGACACACCGTACATTTCGCCAGAGTGGCTGTTGGCAATTTACATCCCGCCCATCAGCGTAGCAAGGCTCCCATTTCTCCATTGCCTGTCCTGCATTTCTGGTTTTGACACTTTTTTCAGCTTGGCCCTTTTGACCGATGGGAAGCGAGACTTCTTTGTAGCGCTGATTTGCCTTTCCAGGTTGCTTGGTTGGCCAAAAAGGGCGTATGCGTGTTTTCCGGAATATATTCAGGAAAAAACGCATACGCCCTTTTTGGCAAAGGGCGTCATTGTCTACGTTTTGCCGCTTTTCATGTGCTTTAAAGGCGATTCGAATCTACCTCCTGAAATCTGTTTCCTGCAACTCTGCCTTGCTTTCAAATCCTCTTCGTTGCCTGCCCTCAATATATTTGTGGACGAGAGTTATCATTTATAACTCTGCAGGTTTGTGAATTGCAGTGCCCCTGAGCTCCATTTTTCAACTCGCTTTTTTGGGAGCTGGCCGCAAAAGCGCAGGATGGCCTCAGGCCCTATTCTGCTTGGGGGCAGCAGGCTGAGCCTGTGGTTAATTCTTCTTCCTGTTGGGAAAATAGAGTGACCTGTGCCTGTCCCAACACCTAGAGCTAGTCTCTCATTGGCTCCCCCTCTTCCCGTTCATCCTCAGGACAAATTGCAAGCTGTACGGAACAGGAGGTTAAAGGTGCTGATTCTCCAAGGAGGGAGATTGCTAGTAAAGCGGCTGGAATGGCGAACCCGAGCACAAGGAGATGAGAAATGAGGTGCGTTTTAGAAACCTTTCCCGGTCACACGGTCTACCACCATCTGGGTTTCTCATGCATGTTTTCGATGTTGGAAGATGCCCTTGAACCTGGAGATTTGGGACCCATGGGATGGGTAACAGGCAGTAGTACTTTAAAGGCTCTGCGTTTGCTCCCCCAACCTCACCAAATCTCTCAGCCCCGAGAGTGTCCACCCTTACGTCTAATCCAGCTGTGGGTCTAGATATGGTCAATCCAGGTGGCATCACAGCCCCTGAACGAATTTTGTAAGAATTTCTCTCTCTTTCACTGTCTTTGTTTCACGGGTTTTTAAAATTAATTTATTTTTATAATGGGGTTTAGCTGCTTTTCACGGCTGTGTTTATGCCGCTTTACACCCACTTGACTCACATCCAGAGAGATATCAATACATAGGTTTTAAGACTCTTACTAGTCAGATATATTCTTGTGCGGTGAAAAGGGGGTGTTGAGTCCAGTTCACTGAGCAAGGAGAAGCTCTTTCTATTACATATTGGGTTTATGGAACGGTATCTGAGCTAATTTGAAACCCATGTTTTCTGCAGCACCCCAGCTCACCTTTCCCGTTAAGCAGCCGTAGTGTGTTTTCTAAACGTGTGACTCTGTTCTGTTTTGTAATTCAGTTCAATTGTAGCGGTTTTTACATTCCCTCTATAAGTGATAGCTTATGATAAGTGTCTTTTTCTGTGTGACTTATTTCACTTAGAATTGTCGTACCTAAATCCACTCATCATTCTGCTACTAGCCTTATGACATTGATTTCATGGCTGAGTGATATTCCATTGTACATAAGGACCACCACTTCTTTATCCATTTTTCTCTTTCCTGGGATATTTAAGGTGTCATGAAGTGGAGGTTCTTGTCAACAGAGCAGCCCTAAACTTTGGGGTGCCTCTGTCATGCTGATTTTTAGTTTTCCCAATTTATACGCCCATGAGTGTAAGTGCCCTATGCGCTCTAAGCTGTGTTCAGGAATATATTCAGGAAAACACGCATACGCCCTTTTTGGCCAAGGGCATCATTGTCGATGTTTTGCCGCTTTTCATGTGCTTTAAAGGCGACTCGAATCTACCTCCTGAAATCTGTTTCCTGCAATTCTGCCTTGCTTTCAAATCCTCTTCGTTGCCTTCCCTCAATATATTTGTGGACGAGAGTTATCATTTATAACTCTGCAGGTTTGTGAATTGCAGTGCCCCTGAGCTCCATTTTTCAACTCGCTTTTTTGGGAGCTGGCCGCGAAAGCGCAGGATGGCCTCAGGCCCTATTCTGGTTCTGGGCGGCAGGCTGAGCCTGTGGTTAATTCTTCTTCCTGTTGGGAAAATAGAGTGACCTGTGCCTGTCCCAACACCTAGAGCTAGTCTCTCATTGGCTCCCCCTCTTCCCGTTCATCCTCAGGACAAATTGCAAGCTGTACGGAACAGGAGGTTAAAGGTGCTGATTCTCCAAGGAGGGAGATTGCTAGTAAAGCGGCTGGAATGGCGAACCCGAGCACAAGGAGATGAGAAATGAGGTGCGTTTTAGAAACCTTTCCCCGTCACACGGTCTACCACCTTCTGGGTTTCTCATGCATGTTTTCGATGTAGGAAGATGCCCTTGAACCTGGAGAATTGGGACCCATCGAATGGGTAAGAGGCAGTATTAATTTAAAGGCTCTGCGTTTGCACCCCCAACCTCACCAAAACTCTCAGCCCCGAGAGTGTCCTCCCTTATGTCTCATCCAGCTGTGGGTCTAGATATGGTCAATCCAGGTTGCATCACAGCCTCTGAATGAATTGTATAAGAATTTCTCTCTCTTTCACTGTCTTTGTTTCATGGGGTTTTAAAAGTTGTTTGTTTTTATAGTGGGGTTAACTTCTTTTCACTGCTGTGTTTATGCCGCTTTACACCCCCCTGACACACTTACAGACAGATATCAATACATAGGTTTTAAGATTCTTACTAGTCAGATATGTTCTTGTGCCGTGAATAGGGGGTGTTGAGTCCAGTTCACTGAGCAAGGAGTAGGTCTTGTCTATTACATATTGTGTTTATGGAACGTTATCTGAGCTAATTTGAAATCCTTGTTTTATGCATCACCCCACCTCACCTTTCCCGTTAAGCATCCATAGTGTGTTTTCTAAATGTGTGACTCTGTTCTGTTTTGTAATTCCGTTCAAGTGTAGCGGTTTTTACATTCCCTCTGTTAGTGATATCTTATGATAAGTGTCTTTTTCTGTGTGACTTATTTCACTTCAAATCGTCGTACCTAAATCCACTCATCATGCTGCTACTAGCCTTATGATATTGATTTCACCCTCGAGTGATATTCCATTTTACATATGGAGCACAACTTCTTTATCCATTTTTCTCTTTCCTTGGATATTTAAGGTAGAATTAAGTGGAGGTTCTTGTCAACAGAGCAGCCCTAAAATTTGGGGTGCCTGTGTTTTGCTGATTTTTAATTTTCCCAATTTATACGCCCATGAGTGGATGTGCCCCTTTCTCTCTAGCTGTGTTTTTTAGATGTTTTAGGAAACACCATACCCTCCTCCAGAGTCGTCATTGGCAATTTACATCCCACCCATCAGTGTAACAAGGCTCCCTTTCCTCCCTGTCCTCTCCTGCATTTCTTCTTTTTACACTTTTTTAGGAAGGCCATTTTGACCAATGGGAAGTCAGACTTCTTTGTAGTGCTGAATTGCATTTCCGGCTTGCTTGGTTGGCCAAAAGGGGCCTATGGGTTTTTTCCTGAATTCATTCAGAAAAGAACGCATATGCTCTTTTTGTCCAAGTGCATCATTGTCGACGTTTTGCCGCTTTTCATGTGCTTTAGGGGCGATTCGAATCTCCCTCCTGAAATCTGTTTCCTGCAATTCTGCCTTGCTTTCAAATCCTCTTCGTTGCCTTCCCTCAATATATTTGTGGACGAGAGTCATCATTTACAAGTCTGCAGGTTTGTGAATTGCAGTGCCCCTGAGCTCCATTTTTCAACTCGCTTTTTTGGAGCTTTCCGCAGAACCGCTGGTTTGCTTCTGGCCCTACTCTGGTTCCCGGTGGCAGGCTAAGCCTTTGCTTAATTCTTCTTCCTGACTGGAAAGTAGAGTGACATGTGCCTCTCCGAACATCTAGGGCTTAGCTCTCCTTGTTTCTCCTCCTTCCCCTTCTTCCTTTGGACAAATTCCAATTTCTGTGCAACTGGATGTTTAAGGTGCTGACATCCGCAAGTGGGGAGATTTTAAGGAAAAAGGCTGGAGGGGTGAACCCAACAACCAGGAAATTAGGAGTTTTGGTTCCTTTTCCAAAATCTTCCTGATCCAACCGTGTTCCATCTTCTGGGTGTCACAGGCATGTTTTAGCTGTAGGAAAGGTCACGTATATGTAAGGAGAGCACAAGGGATTTTTCCAAATCAGTGTCTCCCCGAACTCCAATCTGGGGAATTTTTAAGCTACTGGTACATGTGTGTTCATTAAGGGACTTGGGCCGTAGGCAGAGTCCGAACTTTAGATGATTGAAGTCTTCAGGTTCAGAAACGCTCACCATTGGCCTCCTTTTGTTTCCATTTTATCTGTAGTTGATAGATGATGTCGATATAGATATCTATTGTTTTTCAGATTATTTCCCCTTAGGGTTCATTACAAAATATTGAGTATAGTTCCCTGTGCTATACAGTAGTTCCTTGTTGATGATATATTTTATACATAGCATTGTGTATATGTAAATCTGAAACTGTTAATTTATCCCTCCTCCCAACTTTCCCCTTTGGTAATAAAAAATATAAGATTTTATACTTCTCAGAAATCTAGGAGCTGAAAGTGAGGTATCATTTTCAATGGAAAATCATTCAAAACAAGGTTGAAACTTCAACCAAGATTATTAGATGTACATCCTTTTAAAGAAATCACTGTATTTCTCTACTGTTGACCTGACAAATAAGACAAACCCCTCCACTGAACTTGCTTATAATAAAGTGATGGAAATATCAAATGGAAGTGTTAGAAACATCTTATTTTACACAAGCCTTATACACTGCTCTATGTTAATTACAGTTTGGCTCACACATCTGTTCATTGAAGTTACAATGTTCTCAAATTCTGTTACTGATCCTGCAGAGTGGGCCCCAATAAGGGTCTCCCTGCCCAGTGTCATTGGAGCCAACAGATCGAGACTGACTTTGGTTCAGAAGCAAAGGAAAACTTTATATTTTGATCAGAGAATGGAGAGGTGAGAGTGTGTGCTCCCCTGCGGGTTGTGGGCCGGGCTGCTGTGTAGGGATCCTGTCAGCATCAGCGGGAGGGAGGGGGCAGAGCTCTCGAGGGCCGGGTTGGCTGGAGCTCAGGCTCTATGTCGCAGAGTCTGCACAGGGCCCCACGAGCTGAGGTGTCGGCCCAGCCATTTTGCAGTAGGAAATCGGGTCTGAAGTGTCGGGAGTGGGACCTCTGCATGTGGAAACCTAGGAGCAAGTGAAATTAGACAAAGCACAAAGGAAAAAATGGTTAGACTTTATTTTATTGCCCAGATTCTATTTTTATCTCCCAGGAATTTTTAATGGGCTTTGCCAGTGACAAAGCCCTCCTCTGCCTTTTGTCCCATTCCTCATTCTTGGGGCGCTGAGGGTGCAGACACGTCTTCTGTAAATGCTTCGTGCTGAGTTGGGTGTCCTCATACCCGGGGGTAGGGGCAGGACTTCTCCCCAGCAGCCTCCAGGTGAGGTTGATTGTCCGCAGGCCTCCTCCCTCACTGCTCGTCTGCCTGAGCACCAGCATTGGAAGTTTTATAGATTCTAATGACCTTTAAGGGTCCAGGAAAGAGATGTGCAGAGACGCTGAGGGGGTGGGCGGTTTTACCCTGCTCCACATTGGTTCGGCCCCCTTAGGCTGACGGTTTCTGCCAGCCTAGATGCTCTGACCAGTAGTCTGCGCTTTCTTCAGTTAGGCCAACTGAAATAACGTACAAACAGCACCAGGTGTCAGAGCCCTGCTTGCTCAACTCCCAGACATTCCAGGGCCGGTGGTGATCCAGGACCATGATGGCCACTCAGTCAACGGCCTTTTGAAGTAGCCAGGAGTACAGCTGGTCTCATTAGCCCCCGTCACCACGGTGTCTGTAGGCTTTTCTATGGTGGCAGCGTTATTTACGGTTCCCCTGCCAAGTTTATTAGCTCCGCTCTGGGTGCAGTAAGTCCTGTAAGCAATAGTCTCTTCTTTTGGGGCACACTCTTGTTGTTTCCTGAGAGAAGCTCCAGGTCAAGTGATGGTCACACGAGTCGTCACGGGGGCCCATTGCCCCAAGTTGTCTCTCTGGAGGTTGGTGTTGGAGGGCCTCCTCACTCGAGGTCATTGTGCCCACGGAGCAATCCCTGCAACTTCAGGGCATGGTGGGTGGTTAGGATCACCAAGTGGCATCCTTTTCCCTTAGGAGGGAGCTGGCCTTGCGGGCTGCTGATTTCCAGGTTTTTAGATACCCCCAGTATCCTGGTCGAATGGGGTGGCTGGCCAATGCCTGCAGGGCATTCTTGCATTGTTCCATTTCAAGTGGTCCCAGTTTTTGCACTAATACTCCAAGGGCGATTCACCTTGGACCAGGAATGTAAAGGTCAAAGGGTTTAGCTAACTTAGGGAGGTCCAGGACCAGGGTCTGAATTGACTGCTCTTTCCAATCTTGAAAGGCCGCTTCTGGATTCTATTCAAAAGGATCATCATCTTTTCCTTTCAGTGTTTCATATAGAGGCCCAGCTATTAGACTGTAGTTAGGGATCCAGATGCAGCAAACCCCGGTCACCCCAGGAACCCCTAAGCTGTCTTCTAGTTTCAGGAAGGCTGAGGCTGCAAATGGCTTATTCCCTTTCCTGGGGTGGGCTTCTCCGACCTTCTGTTCGAATGAAGCCCAGGAAGGCCACCTTAGTTTGTGATATTTGAGCCTTTTCCTTGGACACCTTCTATCTTTTATTGGCTAGGGAGTTCAGAGGCCTCCTTAGTCGGGCTGGTGATCAGAATGTCATCTGCATATTGAAGGAGGGTTCCCTTCTCCAGAGGTAGATCTTTTAGGTCTTTAGCTAACGTTTCCCCAAAGACGGTGTGGGAATTTTTGAACCCCTGGGGCAGGACGGCCCAGCAGTATTGTTTTTGTTGTATGTTGAGTCCTGCCACTCACAGCCAAAATTTCTTGTGACTCTGGGACTAATGGAATACAGAAGAAGGCATCATTGAAGTCTAATACAGAATGCCATGTCCTGGTGGATGGTAGAATGACCAGCAGGGTGTAGGAATTAGGAACTACTAGATGTATATCCACTGTGGCTTCACTGACTGTCCTGGCATCCTCTACCAGGTCCCAGGCAGCCCACGGGGCTCTTGTGGTCAGGCCACTCCCAGGATATGGAGTTCACCTGGGCAGGTACCCAGCAGCCCACGGGGCTCTAGTGGTTAGGCCGCTCCCAGGATATGGAGCTCACCTGGGCAGGTACGCAGCAGCCCACGGGGCTCTCGTGGGCAGGCCCCTCCCTGGATATGGAGCTCCCGTGGACAGGTACCCCAGCAGGGCTGGGCACACAGGAACCGTGCACATAGCCCTCATTGCAGAGCACCCCCAGCACACCTGTCACTCAGAGCTGACACAGAGCACCTCAGAGCAGAGCTTGAACTAACAAACAGCAGCTCCAACATGTCTGTGACCCTAGGCTTCACTCTGTGCGGCCTCCCTCTGCCTGGTCTTCCAGGGGCTTCCACTGCAGCCGGGGCACCAGGCCTCTGTGTCCACCCACCACCCCTCCTCTCCCTGACTCCTGGGTTCCTCTCATTAGCAGAGGTTCTTCTTGAAGTTGTCTCCCACTCATGGACCAGATAAAATGATTAGAAAACAAGCCAGGGCTGCCGCCCCTTATCTATCCTGACTCTCGGGACCCTACACCTGTTCCTTGGATCTGGCCAGTGCAGCAAGACCCATTTTCTGCAACTCTGAGCCCCTGAGGGGCGAGGATTGGCTGACCTGGGCAGCCTGACCCGGCCGGCCAGCCCTTCCCAGGTGTGCCTGGGTTGAGGTCAATATAAACACCCCTCCAGTCAGCAAAAGCCTCTGCAGCTGTGCCTGACGCCATATTCTCTGCCCCGTCAGCAGTCTCGGGGTTGGGCTGGTGGGAGAGAGTAGGGCCCACGGCTCTATGAGTGGCCCGGTGTGACTGGGGCTCTGCTGGACTTTCTGCAGGAGTTGCCGGGCTGCCACCTGCTAAAAAAGAGGATGTGTCACCCATACTTGCTGCTGGAATTTCTCCCTGGCAGAGGTGAGGAAGGACAAAAGCAGTGGGGGCCGGGACAGGAGGGGTACCTCAGGCAGGGAAATGGAAAGCTTCCAGACGAGCGCCCGGGGCCAGGACCATCCTGGCTGGCCTGCAGGCACCAAGTCGGCCTGCGTGCTGTCGCTGGTGTGACTCCAAGCCCCTTCCTCTAGTTTTTAAAGTCTTTGCACACATTCAGGTGTTTTACCTGGGAAGGGTGGGAAAAGTTCAGCAGCAGCTGGCCTGGGGCTCAGCTCACGTTTACTCAGAGACGCCTCCTCACGGTCCCCCAGCTTTGCAATGAGGACGCTCCTCGTGTGGGGGCTGCTGGCTGCATGGGAGATGATTCCCACCTGTGACCAACTTCAGAATTGTTTACCACTGGAGCAAGTGCCCTGATAGGGTTTTCCTCTGTATGACCAGTGGGTTCTGTTTTTTTTTTTTTTCTTTTTTGGTTCAAGGTAAGTTTTATTCCTCATTTTGTATTTATGGATATAAGCATGGAAATAATTCATTCATATAAATACGTCTATGGGAAGGACAGAACTTTTTTTTCTGTTTTATTTCTTTAAGTATTATTTATTTTTTAATTTTTGAATTTATTTTATTAATTTTTTTATACAGCAGGCTCTTATTGGTTACCTATTTTATACATATAAGTGTATATATGTCAATCCCAGGCTCGCAATTCATCCCACCACCACCACCCTGCCACATTCCCCCCTTGGTGTCCATACATTTGTTCTCTACATCTGTGTCTCTATTTCTGCCTTGCAAACCGGTTCATCTTTACCATTTTTCTAGGTTCCACATGTATGTGTTAATATACGATATTTGTTTTTCTCTTT
The DNA here is from genome assembly GCF_965194825.1 of Balaenoptera physalus. Lineage (NCBI taxonomy): Eukaryota > Metazoa > Chordata > Mammalia > Artiodactyla > Balaenopteridae > Balaenoptera > Balaenoptera physalus. Next base: position 1,344,308 of record NW_028126544.1, on the reverse strand, counting down.
CTGACTTACTTCACTCTGTATGCCAGTCTCTAGATCTATCCACGTCTCTACAAATGACCCAATTTCATTCCTTTTTATGGCTGAGTAATATTCCATTTTATATATGTAGCACATCTTTTCTGTTCGTCTGTCTATGGGCATTTAGGTTGCTTCCATGACCTGGCTATTGTAAATAGTGCTGCAATGAATATTGTGGTGAATATGTCTTTTTGAATTATGGATTTCTCTGGGTATATGGCCAGTAGTGGGATTGCTGGGTCATATGGTAATTCTATTTTTAGTATTTTAAGGAACCTCCATGCTGTTCTCCATAGTGACTGTATCAATTTACATTCCCACAAATAGTGTAAGAGGGTTCACTTTTCTCCACACCCTCTCCAGCATTTGTTGCTTGTAGATTTTCTGATGATGCCCATTCTAACTCGTGTGAGGTGATACCTCATTGTAGTTTTGGTTTATATTTCTCTAATAATTAGTGATGTTGAGCAGCTTTTCATGTGCTTCTTGGTCATCTGTATGTCTTCTTGGGACAAATGTCTATTTACGTCATCTGCCCAATTTTGGATTGGGTTGTTTGTTTTTTTACTGTTGAGCTGCATGAGCTGTTTATATACATTGGAGATTACTCCTTTGTCCATTGATTCGTTTGCAAATATTTTCTCCCATTGTGAGGGTTGTCTTTTCGTCTTGTTTGTAGTTTCCTTTGCTTTGCAAAAGCTTTTAGGTTTCATTTGCTCCCATATGTTTATTTTTTTTTAATTCCATTACTCTAGGAGGTGGATCAAAAAAGATCTTGCTGTGATTTATGTCAAAGAGTATTCTTCCTATGTTTTCCTCTAAGAGTTTTATAGTGTCCGGTCTTACATTTCGGTCTCTAATCCATTTTGAGTTTATTTTTTGTGTATGGTGTTAGGGAGTGTTCTAATTTCATTCTTTTACATGTAGCTGTCCATTTTTCCCAGCACCACTTATTGAAGAGACTTTCTTTTCTCCTTTTTATACCCTTGCCTCCTTTGTCATAGATTAGTGGGCCATAGGTGTGTAGGTTTATCTCTGGGCTTTTTTTTTCTTTTACATCTTTATTGGAGTATAATTGCTTTACAATTGTGTGTTAGTTTCTGCTGTATAAAAAAGTGAATCAGCTGTGCGTATACATATAACACCATATCCCCTCCCTCTTGCACCTCCCTCTCACTCCCTTATCCCACCCTTTTAGGTGGTCACAAAGCAAAGAGCTGATCTCCCTGTGCTATGTGGTTGCTTCCCAGTAGCTATCAATTTTACATTTGGTAGTGTATATATGTCCATACCACTCTCACTTTGTCCCAGCTTACCCTTCCCTCTCCCCATGTCCTCAAGTCCTTTCTCTACGTCTGTGTCCTTAATCCTTTCCTGCCCCTAGGTTCTTCATAAACTTTTTTTTTAAGATTCCATATATATGTGTTAGCATACGGTATTTGTTTTTCTCTTTCTGACTTACTTCACTCTGTAGGACAGACTCTAGATCCATCCACCTCACTAAAAATAACTCAATTTCGTTTCTTTTTATGGCTGAATAATGTTCCATTGTATATATATGTGCCACATCTTCTTTATCCATTTATCTGTTGATGGACACTTAGGTTGCTTCCATGTCCTGGCTATTGTAAATAGAGCTACAGTGAACATTGTGGTACATGACTCTTTTTGAATTATGGTTTTCTCAGGGTAAATATCCAGGAGTGGGTTTGCTGGGTTGTATGGTAGTTCTATTTTTAGTTTTTAAGGAACCCCCATACCGTTCTCCCTAGTGGATATATCAATTTACATTCCCACCAACAGTGCAAGAGGGTTCCCTTTTCTCCAATAAATGCCTCTCCAGCATTTATTGTTGGTAGATTTTTTGATGATGGCCATTCTGACTGGTGTGAGGTGATAGCTCACTGTAGTTTTGATTTGCATTTCTCTAATGATTAGTGATATTCAGCATCCTTTCATGTGTTTGTTGGCAACCTGTATATCTTCTTTGGAGAAATGTCTATTTAGGTCTTCTGCCCATTTTTGGATTGGGTTGTTTGGTTTTGTGATATTGAGCTACATGAGCTGCTTTTTGGAGATTAATCCTTTGCCATTTGCTTCATTTGAAAATATTTTCTCCCATTCTGATGGTTGTCTTTTCATCTTGCTTATGTTTTCCTTTGCTGTGAAAAATAATTTATGTTTCATTCGGTCCCATTTTTTTATTTTTGTTTTTATTTCCATTTCTCTAGGAGGTGGGTCAAAAAGGATCTTGCTGTGATTTATGTCATAGACTGTTCTGCTTATGTTTTCCTCTAAGAGTTTTGTAGTGGCTGGTCTTATATTTAGGTCTCTAATCCATTTTGAGTTTATTTTTGTGTATGGTGTTAGGGAGTGTACTAATTTCATTCTTTTACATGTAACTGTCCAGTTTTCCCAGCACCACTTGCTGAAGACACTGTCTTTTCTCCATTGTTTACCCTTGCCTCCTTTGTCATAGATTAGTGAACCATAGGTACGTGGGTTTATCTCTGTGCTTTCTATCCTGTTCTATTGACCTATATTTCTGTTTTTGTGTCAGTACCATATTATCTTGATTACTCTAGCTTTGTAATATAGTCTGAAGTCTGGAAGTCTGATTCCTCCAGCTCTTTTTTTCCCCCCTCAAGACTGCTTTGGCTATCCAGGGTCTTTTGTGTCTCCCTACAAATTTTAAGATTTTTTTTTCTTGTTCTGTAGAAAATGCCAAAGGTATTTTGATCGGGATTGCATTGAATCTGTAGATTGCTTTGGGTAGTATAGTCATTTTCACAATATTGATTCTTCTAATCCGAGAACATGGTATATGTCTCCATCTGTTTATATCATCTTTGATTTCTTTCTTCAGTGTCTTTTAGTTTTCTGAGTACAGGTCTTTTACTTCCTTAGGTAGGTTTATTCCTAGGTATTTTATTCTTATTGTTGCAGTGGTAATGGGATTGTTTCCTTAATTTCTCTTTCTGATCTTTCATTGTTAGTGTAGAGGAATGCAAGCAATTTCTGTGCGTTAATTTTGTATCCTGCAACTTTACCAAATTCATTGATTAGCTCCAGTGGTTTTCTGGTGGCATCTTTAGGATTCTCTATCTATGATATCATGTCATCTGCAAACAGTGACAATTTTACTTCTTCTTTTCCTTTTTGTATTCCTTTTATTTCTTTTTCTTCTCTGATTGCCATGGCTAGGACTTCCAAAACTATGTTGAATAGCAGTGGTGAGAGTGGACATCCTCGTCTTGTTCCTGATCTTAGAGGAAACGCTTTCAGTTTTTCACCATTGAGAATGCTGTTTGCTGTGGGTTTGTCATATATGGCCTTTATTATGTTGAGGTAGTTTCCCTCTATGCCCACACTCTGCAGAGTTTTTATCGTAAATGAGTGTTGAATTTTCTCAAAATCTTTTCCTTCATCTATTGAGATGATCATATGGTTTTATTCTACAATTTGTTAATATGGTGTATCACATTGATTTGTGTATATTGAAGAATCCTTGCATCCCTGGGATAAACCCCACTTGATCATGGTGTATGATCCTTTTAATGTGTTGTTCGATTCTGTTTGCTAGTATTTTGTTGAGGATTTTTACATCTATATTCATCAGTGATATTGGTCTATAATTTTCTTTCCTTGTAGTATCTCTGTCTGATTTTGCTATCAGGGTGATGGTGGTCTCATACAATGAGTTTGGGAGTGTTCCTTCCCCTGCAATTGTTTTGAAGAATTTGAGAAGGTTGGGTGTTAGCTCTTCTCTAAATGTTTGATAGAATTCACCTGTGATGCCATCTGGTTCTGGACTTTGGTTTATTGGAAGATTTTTAATCACAGTTTCAATTTCATTGCTTGTGATAGGTTTGTTCATATTTTCTATTTCTTCCTGGTTCAGTCTTAGAAGGTTATCCCTTTCTAAGAATTTGTCCATTTCTTCCAGATTGTCCATTTTATTGGCCTAGAGTTGCTTGTAGTAGTCTCTTAGGATGCTTTGTATTCCTGTTGTGTCTGTTGTAACTTCTGCTTTTTCACTTCTAATTTTGTTGATTTGCGTCTTCTCCCTCTTTTTCTTAAGTCTGGTTAAAGGTTGATCATTTTTGCTTATCTTCTCAAAGAACCAGCTTTTAGTTTTATTGATCTTTGCTTTTGTTTTCTTTGTTTCTATTTCATTTATTTCTGCTCTGATGTTTATGATTTCTTTCCTTCTACTAACTTTGGGTTTTGTTCTTCTTTCTCTAGTTCCTCTAGGTGTAAGGTTCGATTGTTTATTTGAGATTTTTCTTGTTTCTTGAGGTAGGCTTGTTTTGCTATAAACTTCCTTCTTAGAACTCCTTTTGCTGCATCCCATAGGTTTTGGATCAACGTGTTTTTGTTCTCGTTTGTCTCTAGGTAGTTTTTGATTTCCTCTTTGATTTCTTCAGTCATCTCTTGGTTATTTAGTAACGTATTGTTTAGCCTCCATGTGTTTGTGTTTTTTACGTTTTTTTCCGTGTAATTGATTTCTAATCTCATAGCATTGTGGTCGGAACAGCTGCTTGATATGATTTCAGTTTTCTTAAATTTACTGAGGCTTTATCTGTGACCCAAGATGTGATCTATCCTGGAGAATGTTCCGTGTGCAGTTGAGAAGAACGTGTAATCTGCTGTTTTTGGATGGAATGTCCTATAAATATCAATTAACACTATCTGGTCTATTGTGTCATTTAAAGCTTGTGTTTCCCTATTAATTTTCTGTCTGGCTGATCTCCACTGGTGTAAGTGAGCTGTTAAAGTCCCCCGCTATTATTGTGTTACTGTCGATTTCCTCTTTTATAGCTGTTAGCAGTTGCCTTATACATTGAGGTGCTCCTATTTTGGGTACATATATATTTATAATTGTTATATCTTCTTCTTGGATTGATCCCCTGACCATTATGTAGTGTCTTTCCTTGTCTCTTGTAACATTCTTTATTTTAAAGTCTATTTTATCTGATATGAGTATTGCTACTCCAGCTTTCTTTTGATTTTCATTTGCATAGAGTATATTTTTCCATCGCCTCACGTTGAGTCTGTATGTGTCCCTAGGTCTGAAATGGATCTCTTGTAGACAGCATATATATGGGTCTTGTTTTTGTATCCATTCAGCGAGCCTGTGTCTTTTGGTTGGAACATTTAGTGCATTCACGTTTAAGGTAATTATCGATATGTATGTTCCTACTACTATTTTCTTAATTGTTATGGGTTTGTCTTGGTGGGTCCTTTTCTTCTCTTGTGTTTCCCACTTAGAGAATTTCCTTTAGCATTTGGTGTAGAGCTGGTTTCATGGTGCTGAATTCTCTTAGCTTTTGCTTGTCTGTAAGGCTTTTGATTTCTCCATCAAATCTGAATGAGCTCTTTGCAGGGTGGAGTACTCTTGGTTGTAGGTTCTTCCCTTTCATCACTTTAAATTTATCATGCAACTTCCTTCTGGCTTGTAGATTTTCTGCTGAGAAATCAGTTGTTATCCTTATGGGAGTTCCCTTGTATGTTATTGGTCATTTTTCCCTTGCTGCTTTCAATCATTTGTCTTTGTCGTTAATTTTTGTCAATTTGTTTACTATGTGTCTTGTCATTTTTCTCCTTTGGTTTATCCTGCCTGGGACACTCTGTGCTTCTCGACTTGGGTGGCTATTTCTTTTCCCATGTTAGGGAAGTTTTTGACCATAATCTCTTCAAATATATTATCGGGTCCTTTCTCTCTCTCTTCTCCTTCTGGGACCCCTATAATGCGAATGTTGTTGCGTTTAATGTTGTCCCAGAGGACTCTTGGGGTGTCTTCGTTTATTTTCATTCTTTTTCTTTATTCTGTTCCATGGCAGTGATTTCCACCTCTCTGTCTTCCAGGTCACTTATCCGTTCTTCTGCCACAGTTATTCTTCTACTGATTCCTTCTAGTGTATTTTTTATTTCAGTTATTACATTGTTCACCTCTGTTTGTTTGTTCTTTAATTCTTCTAGGTCCTTGTTAAACATTACTTGCATCTTCTCGATCTTTGCCTCCTTTTTTTTTCCAAGGTCTTGGCTCAACTTCACTATCATTATTCTGAATTCTTTTTCTGGAAGGTTGCCTATCTCCACCTCATTTCGTTTTTTTTCTGGGGTTTTATCTTGTTCCTTGATCTGGTATAAAGTCCTCTGCCTTTTCATTTTGTCTATCTTTCTGTGAATGTGGTTTTCCTTCCACAGGCTGCAGAATTGTAGTTCTTCTTGCTTCTGCTGTCTGCTCTCCAGTGGATGAGTCTATCTTAGAGGCTAGTGCAAGCTTCCTGATGGGAGGGACTGGTGGTGGGTAGAGCTGGGTGTTGCTTTGGTGGGCAGAGCTTTAATCCGCTTGTCTATGGATTAAATAAAACTTTAATAAAAAGTTTAATCTGCTTGTCTGCTGATGCATGGGCCTGGGTTCCCTCCCTGTTGGTTGTTTGGCCTGAGGCGACCCAGCCCTGGAGCCTACCTTGCTCTTGGTGGGGCTAATGGCGGACTCTGGGAGGGCACACACCAAGGAGTATTTCCCAGAACTTCTGCTGCCAGTGTCGTTGTCCTCACGGTGAGCCACAGCCACAGCCACCACCTGCCTCTGCAGGAGACCCTCTAAAAGTAGCAGGTAGTTCTGGTCATTCTCCTACAGGGTCACTGCTCCTTCCCCTGGGTCCTGATGTGCACACTACTTTGTGTGTGCCCTCCAAGAGTGGAGTATCTGAGTGGAGTTGAGACTCTGAGACTCTGTGTGGACTCGCACAGACTCTGGGTCCTGTGAAGCTTCGATGTTTTCTGATTCTAGAAATCCTATAGGAGACGGTCCACAGCAGGTGACGCTAATGTTGTCAGTAGAGGTGTTGAAGCCAAAGATCTGCAGTTCCAACTAGAGGTGCCGATGTACATACAGGACAAAATCATCTCGTGTGAATGTAGTTCAGGCATGTTTAAGATGAATGCAGTCATGTTAATGCCTACCATATTCTATCTTGAGCCTCTCTTCAGGGACCCCCTCCTCAGTTCCTGAGGCTCCTGTAAGTCATGTACAGGGGACTGGAGAGTGGGCTCTGTCCAGTCTGAGCCCTGAGTTACCCTGTGTGTATCTTAGGATACTTTGTATTTCTGTGGTGTCTGTTGTAACATTATGTCTTTCATTTCAGATTTATTTGGGCCCTCTCTTTTTAAAAAAACATATGACTGTTTTATTTTATTCTTTACAGAAGTTTAATAAGTGTTTGATCTACTATCCTTACCCTATGTATACTTTTTGCAGTGAGATTTTTACTTTTCTTTGTTTCCTTGTTACTATCAATAATTAGTGAGACTTCTTTTAAGCTACCTTCAACATTGCTTATAAAGCTGCTTTATTAGTGATGACAGAGCCTTAATGGAAGTCATGTTCTGGTTGTAAATTAGAATGCAATGTGCCAGCAAATAGCCCCTTAAGTTTATGTCTCATTACTTCTTGTTCTTTTTTTAATTTAATTTTTATTTTTTGTCAGAGCAAATTTAAATAAAATGTTTTGTTTCTTCTAGGTGTGCAAGATGTGGTTCTTTTAAACATATACATATATCTATTCTTCTTTGGATCATTTTCCCATGTAGGTTATGACACGATGTTGAGTAGTCTTGTCTTGGTATTACGTAGGTCTTTGGTGATTACATATTTCACATGTGTTTCTATATCTATCTTAACCCCAATATCCTAATGTATCCAATCCTCACACCTTTCCATTTGGTGAACCATAAGTTTGTTTAATGAATCTGTGATTGCATTTCTCTGTGGAAATATCTTCATTGGTATCAATTTTTAGCTAAGACCTATAAGTGATATTATAGGATATGTGTCTTTTGCTTTCTGACTTAGTACAATTTGCCTGATTACCTCAAGAATCATACATGGTGCTGCAAATGGCATTGTTTCATTTTTTTCCCTGGCTAATATTCCATCTGTACGTGTACCAGTTCTTCTTTGGCCACGCACCTCTTGATGGACTTTCTGGTTGCCTCCATGTCTTGGCTATTGCAATACTGCTGCAATGCACATTTGCTTGCCTGTGTCTTTCCAGTTATATCTTCTTATGTTATAGGCCAAGGAGTGGGCTTGCTGTATCATATGGTAGCTCAGTGTGTATGTTTTAAAGGCACCCCCATTCAGTTCTCATTAGTGGCTCTTTCCAGGATACGTCCCACTTAAAACTGAGGGTATGCATTTCTCCAAAACACCTTCAATATTTATTATTTGTAGTTTTCTTGCTGATGGTTATTCTAACAGGTGTGAGCTGATACCTCTCTGTGGTTGAATTTGCATGTGTCCCATAATCTGTTGAAATTGAGCTTTAAAGCATGCCCTTTTTATTTATCAAACTGTGATTACAGCTTAGTTGTTCAAAGTGTTTTCTTAAAATAAGTGTCACATTTTGAAAATTTTTGGCCATTAAATCCCTCAAGACATTTTGAGGGCACGTTTCATTTACAGCCCTGAAGTACTTGTTCATATGAAGTGACCATTAGCACAGGTTTTAAAGCTGCTTGTGCAGGTAACGGCCAGAGGGTGGCAGCCTTTCTATGTTCCTAATCTGGTAAATACGGAAAGAGACCTTCAGCCCCAAGAGTGTCCAGCTTTTTTTCTCATCCAGCTGTGGGTCTAGATATGGTCACACCAGGTTTCATCACAGCCCCGGAAAGAATTATGTAAAAATTTCTCCCTCTATCACTATCTTTGTTTTTTGGGATTTTAAAGTAATTTATTTTTATAATGGGGTTTACCTGATTTTCACTGCTGTGTTTATGCCCCTTTACACCCATTGATTAACTTACAGAGAGAAATCAATACATAGGTTTTAAGATTTTTACTAGTCAGATATACACTTGTTCGTTGAATAGGGGGTGTTGCGTCCACTTCACGGAGCAAGGAGTAGGTCTTGTCTATTACATATTGGGTTCATGGATCGGTATCTGAGCTAATATGAAACCCTTGTTTTATGCATCACCCCACCTCACCTTTCCCGTTAAGCAGCCATAGTGTGTTTTCTAAATGTGTGACTCTATTCTGTTTTGTAATTCAGTTCAATTGTAGCGGTTTTTACATTCCCTCTATAAGTGATATCTTATGATAAGTGTCTTTTTCTGTGTGACTTATTTCACTTAGAATCGTCGAACCTAAATCCCCTCATCATGCTGCTAATAGCCTTATGACATTGATTTCATGGCTGAGTGATATTCCATTGTACATAAGGACCACAACATCGTTATCCATTTTCCTATTTCCTGGGATATTTAAGCTGTAATGAAGAGGAGGTTCTTGTCAAGAGAGCAGCCCTAAACTTTGGTGTGCCTGTGTCTTGCTAATTTTTAGTTTTCCCAATATATACGCCCATGAGTGGAAGTGCCCTATGCTCTCTAAGCTGTGTTTTTTAGATGTTTCAGGACACACCGTACACTTCTCCAGAGTGGCTGTTGGCGATTTACATCCCTCCCATCAGTGTACCAAGGCTCCCATTTCTCCATGGCCTGTGCTGCAGTTCTGGTTTTGACACTTTTTTCAGCATGGCCCTTATGATCGATGGGAAGCGAGACTTCTTTGTAGCGCTGATTTGCCTTTCCAGGTTGCTTGGTTGGCCAAAAAGGGCGTATGCGTTTTTTCCTGAATATATTCAGGAAAAAACGCATAGGCCCTTTTTAGCCAAGGGCATAATTGTCGACGTTTTGCCGCTTTTCATGTGCTTTAAAGGCGATTCGAATCTACCTCCTTAAGTCTGTTTCTGCAATTCTGCCTTGCTTTCAAATCCTCTTCGTTGCCTTCCCTCAATATATTTTTGGACGAGAGTTATCATTGATAACTCTGCAGGTTTGTGAATTGCAGTGACCCTGATCTCCATTTTTCAACTCGCTTTTTTGGGAGTTGGCCACAAAAGCACAGGATTTCTTCAGGCCGTATTCTACTTCCAGGCAGCAGGCTGAGTCTGTGGTTAATTCTTTTTCCTGATGGGAAAATAGAGTGACCTGTGCCTGTCCCAAAACCTAGAGCTTGTCTCTTATTGGTTCCCCCTCTTTCCGTTCATCCTCAGGACAAATTGCAACCTGTACCAAACAGGAGGTTAAAGGTGCTGATTCTCCAAGTACGGAGATTGCTAGTATAGCGGCTGGAATAGTGAACCCGAGCACAAGGAGATGAGAAATGAGGTGCGTTTTAGAAACCTTTCCCCATCACACGGTGTACCATCTTCTGGGTTTCTCATGCATGTTTTCGATGTAGGAAGATGCCCTTGAACCTGGAGATTTGGGACCCATGCGATGGGTAGCACGCAGTATTACTTTAAAGGGTCTGCATTTGCTCACCCAACCTCACCAAACCTCTCAGCCCCAAGAGTGACCACCCTTATGTCTCATCCAGCTGTGGGTCTAGATATGGTCAATCCAGGTTGCATCACAGCCCCTGAACGAATTGTGTAAGAATTTCTCTCTCTTTCCCTGTCTTTGTTTCATGGGTTTTTAAAAGTAATTTATTTTTATAATGGGGTTTAGCTGCTTTTCACGGCTGTGTTTATGCCGCTTTACACCCACTTGACACACTAACAGAGAGATATCAATACATAGGTTTTAAGATTATTACTAGTCAGATATATACTTGTGCGGTGAATCGGGCGTGTTGAGTCCAGTTCTCTGAGCAAGGAGTAGGTCTTGTCCATTACATATTGGGTTTATGGAATGGTATCTGAGCTAATTTGAAACTCTTGTTTTATGTATCACCCCACCTCACCTTTCCCGTTAAGCAGCCATAGTGTGTTTTCTGCATGTGTGACTCTGTTCTGTTTTGTAATTCAGTTCAAGTGTAACGGTTTTTACATTCCCTCTATAAGTGACACCTTATGAGAAGTGTCCTTTTCTGTGTGACTTATTTCACTTAGAATCGTCGTACCTAAATCCACTCATCATGCTGCTACTAGCCTTATGACATTGATTTCATGGCTGAGTGATATTCCATTGTACATAAGGACCACCACTTTTTTATCCATTTTTCGCTTTCCTGGGATATTTAAGGTGGAATGAAGTGGAGGTCCTTGTCAACAGAGCAGTCCTAAACTTTGGGGTGCTTGTGTCTTGCTGATTTTCAATTTTCCCACTTTATTCCCCCATGCGTGGAAGTGCCCTATGCTCTCTAAGCTGTGTTTTTTAGATGTTTCAGGACACACCGTACACTTCTCCAGAGTGGCTGTTGGCAATTTACATCCCGCCCATCAGTGTAGCAAGGCTCCAATTTCTCCATGGCCTGTCCTGCATTTCTGGTTTTGACACTTTTTTCAGCATGGCCCCTTTGACCGATGGGAAGCGAGACTTCTTTGTAGCGCTGATTTGCCTTTCCAGGTTGCTTGGTTGGCCAAAAAGGGCGTATGCGTTTTTTCCTGAATATATTCAGGAAAAAACGCATACGCCCTTTTTGGCCAAGGGCATCATTGTCGATGTTTTGCTGCTTTTCATGTGCTTTAAAGGCGATTCGAATCTACCTACTGAAATCTGTTTCCTGCAATTCTGCCTTGATTTCAAATCCTCTTCTTTGCCTTCCCTCAATATATTTGTGGACGAGAGTTATCATTTATAACTCTGCAGGTTTGTGAATTGCAGTGCCCTGAAGCTCCATTTTACAAGTCGCTTTTTTGGGAGCTGGCCGCAAAAGCGCAGGATGGCTTCAGGCCCTGTTCTGGTTCCGGGGGGCAGGCTGAGCCTGTGGTTAATTCTTCTTCCTGATGGGAAAATAGAGTGACCTGTGCCTGTCCCAACACCAAGAGCTAGTCTCTCATTGGTTCCCCGTCTTCCCGTTCATCCTCAGGACAAATTGCAACCTGTACGGAACAGGAGGTTAAAGGTGCTGAGGCTCCAAGTAGGGAGATTGCTAGTAAAGTGGCTGGAATGGCGAAGCCGAGCACAAGGAGATGAGAAATGAGGTGCGTTTTAGAAACCTTTCCCCATCACACGGTGTACCATCTTCTGGGTTTCTCATGCATGTTTTCGATGTAGGAAGATGCCCTTGAACCTGGAGATTTGGGACCCATGCGATGGGTAGCACGCAGTATTACTTTAAAGGGTCTGCGTTTGCTCACCCAACCTCACCAAACCTCTCAGCCCCAAGAGTGTCCACCCTTATGTCTCATCCAGCTGTGGGTCTAGATATGGTCAATCCAGTTTGCATCACAGCCCCTGAACGAATTGTGTAAGAATTTCTCTCTCTTTCCCTGTCTTTGTTTCATGGGTTTTTAAAAGTAATTTATTTTTATAATGGGGTTTAGCTGCTTTTCACGGCTGTGTTTATGCCGCTTTACACCCACTTGACACACTAACAGAGAGATATCAATACATAGGTTTTAAGATTATTACTAGTCAGATATATTCTTGTGCGGTGAATCGGGAGTGTTGAGTCCAGTTCTCTGAGCAAGGAGTAGGTCTTGTCTATTACATATTGGGTTTATGGAACGGTATCTGAGCTAATTTGAAACTCTTGTTTTATGTATCACCCCACCTCACCTTTCCCGTTAAGCAGCCATAGTGTGTTTTCTGCATGTGTGACTCTGTTCTGTTTTGTAATTCAGTTCAAGTGTAACGGATTTTACATTCCCTCTATAAGTGACACCTTATGAGAAGTGCCCTTTTCTGTGTGACTTATTTCACTTAGAATCGTCGTACCTAAATCCACTCAACATGCTGCTACTAGCCTTATGACATTGATTTCATGGCTGAGAGATATTCCATTGTACATAAGGACCACAACTTTTTTATCCATTTTTCGCTTTCCTGGGATATTTAAGGTGGAATGAAGTGGAGGTCCTTGTCAACAGAGCAGCCCTAAACTTTGGGGTGCTTGTGTCTTGCTGATTTTCAATTTTCCCACTTTATCCCCCCATGCGTGGAAGTGCCCTATGCTCTCTAAGCTGTGTTTTTTAGATGTTTCAGGACACACCGTACCCTTCTCCAGAGTGGCTGTTGGCAATTTACATCCGGCCCATCAGTGTAGCAAGGCTCCCATTTCTCCATGGCCTGTCCTGCATTTCTGGTTTTGACACTTTTTTCAGCATGGCCCTTTTGACCGATGGGAAGCGAGACTTCTTTGTAGCACTGATTTGCCTTTCCAGGTTGCTTGGTTGGCCAAAAAGGGCGTATGCGTTTTTTCCTGAATATATTCAGGAAAAAACGCATACGCCCTTTTTGGCCAAGGGCATCATTGTCGATGTTTTGCCGCTTTTCATGTGCTTTAAAGGCGATTCGAATCTACCTCCTGAAATCTGTTTCCTGCAATTCTGCCTTGATTTCAAATCCTCTTCTTTGCCTTCCCTCAATATATTTGTGGACGAGAGTTATCATTTATAACTCTGCAGGTTTGTGAATTGCAGTGCCCTGAAGCTCCATTTTACAAGTCGCTTTTTTGGGAGCTGGCCGCAAAAGCGCAGGATGGCTTCAGGCCCTGTTCTGGTTCCGGGGGGCAGGCTGAGCCTGTGGTTAATTCTTCTTCCTGATGGGAAAATAGAGTGACCTGTGCCTGTCCCAACACCAAGAGCTAGTCTCTCATTGGTTCCCCGTCTTCCCGTTCATCCTCAGGACAAATTGCAACCTGTACGGAACAGGAGGTTAAAGGTGCTGAGGCTCCAAGTAGGGAGATTGCTAGTAAAGTGGCTGGAATGGCGAAGCCGAGCACAAGGAGATGAGAAATGAGGTGCGTTTTAGAAACCTTTCCCCATCACACGGTGTACCATCTTCTGGGTTTCTCATGCATGTTTTCGATGTAGGAAGATGCCCTTGAACCTGGAGATTTGGGACCCATGCGATGGGTAGCACGCAGTATTACTTTAAAGGGTCTGCGTTTGCTCACCCAACCTCACCAAACCTCTCAGCCCCAAGAGTGTCCACCCTTATGTCTCATCCAGCTGTGGGTCTAGATATGGTCAATCCAGGTTGCATCACAGCCCCTGAACGAATTGTGTAAGAATTTCTCTCTCTTTCCCTGTCTTTGTTTCATGGGTTTTTAAAAGTAATTTATTTTTATAATGGGGTTTAGCTGCTTTTCACGGCTGTGTTTATGCCGCTTTACACCCACTTGACACACTAACAGAGAGATATCAATACATAGGTTTTAAGATTATTACTAGTCAGATATATTCTTGTGCGGTGAATCGGGCGTGTTGAGTCCAGTTCTCTGAGCAAGGAGTAGGTCTTGTCTATTACATATTGGGTTTATGGAACGGTATCTGAGCTAATTTGAAGCTCTTGTTTTATGTATCACCCCACCTCAACTTTCCCGTTAAGCAGCCATAGTGTGTTTTCTGCATGTGTGACTCTGTTCTGTTTTGTAATTCAGTTCAAGTGTAACGGTTTTTACATTCCCTCTATAAGTGACACCTTATGAGAAGTGTCCTTTTCTGTGTGACTTATTTCACTTAGAATTGTCGTACCTAAATCCACTCATCATGCTGCTACTAGCCTTATGACATTGATTTCATGGCTGAGTGATATTCCATTGTACATAAGGACCACAACTTTTTGATCCATTTTTCGCTTTCCTGGGATATTTAAGGTGGAATGAAGTGGAGGTCCTTGTCAACAGAGCAGCCCTAAACTTTGGGGTGCTTGTGTCTTGCTGATTTTCAATTTTCCCACTTTATCCCCCCATGCGTGGAAGTGCCCTATGCTCTCTAAGCTGTGTTTTTTAGATGTTTCAGGACACACCGTACCCTTCTCCAGAGTGGCTGTTGGCAATTTACATCCCGCCCATCAGTGTAGCAAGGCTCCCATTTCTCCATGGCCTGTCCTGCATTTCTGGTTTTGACACTTTTTTCAGCATGGCCCTTTTGACCGATGGGAAGCGAGACTTCTTTGTAGCGCTGATTTGCCTTTCCAGGTTGCTTGGTTGGCCAAAAAGGGCGTATGCGTTTTTTCCTGAATATATTCAGGAAAAAACGCATACGCCCTTTTTGGCCAAGGGCTTCATTGTCGATGTTTTGCCGCTTTTCATGTGCTTTAAAGGCGATTCGAATCTACCTCCTGAAATCAGTTTCCTGCAATTCTGCCTTGATTTCAAATCCTCTTCTTTGCCTTCCCTCAATATATTTGTGGACGAGAGTTATCATTTATAACTCTGCAGGTTTGTGAATTGCAGTGCCCTGAAGCTCCATTTTACAAGTCGCTTTTTTGGGAGCTGGCCGCAAAAGCGCAGGATGGCTTCAGGCCCTGTTCTGGTTCCGGGGGGCAGGCTGAGCCTGTGGTTAATTCTTCTTCCTGATGGGAAAATAGAGTGACCTGTGCCTGTCCCAACACCAAGAGCTAGTCTCTCATTGGTTCCCCGTCTTCCCGTTCATCCTCAGGACAATTTGCAACCTGTACGGAACAGGAGGTTAAAGGTGCTGATGCTCCAAGTAGGGAGATTGCTAGTAAAGTGGCTGGAATGGCGAACCCAAGCACAAGGAGATGAGAAATGAGGTGCGTTTTAGAAACCTTTCCCCATCACACGGTGTACCATCTTCTGGGTTTCTCATGCATGTTTTCGATGTAGGAAGATGCCCTTGAACCTGGAGATTTGGGACCCATGCGATGGGTAGCATGCAGTATTACTTTAAAGGGTCTGCGTTTGCTCACCCAACCTCATCAAACCTCTCAGCCACAAGAGTGTCCACCCTTATGTCTCATCCAGCTGTGGGTCTAGATATGGTCAATCCAGGTTGCATCACAGCCCCTGAACGAATTGTGTAAGAATTTCTCTCTCTTTCCCTGTCTTTGTTTCATGGGTTTTTAAAAGTAATTTATTTTTATAATGGGGTTTAGCTGCTTTTCACGGCTGTGTTTATGCCGCTTTACACCCACTTGACACACTAACAGAGAGATATCAATACATAGGTTTTAAGATTATTACTAGTCAGATATATTCTTGTGCGGTGAATCGGGCGTGTTGAGTCCAGTTCTCTGAGCAAGGAGTAGGTCTTGTCTATTACATATTGGGTTTATGGAACGGTATCTGAGCTAATTTGAAAGTCTTGTTTTATGTATCACCCCACCTCACCTTTCCCGTTAAGCAGCCATAGTGTGTTTTCTGCATGTGTGATTCTGTTCTGTTTTGTAATTCAGTTCAAGTGTAACGGATTTTACATTCCCTCTATAAGTGACACCTTATGAGAAGTGTCCTTTTCTGTGTGACTTATTTCACTTAGAATCGTCGTACCTAAATCCACTCAACATGCTGCTACTAGCCTTATGACATTGATTTCATGGCTGAGTGATATTCCATTGTACATAAGGACCACAACTTTTTTATCCATTTTTCGCTTTCCTGGGATATTTA
The DNA here is from genome assembly GCF_965194825.1 of Balaenoptera physalus. Classification (NCBI taxonomy): domain Eukaryota; kingdom Metazoa; phylum Chordata; class Mammalia; order Artiodactyla; family Balaenopteridae; genus Balaenoptera; species Balaenoptera physalus. Next base: position 1,327,972 of record NW_028126544.1, on the reverse strand, counting down.
AGGTGGAATGAAGTGGAGGTCCTTGTCAACAGAGCAGCCCTAAACTTTGGGGTGCTTGTGTCTTGCTGATTTTCAATTTTCCCACTTTATCCCCCCATGCGTGGAAGTGCCCTATGCTCTCTAAGCTGTGTTTTTTAGATGTTTCAGGACACACCGTACCCTTCTCCAGAGTGGCTGTTGGCAATTTACGTCCCGCCCATCAGTGTAGCAAGGCTCCCATTTCTCCATGGCCTGTCCTGCATTTCTGGTTTTGACACTTTTTTCAGCATGGCCCTTTTGACCGATGGGAAGCGAGACTTCTTTGTAGCGCTGATTTGCCTTTCCAGGTTGCTTGGTTGGCCAAAAAGGGCGTATGCGTTTTTTCCTGAATATATTCAGGAAAAAACGCATACGCCCTTTTTGGCCAAGGGCATCATTGTCGATGTTTTGCCGCTTTTCATGTGCTTTAAAGGCGATTCGAATCTACCTCCTGAAATTAGTTTCCTGCAATTCTGCCTTGATTTCAAATCCTCTTCTTTGCCTTCCCTCAATATATTTGTGGACGAGAGTTATCATTTATAACTCTGCAGGTTTGTGAATTGCAGTGCCCTGAAGCTCCATTTTACAAGTCGCTTTTTTGGGAGCTGGCCGCAAAAGCGCAGGATGGCTTCAGGCCCTGTTCTGGTTCCGGGGGGCAGGCTGAGCCTGTGGTTAATTCTTCTTCCTGATGGGAAAATAGAGTGACCTGTGCCTGTCCCAACACCAAGAGCTAGTCTCTCATTGGTTCCCCGTCTTCCCGTTCATCCTCAGGACAAATTGCAACCTGTACGGAACAGGAGGTTAAAGGTGCTGAGGCTCCAAGTAGGGAGATTGCTAGTAAAGTGGCTGGAATGGCGAAGCCGAGCACAAGGAGATGAGAAATGAGGTGCGTTTTAGAAACCTTTCCCCATCACACGGTGTACCATCTTCTGGGTTTCTCATGCATGTTTTCGATGTAGGAAGATGCCCTTGAACCTGGAGATTTGGGACCCATGCGATGGGTAGCACGCAGTATTACTTTAAAGGGTCTGCGTTTGCTCACCCAACCTCACCAAACCTCTCAGCCCCAAGAGTGTCCACCCTTATGTCTCATCCAGCTGTGGGTCTAGATATGGTCAATCCAGGTTGCATCACAGCCCCTGAACGAATTGTGTAAGAATTTCTCTCTCTTTCCCTGTCTTTGTTTCATGGGTTTTTAAAAGTAATTTATTTTTATAATGGGGTTTAGCTGCTTTTCACGGCTGTGTTTATGCCGCTTTACACCCACTTGACACACTAACAGAGAGATATCAATACATAGGTTTTAAGATTATTACTAGTCAGATATATTCTTGTGCGGTGAATCGGGCGTGTTGAGTCCAGTTCTCTGAGCAAGGAGTAGGTCTTGTCTATTACGTATTGGGTTTATGGAACGGTATCTGAGCTAATTTGAAAGTCTTGTTTTATGTATCACCCCACCTCACCTTTCCCGTTAAGCAGCCATAGTGTGTTTTCTGCATGTGTGATTCTGTTCTGTTTTGTAATTCAGTTCAAGTGTAACGGATTTTACATTCCCTCTATAAGTGACACCTTATGAGAAGTGTCCTTTTCTGTGTGACTTATTTCACTTAGAATCGTCGTACCTAAATCCACTCAACATGCTGCTACTAGCCTTATGACATTGATTTCATGGCTGAGTGATATTCCATTGTACATAAGGACCACAACTTTTTTATCCATTTTTCGCTTTCCTGGGATATTTAAGGTGGAATGAAGTGGAGGTCCTTGTCAACAGAGCAGCCCTGAACTTTGGGGTGCTTGTGTCTTGCTGATTTTCAATTTTCCCACTTTATCCCCCCATGCGTGGAAGTGCCCTATGCTCTCTAAGCTGTGTTTTTTAGATGTTTCAGGACACACCGTACCCTTCTCCAGAGTGGCTGTTGGCAATTTACGTCCCGCCCATCAGTGTAGCAAGGCTCCCATTTCTCCATGGCCTGTCCTGCATTTCTGGTTTTGACACTTTTTTCAGCATGGCCCTTTTGACCGATGGGAAGCGAGACTTCTTTGTAGCGCTGATTTGCCTTTCCAGGTTGCTTGGTTGGCCAAAAAGGGCGTATGCGTTTTTTCCTGAATATATTCAGGAAAAAACGCATACGCCCTTTTTGGCCAAGGGCATCATTGTCGATGTTTTGCCGCTTTTCATGTGCTTTAAAGGCGATTCGAATCTACCTCCTGAAATTAGTTTCCTGCAATTCTGCCTTGATTTCAAATCCTCTTCTTTGCCTTCCCTCAATATATTTGTGGACGAGAGTTATCATTTATAACTCTGCAGGTTTGTGAATTGCAGTGCCCTGAAGCTCCATTTTACAAGTCGCTTTTTTGGGAGCTGGCCGCAAAAGCGCAGGATGGCTTCAGGCCCTGTTCTGGTTCCGGGGGGCAGGCTGAGCCTGTGGTTAATTCTTCTTCCTGATGGGAAAATAGAGTGACCTGTGCCTGTCCCAACACCAAGAGCTAGTCTCTCATTGGTTCCCCGTCTTCCCGTTCATCCTCAGGACAAATTGCAACCTGTACGGAACAGGAGGTTAAAGGTGCTGAGGCTCCAAGTAGGGAGATTGCTAGTAAAGTGGCTGGAATGGCGAAGCCGAGCACAAGGAGATGAGAAATGAGGTGCGTTTTAGAAACCTTTCCCCATCACACGGTGTACCATCTTCTGGGTTTCTCATGCATGTTTTCGATGTAGGAAGATGCCCTTGAACCTGGAGATTTGGGACCCATGCGATGGGTAGCACGCAGTATTACTTTAAAGGGTCTGCGTTTGCTCACCCAACCTCACCAAACCTCTCAGCCCCAAGAGTGTCCACCCTTATGTCTCATCCAGCTGTGGGTCTAGATATGGTCAATCCAGGTTGCATCACAGCCCCTGAACGAATTGTGTAAGAATTTCTCTCTCTTTCCCTGTCTTTGTTTCATGGGTTTTTAAAAGTAATTTATTTTTATAATGGGGTTTAGCTGCTTTTCACGGCTGTGTTTATGCCGCTTTACACCCACTTGACACACTAACAGAGAGATATCAATACATAGGTTTTAAGATTATTACTAGTCAGATATATTCTTGTGCGGTGAATCGGGCGTGTTGAGTCCAGTTCTCTGAGCAAGGAGTAGGTCTTGTCTATTACGTATTGGGTTTATGGAACGGTATCTGAGCTAATTTGAAAGTCTTGTTTTATGTATCACCCCACCTCACCTTTCCCGTTAAGCAGCCATAGTGTGTTTTCTGCATGTGTGATTCTGTTCTGTTTTGTAATTCAGTTCAAGTGTAACGGATTTTACATTCCCTCTATAAGTGACACCTTATGAGAAGTGTCCTTTTCTGTGTGACTTATTTCACTTAGAATCGTCGTACCTAAATCCACTCAACATGCTGCTACTAGCCTTATGACATTGATTTCATGGCTGAGTGATATTCCATTGTACATAAGGACCACAACTTTTTTATCCATTTTTCGCTTTCCTGGGATATTTAAGGTGGAATGAAGTGGAGGTCCTTGTCAACAGAGCAGCCCTGAACTTTGGGGTGCTTGTGTCTTGCTGATTTTCAATTTTCCCACTTTATCCCCCCATGCGTGGAAGTGCCCTATGCTCTCTAAGCTGTGTTTTTTAGATGTTTCAGGACACACCGTACCCTTCTCCAGAGTGGCTGTTGGCAATTTACGTCCCGCCCATCAGTGTAGCAAGGCTCCCATTTCTCCATGGCCTGTCCTGCATTTCTGGTTTTGACACTTTTTTCAGCATGGCCCTTTTGACCGATGGGAAGCGAGACTTCTTTGTAGCGCTGATTTGCCTTTCCAGGTTGCTTGGTTGGCCAAAAAGGGCGTATGCGTTTTTTCCTGAATATATTCAGGAAAAAACGCATACGCCCTTTTTGGCCAAGGGCATCATTGTCGATGTTTTGCCGCTTTTCATGTGCTTTAAAGGCGATTCGAATCTACCTCCTGAAATCTGTTTCCTGCAATTCTGCCTTGATTTCAAATCCTCTTCTTTGCCTTCCCTCAATATATTTGTGGACGAGAGTTATCATTTATAACTCTGCAGGTTTGTGAATTGCAGTGCCCTGAAGCTCCATTTTACAAGTCGCTTTTTTGGGAGCTGGCCGCAAAAGCGCAGGATGGCTTCAGGCCCTGTTCTGGTTCCGGGGGGCAGGCTGAGCCTGTGGTTAATTCTTCTTCCTGATGGGAAAATAGAGTGACCTGTGCCTGTCCCAACACCAAGAGCTAGTCTCTCATTGGTTCCCCGTCTTCCCGTTCATCCTCAGGACAAATTGCAACCTGTACGGAACAGGAGGTTAAAGGTGCTGAGGATCCAAGTAGGGAGATTGATAGTAAAGTGGCTGGAATGGCGAAGCCGAGCACAAGGAGATGAGAAATGAGGTGCGTTTTAGAAACCTTTCCCCATCACACGGTGTACCATCTTCTGGGTTTCTCATGCATTTTTTCGATGTAGGAAGATGCCCTTGAACCTGGAGATTTGGGACCCATGCGATGGGTAGCACGCAGTATTACTTTAAAGGGTCTGCGTTTGCTCACCCAACCTCACCAAACCTCTCAGCCCCAAGAGTGTCCACCCTTATGTCTCATCCAGCTGTGGGTCTAGATATGGTCAATCCAGGTTGCATCACAGCCCCTGAACGAATTGTGTAAGAATTTCTCTGTCTTTCCCTGTCTTTGTTTCATGGGTTTTTAAAAGTAATTTATTTTTATAATGGGGTTTAGCTGCTTTTCACGGCTGTGTTTATGCCGCTTTACACCCACTTGACACACTAACAGAGAGATATCAATACATAGGTTTTAAGATTATTACTAGTCAGATATATTCTTGTGCGGTGAATCGGGCGTGTTGAGTCCAGTTCTCTGAGCAAGGAGTAGGTCTTGTCTATTACATATTGGGTTTATGGAACGGTATCTGAGCTAATTTGAAGCTCTTGTTTTATGTATCACCCCACCTCAACTTTCCCGTTAAGCAGCCATAGTGTGTTTTCTGCATGTGTGACTCTGTTCTGTTTTGTAATTCAGTTCAAGTGTAACGATTTTTACATTCCCTCTATAAGTGACACCTTATGAGAAGTGTCCTTTTCTGTGTGACTTATTTCACTTAGAATTGTCGTACCTAAATCCACTCATCATGCTGCTACTAGCCTTATGACATTGATTTCATGGCTGAGTGATATTCCATTGTACATAAGGACCACAACTTTTTTATCCATTTTTCGCTTTCCTGGGATATTTAAGGTGGAATGAAGTGGAGGTCCTTGTCAACAGAGCAGCCCTAAACTTTGGGGTGCTTGTGTCTTGCTGATTTTCAATTTTCCCACTTTATCCCCCCATGCGTGGAAGTGCCCTATGCTCTCTAAGCTGTGTTTTTTAGATGTTTCAGGACACACCGTACCCTTCTCCAGAGTGGCTGTTGGCAATTTACATCCCGCCCATCAGTGTAGCAAGGCTCCCATTTCTCCATGGCCTGTCCTGCATTTCTGGTTTTGACACTTTTTTCAGCATGGCCCTTTTGACCGATGGGAAGCGAGACTTCTTTGTAGCGCTGATTTGCCTTTCCAGGTTGCTTGGTTGGCCAAAAAGGGCGTATGCGTTTTTTCCTGAATATATTCAGGAAAAAACGCATACGCCCTTTTTGGCCAAGGGCATCATTGTCGATGTTTTGCCGCTTTTCATGTGCTTTAAAGGCGATTCGAATCTACCTCCTGAAATCTGTTTCCTGCAATTCTGCCTTGATTTCAAATCCTCTTCTTTGCCTTCCCTCAATATATTTGTGGACGAGAGTTATCATTTATAACTCTGCAGGTTTGTGAATTGCAGTGCCCTGAAGCTCCATTTTACAAGTCGCTTTTTTGGGAGCTGGCCGCAAAAGCGCAGGATGGCTTCAGGCCCTGTTCTGGTTCCGGGGGGCAGGCTGAGCCTGTGGTTAATTCTTCTTCCTGATGGGAAAATAGAGTGACCTGTGCCTGTCCCAACACCAAGAGCTAGTCTCTCATTGGTTCCCCGTCTTCCCGTTCATCCTCAGGACAAATTGCAACCTGTACGGAACAGGAGGTTAAAGGTGCTGAGGCTCCAAGTAGGGAGATTGCTAGTAAAGTGGCTGGAATGGCGAAGCCGAGCACAAGGAGATGAGAAATGAGGTGCGTTTTAGAAACCTTTCCCCATCACACGGTGTACCATCTTCTGGGTTTCTCATGCATGTTTTCGATGTAGGAAGATGCCCTTGAACCTGGAGATTTGGGACCCATGCGATGGGTAGCACGCAGTATTACTTTAAAGGGTCTGCGTTTGCTCACCCAACCTCACCAAACCTCTCAGCCCCAAGAGTGTCCACCCTTATGTCTCATCCAGCTGTGGGTCTAGATATGGTCAATCCAGGTTGCATCACAGCCCCTGAACGAATTGTGTAAGAATTTCTCTCTCTTTCCCTGTCTTTGTTTCATGGGTTTTTAAAAGTAATTTATTTTTATAATGGGGTTTAGCTGCTTTTCACGGCTGCGTTTATGCCGCTTTACACCCACTTGACACACTAACAGAGAGATATCAATACATAGGTTTTAAGATTATTACTAGTCAGATATATTCTTGTGCGGTGAATCGGGCGTGTTGAGTCCAGTTCTCTGAGCAAGGAGTAGGTCTTGTCTATTACATATTGGGTTTATGGAACGGTATCTGAGCTAATTTGAAGCTCTTGTTTTCTGTATCACCCCACCTCAACTTTCCCGTTAAGCAGCCATAGTGTGTTTTCTGCATGTGTGACTCTGTTCTGTTTTGTAATTCAGTTCAAGTGTAACGGTTTTTACATTCCCTCTGTAAGTGACACCTTATGAGAAGTGTCCTTTTCTGTGTGACTTATTTCACTTAGAATTGTCGTACCTAAATCCACTCATCATGCTGCTACTAGCCTTATGACATTGATTTCATGGCTGAGTGATATTCCATTGTACATAAGGACCACAACTTTTTGATCCATTTTTCGCTTTCCTGGGATATTTAAGGTGGAATGAAGTGGAGGTCCTTGTCAACAGAGCAGCCCTAAACTTTGGGGTGCTTGTGTCTTGCTGATTTTCAATTTTCCCACTTTATCCCCCCATGCGTGGAAGTGCCCTATGCTCTCTAAGCTGTGTTTTTTAGATGTTTCAGGACACACCGTACCCTTCTCCAGAGTGGCTGTTGGCAATTTACATCCCGCCCATCAGTGTAGCAAGGCTCCCATTTCTCCATGGCCTGTCCTGCATTTCTGGTTTTGACACTTTTTTCAGCATGGCCCTTTTGACCGATGGGAAGCGAGACTTCTTTGTAGCGCTGATTTGCCTTTCCAGGTTGCTTGGTTGGCCAAAAAGGGCGTATGCGTTTTTTCCTGAATATATTCAGGAAAAAACGCATACGCCCTTTTTGGCCAAGGGCTTCATTGTCGATGTTTTGCCGCTTTTCATGTGCTTTAAAGGCGATTCGAATCTACCTCCTGAAATCAGTTTCCTGCAATTCTGCCTTGATTTCAAATCCTCTTCTTTGCCTTCCCTCAATATATTTGTGGACGAGAGTTATCATTTATAACTCTGCAGGTTTGTGAATTGCAGTGCCCTGAAGCTCCATTTTACAAGTCGCTTTTTTGGGAGCTGGCCGCAAAAGCGCAGGATGGCTTCAGGCCCTGTTCTGGTTCCGGGGGGCAGGCTGAGCCTGTGGTTAATTCTTCTTCCTGATGGGAAAATAGAGTGACCTGTGCCTGTCCCAACACCAAGAGCTAGTCTCTCATTGGTTCCCCGTCTTCCCGTTCATCCTCAGGACAAATTGCAACCTGTACGGAACAGGAGGTTAAAGGTGCTGAGGATCCAAGTAGGGAGATTGATAGTAAAGTGGCTAGAATGGCGAAGCCGAGCACAAGGAGATGAGAAATGAGGTGCGTTTTAGAAACCTTTCCCCATCACACGGTGTACCATCTTCTGGGTTTCTCATGCATGTTTTCGATGTAGGAAGATGCCCTTGAACCTGGAGATTTGGGACCCATGCGATGGGTAGCACGCAGTATTACTTTAAAGGGTCTGCGTTTGCTCACCCAACCTCACCAAACCTCTCAGGCCCAAGAGTGTCCACCCTTATGTCTCATCCAGCTGTGGGTCTAGATATGGTCAATCCAGGTTGCATCACAGCCCCTGAACGAATTGTGTAAGAATTTCTGTCTTTCCCTGTCTTTGTTTCATGGGTTTTTAAAAGTAATTTATTTTTATAATGGGGTTTAGCTGCTTTTCACGGCTGTGTTTATGCCGCTTTACACCCACTTGACACACTAACAGAGAGATATCAATACATAGGTTTTAAGATTATTACTAGTCAGATATATTCTTGTGCGGTGAATCGGGCGTGTTGAGTCCAGTTCTCTGAGCAAGGAGTAGGTCTTGTCTATTACATATTGGGTTTATGGAACGGTATCTGAGCTAATTTGAAGCTCTTGTTTTATGTATCACCCCACCTCAACTTTCCCGTTAAGCAGCCATAGTGTGTTTTCTGCATGTGTGACTCTGTTCTGTTTTGTAATTCAGTTCAAGTGTAACGGATTTTACATTCCCTCTATAAGTGACACCTTATGAGAAGTGTCCTTTTCTGTGTGACTTATTTCACTTAGAATCGTCGTACCTAAATCCACTCAACATGCTGCTACTAGCCTTATGACATTGATTTCATGGCTGAGTGATATTCCATTGTACATAAGGACCACAACTTTTTTATCCATTTTTCGCTTTCCTGGGATATTTAAGGTGGAATGAAGTGGAGGTCCTTGTCAACAGAGCAGCCCTAAACTTTGGGGTGCTTGTGTCTTGCTGATTTTCAATTTTCCCACTTTATCCCCCCATGCGTGGAAGTGCCCTATGCTCTCTAAGCTGTGTTTTTTAGATGTTTCAGGACACACCGTACCCTTCTCCAGAGTGGCTGTTGGCAATTTACATCTCGCCCATCAGTGTAGCAAGGCTCCCATTTCTCCATGGCCTGTCCTGCATTTCTGGTTTTGACACTTTTTTCAGCATGGCCCTTTTGACCGATGGGAAGCGAGACTTCTTTGTAGCGCTGATTTGCCTTTCCAGGTTGCTTGGTTGGCCAAAAAGGGCGTATGCGTTTTTTCCTGAATATATTCAGGAAAAAACGCATACGCCCTTTTTGGCCAAGGGCATCATTGTCGATGTTTTGTCGCTTTTCATGTGCTTTAAAGGCGATTCGAATCTACCTCCTGAAATCTGTTTCCTGCAATTCTGCCTTGATTTCAAATCCTCTTCTTTGCCTTCCCTCAATATATTTGTGGACGAGAGTTATCATTTATAACTCTGCAGGTTTGTGAATTGCAGTGCCCTGAAGCTCCATTTTACAAGTCGATTTTTTGGGAGCTGGCCACAAAAGCGCAGGATGGCTTCAGGCCCTGTTCTGGTTCCGGGGGGCAGGCTGAGCCTGTGGTTAATTCTTCTTCCTGATGGGAAAATAGAGTGACCTGTGCCTGTCCCAACACCAAGAGCTAGTCTCTCATTGGTTCCCCGTCTTCCCGTTCATCCTCAGGACAAATTGCAACCTGTACGGAACAGGAGGTTAAAGGTGCTGAGGCTCCAAGTAGGGAGATTGCTAGTAAAGTGGCTGGAATGGCGAAGCCGAGCACAAGGAGATGAGAAATGAGGTGCGTTTTAGAAACCTTTCCCCATCACACGGTGTACCATCTTCTGGGTTTCTCATGCATGTTTTCGATGTAGGAAGATGCCCTTGAACCTGGAGATTTGGGACCCATGCAATGGGTAGCACGCAGTATTACTTTAAAGGGTCTGCGTTTGCTCACCCAACCTCACCAAACCTCTCAGCCCCAAGAGTGTCCACCCTTATGTCTCATCCAGCTGTGGGTCTAGATATGGTCAATCCAGGTTGCATCACAGCCCCTGAACGAATTGTGTAAGAATTTCTCTCTCTTTCCCTGTCTTTGTTTCATGGGTTTTTAAAAGTAATTTATTTTTATAATGGGGTTTACCTGCTTTTCACGGCTGTGTTTATGCCGCTTTACACCCACTTGACACACTAACAGAGAGATATCAATACATAGGTTTTAAGATTATTACTAGTCAGATATATTCTTGTGCGGTGAATCGGGCGTGTTGAGTCCAGTTCTCTGAGCAAGGAGTAGGTCTTGTCTATTACATATTGGGTTTATGGAACGGTATCTGAGCTAATTTGAAGCTCTTGTTTTATGTATCACCCCACCTCAACTTTCCCGTTAAGCAGCCATAGTGTGTTTTCTGCATGTGTGACTCTGTTCTGTTTTGTAATTCAGTTCAAGTGTAACGGATTTTACATTCCCTCTATAAGTGACACCTTATGAGAAGTGTCCTTTTCTGTGTGACTTATTTCACTTAGAATCGTCGTACCTAAATCCACTCATCATGCTGCTACTAGCCTTATGACATTGATTTCATGGCTGAGTGATATTCCATTGTACATAAGGACCACAACTTTTTTATCCATTTTTCGCTTTCCTGGGATATTTAAGGTGGAATGAAGTGGAGGTCCTTGTCAACAGAGCAGCCCTAAACTTTGGGGTGCTTGTGTCTTGCTGATTTTCAATTTTCCCACTTTATCCCCCCATGCGTGGAAGTGCCCTATGCTCTCTAAGCTGTGTTTTTTAGATGTTTCAGGACACACCGTACCCTTCTCCAGAGTGGCTGTTGGCAATTTACGTCCCGCCCATCAGTGTAGCAAGGCTCCCATTTCTCCATGGCCTGTCCTGCATTTCTGGTTTTGACACTTTTTTCAGCATGGCCCTTTTGACCGATGGGAAGCGAGACTTCTTTGTAGCGCTGATTTGCCTTTCCAGGTTGCTTGGTTGGCCAAAAAGGGCGTATGCGTTTTTTCCTGAATATATTCAGGAAAAAACGCATACGCCCTTTTTGGCCAAGGGCATCATTGTCGATGTTTTGCCGCTTTTCATGTGCTTTAAAGGCGATTCGAATCTACCTCCTGAAATTAGTTTCCTGCAATTCTGCCTTGATTTCAAATCCTCTTCTTTGCCTTCCCTCAATATATTTGTGGACGAGAGTTATCATTTATAACTCTGCAGGTTTGTGAATTGCAGTGCCCTGAAGCTCCATTTTACAAGTCGCTTTTTTGGGAGCTGGCCGCAAAAGCGCAGGATGGCTTCAGGCCCTGTTCTGGTTCCGGGGGGCAGGCTGAGCCTGTGGTTAATTCTTCTTCCTGATGGGAAAATAGAGTGACCTGTGCCTGTCCCAACACCAAGAGCTAGTCTCTCATTGGTTCCCCGTCTTCCCGTTCATCCTCAGGACAAATTGCAACCTGTACGGAACAGGAGGTTAAAGGTGCTGAGGATCCAAGTAGGGAGATTGATAGTAAAGTGGCTGGAATGGCGAAGCCGAGCACAAGGAGATGAGAAATGAGGTGCGTTTTAGAAACCTTTCCCCATCACACGGTGTACCATCTTCTGGGTTTCTCATGCATGTTTTCGATGTAGGAAGATGCCCTTGAACCTGGAGATTTGGGACCCATGCGATGTGTAGCACGCAGTATTACTTTAAAGGGTCTGCGTTTGCTCACCCAACCTCACCAAACCTCTCAGCCCCAAGATTGTCCACCCTTATGTCTCATCCAGCTGTGGGTCTAGATATGGTCAATCCAGGTTGCATCACAGCCCCTGAACGAATTGTGTAAGAATTTCTCTGTCTTTCCCTGTCTTTGTTTCATGGGTTTTTAAAAGTAATTTATTTTTATAATGGGGTTTAGCTGCTTTTCACGGCTGTGTTTATGCCGCTTTACACCCACTTGACACACTAACAGAGAGATATCAATACATAGGTTTTAAGATTATTACTAGTCAGATATATTCTTGTGCGGTGAATCGGGCGTGTTGAGTCCAGTTCTCTGAGCAAGGAGTAGGTCTTGTCTATTACATATTGGGTTTATGGAACGGTATCTGAGCTAATTTGAAGCTCTTGTTTTATGTATCACCCCACCTCAACTTTCCCGTTAAGCAGCCATAGTGTGTTTTCTGCATGTGTGACTCTGTTCTGTTTTGTAATTCAGTTCAAGTGTAACGATTTTTACATTCCCTCTATAAGTGACACCTTATGAGAAGTGTCCTTTTCTGTGTGACTTATTTCACTTAGAATTGTCGTACCTAAATCCACTCATCATGCTGCTACTAGCCTTATGACATTGATTTCATGGCTGAGTGATATTCCATTGTACATAAGGACCACAACTTTTTTATCCATTTTTCGCTTTCCTGGGATATTTAAGGTGGAATGAAGTGGAGGTCCTTGTCAACAGAGCAGCCCTAAACTTTGGGGTGCTTGTGTCTTGCTGATTTTCAATTTTCCCACTTTATCCCCCCATGCGTGGAAGTGCCCTATGCTCTCTAAGCTGTGTTTTTTAGATGTTTCAGGACACACCGTACCCTTCTCCAGAGTGGCTGTTGGCAATTTACATCCCGCCCATCAGTGTAGCAAGGCTCCCATTTCTCCATGGCCTGTCCTGCATTTCTGGTTTTGACACTTTTTTCAGCATGGCCCTTTTGACCGATGGGAAGCGAGACTTCTTTGTAGCGCTGATTTGCCTTTCCAGGTTGCTTGGTTGGCCAAAAAGGGCGTATGCGTTTTTTCCTGAATATATTCAGGAAAAAACGCATACGCCCTTTTTGGCCAAGGGCATCATTGTCGATGTTTTGCCGCTTTTCATGTGCTTTAAAGGCGATTCGAATCTACCTCCTGAAATCTGTTTCCTGCAATTCTGCCTTGATTTCAAATCCTCTTCTTTGCCTTCCCTCAATATATTTGTGGACGAGAGTTATCATTTATAACTCTGCAGGTTTGTGAATTGCAGTGCCCTGAAGCTCCATTTTACAAGTCGCATTTTTGGGAGCTGGCCGCAAAAGCGCAGGATGGCTTCAGGCCCTGTTCTGGTTCCGGGGGGCAGTCTGAGCCTGTGGTTAATTCTTCTTCCTGATGGGAAAATAGAGTGACCTGTGCCTGTCCCAACACCAAGAGCTAGTCTCTCATTGGTTCCCCGTCTTCCCGTTCATCCTCAGGACAAATTGCAACCTGTACGGAACAGGAGGTTAAAGGTGCTGAGGCTCCAAGTAGGGAGATTGCTAGTAAAGTGGCTGGAATGGCGAAGCCGAGCACAAGGAGATGAGAAATGAGGTGCGTTTTAGAAACCTTTCCCCATCACACGGTGTATCATCTTCTGGGTTTCTCATGCATGTTTTCGATGTAGGAAGATGCCCTTGAACCTGGAGATTTGGGACCCATGCGATGGGTAGCACGCAGTATTACTTTAAAGGGTCTGCGTTTGCTCACCCAACCTCACCAAACCTCTCAGCCCCAAGAGTGTCCACCCTTATGTCTCATCCAGCTGTGGGTCTAGATATGGTCAATCCAGGTTGCATCACAGCCCCTGAACGAATTGTGTAAGAATTTCTCTGTCTTTCCCTGTCTTTGTTTCATGGGTTTTTAAAAGTAATTTATTTTTATAATGGGGTTTAGCTGCTTTTCACGACTGTGTTTATGCCGCTTTAGACCCACTTGACACACTAAGAGAGAGATATCAATACATAGGTTTTAAGATTATTACTAGTCAGATATATTCTTGTGCGGTGAATCGGGAGTGTTGAGTCCAGTTCTCTGAGCAAGGAGTAGGTCTTGTCTATTACATATTGGGTTTATGGAACGGTATCTGAGCTAATTTGAAAGTCTTGTTTTATGTATCACCCCACCTCACCTTTCCCGTTAAGCAGCCATAGTGTGTTTTCTGCATGTGTGACTCTGTTCTGTTTTGTAATTCAGTTCAAGTGTAACGGATTTTACATTCCCTCTATAAGTGACACCTTATGAGAAGTGTCCTTTTCTGTGTGACTTATTTCACTTAGAATCGTCGTACCTAAATCCACTCAACATGCTGCTACTAGCCTTATGACATTGATTTCATGGCTGAGTGATATTCCATTGTACATAAGGACCACAACTTTTTTATCCATTTTTCGCTTTCCTGGGATATTTAAGGTGGAATGAAGTGGAGGTCCTTGTCAACAGAGCAGCCCTAAACTTTGGGGTGCTTGTGTCTTGCTGATTTTCAATTTTCCCACTTTATCCCCCCATGCGTGGAAGTGCCCTATGCTCTCTAAGCTGTGTTTTTTAGATGTTTCAGGACACACCGTACCCTTCTCCAGAGTGGCTGTTGGCAATTTACATCTCGCCCATCAGTGTAGCAAGGCTCCCATTTCTCCATGGCCTGTCCTGCATTTCTGGTTTTGACACTTTTTTCAGCATGGCCCTTTTGACCGATGGGAAGCGAGACTTCTTTGTAGCGCTGATTTGCCTTTCCAGGTTGCTTGGTTGGCCAAAAAGGGCGTATGCGTTTTTTCCTGAATATATTCAGGAAAAAACGCATACGCCCTTTTTGGCCAAGGGCATCATTGTCGATGTTTTGTCGCTTTTCATGTGCTTTAAAGGCGATTCGAATCTACCTCCTGAAATCTGTTTCCTGCAATTCTGCCTTGATTTCAAATCCTCTTCTTTGCCTTCCCTCAATATATTTGTGGACGAGAGTTATCATTTATAACTCTGCAGGTTTGTGAATTGCAGTGCCCTGAAGCTCCATTTTACAAGTCGATTTTTTGGGAGCTGGCCACAAAAGCGCAGGATGGCTTCAGGCCCTGTTCTGGTTCCGGGGGGCAGGCTGAGCCTGTGGTTAATTCTTCTTCCTGATGGGAAAATAGAGTGACCTGTGCCTGTCCCAACACCAAGAGCTAGTCTCTCATTGGTTCCCCGTCTTCCCGTTCATCCTCAGGACAAATTGCAACCTGTACGGAACAGGAGGTTAAAGGTGCTGAGGCTCCAAGTAGGGAGATTGCTAGTAAAGTGGCTGGAATGGCGAAGCCGAGCACAAGGAGATGAGAAATGAGGTGCGTTTTAGAAACCTTTCACCATCACACGGTGTACCATCTTCTGGGTTTCTCATGCATGTTTTCGATGTAGGAAGATGCCCTTGAACCTGGAGATTTGGGACCCATGCGATGGGTAGCACGCAGTATTACTTTAAAGGGTCTGCGTTTGCTCACCCAACCTCACCAAACCTCTCAGCCCCAAGAGTGTCCACCCTTATGTCTCATCCAGCTGTGGGTCTAGATATGGTCAATCCAGGTTGCATCACAGCCCCTGAACGAATTGTGTAAGAATTTCTCTCTCTTTCCCTGTCTTTGTTTCATGGGTTTTTAAAAGTAATTTATTTTTATAATGGGGTTTACCTGCTTTTCACGGCTGTGTTTATGCCGCTTTACACCCACTTGACACACTAACAGAGAGATATCAATACATAGGTTTTAAGATTATTACTAGTCAGATATATTCTTGTGCGGTGAATCGGGCGTGTTGAGTCCAGTTCTCTGAGCAAGGAGTAGGTCTTGTCTATTACATATTGGGTTTATGGAACGGTATCTGAGCTAATTTGAAGCTCTTGTTTTATGTATCACCCCACCTCAACTTTCCCGTTAAGCAGCCATAGTGTGTTTTCTGCATGTGTGACTCTGTTCTCTTTTGTAATTCAGTTCAAGTGTAACGGATTTTACATTCCCTCTATAAGTGACACCTTATGAGAAGTGTCCTTTTCTGTGTGACTTATTTCACTTAGAATCGTCGTACCTAAATCCACTCATCATGCTGCTACTAGCCTTATGACATTGATTTCATGGCTGAGTGATATTCCATTGTACATAAGGACCACAACTTTTTTATCCATTTTTCGCTTTCCTGGGATATTTAAGGTGGAATGAAGTGGAGGTCCTTGTCAACAGAGCAGCCCTAAACTTTGGGGTGCTTGTGTCTTGCTGATTTTCAATTTTCCCACTTTATCCCCCCATGCGTGGAAGTGCCCTATGCTCTCTAAGCTGTGTTTTTTAGATGTTTCAGGACACACCGTACCCTTCTCCAGAGTGGCTGTTGGCAATTTACGTCCCGCCCATCAGTGTAGCAAGGCTCCCATTTCTCCATGGCCTGTCCTGCATTTCTGGTTTTGACACTTTTTTCAGCATGGCCCTTTTGACCGATGGGAAGCGAGACTTCTTTGTAGCGCTGATTTGCCTTTCCAGGTTGCTTGGTTGGCCAAAAAGGGCGTATGCGTTTTTTCCTGAATATATTCAGGAAAAAACGCATACGCCCTTTTTGGCCAAGGGCATCATTGTCGATGTTTTGCCGCTTTTCATGTGCTTTAAAGGCGATTCGAATCTACCTCCTGAAATTAGTTTCCTGCAATTCTGCCTTGATTTCAAATCCTCTTCTTTGCCTTCCCTCAATATATTTGTGGACGAGAGTTATCATTTATAACTCTGCAGGTTTGTGAATTGCAGTGCCCTGAAGCTCCATTTTACAAGTCGCTTTTTTGGGAGCTGGCCGCAAAAGCGCAGGATGGCTTCAGGCCCTGTTCTGGTTCCGGGGGGCAGGCTGAGCCTGTGGTTAATTCTTCTTCCTGATGGGAAAATAGAGTGACCTGTGCCTGTCCCAACACCAAGAGCTAGTCTCTCATTGGTTCCCCGTCTTCCCGTTCATCCTCAGGACAATTTGCAACCTGTACGGAACAGGAGGTTAAAGGTGCTGAGGCTCCAAGTAGGGAGATTGCTAGTAAAGTGGCTGGAATGGCGAAGCCGAGCACAAGGAGATGAGAAATGAGGTGCGTTTTAGAAACCTTTCCCCATCACACGGTGTACCATCTTCTGGGTTTCTCATGCATGTTTTCGATGTAGGAAGATGCCCTTGAACCTGGAGATTTGGGACCCATGCGATGGGTAGCACGCAGTATTACTTTAAAGGGTCTGCGTTTGCTCACCCAACCTCACCAAACCTCTCAGCCCCAAGAGTGTCCACCCTTATGTCTCATCCAGCTGTGGGTCTAGATATGGTCAATCCAGGTTGCATCACAGCCCCTGAACGAATTGTGTAAGAATTTCTCTGTCTTTCCCTGTCTTTGTTTCATGGGTTTTTAAAAGTAATTTATTTTTATAATGGGGTTTAGCTGCTTTTCACGGCTGTGTTTATGCCGCTTTAGACCCACTTGACACACTAAGAGAGAGATATCAATACATAGGTTTTAAGATTATTACTAGTCAGATATATTCTTGTGCGGTGAATCGGGAGTGTTGAGTCCAGTTCTCTGAGCAAGGAGTAGGTCTTGTCTATTACATATTGGGTTTATGGAACGGTATCTGAGCTAATTTGAAAGTCTTGTTTTATGTATCACCCCACCTCACCTTTCCCGTTAAGCAGCCATAGTGTGTTTTCTGCATGTGTGACTCTGTTCTGTTTTGTAATTCAGTTCAAGTGTAACGGATTTTACATTCCCTCTATAAGTGACACCTTATGAGAAGTGTCCTTTTCTGTGTGACTTATTTCACTTAGAATCGTCGTACCTAAATCCACTCAACATGCTGCTACTAGCCTTATGACATTGATTTCATGGCTGAGTGATATTCCATTGTACATAAGGACCACAACTTTTTGATCCATTTTTCGCTTTCCTGGGATATTTAAGGTGGAATGAAGTGGAGGTCCTTGTCAACAGAGCAGCCCTAAACTTTGGGGTGCTTGTGTCTTGCTGATTTTCAATTTTCCCACTTTATCCCCCCATGCGTGGAAGTGCCCTATGCTCTCTAAGCTGTGTTTTTTAGATGTTTCAGGACACACCGTACCCTTCTCCAGAGTGGCTGTTGGCAATTTACATCTCGCCCATCAGTGTAGCAAGGCTCCCATTTCTCCATGGCCTGTCCTGCATTTCTGGTTTTGACACTTTTTTCAGCATGGCCCTTTTGACCGATGGGAAGCGAGACTTCTTTGTAGCGCTGATTTGCCTTTCCAGGTTGCTTGGTTGGCCAAAAAGGGCGTATGCGTTTTTTCCTGAATATATTCAGGAAAAAACGCATACGCCCTTTTTGGCCAAGGGCATCATTGTCGATGTTTTGTCGCTTTTCATGTGCTTTAAAGGCGATTCGAATCTACCTCCTGAAATCT
Source organism: Balaenoptera physalus (assembly GCF_965194825.1). Lineage (NCBI taxonomy): Eukaryota > Metazoa > Chordata > Mammalia > Artiodactyla > Balaenopteridae > Balaenoptera > Balaenoptera physalus. The sequence goes on along the minus strand of NW_028126544.1, from coordinate 1,309,896 downwards.
GTTTCCTGCAATTCTGCCTTGATTTCAAATCCTCTTCTTTGCCTTCCCTCAATATATTTGTGGACGAGAGTTATCATTTATAACTCTGCAGGTTTGTGAATTGCAGTGCCCTGAAGCTCCATTTTACAAGTCGATTTTTTGGGAGCTGGCCACAAAAGCGCAGGATGGCTTCAGGCCCTGTTCTGGTTCCGGGGGGCAGGCTGAGCCTGTGGTTAATTCTTCTTCCTGATGGGAAAATAGAGTGACCTGTGCCTGTCCCAACACCAAGAGCTAGTCTCTCATTGGTTCCCCGTCTTCCCGTTCATCCTCAGGACAAATTGCAACCTGTACGGAACAGGAGGTTAAAGGTGCTGAGGCTCCAAGTAGGGAGATTGCTAGTAAAGTGGCTGGAATGGCGAAGCCGAGCACAAGGAGATGAGAAATGAGGTGCGTTTTAGAAACCTTTCCCCATCACACGGTGTACCATCTTCTGGGTTTCTCATGCATGTTTTCGATGTAGGAAGATGCCCTTGAACCTGGAGATTTGGGACCCATGCGATGGGTAGCACGCAGTATTACTTTAAAGGGTCTGCGTTTGCTCACCCAACCTCACCAAACCTCTCAGCCCCAAGAGTGTCCACCCTTATGTCTCATCCAGCTGTGGGTCTAGATATGGTCAATCCAGGTTGCATCACAGCCCCTGAACGAATTGTGTAAGAATTTCTCTCTCTTTCCCTGTCTTTGTTTCATGGGTTTTTAAAAGTAATTTATTTTTATAATGGGGTTTACCTGCTTTTCACGGCTGTGTTTATGCCGCTTTACACCCACTTGACACACTAACAGAGAGATATCAATACATAGGTTTTAAGATTATTACTAGTCAGATATATTCTTGTGCGGTGAATCGGGCGTGTTGAGTCCAGTTCTCTGAGCAAGGAGTAGGTCTTGTCTATTACATATTGGGTTTATGGAACGGTATCTGAGCTAATTTGAAGCTCTTGTTTTATGTATCACCCCACCTCAACTTTCCCGTTAAGCAGCCATAGTGTGTTTTCTGCATGTGTGACTCTGTTCTGTTTTGTAATTCAGTTCAAGTGTAACGGTTTTTACATTCCCTCTATAAGTGACACCTTATGAGAAGTGTCCTTTTCTGTGTGACTTATTTCACTTAGAATCGTCGTACCTAAATCCACTCATCATGCTGCTACTAGCCTTATGACATTGATTTCATGGCTGAGTGATATTCCATTGTACATAAGGACCACAACTTTTTTATCCATTTTTCGCTTTCCTGGGATATTAAAGGTGGAATGAAGTGGAGGTCCTTGTCAACAGAGCAGCCCTAAACTTTCGGGTGCTTGTGTCTTGCTGATTTTCAATTTTCCCACTTTATCCCCCCATGCGTGGAAGTGCCCTATGCTCTCTAAGCTGTGTTTTTTAGATGTTTCAGGACACACCGTACCCTTCTCCAGAGTGGCTGTTGGCAATTTACATCCCGCCCATCAGTGTAGCAAGGCTCCCATTTCTCCATGGCCTGTCCTGCATTTCTGGTTTTGACACTTTTTTCAGCATGGCCCTTTTGACCGATGGGAAGCGAGACTTCTTTGTAGCGCTGATTTGCCTTTCCAGGTTGCTTGGTTGGCCAAAAAGGGCGTATGCGTTTTTTCCTGAATATATTCAGGAAAAAACGCATACGCCCTTTTTGGCCAAGGGCATCATTGTCGATGTTTTGCCGCTTTTCATGTGCTTTAAAGGCGATTCGAATCTACCTCCTGAAATCTGTTTCCTGCAATTCTGCCTTGATTTCAAATCCTCTTCTTTGCCTTCCCTCAATATATTTGTGGACGAGAGTTATCATTTATAACTCTGCAGGTTTGTGAATTGCAGTGACCTGAAGCTCCATTTTACAAGTCGCTTTTTCGGGAGCTGGCCGCAAAAGAGCAGGATGGCTTCAGGCCCTGTTCTGGTTCCGGGGGGCAGTCTGAGCCTGTGGTTAATTCTTCTTCCTGATGGGAAAATAGAGTGACCTGTGCCTGTCCCAACACCAAGAGCTAGTCTCTCATTGGTTCCCCGTCTTCCCGTTCATCCTCAGGACAAATTGCAACCTGTACGGAACAGGAGGTTAAAGGTGCTGAGGCTCCAAGTAGGGAGATTGCTAGTAAAGTGGCTGGAATGGCGAAGCCGAGCACAAGGAGATGAGAAATGAGGTGCGTTTTAGAAACCTTTCCCCATCACACGGTGTACCATCTTCTGGGTTTCTCATGCATGTTTTCGATGTAGGAAGATGCCCTTGAACCTGGAGATTTGGGACCCATGCGATGGGTAGCACGCAGTATTACTTTAAAGGGTCTGCGTTTGCTCACCCAACCTCACCAAACCTCTCAGCCCCAAGAGTGTCCACCCTTATGTCTCATCCAGCTGTGGGTCTAGATATGGTCAATCCAGGTGGCATCACAGCCCCTGAACGAATTTTGTAAGAATTTCTCTCTCTTTCACTGTCTTTGTTTCACGGGTTTTTAAAATTAATTTATTTTTATAATGGGGTTTAGCTGCTTTTCACGGCTGTGTTTATGCCGCTTTACACCCACTTGACACACTAACAGAGAGATATCAATACATAGGTTTTAAGATTATTACTAGTCAGATATATTCTTGTGCGGTGAATCGGGAGTGTTGAGTCCAGTTCTCTGAGCAAGGAGTAGGTCTTGTCTATTACATATTGGGTTTATGGAACGGTATCTGAGCTAATTTGAAAGTCTTGTTTTATGTATCACCCCACCTCACCTTTCCCGTTAAGCAGCCATAGTGTGTTTTCTGCATGTGTGACTCTGTTCTGTTTTGTAATTCAGTTCAAGTGTAACGGATTTTACATTCCCTCTATAAGTGACACCTTATGAGAAGTGTCCTTTTCTGTGTGACTTATTTCACTTAGAATCGTCGTACCTAAATCCACTCAACATGCTGCTACTAGCCTTATGACATTGATTTCATGGCTGAGTGATATTCCATTGTACATAAGGACCACAACTTTTTTATCCATTTTTCGCTTTCCTGGGATATTTAAGGTGGAATGAAGTGGAGGTCCTTGTCAACAGAGCAGCCCTAAACTTTGGGGTGCTTGTGTCTTGCTGATTTTCAATTTTCCCACTTTATCCCCCCATGCGTGGAAGTGCCCTATGCTCTCTAAGCTGTGTTTTTTAGATGTTTCAGGACACACCGTACCCTTCTCCAGAGTGGCTGTTGGCAATTTACATCTCGCCCATCAGTGTAGCAAGGCTCCCATTTCTCCATGGCCTGTCCTGCATTTCTGGTTTTGACACTTTTTTCAGCATGGCCCTTTTGACCGATGGGAAGCGAGACTTCTTTGTAGCGCTGATTTGCCTTTCCAGGTTGCTTGGTTGGCCAAAAAGGGCGTATGCGTTTTTTCCTGAATATATTCAGGAAAAAACGCATACGCCCTTTTTGGCCAAGGGCATCATTGTCGATGTTTTGTCGCTTTTCATGTGCTTTAAAGGCGATTCGAATCTACCTCCTGAAATCTGTTTCCTGCAATTCTGCCTTGATTTCAAATCCTCTTCTTTGCCTTCCCTCAATATATTTGTGGACGAGAGTTATCATTTATAACTCTGCAGGTTTGTGAATTGCAGTGCCCTGAAGCTCCATTTTACAAGTCGATTTTTTGGGAGCTGGCCACAAAAGCGCAGGATGGCTTCAGGCCCTGTTCTGGTTCCGGGGGGCAGGCTGAGCCTGTGGTTAATTCTTCTTCCTGATGGGAAAATAGAGTGACCTGTGCCTGTCCCAACACCAAGAGCTAGTCTCTCATTGGTTCCCCGTCTTCCCGTTCATCCTCAGGACAAATTGCAACCTGTACGGAACAGGAGGTTAAAGGTGCTGAGGCTCCAAGTAGGGAGATTGCTAGTAAAGTGGCTGGAATGGCGAAGCCGAGCACAAGGAGATGAGAAATGAGGTGCGTTTTAGAAACCTTTCCCCATCACACGGTGTACCATCTTCTGGGTTTCTCATGCATGTTTTCGATGTAGGAAGATGCCCTTGAACCTGGAGATTTGGGACCCATGCGATGGGTAGCACGCAGTATTACTTTAAAGGGTCTGCGTTTGCTCACCCAACCTCACCAAACCTCTCAGCCCCAAGAGTGTCCACCCTTATGTCTCATCCAGCTGTGGGTCTAGATATGGTCAATCCAGGTTGCATCACAGCCCCTGAACGAATTGTGTAAGAATTTCTCTCTCTTTCCCTGTCTTTGTTTCATGGGTTTTTAAAAGTAATTTATTTTTATAATGGGGTTTACCTGCTTTTCACGGCTGTGTTTATGCCGCTTTACACCCACTTGACACACTAACAGAGAGATATCAATACATAGGTTTTAAGATTATTACTAGTCAGATATATTCTTGTGCGGTGAATCGGGCGTGTTGAGTCCAGTTCTCTGAGCAAGGAGTAGGTCTTGTCTATTACATATTGGGTTTATGGAACGGTATCTGAGCTAATTTGAAGCTCTTGTTTTATGTATCACCCCACCTCAACTTTCCCGTTAAGCAGCCATAGTGTGTTTTCTGCATGTGTGACTCTGTTCTGTTTTGTAATTCAGTTCAAGTGTAACGGTTTTTACATTCCCTCTATAAGTGACACCTTATGAGAAGTGTCCTTTTCTGTGTGACTTATTTCACTTAGAATCGTCGTACCTAAATCCACTCATCATGCTGCTACTAGCCTTATGACATTGATTTCATGGCTGAGTGATATTCCATTGTACATAAGGACCACAACTTTTTTATCCATTTTTCGCTTTCCTGGGATATTTAAGGTGGAATGAAGTGGAGGTCCTTGTCAACAGAGCAGCCCTAAACTTTCGGGTGCTTGTGTCTTGCTGATTTTCAATTTTCCCACTTTATCCCCCCATGCGTGGAAGTGCCCTATGCTCTCTAAGCTGTGTTTTTTAGATGTTTCAGGACACACCGTACCCTTCTCCAGAGTGGCTGTTGGCAATTTACATCCCGCCCATCAGTGTAGCAAGGCTCCCATTTCTCCATGGCCTGTCCTGCATTTCTGGTTTTGACACTTTTTTCAGCATGGCCCTTTTGACCGATGGGAAGCGAGACTTCTTTGTAGCGCTGATTTGCCTTTCCAGGTTGCTTGGTTGGCCAAAAAGGGCGTATGCGTTTTTTCCTGAATATATTCAGGAAAAAACGCATACGCCCTTTTTGGCCAAGGGCATCATTGTCGATGTTTTGCCGCTTTTCATGTGCTTTAAAGGCGATTCGAATCTACCTCCTGAAATCTGTTTCCTGCAATTCTGCCTTGATTTCAAATCCTCTTCTTTGCCTTCCCTCAATATATTTGTGGACGAGAGTTATCATTTATAACTCTGCAGGTTTGTGAATTGCAGTGACCTGAAGCTCCATTTTACAAGTCGCTTTTTCGGGAGCTGGCCGCAAAAGAGCAGGATGGCTTCAGGCCCTGTTCTGGTTCCGGGGGGCAGTCTGAGCCTGTGGTTAATTCTTCTTCCTGATGGGAAAATAGAGTGACCTGTGCCTGTCCCAACACCAAGAGCTAGTCTCTCATTGGTTCCCCGTCTTCCCGTTCATCCTCAGGACAAATTGCAACCTGTACGGAACAGGAGGTTAAAGGTGCTGAGGCTCCAAGTAGGGAGATTGCTAGTAAAGTGGCTGGAATGGCGAAGCCGAGCACAAGGAGATGAGAAATGAGGTGCGTTTTAGAAACCTTTCCCCATCACACGGTGTACCATCTTCTGGGTTTCTCATGCATGTTTTCGATGTAGGAAGATGCCCTTGAACCTGGAGATTTGGGACCCATGCGATGGGTAGCACGCAGTATTACTTTAAAGGGTCTGCGTTTGCTCACCCAACCTCACCAAACCTCTCAGCCCCAAGAGTGTCCACCCTTATGTCTCATCCAGCTGTGGGTCTAGATATGGTCAATCCAGGTGGCATCACAGCCCCTGAACGAATTTTGTAAGAATTTCTCTCTCTTTCACTGTCTTTGTTTCACGGGTTTTTAAAATTAATTTATTTTTATAATGGGGTTTAGCTGCTTTTCACGGCTGTGTTTATGCCGCTTTACACCCACTTGACACACTAACAGAGAGATATCAATACATAGGTTTTAAGATTATTACTAGTCAGATATATTCTTGTGCGGTGAATCGGGCGTGTTGAGTCCAGTTCTCTGAGCAAGGAGTAGGTCTTGTCTATTACATATTGGGTTTATGGAACGGTATCTGAGCTAATTTGAAGCTCTTGTTTTATGTATCACCCCACCTCACCTTTCCCGTTAAGCAGCCATAGTGTGTTTTCTGCATGTGTGACTCTGTTCTGTTTTGTAATTCAGTTCAAGTGTAACGGTTTTTACATTCCCTCTATAAGTGACACCTTATGAGAAGTGTCCTTTTCTGTGTGACTTATTTCACTTAGAATCGTCGTACCTAAATCCACTCATCATGCTGCTACTAGCCTTATGACATTGATTTCATGGCTGAGTGATATTCCATTGTACATAAGGACCACAACTTTTTTATCCATTTTTCGCTTTCCTGGGATATTAAAGGTGGAATGAAGTGGAGGTCCTTGTCAACAGAGCAGCCCTAAACTTTCGGGTGCTTGTGTCTTGCTGATTTTCAATTTTCCCACTTTATCCCCCCATGCGTGGAAGTGCCCTATGCTCTCTAAGCTGTGTTTTTTAGATGTTTCAGGACACACCGTACCCTTCTCCAGAGTGGCTGTTGGCAATTTACATCCCGCCCATCAGTGTAGCAAGGCTCCCATTTCTCCATGGCCTGTCCTGCATTTCTGGTTTTGACACTTTTTTCAGCATGGCCCTTTTGACCGATGGGAAGCGAGACTTCTTTGTAGCGCTGATTTGCCTTTCCAGGTTGCTTGGTTGGCCAAAAAGGGCGTATGCGTTTTTTCCTGAATATATTCAGGAAAAAACGCATACGCCCTTTTTGGCCAAGGGCATCATTGTCGATGTTTTGCCGCTTTTCATGTGCTTTAAAGGCGATTCGAATCTACCTCCTGAAATCTGTTTCCTGCAATTCTGCCTTGATTTCAAATCCTCTTCTTTGCCTTCCCTCAATATATTTGTGGACGAGAGTTATCATTTATAACTCTGCAGGTTTGTGAATTGCAGTGACCTGAAGCTCCATTTTACAAGTCGCTTTTTCGGGAGCTGGCCGCAAAAGAGCAGGATGGCTTCAGGCCCTGTTCTGGTTCCGGGGGGCAGTCTGAGCCTGTGGTTAATTCTTCTTCCTGATGGGAAAATAGAGTGACCTGTGCCTGTCCCAACACCAAGAGCTAGTCTCTCATTGGTTCCCCGTCTTCCCGTTCATCCTCAGGACAAATTGCAACCTGTACGGAACAGGAGGTTAAAGGTGCTGAGGCTCCAAGTAGGGAGATTGCTAGTAAAGTGGCTGGAATGGCGAAGCCGAGCACAAGGAGATGAGAAATGAGGTGCGTTTTAGAAACCTTTCCCCATCACACGGTGTACCATCTTCTGGGTTTCTCATGCATGTTTTCGATGTAGGAAGATGCCCTTGAACCTGGAGATTTGGGACCCATGCGATGGGTAGCACGCAGTATTACTTTAAAGGGTCTGCGTTTGCTCACCCAACCTCACCAAACCTCTCAGCCCCAAGAGTGTCCACCCTTATGTCTCATCCAGCTGTGGGTCTAGATATGGTCAATCCAGGTGGCATCACAGCCCCTGAACGAATTTTGTAAGAATTTCTCTCTCTTTCACTGTCTTTGTTTCACGGGTTTTTAAAATTAATTTATTTTTATAATGGGGTTTAGCTGCTTTTCACGGCTGTGTTTATGCCGCTTTACACCCACTTGACACACTAACAGAGAGATATCAATACATAGGTTTTAAGATTATTACTAGTCAGATATATTCTTGTGCGGTGAATCGGGAGTGTTGAGTCCAGTTCTCTGAGCAAGGAGTAGGTCTTGTCTATTACATATTGGGTTTATGGAACGGTATCTGAGCTAATTTGAAAGTCTTGTTTTATGTATCACCCCACCTCACCTTTCCCGTTAAGCAGCCATAGTGTGTTTTCTGCATGTGTGACTCTGTTCTGTTTTGTAATTCAGTTCAAGTGTAACGGATTTTACATTCCCTCTATAAGTGACACCTTATGAGAAGTGTCCTTTTCTGTGTGACTTATTTCACTTAGAATCGTCGTACCTAAATCCACTCAACATGCTGCTACTAGCCTTATGACATTGATTTCATGGCTGAGTGATATTCCATTGTACATAAGGACCACAACTTTTTTATCCATTTTTCGCTTTCCTGGGATATTTAAGGTGGAATGAAGTGGAGGTCCTTGTCAACAGAGCAGCCCTAAACTTTGGGGTGCTTGTGTCTTGCTGATTTTCAATTTTCCCACTTTATCCCCCCATGCGTGGAAGTGCCCTATGCTCTCTAAGCTGTGTTTTTTAGATGTTTCAGGACACACCGTACCCTTCTCCAGAGTGGCTGTTGGCAATTTACATCTCGCCCATCAGTGTAGCAAGGCTCCCATTTCTCCATGGCCTGTCCTGCATTTCTGGTTTTGACACTTTTTTCAGCATGGCCCTTTTGACCGATGGGAAGCGAGACTTCTTTGTAGCGCTGATTTGCCTTTCCAGGTTGCTTGGTTGGCCAAAAAGGGCGTATGCGTTTTTTCCTGAATATATTCAGGAAAAAACGCATACGCCCTTTTTGGCCAAGGGCATCATTGTCGATGTTTTGTCGCTTTTCATGTGCTTTAAAGGCGATTCGAATCTACCTCCTGAAATCTGTTTCCTGCAATTCTGCCTTGATTTCAAATCCTCTTCTTTGCCTTCCCTCAATATATTTGTGGACGAGAGTTATCATTTATAACTCTGCAGGTTTGTGAATTGCAGTGCCCTGAAGCTCCATTTTACAAGTCGATTTTTTGGGAGCTGGCCACAAAAGCGCAGGATGGCTTCAGGCCCTGTTCTGGTTCCGGGGGGCAGGCTGAGCCTGTGGTTAATTCTTCTTCCTGATGGGAAAATAGAGTGACCTGTGCCTGTCCCAACACCAAGAGCTAGTCTCTCATTGGTTCCCCGTCTTCCCGTTCATCCTCAGGACAAATTGCAACCTGTACGGAACAGGAGGTTAAAGGTGCTGAGGCTCCAAGTAGGGAGATTGCTAGTAAAGTGGCTGGAATGGCGAAGCCGAGCACAAGGAGATGAGAAATGAGGTGCGTTTTAGAAACCTTTCCCCATCACACGGTGTACCATCTTCTGGGTTTCTCATGCATGTTTTCGATGTAGGAAGATGCCCTTGAACCTGGAGATTTGGGACCCATGCGATGGGTAGCACGCAGTATTACTTTAAAGGGTCTGCGTTTGCTCACCCAACCTCACCAAACCTCTCAGCCCCAAGAGTGTCCACCCTTATGTCTCATCCAGCTGTGGGTCTAGATATGGTCAATCCAGGTTGCATCACAGCCCCTGAACGAATTGTGTAAGAATTTCTCTCTCTTTCCCTGTCTTTGTTTCATGGGTTTTTAAAAGTAATTTATTTTTATAATGGGGTTTACCTGCTTTTCACGGCTGTGTTTATGCCGCTTTACACCCACTTGACACACTAACAGAGAGATATCAATACATAGGTTTTAAGATTATTACTAGTCAGATATATTCTTGTGCGGTGAATCGGGCGTGTTGAGTCCAGTTCTCTGAGCAAGGAGTAGGTCTTGTCTATTACATATTGGGTTTATGGAACGGTATCTGAGCTAATTTGAAGCTCTTGTTTTATGTATCACCCCACCTCAACTTTCCCGTTAAGCAGCCATAGTGTGTTTTCTGCATGTGTGACTCTGTTCTGTTTTGTAATTCAGTTCAAGTGTAACGGTTTTTACATTCCCTCTATAAGTGACACCTTATGAGAAGTGTCCTTTTCTGTGTGACTTATTTCACTTAGAATCGTCGTACCTAAATCCACTCATCATGCTGCTACTAGCCTTATGACATTGATTTCATGGCTGAGTGATATTCCATTGTACATAAGGACCACAACTTTTTTATCCATTTTTCGCTTTCCTGGGATATTTAAGGTGGAATGAAGTGGAGGTCCTTGTCAACAGAGCAGCCCTAAACTTTCGGGTGCTTGTGTCTTGCTGATTTTCAATTTTCCCACTTTATCCCCCCATGCGTGGAAGTGCCCTATGCTCTCTAAGCTGTGTTTTTTAGATGTTTCAGGACACACCGTACCCTTCTCCAGAGTGGCTGTTGGCAATTTACATCCCGCCCATCAGTGTAGCAAGGCTCCCATTTCTCCATGGCCTGTCCTGCATTTCTGGTTTTGACACTTTTTTCAGCATGGCCCTTTTGACCGATGGGAAGCGAGACTTCTTTGTAGCGCTGATTTGCCTTTCCAGGTTGCTTGGTTGGCCAAAAAGGGCGTATGCGTTTTTTCCTGAATATATTCAGGAAAAAACGCATACGCCCTTTTTGGCCAAGGGCATCATTGTCGATGTTTTGCCGCTTTTCATGTGCTTTAAAGGCGATTCGAATCTACCTCCTGAAATCTGTTTCCTGCAATTCTGCCTTGATTTCAAATCCTCTTCTTTGCCTTCCCTCAATATATTTGTGGACGAGAGTTATCATTTATAACTCTGCAGGTTTGTGAATTGCAGTGACCTGAAGCTCCATTTTACAAGTCGCTTTTTCGGGAGCTGGCCGCAAAAGAGCAGGATGGCTTCAGGCCCTGTTCTGGTTCCGGGGGGCAGTCTGAGCCTGTGGTTAATTCTTCTTCCTGATGGGAAAATAGAGTGACCTGTGCCTGTCCCAACACCAAGAGCTAGTCTCTCATTGGTTCCCCGTCTTCCCGTTCATCCTCAGGACAAATTGCAACCTGTACGGAACAGGAGGTTAAAGGTGCTGAGGCTCCAAGTAGGGAGATTGCTAGTAAAGTGGCTGGAATGGCGAAGCCGAGCACAAGGAGATGAGAAATGAGGTGCGTTTTAGAAACCTTTCCCCATCACACGGTGTACCATCTTCTGGGTTTCTCATGCATGTTTTCGATGTAGGAAGATGCCCTTGAACCTGGAGATTTGGGACCCATGCGATGGGTAGCACGCAGTATTACTTTAAAGGGTCTGCGTTTGCTCACCCAACCTCACCAAACCTCTCAGCCCCAAGAGTGTCCACCCTTATGTCTCATCCAGCTGTGGGTCTAGATATGGTCAATCCAGGTGGCATCACAGCCCCTGAACGAATTTTGTAAGAATTTCTCTCTCTTTCACTGTCTTTGTTTCACGGGTTTTTAAAATTAATTTATTTTTATAATGGGGTTTAGCTGCTTTTCACGGCTGTGTTTATGCCGCTTTACACCCACTTGACACACTAACAGAGAGATATCAATACATAGGTTTTAAGATTATTACTAGTCAGATATATTCTTGTGCGGTGAATCGGGCGTGTTGAGTCCAGTTCTCTGAGCAAGGAGTAGGTCTTGTCTATTACATATTGGGTTTATGGAACGGTATCTGAGCTAATTTGAAGCTCTTGTTTTATGTATCACCCCACCTCACCTTTCCCGTTAAGCAGCCATAGTGTGTTTTCTGCATGTGTGACTCTGTTCTGTTTTGTAATTCAGTTCAAGTGTAACGGTTTTTACATTCCCTCTATAAGTGACACCTTATGAGAAGTGTCCTTTTCTGTGTGACTTATTTCACTTAGAATTGTCGTACCTAAATCCACTCATCATGCTGCTACTAGCCTTATGACATTGATTTCATGGCTGAGTGATATTCCATTGTACATAAGGACCACAACTTTTTGATCCATTTTTCGCTTTCCTGGGATATTTAAGGTGGAATGAAGTGGAGGTCCTTGTCAACAGAGCAGCCCTAAACTTTGGGGTGCTTGTGTCTTGCTGATTTTCAATTTTCCCACTTTATCCCCCCATGCGTGGAAGTGCCCTATGCTCTCTAAGCTGTGTTTTTTAGATGTTTCAGGACACACCGTACCCTTCTCCAGAGTGGCTGTTGGCAATTTACATTCCGCCCATCAGTGTAGCAAGGCTCCCATTTCTCCATGGCCTGTCCTGCATTTCTGGTTTTGACACTTTTTTCAGCATGGCCCTTTTGACCGATGGGAATCGAGACTTCTTTGTAGCGCTGATTTGCCTTTCCAGGTTGCTTGGTTGGCCAAAAAGGGCGTATGCGTTTTTTCCTGAATATATTCAGGAAAAAACGCATACGCCCTTTTTGGCCAAGGGCATCATTGTCGATGTTTTGCCGCTTTTCATGTGCTTTAAAGGCGATTCGAATCTACCTCCTGAAATCTGTTTCCTGCAATTCTGCCTTGATTTCAAATCCTCTTCTTTGCCTTCCCTCAATATATTTGTGGACGAGAGTTATCATTTATAACTCTGCAGGTTTGTGAATTGCAGTGCCCTGAAGCTCCATTTTACAAGTCGCTTTTTCGGGAGCTGGCCGCAAAAGAGCAGGATGGCTTCAGGCCCTGTTCTGGTTCCGGGGGGCAGTCTGAGCCTGTGGTTAATTCTTCTTCCTGATGGGAAAATAGAGTGACCTGTGCCTGTCCCAACACCAAGAGCTAGTCTCTCATTGGTTCCCCGTCTTCCCGTTCATCCTCAGGACAAATTGCAACCTGTACAGAACAGGAGGTTAAAGGTGCTGAGGCTCCAAGTAGGGAGATTGCTAGTAAAGTGGCTGGAATGGCGAAGCCGAGCACAAGGAGATGAGAAATGAGGTGCGTTTTAGAAACCTTTCCCCATCACACGGTGTACCATCTTCTGGGTTTCTCATGCATGTTTTCGATGTAGGAAGATGCCCTTGAACCTGGAGATTTGGGACCCATGCGATGGGTAGCACGCAGTATTACTTTAAAGGGTCTGCGTTTGCTCACCCAACCTCACCAAACCTCTCAGCCCCAAGAGTGTCCACCCTTATGTCTCATCCAGCTGTGGGTCTAGATATGGTCAATCCAGGTTGCATCACAGCCCCTGAACGAATTGTGTAAGAATTTCTCTCTCTTTCCCTGTCTTTGTTTCATGGGTTTTTAAAAGTAATTTATTTTTATAATGGGGTTTACCTGCTTTTCACGGCTGTGTTTATGCCGCTTTACACCCACTTGACACACTAACAGAGAGATATCAATACATAGGTTTTAAGATTATTACTAGTCAGATATATTCTTGTGCGGTGAATCGGGCGTGTTGAGTCCAGTTCTCTGAGCAAGGAGTAGGTCTTGTCTATTACATATTGGGTTTATGGAACGGTATCTGAGCTAATTTGAAACTCTTGTTTTATGTATCACCCCACCTCACCTTTCCCGTTAAGCAGCCATAGTGTGTTTTCTGCATGTGTGACTCTGTTCTGTTTTGTAATTCAGTTCAAGTGTAACGGTTTTTACATTCCCTCTATAAGTGACACCTTATGAGAAGTGTCCTTTTCTGTGTGACTTATTTCACTTAGAATTGTCGTACCTAAATCCACTCATCATGCTGCTACTAGCCTTATGACATTGATTTCATGGCTGAGTGATATTCCATTGTACATAAGGACCACAACTTTTTGATCCATTTTTCGCTTTCCTGGGATATTTAAGGTGGAATGAAGTGGAGGTCCTTGTCAACAGAGCAGCCCTAAACTTTGGGGTGCTTGTGTCTTGCTGATTTTCAATTTTCCCACTTTATCCCCCCATGCGTGGAAGTGCCCTATGCTCTCTAAGCTGTGTTTTTTAGATGTTTCAGGACACACCGTACCCTTCTCCAGAGTGGCTGTTGGCAATTTACATCCCGCCCATCAGTGTAGCAAGGCTCCCATTTCTCCATGGCCTGTCCTGCATTTCTGGTTTTGACACTTTTTTCAGCATGGCCCTTTTGACCGATGGGAAGCGAGACTTCTTTGTAGCGCTGATTTGCCTTTCCAGGTTGCTTGGTTGGCCAAAAAGGGCGTATGCGTTTTTTCCTGAATATATTCAGGAAAAAACGCATACGCCCTTTTTGGCCAAGGGCATCATTGTCGATGTTTTGCCGCTTTTCATGTGCTTTAAAGGCGATTCGAATCTACCTCCTGAAATCTGTTTCCTGCAATTCTGCCTTGATTTCAAATCCTCTTCTTTGCCTTCCCTCAATATATTTGTGGACGAGAGTTATCATTTATAACTCTGCAGGTTTGTGAATTGCAGTGCCCTGAAGCTCCATTTTACAAGTCGCTTTTTTGGGAGCTGGCCGCAAAAGCGCAGGATGGCTTCAGGCCCTGTTCTGGTTCCGGGGGGCAGTCTGAGCCTGTGGTTAATTCTTCTTCCTGATGGGAAAATAGAGTGACCTGTGCCTGTCCCAACACCAAGAGCTAGTCTCTCATTGGTTCCCCGTCTTCCCGTTCATCCTCAGGACAAATTGCAACCTGTACGGAACAGGAGGTTAAAGGTGCTGAGGCTCCAAGTAGGGAGATTGCTAGTAAAGTGGCTGGAATGGCGAAGCCGAGCACAAGGAGATGAGAAATGAGGTGCGTTTTAGAAACCTTTCCCCATCACACGGTGTACCATCTTCTGGGTTTCTCATGCATGTTTTCGATGTAGGAAGATGCCCTTGAACCTGGAGATTTGGGACCCATGCGATGGGTAGCACGCAGTATTACTTTAAAGGGTCTGCGTTTGCTCACCCAACCTCACCAAACCTCTCAGCCCCAAGAGTGTCCACCCTTATGTCTCATCCAGCTGTGGGTCTAGATATGGTCAATCCAGGTTGCATCACAGCCCCTGAACGAATTGTGTAAGAATTTCTCTCTCTTTCCCTGTCTTTGTTTCATGGGTTTTTAAAAGTAATTTATTTTTATAATGGGGTTTACCTGCTTTTCACGGCTGTGTTTATGCCGCTTTACACCCACTTGACACACTAACAGAGAGATATCAATACATAGGTTTTAAGATTATTACTAGTCAGATATATTCTTGTGCGGTGAATCGGGCATGTTGAGTCCAGTTCTCTGAGCAAGGAGTAGGTCTTGTCTATTACATATTGGGTTTATGGAACGGTATCTGAGCTAATTTGAAGCTCTTGTTTTATGTATCACCCCACCTCAACTTTCCCGTTAAGCAGCCATAGTGTGTTTTCTGCATGTGTGACTCTGTTCTGTTTTGTAATTCAGTTCAAGTGTAACGGTTTTTACATTCCCTCTATAAGTGACACCTTATGAGAAGTGTCCTTTTCTGTGTGACTTATTTCACTTAGAATCGTCGTACCTAAATCCACTCATCATGCTGCTACTAGCCTTATGACATTGATTTCATGGCTGAGTGATATTCCATTGTACATAAGGACCACAACTTTTTTATCCATTTTTCGCTTTCCTGGGATATTTAAGGTGGAATGAAGTGGAGGTCCTTGTCAACAGAGCAGCCCTAAACTTTCGGGTGCTTGTGTCTTGCTGATTTTCAATTTTCCCACTTTATCCCCCCATGCGTGGAAGTGCCCTATGCTCTCTAAGCTGTGTTTTTTAGATGTTTCAGGACACACCGTACCCTTCTCCAGAGTGGCTGTTGGCAATTTACATCCCGCCCATCAGTGTAGCAAGGCTCCCATTTCTCCATGGCCTGTCCTGCATTTCTGGTTTTGACACTTTTTTCAGCATGGCCCTTTTGACCGATGGGAAGCGAGACTTCTTTGTAGCGCTGATTTGCCTTTCCAGGTTGCTTGGTTGGCCAAAAAGGGCGTATGCGTTTTTTCCTGAATATATTCAGGAAAAAACGCATACGCCCTTTTTGGCCAAGGGCATCATTGTCGATGTTTTGCCGCTTTTCATGTGCTTTAAAGGCGATTCGAATCTACCTCCTGAAATCTGTTTCCTGCAATTCTGCCTTGATTTCAAATCCTCTTCTTTGCCTTCCCTCAATATATTTGTGGACGAGAGTTATCATTTATAACTCTGCAGGTTTGTGAATTGCAGTGCCCTGAAGCTCCATTTTACAAGTCGCTTTTTCGGGAGCTGGCCGCAAAAGAGCAGGATGGCTTCAGGCCCTGTTCTGGTTCCGGGGGGCAGTCTGAGCCTGTGGTTAATTCTTCTTCCTGATGGGAAAATAGAGTGACCTGTGCCTGTCCCAACACCAAGAGCTAGTCTCTCATTGGTTCCCCGTCTTCCCGTTCATCCTCAGGACAAATTGCAACCTGTACGGAACAGGAGGTTAAAGGTGCTGAGGCTCCAAGTAGGGAGATTGCTAGTAAAGTGGCTGGAATGGCGAAGCCGAGCACAAGGAGATGAGAAATGAGGTGCGTTTTAGAAACCTTTCCCCATCACACGGTGTACCATCTTCTGGGTTTCTCATGCATGTTTTCGATGTAGGAAGATGCCCTTGAACCTGGAGATTTGGGACCCATGCGATGGGTAGCACGCAGTATTACTTTAAAGGGTCTGCGTTTGCTCACCCAACCTCACCAAACCTCTCAGCCCCAAGAGTGTCCACCCTTATGTCTCATCCAGCTGTGGGTCTAGATATGGTCAATCCAGGTTGCATCACAGCCCCTGAACGAATTGTGTAAGAATTTCTCTCTCTTTCCCTGTCTTTGTTTCATGGGTTTTTAAAAGTAATTTATTTTTATAATGGGGTTTACCTGCTTTTCACGGCTGTGTTTATGCCGCTTTACACCCACTTGACACACTAACAGAGAGATATCAATACATAGGTTTTAAGATTATTACTAGTCAGATATATTCTTGTGCGGTGAATCGGGCGTGTTGAGTCCAGTTCTCTGAGCAAGGAGTAGGTCTTGTCTATTACATATTGGGTTTATGGAACGGTATCTGAGCTAATTTGAAACTCTTGTTTTATGTATCACCCCACCTCACCTTTCCCGTTAAGCAGCCATAGTGTGTTTTCTGCATGTGTGACTCTGTTCTGTTTTGTAATTCAGTTCAAGTGTAACGGTTTTTACATTCCCTCTATAAGTGACACCTTATGAGAAGTGTCCTTTTCTGTGTGACTTATTTCACTTAGAATTGTCGTACCTAAATCCACTCATCATGCTGCTACTAGCCTTATGACATTGATTTCATGGCTGAGTGATATTCCATTGTACATAAGGACCACAACTTTTTGATCCATTTTTCGCTTTCCTGGGATATTTAAGGTGGAATGAAGTGGAGGTCCTTGTCAACAGAGCAGCCCTAAACTTTGGGGTGCTTGTGTCTTGCTGATTTTCAATTTTCCCACTTTATCCCCCCATGCGTGGAAGTGCCCTATGCTCTCTAAGCTGTGTTTTTTAGATGTTTCAGGACACACCGTACCCTTCTCCAGAGTGGCTGTTGGCAATTTACATCCCGCCCATCAGTGTAGCAAGGCTCCCATTTCTCCATGGCCTGTCCTGCATTTCTGGTTTTGACACTTTTTTCAGCATGGCCCTTTTGACCGATGGGAAGCGAGACTTCTTTGTAGCGCTGATTTGCCTTTCCAGGTTGCTTGGTTGGCCAAAAAGGGCGTATGCGTTTTTTCCTGAATATATTCAGGAAAAAACGCATACGCCCTTTTTGGCCAAGGGCATCATTGTCGATGTTTTGCCGCTTTTCATGTGCTTTAAAGGCGATTCGAATCTACCTCCTGAAATCTGTTTCCTGCAATTCTGCCTTGATTTCAAATCCTCTTCTTTGCCTTCCCTCAATATATTTGTGGACGAGAGTTATCATTTATAACTCTGCAGGTTTGTGAATTGCAGTGCCCTGAAGCTCCATTTTACAAGTCGCTTTTTCGGGAGCTGGCCGCAAAAGCGCAGGATGGCTTCAGGCCCTGTTCTGGTTCCGGGGGGCAGTCTGAGCCTGTGGTTAATTCTTCTTCCTGATGGGAAAATAGAGTGACCTGTGCCTGTCCCAACACCAAGAGCTAGTCTCTCATTGGTTCCCCGTCTTCCCGTTCATCCTCAGGACAAATTGCAACCTGTACGGAACAGGAGGTTAAAGGTGCTGAGGCTCCAAGTAGGGAGATTGCTAGTAAAGTGGCTGGAATGGCGAAGCCGAGCACAAGGAGATGAGAAATGAGGTGCGTTTTAGAAACCTTTCCCCATCACACGGTGTACCATCTTCTGGGTTTCTCATGCATGTTTTCGATGTAGGAAGATGCCCTTGAACCTGGAGATTTGGGACCCATGCGATGGGTAGCACGCAGTATTACTTTAAAGGGTCTGCGTTTGCTCACCCAACCTCACCAAACCTCTCAGCCCCAAGAGTGTCCACCCTTATGTCTCATCCAGCTGTGGGTCTAGATATGGTCAATCCAGGTTGCATCACAGCCCCTGAACGAATTGTGTAAGAATTTCTCTCTCTTTCCCTGTCTTTGTTTCATGGGTTTTTAAAAGTAATTTATTTTTATAATGGGGTTTACCTGCTTTTCACGGCTGTGTTTATGCCGCTTTACACCCACTTGACACACTAACAGAGAGATATCAATACATAGGTTTTAAGATTATTACTAGTCAGATATATTCTTGTGCGGTGAATCGGGCGTGTTGAGTCCAGTTCTCTGAGCAAGGAGTAGGTCTTGTCTATTACATATTGGGTTTATGGAACGGTATCTGAGCTAATTTGAAACTCTTGTTTTATGTATCACCCCACCTCACCTTTCCCGTTAAGCAGCCATAGTGTGTTTTCTGCATGTGTGACTCTGTTCTGTTTTGTAATTCAGTTCAAGTGTAACGGTTTTTACATTCCCTCTATAAGTGACACCTTATGAGAAGTGTCCTTTTCTGTGTGACTTATTTCACTTAGAATTGTCGTACCTAAATCCACTCATCATGCTGCTACTAGCCTTATGACATTGATTTCATGGCTGAGTGATATTCCATTGTACATAAGGACCACAACTTTTTGATCCATTTTTCGCTTTCCTGGGATATTTAAGGTGGAATGAAGTGGAGGTCCTTGTCAACAGAGCAGCCCTAAACTTTGGGGTGCTTGTGTCTTGCTGATTTTCAATTTTCCCACTTTATCCCCCCATGCGTGGAAGTGCCCTATGCTCTCTAAGCTGTGTTTTTTAGATGTTTCAGGACACACCGTACCCTTCTCCAGAGTGGCTGTTGGCAATTTACATCCCGCCCATCAGTGTAGCAAGGCTCCCATTTCTCCATGGCCTGTCCTGCATTTCTGGTTTTGACACTTTTTTCAGCATGGCCCTTTTGACCGATGGGAAGCGAGACTTCTTTGTAGCGCTGATTTGCCTTTCCAGGTTGCTTGGTTGGCCAAAAAGGGCGTATGCGTTTTTTCCTGAATATATTCAGGAAAAAACGCATACGCCCTTTTTGGCCAAGGGCATCATTGTCGATGTTTTGCCGCTTTTCATGTGCTTTAAAGGCGATTCGAATCTACCTCCTGAAATCTGTTTCCTGCAATTCTGCCTTGATTTCAAATCCTCTTCTTTGCCTTCCCTCAATATATTTGTGGACGAGAGTTATCATTTATAACTCTGCAGGTTTGTGAATTGCAGTGCCCTGAAGCTCCATTTTACAAGTCGCTTTTTCGGGAGCTGGCCGCAAAAGAGCAGGATGGCTTCAGGCCCTGTTCTGGTTCCGGGGGGCAGTCTGAGCCTGTGGTTAATTCTTCTTCCTGATGGGAAAATAGAGTGACCTGTGCCTGTCCCAACACCAAGAGCTAGTCTCTCATTGGTTCCCCGTCTTCCCGTTCATCCTCAGGACAAATTGCAACCTGTACGGAACAGGAGGTTAAAGGTGCTGAGGCTCCAAGTAGGGAGATTGCTAGTAAAGTGGCTGGAATGGCGAAGCCGAGCACAAGGAGATGAGAAATGAGGTGCGTTTTAGAAACCTTTCCCCATCACACGGTGTACCATCTTCTGGGTTTCTCATGCATGTTTTCGATGTAGGAAGATGCCCTTGAACCTGGAGATTTGGGACCCATGCGATGGGTAGCACGCAGTATTAATTTAAAGGGTCTGCGTTTGCTCACCCAACCTCACCAAACCTCTCAGCCCCAAGAGTGTCCACCCTTATGTCTCATCCATCTGTGGGTCTAGATATGGTCAATCCAGGTTGCATCACAGCCCCTGAACGAATTGTGTAAGAATTTCTCTCTCTTTCCCTGTCTTTGTTTCATGGGTTTTTAAAAGTAATTTATTTTTATAATGGGGTTTACCTGCTTTTCACGGCTGTGTTTATGCCGCTTTATACCCACTTGACACACTAACAGAGAGATATCAATACATAGGTTTTAAGATTATTACTAGTCAGATATATTCTTGTGCGGTGAATCGGGCGTGTTGAGTCCAGTTCTCTGAGCAAGCAGTAGGTCTTGTCTATTACATATTGGGTTTATGGAACGGTATCTGAGCTAATTTGAAACTCTTGTTTTATGTATCACCCCACCTCAACTTTCCCGTTAAGCAGCCATAGTGTGTTTTCTGCATGTTTGACTCTGTTCTGTTTTGTAATTCAGTTCAAGTGTAACGGTTTTTACATTCCCTCTATAAGTGACACCTTATGAGAAGTGTCCTTTTCTGTGTGACTTATTTCACTTAGAATCGTCGTACCTAAATCCACTCATCATGCTGCTACTAGCCTTATGACATTGATTTCATGGCTGAGTGATATTCCATTGTACATAAGGACCACAACTTTTTTATCCATTTTTCGCTTTCCTGGGATATTTAAGGTGGAATGAAGTGGAGGTCCTTGTCAACAGAGCAGCCCTAAATTTTGGGGTCCTTGTTTCTTGCTGATTTTCAATTTTCCCACTTTATCCCCCCATGCGTGGAAGTGCCCTATGCTCTCTAAGCTGTGTTTTTTAGATGTTTCAGGACACACCGTACACTTCTCCAGAGTGGCTGTTGGCAATTTACATCCCGCCCATCAGTGTAGCAAGGCTCCCATTTCTCCATGGCCTGTCCTGCATTTCTGGTTTTGACACTTTTTTCAGCATGGCCCTTTTGACCGATGGGAAGCGAGACTTCTTTGTAGCGCTGATTTGCCTTTCCAGGTTGCTTGGTTGGCCAAAAAGGGCGTATGCGTTTTTTCCTGAATATATTCAGGAAAAAACGCATACGCCCTTTTTGGCCAAGGGCATCATTGTCAACGTTTTGCCGCTTTTCATGTGCTTTAAAGGCGATTCGAATCTACCTCCTGAAATCTGTTTCCTGCAATTCTGCCTTGATTTCAAATCCTCTTCTTTGCCTTCCCTCAATATATTTGTGGACGAGAGTTATCATTTATAACTCTGCAGGTTTCTGAATTGCAGTGCCCTGAAGCTCCATTTTACAAGTCGCTTTTTTGGGAGCTGGCCGCAAAAGCGCAGGATGGCTTCAGGCCCTGTTCTGGTTCCGGGGGGCAGGCTGAGCCTGTGGTTAATTCTTCTTCCTGATGGGAAAATAGAGTGACCTGTGCCTGTCCCAACACCAAGAGCTAGTCTCTCATTGGTTCCCCGTCTTCCCGTTCATCCTCAGGACAAATTGCAACCTGTACGGAACAGGAGGTTAAAGGTGCTGATGCTCCAAGAAGGGAGATTGCTGATAAAGTGGCTAGAATGGCGAACCCGAGCACAAGGAAATGAGAAATGAGGTGCGTTTTAGAAACCTTTCCCCATCACACGGTGTACCATCTTCTGGGTTTCTCATGCATGTTTTCGATGTAGGAAGATGCCCTTGAACCTGGAGATTTGGGACCCATGCGATGGGTAGCACGCAGTATTACTTTAAAGGGTCTGCGTTTGCTCACCCAACCTCACCAAACCTCTCAGCCCCAAGAGTGTCCACCCTTATGTCTCATCCAGCTGTGGGTCTAGATATGGTCAATCCAGGTTGCATCACAGCCCCTGAACGAATTGTGTAAGAATTTCTCTCTCTTTCCCTGTCTTTGTTTCATGGGTTTTTAAAAGTAATTTATTTTTATAATGGGGTTTACCTGCTTTTCACGGCTGTGTTTATGCCGCTTTACACCCACTTGACACACTAACAGAGAGATATCAATACATAGGTTTTAAGATTATTACTAGTCAGATATATTCTTGTGCGGTGAATCGGGCGTGTTGAGTCCAGTTCTCTGAGCAAGGAGTAGGTCTTGTCTATTACATATTGGGTTTATGGAACGGTATCTGAGCTAATTTGAAACTCTTGTTTTATGTATCACCCCACCTCACCTTTCCCGTTAAGCAGCCATAGTGTGTTTTCTGCATGTGTGACTCTGTTCTGTTTTGTAATTCAGTTCAAGTGTAACGGTTTTTACATTCCCTCTATAAGTGACACCTTATGAGAAGTGTCCTTTTCTGTGTGACTTATTTCACTTAGAATCGTCTTACCTAAATCCACTCATCATGCTGCTACTAGCCTTATGACATTGATTTCATGGCTGAGTGATATTCCATTGTACATAAGGACCACAGCTTTTGTATCCATTTTTCGCTTTCCTGGGATATTTAAGGTGGAATGAAGTGGAGGTCCTTGTCAACAGAGCAGCCCTAAACTTTGGGGTGCTTGTGTCTTGCTGATTTTCAATTTTCCCACTTTATCCCCCCATGCGTGGAAGTGCCCTATGCTCTCTAAGCTGTGTTTTTTAGATGTTTCAGGACACACCGTACCCTTCTCCAGAGTGGCTGTTGGCAATTTACATCCCGCCCATCAGTGTAGCAAGGCTCCCATTTCTCCATGGCCTGTCCTGCATTTCTGGTTTTGACACTTTTTTCAGCATGGCCCTTTTGACCGATGGGAAGCGAGACTTCTTTGTAGCGCTGATTTGCCTTTCCAGGTTGCTTGGTTGGCCAAAAAGGGCGTATGCGTTTTTTCCTGAATATATTCAGGAAAAAACGCATACGCCCTTTTTGGCCAAGGGCATCATTGTTGATGTTTTGCCACTTTTCATGTGCTTGAAAGGCGATTCGAATCTACCTCCTGAAATCTGTTTCCTGCAATTCTGCCTTGATTTCAAATCCTCTTCTTTGCCTTCCCTCAATATATTTGTGGACGAGAGTTATCATTTATAACTCTGCAGGTTTGTGAATTGCAGTGCCCTGAAGCTCCATTTTACAAGTCGCTTTTTTGGGAGCTGGCCGCAAAAGCGCAGGATGGCTTCAGGCCCTGTTCTGGTTCCGGGGGGCAGTCTGAGCCTGTGGTTAATTCTTCTTCCTGATGGAAAAATAGAGTGACCTGTGCCTGTCCCAACACCAAGAGCTAGTCTCTCATTGGTTCCCCGTCTTCCCGTTCATCCTCAGGACAAATTGCAACCTGTACGGAACAGGAGGTTAAAGGTGCTGAGGCTCCAAGTAGGGAGATTGCTAGTAAAGTGGCTGGAATGGCGAAGCCGAGCACAAGGAGATGAGAAATGAGGTGCGTTTTAGAAACCTTTCCCCATCACACGGTGTACCATCTTCTGGGTTTCTCATGCATGTTTTCGATGTAGGAAGATGCCCTTGAACCTGGAGATTTGGGACCCATGCGATGGGTAGCACGCAGTATTACTTTAAAGGGTCTGCGTTTGCTCACCCAACCTCACCAAACCTCTCAGCCCCAAGAGTGTCCACCCTTATGTCTCATCCAGCTGTGGGTCTAGATATGGTCAATCCAGGTGGCATCACAGCCCCTGAACGAATTTTGTAAGAATTTCTCTCTCTTTCACTGTCTTTGTTTCACGGGTTTTTAAAATTAATTTATTTTTATAATGGGGTTTAGCTGCTTTTCACGGCTGTGTTTATGCCGCTTTACACCCACTTGACACACTAACAGAGAGATATCAATACATAGGTTTTAAGATTATTACTAGTCAGATATATTCTTGTGCGGTGAATCGGGCGTGTTGAGTCCAGTTCTCTGAGCAAGGAGTAGGTCTTGTCTATTACATATTGGGTTTATGGAACGGTATCTGAGCTAATTTGAAGCTCTTGTTTTATGTATCACCCCACCTCACCTTTCCCGTTAAGCAGCCATAGTGTGTTTTCTGCATGTGTGACTCTGTTCTGTTTTGTAATTCAGTTCAAGTGTAACGGTTTTTACATTCCCTCTATAAGTGACACCTTATGAGAAGTGTCCTTTTCTGTGTGACTTATTTCACTTAGAATTGTCGTACCTAAATCCACTCATCATGCTGCTACTAGCCTTATGACATTGATTTCATGGCTGAGTGATATTCCATTGTACATAAGGACCACAACTTTTTGATCCATTTTTCGCTTTCCTGGGATATTTAAGGTGGAATGAAGTGGAGGTCCTTGTCAACAGAGCAGCCCTAAACTTTGGGGTGCTTGTGTCTTGCTGATTTTCAATTTTCCCACTTTATCCCCCCATGCGTGGAAGTGCCCTATGCTCTCTAAGCTGTGTTTTTTAGATGTTTCAGGACACACCGTACCCTTCTCCAGAGTGGCTGTTGGCAATTTACATTCCGCCCATCAGTGTAGCAAGGCTCCCATTTCTCCATGGCCTGTCCTGCATTTCTGGTTTTGACACTTTTTTCAGCATGGCCCTTTTGACCGATGGGAATCGAGACTTCTTTGTAGCGCTGATTTGCCTTTCCAGGTTGCTTGGTTGGCCAAAAAGGGCGTATGCGTTTTTTCCTGAATATATTCAGGAAAAAACGCATACGCCCTTTTTGGCCAAGGGCATCATTGTCGATGTTTTGCCGCTTTTCATGTGCTTTAAAGGCGATTCGAATCTACCTCCTGAAATCTGTTTCCTGCAATTCTGCCTTGATTTCAAATCCTCTTCTTTGCCTTCCCTCAATATATTTGTGGACGAGAGTTATCATTTATAACTCTGCAGGTTTGTGACTTGCAGTGCCCTGAAGCTCCATTTTACAAGTCGCTTTTTCGGGAGCTGGCCGCAAAAGAGCAGGATGGCTTCAGGCCCTGTTCTGGTTCCGGGGGGCAGTCTGAGCCTGTGGTTAATTCTTCTTCCTGATGGGAAAATAGAGTGACCTGTGCCTGTCCCAACACCAAGAGCTAGTCTCTCATTGGTTCCCCGTCTTCCCGTTCATCCTCAGGACAAATTGCAACCTGTACAGAACAGGAGGTTAAAGGTGCTGAGGCTCCAAGTAGGGAGATTGCTAGTAAAGTGGCTGGAATGGCGAAGCCGAGCACAAGGAGATGAGAAATGAGGTGCGTTTTAGAAACCTTTCCCCATCACACGGTGTACCATCTTCTGGGTTTCTCATGCATGTTTTCGATGTAGGAAGATGCCCTTGAACCTGGAGATTTGGGACCCATGCGATGGGTAGCACGCAGTATTACTTTAAAGGGTCTGCGTTTGCTCACCCAACCTCACCAAACCTCTCAGCCCCAAGAGTGTCCACCCTTATGTCTCATCCAGCTGTGGGTCTAGATATGGTCAATCCAGGTTGCATCACAGCCCCTGAACGAATTGTGTAAGAATTTCTCTCTCTTTCCCTGTCTTTGTTTCATGGGTTTTTAAAAGTAATTTATTTTTATAATGGGGTTTACCTGCTTTTCACGGCTGTGTTTATGCCGCTTTACACCCACTTGACACACTAACAGAGAGATATCAATACATAGGTTTTAAGATTATTACTAGTCAGATATATTCTTGTGCGGTGAATCGGGCGTGTTGAGTCCAGTTCTCTGAGCAAGGAGTAGGTCTTGTCTATTACATATTGGGTTTATGGAACGGTATCTGAGCTAATTTGAAACTCTTGTTTTATGTATCACCCCACCTCACCTTTCCCGTTAAGCAGCCATAGTGTGTTTTCTGCATGTGTGACTCTGTTCTGTTTTGTAATTCAGTTCAAGTGTAACGGTTTTTACATTCCCTCTATAAGTGACACTTTATGAGAAGTGTCCTTTTCTGTGTGACTTATTTCACTTAGAATTGTCGTACCTAAATCCACTCATCATGCTGCTACTAGCCTTATGACATTGATTTCATGGCTGAGTGATATTCCTTTGTACATAAGGACCACAACTTTTTGATCCATTTTTCGCTTTCCTGGGATATTTAAGGTGGAATGAAGTGGAGGTCCTTGTCAACAGAGCAGCCCTAAACTTTTGGGTGCTTGTGTCTTGCTGATTTTCAATTTTCCCACTTTATCCCCCCATGCGTGGAAGTGCCCTATGCTCTCTAAGCTGTGTTTTTTAGATGTTTCAGGACACACCGTACCCTTCTCCAGAGTGGCTGTTGGCAATTTACATCCCGCCCATCAGTGTAGCAAGGCTCCCATTTCTCCATGGCCTATCCTGCATTTCTGGTTTTGACACTTTTTTCAGCATGGCCCTTTTGACCGATGGGAAGCGAGACTTCTTTGTAGCGCTGATTTGCCTTTCCAGGTTGCTTGGTTGGCCAAAAAGGGCGTATGCGTTTTTTCCTGAATATATTCAGGAAAAAACGCATACGCCCTTTTTGGCCAAGGGCATCATTGTCGATGTTTTGCCGCTTTTCATGTGCTTTAAAGGCGATTCGAATCTACCTCCTGAAATCTGTTTCCTGCAATTCTGCCTTGATTTCAAATCCTCTTCTTTGCCTTCCCTCAATATATTTTTGGACGAGAGTTATCATTTATAACTCTGCAGGTTTGTGAATTGCAGTGCCCTGAAGCTCCATTTTACAAGTCGCTTTTTCGGGAGCTGGCCGCAAAAGAGCAGGATGGCTTCAGGCCCTGTTCTGGTTCCGGGGGGCAGTCTGAGCCTGTGGTTAATTCTTCTTCCTGATGGGAAAATAGAGTGACCTGTGCCTGTCCCAACACCAAGAGCTAGTCTCTCATTGGTTCCCCGTCTTCCCGTTCATCCTCAGGACAAATTGCAACCTGTACGGAACAGGAGGTTAAAGGTGCTGAGGCTCCAAGTAGGGAGATTGCTAGTAAAGTGGCTGGAATGGCGAAGCCGAGCACAAGGAGATGAGAAATGAGGTGCGTTTTAGAAACCTTTCCCCATCACACGGTGTACCATCTTCTGGGTTTCTCATGCATGTTTTCGATGTAGGAAGATGCCCTTGAACCTGGAGATTTGGGACCCATGCGATGGGTAGCACGCAGTATTACTTTAAAGGGTCTGCGTTTGCTCACCCAACCTCACCAAACCTCTCAGCCCCAAGAGTGTCCACCCTTATGTCTCATCCAGCTGTGGGTCTAGATATGGTCAATCCAGGTTGCATCACAGCCCCTGAACGAATTGTGTAAGAATTTCTCTCTCTTTCCCTGTCTTTGTTTCATGGGTTTTTAAAAGTAATTTATTTTTATAATGGGGTTTACCTGCTTTTCACGGCTGTGTTTATGCCGCTTTACACCCACTTGACACACTAACAGAGAGATATCAATACATAGGTTTTAAGATTATTACTAGTCAGATATATTCTTGTGCGGTGAATCGGGCGTGTTGAGTCCAGTTCTCTGAGCAAGGAGTAGGTCTTGTCTATTACATATTGGGTTTATGGAACGGTATCTGAGCTAATTTGAAGCTCTTGTTTTATGTATCACCCCACCTCAACTTTCCCGTTAAGCAGCCATAGTGTGTTTTCTGCATGTGTGACTCTGTTCTGTTTTGTAATTCAGTTCAAGTGTAACGGTTTTTACATTCCCTCTATAAGTGACACCTTATGAGAAGTGTCCTTTTCTGTGTGACTTATTTCACTTAGAATCGTCGTACCTAAATCCACTCATCATGCTGCTACTAGCCTTATGACATTGATTTCATGGCTGAGTGATATTCCATTGTACATAAGGACCACAACTTTTTTATCCATTTTTCGCTTTCCTGGGATATTTAAGGTGGAATGAAGTGGAGGTCCTTGTCAACAGAGCAGCCCTAAACTTTCGGGTGCTTGTGTCTTGCTGATTTTCAATTTTCCCACTTTATCCCCCCATGCGTGGAAGTGCCCTATGCTCTCTAAGCTGTGTTTTTTAGATGTTTCAGGACACACCGTACCCTTCTCCAGAGTGGCTGTTGGCAATTTACATCCCGCCCATCAGTGTAGCAAGGCTCCCATTTCTCCATGGCCTGTCCTGCATTTCTGGTTTTGACACTTTTTTCAGCATGGCCCTTTTGACCGATGGGAAGCGAGACTTCTTTGTAGCGCTGATTTGCCTTTCCAGGTTGCTTGGTTGGCCAAAAAGGGCGTATGCGTTTTTTCCTGAATATATTCAGGAAAAAACGCATACGCCCTTTTTGGCCAAGGGCATCATTGTCGATGTTTTGCCGCTTTTCATGTGCTTTAAAGGCGATTCGAATCTACCTCCTGAAATCTGTTTCCTGCAATTCTGCCTTGATTTCAAATCCTCTTCTTTGCCTTCCCTCAATATATTTTTGGACGAGAGTTATCATTTATAACTCTGCAGGTTTGTGAATTGCAGTGCCCTGAAGCTCCATTTTACAAGTCGCTTTTTCGGGAGCTGGCCGCAAAAGAGCAGGATGGCTTCAGGCCCTGTTCTGGTTCCGGGGGGCAGTCTGAGCCTGTGGTTAATTCTTCTTCCTGATGGGAAAATAGAGTGACCTGTGCCTGTCCCAACACCAAGAGCTAGTCTCTCATTGGTTCCCCGTCTTCCCGTTCATCCTCAGGACAAATTGCAACCTGTACGGAACAGGAGGTTAAAGGTGCTGAGGCTCCAAGTAGGGAGATTGCTAGTAAAGTGGCTGGAATGGCGAAGCCGAGCACAAGGAGATGAGAAATGAGGTGCGTTTTAGAAACCTTTCCCCATCACACGGTGTACCATCTTCTGGGTTTCTCATGCATGTTTTCGATGTAGGAAGATGCCCTTGAACCTGGAGATTTGGGACCCATGCGATGGGTAGCACGCAGTATTACTTTAAAGGGTCTGCGTTTGCTCACCCAACCTCACCAAACCTCTCAGCCCCAAGAGTGTCCACCCTTATGTCTCATCCAGCTGTGGGTCTAGATATGGTCAATCCAGGTTGCATCACAGCCCCTGAACGAATTGTGTAAGAATTTCTCTCTCTTTCCCTGTCTTTGTTTCATGGGTTTTTAAAAGTAATTTATTTTTATAATGGGGTTTACCTGCTTTTCACGGCTGTGTTTATGCCGCTTTACACCCACTTGACACACTAACAGAGAGATATCAATACATAGGTTTTAAGATTATTACTAGTCAGATATATTCTTGTGCGGTGAATCGGGCATGTTGAGTCCAGTTCTCTGAGCAAGGAGTAGGTCTTGTCTATTACATATTGGGTTTATGGAACGGTATCTGAGCTAATTTGAAGCTCTTGTTTTATGTATCACCCCACCTCAACTTTCCCGTTAAGCAGCCATAGTGTGTTTTCTGCATGTGTGACTCTGTTCTGTTTTGTAATTCAGTTCAAGTGTAACGGTTTTTACATTCCCTCTATAAGTGACACCTTATGAGAAGTGTCCTTTTCTGTGTGACTTATTTCACTTAGAATCGTCGTACCTAAATCCACTCATCATGCTGCTACTAGCCTTATGACATTGATTTCATGGCTGAGTGATATTCCATTGTACATAAGGACCACAACTTTTTTATCCATTTTTCGCTTTCCTGGGATATTTAAGGTGGAATGAAGTGGAGGTCCTTGTCAACAGAGCAGCCCTAAACTTTCGGGTGCTTGTGTCTTGCTGATTTTCAATTTTCCCACTTTATCCCCCCATGCGTGGAAGTGCCCTATGCTCTCTAAGCTGTGTTTTTTAGATGTTTCAGGACACACCGTACCCTTCTCCAGAGTGGCTGTTGGCAATTTACATCCCGCCCATCAGTGTAGCAAGGCTCCCATTTCTCCATGGCCTGTCCTGCATTTCTGGTTTTGACACTTTTTTCAGCATGGCCCTTTTGACCGATGGGAAGCGAGACTTCTTTGTAGCGCTGATTTGCCTTTCCAGGTTGCTTGGTTGGCCAAAAAGGGCGTATGCGTTTTTTCCTGAATATATTCAGGAAAAAACGCATACGCCCTTTTTGGCCAAGGGCATCATTGTCGATGTTTTGCCGCTTTTCATGTGCTTTAAAGGCGATTCGAATCTACCTCCTGAAATCTGTTTCCTGCAATTCTGCCTTGATTTCAAATCCTCTTCTTTGCCTTCCCTCAATATATTTTTGGACGAGAGTTATCATTTATAACTCTGCAGGTTTGTGAATTGCAGTGCCCTGAAGCTCCATTTTACAAGTCGCTTTTTCGGGAGCTGGCCGCAAAAGAGCAGGATGGCTTCAGGCCCTGTTCTGGTTCCGGGGGGCAGTCTGAGCCTGTGGTTAATTCTTCTTCCTGATGGGAAAATAGAGTGACCTGTGCCTGTCCCAACACCAAGAGCTAGTCTCTCATTGGTTCCCCGTCTTCCCGTTCATCCTCAGGACAAATTGCAACCTGTACGGAACAGGAGGTTAAAGGTGCTGAGGCTCCAAGTAGGGAGATTGCTAGTAAAGTGGCTGGAATGGCGAAGCCGAGCACAAGGAGATGAGAAATGAGGTGCGTTTTAGAAACCTTTCCCCATCACACGGTGTACCATCTTCTGGGTTTCTCATGCATGTTTTCGATGTAGGAAGATGCCCTTGAACCTGGAGATTTGGGACCCATGCGATGGGTAGCACGCAGTATTACTTTAAAGGGTCTGCGTTTGCTCACCCAACCTCACCAAACCTCTCAGCCCCAAGAGTGTCCACCCTTATGTCTCATCCAGCTGTGGGTCTAGATATGGTCAATCCAGGTTGCATCACAGCCCCTGAACGAATTGTGTAAGAATTTCTCTCTCTTTCCCTGTCTTTGTTTCATGGGTTTTTAAAAGTAATTTATTTTTATAATGGGGTTTACCTGCTTTTCACGGCTGTGTTTATGCCGCTTTACACCCACTTGACACACTAACAGAGAGATATCAATACATAGGTTTTAAGATTATTACTAGTCAGATATATTCTTGTGCGGTGAATCGGGCGTGTTGAGTCCAGTTCTCTGAGCAAGGAGTAGGTCTTGTCTATTACATATTGGGTTTATGGAACGGTATCTGAGCTAATTTGAAACTCTTGTTTTATGTATCACCCCACCTCACCTTTCCCGTTAAGCAGCCATAGTGTGTTTTCTGCATGTGTGACTCTGTTCTGTTTTGTAATTCAGTTCAAGTGTAACGGTTTTTACATTCCCTCTATAAGTGACACCTTATGAGAAGTGTCCTTTTCTGTGTGACTTATTTCACTTAGAATTGTCGTACCTAAATCCACTCATCATGCTGCTACTAGCCTTATGACATTGATTTCATGGCTGAGTGATATTCCATTGTACATAAGGACCACAACTTTTTGATCCATTTTTCGCTTTCCTGGGATATTTAAGGTGGAATGAAGTGGAGGTCCTTGTCAACAGAGCAGCCCTAAACTTTGGGGTGCTTGTGTCTTGCTGATTTTCAATTTTCCCACTTTATCCCCCCATGCGTGGAAGTGCCCTATGCTCTCTAAGCTGTGTTTTTTAGATGTTTCAGGACACACCGTACCCTTCTCCAGAGTGGCTGTTGGCAATTTACATCCCGCCCATCAGTGTAGCAAGGCTCCCATTTCTCCATGGCCTGTCCTGCATTTCTGGTTTTGACACTTTTTTCAGCATGGCCCTTTTGACCGATGGGAAGCGAGACTTCTTTGTAGCGCTGATTTGCCTTTCCAGGTTGCTTGGTTGGCCAAAAAGGGCGTATGCGTTTTTTCCTGAATATATTCAGGAAAAAACGCATACGCCCTTTTTGGCCAAGGGCATCATTGTCGATGTTTTGCCGCTTTTCATGTGCTTTAAAGGCGATTCGAATCTACCTCCTGAAATCTGTTTCCTGCAATTCTGCCTTGATTTCAAATCCTCTTCTTTGCCTTCCCTCAATATATTTGTGGACGAGAGTTATCATTTATAACTCTGCAGGTTTGTGAATTGCAGTGCCCTGAAGCTCCATTTTACAAGTCGCTTTTTCGGGAGCTGGCCGCAAAAGCGCAGGATGGCTTCAGGCCCTGTTCTGGTTCCGGGGGGCAGTCTGAGCCTGTGGTTAATTCTTCTTCCTGATGGGAAAATAGAGTGACCTGTGCCTGTCCCAACACCAAGAGCTAGTCTCTCATTGGTTCCCCGTCTTCCCGTTCATCCTCAGGACAAATTGCAACCTGTACGGAACAGGAGGTTAAAGGTGCTGAGGCTCCAAGTAGGGAGATTGCTAGTAAAGTGGCTGGAATGGCGAAGCCGAGCACAAGGAGATGAGAAATGAGGTGCGTTTTAGAAACCTTTCCCCATCACACGGTGTACCATCTTCTGGGTTTCTCATGCATGTTTTCGATGTAGGAAGATGCCCTTGAACCTGGAGATTTGGGACCCATGCGATGGGTAGCACGCAGTATTACTTTAAAGGGTCTGCGTTTGCTCACCCAACCTCACCAAACCTCTCAGCCCCAAGAGTGTCCACCCTTATGTCTCATCCAGCTGTGGGTCTAGATATGGTCAATCCAGGTTGCATCACAGCCCCTGAACGAATTGTGTAAGAATTTCTCTCTCTTTCCCTGTCTTTGTTTCATGGGTTTTTAAAAGTAATTTATTTTTATAATGGGGTTTACCTGCTTTTCACGGCTGTGTTTATGCCGCTTTACACCCACTTGACACACTAACAGAGAGATATCAATACATAGGTTTTAAGATTATTACTAGTCAGATATATTCTTGTGCGGTGAATCGGGCGTGTTGAGTCCAGTTCTCTGAGCAAGGAGTAGGTCTTGTCTATTACATATTGGGTTTATGGAACGGTATCTGAGCTAATTTGAAACTCTTGTTTTATGTATCACCCCACCTCACCTTTCCCGTTAAGCAGCCATAGTGTGTTTTCTGCATGTGTGACTCTGTTCTGTTTTGTAATTCAGTTCAAGTGTAACGGTTTTTACATTCCCTCTATAAGTGACACCTTATGAGAAGTGTCCTTTTCTGTGTGACTTATTTCACTTAGAATTGTCGTACCTAAATCCACTCATCATGCTGCTACTAGCCTTATGACATTGATTTCATGGCTGAGTGATATTCCATTGTACATAAGGACCACAACTTTTTGATCCATTTTTCGCTTTCCTGGGATATTTAAGGTGGAATGAAGTGGAGGTCCTTGTCAACAGAGCAGCCCTAAACTTTGGGGTGCTTGTGTCTTGCTGATTTTCAATTTTCCCACTTTATCCCCCCATGCGTGGAAGTGCCCTATGCTCTCTAAGCTGTGTTTTTTAGATGTTTCAGGACACACCGTACCCTTCTCCAGAGTGGCTGTTGGCAATTTACATCCCGCCCATCAGTGTAGCAAGGCTCCCATTTCTCCATGGCCTGTCCTGCATTTCTGGTTTTGACACTTTTTTCAGCATGGCCCTTTTGACCGATGGGAAGCGAGACTTCTTTGTAGCGCTGATTTGCCTTTCCAGGTTGCTTGGTTGGCCAAAAAGGGCGTATGCGTTTTTTCCTGAATATATTCAGGAAAAAACGCATACGCCCTTTTTGGCCAAGGGCATCATTGTCGATGTTTTGCCGCTTTTCATGTGCTTTAAAGGCGATTCGAATCTACCTCCTGAAATCTGTTTCCTGCAATTCTGCCTTGATTTCAAATCCTCTTCTTTGCCTTCCCTCAATATATTTGTGGACGAGAGTTATCATTTATAACTCTGCAGGTTTGTGAATTGCAGTGCCCTGAAGCTCCATTTTACAAGTCGCTTTTTCGGGAGCTGGCCGCAAAAGAGCAGGATGGCTTCAGGCCCTGTTCTGGTTCCGGGGGGCAGTCTGAGCCTGTGGTTAATTCTTCTTCCTGATGGGAAAATAGAGTGACCTGTGCCTGTCCCAACACCAAGAGCTAGTCTCTCATTGGTTCCCCGTCTTCCCGTTCATCCTCAGGACAAATTGCAACCTGTACGGAACAGGAGGTTAAAGGTGCTGAGGCTCCAAGTAGGGAGATTGCTAGTAAAGTGGCTGGAATGGCGAAGCCGAGCACAAGGAGATGAGAAATGAGGTGCGTTTTAGAAACCTTTCCCCATCACACGGTGTACCATCTTCTGGGTTTCTCATGCATGTTTTCGATGTAGGAAGATGCCCTTGAACCTGGAGATTTGGGACCCATGCGATGGGTAGCACGCAGTATTAATTTAAAGGGTCTGCGTTTGCTCACCCAACCTCACCAAACCTCTCAGCCCCAAGAGTGTCCACCCTTATGTCTCATCCATCTGTGGGTCTAGATATGGTCAATCCAGGTTGCATCACAGCCCCTGAACGAATTGTGTAAGAATTTCTCTCTCTTTCCCTGTCTTTGTTTCATGGGTTTTTAAAAGTAATTTATTTTTATAATGGGGTTTACCTGCTTTTCACGGCTGTGTTTATGCCGCTTTATACCCACTTGACACACTAACAGAGAGATATCAATACATAGGTTTTAAGATTATTACTAGTCAGATATATTCTTGTGCGGTGAATCGGGCGTGTTGAGTCCAGTTCTCTGAGCAAGCAGTAGGTCTTGTCTATTACATATTGGGTTTATGGAACGGTATCTGAGCTAATTTGAAACTCTTGTTTTATGTATCACCCCACCTCAACTTTCCCGTTAAGCAGCCATAGTGTGTTTTCTGCATGTTTGACTCTGTTCTGTTTTGTAATTCAGTTCAAGTGTAACGGTTTTTACATTCCCTCTATAAGTGACACCTTATGAGAAGTGTCCTTTTCTGTGTGACTTATTTCACTTAGAATCGTCGTACCTAAATCCACTCATCATGCTGCTACTAGCCTTATGACATTGATTTCATGGCTGAGTGATATTCCATTGTACATAAGGACCACAACTTTTTTATCCATTTTTCGCTTTCCTGGGATATTTAAGGTGGAATGAAGTGGAGGTCCTTGTCAACAGAGCAGCCCTAAATTTTGGGGTCCTTGTTTCTTGCTGATTTTCAATTTTCCCACTTTATCCCCCCATGCGTGGAAGTGCCCTATGCTCTCTAAGCTGTGTTTTTTAGATGTTTCAGGACACACCGTACACTTCTCCAGAGTGGCTGTTGGCAATTTACATCCCGCCCATCAGTGTAGCAAGGCTCCCATTTCTCCATGGCCTGTCCTGCATTTCTGGTTTTGACACTTTTTTCAGCATGGCCCTTTTGACCGATGGGAAGCGAGACTTCTTTGTAGCGCTGATTTGCCTTTCCAGGTTGCTTGGTTGGCCAAAAAGGGCGTATGCGTTTTTTCCTGAATATATTCAGGAAAAAACGCATACGCCCTTTTTGGCCAAGGGCATCATTGTCAACGTTTTGCCGCTTTTCATGTGCTTTAAAGGCGATTCGAATCTACCTCCTGAAATCTGTTTCCTGCAATTCTGCCTTGATTTCAAATCCTCTTCTTTGCCTTCCCTCAATATATTTGTGGACGAGAGTTATCATTTATAACTCTGCAGGTTTCTGAATTGCAGTGCCCTGAAGCTCCATTTTACAAGTCGCTTTTTTGGGAGCTGGCCGCAAAAGCGCAGGATGGCTTCAGGCCCTGTTCTGGTTCCGGGGGGCAGGCTGAGCCTGTGGTTAATTCTTCTTCCTGATGGGAAAATAGAGTGACCTGTGCCTGTCCCAACACCAAGAGCTAGTCTCTCATTGGTTCCCCGTCTTCCCGTTCATCCTCAGGACAAATTGCAACCTGTACGGAACAGGAGGTTAAAGGTGCTGATGCTCCAAGAAGGGAGATTGCTGATAAAGTGGCTAGAATGGCGAACCCGAGCACAAGGAAATGAGAAATGAGGTGCGTTTTAGAAACCTTTCCCCATCACACGGTGTACCATCTTCTGGGTTTCTCATGCATGTTTTCGATGTAGGAAGATGCCCTTGAACCTGGAGATTTGGGACCCATGCGATGGGTAGCACGCAGTATTACTTTAAAGGGTCTGCGTTTGCTCACCCAACCTCACCAAACCTCTCAGCCCCAAGAGTGTCCACCCTTATGTCTCATCCAGCTGTGGGTCTAGATATGGTCAATCCAGGTTGCATCACAGCCCCTGAACGAATTGTGTAAGAATTTCTCTCTCTTTCCCTGTCTTTGTTTCATGGGTTTTTAAAAGTAATTTATTTTTATAATGGGGTTTACCTGCTTTTCACGGCTGTGTTTATGCCGCTTTACACCCACTTGACACACTAACAGAGAGATATCAATACATAGGTTTTAAGATTATTACTAGTCAGATATATTCTTGTGCGGTGAATCGGGCGTGTTGAGTCCAGTTCTCTGAGCAAGGAGTAGGTCTTGTCTATTACATATTGGGTTTATGGAACGGTATCTGAGCTAATTTGAAACTCTTGTTTTATGTATCACCCCACCTCACCTTTCCCGTTAAGCAGCCATAGTGTGTTTTCTGCATGTGTGACTCTGTTCTGTTTTGTAATTCAGTTCAAGTGTAACGGTTTTTACATTCCCTCTATAAGTGACACCTTATGAGAAGTGTCCTTTTCTGTGTGACTTATTTCACTTAGAATCGTCTTACCTAAATCCACTCATCATGCTGCTACTAGCCTTATGACATTGATTTCATGGCTGAGTGATATTCCATTGTACATAAGGACCACAGCTTTTGTATCCATTTTTCGCTTTCCTGGGATATTTAAGGTGGAATGAAGTGGAGGTCCTTGTCAACAGAGCAGCCCTAAACTTTGGGGTGCTTGTGTCTTGCTGATTTTCAATTTTCCCACTTTATCCCCCCATGCGTGGAAGTGCCCTATGCTCTCTAAGCTGTGTTTTTTAGATGTTTCAGGACACACCGTACCCTTCTCCAGAGTGGCTGTTGGCAATTTACATCCCGCCCATCAGTGTAGCAAGGCTCCCATTTCTCCATGGCCTGTCCTGCATTTCTGGTTTTGACACTTTTTTCAGCATGGCCCTTTTGACCGATGGGAAGCGAGACTTCTTTGTAGCGCTGATTTGCCTTTCCAGGTTGCTTGGTTGGCCAAAAAGGGCGTATGCGTTTTTTCCTGAATATATTCAGGAAAAAACGCATACGCCCTTTTTGGCCAAGGGCATCATTGTTGATGTTTTGCCACTTTTCATGTGCTTGAAAGGCGATTCGAATCTACCTCCTGAAATCTGTTTCCTGCAATTCTGCCTTGATTTCAAATCCTCTTCTTTGCCTTCCCTCAATATATTTGTGGACGAGAGTTATCATTTATAACTCTGCAGGTTTGTGAATTGCAGTGCCCTGAAGCTCCATTTTACAAGTCGCTTTTTTGGGAGCTGGCCGCAAAAGCGCAGGATGGCTTCAGGCCCTGTTCTGGTTCCGGGGGGCAGTCTGAGCCTGTGGTTAATTCTTCTTCCTGATGGAAAAATAGAGTGACCTGTGCCTGTCCCAACACCAAGAGCTAGTCTCTCATTGGTTCCCCGTCTTCCCGTTCATCCTCAGGACAAATTGCAACCTGTACGGAACAGGAGGTTAAAGGTGCTGAGGCTCCAAGTAGGGAGATTGCTAGTAAAGTGGCTGGAATGGCGAAGCCGAGCACAAGGAGATGAGAAATGAGGTGCGTTTTAGAAACCTTTCCCCATCACACGGTGTACCATCTTCTGGGTTTCTCATGCATGTTTTCGATGTAGGAAGATGCCCTTGAACCTGGAGATTTGGGACCCATGCGATGGGTAGCACGCAGTATTACTTTAAAGGGTCTGCGTTTGCTCACCCAACCTCACCAAACCTCTCAGCCCCAAGAGTGTCCACCCTTATGTCTCATCCAGCTGTGGGTCTAGATATGGTCAATCCAGGTTGCATCACAGCCCCTGAACGAATTGTGTAAGAATTTCTCTCTCTTTCCCTGTCTTTGTTTCATGGGTTTTTAAAAGTAATTTATTTTTATAATGGGGTTTACCTGCTTTTCACGGCTGTGTTTATGCCGCTTTACACCCACTTGACACACTAACAGAGAGATATCAATACATAGGTTTTAAGATTATTACTAGTCAGATATATTCTTGTGCGGTGAATCGGGCGTGTTGAGTCCAGTTCTCTGAGCAAGGAGTAGGTCTTGTCTATTACATATTGGGTTTATGGAACGGTATCTGAGCTAATTTGAAACTCTTGTTTTATGTATCACCCCACCTCACCTTTCCCGTTAAGCAGCCATAGTGTGTTTTCTGCATGTGTGACTCTGTTCTGTTTTGTAATTCAGTTCAAGTGTAACCGTTTTTACATTCCCTCTGTAAGTGACACCTTATGAGAAGTGTCCTTTTCTGTGTGACTTATTTCACTTAGAATTGTCGTACCTAAATCCACTCATCATGCTGCTACTAGCCTTATGACATTGATTTCATGGCTGAGTGATATTCCATTGTACATAAGGACCACAACTTTTTGATCCATTTTTCGCTTTCCTGGGATATTTAAGGTGGAATGAAGTGGAGGTCCTTGTCAACAGAGCAGCCCTAAACTTTGGGGTGCTTGTGTCTTGCTGATTTTCAATTTTCCCACTTTATCCCCCCATGCGTGGAAGTGCCCTATGCTCTCTAAGCTGTGTTTTTTAGATGTTTCAGGACACACCGTACCCTTCTCCAGAGTGGCTGTTGGCAATTTACATCCCGCCCATCAGTGTAGCAAGGCTCCCATTTCTCCATGGCCTGTCCTGCATTTCTGGTTTTGACACTTTTTTCAGCATGGCCCTTTTGACCGATGGGAAGCGAGACTTCTTTGTAGCGCTGATTTGCCTTTCCAGGTTGCTTGGTTGGCCAAAAAGGGCGTATGCGTTTTTTCCTGAATATATTCAGGAAAAAACGCATACGCCCTTTTTGGCCAAGGGCATCATTGTCGATGTTTTGCCGCTTTTCATGTGCTTTAAAGGCGATTCGAATCTACCTCCTGAAATCTGTTTCCTGCAATTCTGCCTTGATTTCAAATCCTCTTCTTTGCCTTCCCTCAATATATTTGTGGACGAGAGTTATCATTTATAACTCTGCAGGTTTGTGAATTGCAGTGCCCTGAAGCTCCATTTTACAAGTCGCTTTTTCGGGAGCTGGCCGCAAAAGAGCAGGATGGCTTCAGGCCCTGTTCTGGTTCCGGGGGGCAGTCTGAGCCTGTGGTTAATTCTTCTTCCTGATGGGAAAATAGAGTGACCTGTGCCTGTCCCAACACCAAGAGCTAGTCTCTCATTGGTTCCCCGTCTTCCCGTTCATCCTCAGGACAAATTGCAACCTGTACGGAACAGGAGGTTAAAGGTGCTGAGGCTCCAAGTAGGGAGATTGCTAGTAAAGTGGCTGGAATGGCGAAGCCGAGCACAAGGAGATGAGAAATGAGGTGCGTTTTAGAAACCTTTCCCCATCACACGGTGTACCATCTTCTGGGTTTCTCATGCATGTTTTCGATGTAGGAAGATGCCCTTGAACCTGGAGATTTGGGACCCATGCGATGGGTAGCACGCAGTATTAATTTAAAGGGTCTGCGTTTGCTCACCCAACCTCACCAAACCTCTCAGCCCCAAGAGTGTCCACCCTTATGTCTCATCCATCTGTGGGTCTAGATATGGTCAATCCAGGTTGCATCACAGCCCCTGAACGAATTGTGTAAGAATTTCTCTCTCTTTCCCTGTCTTTGTTTCATGGGTTTTTAAAAGTAATTTATTTTTATAATGGGGTTTACCTGCTTTTCACGGCTGTGTTTATGCCGCTTTATACCCACTTGACACACTAACAGAGAGATATCAATACATAGGTTTTAAGATTATTACTAGTCAGATATATTCTTGTGCGGTGAATCGGGCGTGTTGAGTCCAGTTCTCTGAGCAAGGAGTAGGTCTTGTCTATTACATATTGGGTTTATGGAACGGTATCTGAGCTAATTTGAAACTCTTGTTTTATGTATCACCCCACCTCAACTTTCCCGTTAAGCAGCCATAGTGTGTTTTCTGCATGTTTGACTCTGTTCTGTTTTGTAATTCAGTTCAAGTGTAACGGTTTTTACATTCCCTCTATAAGTGACACCTTATGAGAAGTGTCCTTTTCTGTGTGACTTATTTCACTTAGAATCGTCGTACCTAAATCCACTCATCATGCTGCTACTAGCCTTATGACATTGATTTCATGGCTGAGTGATATTCCATTGTACATAAGGACCACAACTTTTTTATCCATTTTTCGCTTTCCTGGGATATTTAAGGTGGAATGAAGTGGAGGTCCTTGTCAACAGAGCAGCCCTAAATTTTGGGGTCCTTGTTTCTTGCTGATTTTCAATTTTCCCACTTTATCCCCCCATGCGTGGAAGTGCCCTATGCTCTCTAAGCTGTGTTTTTTAGATGTTTCAGGACACACCGTACACTTCTCCAGAGTGGCTGTTGGCAATTTACATCCCGCCCATCAGTGTAGCAAGGCTCCCATTTCTCCATGGCCTGTCCTGCATTTCTGGTTTTGACACTTTTTTCAGCATGGCCCTTTTGACCGATGGGAAGCGAGACTTCTTTGTAGCGCTGATTTGCCTTTCCAGGTTGCTTGGTTGGCCAAAAAGGGCGTATGCGTTTTTTCCTGAATATATTCAGGAAAAAACGCATACGCCCTTTTTGGCCAAGGGCATCATTGTCAACGTTTTGCCGCTTTTCATGTGCTTTAAAGGCGATTCGAATCTACCTCCTGAAATCTGTTTCCTGCAATTCTGCCTTGATTTCAAATCCTCTTCTTTGCCTTCCCTCAATATATTTGTGGACGAGAGTTATCATTTATAACTCTGCAGGTTTCTGAATTGCAGTGCCCTGAAGCTCCATTTTACAAGTCGCTTTTTTGGGAGCTGGCCGCAAAAGCGCAGGATGGCTTCAGGCCCTGTTCTGGTTCCGGGGGGCAGGCTGAGCCTGTGGTTAATTCTTCTTCCTGATGGGAAAATAGAGTGACCTGTGCCTGTCCCAACACCAAGAGCTAGTCTCTCATTGGTTCCCCGTCTTCCCGTTCATCCTCAGGACAAATTGCAACCTGTACGGAACAGGAGGTTAAAGGTGCTGATGCTCCAAGAAGGGAGATTGCTGATAAAGTGGCTAGAATGGCGAACCCGAGCACAAGGAAATGAGAAATGAGGTGCGTTTTAGAAACCTTTCCCCATCACACGGTGTACCATCTTCTGGGTTTCTCATGCATGTTTTCGATGTAGGAAGATGCCCTTGAACCTGGAGATTTGGGACCCATGCGATGGGTAGCACGCAGTATTACTTTAAAGGGTCTGCGTTTGCTCACCCAACCTCACCAAACCTCTCAGCCCCAAGAGTGTCCACCCTTATGTCTCATCCAGCTGTGGGTCTAGATATGGTCAATCCAGGTTGCATCACAGCCCCTGAACGAATTGTGTAAGAATTTCTCTCTCTTTCCCTGTCTTTGTTT
Source organism: Balaenoptera physalus (assembly GCF_965194825.1). Classification (NCBI taxonomy): domain Eukaryota; kingdom Metazoa; phylum Chordata; class Mammalia; order Artiodactyla; family Balaenopteridae; genus Balaenoptera; species Balaenoptera physalus. The sequence continues at coordinate 1,268,690 of NW_028126544.1, read as the reverse complement.
CATGGGTTTTTAAAAGTAATTTATTTTTATAATGGGGTTTACCTGCTTTTCACGGCTGTGTTTATGCCGCTTTACACCCACTTGACACACTAACAGAGAGATATCAATACATAGGTTTTAAGATTATTACTAGTCAGATATATTCTTGTGCGGTGAATCGGGCGTGTTGAGTCCAGTTCTCTGAGCAAGGAGTAGGTCTTGTCTATTACATATTGGGTTTATGGAACGGTATCTGAGCTAATTTGAAACTCTTGTTTTATGTATCACCCCACCTCACCTTTCCCGTTAAGCAGCCATAGTGTGTTTTCTGCATGTGTGACTCTGTTCTGTTTTGTAATTCAGTTCAAGTGTAACGGTTTTTACATTCCCTCTATAAGTGACACCTTATGAGAAGTGTCCTTTTCTGTGTGACTTATTTCACTTAGAATCGTCTTACCTAAATCCACTCATCATGCTGCTACTAGCCTTATGACATTGATTTCATGGCTGAGTGATATTCCATTGTACATAAGGACCACAGCTTTTGTATCCATTTTTCGCTTTCCTGGGATATTTAAGGTGGAATGAAGTGGAGGTCCTTGTCAACAGAGCAGCCCTAAACTTTGGGGTGCTTGTGTCTTGCTGATTTTCAATTTTCCCACTTTATCCCCCCATGCGTGGAAGTGCCCTATGCTCTCTAAGCTGTGTTTTTTAGATGTTTCAGGACACACCGTACCCTTCTCCAGAGTGGCTGTTGGCAATTTACATCCCGCCCATCAGTGTAGCAAGGCTCCCATTTCTCCATGGCCTGTCCTGCATTTCTGGTTTTGACACTTTTTTCAGCATGGCCCTTTTGACCGATGGGAAGCGAGACTTCTTTGTAGCGCTGATTTGCCTTTCCAGGTTGCTTGGTTGGCCAAAAAGGGCGTATGCGTTTTTTCCTGAATATATTCAGGAAAAAACGCATACGCCCTTTTTGGCCAAGGGCATCATTGTTGATGTTTTGCCACTTTTCATGTGCTTGAAAGGCGATTCGAATCTACCTCCTGAAATCTGTTTCCTGCAATTCTGCCTTGATTTCAAATCCTCTTCTTTGCCTTCCCTCAATATATTTGTGGACGAGAGTTATCATTTATAACTCTGCAGGTTTGTGAATTGCAGTGCCCTGAAGCTCCATTTTACAAGTCGCTTTTTTGGGAGCTGGCCGCAAAAGCGCAGGATGGCTTCAGGCCCTGTTCTGGTTCCGGGGGGCAGTCTGAGCCTGTGGTTAATTCTTCTTCCTGATGGAAAAATAGAGTGACCTGTGCCTGTCCCAACACCAAGAGCTAGTCTCTCATTGGTTCCCCGTCTTCCCGTTCATCCTCAGGACAAATTGCAACCTGTACGGAACAGGAGGTTAAAGGTGCTGAGGCTCCAAGTAGGGAGATTGCTAGTAAAGTGGCTGGAATGGCGAAGCCGAGCACAAGGAGATGAGAAATGAGGTGCGTTTTAGAAACCTTTCCCCATCACACGGTGTACCATCTTCTGGGTTTCTCATGCATGTTTTCGATGTAGGAAGATGTCCTTGAACCTGGAGATTTGGGACCCATGCGATGGGTAGCACGCAGTATTACTTTAAAGGGTCTGCGTTTGCTCACCCAACCTCACCAAACCTCTCAGCCCCAAGAATGTCCACCCTTATGTCTCATCCAGCTGTGGGTCTAGATATGGTCAATCCAGGTTGCATCACATCCCCTGAACGAATTGTGTAAGAATTTCTCTGTCTTTCCCTGTCTTTGTTTCATGGGTTTTTAAAAGTAATTTATTTTTATAATGGGGTTTAGCTGCTTTTCACGGCTGTGTTTATGCCGCTTTACACCCACTTGACACACTAACAGAGAGATATCAATACATAGGTTTTAAGATTATTACTAGTCAGATATATTCTTGTGCGGTGAATCGGGCGTGTTGAGTCCAGTTCTCTGAGCAAGGAGTAGGTCTTGTCTATTACATATTGGGTTTATGGAACGGTATCTGAGCTAATTTGAAGCTCTTGTTTTATGTATCACCCCACCTCACCTTTCCCGTTAAGCAGCCATAGTGTGTTTTCTGCATGTGTGACTCTGTTCTGTTTTGTAATTCAGTTCAAGTGTAACGGTTTTTACATTCCCTCTATAAGTGACACCTTATGAGAAGTGTCCTTTTCTGTGTGACTTATTTCACTTAGAATTGTCGTACCTAAATCCACTCATCATGCTGCTACTAGCCTTATGACATTGATTTCATGGCTGAGTGATATTCCATTGTACATAAGGACCACAACTTTTTTATCCATTTTTCGCTTTCCTGGGATATTTAAGGTGGAATGAAGTGGAGGTCCTTGTCAACAGAGCAGCCCTAAACCTTGGGGTGCTTGTGTCTTGCTGATTTTCAATTTTCCCACTTTATCCCCCCATGCGTGGAAGTGCCCTATGCTCTCTAAGCTGTGTTTTTTAGATGTTTCAGGACACACCGTACCCTTCTCCAGAGTGGCTGTTGGCAATTTACATCCCGCCCATCAGTGTAGCAAGGCTCCCATTTCTCCATGGCCTGTCCTGCATTTCTGGTTTTGACACTTTTTTCAGCATGGCCCTTTTGACCGATGGGAAGCGAGACTTCTTTGTAGCGCTGATTTGCCTTTCCAGGTTGCTTGGTTGGCCAAAAAGGGCGTATGCGTTTTTTCCTGAATATATTCAGGAAAAAACGCATACGCCCTTTTTGGCCAAGGGCATCATTGTCGATGTTTTGCCGCTTTTCATGTGCTTTAAAGGCGATTCGAATCTACCTCCTGAAATCAGTTTCCTGCAATTCTGCCTTGATTTCAAATCCTCTTCTTTGCCTTCCCTCAATATATTTGTGGACGAGAGTTATCATTTATAACTCTGCAGGTTTGTGACTTGCAGTGCCCTGAAGCTCCATTTTACAAGTCGCTTTTTCGGGAGCTGGCCGCAAAAGAGCAGGATGGCTTCAGGCCCTGTTCTGGTTCCGGGGGGCAGTCTGAGCCTGTGGTTAATTCTTCTTCCTGATGGGAAAATAGAGTGACCTGTGCCTGTCCCAACACCAAGAGCTAGTCTCTCATTGGTTCCCCGTCTTCCCGTTCATCCTCAGGACAAATTGCAACCTGTACGGAACAGGAGGTTAAAGGTGCTGAGGCTCCAAGTAGGGAGATTGCTAGTAAAGTGGCTGGAATGGCGAAGCCGAGCACAAGGAGATGAGAAATGAGGTGCGTTTTAGAAACCTTTCCCCATCACACGGTGTACCATCTTCTGGGTTTCTCATGCATGTTTTCGATGTAGGAAGATGCCCTTGAACCTGGAGATTTGGGACCCATGCGATGGGTAGCACGCAGTATTACTTTAAAGGGTCTGCGTTTGCTCACCCAACCTCACCAAACCTCTCAGCCCCAAGAGTGTCCACCCTTATGTCTCATCCAGCTGTGGGTCTAGATATGGTCAATCCAGGTTGCATCACAGCCCCTGAACGAATTGTGTAAGAATTTCTCTCTCTTTCCCTGTCTTTGTTTCATGGGTTTTTAAAAGTAATTTATTTTTATAATGGGGTTTACCTGCTTTTCACGGCTGTGTTTATGCCGCTTTACACCCACTTGACACACTAACAGAGAGATATCAATACATAGGTTTTAAGATTATTACTAGTCAGATATATTCTTGTGCGGTGAATCGGGCGTGTTGAGTCCAGTTCTCTGAGCAAGGAGTAGGTCTTGTCTATTGCATATTGGGTTTATGGAACGATATCTGAGCTAATTTGAAACTCTTGTTTTATGTATCACCCCACCTCAACTTTCCCGTTAAGCAGCCATAGTGTGTTTTCTGCATGTGTGACTCTGTTCTGTTTTGTAATTCAGTTCAAGTGTAACGATTTTTACATTCCCTCTATAAGTGACACCTTATGAGAAGTGTCCTTTTCTGTGTGACTTATTTCACTTAGAATTGTCGTACCTAAATCCACTCATCATGCTGCTACTAGCCTTATGACATTGATTTCATGGCTGAGTGATATTCCATTGTACATAAGGACCACAACTTTTTTATCCATTTTTCGCTTTCCTGGGATATTTAAGGTGGAATGAAGTGGAGGTCCTTGTCAACAGAGCAGCCCTAAACTTTGGGGTGCTTGTGTCTTGCTGATTTTCAATTTTCCCACTTTATCCCCCCATGCGTGGAAGTGCCCTATGCTCTCTAAGCTGTGTTTTTTAGATGTTTCAGGACACACCGTACCCTTCTCCAGAGTGGCTGTTGGCAATTTACATCCCGCCCATCAGTGTAGCAAGGCTCCCATTTCTCCATGGCCTGTCCTGCATTTCTGGTTTTGACACTTTTTTCAGCATGGCCCTTTTGACCGATGGGAAGCGAGACTTCTTTGTAGCGCTGATTTGCCTTTCCAGGTTGCTTGGTTGGCCAAAAAGGGCGTATGCGTTTTTTCCTGAATATATTCAGGAAAAAACGCATACGCCCTTTTTGGCCAAGGGCATCATTGTCGATGTTTTGCCGCTTTTCATGTGCTTTAAAGGCGATTCGAATCTACCTCCTGAAATCTGTTTCCTGCAATTCTGCCTTGATTTCAAATCCTCTTCTTTGCCTTCCCTCAATATATTTGTGGACGAGAGTTATCATTTATAACTCTGCAGGTTTGTGAATTTCAGTGCCCTGAAGCTCCATTTTACAAGTCGCTTTTTCGGGAGCTGGCCGCAAAAGAGCAGGATGGCTTCAGGCCCTGTTCTGGTTCCGGGGGGCAGTCTGAGCCTGTGGTTAATTCTTCTTCCTGATGGGAAAATAGAGTGACCTGTGCCTGTCCCAACACCAAGAGCTAGTCTCTCATTGGTTCCCCGTCTTCCCGTTCATCCTCAGGACAAATTGCAACCTGTACGGAACAGGAGGTTAAAGGTGCTGAGGCTCCAAGTAGGGAGATTGCTAGTAAAGTGGCTGGAATGGCGAAGCCGAGCACAAGGAGATGAGAAATGAGGTGCGTTTTAGAAACCTTTCCCCATCACACGGTGTACCATCTTCTGGGTTTCTCATGCATGTTTTCGATGTAGGAAGATGCCCTTGAACCTGGAGATTTGGGACCCATGCGATGGGTAGCACGCAGTATTAATTTAAAGGGTCTGCGTTTGCTCACCCAACCTCACCAAACCTCTCAGCCCCAAGAGTGTCCACCCTTATGTCTCATCCATCTGTGGGTCTAGATATGGTCAATCCAGGTTGCATCACAGCCCCTGAACGAATTGTGTAAGAATTTCTCTGTCTTTCCCTGTCTTTGTTTCATGGGTTTTTAAAAGTAATTTATTTTTATAATGGGGTTTAGCTGCTTTTCACGGCTGTGTTTATGCCGCTTTACACCCACTTGACACACTAACAGAGAGATATCAATACATAGGTTTTAAGATTATTACTAGTCAGATATATTCTTGTGCGGTGAATCGGGCGTGTTGAGTCCAGTTCTCTGAGCAAGGAGTAGGTCTTGTCTATTACATATTGGGTTTATGGAACGGTATCTGAGCTAATTTGAAACTCTTGTTTTATGTATCACCCCACCTCAACTTTCCCGTTAAGCAGCCATAGTGTGTTTTCTGCATGTGTGACTCTGTTCTGTTTTGTAATTCAGTTCAAGTGTAACGGTTTTTACATTCCCTCTATAAGTGACACCTTATGAGAAGTGTCCTTTTCTGTGTGACTTATTTCACTTAGAATCGTCGTACCTAAATCCAATCATCATGCTGCTACTAGCCTTATGACATTGATTTCATGGCTGAGTGATATTCCATTGTACATAAGGACCACAACTTTTTTATCCATTTTTCGCTTTCCTGGGATATTTAAGGTGGAATGAAGTGGAGGTCCTTGTCAACAGAGCAGCCCTAAATTTTGGGGTCCTTGTTTCTTGCTGATTTTCAATTTTCCCACTTTATCCCCCCATGCGTGGAAGTGCCCTATGCTCTCTAAGCTGTGTTTTTTAGATGTTTCAGGACACACCGTACACTTCTCCAGAGTGGCTGTTGGCAATTTACATCCCGCCCATCAGTGTAGCAAGGCTCCCATTTCTCCATGGCCTGTCCTGCATTTCTGGTTTTGACACTTTTTTCAGCATGGCCCTTTTGACCGATGGGAAGCGAGACTTCTTTGTAGCGCTGATTTGCCTTTCCAGGTTGCTTGGTTGGCCAAAAAGGGCGTATGCGTTTTTTCCTGAATATATTCAGGAAAAAACGCATACGCCCTTTTTGGCCAAGGGCATCATTGTCAACGTTTTGCCGCTTTTCATGTGCTTTAAAGGCGATTCGAATCTACCTCCTGAAATCTGTTTCCTGCAATTCTGCCTTGATTTCAAATCCTCTTCTTTGCCTTCCCTCAATATATTTGTGGACGAGAGTTATCATTTATAACTCTGCAGGTTTCTGAATTGCAGTGCCCTGAAGCTCCATTTTACAAGTCGCTTTTTTGGGAGCTGGCCGCAAAAGCGCAGGATGGCTTCAGGCCCTGTTCTGGTTCCGGGGGGCAGGCTGAGCCTGTGGTTAATTCTTCTTCCTGATGGGAAAATAGAGTGACCTGTGCCTGTCCCAACACCAAGAGCTAGTCTCTCATTGGTTCCCCGTCTTCCCGTTCATCCTCAGGACAAATTGCAACCTGTACGGAACAGGAGGTTAAAGGTGCTGATGCTCCAAGAAGGGAGATTGCTGATAAAGTGGCTAGAATGGCGAACCCGAGCACAAGGAAATGAGAAATGAGGTGCGTTTTAGAAACCTTTCCCCATCACACGGTGTACCATCTTCTGGGTTTCTCATGCATGTTTTCGATGTAGGAAGATGCCCTTGAACCTGGAGATTTGGGACCCATGCGATGGGTAGCACGCAGTATTACTTTAAAGGGTCTGCGTTTGCTCACCCAACCTCACCAAACCTCTCAGCCCCAAGAGTGTCCACCCTTATGTCTCATCCAGCTGTGGGTCTAGATATGGTCAATCCAGGTTGCATCACAGCCCCTGAACGAATTGTGTAAGAATTTCTCTCTCTTTCCCTGTCTTTGTTTCATGGGTTTTTAAAAGTAATTTATTTTTATAATGGGGTTTACCTGCTTTTCACGGCTGTGTTTATGCCGCTTTACACCCACTTGACACACTAACAGAGAGATATCAATACATAGGTTTTAAGATTATTACTAGTCAGATATATTCTTGTGCGGTGAATCGGGCGTGTTGAGTCCAGTTCTCTGAGCAAGGAGTAGGTCTTGTCTATTACATATTGGGTTTATGGAACGGTATCTGAGCTAATTTGAAACTCTTGTTTTATGTATCACCCCACCTCACCTTTCCCGTTAAGCAGCCATAGTGTGTTTTCTGCATGTGTGACTCTGTTCTGTTTTGTAATTCAGTTCAAGTGTAACGGTTTTTACATTCCCTCTATAAGTGACACCTTATGAGAAGTGTCCTTTTCTGTGTGACTTATTTCACTTAGAATCGTCTTACCTAAATCCACTCATCATGCTGCTACTAGCCTTATGACATTGATTTCATGGCTGAGTGATATTCCATTGTACATAAGGACCACAGCTTTTGTATCCATTTTTCGCTTTCCTGGGATATTTAAGGTGGAATGAAGTGGAGGTCCTTGTCAACAGAGCAGCCCTAAACTTTGGGGTGCTTGTGTCTTGCTGATTTTCAATTTTCCCACTTTATCCCCCCATGCGTGGAAGTGCCCTATGCTCTCTAAGCTGTGTTTTTTAGATGTTTCAGGACACACCGTACCCTTCTCCAGAGTGGCTGTTGGCAATTTACATCCCGCCCATCAGTGTAGCAAGGCTCCCATTTCTCCATGGCCTGTCCTGCATTTCTGGTTTTGACACTTTTTTCAGCATGGCCCTTTTGACCGATGGGAAGCGAGACTTCTTTGTAGCGCTGATTTGCCTTTCCAGGTTGCTTGGTTGGCCAAAAAGGGCGTATGCGTTTTTTCCTGAATATATTCAGGAAAAAACGCATACGCCCTTTTTGGCCAAGGGCATCATTGTTGATGTTTTGCCACTTTTCATGTGCTTTAAAGGCGATTCGAATCTACCTCCTGAAATCTGTTTCCTGCAATTCTGCCTTGATTTCAAATCCTCTTCTTTGCCTTCCCTCAATATATTTGTGGACGAGAGTTATCATTTATAACTCTGCAGGTTTGTGAATTGCAGTGCCCTGAAGCTCCATTTTACAAGTCGCTTTTTTGGGAGCTGGCCGCAAAAGCGCAGGATGGCTTCAGGCCCTGTTCTGGTTCCGGGGGGCAGTCTGAGCCTGTGGTTAATTCTTCTTCCTGATGGAAAAATAGAGTGACCTGTGCCTGTCCCAACACCAAGAGCTAGTCTCTCATTGGTTCCCCGTCTTCCCGTTCATCCTCAGGACAAATTGCAACCTGTACGGAACAGGAGGTTAAAGGTGCTGAGGCTCCAAGTAGGGAGATTGCTAGTAAAGTGGCTGGAATGGCGAAGCCGAGCACAAGGAGATGAGAAATGAGGTGCGTTTTAGAAACCTTTCCCCATCACACGGTGTACCATCTTCTGGGTTTCTCATGCATGTTTTCGATGTAGGAAGATGCCCTTGAACCTGGAGATTTGGGACCCATGCGGTGGGTAGCACGCAGTATTACTTTAAAGGGTCTGCGTTTGCTCACCCAACCTCACCAAACCTCTCAGCCCCAAGAGTGTCCACCCTTATGTCTCATCCAGCTGTGGGTCTAGATATGGTCAATCCAGGTTGCATCACAGCCCCTGAACGAATTGTGTAAGAATTTCTCTCTCTTTCCCTGTCTTTGTTTCATGGGTTTTTAAAAGTAATTTATTTTTATAATGGGGTTTACCTGCTTTTCACGGCTGTGTTTATGCCGCTTTACACCCACTTGACACACTAACAGAGAGATATCAATACATAGGTTTTAAGATTATTACTAGTCAGATATATTCTTGTGCGGTGAATCGGGCGTGTTGAGTCCAGTTCTCTGAGCAAGGAGTAGGTCTTGTCTATTGCATATTGGGTTTATGGAACGATATCTGAGCTAATTTGAAACTCTTGTTTTATGTATCACCCCACCTCAACTTTCCCGTTAAGCAGCCATAGTGTGTTTTCTGCATGTGTGACTCTGTTCTGTTTTGTAATTCAGTTCAAGTGTAACGATTTTTACATTCCCTCTATAAGTGACACCTTATGAGAAGTGTCCTTTTCTGTGTGACTTATTTCACTTAGAATTGTCGTACCTAAATCCACTCATCATGCTGCTACTAGCCTTATGACATTGATTTCATGGCTGAGTGATATTCCATTGTACATAAGGACCACAACTTTTTTATCCATTTTTCGCTTTCCTGGGATATTTAAGGTGGAATGAAGTGGAGGTCCTTGTCAACAGAGCAGCCCTAAACTTTGGGGTGCTTGTGTCTTGCTGATTTTCAATTTTCCCACTTTATCCCCCCATGCGTGGAAGTGCCCTATGCTCTCTAAGCTGTGTTTTTTAGATGTTTCAGGACACACCGTACCCTTCTCCAGAGTGGCTGTTGGCAATTTACATCCCGCCCATCAGTGTAGCAAGGCTCCCATTTCTCCATGGCCTGTCCTGCATTTCTGGTTTTGACACTTTTTTCAGCATGGCCCTTTTGACCGATGGGAAGCGAGACTTCTTTGTAGCGCTGATTTGCCTTTCCAGGTTGCTTGGTTGGCCAAAAAGGGCGTATGCGTTTTTTCCTGAATATATTCAGGAAAAAACGCATACGCCCTTTTTGGCCAAGGGCATCATTGTCGATGTTTTGCCGCTTTTCATGTGCTTTAAAGGCGATTCGAATCTACCTCCTGAAATCTGTTTCCTGCAATTCTGCCTTGATTTCAAATCCTCTTCTTTGCCTTCCCTCAATATATTTGTGGACGAGAGTTATCATTTATAACTCTGCAGGTTTGTGAATTGCAGTGCCCTGAAGCTCCATTTTACAAGTCGCTTTTTTGGGAGCTGGCCGCAAAAGCGCAGGATGGCTTCAGGCCCTGTTCTGGTTCCGGGGGGCAGTCTGAGCCTGTGGTTAATTCTTCTTCCTGATGGGAAAATAGAGTGACCTGTGCCTGTCCCAACACCAAGAGCTAGTCTCTCATTGGTTCCCCGTCTTCCCGTTCATCCTCAGGACAAATTGCAACCTGTACGGAACAGGAGGTTAAAGGTGCTGAGGCTCCAAGTAGGGAGATTGCTAGTAAAGTGGCTGGAATGGCGAAGCCGAGCACAAGGAGATGAGAAATGAGGTGCGTTTTAGAAACCTTTCCCCATCACACGGTGTACCATCTTCTGGGTTTCTCATGCATGTTTTCGATGTAGGAAGATGCCCTTGAACCTGGAGATTTGGGACCCATGCGATGGGTAGCACGCAGTATTACTTTAAAGGGTCTGCGTTTGCTCACCCAACCTCACCAAAACTCTCAGCCCCAAGAGTGTCCACCCTTATGTCTCATCCAGCTGTGGGTCTAGATATGGTCAATCCAGGTTGCATCACAGCCCCTGAACGAATTTTGTAAGAATTTCTCTGTCTTTCCCTGTCTTTGTTTCATGGGTTTTTAAAAGTAATTTATTTTTATAATGGGGTTTAGCTGCTTTTCACGGCTGTGTTTATGCCGCTTTAGACCCACTTGACACACTAAGAGAGAGATATCAATACATAGGTTTTAAGATTATTACTAGTCAGATATATTCTTGTGCGGTGAATCGGGAGTGTTGAGTCCAGTTCTCTGAGCAAGGAGTAGGTCTTGTCTATTACATATTGGGTTTATGGAACGGTATCTGAGCTAATTTGAAAGTCTTGTTTTATGTATCACCCCACCTCACCTTTCCCGTTAAGCAGCCATAGTGTGTTTTCTGCATGTGTGACTCTGTTCTGTTTTGTAATTCAGTTCAAGTGTAACGGATTTTACATTCCCTCTATAAGTGACACCTTATGAGAAGTGTCCTTTTCTGTGTGACTTATTTCACTTAGAATCGTCGTACCTAAATCCACTCAACATGCTGCTACTAGCCTTATGACATTGATTTCATGGCTGAGTGATATTCCATTGTACATAAGGACCACAACTTTTTTATCCATTTTTCGCTTTCCTGGGATATTTAAGGTGGAATGAAGTGGAGGTCCTTGTCAACAGAGCAGCCCTAAACTTTGGGGTGCTTGTGTCTTGCTGATTTTCAATTTTCCCACTTTATCCCCCCATGCGTGGAAGTGCCCTATGCTCTCTAAGCTGTGTTTTTTAGATGTTTCAGGACACACCGTACCCTTCTCCAGAGTGGCTGTTGGCAATTTACATCTCGCCCATCAGTGTAGCAAGGCTCCCATTTCTCCATGGCCTGTCCTGCATTTCTGGTTTTGACACTTTTTTCAGCATGGCCCTTTTGACCGATGGGAAGCGAGGCTTCTTTGTAGCGCTGATTTGCCTTTCCAGGTTGCTTGGTTGGCCAAAAAGGGCGTATGCGTTTTTTCCTGAATATATTCAGGAAAAAACGCATACGCCCTTTTTGGCCAAGGGCATCATTGTCGATGTTTTGCCGCTTTTCATGTGCTTTAAAGGCGATTCGAATCTACCTCCTGAAATCTGTTTCCTGCAATTCTGCCTTGATTTCAAATCCTCTTCTTTGCCTTCCCTCAATATATTTGTGGACGAGAGTTATCATTTATAACTCTGCAGGTTTGTGAATTGCAGTGCCCTGAAGCTCCATTTTACAAGTCGATTTTTTGGGAGCTGGCCACAAAAGCGCAGGATGGCTTCAGGCCCTGTTCTGGTTCCGGGGGGCAGGCTGAGCCTGTGGTTAATTCTTCTTCCTGATGGGAAAATAGAGTGACCTGTGCCTGTCCCAACACCAAGAGCTAGTCTCTCATTGGTTCCCCGTCTTCCCGTTCATCCTCAGGACAAATTGCAACCTGTACGGAACAGGAGGTTAAAGGTGCTGAGGCTCCAAGTAGGGAGATTGCTAGTAAAGTGGCTGGAATGGCGAAGCCGAGCACAAGGAGATGAGAAATGAGGTGCGTTTTAGAAACCTTTCCCCATCACACGGTGTACCATCTTCTGGGTTTCTCATGCATGTTTTCGATGTAGGAAGATGCCCTTGAACCTGGAGATTTGGGACCCATGCGATGGGTAGCACGCAGTATTACTTTAAAGGGTCTGCGTTTGCTCACCCAACCTCACCAAAACTCTCAGCCCCAAGAGTGTCCACCCTTATGTCTCATCCAGCTGTGGGTCTAGATATGGTCAATCCAGGTTGCATCACAGCCCCTGAACGAATTTTGTAAGAATTTCTCTGTCTTTCCCTGTCTTTGTTTCATGGGTTTTTAAAAGTAATTTATTTTTATAATGGGGTTTAGCTGCTTTTCACGGCTGTGTTTATGCCGCTTTAGACCCACTTGACACACTAAGAGAGAGATATCAATACATAGGTTTTAAGATTATTACTAGTCAGATATATTCTTGTGCGGTGAATCGGGAGTGTTGAGTCCAGTTCTCTGAGCAAGGAGTAGGTCTTGTCTATTACATATTGGGTTTATGGAACGGTATCTGAGCTAATTTGAAAGTCTTGTTTTATGTATCACCCCACCTCACCTTTCCCGTTAAGCAGCCATAGTGTGTTTTCTGCATGTGTGACTCTGTTCTGTTTTGTAATTCAGTTCAAGTGTAACGGATTTTACATTCCCTCTATAAGTGACACCTTATGAGAAGTGTCCTTTTCTGTGTGACTTATTTCACTTAGAATCGTCGTACCTAAATCCACTCAACATGCTGCTACTAGCCTTATGACATTGATTTCATGGCTGAGTGATATTCCATTGTACATAAGGACCACAACTTTTTTATCCATTTTTCGCTTTCCTGGGATATTTAAGGTGGAATGAAGTGGAGGTCCTTGTCAACAGAGCAGCCCTAAACTTTGGGGTGCTTGTGTCTTGCTGATTTTCAATTTTCCCACTTTATCCCCCCATGCGTGGAAGTGCCCTATGCTCTCTAAGCTGTGTTTTTTAGATGTTTCAGGACACACCGTACCCTTCTCCAGAGTGGCTGTTGGCAATTTACATCTCGCCCATCAGTGTAGCAAGGCTCCCATTTCTCCATGGCCTGTCCTGCATTTCTGGTTTTGACACTTTTTTCAGCATGGCCCTTTTGACCGATGGGAAGCGAGGCTTCTTTGTAGCGCTGATTTGCCTTTCCAGGTTGCTTGGTTGGCCAAAAAGGGCGTATGCGTTTTTTCCTGAATATATTCAGGAAAAAACGCATACGCCCTTTTTGGCCAAGGGCATCATTGTCGATGTTTTGCCGCTTTTCATGTGCTTTAAAGGCGATTCGAATCTACCTCCTGAAATCTGTTTCCTGCAATTCTGCCTTGATTTCAAATCCTCTTCTTTGCCTTCCCTCAATATATTTGTGGACGAGAGTTATCATTTATAACTCTGCAGGTTTGTGAATTGCAGTGCCCTGAAGCTCCATTTTACAAGTCGATTTTTTGGGAGCTGGCCGCAAAAGCGCAGGATGGCTTCAGGCCCTGTTCTGGTTCCGGGGGGCAGGCTGAGCCTGTGGTTAATTCTTCTTCCTGATGGGAAAATAGAGTGACCTGTGCCTGTCCCAACACCAAGAGCTAGTCTCTCATTGGTTCCCCGTCTTCCCGTTCATCCTCAGGACAAATTGCAACCTGTACGGAACAGGAGGTTAAAGGTGCTGAGGCTCCAAGTAGGGAGATTGCTAGTAAAGTGGCTGGAATGGCGAAGCCGAGCACAAGGAGATGAGAAATGAGGTGCGTTTTAGAAACCTTTCCCCATCACACGGTGTACCATCTTCTGGGTTTCTCATGCATGTTTTCGATGTAGGAAGATGCCCTTGAACCTGGAGATTTGGGACCCATGCGATGGGTAGCACGCAGTATTACTTTAAAGGGTCTGCGTTTGCTCACCCAACCTCACCAAACCTCTCAGCCCCAAGAGTGTCCACCCTTATGTCTCATCCAGCTGTGGGTCTAGATATGGTCAATCCAGGTTGCATCACAGCCCCTGAACGAATTGTGTAAGAATTTCTCTCTCTTTCCCTGTCTTTGTTTCATGGGTTTTTAAAAGTAATTTATTTTTATAATGGGGTTTACCTGCTTTTCACGGCTGTGTTTATGCCGCTTTACACCCACTTGACACACTAACAGAGAGATATCAATACATAGGTTTTAAGATTATTACTAGTCAGATATATTCTTGTGCGGTGAATCGGGCGTGTTGAGTCCAGTTCTCTGAGCAAGGAGTAGGTCTTGTCTATTACATATTGGGTTTATGGAACGGTATCTGAGCTAATTTGAAGCTCTTGTTTTATGTATCACCCCACCTCAACTTTCCCGTTAAGCAGCCATAGTGTGTTTTCTGCATGTGTGACTCTGTTCTGTTTTGTAATTCAGTTCAAGTGTAACGGTTTTTACATTCCCTCTATAAGTGACACCTTATGAGAAGTGTCCTTTTCTGTGTGACTTATTTCACTTAGAATCGTCGTACCTAAATCCACTCATCATGCTGCTACTAGCCTTATGACATTGATTTCATGGCTGAGTGATATTCCATTGTACATAAGGACCACAACTTTTTTATCCATTTTTCGCTTTCCTGGGATATTTAAGGTGGAATGAAGTGGAGGTCCTTGTCAACAGAGCAGCCCTAAACTTTGGGGTGCTTGTGTCTTGCTGATTTTCAATTTTCCCACTTTATCCCCCCATGCGTGGAAGTGCCCTATGCTCTCTAAGCTGTGTTTTTTAGATGTTTCAGGACACACCGTACCCTTCTCCAGAGTGGCTGTTGGCAATTTACATCCCGCCCATCAGTGTAGCAAGGCTCCCATTTCTCCATGGCCTGTCCTGCATTTCTGGTTTTGACACTTTTTTCAGCATGGCCCTTTTGACCGATGGGAAGCGAGACTTCTTTGTAGCGCTGATTTGCCTTTCCAGGTTGCTTGGTTGGCCAAAAAGGGCGTATGCGTTTTTTCCTGAATATATTCAGGAAAAAACGCATACGCCCTTTTTGGCCAAGGGCATCATTGTCGATGTTTTGCCGCTTTTCATGTGCTTTAAAGGCGATTCGAATCTACCTCCTGAAATCTGTTTCCTGCAATTCTGCCTTGATTTCAAATCCTCTTCTTTGCCTTCCCTCAATATATTTGTGGACGAGAGTTATCATTTATAACTCTGCAGGTTTGTGAATTGCAGTGACCTGAAGCTCCATTTTACAAGTAGCTTTTTCGGGAGCTGGCCGCAAAAGAGCAGGATGGCTTCAGGCCCTGTTCTGGTTCCGGGGGGCAGTCTGAGCCTGTGGTTAATTCTTCTTCCTGATGGGAAAATAGAGTGACCTGTGCCTGTCCCAACACCAAGAGCTAGTCTCTCATTGGTTCCCCGTCTTCCCGTTCATCCTCAGGACAAATTGCAACCTGTACGGAACAGGAGGTTAAAGGTGCTGAGGCTCCAAGTAGGGAGATTGCTAGTAAAGTGGCTGGAATGGCGAAGCCGAGCACAAGGAGATGAGAAATGAGGTGCGTTTTAGAAACCTTTCCCCATCACACGGTGTACCATCTTCTGGGTTTCTCATGCATGTTTTCGATGTAGGAAGATGCCCTTGAACCTGGAGATTTGGGACCCATGCGATGGGTAGCACGCAGTATTACTTTAAAGGGTCTGCGTTTGCTCACCCAACCTCACCAAACCTCTCAGCCCCAAGAGTGTCCACCCTTATGTCTCATCCAGCTGTGGGTCTAGATATGGTCAATCCAGGTGGCATCACAGCCCCTGAACGAATTTTGTAAGAATTTCTCTCTCTTTCACTGTCTTTGTTTCACGGGTTTTTAAAATTAATTTATTTTTATAATGGGGTTTAGCTGCTTTTCACGGCTGTGTTTATGCCGCTTTACACCCACTTGACACACTAACAGAGAGATATCAATACATAGGTTTTAAGATTATTACTAGTCAGATATATTCTTGTGCGGTGAATCGGGCGTGTTGAGTCCAGTTCTCTGAGCAAGGAGTAGGTCTTGTCTATTACATATTGGGTTTATGGAACGGTATCTGAGCTAATTTGAAGCTCTTGTTTTATGTATCACCCCACCTCACCTTTCCCGTTAAGCAGCCATAGTGTGTTTTCTGCATGTGTGACTCTGTTCTGTTTTGTAATTCAGTTCAAGTGTAACGGTTTTTACATTCCCTCTATAAGTGACACCTTATGAGAAGTGTCCTTTTCTGTGTGACTTATTTCACTTAGAATTGTCGTACCTAAATCCACTCATCATGCTGCTACTAGCCTTATGACATTGATTTCATGGCTGAGTGATATTCCATTGTACATAAGGACCACAACTTTTTGATCCATTTTTCGCTTTCCTGGGATATTTAAGGTGGAATGAAGTGGAGGTCCTTGTCAACAGAGCAGCCCTAAACTTTGGGGTGCTTGTGTCTTGCTGATTTTCAATTTTCCCACTTTATCCCCCCATGCGTGGAAGTGCCCTATGCTCTCTAAGCTGTGTTTTTTAGATGTTTCAGGACACACCGTACCCTTCTCCAGAGTGGCTGTTGGCAATTTACATCCCGCCCATCAGTGTAGCAAGGCTCCCATTTCTCCATGGCCTGTCCTGCATTTCTGGTTTTGACACTTTTTTCAGCATGGCCCTTTTGACCGATGGGAATCGAGACTTCTTTGTAGCGCTGATTTGCCTTTCCAGGTTGCTTGGTTGGCCAAAAAGGGCGTATGCGTTTTTTCCTGAATATATTCAGGAAAAAATGCATACGCCCTTTTTGGCCAAGGGCATCATTGTCGATGTTTTGCCGCTTTTCATGTGCTTTAAAGGCGATTCGAATCTACCTCCTGAAATCTGTTTCCTGCAATTCTGCCTTGATTTCAAATCCTCTTCTTTGCCTTCCCTCAATATATTTGTGGACGAGAGTTATCATTTATAACTCTGCAGGTTTGTGAATTGCAGTGCCCTGAAGCTCCATTTTACAAGTCGCTTTTTCGGGAGCTGGCCGCAAAAGAGCAGGATGGCTTCAGGCCCTGTTCTGGTTCCGGGGGGCAGTCTGAGCCTGTGGTTAATTCTTCTTCCTGATGGGAAAATAGAGTGACCTGTGCCTGTCCCAACACCAAGAGCTAGTCTCTCATTGGTTCCCCGTCTTCCCGTTCATCCTCAGGACAAATTGCAACCTGTACGGAACAGGAGGTTAAAGGTGCTGAGGCTCCAAGTAGGGAGATTGCTAGTAAAGTGGCTGGAATGGCGAAGCCGAGCACAAGGAGATGAGAAATGAGGTGCGTTTTAGAAACCTTTCCCCATCACACGGTGTACCATCTTCTGGGTTTCTCATGCATGTTTTCGATGTAGGAAGATGCCCTTGAACCTGGAGATTTGGGACCCATGCGATGGGTAGCACGCAGTATTACTTTAAAGGGTCTGCGTTTGCTCACCCAACCTCACCAAACCTCTCAGCCCCAAGAGTGTCCACCCTTATGTCTCATCCAGCTGTGGGTCTAGATATGGTCAATCCAGGTTGCATCACAGCCCCTGAACGAATTGTGTAAGAATTTCTCTCTCTTTCCCTGTCTTTGTTTCATGGGTTTTTAAAAGTAATTTATTTTTATAATGGGGTTTACCTGCTTTTCACGGCTGTGTTTATGCCGCTTTACACCCACTTGACACACTAACAGAGAGATATCAATACATAGGTTTTAAGATTATTACTAGTCAGATATATTCTTGTGCGGTGAATCGGGCGTGTTGAGTCCAGTTCTCTGAGCAAGGAGTAGGTCTTGTCTATTACATATTGGGTTTATGGAACGGTATCTGAGCTAATTTGAAACTCTTGTTTTATGTATCACCCCACCTCAACTTTCCCGTTAAGCAGCCATAGTGTGTTTTCTGCATGTGTGACTCTGTTCTGTTTTGTAATTCAGTTCAAGTGTAACGGTTTTTACATTCCCTCTATAAGTGACACCTTATGAGAAGTGTCCTTTTCTGTGTGACTTATTTCACTTAGAATCGTCGTACCTAAATCCACTCATCATGCTGCTACTAGCCTTATGACATTGATTTCATGGCTGAGTGATATTCCATTGTACATAAGGACCACAACTTTTTTATCCATTTTTCGCTTTCCTGGGATATTTAAGGTGGAATGAAGTGGAGGTCCTTGTCAACAGAGCAGCCCTAAACTTTGGGGTGCTTGTGTCTTGCTGATTTTCAATTTTCCCACTTTATCCCCCCATGCGTGGAAGTGCCCTATGCTCTCTAAGCTGTGTTTTTTAGATGTTTCAGGACACACCGTACCCTTCTCCAGAGTGGCTGTTGGCAATTTACATCCCGCCCATCAGTGTAGCAAGGCTCCCATTTCTCCATGGCCTGTCCTGCATTTCTGGTTTTGACACTTTTTTCAGCATGGCCCTTTTGACAGATGGGAAGCGAGACTTCTTTGTAGCGCTGATTTGCCTTTCCAGGTTGCTTGGTTGGCCAAAAAGGGCGTATGCGTTTTTTCCTGAATATATTCAGGAAAAAACGCATACGCCCTTTTTGGCCAAGGGCATCATTGTCGATGTTTTGCCACTTTTCATGTGCTTTAAAGGCGATTCGAATCTACCTCCTGAAATCTGTTTCCTGCAATTCTGCCTTGATTTCAAATCCTCTTCTTTGCCTTCCCTCAATATATTTGTGGACGAGAGTTATCATTTATAACTCTGCAGGTTTGTGAATTGCAGTGACCTGAAGCTCCATTTTACAAGTCGCTTTTTCGGGAGCTGGCCGCAAAAGAGCAGGATGGCTTCAGGCCCTGTTCTGGTTCCGGGGGGCAGTCTGAGCCTGTGGTTAATTCTTCTTCCTGATGGGAAAATAGAGTGACCTGTGCCTGTCCCAACACCAAGAGCTAGTCTCTCATTGGTTCCCCGTCTTCCCGTTCATCCTCAGGACAAATTGCAACCTGTACGGAACAGGAGGTTAAAGGTGCTGAGGCTCCAAGTAGGGAGATTGCTAGTAAAGTGGCTGGAATGGCGAAGCCGAGCACAAGGAAATGAGAAATGAGGTGCGTTTTAGAAACCTTTCCCCATCACACGGTGTACCATCTTCTGGGTTTCTCATGCATGTTTTCGATGTAGGAAGATGCCCTTGAACCTGGAGATTTGGGACCCATGCGATGGGTAGCACGCAGTATTACTTTAAAGGGTCTGCGTTTGCTCACCCAACCTCACCAAACCTCTCAGCCCCAAGAGTGTCCACCCTTATGTCTCATCCAGCTGTGGGTCTAGATATGGTCAATCCAGGTGGCATCACAGCCCCTGAACGAATTTTGTAAGAATTTCTCTCTCTTTCACTGTCTTTGTTTCACGGGTTTTTAAAATTAATTTATTTTTATAATGGGGTTTAGCTGCTTTTCACGGCTGTGTTTATGCCGCTTTACACCCACTTGACACATTAACAGAGAGATATCAATACATAGGTTTTAAGATTATTACTAGTCAGATATATTCTTGTGCGGTGAATCGGGCGTGTTGAGTCCAGTTCTCTGAGCAAGGAGTAGGTCTTGTCTATTACATATTGGGTTTATGGAACGGTATCTGAGCTAATTTGAAGCTCTTGTTTTATGTATCACCCCACCTCACCTTTCCCGTTAAGCAGCCATAGTGTGTTTTCTGCATGTTTGACTCTGTTCTGTTTTGTAATTCAGTTCAAGTGTAACGGTTTTTACATTCCCTCTATAAGTGACACCTTATGAGAAGTGTCCTTTTCTGTGTGACTTATTTCACTTAGAATTGTCGTACCTAAATCCACTCATCATGCTGCTACTAGCCTTATGACATTGATTTCATGGCTGAGTGATATTCCATTGTACATAAGGACCACAACTTTTTGATCCATTTTTCGCTTTCCTGGGATATTTAAGGTGGAATGAAGTGGAGGTCCTTGTCAACAGAGCAGCCCTAAACTTTGGGGTGCTTGTGTCTTGCTGATTTTCAATTTTCCCACTTTATCCCCCCATGCGTGGAAGTGCCCTATGCTCTCTAAGCTGTGTTTTTTAGATGTTTCAGGACACACCGTACCCTTCTCCAGAGTGGCTGTTGGCAATTTACATCCCGCCCATCAGTGTAGCAAGGCTCCCATTTCTCCATGGCCTGTCCTGCATTTCTGGTTTTGACACTTTTTTCAGCATGGCCCTTTTGACCGATGGGAAGCGAGACTTCTTTGTAGCGCTGATTTGCCTTTCCAGGTTGCTTGGTTGGCCAAAAAGGGCGTATGCGTTTTTTCCTGAATATATTCAGGAAAAAACGCATACGCCCTTTTTGGCCAAGGGCATCATTGTCGATGTTTTGCCGCTTTTC
Organism: Balaenoptera physalus; assembly: GCF_965194825.1. Lineage (NCBI taxonomy): Eukaryota > Metazoa > Chordata > Mammalia > Artiodactyla > Balaenopteridae > Balaenoptera > Balaenoptera physalus. The sequence goes on along the minus strand of NW_028126544.1, from coordinate 1,248,336 downwards.
ATGTGCTTTAAAGGCGATTCGAATCTACCTCCTGAAATCTGTTTCCTGCAATTCTGCCTTGATTTCAAATCCTCTTCTTTGCCTTCCCTCAATATATTTGTGGACGAGAGTTATCATTTATAACTCTGCAGGTTTGTGAATTGCAGTGCCCTGAAGCTCCATTTTACAAGTCGCTTTTTCGGGAGCTGGCCGCAAAAGAGCAGGATGGCTTCAGGCCCTGTTCTGGTTCCGGGGGGCAGTCTGAGCCTGTGGTTAATTCTTCTTCCTGATGGGAAAATAGAGTGACCTGTGCCTGTCCCAACACCAAGAGCTAGTCTCTCATTGGTTCCCCGTCTTCCCGTTCATCCTCAGGACAAATTGCAACCTGTACGGAACAGGAGGTTAAAGGTGCTGAGGCTCCAAGTAGGGAGATTGCTAGTAAAGTGGCTGGAATGGCGAAGCCGAGCACAAGGAGATGAGAAATGAGGTGCGTTTTAGAAACCTTTCCCCATCACACGGTGTACCATCTTCTGGGTTTCTCATGCATGTTTTCGATGTAGGAAGATGCCCTTGAACCTGGAGATTTGGGACCCATGCGATGGGTAGCACGCAGTATTACTTTAAAGGGTCTGCGTTTGCTCACCCAACCTCACCAAACCTCTCAGCCCCAAGAGTGTCCACCCTTATGTCTCATCCAGCTGTGGGTCTAGATATGGTCAATCCAGGTTGCATCACAGCCCCTGAACGAATTGTGTAAGAATTTCTCTCTCTTTCCCTGTCTTTGTTTCATGGGTTTTTAAAAGTAATTTATTTTTATAATGGGGTTTACCTGCTTTTCACGGCTGTGTTTATGCCGCTTTACACCCACTTGACACACTAACAGAGAGATATCAATACATAGGTTTTAAGATTATTACTAGTCAGATATATTCTTGTGCGGTGAATCGGGCGTGTTGAGTCCAGTTCTCTGAGCAAGGAGTAGGTCTTGTCTATTACATATTGGGTTTATGGAACGGTATCTGAGCTAATTTGAAACTCTTGTTTTATGTATCACCCCACCTCAACTTTCCCGTTAAGCAGCCATAGTGTGTTTTCTGCATGTTTGACTCTGTTCTGTTTTGTAATTCAGTTCAAGTGTAACGGTTTTTACATTCCCTCTATAAGTGACACCTTATGAGAAGTGTCCTTTTCTGTGTGACTTATTTCACTTAGAATCGTCGTACCTAAATCCACTCATCATGCTGCTACTAGCCTTATGACATTGATTTCATGGCTGAGTGATATTCCATTGTACATAAGGACCACAACTTTTTTATCCATTTTTCGCTTTCCTGGGATATTTAAGGTGGAATGAAGTGGAGGTCCTTGTCAACAGAGCAGCCCTAAATTTTGGGGTCCTTGTTTCTTGCTGATTTTCAATTTTCCCACTTTATCCCCCCATGCGTGGAAGTGCCCTATGCTCTCTAAGCTGTGTTTTTTAGATGTTTCAGGACACACCGTACACTTCTCCAGAGTGGCTGTTGGCAATTTACATCCCGCCCATCAGTGTAGCAAGGCTCCCATTTCTCCATGGCCTGTCCTGCATTTCTGGTTTTGACACTTTTTTCAGCATGGCCCTTTTGACCGATGGGAAGCGAGACTTCTTTGTAGCGCTGATTTGCCTTTCCAGGTTGCTTGGTTGGCCAAAAAGGGCGTATGCGTTTTTTCCTGAATATATTCAGGAAAAAACGCATACGCCCTTTTTGGCCAAGGGCATCATTGTCAACGTTTTGCCGCTTTTCATGTGCTTTAAAGGCGATTCGAATCTACCTCCTGAAATCTGTTTCCTGCAATTCTGCCTTGATTTCAAATCCTCTTCTTTGCCTTCCCTCAATATATTTGTGGACGAGAGTTATCATTTATAACTCTGCAGGTTTCTGAATTGCAGTGCCCTGAAGCTCCATTTTACAAGTCGCTTTTTTGGGAGCTGGCCGCAAAAGCGCAGGATGGCTTCAGGCCCTGTTCTGGTTCCGGGGGGCAGGCTGAGCCTGTGGTTAATTCTTCTTCCTGATGGGAAAATAGAGTGACCTGTGCCTGTCCCAACACCAAGAGCTAGTCTCTCATTGGTTCCCCGTCTTCCCGTTCATCCTCAGGACAAATTGCAACCTGTACGGAACAGGAGGTTAAAGGTGCTGATGCTCCAATAAGGGAGATTGCTGATAAAGTGGCTAGAATGGCGAACCCGAGCACAAGGAAATGAGAAATGAGGTGCGTTTTAGAAACCTTTCCCCATCACACGGTGTACCATCTTCTGGGTTTCTCATGCATGTTTTCGATGTAGGAAGATGCCCTTGAACCTGGAGATTTGGGACCCATGCGATGGGTAGCACGCAGTATTACTTTAAAGGGTCTGCGTTTGCTCACCCAACCTCACCAAACCTCTCAGCCCCAAGAGTGTCCACCCTTATGTCTCATCCATCTGTGGGTCTAGATATGGTCAATCCAGGTTGCATCACAGCCCCTGAACGAATTGTGTAAGAATTTCTCTCTCTTTCCCTGTCTTTGTTTCATGGGTTTTTAAAAGTAATTTATTTTTATAATGGGGTTTAGCTGCTTTTCACGGCTGTGTTTATGCCGCTTTACACCCACTTGACACACTAACAGAGAGATATCAATACATAGGTTTTAAGATTATTACTAGTCAGATATATTCTTGTGCGGTGAATCGGGCGTGTTGAGTCCAGTTCTCTGAGCAAGGAGTAGGTCTTGTCTATTACATATTGGGTTTATGGAACGGTATCTGAGCTAATTTGAAACTCTTGTTTTATGTATCACCCCACCTCACCTTTCCCGTTAAGCAGCCATAGTGTGTTTTCTGCATGTGTGACTCTGTTCTGTTTTGTAATTCAGTTCAAGTGTAACGGTTTTTACATTCCCTCTATAAGTGACACCTTATGAGAAGTGTCCTTTTCTGTGTGACTTATTTCACTTAGAATCGTCTTACCTAAATCCACTCATCATGCTGCTACTAGCCTTATGACATTGATTTCATGGCTGAGTGATATTCCATTGTACATAAGGACCACAGCTTTTGTATCCATTTTTCGCTTTCCTGGGATATTTAAGGTGGAATGAAGTGGAGGTCCTTGTCAACAGAGCAGCCCTAAACTTTGGGGTGCTTGTGTCTTGCTGATTTTCAATTTTCCCACTTTATCCCCCATGCGTGGAAGTGCCCTATGCTCTCTAAGCTGTGTTTTTTAGATGTTTCAGGACACACCGTACCCTTCTCCAGAGTGGCTGTTGGCAATTTACATCCCGCCCATCAGTGTAGCAAGGCTCCCATTTCTCCATGGCCTGTCCTGCATTTCTGGTTTTGACACTTTTTTCAGCATGGCCCTTTTGACCGATGGGAAGCGAGACTTCTTTGTAGCGCTGATTTGCCTTTCCAGGTTGCTTGGTTGGCCAAAAAGGGCGTATGCGTGTTTTCCTGAATATATTCAGGAAAACACGCATACGCCCTTTTTGTCCCAGGGCATCATTGTCAACGTTTTGCCGCTTTTCATTTGCTTTAAAGGCGATTCGAATCTACCTCCTGAAATCAGTTTCCTGCAATTCTGCCTTGATTTCACATCCTCTTCTTTGCCTTCCCTCAATATATTTGTGGACGAGAGTTATCATTTATAACTCTGTAGCTTTGTGAATTGCAGTGCCCTGAAGCTCCATTTTACAACTCGCTTTTTTGGGAGCTGGCCGCAAAAGCGCAGGATGGCTTCAGGCCCTGTTCTGGTTCCGGGGGGCAGTCTGAGCCTGTGGTTAATTCTTCTTCCTGATGGGAAAATAGAGTGACCTGTGCCTGTCCCAACACCAAGAGCTAGTCTCTCATTGGTTCCCCGTCTTCCCGTTCATCCTCAGGACAAATTGCAACCTGTACGGAACAGGAGGTTAAAGGTGCTGAGGCTCCAAGTAGGGAGATTGCTAGTAAAGTGGCTGGAATGGTGAAGCCGAGCACAAGGAGATGAGAAATGAGGTGCGTTTTAGAAACCTTTCCCCATCACACGGTGTACCATCTTCTGGGTTTCTCATGCATGTTTTCGATGTAGGAAGATGCCCTTGAACCTGGAGATTTGGGACCCATGCGATGGGTAGCACGCAGTATTACTTTAAAGGGTCTGCGTTTGCTCACCCAACCTCACCAAACCTCTCAGCCCCAAGAGTGTCCACCCTTATGTCTCATCCAGCTGTGGGTCTAGATATGGTCAATCCAGGTTGCATCACATCCCCTGAACGAATTGTGTAAGTATTTCTCTGTCTTTCCCTGTCTTTGTTTCATGGGTTTTTAAAAGTAATTTATTTTTATAATGGGGTTTAGCTGCTTTTCACGGCTGTGTTTATGCCGCTTTACACCCACTTGACACACTAACAGAGAGATATCAATACATAGGTTTTAAGATTATTACTAGTCAGATATATTCTTGTGCGGTGAATCGGGCGTGTTGAGTCCAGTTCTCTGAGCAAGGAGTAGGTCTTGTCTATTACATATTGGGTTTATGGAACGGTATCTGAGCTAATTTGAAGCTCTTGTTTTATGTATCACCCCACCTCACCTTTCCCGTTAAGCAGCCATAGTGTGTTTTCTGCATGTGTGACTCTGTTCTGTTTTGTAATTCAGTTCAAGTGTAACGGTTTTTACAGTCCCTCTATAAGTGACATCTTATGAGAAGTGTCCTTTTCTGTGTGACTTATTTCACTTAGAATTGTCGTACCTAAATCCACTCATCATGCTGCTACTAGCCTTATGACATTGATTTCATGGCTGAGTGATATTCCATTGTACATAAGGACCACAACTTTTTTATCCATTTTTCGCTTTCCTGGGATATTTAAGGTGGAATGAAGTGGAGGTCCTTGTCAACAGAGCAGCCCTAAACTTTGGGGTGCTTGTGTCTTGCTGATTTTCAATTTTCCCACTTTATCCCCCCATGCGTGGAAGTGCCCTATGCTCTCTAAGCTGTGTTTTTTAGATGTTTCAGGACACACCGTACCCTTCTCCAGAGTGGCTGTTGGCAATTTACATCCCGCCCATCAGTGTAGCAAGGCTCCCATTTCTCCATGGCCTGTCCTGCATTTCTGGTTTTGACACTTTTTTCAGCATGGCCCTTTTGACCGATGGGAAGCGAGACTTCTTTGTAGCGCTGATTTGCCTTTCCAGGTTGGTTGGTTGGCCAAAAAGGGCGTATGCGTTTTTTCCTGAATATATTCAGGAAAAAACGCATACGCCCTTTTTGGCCAAGGGCATCATTGTCGATGTTTTGCCGCTTTTCATGTGCTTTAAAGGCGATTCGAATCTACCTCCTGAAATCTGTTTCCTGCAATTCTGCCTTGATTTCAAATCCTCTTCTTTGCCTTCCCTCAATATATTTGTGGACGAGAGTTATCATTTATAACTCTGCAGGTTTGTGAATTGCAGTGCCCTGAAGCTCCATTTTACAAGTCGCTTTTTCGGGAGCTGGCCGCAAAAGAGCAGGATGGCTTCAGGCCCTGTTCTGGTTCCGGGGGGCAGTCTGATCCTGTGGTTAATTCTTCTTCCTGATGGGAAAATAGAGTGACCTGTGCCTGTCCCAACACCAAGAGCTAGTCTCTCATTGGTTCCCCGTCTTCCCGTTCATCCTCAGGACAAATTGCAACCTGTACGGAACAGGAGGTTAAAGGTGCTGAGGCTCCAAGTAGGGAGATTGCTAGTAAAGTGGCTGGAATGGCGAAGCCGAGCACAAGGAGATGAGAAATGAGGTGCGTTTTAGAAACCTTTCCCCATCACACGGTGTACCATCTTCTGGGTTTCTCATGCATGTTTTCGATGTAGGAAGATGCCCTTGAACCTGGAGATTTGGGACCCATGCGATGGGTAGCACGCAGTATTACTTTAAAGGGTCTGCGTTTGCTCACCCAACCTCACCAAACCTCTCAGCCCCAAGAGTGTCCACCCTTATGTCTCATCCAGCTGTGGGTCTAGATATGGTCAATCCAGGTTGCATCACAGCCCCTGAACGAATTGTGTAAGAATTTCTCTCTCTTTCCCTGTCTTTGTTTCATGGGTTTTTAAAAGTAATTTATTTTTATAATGGGGTTTACCTGCTTTTCACGGCTGTGTTTATGCCGCTTTACACCCACTTGACACACTAACAGAGAGATATCAATACATAGGTTTTAAGATTATTACTAGTCAGATATATTCTTGTGCGGTGAATCGGGCGTGTTGAGTCCAGTTCTCTGAGCAAGGAGTAGGTCTTGTCTATTACATATTGGGTTTATGGAACGGTATCTGAGCTAATTTGAAACTCTTGTTTTATGTATCACCCCACCTCAACTTTCCCGTTAAGCAGCCATAATGTGTTTTCTGCATGTTTGACTCTGTTCTGTTTTGTAATTCAGTTCAAGTGTAACGGTTTTTACATTCCCTCTATAAGTGACACCTTATGAGAAGTGTCCTTTTCTGTGTGACTTATTTCACTTAGAATCGTCGTACCTAAATCCACTCATCATGCTGCTACTAGCCTTATGACATTGATTTCATGGCTGAGTGATATTCCATTGTACATAAGGACCACAACTTTTTTATCCATTTTTCGCTTTCCTGGGATATTTAAGGTGGAATGAAGTGGAGGTCCTTGTCAACAGAGCAGCCCTAAATTTTGGGGTCCTTGTTTCTTGCTGATTTTCAATTTTCCCACTTTATCCCCCCATGCGTGGAAGTGCCCTATGCTCTCTAAGCTGTGTTTTTTAGATGTTTCAGGACACACCGTACACTTCTCCAGAGTGGCTGTTGGCAATTTACATCCCGCCCATCAGTGTAGCAAGGCTCCCATTTCTCCATGGCCTGTCCTGCATTTCTGGTTTTGACACTTTTTTCAGCATGGCCCTTTTGACCGATGGGAAGCGAGACTTCTTTGTAGCGCTGATTTGCCTTTCCAGGTTGCTTGGTTGGCCAAAAAGGGCGTATGCGTTTTTTCCTGAATATATTCAGGAAAAAACGCATACGCCCTTTTTGGCCAAGGGCATCATTGTCAACGTTTTGCCGCTTTTCATGTGCTTTAAAGGCGATTCGAATCTACCTCCTGAAATCTGTTTCCTGCAATTCTGCCTTGATTTCAAATCCTCTTCTTTGCCTTCCCTCAATATATTTGTGGACGAGAGTTATCATTTATAACTCTGCAGGTTTCTGAATTGCAGTGCCCTGAAGCTCCATTTTACAAGTCGCTTTTTTGGGAGCTGGCCGCAAAAGCGCAGGATGGCTTCAGGCCCTGTTCTGGTTCCGGGGGGCAGGCTGAGCCTGTGGTTAATTCTTCTTCCTGATGGGAAAATAGAGTGACCTGTGCCTGTCCCAACACCAAGAGCTAGTCTCTCATTGGTTCCCCGTCTTCCCGTTCATCCTCAGGACAAATTGCAACCTGTACGGAACAGGAGGTTAAAGGTGCTGATGCTCCAAGAAGGGAGATTGCTGATAAAGTGGCTAGAATGGCGAACCCGAGCACAAGGAAATGAGAAATGAGGTGCGTTTTAGAAACCTTTCCCCATCACACGGTGTACCATCTTCTGGGTTTCTCATGCATGTTTTCGATGTAGGAAGATGCCCTTGAACCTGGAGATTTGGGACCCATGCGATGGGTAGCACGCAGTATTACTTTAAAGGGTCTGCGTTTGCTCACCCAACCTCACCAAACCTCTCAGCCCCAAGAGTGTCCACCCTTATGTCTCATCCAGCTGTGGGTCTAGATATGGTCAATCCAGGTTGCATCACAGCCCCTGAACGAATTGTGTAAGAATTTCTCTCTCTTTCCCTGTCTTTGTTTCATGGGTTTTTAAAAGTAATTTATTTTTATAATGGGGTTTAGCTGCTTTTCACGGCTGTGTTTATGCCGCTTTACACCCACTTGACACACTAACAGAGAGATATCAATACATAGGTTTTAAGATTATTACTAGTCAGATATATTCTTGTGCGGTGAATCGGGCGTGTTGAGTCCAGTTCTCTGAGCAAGGAGTAGGTCTTGTCTATTACATATTGGGTTTATGGAATGGTATCTGAGCTAATTTGAAACTCTTGTTTTATGTATCACCCCACCTCACCTTTCCCGTTAAGCAGCCATAGTGTGTTTTCTGCATGTGTGACTCTGTTCTGTTTTGTAATTCAGTTCAAGTGTAACGGTTTTTACATTCCCTCTATAAGTGACACCTTATGAGAAGTGTCCTTTTCTGTGTGACTTATTTCACTTAGAATCGTCTTACCTAAATCCACTCATCATGCTGCTACTAGCCTTATGACATTGATTTCATGGCTGAGTGATATTCCATTGTACATAAGGACCACAGCTTTTGTATCCATTTTTCGCTTTCCTGGGATATTTAAGGTGGAATGAAGTGGAGGTCCTTGTCAACAGAGCAGCCCTAAACTTTGGGGTGCTTGTGTCTTGCTGATTTTCAATTTTCCCACTTTATCCCCCCATGCGTGGAAGTGCCCTATGCTCTCTAAGCTGTGTTTTTTAGATGTTTCAGGACACACCGTACCCTTCTCCAGAGTGGCTGTTGGCAATTTACATCCCGCCCATCAGTGTAGCAAGGCTCCCATTTCTCCATGGCCTGTCCTGCATTTCTGGTTTTGACACTTTTTTCAGCATGGCCCTTTTGACCGATGGGAAGCGAGACTTCTTTGTAGCGCTGATTTGCCTTTCCAGGTTGCTTGGTTGGCCAAAAAGGGCGTATGCGTTTTTTCCTGAATATATTCAGGAAAAAACGCATACGCCCTTTTTGGCCAAGGGCATCATTGTTGATGTTTTGCCGCTTTTCATGTGCTTTAAGGGCGATTCGAATCTACCTCCTGAAATCTGTTTCCTGCAATTCTGCCTTGATTTCAAATCCTCTTCTTTGCCTTCCCTCAATATATTTGTGGACGAGAGTTATCATTTATAACTCTGCAGGTTTGTGAATTGCAGTGCCCTGAAGCTCCATTTTACAAGTCGCTTTTTTGGGAGCTGGCGGCAAAAGCGCAGGATGGCTTCAGGCCCTGTTCTGGTTCCGGGGGGCAGTCTGAGCCTGTGGTTAATTCTTCTTCCTGATGGGAAAATAGAGTGACCTGTGCCTGTCCCAACACCAAGAGCTAGTCTCTCATTGGTTCCCCGTCTTCCCGTTCATCCTCAGGACAAATTGCAACCTGTACGGAACAGGAGGTTAAAGGTGCTGAGGCTCCAAGTAGGGAGATTGCTAGTAAAGTGGCTGGAATGGTGAAGCCGAGCACAAGGAGATGAGAAATGAGGTGCGTTTTAGAAACCTTTCCCCATCACACGGTGTACCATCTTCTGGGTTTCTCATGCATGTTTTCGATGTAGGAAGATGCCCTTGAACCTGGAGATTTGGGACCCATGCGATGGGTAGCACGCAGTATTACTTTAAAGGGTCTGCGTTTGCTCACCCAACCTCACCAAACCTCTCAGCCCCAAGAGTGTCCACCCTTATGTCTCATCCAGCTGTGGGTCTAGATATGGTCAATCCAGGTTGCATCACATCCCCTGAACGAATTGTGTAAGAATTTCTCTGTCTTTCCCTGTCTTTGTTTCATGGGTTTTTAAAAGTAATTTATTTTTATAATGGGGTTTAGCTGCTTTTCACGGCTGTGTTTATGCCGCTTTACACCCACTTGACACACTAACAGAGAGATATCAATACATAGGTTTTAAGATTATTACTAGTCAGATATATTCTTGTGCGGTGAATCGGGCGTGTTGAGTCCAGTTCTCTGAGCAAGGAGTAGGTCTTGTCTATTACATATTGGGTTTATGGAACGGTATCTGAGCTAATTTGAAGCTCTTGTTTTATGTATCACCCCACCTCACCTTTCCCGTTAAGCAGCCATAGTGTGTTTTCTGCATGTGTGACTCTGTTCTGTTTTGTAATTCAGTTCAAGTGTAACGGTTTTTACATTCCCTCTATAAGTGACACCTTATGAGAAGTGTCCTTTTCTGTGTGACTTATTTCACTTAGAATTGTCGTACCTAAATCCACTCATCATGCTGCTACTACCTTATGACATTGATTTCATGGCTGAGTGATATTCCATTGTACATAAGGACCACAACTTTTTTATCCATTTTTCGCTTTCCTGGGATATTTAAGGTGGAATGAAGTGGAGGTCCTTGTCAACAGAGCAGCCCTAAACTTTGGGGTGCTTGTGTCTTGCTGATTTTCAATTTTCCCACTTTATCCCCCCATGCGTGGAAGTGCCCTATGCTCTCTAAGCTGTGTTTTTTAGATGTTTCAGGACACACCGTACCCTTCTCCAGAGTGGCTGTTGGCAATTTACATCCCGCCCATCAGTGTAGCAAGGCTCCCATTTCTCCATGGCCTGTCCTGCATTTCTGGTTTTGACACTTTTTTCAGCATGGCCCTTTTGACTGATGGGAAGCGAGACTTCTTTGTAGCGCTGATTTGCCTTTCCAGGTTGCTTGGTTGGCCAAAAAGGGCGTATGCGTTTTTTCCTGAATATATTCAGGAAAAAACGCATACGCCCTTTTTGGCCAAGGGCATCATTGTCAACGTTTTGCTGCTTTTCATGTGCTTTAAAGGTGATTCGAATCTACCTCCTGAAATCTGTTTCCTGCAATTCTGCCTTGATTTCAAATCCTCTTCTTTGCCTTCCCTCAATATATTTGTGGACGAGAGTTATCATTTATATCTGTGCAGGTTTGTGAATTGCAGTGCCCTGAAGCTCCATTTTACAAGTCGCTTTTTTGGGAGCTGGCTGCAAAAGCGCAGGATGGCTTCAGGCCCTGTTCTGGTTCTGGGGGGCAGGCTGAGCCTGTGGTTAATTCTTCATCCTGATGGGAAAATAGAGTGACCTGTGCCTGTCCCAACACCAAGAGCTAGTCTCTCATTGGTTCCCCGTCTTCCCGTTCATCCTCAGGACAAATTGCAACCTGTACGGAACAGGAGGTTAAAGGTGCTGATGCCCCAAGTAGGGAGATTGCTGGTAAAGTGGCTGGAATGGCGAACCCGAGCACAAGGAGATGAGAAATGAGGTGCGTTTTAGAAACCTTTCCCCATCACACGGTTTACCATCTTCTGGGTTTCTCATGCATGTTTTCGATGTAGGAAGATGCCCTTGAACCTGGAGATTTGGGACCCATGCGATGGGTAGCACGCAGTATTACTTTAAAGGGTCTGCGTTTGCTCACCCAACCTCACCAAACCTCTCAGCCCCAAGAGTGTCCACCCTTATGTCTCATCCAGCTGTGGGTCTAGATATGGTCAATCCAGGTTGCATCACAGCCCCTGAACGAATTGTGTAAGAATTTCTCTCTCTTTCCCTGTCTTTGTTTCATGGGTTTTTAAAAGTAATTTATTTTTATAATGGGGTTTACCTGCTTTTCACGGCTGTGTTTATGCCGCTTTACACCCACTTGACACACTAACAGAGAGATATCAATACATAGGTTTTAAGATTATTACTAGTCAGATATATTCTTGTGCAGTGAATCGGGCGTGTTGAGTCCAGTTCTCTGAGCAAGGAGTAGGTCTTGTCTATTACATATTGGGTTTATGGAACGGTATCTGAGCTAATTTGAAACTCTTGTTTTATGTATCACCCCACCTCACCTTTCCCGTTAAGCAGCCATAGTGTGTTTTCTGCATGTGTGACTCTGTTCTGTTTTGTAATTCAGTTCAAGTGTAACGGATTTTACATTCCCTCTATAAGTGACACCTTATGAGAAGTGCCCTTTTCTGTGTGACTTATTTCACTTAGAATCGTCGTACCTAAATCCACTCAACATGCTGCTACTAGCCTTATGACATTGATTTCATGGCTGAGTGATATTCCATTGTACATAAGGACCACAACTTTTTTATCCATTTTTCGCTTTCCTGGGATATTTAAGGTGGAATGAAGTGGAGGTCCTTGTCAACAGAGCAGCCCTAAACTTTGGGGTGCTTGTGTCTTGCTGATTTTCAATTTTCCCACTTTATCCCCCCATGCGTGGAAGTGCCCTATGCTCTCTAAGCTGTGTTTTTTAGATGTTTCAGGACACACCGTACCCTTCTCCAGAGTGGCTGTTGGCAATTTACATCCCGCCCATCAGTGTAGCAAGGCTCCCATTTCTCCATGGCCTGTCCTGCATTTCTGGTTTTGACACTTTTTTCAGCATGGCCCTTTTGACCGATGGGAAGCGAGACTTCTTTGTAGCGCTGATTTGCCTTTCCAGGTTGCTTGGTTGGCCAAAAAGGGCGTATGCGTTTTTTCCTGAATATATTCAGGAAAAAACGCATACGCCCTTTTTGGCCAAGGGCATCATTGTCGATGTTTTGCCGCTTTTCATGTGCTTTAAAGGCGATTCGAATCTACCTCCTGAAATCTGTTTCCTGCAATTCTGCCTTGATTTCAAATCCTCTTCTTTGCCTTCCCTCAATATATTTGTGGACGAGAGTTATCATTTATAACTCTGCAGGTTTGTGAATTGCAGTGCCCTGAAGCTCCATTTTACAAGTCGCTTTTTTGGGAGCTGGCCACAAAAGCGCAGGATGGCTTCAGGCCCTGTTCTGGTTCCGGGGGGCAGGCTGAGCCTGTGGTTAATTCTTCTTCCTGATGGGAAAATAGAGTGACCTGTGCCTGTCCCAACACCAAGAGCTAGTCTCTCATTGGTTCCCCGTCTTCCCGTTCATCCTCAGGACAAATTGCAACCTGTACGGAACAGGAGGTTAAAGGTGCTGAGGCTCCAAGTAGGGAGATTGCTAGTAAAGTGGCTGGAATGGCGAAGCCGAGCACAAGGAGATGAGAAATGAGGTGCGTTTTAGAAACCTTTCCCCATCACACGGTGTACCATCTTCTGGGTTTCTCATGCATGTTTTCGATGTAGGAAGATGCCCTTGAACCTGGAGATTTGGGACCCATGCGATGGGTAGCACGCAGTATTACTTTAAAGGGTCTGCGTTTGCTCACCCAACCTCACCAAACCTCTCAGCCCCAAGAGTGTCCACCCTTATGTCTCATCCAGCTGTGGGTCTAGATATGGTCAATCCAGGTTGCATCACAGCCCCTGAACGAATTGTGTAAGAATTTCTCTCTCTTTCCCTGTCTTTGTTTCATGGGTTTTTAAAAGTAATTTATTTTTATAATGGGGTTTAGCTGCTTTTCACGGCTGTGTTTATGCCGCTTTACACCCACTTGACACACTAACAGAGAGATATCAATACATAGGTTTTAAGATTATTACTAGTCAGATATATTCTTGTGCGGTGAATCGGGCGTGTTGAGTCCAGTTCTCTGAGCAAGGAGTAGGTCTTGTCTATTACATATTGGGTTTATGGAACGGTATCTGAGCTAATTTGAAGCTCTTGTTTTATGTATCACCCCACCTCAACTTTCCCGTTAAGAAGCCATAGTGTGTTTTCTGCATGTGTGACTCTGTTCTGTTTTGTAATTCAGTTCAAGTGTAACGGTTTTTACATTCCCTCTATAAGTGACACCTTATGAGAAGTGTCCTTTTCTGTGTGACTTATTTCACTTAGAATTGTCGTACCTAAATCCACTCATCATGCTGCTACTAGCCTTATGACATTGATTTCATGGCTGAGTGATATTCCATTGTACATAAGGACCACAACTTTTTTATCCATTTTTCGCTTTCCTGGGATATTTAAGGTGGAATGAAGTGGAGGTCCTTGTCAACAGAGCAGCCCTAAATTTTGGGGTCCTTGTTTCTTGCTGATTTTCAATTTTCCCACTTTATCCCCGCATGCGTGGAAGTGCCCTATGCTCTCTAAGCTGTGTTTTTTAGATGTTTCAGGACACACCGTACACTTCTCCAGAGTGGCTGTTGGCAATTTACATCCCGCCCATCAGTGTAGCAAGGCTCCCATTTCTCCATGGCCTGTCCTGCATTTCTGGTTTTGACACTTTTTTCAGCATGGCCCTTTTGACTGATGGGAAGCGAGACTTCTTTGTAGCGCTGATTTGCCTTTCCAGGTTGCTTGGTTGGCCAAAAAGGGCGTATGCGTTTTTTCCTGTATATATTCAGGAAAAAACGCATACGCCCTTTTTGGCCAAGGGCATCATTGTCAACGTTTTGCTGCTTTTCATGTGCTTTAAAGGTGATTCGAATCTACCTCCTGAAATCTGTTTCCTGCAATTCTGCCTTGATTTCAAATCCTCTTCTTTGCCTTCCCTCAATATATTTGTGGACGAGAGTTATCATTTATATCTGTGCAGGTTTGTGAATTGCAGTGCCCTGAAGCTCCATTTTACAAGTCGCTTTTTTGGGAGCTGGCTGCAAAAGCGCAGGATGGCTTCAGGCCCTGTTCTGGTTCTGGGGGGCAGGCTGAGCCTGTGGTTAATTCTTCATCCTGATGGGAAAATAGAGTGACCTGTGCCTGTCCCAACACCAAGAGCTAGTCTCTCATTGGTTCCCCGTCTTCCCGTTCATCCTCAGGACAAATTGCAACCTGTACGGAACAGGAGGTTAAAGGTGCTGATGCCCCAAGTAGGGAGATTGCTGGTAAAGTGGCTGGAATGGCGAACCCGAGCACAAGGAGATGAGAAATGAGGTGCGTTTTAGAAACCTTTCCCCATCACACGGTTTACCATCTTCTGGGTTTCTCATGCATGTTTTCGATGTAGGAAGATGCCCTTGAACCTGGAGATTTGGGACCCATGCGATGGGTAGCACGCAGTATTACTTTAAAGGGTCTGCGTTTGCTCACCCAACCTCACCAAACCTCTCAGCCCCAAGAGTGTCCACCCTTATGTCTCATCCAGCTGTGGGTCTAGATATGGTCAATCCAGGTTGCATCACAGCCCCTGAACGAATTGTGTAAGAATTTCTCTCTCTTTCCCTGTCTTTGTTTCATGGGTTTTTAAAAGTAATTTATTTTTATAATGGGGTTTACCTGCTTTTCACGGCTGTGTTTATGCCGCTTTACACCCACTTGACATACTAACAGAGAGATATCAATACATAGGTTTTAAGATTATTACTAGTCAGATATATTCTTGTGCAGTGAATCGGGCGTGTTGAGTCCAGTTCTCTGAGCAAGGAGTAGGTCTTGTCTATTACATATTGGGTTTATGGAACGGTATCTGAGCTAATTTGAAACTCTTGTTTTATGTATCACCCCACCTCACCTTTCCCGTTAAGCAGCCATAGTGTGTTTTCTGCATGTGTGACTCTGTTCTGTTTTGTAATTCAGTTCAAGTGTAACGGATTTTACATTCCCTCTATAAGTGACACCTTATGAGAAGTGCCCTTTTCTGTGTGACTTATTTCACTTAGAATCGTCGTACCTAAATCCACTCAACATGCTGCTACTAGCCTTATGACATTGATTTCATGGCTGAGTGATATTCCATTGTACATAAGGACCACAACTTTTTTATCCATTTTTCGCTTTCCTGGGATATTTAAGGTGGAATGAAGTGGAGGTCCTTGTCAACAGAGCAGCCCTAAACTTTGGGGTGCTTGTGTCTTGCTGATTTTCAATTTTCCCACTTTATCCCCCCATGCGTGGAAGTGCCCTATGCTCTCTAAGCTGTGTTTTTTAGATGTTTCAGGACACACCGTACCCTTCTCCAGAGTGGCTGTTGGCAATTTACATCCCGCCCATCAGGGTAGCAAGGCTCCCATTTCTCCATGGCCTGTCCTGCATTTCTGGTTTTGACACTTTTTTCAGCATGGCCCTTTTGACCGATGGGAAGCGAGACTTCTTTGTAGCGCTGATTTGCCTTTCCAGGTTGCTTGGTTGGCCAAAAAGGGCGTATGCGTTTTTTCCTGAATATATTCAGGAAAAAACGCATACGCCCTTTTTGGCCAAGGGCATCATTGTCGATGTTTTGCCGCTTTTCATGTGCTTTAAAGGCGATTCGAATCTACCTCCTGAAATCTGTTTCCTGCAATTCTGCCTTGATTTCAAATCCTCTTCTTTGCCTTCCCTCAATATATTTGTGGACGAGAGTTATCATTTATAACTCTGCAGGTTTGTGAATTGCAGTGCCCTGAAGCTCCATTTTACAAGTCGCTTTTTTGGGAGCTGGCCACAAAAGCGCAGGATGGCTTCAGGCCCTGTTCTGGTTCCGGGGGGCAGGCTGAGCCTGTGGTTAATTCTTCTTCCTGATGGGAAAATAGAGTGACCTGTGCCTGTCCCAACACCAAGAGCTAGTCTCTCATTGGTTCCCCGTCTTCCCGTTCATCCTCAGGACAAATTGCAACCTGTACGGAACAGGAGGTTAAAGGTGCTGAGGCTCCAAGTAGGGAGATTGCTAGTAAAGTGGCTGGAATGGCGAAGCCGAGCACAAGGAGATGAGAAATGAGGTGCGTTTTAGAAACCTTTCCCCATCACACGGTGTACCATCTTCTGGGTTTCTCATGCATGTTTTCGATGTAGGAAGATGCCCTTGAACCTGGAGATTTGGGACCCATGCGATGGGTAGCACGCAGTATTACTTTAAAGGGTCTGCGTTTGCTCACCCAACCTCACCAAACCTCTCAGCCCCAAGAGTGTCCACCCTTATGTCTCATCCAGCTGTGGGTCTAGATATGGTCAATCCAGGTTGCATCACAGCCCCTGAACGAATTGTGTAAGAATTTCTCTCTCTTTCCCTGTCTTTGTTTCATGGGTTTTTAAAAGTAATTTATTTTTATAATGGGGTTTAGCTGCTTTTCACGGCTGTGTTTATGCCGCTTTACACCCACATGACACACTAACAGAGAGATATCAATACATAGGTTTTAAGATTATTACTAGTCAGATATATTCTTGTGCGGTGAATCGGGCGTGTTGAGTCCAGTTCTCTGAGCAAGGAGTAGGTCTTGTCTATTACATATTGGGTTTATGGAACGGTATCTGAGCTAATTTGAAGCTCTTGTTTTATGTATCACCCCACCTCAACTTTCCCGTTAAGAAGCCATAGTGTGTTTTCTGCATGTGTGACTCTGTTCTGTTTTGTAATTCAGTTCAAGTGTAACGGTTTTTACATTCCCTCTATAAGTGACACCTTATGAGAAGTGTCCTTTTCTGTGTGACTTATTTCACTTAGAATTGTCGTACCTAAATCCACTCATCATGCTGCTACTAGCCTTATGACATTGATTTCATGGCTGAGTGATATTCCATTGTACATAAGGACCACAACTTTTTGATCCATTTTTCGCTTTCCTGGGATATTTAAGGTGGAATGAAGTGGAGGTCCTTGTCAACAGAGCAGCCCTAAACTTTGGGGTGCTTGTGTCTTGCTGATTTTCAATTTTCCCACTTTATCCCCCCATGCGTGGAAGTGCCCTATGCTCTCTAAGCTGTGTTTTTTAGATGTTTCAGGACACACCGTACCCTTCTCCAGAGTGGCTGTTGGCAATTTACATCCCGCCCATCAGTGTAGCAAGGCTCCCATTTCTCCATGGCCTGTCCTGCATTTCTGGTTTTGACACTTTTTTCAGCATGGCCCTTTTGACCGATGGGAAGCGAGACTTCTTTGTAGCGCTGATTTGCCTTTCCAGGTTGCTTGGTTGGCCAAAAAGGGCGTATGCGTTTTTTCCTGAATATATTCAGGAAAAAACGCATACGCCCTTTTTGGCCAAGGGCATCATTGTCGATGTTTTGCCGCTTTTCATGTGCTTTAAAGGCGATTCGAATCTACCTCCTGAAATCTGTTTCCTGCAATTCTGCCTTGATTTCAAATCCTCTTCTTTGCCTTCCCTCAATATATTTGTGGACGAGAGTTATCATTTATAACTCTGCAGGTTTGTGAATTGCAGTGCCCTGAAGCTCCATTTTACAAGTCGCTTTTTTGGGAGCTGGCCGCAAAAGCGCAGGATGGCTTCAGGCCCTGTTCTGGTTCCGGGGGGCAGGCTGAGCCTGTGGTTAATTCTTCTTCCTGATGGGAAAATAGAGTGACCTGTGCCTGTCCCAACACCAAGAGCTAGTCTCTCATTGGTTCCCCGTCTTCCCGTTCATCCTCAGGACAAATTGCAACCTGTACGGAACAGGAGGTTAAAGGTGCTGAGGCTCCAAGTAGGGAGATTGCTAGTAAAGTGGCTGGAATGGCGAAGCCGAGCACAAGGAGATGAGAAATGAGGTGCGTTTTAGAAACCTTTCCCCATCACACGGTGTACCATCTTCTGGGTTTCTCATGCATGTTTTCGATGTAGGAAGATGCCCTTGAACCTGGAGATTTGGGACCCATGCGATGGGTAGCACGCAGTATTACTTTAAAGGGTCTGCGTTTGCTCACCCAACCTCACCAAACCTCTCAGCCCCAAGAGTGTCCACCCTTATGTCTCATCCAGCTGTGGGTCTACATATGGTCAATCCAGGTTGCATCACAGCCCCTGAACGAATTGTGTAAGAATTTCTCTCTCTTTCCCTGTCTTTGTTTCATGGGTTTTTAAAAGTAATTTATTTTTATAATGGGGTTTAGCTGCTTTTCACGGCTGTGTTTATGCCGCTTTACACCCACTTGACACACTAACAGAGAGATATCAATACATAGGTTTTAAGATTATTACTAGTCAGATATATTCTTGTGCGGTGAATCGGGCGTGTTGAGTCCAGTTCTCTGAGCAAGGAGTAGGTCTTGTCTATTACATATTGGGTTTATGGAACGGTATCTGAGCTAATTTGAAGCTCTTGTTTTATGTATCACCCCACCTCAACTTTCCCGTTAAGCAGCCATAGTGTGTTTTCTGCATGTGTGACTCTGTTCTGTTTTGTAATTCAGTTCAAGTGTAACGATTTTTACATTCCCTCCATAAGTGACACCTTATGAGAAGTGTCCTTTTCTGTGTGACTTATTTCACTTAGAATTGTCGTACCTAAATCCACTCATCATGCTGCTACTAGCCTTATGACATTGATTTCATGGCTGAGTGATATTCCATTGTACATAAGGACCACAACTTTTTTATCCATTTTTCGCTTTCCTGGGATATTTAAGGTGGAATGAAGTGGAGGTCCTTGTCAACAGAGCAGCCCTAAACTTTGGGGTGCTTGTGTCTTGCTGATTTTCAATTTTCCCACTTTATCCCCCCATGCGTGGAAGTGCCCTATGCTCTCTAAGCTGTGTTTTTTAGATGTTTCAGGACACACCGTACCCTTCTCCAGAGTGGCTGTTGGCAATTTACATCCCGCCCATCAGTGTAGCAAGGCTCCCATTTCTCCATGGCCTGTCCTGCATTTCTGGTTTTGACACTTTTTTCAGCATGGCCCTTTTGACCGATGGGAAGCGAGACTTCTTTGTAGCGCTGATTTGCCTTTCCAGGTTGCTTGGTTGGCCAAAAAGGGCGTATGCGTTTTTTCCTGAATATATTCAGGAAAAAACGCATACGCCCTTTTTGGCCAAGGGCATCATTGTCGATGTTTTGCCGCTTTTCATGTGCTTTAAAGGCGATTCGAATCTACCTCCTGAAATCAGTTTCCTGCAATTCTGCCTTGATTTCAAATCCTCTTCTTTGCCTTCCCTCAATATATTTGTGGACGAGAGTTATCATTTATAACTCTGCAGGTTTGTGAATTGCAGTGCCCTGAAGCTCCATTTTACAAGTCGCTTTTTTGGGAGCTGGCCGCAAAAGCGCAGGATGGCTTCAGGCCCTGTTCTGGTTCCGGGGGGCAGGCTGAGCCTGTGGTTAATTCTTCTTCCTGATGGGAAAATAGAGTGACCTGTGCCTGTCCCAACACCAAGAGCTAGTCTCTCATTGGTTCCCCGTCTTCCCGTTCATCCTCAGGACAAATTGCAACCTGTACGGAACAGGAGGTTAAAGGTGCTGAGGCTCCAAGTAGGGAGATTGATAGTAAAGTGGCTGGAATGGCGAAGCCGAGCACAAGGAGATGAGAAATGAGGTGCGTTTTAGAAACCTTTCCCCATCACACGGTGTACCATCTTCTGGGTTTCTCATGCATGTTTTCGATGTAGGAAGATGCCCTTGAACCTGGAGATTTGGGACCCATGCGATGGGTAGCACGCAGTATTACTTTAAAGGGTCTGCGTTTGCTCACCCAACCTCACCAAACCTCTCAGCCCCAAGAGTGTCCACCCTTATGTCTCATCCAGCTGTGGGTCTAGATATGGTCAATCCAGGTTGCATCACAGCCCCTGAACGAATTGTGTAAGAATTTCTCTCTCTTTCCCTGTCTTTGTTTCATGGGTTTTTAAAAGTAATTTATTTTTATAATGGGGTTTAGCTGCTTTTCACGGCTGTGTTTATGCCGCTTTACACCCACTTGACACACTAACAGAGAGATATCAATACATAGGTTTTAAGATTATTACTAGTCAGATATATTCTTGTGCGGTGAATCGGGCGTGTTGAGTCCAGTTCTCTGAGCAAGGAGTAGGTCTTGTCTATTACATATTGGGTTTATGGAACGGTATCTGAGCTAATTTGAAGCTCTTGTTTTATGTATCACCCCACCTCAACTTTCCCGTTAAGCAGCCATAGTGTGTTTTCTGCATGTGTGACTCTGTTCTGTTTTGTAATTCAGTTCAAGTGTAACGATTTTTACATTCCCTCCATAAGTGACACCTTATGAGAAGTGTCCTTTTCTGTGTGACTTATTTCACTTAGAATTGTCGTACCTAAATCCACTCATCATGCTGCTACTAGCCTTATGACATTGATTTCATGGCTGAGTGATATTCCATTGTACATAAGGACCACAACTTTTTTATCCATTTTTCGCTTTCCTGCGATATTTAAGGTGGAATGAAGTGGAGGTCCTTGTCAACAGAGCAGCCCTAAACTTTGGGGTGCTTGTGTCTTGCTGATTTTCAATTTTCCCACTTTATCCCCCCATGCGTGGAAGTGCCCTATGCTCTCTAAGCTGTGTTTTTTAGATGTTTCAGGACACACCGTACCCTTCTCCAGAGTGGCTGTTGGCAATTTACATCCCGCCCATCAGTGTAGCAAGGCTCCCATTTCTCCATGGCCTGTCCTGCATTTCTGGTTTTGACACTTTTTTCAGCATGGCCCTTTTGACCGATGGGAAGCGAGACTTCTTTGTAGTGCTGATTTGCCTTTCCAGGTTGCTTGGTTGGCCAAAAAGGGCGTATGCGTTTTTTCCTGAATATATTCAGGAAAAAACGCATACGCCCTTTTTGGCCAAGGGCATCATTGTCGATGTTTTGCCGCTTTTCATGTGCTTTAAAGGCGATTCGAATCTACCTCCTGAAATCTGTTTCCTGCAATTCTGCCTTGATTTCAAATCCTCTTCTTTGCCTTCCCTCAATATATTTGTGGACGAGAGTTATCATTTATAACTCTGCAGGTTTGTGAATTGCAGTGCCCTGAAGCTCCATTTTACAAGTCGCTTTTTTGGGAGCTGGCCGCAAAAGCGCAGGATGGCTTCAGGCCCTGTTCTGGTTCCGGGGGTCAGTCTGAGCCTGTGGTTAATTCTTCTTCCTGATGGGAAAATAGAGTGACCTGTGCCTGTCCCAACACCAAGAGCTAGTCTCTCATTGGTTCCCCGTCTTCCCGTTCATCCTCAGGACAAATTGCAACCTGTACGGAACAGGAGGTTAAAGGTGCTGAGGCTCCAAGTAGGGAGATTGCTAGTAAAGTGGCTGGAATGGCGAAGCCGAGCACAAGGAGATGAGAAATGAGGTGCGTTTTAGAAACCTTTCCCCATCACACGGTGTACCATCTTCTGGGTTTCTCATGCATGTTTTCGATGTAGGAAGATGCCCTTGAACCTGGAGATTTGGGACCCATGCGATGGGTAGCACGCAGTATTACTTTAAAGGGTCTGCGTTTGCTCACCCAACCTCACCAAACCTCTCAGCCCCAAGAGTGTCCACCCTTATGTCTCATCCAGCTGTGGGTCTAGATATGGTCAATCCAGGTTGCATCACAGCCCCTGAACGAATTTTGTAAGAATTTCTCTGTCTTTCCCTGTCTTTGTTTCATGGGTTTTTAAAAGTAATTTATTTTTATAATGGGGTTTAGCTGCTTTTCACGGCTGTGTTTATGCCGCTTTAGACCCACTTGACACACTAAGAGAGAGATATCAATACATAGGTTTTAAGATTATTACTAGTCAGATATATTCTTGTGCGGTGAATCGGGAGTGTTGAGTCCAGTTCTCTGAGCAAGGAGTAGGTCTTGTCTATTACATATTGGGTTTATGGAACGGTATCTGAGCTAATTTGAAAGTCTTGTTTTATGTATCACCCCACCTCACCTTTCCCGTTAAGCAGCCATAGTGTGTTTTCTGCATGTGTGACTCTGTTCTGTTTTGTAATTCAGTTCAAGTGTAACGGATTTTACATTCCCTCTATAAGTGACACCTTATGAGAAGTGTCCTTTTCTGTGTGACTTATTTCACTTAGAATCGTCGTACCTAAATCCACTCAACATGCTGCTACTAGCCTTATGACATTGATTTCATGGCTGAGTGATATTCCATTGTACATAAGGACCACAACTTTTTTATCCATTTTTCGCTTTCCTGGGATATTTAAGGTGGAATGAAGTGGAGGTCCTTGTCAACAGAGCAGCCCTAAACTTTGGGGTGCTTGTGTCTTGCTGATTTTCAATTTTCCCACTTTATCCCCCCATGCGTGGAAGTGCCCTATGCTCTCTAAGCTGTGTTTTTTAGATGTTTCAGGACACACCGTACCCTTCTCCAGAGTGGCTGTTGGCAATTTACATCTCGCCCATCAGTGTAGCAAGGCTCCCATTTCTCCATGGCCTGTCCTGCATTTCTGGTTTTGACACTTTTTTCAGCATGGCCCTTTTGACCGATGGGAAGCGAGACTTCTTTGTAGCGCTGATTTGCCTTTCCAGGTTGCTTGGTTGGCCAAAAAGGGCGTATGCGTTTTTTCCTGAATATATTCAGGAAAAAACGCATACGCCCTTTTTGGCCAAGGGCATCATTGTCGATGTTTTGTCGCTTTTCATGTGCTTTAAAGGCGATTCGAATCTACCTCCTGAAATCTGTTTCCTGCAATTCTGCCTTGATTTCAAATCCTCTTCTTTGCCTTCCCTCAATATATTTGTGGACGAGAGTTATCATTTATAACTCTGCAGGTTTGTGAATTGCAGTGCCCTGAAGCTCCATTTTACAAGTCGATTTTTTGGGAGCTGGCCACAAAAGCGCAGGATGGCTTCAGGCCCTGTTCTGGTTCCGGGGGGCAGGCTGAGCCTGTGGTTAATTCTTCTTCCTGATGGGAAAATAGAGTGACCTGTGCCTGTCCCAACACCAAGAGCTAGTCTCTCATTGGTTCCCCGTCTTCCCGTTCACCCTCAGGACAAATTGCAACCTGTACGGAACAGGAGGTTAAAGGTGCTGAGGCTCCAAGTAGGGAGATTGCTAGTAAAGTGGCTGGAATGGCGAAGCCGAGCACAAGGAGATGAGAAATGAGGTGCGTTTTAGAAACCTTTCCCCATCACACGGTGTACCATCTTCTGGGTTTCTCATGCATGTTTTCGATGTAGGAAGATGCCCTTGAACCTGGAGATTTGGGACCCATGCGATGGGTAGCACGCAGTATTACTTTAAAGGGTCTGCGTTTGCTCACCCAACCTCACCAAACCTCTCAGCCCCAAGAGTGTCCACCCTTATGTCTCATCCAGCTGTGGGTCTAGATATGGTCAATCCAGGTTGCATCACAGCCCCTGAACGAATTGTGTAAGAATTTCTCTCTCTTTCCCTGTCTTTGTTTCATGGGTTTTTAAAAGTAATTTATTTTTATAATGGGGTTTACCTGCTTTTCACGGCTGTGTTTATGCCGCTTTACACCCACTTGACACACTAACAGAGAGATATCTATACATAGGTTTTAAGATTATTACTAGTCAGATATATTCTTGTGCGGTGAATCGGGCGTGTTGAGTCCAGTTCTCTGAGCAAGGAGTAGGTCTTGTCTATTACATATTGGGTTTATGGAACGGTATCTGAGCTAATTTGAAGCTCTTGTTTTATGTATCACCCCACCTCACCTTTCCCGTTAAGCAGCCATAGTGTGTTTTCTGCATGTGTGACTCTGTTCTGTTTTGTAATTCAGTTCAAGTGTAACGGTTTTTACATTCCCTCTATAAGTGACACCTTATGAGAAGTGTCCTTTTCTGTGTGACTTATTTCACTTAGAATCGTCGTACCTAAATCCACTCATCATGCTGCTACTAGCCTTATGACATTGATTTCATGGCTGAGTGATATTCCATTGTACATAAGGACCACAACTTTTTTATCCATTTTTCGCTTTCCTGGGATATTTAAGGTGGAATGAAGTGGAGGTCCTTGTCAACAGAGCAGCCCTAAACTTTGGGGTGCTTGTGTCTTGCTGATTTTCAATTTTCCCACTTTATCCCCCCATGCGTGGAAGTGCCCTATGCTCTCTAAGCTGTGTTTTTTAGATGTTTCAGGACACACCGTACCCTTCTCCAGAGTGGCTGTTGGCAATTTACATCCCGCCCATCAGTGTAGCAAGGCTCCCATTTCTCCATGGCCTGTCCTGCATTTCTGGTTTTGACACTTTTTTCAGCATGGCCCTTTTGACCGATGGGAAGCGAGACTTCTTTGTAGCGCTGATTTGCCTTTCCAGGTTGCTTGGTTGGCCAAAAAGGGCGTATGCGTTTTTTCCTGAATATATTCAGGAAAAAACGCATACGCCCTTTTTGGCCAAGGGCATCATTGTCGATGTTTTGCCGCTTTTCATGTGCTTTAAAGGCGATTCGAATCTACCTCCTGAAATCTGTTTCCTGCAATTCTGCCTTGATTTCAAATCCTCTTCTTTGCCTTCCCTCAATATATTTGTGGACGAGAGTTATCATTTATAACTCTGCAGGTTTGTGAATTGCAGTGACCTGAAGCTCCATTTTACAAGTCGCTTTTTCGGGAGCTGGCCGCAAAAGAGCAGGATGGCTTCAGGCCCTGTTCTGGTTCCGGGGGGCAGTCTGAGCCTGTGGTTAATTCTTCTTCCTGATGGGAAAATAGAGTGACCTGTGCCTGTCCCAACACCAAGAGCTAGTCTCTCATTGGTTCCCCGTCTTCCCGTTCATCCTCAGGACAAATTGCAACCTGTACGGAACAGGAGGTTAAAGGTGCTGAGGCTCCAAGTAGGGAGATTGCTAGTAAAGTGGCTGGAATGGCGAAGCCGAGCACAAGGAGATGAGAAATGAGGTGCGTTTTAGAAACCTTTCCCCATCACACGGTGTACCATCTTCTGGGTTTCTCATGCATGTTTTCGATGTAGGAAGATGCCCTTGAACCTGGAGATTTGGGACCCATGCGATGGGTAGCACGCAGTATTACTTTAAAGGGTCTGCGTTTGCTCACCCAACCTCACCAAACCTCTCAGCCCCAAGAGTGTCCACCCTTATGTCTCATCCAGCTGTGGGTCTAGATATGGTCAATCCAGGTGGCATCACAGCCCCTGAACGAATTTTGTAAGAATTTCTCTCTCTTTCACTGTCTTTGTTTCACGGGTTTTTAAAATTAATTTATTTTTATAATGGGGTTTAGCTGCTTTTCACGGCTGTGTTTATGCCGCTTTACACCCACTTGACACACTAACAGAGAGATATCAATACATAGGTTTTAAGATTATTACTAGTCAGATATATTCTTGTGCGGTGAATCGGGCGTGTTGAGTCCAGTTCTCTGAGCAAGGAGTAGGTCTTGTCTATTACATATTGGGTTTATGGAACGGTATCTGAGCTAATTTGAAGCTCTTGTTTTATGTATCACCCCACCTCACCTTTCCCGTTAAGCAGCCATAGTGTGTTTTCTGCATGTGTGACTCTGTTCTGTTTTGTAATTCAGTTCAAGTGTAACGGTTTTTACATTCCCTCTATAAGTGACACCTTATGAGAAGTGTCCTTTTCTGTGTGACTTATTTCACTTAGAATTGTCGTACCTAAATCCACTCATCATGCTGCTACTAGCCTTATGACATTGATTTCATGGCTGAGTGATATTCCATTGTACATAAGGACCACAACTTTTTGATCCATTTTTCGCTTTCCTGGGATATTTAAGGTGGAATGAAGTGGAGGTCCTTGTCAACAGAGCAGCCCTAAACTTTGGGGTGCTTGTGTCTTGCTGATTTTCAATTTTCCCACTTTATCCCCCCATGCGTGGAAGTGCCCTATGCTCTCTAAGCTGTGTTTTTTAGATGTTTCAGGACACACCGTACCCTTCTCCAGAGTGGCTGTTGGCAATTTACATCCCGCCCATCAGTGTAGCAAGGCTCCCATTTCTCCATGGCCTGTCCTGCATTTCTGGTTTTGACACTTTTTTCAGCATGGCCCTTTTGACCGATGGGAATCGAGACTTCTTTGTAGCGCTGATTTGCCTTTCCAGGTTGCTTGGTTGGCCAAAAAGGGCGTATGCGTTTTTTCCTGAATATATTCAGGAAAAAACGCATACGCCCTTTTTGGCCAAGGGCATCATTGTCGATGTTTTGCCGCTTTTCATGTGCTTTAAAGGCGATTCGAATCTACCTCCTGAAATCTGTTTCCTGCAATTCTGCCTTGATTTCAAATCCTCTTCTTTGCCTTCCCTCAATATATTTGTGGACGAGAGTTATCATTTATAACTCTGCAGGTTTGTGAATTGCAGTGCCCTGAAGCTCCATTTTACAAGTCGCTTTTTCGGGAGCTGGCCGCAAAAGAGCAGGATGGCTTCAGGCCCTGTTCTGGTTCCGGGGGGCAGTCTGAGCCTGTGGTTAATTCTTCTTCCTGATGGGAAAATAGAGTGACCTGTGCCTGTCCCAACACCAAGAGCTAGTCTCTCATTGGTTCCCCGTCTTCCCGTTCATCCTCAGGACAAATTGCAACCTGTACGGAACAGGAGGTTAAAGGTGCTGAGGCTCCAAGTAGGGAGATTGCTAGTAAAGTGGCTGGAATGGCGAAGCCGAGCACAAGGAGATGAGAAATGAGGTGCGTTTTAGAAACCTTTCCCCATCACACGGTGTACCATCTTCTGGGTTTCTCATGCATGTTTTCGATGTAGGAAGATGCCCTTGAACCTGGAGATTTGGGACCCATGCGATGGGTAGCACGCAGTATTACTTTAAAGGGTCTGCGTTTGCTCACCCAACCTCACCAAACCTCTCAGCCCCAAGAGTGTCCACCCTTATGTCTCATCCAGCTGTGGGTCTAGATATGGTCAATCCAGGTTGCATCACAGCCCCTGAACGAATTGTGTAAGAATTTCTCTCTCTTTCCCTGTCTTTGTTTCATGGGTTTTTAAAAGTAATTTATTTTTATAATGGGGTTTACCTGCTTTTCACGGCTGTGTTTATGCCGCTTTACACCCACTTGACACACTAACAGAGAGATATCAATACATAGGTTTTAAGATTATTACTAGTCAGATATATTCTTGTGCGGTGAATCGGGCGTGTTGAGTCCAGTTCTCTGAGCAAGGAGTAGGTCTTGTCTATTACATATTGGGTTTATGGAACGGTATCTGAGCTAATTTGAAACTCTTGTTTTATGTATCACCCCACCTCAACTTTCCCGTTAAGCAGCCATAGTGTGTTTTCTGCATGTGTGACTCTGTTCTGTTTTGTAATTCAGTTCAAGTGTAACGGTTTTTACATTCCCTCTATAAGTGACACCTTATGAGAAGTGTCCTTTTCTGTGTGACTTATTTCACTTAGAATCGTCGTACCTAAATCCACTCATCATGCTGCTACTAGCCTTATGACATTGATTTCATGGCTGAGTGATATTCCATTGTACATAAGGACCACAACTTTTTTATCCATTTTTCGCTTTCCTGGGATATTTAAGGTGGAATGAAGTGGAGGTCCTTGTCAACAGAGCAGCCCTAAACTTTGGGGTGCTTGTGTCTTGCTGATTTTCAATTTTCCCACTTTATCCCCCCATGCGTGGAAGTGCCCTATGCTCTCTAAGCTGTGTTTTTTAGATGTTTCAGGACACACCGTACCCTTCTCCAGAGTGGCTGTTGGCAATTTACATCGCGCCCATCAGTGTAGCAAGGCTCCCATTTCTCCATGGCCTGTCCTGCATTTCTGGTTTTTACACTTTTTTCAGCATGGCCCTTTTGACCGATGGGAAGCGAGACTTCTTTGTAGCGCTGATTTGCCTTTCCAGGTTGCTTGGTTGGCCAAAAAGGGCGTATGCGTTTTTTCCTGAATATATTCAGGAAAAAACGCATACGCCCTTTTTGGCCAAGGGCATCATTGTCGATGTTTTGCCACTTTTCATGTGCTTTAAAGGCGATTCGAATCTACCTCCTGAAATCTGTTTCCTGCAATTCTGCCTTGATTTCAAATCCTCTTCTTTGCCTTCCCTCAATATATTTGTGGACGAGAGTTATCATTTATAACTCTGCAGGTTTGTGAATTGCAGTGACCTGAAGCTCCATTTTACAAGTCGCTTTTTCGGGAGCTGGCCGCAAAAGAGCAGGATGGCTTCAGGCCCTGTTCTGGTTCCGGGGGGCAGTCTGAGCCTGTGGTTAATTCTTCTTCCTGATGGGAAAATAGAGTGACCTGTGCCTGTCCCAACACCAAGAGCTAGTCTCTCATTGGTTCCCCGTCTTCCCGTTCATCCTCAGGACAAATTGCAACCTGTACGGAACAGGAGGTTAAAGGTGCTGAGGCTCCAAGTAGGGAGATTGCTAGTAAAGTGGCTGGAATCGCGAAGCCGAGCACAAGGAGATGAGAAATGAGGTGCGTTTTAGAAACCTTTCCCCATCACACGGTGTACCATCTTCTGGGTTTCTCATGCATGTTTTCGATGTAGGAAGATGCCCTTGAACCTGGAGATTTGGGACCCATGCGATGGGTAGCACGCAGTATTACTTTAAAGGGTCTGCGTTTGCTCACCCAACCTCACCAAACCTCTCAGCCCCAAGAGTGTCCACCCTTATGTCTCATCCAGCTGTGGGTCTAGATATGGTCAATCCAGTTGGCATCACAGCCCCTGAACGAATTTTGTAAGAATTTCTCTCTCTTTCACTGTCTTTGTTTCACGGGTTTTTAAAATTAATTTATTTTTATAATGGGGTTTAGCTGCTTTTCACGGCTGTGTTTATGCCGCTTTACACCCACTTGACACACTAACAGAGAGATATCAATACATAGGTTTTAAGATTATTACTAGTCAGATATATTCTTGTGCGGTGAATCGGGCGTGTTGAGTCCAGTTCTCTGAGCAAGGAGTAGGTCTTGTCTATTACATATTGGGTTTATGGAACGGTATCTGAGCTAATTTGAAGCTCTTGTTTTATGTATCACCCCACCTCACCTTTCCCGTTAAGCAGCCATAGTGTGTTTTCTGCATGTGTGACTCTGTTCTGTTTTGTAATTCAGTTCAAGTGTAACGGTTTTTACATTCCCTCTATAAGTGACACCTTATGAGAAGTGTCCTTTTCTGTGTGACTTATTTCACTTAGAATTGTCGTACCTAAATCCACTCATCATGCTGCTACTAGCCTTATGACATTGATTTCATGGCTGAGTGATATTCCATTGTACATAAGGACCACAACTTTTTGATCCATTTTTCGCTTTCCTGGGATATTTAAGGTGGAATGAAGTGGAGGTCCTTGTCAACAGAGCAGCCCTAAACTTTGGGGTGCTTGGGTCTTGCTGATTTTCAATTTTCCCACTTTATCCCCCCATGCGTGGAAGTGCCCTATGCTCTCTAAGCTGTGTTTTTTAGATGTTTCAGGACACACCGTACCCTTCTCCAGAGTGGCTGTTGGCAATTTACATCCCGCCCATCAGTGTAGCAAGGCTCCCATTTCTCCATGGCCTGTCCTGCATTTCTGGTTTTGACACTTTTTTCAGCATGGCCCTTTTGACCGATGGGAATCGAGACTTCTTTGTAGCGCTGATTTGCCTTTCCAGGTTGCTTGGTTGGCCAAAAAGGGCGTATGCGTTTTTTCCTGAATATATTCAGGAAAAAACGCATACGCCCTTTTTGGCCAAGGGCATCATTGTCGATGTTTTGCCGCTTTTCATGTGCTTTAAAGGCGATTCGAATCTACCTCCTGAAATCTGTTTCCTGCAATTCTGCCTTGATTTCAAATCCTCTTCTTTGCCTTCCCTCAATATATTTGTGGACGAGAGTTATCATTTATAACTCTGCAGGTTTGTGAATTGCAGTGCCCTGAAGCTCCATTTTACAAGTCGCTTTTTCGGGAGCTGGCCGCAAAAGAGCAGGATGGCTTCAGGCCCTGTTCTGGTTCCGGGGGGCAGTCTGAGCCTGTGGTTAATTCTTCTTCCTGATGGGAAAATAGAGTGACCTGTGCCTGTCCCAACACCAAGAGCTAGTCTCTCATTGGTTCCCCGTCTTCCCGTTCATCCTCAGGACAAATTGCAACCTGTACGGAACAGGAGGTTAAAGGTGCTGAGGCTCCAAGTAGGGAGATTGCTAGTAAAGTGGCTGGAATGGCGAAGCCGAGCACAAGGAGATGAGAAATGAGGTGCGTTTTAGAAACCTTTCCCCATCACACGGTGTACCATCTTCTGGGTTTCTCATGCATGTTTTCGATGTAGGAAGATGCCCTTGAACCTGGAGATTTGGGACCCATGCGATGGGTAGCACGCAGTATTACTTTAAAGGGTCTGCGTTTGCTCACCCAACCTCACCAAACCTCTCAGCCCCAAGAGTGTCCACCCTTATGTCTCATCCAGCTGTGGGTCTAGATATGGTCAATCCAGGTTGCATCACAGCCCCTGAACGAATTGTGTAAGAATTTCTCTCTCTTTCCCTGTCTTTGTTTCATGGGTTTTTAAAAGTAATTTATTTTTATAATGGGGTTTACCTGCTTTTCACGGCTGTGTTTATGCCGCTTTACACCCACTTGACACACTAACAGAGAGATATCAATACATAGGTTTTAAGATTATTACTAGTCAGATATATTCTTGTGCGGTGAATCGGGCGTGTTGAGTCCAGTTCTCTGAGCAAGGAGTAGGTCTTGTCTATTACATATTGGGTTTATGGAACGGTATCTGAGCTAATTTGAAACTCTTGTTTTATGTATCACCCCACCTCAACTTTCCCGTTAAGCAGCCATAGTGTGTTTTCTGCATGTGTGACTCTGTTCTGTTTTGTAATTCAGTTCAAGTGTAACGGTTTTTACATTCCCTCTATAAGTGACACCTTATGAGAAGTGTCCTTTTCTGTGTGACTTATTTCACTTAGAATCGTCGTACCTAAATCCACTCATCATGCTGCTACTAGCCTTATGACATTGATTTCATGGCTGAGTGATATTCCATTGTACATAAGGACCACAACTTTTTTATCCATTTTTCGCTTTCCTGGGATATTTAAGGTGGAATGAAGTGGAGGTCCTTGTCAACAGAGCAGCCCTAAATTTTGGGGTCCTTGTTTCTTGCTGATTTTCAATTTTCCCACTTTATCCCCCCATGCGTGGAAGTGCCCTATGCTCTCTAAGCTGTGTTTTTTAGATGTTTCAGGACACACCGTACACTTCTCCAGAGTGGCTGTTGGCAATTTACATCCCGCCCATCAGTGTAGCAAGGCTCCCATTTCTCCATGGCCTGTCCTGCATTTCTGGTTTTGACACTTTTTTCAGCATGGCCCTTTTGACCGATGGGAAGCGAGACTTCTTTGTAGCGCTGATTTGCCTTTCCAGGTTGCTTGGTTGGCCAAAAAGGGCGTATGCGTTTTTTCCTGAATATATTCAGGAAAAAACGCATACGCCCTTTTTGGCCAAGGGCATCATTGTCAACGTTTTGCCGCTTTTCATGTGCTTTAAAGGCGATTCGAATCTACCTCCTGAAATCTGTTTCCTGCAATTCTGCCTTGATTTCAAATCCTCTTCTTTGCCTTCCCTCAATATATTTGTGGACGAGAGTTATCATTTATAACTCTGCAGGTTTCTGAATTGCAGTGCCCTGAAGCTCCATTTTACAAGTCGCTTTTTTGGGAGCTGGCCGCAAAAGCGCAGGATGGCTTCAGGCCCTGTTCTGGTTCCGGGGGGCAGGCTGAGCCTGTGGTTAATTCTTCTTCCTGATGGGAAAATAGAGTGACCTGTGCCTGTCCCAACACCAAGAGCTAGTCTCTCATTGGTTCCCCGTCTTCCCGTTCATCCTCAGGACAAATTGCAACCTGTACGGAACAGGAGGTTAAAGGTGCTGATGCTCCAAGAAGGGAGATTGCTGATAAAGTGGCTAGAATGGCGAACCCGAGCACAAGGAAATGAGAAATGAGGTGCGTTTTAGAAACCTTTCCCCATCACACGGTGTACCATCTTCTGGGTTTCTCATGCATGTTTTCGATGTAGGAAGATGCCCTTGAACCTGGAGATTTGGGACCCATGCGATGGGTAGCACACAGTATTACTTTAAAGGGTCTGCGTTTGCTCACCCAACCTCACCAAACCTCTCAGCCCCAAGAGTGTCCACCCTTATGTCTCATCCAGCTGTGGGTCTAGATATGGTCAATCCAGGTTGCATCACAGCCCCTGAACGAATTGTGTAAGAATTTCTCTCTCTTTCCCTGTCTTTGTTTCATGGGTTTTTAAAAGTAATTTATTTTTATAATGGGGTTTAGCTGCTTTTCACGGCTGTGTTTATGCCGCTTTACACCCACTTGACACACTAACAGAGAGATATCAATACATAGGTTTTAAGATTATTACTAGTCAGATATATTCTTGTGCGGTGAATCGGGCGTGTTGAGTCCAGTTCTCTGAGCAAGGAGTAGGTCTTGTCTATTACATACTGGGTTTATGGAACGGTATCTGAGCTAATTTGAAACTCTTGTTTTATGTATCACCCCACCTCACCTTTCCCGTTAAGCAGCCATAGTGTGTTTTCTGCATGTGTGACTCTGTTCTGTTTTGTAATTCAGTTCAAGTGTAACGGTTTTTACATTCCCTCTATAAGTGACACCTTATGAGAAGTGTCCTTTTCTGTGTGACTTATTTCACTTAGAATCGTCTTACCTAAATCCACTCATCATGCTGCTACTAACCTTATGACATTGATTTCATGGCTGAGTGATATTCCATTGTACATAAGGACCACAGCTTTTGTAACCATTTTTCGCTTTCCTGGGATATTTAAGGTGGAATGAAGTGGAGGTCCTTGTCAACAGAGCAGCCCTAAACATTGGGGTGCTTGTGTCTTGCTGATTTTCAATTTTCCCACTTTATCCCCCCATGCGTGGAAGTGCCCTATGCTCTCTAAGCTGTGTTTTTTAGATGTTTCAGGACACACCGTACCCTTCTCCAGAGTGGCTGTTGGCAATTTACATCCCGCCCATCAGTGTAGCAAGGCTCCCATTTCTCCATGGCCTGTCCTGCATTTCTGGTTTTGACACTTTTTTCAGCATGGCCCTTTTGACCGATGGGAAGCGAGACTTCTTTGTAGCGCTGATTTGCCTTTCCAGGTTGCTTGGTTGGCCAAAAAGGGCGTATGCGTTTTTTCCTGAATATATTCAGGAAAAAACGCATACGCCCTTTTTGGCCAAGGGCATCATTGTTGATGTTTTGCCGCTTTTCATGTGCTTTAAAGGCGATTCGAATCTACCTCCTGAAATCTGTTTCCTGCAATTCTGCCTTGATTTCAAATCCTCTTCTTTGCCTTCCCTCAATATATTTGTGGACGAGAGTTATCATTTATAACTCTGCAGGTTTGTGAATTGCAGTGCCCTGAAGCTCCATTTTACAAGTCGCTTTTTTGGGAGCTGGCCGCAAAAGCGCAGGATGGCTTCAGGCCCTGTTCTGGTTCCGGGGGGCAGTCTGAGCCTGTGGTTAATTCTTCTTCCTGATGGGAAAATAGAGTGACCTGTGCCTGTCCCAACACCAAGAGCTAGTCTCTCATTGGTTCCCCGTCTTCCCGTTCATCCTCAGGACAAATTGCAACCTGTACGGAACAGGAGGTTAAAGGTGCTGAGGCTCCAAGTAGGGAGATTGCTAGTAAAGTGGCTGGAATGGCGAAGCCGAGCACAAGGAGATGAGAAATGAGGTGCGTTTTAGAAACCTTTCCCCATCACACGGTGTACCATCTTCTGGGTTTCTCATGCATGTTTTCGATGTAGGAAGATGCCCTTGAACCTGGAGATTTGGGACCCATGCGATGGGTAGCACGCAGTATTACTTTAAAGGGTCTGCGTTTGCTCACCCAACCTCACCAAACCTCTCAGCCCCAAGAGTGTCCACCCTTATGTCTCATCCAGCTGTGGGTCTAGATATGGTCAATCCAGGTTGCATCACATCCCCTGAACGAATTGTGTAAGAATTTCTCTGTCTTTCCCTGTCTTTGTTTCATGGGTTTTTAAAAGTAATTTATTTTTATAATGGGGTTTAGCTGCTTTTCACGGCTGTGTTTATGCCGCTTTACACCCACTTGACACACTAACAGAGAGATATCAATACATAGGTTTTAAGATTATTACTAGTCAGATATATTCTTGTGCGGTGAATCGGGCGTGTTGAGTCCAGTTCTCTGAGCAAGGAGTAGGTCTTGTCTATTACATATTGGGTTTATGGAACGGTATCTGAGCTAATTTGAAGCTCTTGTTTTATGTATCACCCCACCTCACCTTTCCCGTTAAGCAGCCATAGTGTGTTTTCTGCATGTGTGACTCTGTTCTGTTTTGTAATTCAGTTCAAGTGTAACGGTTTTTACATTCCCTCTATAAGTGACACCTTATGAGAAGTGTCCTTTTCTGTGTGACTTATTTCACTTAGAATTGTCGTACCTAAATCCACTCATCATGCTGCTACTAGCCTTATGACATTGATTTCATGGCTGAGTGATATTCCATTGTACATAAGGACCACAACTTTTTGATCCATTTTTCGCTTTCCTGGGATATTTAAGGTGGAATGAAGTGGAGGTCCTTGTCAACAGAGCAGCCCTAAACTTTGGGGTGCTTGTGTCTTGCTGATTTTCAATTTTCCCACTTTATCCCCCCATGCGTGGAAGTGCCCTATGCTCTCTAAGCTGTGTTTTTTAGATGTTTCAGGACACACCGTACCCTTCTCCAGAGTGGCTGTTGGCAATTTACATCCCGCCCATCAGTGTAGCAAGGCTCCCATTTCTCCATGGCCTGTCCTGCATTTCTGGTTTTGACACTTTTTTCAGCATGGCCCTTTTGACCGATGGGAAGCGAGACTTCTTTCTAGCGCTGATTTGCCTTTCCAGGTTGCTTGGTTGGCCAAAAAGGGCGTATGCGTTTTTTCCTGAATATATTCAGGAAAAAACGCATACGCCCTTTTTGGCCAAGGGCATCATTGTCGATGTTTTGCCGCTTTTCATGTGCTTTAAAGGCGATTCGAATCTACCTCCTGAAATCAGTTTCCTGCAATTCTGCCTTGATTTCAAATCCTCTTCTTTGCCTTCCCTCAATATATTTGTGGACGAGAGTTATCATTTATAACTCTGCAGGTTTGTGAATTGCAGTGCCCTGAAGCTCCATTTTACAAGTCGCTTTTTCGGGAGCTGGCCGCAAAAGAGCAGGATGGCTTCAGGCCCTGTTCTGGTTCCGGGGGGCAGTCTGAGCCTGTGGTTAATTCTTCTTCCTGATGGGAAAATAGAGTGACCTGTGCCTGTCCCAACACCAAGAGCTAGTCTCTCATTGGTTCCCCGTCTTCCCGTTCATCCTCAGGACAAATTGCAACCTGTACGGAACAGGAGGTTAAAGGTGCTGAGGCTCCAAGTAGGGAGATTGCTAGTAAAGTGGCTGGAATGGCGAAGCCGAGCACAAGGAGATGAGAAATGAGGTGCGTTTTAGAAACCTTTCCCCATCACACGGTGTACCATCTTCTGGGTTTCTCATGCATGTTTTCGATGTAGGAAGATGCCCTTGAACCTGGAGATTTGGGACCCATGCGATGGGTAGCACGCAGTATTACTTTAAAGGGTCTGCGTTTGCTCACCCAACCTCACCAAACCTCTCAGCCCCAAGAGTGTCCACCCTTATGTCTCATCCAGCTGTGGGTCTAGATATGGTCAATCCAGGTTGCATCACAGCCCCTGAACGAATTGTGTAAGAATTTCTCTCTCTTTCCCTGTCTTTGTTTCATGGGTTTTTAAAAGTAATTTATTTTTATAATGGGGTTTACCTGCTTTTCACGGCTGTGTTTATGCCGCTTTACACCCACTTGACACACTAACAGAGAGATATCAATACATAGGTTTTAAGATTATTACTAGTCAGATATATTCTTGTGCGGTGAATCGGGCGTGTTGAGTCCAGTTCTCTGAGCAAGGAGTAGGTCTTGTCTATTGCATATTGGGTTTATGGAACGATATCTGAGCTAATTTGAAACTCTTGTTTTATGTATCACCCCACCTCAACTTTCCCGTTAAGCAGCCATAGTGTGTTTTCTGCATGTGTGACTCTGTTCTGTTTTGTAATTCAGTTCAAGTGTAACGGTTTTTACATTCCCTCTATAAGTGACACCTTATGAGAAGTGTCCTTTTCTGTGTGACTTATTTCACTTAGAATTGTCGTACCTAAATCCACTCATCATGCTGCTACTAGCCTTATGACATTGATTTCATGGCTGAGTGATATTCCATTGTACATAAGGACCACAACTTTTTTATCCATTTTTCGCTTTCCTGGGATATTTAAGGTGGAATGAAGTGGAGGTCCTTGTCAACAGAGCAGCCCTAAATTTTGGGGTCCTTGTTTCTTGCTGATTTTCAATTTTCCCACTTTATCCCCCCATGCGTGGAAGTGCCCTATGCTCTCTAAGCTGTGTTTTTTAGATGTTTCAGGACACACCGTACACTTCTCCAGAGTGGCTGTTGGCAATTTACATCCCGCCCATCAGTGTAGCAAGGCTCCCATTTCTCCATGGCCTGTCCTGCATTTCTGGTTTTGACACTTTTTTCAGCATGGCCCTTTTGACTGATGGGAAGCGAGACTTCTTTGTAGCGCTGATTTGCCTTTCCAGGTTGCTTGGTTGGCCAAAAAGGGCGTATGCGTTTTTTCCTGAATATATTCAGGAAAAAACGCATACGCCCTTTTTGGCCAAGGGCATCATTGTCAACGTTTTGCTGCTTTTCATGTGCTTTAAAGGTGATTCGAATCTACCTCCTGAAATCTGTTTCCTGCAATTCTGCCTTGATTTCAAATCCTCTTCTTTGCCTTCCCTCAATATATTTGTGGACGAGAGTTATCATTTATATCTGTGCAGGTTTCTGAATTGCAGTGCCCTGAAGCTCCATTTTACAAGTCGCTTTTTTGGGAGCTGGCTGCAAAAGCGCAGGATGGCTTCAGGCCCTGTTCTGGTTCTGGGGGGCAGGCTGAGCCTGTGGTTAATTCTTCATCCTGATGGGAAAATAGAGTGACCTGTGCCTGTCCCAACACCAAGAGCTAGTCTCTCATTGGTTCCCCGTCTTCCCGTTCATCCTCAGGACAAATTGCAACCTGTACGGAACAGGAGGTTAAAGGTGCTGATGCCCCAAGTAGGGAGATTGCTGGTAAAGTGGCTGGAATGGCGAACCCGAGCACAAGGAGATGAGAAATGAGGTGCGTTTTAGAAACCTTTCCCCATCACACGGTGTACCAT
Source organism: Balaenoptera physalus (assembly GCF_965194825.1). Classification (NCBI taxonomy): domain Eukaryota; kingdom Metazoa; phylum Chordata; class Mammalia; order Artiodactyla; family Balaenopteridae; genus Balaenoptera; species Balaenoptera physalus. Next base: position 1,210,872 of record NW_028126544.1, on the reverse strand, counting down.
CTTCTGGGTTTCTCATGCATGTTTTCGATGTAGGAAGATGCCCTTGAACCTGGAGATTTGGGACCCATGCGATGGGTAGCACGCAGTATTACTTTAAAGGGTCTGCGTTTGCTCACCCAACCTCACCAAACCTCTCAGCCCCAAGAGTGTCCACCCTTATGTCTCATCCAGCTGTGGGTCTAGATATGGTCAATCCAGGTTGCATCACAGCCCCTGAACGAATTGTGTAAGAATTTCTCTCTCTTTCCCTGTCTTTGTTTCATGGGTTTTTAAAAGTAATTTATTTTTATAATGGGGTTTAGCTGCTTTTCACGGCTGTGTTTATGCCGCTTTACACCCACTTGACACACTAACAGAGAGATATCAATACATAGGTTTTAAGATTATTACTAGTCAGATATATTCTTGTGCAGTGAATCGGGCGTGTTGAGTCCAGTTCTCTGAGCAAGGAGTAGGTCTTGTCTATTACATATTGGGTTTATGGAACGGTATCTGAGCTAATTTGAAACTCTTGTTTTATGTATCACCCCACCTCAACTTTCCCGTTAAGCAGCCATAGGGTGTTTTCTGCATGTGTGACTCTGTTCTGTTTTGTAATTCAGTTCAAGTGTAACGGTTTTTACATTCCCTCTATAAGTGACACCTTAGGAGAAGTGTCCTTTTCTGTGTGACTTATTTCACTTAGAATTGTCGTACCTAAATCCACTCATCATGCTGCTACTAGCCTTATGACATTGATTTCATGGCTGAGTGATATTCCATTGTACATAAGGACCACAACTTTTTTATCCATTTTTCGCTTTCCTGGGATATTTAAGGTGGAATGAAGTGGAGGTCCTTGTCAACAGAGCAGCCCTAAATTTTGGGGTCCTTGTTTCTTGCTGATTTTCAATTTTCCTACTTTATCCCCCCATGCGTGGAAGTGCCCTATGCTCTCTAAGCTGTGTTTTTTAGATGTTTCAGGACACACCGTACACTTCTCCAGAGTGGCTGTTGGCAATTTACATCCCGCCCATCAGTGTAGCAAGGCTCCCATTTCTCCACGGCCTGTCCTGCATTTCTGGTTTTGACACTTTTTTCAGCATGGCCCTTTTGACTGATGGGAAGCGAGACTTCTTTGTAGCGCTGATTTGCCTTTCCAGGTTGCTTGGTTGGCCAAAAAGGGCGTATGCGTTTTTTCCTGAATATATTCAGGAAAAAACGCATACGCCCTTTTTGGCCAAGGGCATCATTGTCGACGTTTTGCCGCTTTTCATGTGCTTTAAAGGTGATTCGAATCTACCTCCTGAAATATGTATCCTGCAATTCTGCCTTGATTTCAAATCCTCTTCTTTGCCTTCCCTCAATATATTTGTGGACGAGAGTTATCATTTATATCTGTGCAGGTTTGTGAATTGCAGTGCCCTGAAGCTCCATTTTACAAGTCGCTTTTTTGGGAGCTGGCTGCAAAAGCGCAGGATGGCTTCAGGCCCTGTTCTGGTTCTGGGGTGCAGGCTGAGCCTGTGGTTAATTCTTCATCCTGATGGGAAAATAGAGTGACCTGTGCCTGTCCCAACACCAAGAGCTAGTCTCTCATTGGTTCCCCGTCTTCCCGTTCATCCTCAGGACAAATTGCAACCTGTACGGAACAGGAGGTTAAAGGTGCTGATGCCCCAAGTAGGGAGATTGCTGGTAAAGTGGCTGGAATGGCGAACCCGAGCACAAGGAGATGAGAAATGAGGTGCGTTTTAGAAACCTTTCCCCATCACACGGTGTACCATCTTCTGGGTTTCTCATGCATGTTTTCGATGTAGGAAGATGCCCTTGAACCTGGAGATTTGGGACCCATGCGATGGGTAGCACGCAGTATTACTTTAAAGGGTCTGCGTTTGCTCACCCAACCTCACCAAACCTCTCAGCCCCAAGAGTGTCCACCCTTATGTCTCATCCAGCTGTGGGTCTAGATATGGTCAATCCAGGTTGCATCACAGCCCCTGAACGAATTGTGTAAGAATTTCTCTGTCTTTCCCTGTCTTTGTTTCATGGGTTTTTAAAAGTAATTTATTTTTATAATGGGGTTTACCTGCTTTTCACGGCTGTGTTTATGCCGCTTTACACCCACTTGACACACTAACAGAGAGATATCAATACATAGGTTTTAAGATTATTACTACTCAGATATATTCTTGTGTGGTGAATCGGGCGTGTTGAGTCCAGTTCTCTGAGCAAGGAGTAGGTCTTGTCTATTACATATTGGGTTTATGGAACGGTATCTGAGCTAATTTGAAGCTCTTATTTTATGTATCACCCCACCTCAACTTTCCCGTTAAGCAGCCATAGTGTGTTTTCTGCATGTGTGACTCTGTTCTGTTTTGTAATTCAGTTCAATTGTAACGGTTTTTACATTCCCTCTATAAGTGACACCTTATGAGAAGTGTCCTTTTCTGTGTGACTTATTTCACTTAGAATTGTCGTACCTAAATCCACTCATCATGCTGCTACTAGCCTTATGACATTGATTTCATGGCTGAGTGATATTCCATTGTACATAAGGACCACAACTTTTTTATCCATTTTTCGCTTTCCTGGGATATTTAAGGTGGAATGAAGTGGAGGTCCTTGTCAACAGAGCAGCCCTAAACTTTGGGGTGCTTGTGTCTTGCTGATTTTCAATTTTCCCACTTTATCCCCCCATGCGTGGAAGTGCCCTATGCTCTCTAAGCTGTGTTTTTTAGATGTTTCAGGACACACCGTACACTTCTCCAGAGTGGCTGTTGGCAATTTACATCCCGCCCATCAGTGTAGCAAGGCTCCCATTTCTCCATGGCCTGTCCTGCATTTCTGGTTTTGACACTTTTTTCAACATGGCCCTTTTGACTGATGGGAAGCGAGACTTCTTTGTAGCGCTGATTTGCCTTTCCAGGTTGCTTGGTTGGCCAAAAAGGGCGTATGCGTTTTTTCCTGAATATATTCAGGAAAAAACGCATACGCCCTTTTTGGCCAAGGGCATCATTGTCAACGTTTTGCCGCTTTTCATGTGCTTTAAAGGCGATTCGAATCTACCTCCTGAAATCTGTTTCCTGCAATTCTGCCTTGATTTCAAATCCTCTTCTTTGCCTTCCCTCAATATATTTGTGGACGAGAGTTATCATTTATATCTGTGCAGGTTTGTGAATTGCAGTGCCCTGAAGCTCCATTTTACAAGTCGCTTTTTTGGGAGCTGGCCGCAAAAGCGCAGGATGGCTTCAGGCCCTGTTCTGGTTCCGGGGGGCAGGCTGAGCCTGTGGTTAATTCTTCATCCTGATGGGAAAATAGAGTGACCTGTGCCTGTCCCAACACCAAGAGCTAGTCTCTCATTGGTTCCCCATCTTCCCGTTCATCCTCAGGACAAATTGCAACCTGTACGGAACAGGAGGTTAAAGGTGCTGAGGCTCCAAGTAGGGAGATTGCTAGTAAAGTGGCTGGAATGGCGAAGCCGAGCACAAGGAGATGAGAAATGAGGTGCGTTTTAGAAACCTTTCCCCATCACACGGTGTATCATCTTCTGGGTTTCTCATGCATGTTTTCGATGTAGGAAGATGCCCTTGAACCTGGAGATTTGGGACCCATGCGATGGGTAGCACGCAGTATTACTTTAAAGGGTCTGCGTTTGCTCACCCAACCTCACCAAACCTCTCAGCCCCAAGAGTGTCCACCCTTATGTCTCATCCAGCTGTGGGTCTAGATATGGTCAATCCAGGTTGCATCACAGCCCCTGAACGAATTGTGTAAGAATTTCTCTGTCTTTCCCTGTCTTTGTTTCATGGGTTTTTAAAAGTAATTTATTTTTATAATGGGGTTTAGCTGCTTTTCACGGCTGTGTTTATGCCGCTTTACACCCACTTGACACACTAACAGAGAGATATCAATACATAGGTTTTAAGATTATTACTAGTCAGATATATTCTTGTGCGGTGAATCGGGCGTGTTGAGTCCAGTTCTCTGAGCAAGGAGTAGGTCTTGTCTATTACATATTGGGTTTATGGAACGGTATCTGAGCTAATTTGAAGCTCTTGTTTTATGTATCACCCCACCTCAACTTTCCCGTTAAGCAGCCATAGTGTGTTTTCTGCATGTGTGACTCTGTTCTGTTTTGTAATTCAGTTCAAGTGTAACGATTTTTACATTCCCTCTATAAGTGACACCTTATGAGAAGTGTCCTTTTCTGTGTGACTTATTTCACTTAGAATTGTCGTACCTAAATCCACTCATCATGCTGCTACTAGCCTTATGACATTGATTTCATGGCTGAGTGATATTCCATTGTACATAAGGACCACAACTTTTTGATCCATTTTTCGCTTTCCTGGGATATTTAAGGTGGAATGAAGTGGAGGTCCTTGTCAACAGAGCAGCCCTAAACTTTGGGGTGCTTGTGTCTTGCTGATTTTCAATTTTCCCACTTTATCCCCCCATGCGTGGAAGTGCCCTATGCTCTCTAAGCTGTGTTTTTTAGATGTTTCAGGACACACCGTACCCTTCTCCAGAGTGGCTGTTGGCAATTTACATCCCGCCCATCAGTGTAGCAAGGCTCCCATTTCTCCATGGCCTGTCCTGCATTTCTGGTTTTGACACTTTTTTCAGCATGGCCCTTTTGACCGATGGGAAGCGAGACTTCTTTGTAGCGCTGATTTGCCTTTCCAGGTTGCTTGGTTGGCCAAAAAGGGCGTATGCATTTTTACCTGAATATATTCAGGAAAAAACGCATACGCCTTTTTTGGCCAAGGGCATCATTGTCGATGTTTGGCCGCTTTTCATGTGCTTTAAAGGCGATTCGAATCTACCTCCTGAAATCTGTTTCCTGCAATTCTGCCTTGATTTCAAATCCTCTTCTTTGCCTTCCCTCAATATATTTGTGGACGAGAGTTATCATTTATAACTCTGCAGGTTTGTGAATTGCAGTGCCCTGAAGCTCCATTTTACAAGTCGCTTTTTTGGGAGCTGGCCGCAAAAGCGCAGGATGGCTTCAGGCCCTGTTCTGGTTCCGGGGGGCAGTCTGAGCCTGTGGTTAATTCTTCTTCCTGATGGGAAAATAGAGTGACCTGTGCCTGTCCCAACACCAAGAGCTAGTCTCTCATTGGTTCCCCGTCTTCCCGTTCATCCTCAGGACAAATTGCAACCTGTACGGAACAGGAGGTTAAAGGTGCTGATGTCCCAAGTAGGGAGATTGCTGGTAAAGTGGCTGGAATGGCGAACCCGAGCACAAGGAGATGAGAAATGAGGTGCGTTTTAGAAACCTTTCCCCATCACACGGTGTACCATCTTCTGGGTTTCTCATGCATGTTTTCGATGTAGGAAGATGCCCTTGAACCTGGAGATTTGGGACCCATGCGATGGGTAGCACGCAGTAATACTTTAAAGGGTCTGCGTTTGCTCACCCAACCTCACCAAACCTCTCAGCCCCAAGAGTGTCCACCCTTATGTCTCATCCAGCTGTGGGTCTAGATATGGTCAATCCAGGTTGCATCACAGCCCCTGAACGAATTGTGTAAGAATTTCTCTGTCTTTCCCTGTCTTTGTTTCATGGGTTTTTAAAAGTAATTTATTTTTATAATGGGGTTTAGCTGCTTTTCACGGCTGTGTTTATGCCGCTTTACACCCACTTGACACACTAACAGAGAGATATCAATACATAGGTTTTAAGATTATTACTAGTCAGATATATTCTTGTGCGGTGAATCGGGCGTGTTGAGTCCAGTTCTCTGAGCAAGGAGTAGGTCTTGTCTATTACATATTGGGTTTATGGAACGGTATCTGAGCTAATTTGAAGCTCTTGTTTTATGTATCACCCCACCTCAACTTTCCCGTTAAGCAGCCATAGTGTGTTTTCTGCATGTGTGACTCTGTTCTGTTTTGTAATTCAGTTCAAGTGTAACGATTTTTACATTCCCTCTATAAGTGACACCTTATGAGAAGTGTCCTTTTCTGTGTGACTTATTTCACTTAGAATTGTCGTACCTAAATCCACTCATCATGCTGCTACTAGCCTTATGACATTGATTTCATGGCTGAGTGATATTCCATTGTACATAAGGACCACAACTTTTTGATCCATTTTTCGCTTTCCTGGGATATTTAAGGTGGAATGAAGTGGAGGTCCTTGTCAACAGAGCAGCCCTAAACTTTGGGGTGCTTGTGTCTTGCTGATTTTCAATTTTCCCACTTTATCCCCCCATGCGTGGAAGTGCCCTATGCTCTCTAAGCTGTGTTTTTTAGATGTTTCAGGACACACCGTACCCTTCTCCAGAGTGGCTGTTGGCAATTTACATCCCGCCCATCAGTGTAGCAAGGCTCCCATTTCTCCATGGCCTGTCCTGCATTTCTGGTTTTGACACTTTTTTCGGCATGGCCCTTTTGACCGATGGGAAGCGAGACTTCTTTGTAGCGCTGATTTGCCTTTCCAGGTTGCTTGGTTGGCCAAAAAGGGCGTATGCGTTTTTTCCTGAATATATTCAGGAAAAAACGCATACGCCCTTTTTGGCCAAGGGCATCATTGTCGATGTTTTGCCGCTTTTCATGTGCTTTAAAGGCGATTCGAATCTACCTCCTGAAATCTGTTTCCTGCAATTCTGCCTTGATTTCACATCCTCTTCTTTGCCTTCCCTCAATATATTTGTGGACGAGAGTTATCATTTATAACTCTGCAGGTTTGTGAATTGCAGTGCCCTGAAGCTCCATTTTACAAGTCGCTTTTTTGGGAGCTGGCCGCAAAAGCGCAGGATGGCTTCAGGCCCTGTTCTGGTTCCGGGGGGCAGTCTGAGCCTGTGGTTAATTCTTCTTCCTGATGGGAAAATAGAGTGACCTGTGCCTGTCCCAACACCAAGAGCTAGTCTCTCATTGGTTCCCCGTCTTCCCGTTCATCCTCAGGACAAATTGCAACCTGTACGGAACAGGAGGTTAAAGGTGCTGAGGCTCCAAGTAGGGAGATTGCTAGTAAAGTGGCTGGAATGGCGAAGCCGAGCACAAGGAGATGAGAAATGAGGTGCGTTTTAGAAACCTTTCCCCATCACACGGTGTACCATCTTCTGGGTTTCTCATGCATGTTTTCGATGTAGGAAGATGCCCTTGAACCTGGAGATTTGGGACCCATGCGATGGGTAGCACGCAGTATTACTTTAAAGGGTCTGCGTTTGCTCACCCAACCTCACCAAACCTCTCAGCCCCAAGAGTGTCCACCCTTATGTCTCATCCAGCTGTGGGTCTAGATATGGTCAATCCAGGTTGCATCACAGCCCCTGAACGAATTGTGTAAGAATTTCTCTGTCTTTCCCTGTCTTTGTTTCATGGGTTTTTAAAAGTAATTTATTTTTATAATGGGGTTTAGCTGCTTTTCACGGCTGTGTTTATGCCGCTTTACACCCACTTGACACACTAACAGAGACATATCAATACATAGGCTTTAAGATTATTACTAGTCAGATATATTCTTGTGCGGTGAATCGGGCGTGTTGAGTCCAGTTCTCTGAGCAAGGAGTAGGTCTTGTCTATTACATATTGGGTTTATGGAACGGTATCTGAGCTAATTTGAAGCTCTTGTTTTATGTATCACCCCACCTCAACTTTCCCGTTAAGCAGCCATAGTGTGTTTTCTGCATGTGTGACTCTGTTCTGTTTTGTAATTCAGTTCAAGTGTAACGATTTTTACATTCCCTCTATAAGTGACACCTTATGAGAAGTGTCCTTTTCTGTGTGACTTATTTCACTTAGAATTGTCGTACCTAAATCCACTCATCATGCTGCTACTAGCCTTATGACATTGATTTCATGGCTGAGTGATATTCCATTGTACATAAGGACCACAACTTTTTGATCCATTTTTCGCTTTCCTGGGATATTTAAGGTGGAATGAAGTGGAGGTCCTTGTCAACAGAGCAGCCCTAAACTTTGGGGTGCTTGTGTCTTGCTGATTTTCAATTTTCCCACTTTATCCCCCCATGCGTGGAAGTGCCCTATGCTCTCTAAGCTGTGTTTTTTAGATGTTTCAGGACACACCGTACCCTTCTCCAGAGTGGCTGTTGGCAATTTACATCCCGCCCATCAGTGTAGCAAGGCTCCCATTTCTCCATGGCCTGTCCTGCATTTCTGGTTTTGACACTTTTTTCAGCATGGCCCTTTTGACCGATGGGAAGCGAGACTTCTTTGTAGCGCTGATTTGCCTTTCCAGGTTGCTTGGTTGGCCAAAAAGGGCGTATGCGTTTTTTCCTGAATATATTCAGGAAAAAACGCATACGCCCTTTTTGGCCAAGGGCATCATTGTCGATGTTTTGCCGCTTTTCATGTGCTTTAAAGGCGATTCGAATCTACCTCCTGAAATCTGTTTCCTGCAATTCTGCCTTGATTTCAAATCCTCTTCTTTGCCTTCCCTCAATATATTTGTGGACGAGAGTTATCATTTATAACTCTGCAGGTTTGTGAATTGCAGTGCCCTGAAGCTCCATTTTACAAGTCGCTTTTTTGGGAGCTGGCCGCAAAAGCGCAGGATGGCTTCAGGCCCTGTTCTGGTTCCGGGGGGCAGTCTGAGCCTGTGGTTAATTCTTCTTCCTGATGGGAAAATAGAGTGACCTGTGCCTGTCCCAACACCAAGAGCTAGTCTCTCATTGGTTCCCCGTCTTCCCGTTCATCCTCAGGACAAATTGCAACCTGTACGGAACAGGAGGTTAAAGGTGCTGAGGCTCCAAGTAGGGAGATTGCTAGTAAAGTGGCTGGAATGGCGAAGCCGAGCACAAGGAGATGAGAAATGAGGTGCGTTTTAGAAACCTTTCCCCATCACACGGTGTACCATCTTCTGGGTTTCTCATGCATGTTTTCGATGTAGGAAGATGCCCTTGAACCTGGAGATTTGGGACCCATGCGATGGGTAGCACGCAGTATTACTTTAAAGGGTCTGCGTTTGCTCACCCAACCTCACCAAACCTCTCAGCCCCAAGAGTGTCCACCCTTATGTCTCATCCAGCTGTGGGTCTAGATATGGTCAATCCAGGTTGCATCACAGCCCCTGAACGAATTGTGTAAGAATTTCTCTGTCTTTCCCTGTCTTTGTTTCATGGGTTTTTAAAAGTAATTTATTTTTATAATGGGGTTTAGCTGCTTTTCACGGCTGTGTTTATGCCGCTTTACACCCACTTGACACACTAACAGAGAGATATCAATACATAGGTTTTAAGATTATTACTAGTCAGATATATTCTTGTGCGGTGAATCGGGCGTGTTGAGTCCAGTTCTCTGAGCAAGGAGTAGGTCTTGTCTATTACATATTGGGTTAATGGAATGGTATCTGAGCTAATTTGAAGCTCTTGTTTTATGTATCACCCCACCTCAACTTTCCCGTTAAGCAGCCATAGTGTGTTTTCTGCATGTGTGACTCTGTTCTGTTTTGTAATTCAGTTCAAGTGTAACGATTTTTACATTCCCTCTATAAGTGACACCTTATGAGAAGTGTCCTATTCTGTGTGACTTATTTCACTTAGAATTGTCGTACCTAAATCCACTCATCATGCTGCTACTAGCCTTATGACATTGATTTCATGGCTGAGTGATATTCCATTGTACATAAGGACCACAACTTTTTGATCCATTTTTCGCTTTCCTGGGATATTTAAGGTGGAATGAAGTGGAGGTCCTTGTCAACAGAGCAGCCCTAAACTTTGGGGTGCTTGTGTCTTGCTGATTTTCAATTTTCCCACTTTATCCCCCCATGCGTGGAAGTGCCCTATGCTCTCTAAGCTGTGTTTTTTAGATGTTTCAGGACACACCGTACCCTTCTCCAGAGTGGCTGTTGGCAATTTACATCCCGCCCATCAGTGTAGCAAGGCTCCCATTTCTCCATGGCCTGTCCTGCATTTCTGGTTTTGACACTTTTTTCGGCATGGCCCTTTTGACCGATGGGAAGCGAGACTTCTTTGTAGCGCTGATTTGCCTTTCCAGGTTGCTTGGTTGGCCAAAAAGGGCGTATGCGTTTTTTCCTGAATATATTCAGGAAAAAACGCATACGCCCTTTTTGGCCAAGGGCATCATTGTCAACGTTTTGCCGCTTTTCATGTGCTTTAAAGGCGATTCGAATCTACCTCCTGAAATCTGTTTCCTGCAATTCTGCCTTGATTTCAAATCCTCTTCTTTGCCTTCCCTCAATATATTTGTGGACGAGAGTTATCATTTATATCTGTGCAGGTTTGTGAATTGCAGTGCCCTGAAGCTCCATTTTACAAGTCGCTTTTTTGGGAGCTGGCCGCAAAAGCGCAGGATGGCTTCAGGCCCTGTTCTGGTTCCGGGGGGCAGGCTGAGCCTGTGGTTAATTCTTCATCCTGATGGGAAAATAGAGTGACCTGTGCCTGTCCCAACACCAAGAGCTAGTCTCTCATTGGTTCCCCATCTTCCCGTTCATCCTCAGGACAAATTGCAACCTGTACGGAACAGGAGGTTAAAGGTGCTGAGGCTCCAAGTAGGGAGATTGCTAGTAAAGTGGCTGGAATGGCGAAGCCGAGCACAAGGAGATGAGAAATGAGGTGCGTTTTAGAAACCTTTCCCCATCACACGGTGTATCATCTTCTGGGTTTCTCATGCATGTTTTCGATGTAGGAAGATGCCCTTGAACCTGGAGATTTGGGACCCATGCGATGGGTAGCACGCAGTATTACTTTAAAGGGTCTGCGTTTGCTCACCCAACCTCACCAAACCTCTCAGCCCCAAGAGTGTCCACCCTTATGTCTCATCCAGCTGTGGGTCTAGATATGGTCAATCCAGGTTGCATCACAGCCCCTGAACGAATTGTGTAAGAATTTCTCTGTCTTTCCCTGTCTTTGTTTCATGGGTTTTTAAAAGTAATTTATTTTTATAATGGGGTTTAGCTGCTTTTCACGGCTGTGTTTATGCCGCTTTACACCCACTTGACACACTAACAGAGAGATATCAATACATAGGTTTTAAGATTATTACTAGTCAGATATATTCTTGTGCGGTGAATCGGGCGTGTTGAGTCCAGTTCTCTGAGCAAGGAGTAGGTCTTGTCTATTACATATTGGGTTTATGGAACGGTATCTGAGCTAATTTGAAGCTCTTGTTTTATGTATCACCCCACCTCAACTTTCCCGTTAAGCAGCCATAGTGTGTTTTCTGCATGTGTGACTCTGTTCTGTTTTGTAATTCAGTTCAAGTGTAACGATTTTTACATTCCCTCTATAAGTGACACCTTATGAGAAGTGTCCTTTTCTGTGTGACTTATTTCACTTAGAATTGTCGTACCTAAATCCACTCATCATGCTGCTACTAGCCTTATGACATTGATTTCATGGCTGAGTGATATTCCATTGTACATAAGGACCACAACTTTTTTATCCATTTTTCGCTTTCCTGGGATATTTAAGGTGGAATGAAGTGGAGGTCCTTGTCAACAGAGCAGCCCTAAACTTTGGGGTGCTTGTGTCTTGCTGATTTTCAATTTTCCCACTTTATCCCCCCATGCGTGGAAGTGCCCTATGCTCTCTAAGCTGTGTTTTTTAGATGTTTCAGGACACACCGTACCCTTCTCCAGAGTGGCTGTTGGCAATTTACATCCCGCCCATCAGTGTAGCAAGGCTCCCATTTCTCCATGGCCTGTCCTGCATTTCTGGTTTTGACACTTTTTTCAGCATGGCCCTTTTGACCGATGGGAAGCGAGACTTCTTTGTAGCGCTGATTTGCCTTTCCAGGTTGCTTGGTTGGCCAAAAAGGGCGTATGCGTTTTTTCCTGAATATATTCAGGAAAAAACGCATACGCCCTTTTTGGCCAAGGGCATCATTGTCGATGTTTTGCCGCTTTTCATGTGCTTTAAAGGCGATTCGAATCTACCTCCTGAAATCTGTTTCCTGCAATTCTGCCTTGATTTCAAATCCTCTTCTTTGCCTTCCCTCAATATATTTGTGGACGAGAGTTATCATTTATAACTCTGCAGGTTTGTGAATTGCAGTGCCCTGAAGCTCCATTTTACAAGTCGCTTTTTTGGGAGCTGGCCGCAAAAGCGCAGGATGGCTTCAGGCCCTGTTCTGGTTCCGGGGGGCAGTCTGAGCCTGTGGTTAATTCTTCTTCCTGATGGGAAAATAGAGTGACCTGTGCCTGTCCCAACACCAAGAGCTAGTCTCTCATTGGTTCCCCGTCTTCCCGTTCATCCTCAGGACAAATTGCAACCTGTACGGAACAGGAGGTTAAAGGTGCTGAGGCTCCAAGTAGGGAGATTGCTAGTAAAGTGGCTGGAATGGCGAAGCCGAGCACAAGGAGATGAGAAATGAGGTGCGTTTTAGAAACCTTTCCCCATCACACGGTGTACCATCTTCTGGGTTTCTCATGCATGTTTTCGATGTAGGAAGATGCCCTTGAACCTGGAGATTTGGGACCCATGCGATGGGTAGCACGCAGTATTACTTTAAAGGGTCTGCGTTTGCTCACCCAACCTCACCAAACCTCTCAGCCCCAAGAGTGTCCACCCTTATGTCTCATCCAGCTGTGGGTCTAGATATGGTCAATCCAGGTTGCATCACAGCCCCTGAACGAATTGTGTAAGAATTTCTCTGTCTTTCCCTGTCTTTGTTTCATGGGTTTTTAAAAGTAATTTATTTTTATAATGGGGTTTAGCTGCTTTTCACGGCTGTGTTTATGCCGCTTTACACCCACTTGACACACTAACAGAGAGATATCAATACATAGGTTTTAAGATTATTACTAGTCAGATATATTCTTGTGCGGTGAATCGGGCGTGTTGAGTCCAGTTCTCTGAGCAAGGAGTAGGTCTTGTCTATTACATATTGGGTTTATGGAACGGTATCTGAGCTAATTTGAAGCTCTTGTTTTATGTATCACCCCACCTCAACTTTCCCGTTAAGCAGCCATAGTGTGTTTTCTGCATGTGTGACTCTGTTCTGTTTTGTAATTCAGTTCAAGTGTAACGATTTTTACATTCCCTCTATAAGTGACACCTTATGAGAAGTTTCCTATTCTGTGTGACTTATTTCACTTAGAATTGTCGTACCTAAATCCACTCATCATGCTGCTACTAGCCTTATGACATTGATTTCATGGCTGAGTGATATTCCATTGTACATAAGGACCACAACTTTTTGATCCATTTTTCGCTTTCCTGGGATATTTAAGGTGGAATGAAGTGGAGGTCCTTGTCAACAGAGCAGCCCTAAACTTTGGGGTGCTTGTGTCTTGCTGATTTTCAATTTTCCCACTTTATCCCCCCATGCGTGGAAGTGCCCTATGCTCTCTAAGCTGTGTTTTTTAGATGTTTCAGGACACACCGTACCCTTCTCCAGAGTGGCTGTTGGCAATTTACATCCCGCCCATCAGTGTAGCAAGGCTCCCATTTCTCCATGGCCTGTCCTGCATTTCTGGTTTTGACACTTTTTTCGGCATGGCCCTTTTGACCGATGGGAAGCGAGACTTCTTTGTAGCGCTGATTTGCCTTTCCAGGTTGCTTGGTTGGCCAAAAAGGGCGTATGCGTTTTTTCCTGAATATATTCAGGAAAAAACGCATACGCCCTTTTTGGCCAAGGGCATCATTGTCGATGTTTTGCCGCTTTTCATGTGCTTTAAAGGCGATTCGAATCTACCTCCTGAAATCTGTTTCCTGCAATTCTGCCTTGATTTCAAATCCTCTTCTTTGCCTTCCCTCAATATATTTGTGGACGAGAGTTATCATTTATAACTCTGCAGGTTTGTGAATTGCAGTGCCCTGAAGCTCCATTTTACAAGTCGCTTTTTCGGGAGCTGGCCGCAAAAGAGCAGGATGGCTTCAGGCCCTGTTCTGGTTCCGGGGGGCAGTCTGAGCCTGTGGTTAATTCTTCTTCCTGATGGGAAAATAGAGTGACCTGTGCCTGTCCCAACACCAAGAGCTAGTCTCTCATTGGTTCCCCGTCTTCCCGTTCATCCTCAGGACAAATTGCAACCTGTACGGAACAGGAGGTTAAAGGTGCTGAGGCTCCAAGTAGGGAGATTGCTAGTAAAGTGGCTGGAATGGCGAAGCCGAGCACAAGGAGATGAGAAATGAGGTGCGTTTTAGAAACCTTTCCCCATCACACGGTGTACCATCTTCTGGGTTTCTCATGCATGTTTTCGATGTAGGAAGATGCCCTTGAACCTGGAGATTTGGGACCCATGCGATGGGTAGCACGCAGTATTACTTTAAAGGGTCTGCGTTTGCTCACCCAACCTCACCAAACCTCTCAGCCCCAAGAGTGTCCACCCTTATGTCTCATCCAGCTGTGGGTCTAGATATGGTCAATCCAGGTTGCATCACAGCCCCTGAACGAATTGTGTAAGAATTTCTCTGTCTTTCCCTGTCTTTGTTTCATGGGTTTTTAAAAGTAATTTATTTTTATAATGGGGTTTAGCTGCTTTTCACGGCTGTGTTTATGCCGCTTTACACCCACTTGACACACTAACAGAGAGATATCAATACATAGGTTTTAAGATTATTACTAGTCAGATATATTCTTGTGCGGTGAATCGGGCGTGTTGAGTCCAGTTCTCTGAGCAAGGAGTAGGTCTTGTCTATTACATATTGGGTTTATGGAACGGTATCTGAGCTAATTTGAAGCTCTTGTTTTATGTATCACCCCACCTCAACTTTCCCGTTAAGCAGCCATAGTGTGTTTTCTGCATGTGTGACTCTGTTCTGTTTTGTAATTCAGTTCAAGTGTAACGATTTTTACATTCCCTCTATAAGTGACACCTTATGAGAAGTGTCCTATTCTGTGTGACTTATTTCACTTAGAATTGTCGTACCTAAATCCACTCATCATGCTGCTACTAGCCTTATGACATTGATTTCATGGCTGAGTGATATTCCATTGTACATAAGGACCACAACTTTTTGATCCATTTTTCGCTTTCCTGGGATATTTAAGGTGGAATGAAGTGGAGGTCCTTGTCAACAGAGCAGCCCTAAACTTTGGGGTGCTTGTGTCTTGCTGATTTTCAATTTTCCCACTTTATCCCCCCATGCGTGGAAGTGCCCTATGCTCTCTAAGCTGTGTTTTTTAGATGTTTCAGGACACACCGTACCCTTCTCCAGAGTGGCTGTTGGCAATTTACATCCCGCCCATCAGTGTAGCAAGGCTCCCATTTCTCCATGGCCTGTCCTGCATTTCTGGTTTTGACACTTTTTTCGGCATGGCCCTTTTGACCGATGGGAAGCGAGACTTCTTTGTAGCGCTGATTTGCCTTTCCAGGTTGCTTGGTTGGCCAAAAAGGGCGTATGCGTTTTTTCCTGAATATATTCAGGAAAAAACGCATACGCCCTTTTTGGCCAAGGGCATCATTGTCGATGTTTTGCCGCTTTTCATGTGCTTTAAAGGCGATTCGAATCTACCTCCTGAAATCTGTTTCCTGCAATTCTGCCTTGATTTCAAATCCTCTTCTTTGCCTTCCCTCAATATATTTGTGGACGAGAGTTATCATTTATAACTCTGCAGGTTTGTGAATTGCAGTGCCCTGAAGCTCCATTTTACAAGTCGCTTTTTTGGGAGCTGGCCGCAAAAGCGCAGGATGGCTTCAGGCCCTGTTCTGGTTCCGGGGGGCAGTCTGAGCCTGTGGTTAATTCTTCTTCCTGATGGGAAAATAGAGTGACCTGTGCCTGTCCCAACACCAAGAGCTAGTCTCTCATTGGTTCCCCGTCTTCCCGTTCATCCTCAGGACAAATTGCAACCTGTACGGAACAGGAGGTTAAAGGTGCTGAGGCTCCAAGTAGGGAGATTGCTAGTAAAGTGGCTGGAATGGCGAAGCCGAGCACAAGGAGATGAGAAATGAGGTGCGTTTTAGAAACCTTTCCCCATCACACGGTGTACCATCTTCTGGGTTTCTCATGCATGTTTTCGATGTAGGAAGATGCCCTTGAACCTGGAGATTTGGGACCCATGCGATGGGTAGCACGCAGTATTACTTTAAAGGGTCTGCGTTTGCTCACCCAACCTCACCAAACCTCTCAGCCCCAAGAGTGTCCACCCTTATGTCTCATCCAGCTGTGGGTCTAGATATGGTCAATCCAGGTTGCATCACAGCCCCTGAACGAATTGTGTAAGAATTTCTCTGTCTTTCCCTGTCTTTGTTTCATGGGTTTTTAAAAGTAATTTATTTTTATAATGGGGTTTACCTGCTTTTCACGGCTGTGTTTATGCCGCTTTACACCCACTTGACACACTAACAGAGAGATATCAATACATAGGTTTTAAGATTATTACTAGTCAGATATATTCTTGTGCGGTGAATCGGGCGTGTTGAGTCCAGTTCTCTGAGCAAGGAGTAGGTCTTGTCTATTACATATTGGGTTTATGGAACGGTATCTGAGCTAATTTGAAGCTCTTGTTTTATGTATCACCCCACCTCAACTTTCCCGTTAAGCAGCCATAGTGTGTTTTCTGCATGTGTGACTCTGTTCTGTTTTGTAATTCAGTTCAAGTGTAACGATTTTTACATTCCCTCTATAAGTGACACCTTATGAGAAGTGTCCTATTCTGTGTGACTTATTTCACTTAGAATTGTCGTACCTAAATCCACTCATCATGCTGCTACTAGCCTTATGACATTGATTTCATGGCTGAGTGATATTCCATTGTACATAAGGACCACAACTTTTTGATCCATTTTTCGCTTTCCTGGGATATTTAAGGTGGAATGAAGTGGAGGTCCTTGTCAACAGAGCAGCCCTAAACTTTGGGGTGCTTGTGTCTTGCTGATTTTCAATTTTCCCACTTTATCCCCCCATGCGTGGAAGTGCCCTATGCTCTCTAAGCTGTGTTTTTTAGATGTTTCAGGACACACCGTACCCTTCTCCAGAGTGGCTGTTGGCAATTTACATCCCGCCCATCAGTGTAGCAAGGCTCCCATTTCTCCATGGCCTGTCCTGCATTTCTGGTTTTGACACTTTTTTCGGCATGGCCCTTTTGACCGATGGGAAGCGAGACTTCTTTGTAGCGCTGATTTGCCTTTCCAGGTTGCTTGGTTGGCCAAAAAGGGCGTATGCGTTTTTTCCTGAATATATTCAGGAAAAAACGCATACGCCCTTTTTGGCCAAGGGCATCATTGTCGATGTTTTGCCGCTTTTCATGTGCTTTAAAGGCGATTCGAATCTACCTCCTGAAATCTGTTTCCTGCAATTCTGCCTTGATTTCAAATCCTCTTCTTTGCCTTCCCTCAATATATTTGTGGACGAGAGTTATCATTTATAACTCTGCAGGTTTGTGAATTGCAGTGCCCTGAAGCTCCATTTTACAAGTCGCTTTTTTGGGAGCTGGCCGCAAAAGCGCAGGATGGCTTCAGGCCCTGTTCTGGTTCCGGGGGGCAGTCTGAGCCTGTGGTTAATTCTTCTTCCTGATGGGAAAATAGAGTGACCTGTGCCTGTCCCAACACCAAGAGCTAGTCTCTCATTGGTTCCCCGTCTTCCCGTTCATCCTCAGGACAAATTGCAACCTGTACGGAACAGGAGGTTAAAGGTGCTGAGGCTCCAAGTAGGGAGATTGCTAGTAAAGTGGCTGGAATGGCGAAGCCGAGCACAAGGAGATGAGAAATGAGGTGCGTTTTAGAAACCTTTCCCCATCACACGGTGTACCATCTTCTGGGTTTCTCATGCATGTTTTCGATGTAGGAAGATGCCCTTGAACCTGGAGATTTGGGACCCATGCGATGGGTAGCACGCAGTATTACTTTAAAGGGTCTGCGTTTGCTCACCCAACCTCACCAAACCTCTCAGCCCCAAGAGTGTCCACCCTTATGTCTCATCCAGCTGTGGGTCTAGATATGGTCAATCCAGGTTGCATCACAGCCCCTGAACGAATTGTGTAAGAATTTCTCTGTCTTTCCCTGTCTTTGTTTCATGGGTTTTTAAAAGTAATTTATTTTTATAATGGGGTTTAGCTGCTTTTCACGGCTGTGTTTATGCCGCTTTACACCCACTTGACACACTAACAGAGAGATATCAATACATAGGTTTTAAGATTATTACTAGTCAGATATATTCTTGTGCGGTGAATCGGGCGTGTTGAGTCCAGTTCTCTGAGCAAGGAGTAGGTCTTGTCTATTACATATTGGGTTTATGGAACGGTATCTGAGCTAATTTGAAGCTCTTGTTTTATGTATCACCCCACCTCAACTTTCCCGTTAAGCAGCCATAGTGTGTTTTCTGCATGTGTGACTCTGTTCTGTTTTGTAATTCAGTTCAAGTGTAACGATTTTTACATTCCCTCTATAAGTGACACCTTATGAGAAGTGTCCTTTTCTGTGTGACTTATTTCACTTAGAATTGTCGTACCTAAATCCACTCATCATGCTGCTACTAGCCTTATGACATTGATTTCATGGCTGAGTGATATTCCATTGTACATAAGGACCACAACTTTTTTATCCATTTTTCGCTTTCCTGGGATATTTAAGGTGGAATGAAGTGGAGGTCCTTGTCAACAGAGCAGCCCTAAACTTTGGGGTGCTTGTGTCTTGCTGATTTTCAATTTTCCCACTTTATCCCCCCATGCGTGGAAGTGCCCTATGCTCTCTAAGCTGTGTTTTTTAGATGTTTCAGGACACACCGTACCCTTCTCCAGAGTGGCTGTTGGCAATTTACATCCCGCCCATCAGTGTAGCAAGGCTCCCATTTCTCCATGGCCTGTCCTGCATTTCTGGTTTTGACACTTTTTTCAGCATGGCCCTTTTGACCGATGGGAAGCGAGACTTCTTTGTAGCGCTGATTTGCCTTTCCAGGTTGCTTGGTTGGCCAAAAAGGGCGTATGCGTTTTTTCCTGAATATATTCAGGAAAAAACGCATACGCCCTTTTTGGCCAAGGGCATCATTGTCGATGTTTTGCCGCTTTTCATGTGCTTTAAAGGCGATTCGAATCTACCTCCTGAAATCTGTTTCCTGCAATTCTGCCTTGATTTCAAATCCTCTTCTTTGCCTTCCCTCAATATATTTGTGGACGAGAGTTATCATTTATAACTCTGCAGGTTTGTGAATTGCAGTGCCCTGAAGCTCCATTTTACAAGTCGCTTTTTTGGGAGCTGGCCGCAAAAGCGCAGGATGGCTTCAGGCCCTGTTCTGGTTCCGGGGGGCAGTCTGAGCCTGTGGTTAATTCTTCTTCCTGATGGGAAAATAGAGTGACCTGTGCCTGTCCCAACACCAAGAGCTAGTCTCTCATTGGTTCCCCGTCTTCCCGTTCATCCTCAGGACAAATTGCAACCTGTACGGAACAGGAGGTTAAAGGTGCTGAGGCTCCAAGTAGGGAGATTGCTAGTAAAGTGGCTGGAATGGCGAAGCCGAGCACAAGGAGATGAGAAATGAGGTGCGTTTTAGAAACCTTTCCCCATCACACGGTGTACCATCTTCTGGGTTTCTCATGCATGTTTTCGATGTAGGAAGATGCCCTTGAACCTGGAGATTTGGGACCCATGCGATGGGTAGCACGCAGTATTACTTTAAAGGGTCTGCGTTTGCTCACCCAACCTCACCAAACCTCTCAGCCCCAAGAGTGTCCACCCTTATGTCTCATCCAGCTGTGGGTCTAGATATGGTCAATCCAGGTTGCATCACAGCCCCTGAACGAATTGTGTAAGAATTTCTCTGTCTTTCCCTGTCTTTGTTTCATGGGTTTTTAAAAGTAATTTATTTTTATAATGGGGTTTAGCTGCTTTTCACGGCTGTGTTTATGCCGCTTTACACCCACTTGACACACTAACAGAGAGATATCAATACATAGGTTTTAAGATTATTACTAGTCAGATATATTCTTGTGCGGTGAATCGGGCGTGTTGAGTCCAGTTCTCTGAGCAAGGAGTAGGTCTTGTCTATTACATATTGGGTTTATGGAACGGTATCTGAGCTAATTTGAAGCTCTTGTTTTATGTATCACCCCACCTCAACTTTCCCGTTAAGCAGCCATAGTGTGTTTTCTGCATGTGTGACTCTGTTCTGTTTTGTAATTCAGTTCAAGTGTAACGATTTTTACATTCCCTCTATAAGTGACACCTTATGAGAAGTGTCCTTTTCTGTGTGACTTATTTCACTTAGAATTGTCGTACCTAAATCCACTCATCATGCTGCTACTAGCCTTATGACATTGATTTCATGGCTGAGTGATATTCCATTGTACATAAGGACCACAACTTTTTGATCCATTTTTCGCTTTCCTGGGATATTTAAGGTGGAATGAAGTGGAGGTCCTTGTCAACAGAGCAGCCCTAAACTTTGGGGTGCTTGTGTCTTGCTGATTTTCAATTTTCCCACTTTATCCCCCCATGCGTGGAAGTGCCCTATGCTCTCTAAGCTGTGTTTTTTAGATGTTTCAGGACACACCGTACCCTTCTCCAGAGTGGCTGTTGGCAATTTACATCCCGCCCATCAGTGTAGCAAGGCTCCCATTTCTCCATGGCCTGTCCTGCATTTCTGGTTTTGACACTTTTTTCAGCATGGCCCTTTTGACCGATGGGAAGCGAGACTTCTTTGTAGCGCTGATTTGCCTTTCCAGGTTGCTTGGTTGGCCAAAAAGGGCGTATGCGTTTTTTCCTGAATATATTCAGGAAAAAACGCATACGCCCTTTTTGGCCAAGGGCATCATTGTCGATGTTTTGCCGCTTTTCATGTGCTTTAAAGGCGATTCGAATCTACCTCCTGAAATCTGTTTCCTGCAATTCTGCCTTGATTTCAAATCCTCTTCTTTGCCTTCCCTCAATATATTTGTGGACGAGAGTTATCATTTATAACTCTGCAGGTTTGTGAATTGCAGTGCCCTGAAGCTCCATTTTACAAGTCGCTTTTTTGGGAGCTGGCCGCAAAAGCGCAGGATGGCTTCAGGCCCAGTTCTGGTTCCGGGGGGCAGTCTGAGCCTGTGGTTAATTCTTCTTCCTGATGGGAAAATAGAGTGACCTGTGCCTGTCCCAACACCAAGAGCTAGTCTCTCATTGGTTCCCCGTCTTCCCGTTCATCCTCAGGACAAATTGCAACCTGTACGGAACAGGAGGTTAAAGGTGCTGAGGCTCCAAGTAGGGAGATTGCTAGTAAAGTGGCTGGAATGGCGAAGCCGAGCACAAGGAGATGAGAAATGAGGTGCGTTTTAGAAACCTTTCCCCATCACACGGTGTACCATCTTCTGGGTTTCTCATGCATGTTTTCGATGTAGGAAGATGCCCTTGAACCTGGAGATTTGGGACCCATGCGATGGGTAGCACGCAGTATTACTTTAAAGGGTCTGCGTTTGCTCACCCAACCTCACCAAACCTCTCAGCCCCAAGAGTGTCCACCCTTATGTCTCATCCAGCTGTGGGTCTAGATATGGTCAATCCAGGTTGCATCACAGCCCCTGAACGAATTGTGTAAGAATTTCTCTGTCTTTCCCTGTCTTTGTTTCATGGGTTTTTAAAAGTAATTTATTTTTATAATGGGGTTTAGCTGCTTTTCACGGCTGTGTTTATGCCGCTTTACACCCACTTGACACACTAACAGAGAGATATCAATACATAGGTTTTAAGATTATTACTAGTCAGATATATTCTTGTGCGGTGAATCGGGCGTGTTGAGTCCAGTTCTCTGAGCAAGGAGTAGGTCTTGTCTATTACATATTGGGTTTATGGAACGGTATCTGAGCTAATTTGAAGCTCTTGTTTTATGTATCACCCCACCTCAACTTTCCCGTTAAGCAGCCATAGTGTGTTTTCTGCATGTGTGACTCTGTTCTGTTTTGTAATTCAGTTCAAGTGTAACGATTTTTACATTCCCTCTATAAGTGACACCTTATGAGAAGTGTCCTATTCTGTGTGACTTATTTCACTTAGAATTGTCGTACCTAAATCCACTCATCATGCTGCTACTAGCCTTATGACATTGATTTCATGGCTGAGTGATATTCCATTGTACATAAGGACCACAACTTTTTGATCCATTTTTCGCTTTCCTGGGATATTTAAGGTGGAATGAAGTGGAGGTCCTTGTCAACAGAGCAGCCCTAAACTTTGGGGTGCTTGTGTCTTGCTGATTTTCAATTTTCCCACTTTATCCCCCCATGCGTGGAAGTGCCCTATGCTCTCTAAGCTGTGTTTTTTAGATGTTTCAGGACACACCGTACCCTTCTCCAGAGTGGCTGTTGGCAATTTACATCCCGCCCATCAGTGTAGCAAGGCTCCCATTTCTCCATGGCCTGTCCTGCATTTCTGGTTTTGACACTTTTTTCAGCATGGCCCTTTTGACCGATGGGAAGCGAGACTTCTTTGTAGCGCTGATTTGCCTTTCCAGGTTGCTTGGTTGGCCAAAAAGGGCGTATGCGTTTTTTCCTGAATATATTCAGGAAAAAACGCATACGCCCTTTTTGGCCAAGGGCATCATTGTCGATGTTTTGCCGCTTTTCATGTGCTTTAAAGGCGATTCGAATCTACCTCCTGAAATCTGTTTCCTGCAATTCTGCCTTGATTTCAAATCCTCTTCTTTGCCTTCCCTCAATATATTTGTGGACGAGAGTTATCATTTATAACTCTGCAGGTTTGTGAATTGCAGTGCCCTGAAGCTCCATTTTACAAGTCGCTTTTTTGGGAGCTGGCCGCAAAAGCGCAGGATGGCTTCAGGCCCTGTTCTGGTTCCGGGGGGCAGTCTGAGCCTGTGGTTAATTCTTCTTCCTGATGGGAAAATAGAGTGACCTGTGCCTGTCCCAACACCAAGAGCTAGTCTCTCATTGGTTCCCCGTCTTCCCGTTCATCCTCAGGACAAATTGCAACCTGTACGGAACAGGAGGTTAAAGGTGCTGAGGCTCCAAGTAGGGAGATTGCTAGTAAAGTGGCTGGAATGGCGAAGCCGAGCACAAGGAGATGAGAAATGAGGTGCGTTTTAGAAACCTTTCCCCATCACACGGTGTACCATCTTCTGGGTTTCTCATGCATGTTTTCGATGTAGGAAGATGCCCTTGAATCTGGAGATTTGGGACCCATGCGATGGGTAGCACGCAGTATTACTTTAAAGGGTCTGCGTTTGCTCACCCAACCTCACCAAACCTCTCAGCCCCAAGAGTGTCCACCCTTATGTCTCATCCAGCTGTGGGTCTAGATATGGTCAATCCAGGTTGCATCACAGCCCCTGAACGAATTGTGTAAGAATTTCTCTGTCTTTCCCTGTCTTTGTTTCATGGGTTTTTAAAAGTAATTTATTTTTATAATGGGGTTTAGCTGCTTTTCACGGCTGTGTTTATGCCGCTTTACACCCACTTGACACACTAACAGAGAGATATCAATACATAGGTTTTAAGATTATTACTAGTCAGATATATTCTTGTGCGGTGAATCGGGCGTGTTGAGTCCAGTTCTCTGAGCAAGGAGTAGGTCTTGTCTATTACATATTGGGTTTATGGAACGGTATCTGAGCTAATTTGAAGCTCTTGTTTTATGTATCACCCCACCTCAACTTTCCCGTTAAGCAGCCATAGTGTGTTTTCTGCATGTGTGACTCTGTTCTGTTTTGTAATTCAGTTCAAGTGTAACGATTTTTACATTCCCTCTATAAGTGACACCTTATGAGAAGTGTCCTTTTCTGTGTGACTTATTTCACTTAGAATTGTCGTACCTAAATCCACTCATCATGCTGCTACTAGCCTTATGACATTGATTTCATGGCTGAGTGATATTCCATTGTACATAAGGACCACAACTTTTTGATCCATTTTTCGCTTTCCTGGGATATTTAAGGTGGAATGAAGTGGAGGTCCTTGTCAACAGAGCAGCCCTAAACTTTGGGGTGCTTGTGTCTTGCTGATTTTCAATTTTCCCACTTTATCCCCCCATGCGTGGAAGTGCCCTATGCTCTCTAAGCTGTGTTTTTTAGATGTTTCAGGACACACCGTACCCTTCTCCAGAGTGGCTGTTGGCAATTTACATCCCGCCCATCAGTGTAGCAAGGCTCCCATTTCTCCATGGCCTGTCCTGCATTTCTGGTTTTGACACTTTTTTCAGCATGGCCCTTTTGACCGATGGGAAGCGAGACTTCTTTGTAGCGCTGATTTGCCTTTCCAGGTTGCTTGGTTGGCCAAAAAGGGCGTATGCGTTTTTTCCTGAATATATTCAGGAAAAAACGCATACGCCCTTTTTGGCCAAGGGCATCATTGTCGATGTTTTGCCGCTTTTCATGTGCTTTAAAGGCGATTCGAATCTACCTCCTGAAATCTGTTTCCTGCAATTCTGCCTTGATTTCAAATCCTCTTCTTTGCCTTCCCTCAATATATTTGTGGACGAGAGTTATCATTTATAACTCTGCAGGTTTGTGAATTGCAGTGCCCTGAAGCTCCATTTTACAAGTCGCTTTTTTGGGAGCTGGCCGCAAAAGCGCAGGATGGCTTCAGGCCCTGTTCTGGTTCCGGGGGGCAGTCTGAGCCTGTGGTTAATTCTTCTTCCTGATGGGAAAATAGAGTGACCTGTGCCTGTCCCAACACCAAGAGCTAGTCTCTCATTGGTTCCCCGTCTTCCCGTTCATCCTCAGGACAAATTGCAACCTGTACGGAACAGGAGGTTAAAGGTGCTGAGGCTCCAAGTAGGGAGATTGCTAGTAAAGTGGCTGGAATGGCGAAGCCGAGCACAAGGAGATGAGAAATGAGGTGCGTTTTAGAAACCTTTCCCCATCACACGGTGTACCATCTTCTGGGTTTCTCATGCATGTTTTCGATGTAGGAAGATGCCCTTGAACCTGGAGATTTGGGACCCATGCGATGGGTAGCACGCAGTATTACTTTAAAGGGTCTGCGTTTGCTCACCCAACCTCACCAAACCTCTCAGCCCCAAGAGTGTCCACCCTTATGTCTCATCCAGCTGTGGGTCTAGATATGGTCAATCCAGGTTGCATCACAGCCCCTGAACGAATTGTGTAAGAATTTCTCTGTCTTTCCCTGTCTTTGTTTCATGGGTTTTTAAAAGTAATTTATTTTTATAATGGGGTTTAGCTGCTTTTCACGGCTGTGTTTATGCCGCTTTACACCCACTTGACACACTAACAGAGAGATATCAATACATAGGTTTTAAGATTATTACTAGTCAGATATATTCTTGTGCGGTGAATCGGGCGTGTTGAGTCCAGTTCTCTGAGCAAGGAGTAGGTCTTGTCTATTACATATTGGGTTTATGGAACGGTATCTGAGCTAATTTGAAGCTCTTGTTTTATGTATCACCCCACCTGAACTTTCCCGTTAAGCAGCCATAGTGTGTTTTCTGCATGTGTGACTCTGTTCTGTTTTGTAATTCAGTTCAAGTGTAACGATTTTTACATTCCCTCTATAAGTGACACCTTATGAGAAGTGTCCTATTCTGTGTGACTTATTTCACTTAGAATTGTCGTACCTAAATCCACTCATCATGCTGCTACTAGCCTTATGACATTGATTTCATGGCTGAGTGATATTCCATTGTACATAAGGACCACAACTTTTTGATCCATTTTTCGCTTTCCTGGGATATTTAAGGTGGAATGAAGTGGAGGTCCTTGTCAACAGAGCAGCCCTAAACTTTGGGGTGCTTGTGTCTTGCTGATTTTCAATTTTCCCACTTTATCCCCCCATGCGTGGAAGTGCCCTATGCTCTCTAAGCTGTGTTTTTTAGATGTTTCAGGACACACCGTACCCTTCTCCAGAGTGGCTGTTGGCAATTTACATCCCGCCCATCAGTGTAGCAAGGCTCCCATTTCTCCATGGCCTGTCCTGCATTTCTGGTTTTGACACTTTTTTCAGCATGGCCCTTTTGACCGATGGGAAGCGAGACTTCTTTGTAGCGCTGATTTGCCTTTCCAGGTTGCTTGGTTGGCCAAAAAGGGCGTATGCGTTTTTTCCTGAATATATTCAGGAAAAAACGCATACGCCCTTTTTGGCCAAGGGCATCATTGTCGATGTTTTGCCGCTTTTCATGTGCTTTAAAGGCGATTCGAATCTACCTCCTGAAATCTGTTTCCTGCAATTCTGCCTTGATTTCAAATCCTCTTCTTTGCCTTCCCTCAATATATTTGTGGACGAGAGTTATCATTTATAACTCTGCAGGTTTGTGAATTGCAGTGCCCTGAAGCTCCATTTTACAAGTCGCTTTTTTGGGAGGTGGCCGCAAAAGCGCAGGATGGCTTCAGGCCCTGTTCTGGTTCCGGGGGGCAGTCTGAGCCTGTGGTTAATTCTTCTTCCTGATGGGAAAATAGAGTGACCTGTGCCTGTCCCAACACCAAGAGCTAGTCTCTCATTGGTTCCCCGTCTTCCCGTTCATCCTCAGGACAAATTGCAACCTGTACGGAACAGGAGGTTAAAGGTGCTGAGGCTCCAAGTAGGGAGATTGCTAGTAAAGTGGCTGGAATGGCGAAGCCGAGCACAAGGAGATGAGAAATGAGGTGCGTTTTAGAAACCTTTCCCCATCACACGGTGTACCATCTTCTGGGTTTCTCATGCATTTTTTCGATGTAGGAAGATGCCCTTGAACCTGGAGATTTGGGACCCATGCGATGGGTAGCACGCAGTATTACTTTAAAGGGTCTGCGTTTGCTCACCCAACCTCACCAAACCTCTCAGCCCCAAGAGTGTCCACCCTTATGTCTCATCCAGCTGTGGGTCTAGATATGGTCAATCCAGGTTGCATCACAGCCCCTGAACGAATTGTGTAAGAATTTCTCTGTCTTTCCCTGTCTTTGTTTCATGGGTTTTTAAAAGTAATTTATTTTTATAATGGGGTTTAGCTGCTTTTCACGGCTGTGTTTATGCCGCTTTACACCCACTTGACACACTAACAGAGAGATATCAATACATAGGTTTTAAGATTATTACTAGTCAGATATATTCTTGTGCGGTGAATCGGGCGTGTTGAGTCCAGTTCTCTGAGCAAGGAGTAGGTCTTGTCTATTACATATTGGGTTTATGGAACGGTATCTGAGCTAATTTGAAGCTCTTGTTTTATGTATCACCCCACCTCAACTTTCCCGTTAAGCAGCCATAGTGTGTTTTCTGCATGTG
Source organism: Balaenoptera physalus (assembly GCF_965194825.1). NCBI lineage: Eukaryota > Metazoa > Chordata > Mammalia > Artiodactyla > Balaenopteridae > Balaenoptera > Balaenoptera physalus. The sequence continues at coordinate 1,183,896 of NW_028126544.1, read as the reverse complement.
TGACTCTGTTCTGTTTTGTAATTCAGTTCAAGTGTAACGATTTTTACATTCCCTCTATAAGTGACACCTTATGAGAAGTGTCCTTTTCTGTGTGACTTATTTCACTTAGAGTTGTCGTACCTAAATCCACTCATTATGCTGCTACTAGCCTTATGACATTGATTTCATGGCTGAGTGATATTCCATTGTACATAAGGACCACAACTTTTTTATCCATTTTTCGCTTTCCTGGGATATTTAAGGTGGAATGAAGTGGAGGTCCTTGTCAACAGAGCAGCCCTAAACTTTGGGGTGCTTGTGTCTTGCTGATTTTCAATTTTCCCACTTTATCCCCCCATGCGTGGAAGTGCCCTATGCTCTCTAAGCTGTGTTTTTTAGATGTTTCAGGACACACCGTACCCTTCTCCAGAGTGGCTGTTGGCAATTTACATCCCGCCCATCAGTGTAGCAAGGCTCCCATTTCTCCATGGCCTGTCCTGCATTTCTGGTTTTGACACTTTTTTCAGCATGGCCCTTTTGACCGATGGGAAGCGAGACTTCTTTGTAGCGCTGATTTGCCTTTCCAGGTTGCTTGGTTGGCCAAAAAGGGCGTATGCGTTTTTTCCTGAATATATTCAGGAAAAAACGCATACGCCCTTTTTGGCCAAGGGCATCATTGTCGATGTTTTGCCGCTTTTCATGTGCTTTAAAGGCGATTCGAATCTACCTCCTGAAATCTGTTTCCTGCAATTCTGCCTTGATTTCAAATCCTCTTCTTTGCCTTCCCTCAATATATTTGTGGACGAGAGTTATCATTTATAACTCTGCAGGTTTGTGAATTGCAGTGCCCTGAAGCTCCATTTTACAAGTCGCTTTTTTGGGAGCTGGCCGCAAAAGCGCAGGATGGCTTCAGGCCCTGTTCTGGTTCCGGGGGGCAGTCTGAGCCTGTGGTTAATTCTTCTTCCTGATGGGAAAATAGAGTGACCTGTGCCTGTCCCAACACCAAGAGCTAGTCTCTCATTGGTTCCCCGTCTTCCCGTTCATCCTCAGGACAAATTGCAACCTGTACGGAACAGGAGGTTAAAGGTGCTGAGGCTCCAAGTAGGGAGATTGCTAGTAAAGTGGCTGGAATGGCGAAGCCGAGCACAAGGAGATGAGAAATGAGGTGCGTTTTAGAAACCTTTCCCCATCACACGGTGTACCATCTTCTGGGTTTCTCATGCATGTTTTCGATGTAGGAAGATGCCCTTGAACCTGGAGATTTGGGACCCATGCGATGGGTAGCACGCAGTATTACTTTAAAGGGTCTGCGTTTGCTCACCCAACCTCACCAAACCTCTCAGCCCCAAGAGTGTCCACCCTTATGTCTCATCCAGCTGTGGGTCTAGATATGGTCAATCCAGGTTGCATCACAGCCCCTGAACGAATTGTGTAAGAATTTCTCTGTCTTTCCCTGTCTTTGTTTCATGGGTTTTTAAAAGTAATTTATTTTTATAATGGGGTTTAGCTGCTTTTCACGGCTGTGTTTATGCCGCTTTACACCCACTTGACACACTAACAGAGAGATATCAATACATAGGTTTTAAGATTATTACTAGTCAGATATATTCTTGTGCGGTGAATCGGGCGTGTTGAGTCCAGTTCTCTGAGCAAGGAGTAGGTCTTGTCTATTACATATTGGGTTTATGGAACGGTATCTGAGCTAATTTGAAGCTCTTGTTTTATGTATCACCCCACCTCAACTTTCCCGTTAAGCAGCCATAGTGTGTTTTCTGCATGTGTGACTCTGTTCTGTTTTGTAATTCAGTTCAAGTGTAACGGTTTTTACATTCCCTCTATAAGTGACACCTTATGAGAAGTGTCCTTTTCTGTGTGACTTATTTCACTTAGAATCGTCGTACCTAAATCCACTCATCATGCTGCTACTAGCCTTATGACATTGATTTCATGGCTGAGTGATATTCCATTGTACATAAGGACCACAACTTTTTTATCCATTTTTCGCTTTCCTGGGATATTTAAGGTGGAATGAAGTGGAGGTCCTTGTCAACAGAGCAGCCCTAAACTTTGGGGTGCTTGTGTCTTGCTGATTTTCAATTTTCCCACTTTATCCCCCCATGCGTGGAAGTGCCCTATGCTCTCTAAGCTGTGTTTTTTAGATGTTTCAGGACACACCGTACCCTTCTCCAGAGTGGCTGTTGGCGATTTACATCCCGCCCATCAGTGTAGCAAGGCTCCCATTTCTCCATGGCCTGTCCTGCATTTCTGGTTTTGACACTTTTTTCAGCATGGCCCTTTTGACCGATGGGAAGCGAGACTTCTTTGTAGCGCTGATTTGCCTTTCCAGGTTGCTTGGTTGGCCAAAAAGGGCGTATGCGTTTTTTCCTGAATATATTCAGGAAAAAACGCATACGCCCTTTTTGGCCAAGGGCATCATTGTCGATGTTTTGCCGCTTTTCATGTGCTTTAAAGGCGATTCGAATCTACCTCCTGAAATCTGTTTCCTGCAATTCTGCCTTGATTTCAAATCCTCTTCTTTGCCTTCCCTCAATATATTTGTGGACGAGAGTTATCATTTATAACTCTGCAGGTTTGTGAATTGCAGTGCCCTGAAGCTCCATTTTACAAGTCGCTTTTTTGGGAGCTGGCCGCAAAAGCACAGGATGGCTTCAGGCCCTGTTCTGGTTCCGGGGGGCAGTCTGAGCCTGTGGTTAATTCTTCTTCCTGATGGGAAAATAGAGTGACCTGTGCCTGTCCCAACACCAAGAGCTAGTCTCTCATTGGTTCCCCGTCTTCCCGTTCATCCTCAGGACAAATTGCAACCTGTACGGAACAGGAGGTTAAAGGTGCTGAGGCTCCAAGTAGGGAGATTGCTAGTAAAGTGGCTGGAATGGCGAAGCCGAGCACAAGGAGATGAGAAATGAGGTGCGTTTTAGAAACCTTTCCCCATCACACGGTGTACCATCTTCTGGGTTTCTCATGCATGTTTTCGATGTAGGAAGATGCCCTTGAACCTGGAGATTTGGGACCCATGCGATGGGTAGCACGCAGTATTACTTTAAAGGGTCTGCGTTTGCTCACCCAACCTCACCAAACCTCTCAGCCCCAAGAGTGTCCACCCTTATGTCTCATCCAGCTGTGGGTCTAGATATGGTCAATCCAGGTTGCATCACAGCCCCTGAACGAATTGTGTAAGAATTTCTCTGTCTTTCCCTGTCTTTGTTTCATGGGTTTTTAAAAGTAATTTATTTTTATAATGGGGTTTAGCTGCTTTTCACGGCTGTGTTTATGCCGCTTTACACCCACTTGACACACTAACAGAGAGATATCAATACATAGGTTTTAAGATTATTACTAGTCAGATATATTCTTGTGCGGTGAATCGGGCGTGTTGAGTCCAGTTCTCTGAGCAAGGAGTAGGTCTTGTCTATTACATATTGGGTTTATGGAACGGTATCTGAGCTAATTTGAAGCTCTTGTTTTATGTATCACCCCACCTCAACTTTCCCGTTAAGCAGCCATAGTGTGTTTTCTGCATGTGTGACTCTGTTCTGTTTTGTAATTCAGTTCAAGTGTAACGATTTTTACATTCCCTCTATAAGTGACACCTTATGAGAAGTATCCTTTTCTGAGTGACTTATTTCACTTAGAATTGTCGTACCTAAATCCACTCATCATGCTGCTACTAGCCTTATGACATTGATTTCATGGCTGAGTGATATTCCATTGTACATAAGGACCACAACTTTTTTATCCATTTTTCGCTTTCCTGGGATATTTAAGGTGGAATGAAGTGGAGGTCCTTGTCAACAGAGCAGCCCTAAACTTTGGGGTGCTTGTGTCTTGCTGATTTTCAATTTTCCCACTTTATCCCCCCATGCGTGGAAGTGCCCTATGCTCTCTAAGCTGTGTTTTTTAGATGTGTCAGGACACACCGTACCCTTCTCCAGAGTGGCTGTTGGCGATTTACATCCCGCCCATCAGTGTAGCAAGGCTCCCATTTCTCCATGGCCTGTCCTGCATTTCTGGTTTTGACACTTTTTTCAGCATGGCCCTTTTGACCGATGGGAAGCGAGACTTCTTTGTAGCGCTGATTTGCCTTTCCAGGTTGCTTGGTTGGCCAAAAAGGGCGTATGCGTTTTTTCCTGAATATATTCAGGAAAAAACGCATACGCCCTTTTTGGCCAAGGGCATCATTGTCGACGTTTTGCCGCTTTTCATGTGCTTTAAAGGCGATTCGAATCTACCTCCTGAAATCTGTTTCCTGCAATTCTGCCTTGATTTCAAATCCTCTTCTTTGCCTTCCCTCAATATATTTGTGGACGAGAGTTATCATTTATAACTCTGCAGGTTTGTGAATTGCAGTGCCCTGAAGCTCCATTTTACAAGTCGCTTTTTTGGGAGCTGGCCGCAAAAGCGCAGGATGGCTTCAGGCCCTGTTCTGGTTCCGGGGGGCAGTCTGAGCCTGTGGTTAATTCTTCTTCCTGATGGGAAAATAGAGTGACCTGTGCCTGTCCCAACACCAAGAGCTAGTCTCTCATTGGTTCCCCGTCTTCCCGTTCATCCTCAGGACAAATTGCAACCTGTACGGAACAGGAGGTTAAAGGTGCTGAGGCTCCAAGTAGGGAGATTGCTAGTAAAGTGGCTGGAATGGCGAAGCCGAGCACAAGGAGATGAGAAATGAGGTGCGTTTTAGAAACCTTTCCCCATCACACGGTGTACCATCTTCTGGGTTTCTCATGCATGTTTCCGATGTAGGAAGATGCCCTTGAACCTGGAGATTTGGGACCCATGCGATGGGTAGCACGCAGTATTACTTTAAAGGGTCTGCGTTTGCTCACCCAACCTCACCAAACCTCTCAGCCCCAAGAGTGTCCACCCTTATGTCTCATCCAGCTGTGGGTCTAGATATGGTCAATCCAGGTTGCATCACAGCCCCTGAACGAATTGTGTAAGAATTTCTCTGTCTTTCCCTGTCTTTGTTTCATGGGTTTTTAAAAGTAATTTATTTTTATAATGGGGTTTAGCTGCTTTTCACGGCTGTGTTTATGCCGCTTTACACCCACTTGACACACTAACAGAGAGATATCAATACATAGGTTTTAAGATTATTACTAGTCAGATATATTCTTGTGCGGTGAATCGGGCGTGTTGAGTCCAGTTCTCTGAGCAAGGAGTAGGTCTTGTCTATTACATATTGGGTTTATGGAACGGTATCTGAGCTAATTTGAAACTCTTGTTTTATGTATCACCCCACCTCACCTTTCCCGTTAAGCAGCCATAGTGTGTTTTGTGCATGTGTGACTCTGTTCTGTTTTGTAATTCAGTTCAAGTGTAAAGGTTTTTACATTCCCTCTATAAGTGACACCTTATGAGAAGTGTCCTTTTCTGTGTGACTTATTTCACTTAGAATCGTCTTACCTAAATCCACTCATCATGCTGCTACTAGCCTTATGACATTGATTTCATGGCTGAGTGATATTCCATTGTACATAAGGACCACAACTTTTTTATCCATTTTTCGCTTTCCTGGGATATTTAAGGTGGAATGAAGTGGAGGTCCTTGTCAACAGAGCAGCCCTAAACTTTGGGGTGCTTGTGTCTTGCTGATTTTCAATTTTCCCACCTTATCCCCCCATGCGTGGAAGTGCCCTATGCTCTCTAAGCTGTGTTTTTTAGATGTTTCAGGACACACCGTACACTTCTCCAGAGTGGCTGTTGGCGATTTACATCCCGCCCATCAGTGTAGCAAGGCTCCGATTCCTCCATGGCCTGTCCTGCATTTCTGGTTTTGACACTTTTTTCAGCAGGGCCCTTTTGACCGATGGGAAGCGAGACTTCTTTGTAGCGCTGATTTGCCTTTCCAGGTTGCTTGGTTGGCCAAAAAGGGCGTATGCGTTTTTTCCTGAATATATTCAGGAAAAAACGCATACGCCCTTTTTGGCCAAGGGCATCATTGTCAACGTTTTGCCGCTTTTCATGTGCTTTAAAGGCGATTCGAATCTACCTCCTGAAATCTGTTTCCTGCAATTCTGCCTTGATTTCAAATCCTCTTCTTTGCCTTCCCTCAATATATTTGTGGACGAGAGTTATCATTTATAACTCTGCAGGTTTGTGAATTGCAGTGCCCTGAAGCTCCATTTTACAAGTCGCTTTTTTGGGAGCTGGCCGCAAAAGCGCAGGATGGCTTCAGGCCCTGTTCTGGTTCCGGGGGGCAGGCTGAGCCTGTGGTTAATTCTTCTTCCTGATGGGAAAATAGAGTGACCTGTGCCTGTCCCAACACCAAGAGCTAGTCTCTCATTGGTTCCCCATCTTCCCGTTCATCCTCAGGACAAATTGCAACCTGTACGGAACAGGAGGTTAAAGGTGCTGATGCTCCAAGTAGGGAGATTGCTAGTAAAGTGGCTGGAATGGCGAACCCGAGCACAAGGAGATGAGAAATGAGGTGCGTTTTAGAAACCTTTCCCCATCACACGGTGTACCATCTTCTGGGTTTCTCATGCATGTTTTCGATGTAGGAAGATGCCCTTGAACCTGGAGATTTGGGACCCATGCGATGGGTAGCACGCAGTATTACTTTAAAGGGTCTGCGTTTGCTCACCCAACCTCACCAAACCTCTCAGCCCCAAGAGTGTCCACCCTTATGTCTCATCCAGCTGTGGGTCTAGATATGGTCAATCCAGGTTGCATCACAGCCCCTGAACGAATTGTGTAAGAATTTCTCTGTCTTTCCCTGTCTTTGTTTCATGGGTTTTTAAAAGTAATTTATTTTTATAATGGGGTTTAGCTGCTTTTCACGGCTGTGTTTATGCCGCTTTACACCCACTTGACACACTAACAGAGAGATATCAATACATAGGTTTTAAGATTATTACTAGTCAGATATATTCTTGTGCGGTGAATCGGGCGTGTTGAGTCCAGTTCTCTGAGCAAGGAGTAGGTCTTGTCTATTACATATTGGGTTTATGGAACGGTATCTGAGCTAATTTGAAACTCTTGTTTTATGTATCACCCCACCTCACCTTTCCCGTTAAGCAGCCATAGTGTGTTTTCTGCATGTGTGACTCTGTTCTGTTTTGTAATTCAGTTCAAGTGTAACGGTTTTTACATTCCGTCTATAAGTGACACCTTATGAGAAGTGTCCTTTTCTGTGTGACTTATTTCACTTAGAATCGTCTTACCTAAATCCACTCATCATGCTGCTACTAGCCTTATGACATTGATTTCATGGCTGAGTGATATTCCATTGTACATAAGGACCACAACTTTTTTATCCATTTTTCGCTTTCCTGGGATATTTAAGGTGGAATGAAGTGGAGGTCCTTGTCAACAGAGCAGCCCTAAACTTTGGGGTGCTTGTGTCTTGCTGATTTTCAATTTTCCCACCTTATCCCCCCATGCGTGGAAGTGCCCTATGCTCTCTAAGCTGTGTTTCTTAGATGTTTCAGGACACACCGTACACTTCTCCAGAGTGGCTGTTGGCGATTTACATCCCGCCCATCAGTGTAGCAAGGCTCCGATTCCTCCATGGCCTGTCCTGCATTTCTGGTTTTGACACTTTTTTCAGCAGGGCCCTTTTGACCGATGGGAAGCGAGACTTCTTTGTAGCGCTGATTTGCCTTTCCAGGTTGCTTGGTTGGCCAAAAAGGGCGTATGCGTTTTTTCCTGAATATATTCAGGAAAAAACGCATACGCCCTTTTTGGCCAAGGGCATCATTGTCAACGTTTTGCCGCTTTTCATGTGCTTTAAAGGCGATTCGAATCTACCTCCTGAAATCTGTTTCCTGCAATTCTGCCTTGATTTCAAATCCTCTTCTTTGCCTTCCCTCAATATATTTGTGGACGAGAGTTATCATTTATAACTCTGCAGGTTTGTGAATTGCAGTGCCCTGAGGCTCCATTTTACAAGTCGCTTTGTTGGGAGCTGGCCGCAAAAGCGCAGGATGGCTTCAGGCCCTGTTCTGGTTCCGGGGGGCAGGCTGAGCCTGTGGTTAATTCTTCTTCCTGATGGGAAAATAGAGTGACCTGTGCCTGTCCCAACACCAAGAGCTAGTCTCTCATAGGTTCCCCGTCTTCCCGTTCATCCTCAGGACAAATTGCAACCTGTACGGAACAGGAGGTTAAAGGTGCTGATGCTCCAAGTAGGGAGATTGCTAGTAAAGTGGCTGGAATGGCGAACCCGAGCACAAGGAGATGAGAAATGAGGTGCGTTTTAGAAACCTTTCCCCATCACACGGTGTACCATCTTCTGGGTTTCTCATGCATGTTTTCGATGTAGGAAGATGCCCTTGAACCTGGAGATTTGGGACCCATGCGATGGGTAGCACGCAGTATTACTTTAAAGGGTCTGCGTTTGCTCACCCAACCTCACCAAACCTCTCAGCCCCAAGAGTGTCCACCCTTATGTCTCATCCAGCTGTGGGTCTAGATATGGTCAATCCAGGTTGCATCACAGCCCCTGAACGAATTGTGTAAGAATTTCTCTGTCTTTCCCTGTCTTTGTTTCATGGGTTTTTAAAAGTAATTTATTTTTATTATGGGGTTTAGCTGCTTTTCACGGCTGTGTTTATGCCGCTTTACACCCACTTGACACACTAACAGAGAGATATCAATACATAGGTTTTAAGATTATTACTAGTCAGATATATTCTTGTGCGGTGAATCGGGCGTGTTGAGTCCAGTTCTCTGAGCAAGGAGTAGGTCTTGTCTATTACATATTGGGTTTATGGAACGGTATCTGAGCTAATTTGAAACTCTTGTTTTATGTATCACCCCACCTCACCTTTCCCGTTAAGCAGCCATAGTGTGTTTTCTGCATGTGTGACTCTGTTCTGTTTTGTAATTCAGTTCAAGTGTAAAGGTTTTTACATTCCCTCTATAAGTGACACCTTATGAGAAGTGTCCTTTTCTGTGTGACTTATTTCACTTAGAATCGTCTTACCTAAATCCACTCATCATGCTGCTACTAGCCTTATGACATTGATTTCATGGCTGAGTGATATTCCATTGTACATAAGGACCACAACTTTTTTATCCATTTTTCGCTCTCCTGGGATATTTAAGGTGGAATGAAGTGGAGGTCTTTGTCAACAGAGCAGCCCTAAACTTTGGGGTGCTTGTGTCTTGCTGATTTTCAATTTTCCCACTTTATCCCCCCATGAGTGGAAGTGCCCTATGCTCTCTAAGCTGTGTTTTTTAGATGTTTCAGGACACACCGTACACTTCTCCAGAGTGGCTGTTGGTGATTTACATCCCGCCCATCAGTGTAGCAAGGCTCCCATTTCTCCATGGCCTGTCCTGCATTTCTGGTTTTGACACTTTTTTCAGCATGGCCCTTTTGACCGATGGGAAGCGAGACTTCTTTGTAGCGCTGATTTGCCTTTCCAGGTTGCTTGGTTGGCCAAAAAGGGCGTATGCGTTTTTTCCTGAATATATTCAGGAAAAAACGCATACGCCCTTTTTGGCCAAGGGCATCATTGTCAACGTTTTGCCGCTTTTCATGTGCTTTAAAGGCGATTCGAATCTACCTCCTGAAATCTGTTTCCTGCAATTCTGCCTTGATTTCAAATCCTCTTCTTTGCCTTCCCTCAATATATTTGTGGACGAGAGTTATCATTTATAACTCTGCAGGTTTGTGAATTGCAGTGCCCTGAGGCTCCATTTTACAAGTCGCTTTTTTGGGAGCTGGCCGCAAAAGCGCAGGATGGCTTCAGGCCCTGTTCTGGTTCCGGGGGGCAGGCTGAGCCTGTGGTTAATTCTTCTTCCTGATGAGAAAATAGAGTGACCTGTGCCTGTCCCAACACCAAGAGCTAGTCTCTCATTGGTTCCCCGTCTTCCCGTTCATCCTCAGGACAAATTGCAACCTGTACGGAACAGGAGGTTAAAGGTGCTGATGCTCCAAGTAGGGAGATTGCTAGTAAAGTGGCTGGAATGGCGAACCCGAGCACAAGGAGATGAGAAATGAGGTGCGTTTTAGAAACCTTTCCCCATCACACGGTGTACCATCTTCTGGGTTTCTCATGCATGTTTTCGATGTAGGAAGATGCCCTTGAACCTGGAGATTTGGGACCCATGCGATGGGTAGCACGCAGTATTACTTTAAAGGGTCTGCGTTTGCTCACCCAACCTCACCAAACCTCTCAGCCCCAAGAGTGTCCACCCTTATGTCTCATCCAGCTGTGGGTCTAGATATGGTCAATCCAGGTTGCATCACAGCCCCTGAACGAATTGTGTAAGAATTTCTCTGTCTTTCCCTGTCTTTGTTTCATGGGTTTTTAAAAGTAATTTATTTTTATAATGGGGTTTAGCTGCTTTTCACGGCTGTGTTTATGCCGCTTTACACCCACTTGACACACTAACAGAGAGATATCAATACATAGGTTTTAAGATTATTACTAGTCAGATATATTCTTGTGCGGTGAATCGGGCGTGTTGAGTCCAGTTCTCTGAGCAAGGAGTAGGTCTTGTCTATTACATATTGGGTTTATGGAACGGTATCTGAGCTAATTTGAAACTCTTGTTTTATGTATCACCCCACCTCACCTTTCCCGTTAAGCAGCCATAGTGTGTTTTCTGCATGTGTGACTCTGTTCTGTTTTGTAATTCAGTTCAAGTGTAACGGTTTTTACATTCCCTCTATAAGTGACACCTTATGAGAAGTGTCCTTTTCTGTGTGACTTATTTCACTTAGAATCGTCTTACCTAAATCCACTCATCATGCTGCTACTAGCCTTATGACATTGATTTCATGGCTGAGTGATATTCCATTGTACATAAGGACCACAACTTTTTTATCCATTTTTCGCTCTCCTGGGATATTTAAGGTGGAATGAAGTGGAGGTCTTTGTCAACAGAGCAGCCCTAAACTTTGGGGTGCTTGTGTCTTGCTGATTTTCAATTTTCCCACTTTATCCCCCCATGAGTGGAAGTGCCCTATGCTCTCTAAGCTGTGTTTTTTAGATGTTTCAGGACACACCGTACACTTCTCCAGAGTGGCTGTTGGTGATTTACATCCCGCCCATCAGTGTAGCAAGGCTCCCATTTCTCCATGGCCTGTCCTGCATTTCTGGTTTTGACACTTTTTTCAGCATGGCCCTTTTGACCGATGGGAAGCGAGACTTCTTTGTAGCGCTGATTTGCCTTTCCAGGTTGCTTGGTTGGCCAAAAAGGGCGTATGCGTTTTTTCCTGAATATATTCAGGAAAAAACGCATACGCCCTTTTTGGCCAAGGGCATCATTGTCAACGTTTTGCCGCTTTTCATGTGCTTTAAAGGCGATTCGAATCTACCTCCTGAAATCTGTTTCCTGCAATTCTGCCTTGATTTCAAATCCTCTTCTTTGCCTTCCCTCAATATATTTGTGGACGAGAGTTATCATTTATAACTCTGCAGGTTTGTGAATTGCAGTGCCCTGAAGCTCCATTTTACAAGTCGCTTTTTTGGGAGCTGGCCGCAAAAGCGCAGGATGGCTTCAGGCCCTGTTCTGGTTCCGGGGAGCAGGCTGAGCCTGTGGTTAATTCTTCTTCCTGATGGGAAAATAGAGTGACCTGTGCCTGTCCCAACACCAAGAGCTAGTCTCTCATTGGTTCCCCATCTTCCCGTTCATCCTCAGGACAAATTGCAACCTGTACGGAACAGGAGGTTAAAGGTGCTGATGCTCCAAGTAGGGAGATTGCTAGTAAAGTGGCTGGAATGGCGAACCCGAGCACAAGGAGATGAGAAATGAGGTGCGTTTTAGAAACCTTTCCCCATCACACGGTGTACCATCTTCTGGGTTTCTCATGCATGTTTTCGATGTAGGAAGATGCCCTTGAACCTGGAGATTTGGGACCCATGCGATGGGTAGCACGCAGTATTACTTTAAAGGGTCTGCGTTTGCTCACCCAACCTCACCAAACCTCTCAGCCCCAAGAGTGTCCACCCTTATGTCTCATCCAGCTGTGGGTCTAGATATGGTCAATCCAGGTTGCATCACAGCCCCTGAACGAATTGTGTAAGAATTTCTCTGTCTTTCCCTGTCTTTGTTTCATGGGTTTTTAAAAGTAATTTATTTTTATTATGGGGTTTAGCTGCTTTTCACGGCTGTGTTTATGCCGCTTTACACCCACTTGACACACTAACAGAGAGATATCAATACATAGGTTTTAAGATTATTACTAGTCAGATATATTCTTGTGCGGTGAATCGGGCGTGTTGAGTCCAGTTCTCTGAGCAAGGAGTAGGTCTTGTCTATTACATATTGGGTTTATGGAACGGTATCTGAGCTAATTTGAAACTCTTGTTTTATGTATCACCCCACCTCACCTTTCCCGTTAAGCAGCCATAGTGTGTTTTCTGCATGTGTGACTCTGTTCTGTTTTGTAATTCAGTTCAAGTGTAAAGGTTTTTACATTCCCTCTATAAGTGACACCTTATGAGAAGTGTCCTTTTCTGTGTGACTTATTTCACTTAGAATCGTCTTACCTAAATCCACTCATCATGCTGCTACTAGCCTTATGACATTGATTTCATGGCTGAGTGATATTCCATTGTACATAAGGACCACAACTTTTTTATCCATTTTTCGCTTTCCTGGGATATTTAAGGTGGAATGAAGTGGAGGTCCTTGTCAACAGAGCAGCCCTAAACTTTGGGGTGCTTGTGTCTTGCTGATTTTCAATTTTCCCACCTTATCCCCCCATGCGTGGAAGTGCCCTATGCTCTCTAAGCTGTGTTTTTTAGATGTTTCAGGACACACCGTACACTTCTCCAGAGTGGCTGTTGGCGATTTACATCCCGCCCATCAGTGTAGCAAGGCTCCGATTCCTCCATGGCCTGTCCTGCATTTCTGGTTTTGACACTTTTTTCAGCAGGGCCCTTTTGACCGATGGGAAGCGAGACTTCTTTGTAGCGCTGATTTGCCTTTCCAGGTTGCTTGGTTGGCCAAAAAGGGCGTATGCGTTTTTTCCTGAATATATTCAGGAAAAAACGCATACGCCCTTTTTGGCCAAGGGCATCATTGTCAACGTTTTGCCGCTTTTCATGTGCTTTAAAGGCGATTCGAATCTACCTCCTGAAATCTGTTTCCTGCAATTCTGCCTTGATTTCAAATCCTCTTCTTTGCCTTCCCTCAATATATTTGTGGACGAGAGTTATCATTTATAACTCTGCAGGTTTGTGAATTGCAGTGCCCTGAGGCTCCATTTTACAAGTCGCTTTGTTGGGAGCTGGCCGCAAAAGCGCAGGATGGCTTCAGGCCCTGTTCTGGTTCCGGGGGGCAGGCTGAGCCTGTGGTTAATTCTTCTTCCTGATGGGAAAATAGAGTGACCTGTGCCTGTCCCAACACCAAGAGCTAGTCTCTCATAGGTTCCCCGTCTTCCCGTTCATCCTCAGGACAAATTGCAACCTGTACGGAACAGGAGGTTAAAGGTGCTGATGCTCCAAGTAGGGAGATTGCTAGTAAAGTGGCTGGAATGGCGAACCCGAGCACAAGGAGATGAGAAATGAGGTGCGTTTTAGAAACCTTTCCCCATCACACGGTGTACCATCTTCTGGGTTTCTCATGCATGTTTTCGATGTAGGAAGATGCCCTTGAACCTGGAGATTTGGGACCCATGCGATGGGTAGCACGCAGTATTACTTTAAAGGGTCTGCGTTTGCTCACCCAACCTCACCAAACCTCTCAGCCCCAAGAGTGTCCACCCTTATGTCTCATCCAGCTGTGGGTCTAGATATGGTCAATCCAGGTTGCATCACAGCCCCTGAACGAATTGTGTAAGAATTTCTCTGTCTTTCCCTGTCTTTGTTTCATGGGTTTTTAAAAGTAATTTATTTTTATTATGGGGTTTAGCTGCTTTTCACGGCTGTGTTTATGCCGCTTTACACCCACTTGACACACTAACAGAGAGATATCAATACATAGGTTTTAAGATTATTACTAGTCAGATATATTCTTGTGCGGTGAATCGGGCGTGTTGAGTCCAGTTCTCTGAGCAAGGAGTAGGTCTTGTCTATTACATATTGGGTTTATGGAACGGTATCTGAGCTAATTTGAAACTCTTGTTTTATGTATCACCCCACCTCACCTTTCCCGTTAAGCAGCCATAGTGTGTTTTCTGCATGTGTGACTCTGTTCTGTTTTGTAATTCAGTTCAAGTGTAAAGGTTTTTACATTCCCTCTATAAGTGACACCTTATGAGAAGTGTCCTTTTCTGTGTGACTTATTTCACTTAGAATCGTCTTACCTAAATCCACTCATCATGCTGCTACTAGCCTTATGACATTGATTTCATGGCTGAGTGATATTCCATTGTACATAAGGACCACAACTTTTTTATCCATTTTTCGCTTTCCTGGGATATTTAAGGTGGAATGAAGTGGAGGTCCTTGTCAACAGAGCAGCCCTAAACTTTGGGGTGCTTGTGTCTTGCTGATTTTCAATTTTCCCACCTTATCCCCCCATGCGTGGAAGTGCCCTATGCTCTCTAAGCTGTGTTTTTTAGATGTTTCAGGACACACCGTACACTTCTCCAGAGTGGCTGTTGGCGATTTACATCCCGCCCATCAGTGTAGCAAGGCTCCGATTCCTCCATGGCCTGTCCTGCATTTCTGGTTTTGACACTTTTTTCAGCAGGGCCCTTTTGACCGATGGGAAGCGAGACTTCTTTGTAGCGCTGATTTGCCTTTCCAGGTTGCTTGGTTGGCCAAAAAGGGCGTATGCGTTTTCTCCTGAATATATTCAGGAAAAAACGCATACGCCCTTTTTGGCCAAGGGCATCATTGTCAACGTTTTGCCGCTTTTCATGTGCTTTAAAGGCGATTCGAATCTACCTCCTGAAATCTGTTTCCTGCAATTCTGCCTTGATTTCAAATCCTCTTCTTTGCCTTCCCTCAATATATTTGTGGACGAGAGTTATCATTTATAACTCTGCAGGTTTGTGAATTGCAGTGCCCTAAGGCTCCATTTTACAAGTCGCTTTTTTGGGAGCTGGCCGCAAAAGCGCAGGATGGCTTCAGGCCCTGTTCTGGTTCCGGGGGGCAGGCTGAGCCTGTGGTTAATTCTTCTTCCTGATGGGAAAATAGAGTGACCTGTGCCTGTCCCAACACCAAGAGCTAGTCTCTCATAGGTTCCCCGTCTTCCCGTTCATCCTCAGGACAAATTGCAACCTGTACGGAACAGGAGGTTAAAGGTGCTGATGCTCCAAGTAGGGAGATTGCTAGTAAAGTGGCTGGAATGGCGAACCCGAGCACAAGGAGATGAGAAATGAGGTGCGTTTTAGAAACCTTTCCCCATCACACGGTGTACCATCTTCTGGGTTTCTCATGCATGTTTTCGATGTAGGAAGATGCCCTTGAACCTGGAGATTTGGGACCCATGCGATGGGTAGCACGCAGTATTACTTTAAAGGGTCTGCGTTTGCTCACCCAACCTCACCAAACCTCTCAGCCCCAAGAGTGTCCACCCTTATGTCTCATCCAGCTGTGGGTCTAGATATGGTCAATCCAGGTTGCATCACAGCCCCTGAACGAATTGTGTAAGAATTTTTCTGTCTTTCCCTGTCTTTGTTTCATGGGTTTTTAAAAGTAATTTATTTTTATTATGGGGTTTAGCTGCTTTTCACGGCTGTGTTTATGCCGCTTTACACCCACTTGACACACTAACAGAGAGATATCAATACATAGGTTTTAAGATTATTACTAGTCAGATATATTCTTGTGCGGTGAATCGGGCGTGTTGAGTCCAGTTCTCTGAGCAAGGAGTAGGTCTTGTCTATTACATATTGGGTTTATGGAACGGTATCTGAGCTAATTTGAAACTCTTGTTTTATGTATCACCCCACCTCACCTTTCCCGTTAAGCAGCCATAGTGTGTTTTCTGCATGTGTGACTCTGTTCTGTTTTGTAATTCAGTTCAAGTGTAAAGGTTTTTACATTCCCTCTATAAGTGACACCTTATGAGAAGTGTCCTTTTCTGTGTGACTTATTTCACTTAGAATCGTCTTACCTAAATCCACTCATCATGCTGCTACTAGCCTTATGACATTGATTTCATGGCTGAGTGATATTCCATTGTACATAAGGACCACAACTTTTTTATCCATTTTTCGCTTTCCTGGGATATTTAAGGTGGAATGAAGTGGAGGTCCTTGTCAACAGAGCAGCCCTAAACTTTGGGGTGCTTGTGTCTTGCTGATTTTCAATTTTCCCACCTTATCCCCCCATGCGTGGAAGTGCCCTATGCTCTCTAAGCTGTGTTTTTTAGATGTTTCAGGACACACCGTACACTTCTCCAGAGTGGCTGTTGGCGATTTACATCCCGCCCATCAGTGTAGCAAGGCTCCGATTCCTCCATGGCCTGTCCTGCATTTCTGGTTTTGACACTTTTTTCAGCAGGGCCCTTTTGACCGATGGGAAGCGAGACTTCTTTGTAGCGCTGATTTGCCTTTCCAGGTTGCTTGGTTGGCCAAAAAGGGCGTATGCGTTTTCTCCTGAATATATTCAGGAAAAAACGCATACGCCCTTTTTGGCCAAGGGCATCATTGTCAACGTTTTGCCGCTTTTCATGTGCTTTAAAGGCGATTCGAATCTACCTCCTGAAATCTGTTTCCTGCAATTCTGCCTTGATTTCAAATCCTCTTCTTTGCCTTCCCTCAATATATTTGTGGACGAGAGTTATCATTTATAACTCTGCAGGTTTGTGAATTGCAGTGCCCTGAGGCTCCATTTTACAAGTCGCTTTGTTGGGAGCTGGCCGCAAAAGCGCAGGATGGCTTCAGGCCCTGTTCTGGTTCCGGGGGGCAGGCTGAGCCTGTGGTTAATTCTTCTTCCTGATGGGAAAATAGAGTGACCTGTGCCTGTCCCAACACCAAGAGCTAGTCTCTCATAGGTTCCCCGTCTTCCCGTTCATCCTCAGGACAAATTGCAACCTGTACGGAACAGGAGGTTAAAGGTGCTGATGCTCCAAGTAGGGAGATTGCTAGTAAAGTGGCTGGAATGGCGAACCCGAGCACAAGGAGATGAGAAATGAGGTGCGTTTTAGAAACCTTTCCCCATCACACGGTGTACCATCTTCTGGGTTTCTCATGCATGTTTTCGATGTAGGAAGATGCCCTTGAACCTGGAGATTTGGGACCCATGCGATGGGTAGCACGCAGTATTACTTTAAAGGGTCTGCGTTTGCTCACCCAACCTCACCAAACCTCTCAGCCCCAAGAGTGTCCACCCTTATGTCTCATCCAGCTGTGGGTCTAGATATGGTCAATCCAGGTTGCATCACAGCCCCTGAACGAATTGTGTAAGAATTTCTCTGTCTTTCCCTGTCTTTGTTTCATGGGTTTTTAAAAGTAATTTATTTTTATTATGGGGTTTAGCTGCTTTTCACGGCTGTGTTTATGCCGCTTTACACCCACTTGACACACTAACAGAGAGATATCAATACATAGGTTTTAAGATTATTACTAGTCAGATATATTCTTGTGCAGTGAATCGGGCGTGTTGAGTCCAGTTCTCTGAGCAAGGAGTAGGTCTTGTCTATTACATATTGGGTTTATGGAACGGTATCTGAGCTAATTTGAAACTCTTGTTTTATGTATCACCCCACCTCACCTTTCCCGTTAAGCAGCCATAGTGTGTTTTCTGCATGTGTGACTCTGTTCTGTTTTGTAATTCAGTTCAAGTGTAAAGGTTTTTACATTCCCTCTATAAGTGACACCTTATGAGAAGTGTCCTTTTCTGTGTGACTTATTTCACTTAGAATCGTCTTACCTAAATCCACTCATCATGCTGCTACTAGCCTTATGACATTGATTTCATGGCTGAGTGATATTCCATTGTACATAAGGACCACAACTTTTTTATCCATTTTTCGCTTTCCTGGGATATTTAAGGTGGAATGAAGTGGAGGTCCTTGTCAACAGAGCAGCCCTAAACTTTGGGGTGCTTGTGTCTTGCTGATTTTCAATTTTCCCACCTTATCCCCCCATGCGTGGAAGTGCCCTATGCTCTCTAAGCTGTGTTTTTTAGATGTTTCAGGACACACCGTACACTTCTCCAGAGTGGCTGTTGGCGATTTACATCCCGCCCATCAGTGTAGCAAGGCTCCGATTCCTCCATGGCCTGTCCTGCATTTCTGGTTTTGACACTTTTTTCAGCAGGGCCCTTTTGACCGATGGGAAGCGAGACTTCTTTGTAGCGCTGATTTGCCTTTCCAGGTTGCTTGGTTGGCCAAAAAGGGCGTATGCGTTTTTTCCTGAATATATTCAGGAAAAAACGCATACGCCCTTTTTGGCCAAGGGCATCATTGTCAACGTTTTGCCGCTTTTCATGTGCTTTAAAGGCGATTCGAATCTACCTCCTGAAATCTGTTTCCTGCAATTCTGCCTTGATTTCAAATCCTCTTCTTTGCCTTCCCTCAATATATTTGTGGACGAGAGTTATCATTTATAACTCTGCAGGTTTGTGAATTGCAGTGCCCTGAGGCTCCATTTTACAAGTCGCTTTGTTGGGAGCTGGCCGCAAAAGCGCAGGATGGCTTCAGGCCCTGTTCTGGTTCCGGGGGGCAGGCTGAGCCTGTGGTTAATTCTTCTTCCTGATGGGAAAATAGAGTGACCTGTGCCTGTCCCAACACCAAGAGCTAGTCTCTCATAGGTTCCCCGTCTTCCCGTTCATCCTCAGGACAAATTGCAACCTGTACGGAACAGGAGGTTAAAGGTGCTGATGCTCCAAGTAGGGAGATTGCTAGTAAAGTGGCTGGAATGGCGAACCCGAGCACAAGGAGATGAGAAATGAGGTGCGTTTTAGAAACCTTTCCCCATCACACGGTGTACCATCTTCTGGGTTTCTCATGCATGTTTTCGATGTAGGAAGATGCCCTTGAACCTGGAGATTTGGGACCCATGCGATGGGTAGCACGCAGTATTACTTTAAAGGGTCTGCGTTTGCTCACCCAACCTCACCAAACCTCTCAGCCCCAAGAGTGTCCACCCTTATGTCTCATCCAGCTGTGGGTCTAGATATGGTCAATCCAGGTTGCATCACAGCCCCTGAACGAATTGTGTAAGAATTTCTCTGTCTTTCCCTGTCTTTGTTTCATGGGTTTTTAAAAGTAATTTATTTTTATAATGGGGTTTAGCTGCTTTTCACGGCTGTGTTTATGCCGCTTTACACCCACTTGACACACTAACAGAGAGATATCAATACATAGGTTTTAAGATTATTACTAGTCAGATATATTCTTGTGCAGTGAATCGGGCGTGTTGAGTCCAGTTCTCTGAGCAAGGAGTAGGTCTTGTCTATTACATATTGGGTTTATGGAACGGTATCTGAGCTAATTTGAAACTCTTGTTTTATGTATCACCCCACCTCACCTTTCCCGTTAAGCAGCCATAGTGTGTTTTCTGCATGTGTGACTCTGTTCTGTTTTGTAATTCAGTTCAAGTGTAAAGGTTTTTACATTCCCTCTATAAGTGACACCTTATGAGAAGTGTCCTTTTCTGTGTGACTTATTTCACTTAGAATCGTCTTACCTAAATCCACTCATCATGCTGCTACTAGCCTTATGACATTGATTTCATGGCTGAGTGATATTCCATTGTACATAAGGACCACAACTTTGTTATCCATTTTTCGCTTTCCTGGGATATTTAAGGTGGAATGAAGTGGAGGTCCTTGTCAACAGAGCAGCCCTAAACTTTGGGGTGCTTGTGTCTTGCTGATTTTCAATTTTCCCACCTTATCCCCCCATGCGTGGAAGTGCCCTATGCTCTCTAAGCTGTGTTTTTTAGATGTTTCAGGACACACCGTACACTTCTCCAGAGTGGCTGTTGGCGATTTACATCCCGCCCATCAGTGTAGCAAGGCTCCGATTCCTCCATGGCCTGTCCTGCATTTCTGGTTTTGACACTTTTTTCAGCAGGGCCCTTTTGACCGATGGGTAGCGAGACTTCTTTGTAGCGCTGATTTGCCTTTCCAGGTTGCTTGGTTGGCCAAAAAGGGCGTATGCGTTTTTTCCTGAATATATTCAGGAAAAAACGCATACGCCCTTTTTGGCCAAGGGCATCATTGTCAACGTTTTGCCGCTTTTCATGTGCTTTAAAGGCGATTCGAATCTACCTCCTGAAATCTGTTTCCTGCAATTCTGCCTTGATTTCAAATCCTCTTCTTTGCCTTCCCTCAATATATTTGTGGACGAGAGTTATCATTTATAACTCTGCAGGTTTGTGAATTGCAGTGCCCTGAGGCTCCATTTTACAAGTCGCTTTGTTGGGAGCTGGCCGCAAAAGCGCAGGATGGCTTCAGGCCCTGTTCTGGTTCCGGGGGGCAGGCTGAGCCTGTGGTTAATTCTTCTTCCTGATGGGAAAATAGAGTGACCTGTGCCTGTCCCAACACCAAGAGCTAGTCTCTCATAGGTTCCCCGTCTTCCCGTTCATCCTCAGGACAAATTGCAACCTGTACGGAACAGGAGGTTAAAGGTGCTGATGCTCCAAGTAGGGAGATTGCTAGTAAAGTGGCTGGAATGGCGAACCCGAGCACAAGGAGATGAGAAATGAGGTGCGTTTTAGAAACCTTTCCCCATCACACGGTGTACCATCTTCTGGGTTTCTCATGCATGTTTTCGATGTAGGAAGATGCCCTTGAACCTGGAGATTTGGGACCCATGCGATGGGTAGCACGCAGTATTACTTTAAAGGGTCTGCGTTTGCTCACCCAACCTCACCAAACCTCTCAGCCCCAAGAGTGTCCACCCTTATGTCTCATCCAGCTGTGGGTCTAGATATGGTCAATCCAGGTTGCATCACAGCCCCTGAACGAATTGTGTAAGAATTTCTCTGTCTTTCCCTGTCTTTGTTTCATGGGTTTTTAAAAGTAATTTATTTTTATTATGGGGTTTAGCTGCTTTTCACGGCTGTGTTTATGCCGCTTTACACCCACTTGACACACTAACAGAGAGATATCAATACATAGGTTTTAAGATTATTACTAGTCAGATATATTCTTGTGCAGTGAATCGGGCGTGTTGAGTCCAGTTCTCTGAGCAAGGAGTAGGTCTTGTCTATTACATATTGGGTTTATGGAACGGTATCTGAGCTAATTTGAAACTCTTGGTTTATGTATCACCCCACCTCACCTTTCCCGTTAAGCAGCCATAGTGTGTTTTCTGCATGTGTGACTCTGTTCTGTTTTGTAATTCAGTTCAAGTGTAAAGGTTTTTACATTCCCTCTATAAGTGACACCTTATGAGAAGTGTCCTTTTCTGTGTGACTTATTTCACTTAGAATCGTCTTACCTAAATCCACTCATCATGCTGCTACTAGCCTTATGACATTGATTTCATGGCTGAGTGATATTCCATTGTACATAAGGACCACAACTTTTTTATCCATTTTTCGCTTTCCTGGGATATTTAAGGTGGAATGAAGTGGAGGTCCTTGTCAACAGAGCAGCCCTAAACTTTGGGGTGCTTGTGTCTTGCTGATTTTCAATTTTCCCACCTTATCCCCCCATGCGTGGAAGTGCCCTATGCTCTCTAAGCTGTGTTTTTTAGATGTTTCAGGACACACCGTACACTTCTCCAGAGTGGCTGTTGGTGATTTACATCCCGCCCATCAGTGTAGCAAGGCTCCCATTTCTCCATGGCCTGTCCTGCATTTCTGGTTTTGACACTTTTTTCAGCATGGCCCTTTTGACCGATGGGAAGCGAGACTTCTTTGTAGCGCTGATTTGCCTTTCCAGGTTGCTTGGTTGGCCAAAAAGGGCGTATGCGTTTTTTCCTGAATATATTCAGGAAAAAACGCATACGCCCTTTTTGGCCAAGGGCATCATTGTCAACGTTTTGCCGCTTTTCATGTGCTTTAAAGGCGATTCGAATCTACCTCCTGAAATCTGTTTCCTGCAATTCTGCCTTGATTTCAAATCCTCTTCTTTGCCTTCCCTCAATATATTTGTGGACGAGAGTTATCATTTATAACTCTGCAGGTTTGTGAATTGCAGTGCCCTGAGGCTCCATTTTACAAGTCGCTTTTTTGGGAGCTGGCCGCAAAAGCGCAGGATGGCTTCAGGCCCTGTTCTGGTTCCGGGGGGCAGGCTGAGCCTGTGGTTAATTCTTCTTCCTGATGGGAAAATAGAGTGACCTGTGCCTGTCCCAACACCAAGAGCTAGTCTCTCATAGGTTCCCCGTCTTCCCGTTCATCCTCAGGACAAATTGCAACCTGTACGGAACAGGAGGTTAAAGGTGCTGATGCTCCAAGTAGGGAGATTGCTAGTAAAGTGGCTGGAATGGCGAACCCGAGCACAAGGAGATGAGAAATGAGGTGCGTTTTAGAAACCTTTCCCCATCACACGGTGTACCATCTTCTGGGTTTCTCATGCATGTTTTCGATGTAGGAAGATGCCCTTGAACCTGGAGATTTGGGACCCATGCGATGGGTAGCACGCAGTATTACTTTAAAGGGTCTGCGTTTGCTCACCCAACCTCACCACACCTCTCAGCCCCAAGAGTGTCCAACCTTATGTCTCATCCAGCTGTGGGTCTAGATATGGTCAATCCAGGTTGCATCACAGCCCCTGAACGAATTGTGTAATAGTTTCTCTGTCTTTCCCTGTCTTTGTTTCATGGGTTTTTAAAAGTAATTTATTTTTATAATGGGGTTTAGCTGCTTTTCACGGCTGTGTTTATGCCGCTTTACACCCACTTGACACACTAACAGAGAGATATCAATACATAGGTTTTAAGATTATTACTAGTCAGATATATTCTTGTGTGGTGAATCGGGCGTGTTGAGTCCAGTTCTCTGAGCAAGGAGTAGGTCTTGTCTATTACATATTGGGTTTATGGAACGGTATCTGAGCTAATTTGAAACTCTTGTTTTATGTATCACCCCACCTCACCTTTCCCGTTAAGCAGCCATAGTGTGTTTTCTGCATGTGTGACTCTGTTCTGTTTTGTAATTCAGTTCAAGTGTAACGGTTTTTACATTCCGTCTATAAGTGACACCTTATGAGAAGTGTCCTTTTCTGTGTGACTTATTTCACTTAGAATCGTCTTACCTAAATCCACTCATCATGCTGCTACTAGCCTTATGACATTGATTTCATGGCTGAGTGATATTCCATTGTACATAAGGACCACAACTTTTTTATCCATTTTTCGCTTTCCTGGGATATTTAAGGTGGAATGAAGTGGAGGTCCTTGTCAACAGAGCAGCCCTAAACTTTGGGGTGCTTGTGTCTTGCTGATTTTCAATTTTCCCACTTTATCCCCCCATGCGTGGAAGTGCCCTATGCTCTCTAAACTGTGTTTTTTAGATGTTTCAGGACACACCGTACACTTCTCCAGAGTGGCTGTTGGCGATTTACATCCCGCCCATCAGTGTAGCAAGGCTCCCATTTCTCCATGGCCTGTCCTGCATTTCTGGTTTTGACACTTTTTTCAGCATGGCCCTTTTGACCGATGGGAAGCGAGACTTCTTTGTAGCGCTGATTTGCCTTTCCAGGTTGCTTGGTTGGCCAAAAAGGGCGTATGCGTTTTTTTCTGAATATATTCAGGAAAAAACGCATACGCCCTTTTTGGCCAAGGGCATCATTGTCAACGTTTTGCCGCTTTTCATGTGCTTTAAAGGTGATTCGAATCTACCTCCTGAAATCTGTTTCCTGCAATTCTGCCTTGATTTCAAATCCTCTTCTTTGCCTTCCCTCAATATATTTGTGGACGAGAGTTATCATTTATAACTCTGCAGGTTTGTGAATTGCAGTGCCCTGAAGCTCCATTTTACAAGTCGCTTCTTTGGGAGCTGGCCGCAAAAGCGCAGGATGGCTTCAGGCCCTGTTCTGGTTCCGGGGGGCAGGCTGAGCCTGTGGTTAATTCTTCTTCCTGATGGGAAAATAGAGTGACCTGTGCCTGTCCCAACACCAAGAGCTAGTCTCTCATTGGTTCCCCGTCTTCCCGTTCATCCTCAGGACAAATTGCAACCTGTACGGAACAGGAGGTTAAAGGTGCTGATGCTCCAAGTAGGGAGATTGCTAGTAAAGTGGCTGGAATGGCCAACCCGAGCACAAGGAGATGAGAAATGAGGTGCGTTTTAGAAACCTTTCCCCATCACACGGTGTACCATCTTCTGGGTTTCTCATGCATGTTTTCGATGTAGGAAGATGCCCTTGAACCTGGAGATTTGGGACCCATGCGATGGGTAGCACGCAGTATTACTTTAAAGGGTCTGCGTTTGCTCACCCAACCTCACCACACCTCTCAGCCCCAAGAGTGTCCACCCTTATGTCTCATCCAGCTGTGGGTCTAGATATGGTCAATCCAGGTTGCATCACAGCCCCTGAACGAATTGTGTAAGAGTTTCTCTGTCTTTCCCTGTCTTTGTTTCATGGGTTTTTAAAAGTAATTTATTTTTATAATGGGGTTTAGCTGCTTTTCACGGCTGTGTTTATGCCGCTTTACACCCACTTGACACACTAACAGAGAGATATCAATACATAGGTTTTAAGATTATTACTAGTCAGATATATTCTTGTGCGGTGAATCGGGCGTGTTGAGTCCAGTTCTCTGAGCAAGGAGTAGGTCTTGTCTATTACATATTGGGTTTATGGAACGGTATCTGAGCTAATTTGAAACTCTTGTTTTATGTATCACCCCACCTCACCTTTCCCGTTAAGCAGCCATAGTGTGTTTTCTGCATGTGTGACTCTGTTCTGTTTTGTAATTCAGTTCAAGTGTAACGGTTTTTACATTCCGTCTATAAGTGACACCTTATGAGAAGTGTCCTTTTCTGTGTGACTTATTTCACTTAGAATCGTCTTACCTAAATCCACTCATCATGCTGCTACTAGCCTTATGACATTGATTTCATGGCTGAGTGATATTCCATTGTACATAAGGACCACAACTTTTTTATCCATTTTTCGCTTTCCTGGGATATTTAAGGTGGAATGAAGTGGAGGTCCTTGTCAACAGAGCAGCCCTAAACTTTGGGGTGCTTGTGTCTTGCTGATTTTCAATTTTCCCACTTTATCCCCCCATGCGTGGAAGTGCCCTATGCTCTCTAAACTGTGTTTTTTAGATGTTTCAGGACACACCGTACACTTCTCCAGAGTGGCTGTTGGCGATTTACATCCCGCCCATCAGTGTAGCAAGGCTCCCATTTCTCCATGGCCTGTCCTGCATTTCTGGTTTTGACACTTTTTTCAGCATGGCCCTTTTGACCGATGGGAAGCGAGACTTCTTTGTAGCGCTGATTTGCCTTTCCAGGTTGCTTGGTTGGCCAAAAAGGGCGTATGCGTTTTTTTCTGAATATATTCAGCAAAAAACGCATACGCCCTTTTTGGCCAAGGGCATCATTGTCAACGTTTTGCCGCTTTTCATGTGCTTTAAAGGCGATTCGAATCTACCTCCTGAAATCTGTTTCCTGCAATTCTGCCTTGATTTCAAATCCTCTTCTTTGCCTTCCCTCAATATATTTGTGGACGAGAGTTATCATTTATAACTCTGCAGGTTTGTGAATTGCAGTGCCCTGAAGCTCCATTTTACAAGTCGCTTCTTTGGGAGCTGGCCGCAAAAGCGCAGGATGGCTTCAGGCCCTGTTCTGGTTCCGGGGGGCAGGCTGAGCCTGTGGTTAATTCTTCTTCCTGATGGGAAAATAGAGTGACCTGTGCCTGTCCCAACACCAAGAGCTAGTCTCTCATTGGTTCCCCGTCTTCCCGTTCATCCTCAGGACAAATTGCAACCTGTACGGAACAGGAGGTTAAAGGTGCTGATGCTCCAAGTAGGGAGATTGCTAGTAAAGTGGCTGGAATGGCCAACCCGAGCACAAGGAGATGAGAAATGAGGTGCGTTTTAGAAACCTTTCCCCATCACACGGTGTACCATCTTCTGGGTTTCTCATGCATGTTTTCGATGTAGGAAGATGCCCTTGAACCTGGAGATTTGGGACCCATGCGATGGGTAGCACGCAGTATTACTTTAAAGGGTCTGCGTTTGCTCACCCAACCTCACCACACCTCTCAGCCCCAAGAGTGTCCACCCTTATGTCTCATCCAGCTGTGGGTCTAGATATGGTCAATCCAGGTTGCATCACAGCCCCTGAACGAATTGTGTAAGAGTTTCTCTGTCTTTCCCTGTCTTTGTTTCATGGGTTTTTAAAAGTAATTTATTTTTATAATGGGGTTTAGCTGCTTTTCACGGCTGTGTTTATGCCGCTTTACACCCACTTGACACACTAACAGAGAGATATCAATACATAGGTTTTAAGATTATTACTAGTCAGATATATTCTTGTGTGGTGAATCGGGCGTGTTGAGTCCAGTTCTCTGAGCAAGGAGTAGGTCTTGTCTATTACATATTGGGTTTATGGAACGGTATCTGAGCTAATTTGAAACTCTTGTTTTATGTATCACCCCACCTCACCTTTCCCGATAAGCAGCCATAGTGTGTTTTCTGCATGTGTGACTCTGTTCTGTTTTGTAATTCAGTTCAAGTGTAACGGTTTTTACATTCCCTCTATAAGTGACACCTTATGAGAAGTGTCCTTTTCTGTGTGACTTATTTCACTTAGAATCGTCTTACCTAAATCCACTCATCATGCTGCTACTAGCCTTATGACATTGATTTCATGGCTGAGTGATATTCCATTGTACATAAGGACCACAACTTTTTTATCCATTTTTCGCTTTCCTGGGATATTTAAGGTGGAATGAAGTGGAGGTCCTTGTCAACAGAGCAGCCCTAAACTTTGGGGTGCTTGTGTCTTGCTGATTTTCAATTTTCCCACTTTATCCCCCCATGCGTGGAAGTGCCCTATGCTCTCTAAGCTGTGTTTTTTAGATGTTTCAGGACACACCGTACACTTCTCCAGAGTGGCTGTTGGCGATTTACATCCCGCCCATCAGTGTAGCAAGGCTCCCATTTCTCCATGGCCTGTCCTGCATTTCTGGTTTTGACACTTTTTTCAGCATGGCCCTTTTGACCGATGGGAAGCGAGACTTCTTTGTAGCGCTGATTTGCCTTTCCAGGTTGCTTGGTTGGCCAAAAAGTGCGTATGCGTTTTTTCCTGAATATATTCAGGAAAAAACGCATACGCCCTTTTTGGCCAAGGGCATCATTGTCAACGTTTTGCTGCTTTTCATGTGCTTTAAAGGCGATTCGAATCTACCTCCTGAAATCTGTTTCCTGCAATTCTGCCTTGATTTCAAATCCTCTTCTTTGCCTTCCCTCAATATATTTGTGGACGAGAGTTATCATTTATAACTCGCAGGTTTGTGAATTGCAGTGCCCTGAAGCTCCATTTTACAAGTCGCTTTTTTGGGAGCTGGCCGCAAAAGCGCAGGATGGCTTCAGGCCCTGTTCTGGTTCCGGGGGGCAGGCTGAGCCTGTGGTTAATTCTTCTTCCTGATGGGAAAATAGAGTGACCTGTGCCTGTCCCAACACCAAGATCTAGTCTCTCATTGGTTCCCCGTCTTCCCGTGCATCCTCAGGACAAATTACAACCTGTACGGAACAGGAGGTTAAAGGTGCTGATGCTCCAAGTAGGGAGATTGCTAGTAAAGTGGCTG
This sequence comes from Balaenoptera physalus, assembly GCF_965194825.1. Classification (NCBI taxonomy): domain Eukaryota; kingdom Metazoa; phylum Chordata; class Mammalia; order Artiodactyla; family Balaenopteridae; genus Balaenoptera; species Balaenoptera physalus. The sequence continues at coordinate 1,156,390 of NW_028126544.1, read as the reverse complement.
GAATGGCGAACCCGAGCACAAGGAGATGAGAAATGAGGTGCGTTTTAGAAACCTTTCCCCATCACACGGTGTACCATCTTCTGGGTTTCTCATGCATGTTTTCGATGTAGGAAGATGCCCTTGAACCTGGAGATTTGGGACCCATGCGATGGGTAGCACGCAGTATTACTTTAAAGGGTCTGCGTTTGCTCACCCAACCTCACCACACCTCTCAGCCCCAAGAGTGTCCAACCTTATGTCTCATCCAGCTGTGGGTCTAGATATGGTCAATCCAGGTTGCATCACAGCCCCTGAACGAATTGTGTAAGAGTTTCTCTGTCTTTCCCTGTCTTTGTTTCATGGGTTTTTAAAAGTAATTTATTTTTATAATGGGGTTTAGCTGCTTTTCACGGCTGTGTTTATGCCGCTTTACACCCACTTGACACACTAACAGAGAGATATCAATACATAGGTTTTAAGATTATTACTAGTCAGATATATTCTTGTGCGGTGAATCGGGCGTGTTGAGTCCAGTTCTCTGAGCAAGGAGTAGGTCTTGTCTATTACATATTGGGTTTATGGAACGGTATCTGAGCTAATTTGAAACTCTTGTTTTATGTATCACCCCACCTCACCTTTCCCGTTAAGCAGCCATAGTGTGTTTTCTGCATGTGTGACTCTGTTCTGTTTTGTAATTCAGTTCAAGTGTAACGGTTTTTACATTCCGTCTATAAGTGACACCTTATGAGAAGTGTCCTTTTCTGTGTGACTTATTTCACTTAGAATCGTCTTACCTAAATCCACTCATCATGCTGCTACTAGCCTTATGACATTGATTTCATGGCTGAGTGATATTCCATTGTACATAAGGACCACAACTTTTTTATCCATTTTTCGCTTTCCTGGGATATTTAAGGTGGAATGAAGTGGAGGTCCTTGTCAACAGAGCAGCCCTAAACTTTGGGGTGCTTGTGTCTTGCTGATTTTCAATTTTCCCACTTTATCCCCCCATGCGTGGAAGTGCCCTATGCTCTCTAAACTGTGTTTTTTAGATGTTTCAGGATACACCGTACACTTCTCCAGAGTGGCTGTTGGCGATTTACATCCCGCCCATCAGTGTAGCAAGGCTCCCATTTCTCCATGGCCTGTCCTGCATTTCTGGTTTTGACACTTTTTTCAGCATGGCCCTTTTGACCGATGGGAAGCGAGACTTCTTTGTAGCGCTGATTTGCCTTTCCAGGTTGCTTGGTTGGCCAAAAAGGGCGTATGCGTTTTTTTCTGAATATATTCAGGAAAAAACGCATACGCCCTTTTTGGCCAAGGGCATCATTGTCAACGTTTTGCCGCTTTTCATGTGCTTTAAAGGCGATTCGAATCTACCTCCTGAAATCTGTTTCCTGCAATTCTGCCTTGATTTCAAATCCTCTTCTTTGCCTTCCCTCAATATATTTGTGGACGAGAGTTATCATTTATAACTCTGCAGGTTTGTGAATTGCAGTGCCCTGAAGCTCCATTTTACAAGTCGCTTCTTTGGGAGCCGGCCGCAAAAGCGCAGGATGGCTTCAGGCCCTGTTCTGGTTCCGGGGGGCAGGCTGAGCCTGTGGTTAATTCTTCTTCCTGATGGGAAAATAGAGTGACCTGTGCCTGTCCCAACACCAAGAGCTAGTCTCTCATTGGTTCCCCGTCTTCCCGTTCATCCTCAGGACAAATTGCAACCTGTACGGAACAGGAGGTTAAAGGTGCTGATGCTCCAAGTAGGGAGATTGCTAGTAAAGTGGCTGGAATGGCCAACCCGAGCACAAGGAGATGAGAAATGAGGTGCGTTTTAGAAACCTTTCCCCATCACACGGTGTACCATCTTCTGGGTTTCTCATGCATGTTTTCGATGTAGGAAGATGCCCTTGAACCTGGAGATTTGGGACCCATGCGATGGGTAGCACGCAGTATTACTTTAAAGGGTCTGCGTTTGCTCACCCAACCTCACCACACCTCTCAGCCCCAAGAGTGTCCACCCTTATGTCTCATCCAGCTGTGGGTCTAGATATGGTCAATCCAGGTTGCATCACAGCCCCTGAACGAATTGTGTAAGAGTTTCTCTGTCTTTCCCTGTCTTTGTTTCATGGGTTTTTAAAAGTAATTTATTTTTATAATGGGGTTTAGCTGCTTTTCACGGCTGTGTTTATGCCGCTTTACACCCACTTGACACACTAACAGAGAGATATCAATACATAGGTTTTAAGATTATTACTAGTCAGATATATTCTTGTGTGGTGAATCGGGCGTGTTGAGTCCAGTTCTCTGAGCAAGGAGTAGGTCTTGTCTATTACATATTGGGTTTATGGAACGGTATCTGAGCTAATTTGAAACTCTTGTTTTATGTATCACCCCACCTCACCTTTCCCGTTAAGCAGCCATAGTGTGTTTTCTGCATGTGTGACTCTGTTCTGTTTTGTAATTCAGTTCAAGTGTAACGGTTTTTACATTCCCTCTATAAGTGACACCTTATGAGAAGTGTCCTTTTCTGTGTGACTTATTTCACTTAGAATCGTCTTACCTAAATCCACTCATCATGCTGCTACTAGCCTTATGACATTGATTTCATGGCTGAGTGATATTCCATTGTACATAAGGACCACAACTTTTTTATCCATTTTTCGCTTTCCTGGGATATTTAAGGTGGAATGAAGTGGACGTCCTTGTCAACAGAGCAGCCCTAAACTTTGGGGTGCTTGTGTCTTGCTGATTTTCAATTTTCCCACTTTATCCCCCCATGCGTGGAAGTGCCCTATGCTCTCTAAGCTGTGTTTTTTAGATGTTTCAGGACACACCGTACACTTCTCCAGAGTGGCTGTTGGCGATTTACATCCCGCCCATCAGTGTAGCAAGGCTCCCATTTCTCCATGGCCTGTCCTGCATTTCTGGTTTTGACACTTTTTTCAGCATGGCCCTTTTGACCGATGGGAAGCGAGACTTCTTTGTAGCGCTGATTTGCCTTTCCAGGTTGCTTGGTTGGCCAAAAAGTGCGTATGCGTTTTTTCCTGAATATATTCAGGAAAAAACGCATACGCCCTTTTTGGCCAAGGGCATCATTGTCAACGTTTTGCTGCTTTTCATGTGCTTTAAAGGCGATTCGAATCTACCTCCTGAAATCTGTTTCCTGCAATTCTGCCTTGATTTCAAATCCTCTTCTTTGCCTTCCCTCAATATATTTGTGGACGAGAGTTATCATTTATAACTCGCAGGTTTGTGAATTGCAGTGCCCTGAAGCTCCATTTTACAAGTCGCTTTTTTGGGAGCTGTCCGCAAAAGCGCAGGATGGCTTCAGGCCCTGTTCTGGTTCCGGGGGGCAGGCTGAGCCTGTGGTTAATTCTTCTTCCTGATGGGAAAATAGAGTGACCTGTGCCTGTCCCAACACCAAGATCTAGTCTCTCATTGGTTCCCCGTCTTCCCGTGCATCCTCAGGACAAATTACAACCTGTACGGAACAGGAGGTTAAAGGTGCTGATGCTCCAAGTAGGGAGATTGCTAGTAAAGTGGCTGGAATGGCGAACCCGAGCACAAGGAGATGAGAAATGAGGTGCGTTTTAGAAACCTTTCCCCATCACACGGTGTACCATCTTCTGGGTTTCTCATGCATGTTTTCGATGTAGGAAGATGCCCTTGAACCTGGAGATTTGGGACCCATGCGATGGGTAGCACGCAGTATTACTTTAAAGGGTCTGCGTTTGCTCACCCAACCTCACCACACCTCTCAGCCCCAAGAGTGTCCAACCTTATGTCTCATCCAGCTGTGGGTCTAGATATGGTCAATCCAGGTTGCATCACAGCCCCTGAACGAATTGTGTAAGAGTTTCTCTGTCTTTCCCTGTCTTTGTTTCATGGGTTTTTAAAAGTAATTTATTTTTATAATGGGGTTTAGCTGCTTTTCACGGCTGTGTTTATGCCGCTTTACACCCACTTGACACACTAACAGAGAGATATCAATACATAGGTTTTAAGATTATTACTAGTCAGATATATTCTTGTGCGGTGAATCGGGCGTGTTGAGTCCAGTTCTCTGAGCAAGGAGTAGGTCTTGTCTATTACATATTGGGTTTATGGAACGGTATCTGAGCTAATTTGAAACTCTTGTTTTATGTATCACCCCACCTCACCTTTCCCGTTAAGCAGCCATAGTGTGTTTTCTGCATGTGTGACTCTGTTCTGTTTTGTAATTCAGTTCAAGTGTAACGGTTTTTACATTCCGTCTATAAGTGACACCTTATGAGAAGTGTCCTTTTCTGTGTGACTTATTTCACTTAGAATCGTCTTACCTAAATCCACTCATCATGCTGCTACTAGCCTTATGACATTGATTTCATGGCTGAGTGATATTCCATTGTACATAAGGACCACAACTTTTTTATCCATTTTTCGCTTTCCTGGGATATTTAAGGTGGAATGAAGTGGAGGTCCTTGTCAACAGAGCAGCCCTAAACTTTGGGGTGCTTGTGTCTTGCTGATTTTCAATTTTCCCACTTTATCCCCCCATGCGTGGAAGTGCCCTATGCTCTCTAAACTGTGTTTTTTAGATGTTTCAGGACACACCGTACACTTCTCCAGAGTGGCTGTTGGCGATTTACATCCCGCCCATCAGTGTAGCAAGGCTCCCATTTCTCCATGGCCTGTCCTGCATTTCTGGTTTTGACACTTTTTTCAGCATGGCCCTTTTGACCGATGGGAAGCGAGACTTCTTTGTAGCGCTGATTTGCCTTTCCAGGTTGCTTGGTTGGCCAAAAAGGGCGTATGCGTTTTTTTCTGAATATATTCAGGAAAAAACGCATACGCCCTTTTTGGCCAAGGGCATCATTGTCAACGTTTTGCCGCTTTTCATGTGCTTTAAAGGCGATTCGAATCTACCTCCTGAAATCTGTTTCCTGCAATTCTGCCTTAATTTCAAATCCTCTTCTTTGCCTTCCCTCAATATATTTGTGGACGAGAGTTATCATTTATAACTCTGCAGGTTTGTGAATTGCAGTGCCCTGAAGCTCCATTTTACAAGTCGCTTCTTTGGGAGCTGGCCGCAAAAGCGCAGGATGGCTTCAGGCCCTGTTCTGGTTCCGGGGGGCAGGCTGAGCCTGTGGTTAATTCTTCTTCCTGATGGGAAAATAGAGTGACCTGTGCCTGTCCCAACACCAAGAGCTAGTCTCTCATTGGTTCCCCGTCTTCCCGTTCATCCTCAGGACAAATTGCAACCTGTACGGAACAGGAGGTTAAAGGTGCTGATGCTCCAAGTAGGGAGATTGCTAGTAAAGTGGCTGGAATGGCCAACCCGAGCACAAGGAGATGAGAAATGAGGTGCGTTTTAGAAACCTTTCCCCATCACACGGTGTACCATCTTCTGGGTTTCTCATGCATGTTTTCGATGTAGGAAGATGCCCTTGAACCTGGAGATTTGGGACCCATGCGATGGGTAGCACGCAGTATTACTTTAAAGGGTCTGCGTTTGCTCACCCAACCTCACCAAACCTCTCAGCCCCAAGAGTGTCCACCCTTATGTCTCATCCAGCTGTGGGTCTAGATATGGTCAATCCAGGTTGCATCACAGCCCCTGAACGAATTGTGTAAGAATTTCTCTGTCTTTCCCTGTCTTTGTTTCATGGGTTTTTAAAAGTAATTTATTTTTATAATGGGGTTTAGCTGCTTTTCACGGCTGTGTTTATGCCGCTTTACACCCACTTGACACACTAACAGAGAGATATCAATACATAGGTTTTAAGATTATTACTAGTCAGATATATTCTTGTGCGGTGAATCGGGCGTGTTGAGTCCAGTTCTCTGAGCAAGGAGTAGGTCTTGTCTATTACATATTGGGTTTATGGAACGGTATCTGAGCTAATTTGAAACTCTTGTTTTATGTATCACCCCACCTCACCTTTCCCGTTAAGCAGCCATAGTGTGTTTTCTGCATGTGTGACTCTGTTCTGTTTTGTAATTCAGTTCAAGTGTAACGGTTTTTACATTCCCTCTATAAGTGACACCTTATGAGAAGTGTCCTTTTCTGTGTGACTTATTTCACTTAGAATCGTCTTACCTAAATCCACTCATCATGCTGCTACTAGCCTTATGACATTGATTTCATGGCTGAGTGATATTCCATTGTACATAAGGACCACAACTTTTTTATCCATTTTTCGCTTTCCTGGGATATTTAAGGTGGAATGAAGTGGAGGTCCTTGTCAACAGAGCAGCCCTAAACTTTGGGGTGCTTGTGTCTTGCTGATTTTCAATTTTCCCACTTTATCTCCCCATGAGTGGAAGTGCCCTATGCTCTCTAAGCTGTGTTTTTTAGATGTTTCAGGACACACCGTACACTTCTCCAGAGTGGCTGTTGGCGATTTACATCCCGCCCATCAGTGTAGCAAGGCTCCCATTTCTCCATGGCCTGTCCTGCACTTCTGGTTTTGACACTTTTTTCAGCATGGCCCTTTTGACCGATGGGAGGCGAGACTTCTTTGTAGCGCTGATTTGCCTTTCCAGGTTGCTTGGTTGGCCAAAAAGGGCATATGCGTTTTTTCCTGAATATATTCAGGAAAAAACGCATATGCCCTTTTTGGCCAAGGGCATCATTGTCAACGTTTTGCCGCTTTTCATGTGCTTTAAAGGCGATTCGAATCTACCTCCTGAAATCTGTTTCCTGCAATTCTGCCTTGATTTCAAATCCTCTTCTTTGCCTTCCCTCAATATATTTGTGGACGAGAGTTATCATTTATAACTCGCAGGTTTCTGAATTGCAGTGCACTGAAGCTCCATTTTACAAGACGCTTCTTTGGGAGCTGGCCGCAAAAGCGCAGGATGGCTTCAGGCCCTGTTCTGGTTCCGGGGGGCAGGCTGAGCCTGTGGTTAATTCTTCTTCCTGATGGGAAAATAGAGTGACCTGTGCCTGTCCCAACACAAAGATCTAGTCTCTCATTGGTTCCCCGTCTTCCCGTGCATCCTCAGGACAAATTGCAACCTGTACGGAACAGGAGGTTAAAGGTGCTGATGCTCCAAGTAGGGAGATTGCTAGTAAAGTGGCTGGAATGGCCAACCCGAGCACAAGGAGATGAGAAATGAGGTGCGTCTTAGAAACCTTTCCCCATCAGACGGTGTACCATCTTCTGGGTTTCTCATGCATGTTTTCGATGTAGGAAGATGCCCTTGAACCTGGAGATTTGGGACGAATGCGATGGGTAGCACGCAGTATTACTTTAAAGGGTCTGCGTTTGCTCACCCAACCTCACCACACCTCTCAGCCCCAAGAGTGTCCACCCTTATGTCTCATCCAGCTGTGGGTCTAGATATGGTCAATCCAGGTTGCATCACAGCCCCTGAACGAATTGTGTAAGAATTTCTCTGTCTTTCCCTGTCTTCGTTTCATGGGTTTTTAAAAGTAATTTATTTTTATAATGGGGTTTAGCTGCTTTTCACGGCTGTGTTTATGCCGCTTTACACCCACTTGACACACTAACAGAGAGATATCAATACATAGGTTTTAAGATTATTACTAGTCAGATATATTCTGGTGCGGTGAATCGGGCGTGTTGAGTCCAGTTCTCTGAGCAAGGAGTAGGTCTTGTCTATTACATATTGGGTTTATGGAACGGTATCTGAGCTAATTTGAAACTCTTGTTTTATGTATCACCCCACCTCACCTTTCCCGTTAAGCAGCCATAGTGTGTTTTCTGCATGTGTGACTCTGTTCTGTTTTGTAATTCAGTTCAAGTGTAACGGTTTTTACATTCCGTCTATAAGTGACACCTTATGAGAAGTGTCCTTTTCTGTGTGACTTATTTCACTTAGAATCGTCTTACCTAAATCCACTCATCATGCTGCTACTAGCCTTATGACATTGATTTCATGGCTGAGTGATATTCCATTGTACATAAGGACCACAACTTTTTTATCCATTTTTCGCTTTCCTGGGATATTTAAGGTGGAATGAAGTGGAGGTCCTTGTCAACAGAGCAGCCCTAAACTTTGGGGTGCTTGTGTCTTGCTGATTTTCAATTTTCCCACTTTATCCCCCCATGCGTGGAAGTGCCCTATGCTCTCTAAACTGTGTTTTTTAGATGTTTCAGGACACACCGTACACTTCTCCAGAGTGGCTGTTGGCGATTTACATCCCGCCCATCAGTGTAGCAAGGCTCCCATTTCTCCATGGCCTGTCCTGCATTTCTGGTTTTGACACTTTTTTCAGCATGGCCCTTTTGACCGATGGGAAGCCAGACTTCTTTGTAGCGCTGATTTGCCTTTCCAGGTTGCTTGGTTGGCCAAAAAGGGCGTATGCGTTTTTTCCTGAATATATTCAGGAAAAAACGCATACGCCCTTTTTGGCCAAGGGCATCATTGTCAACGTTTTGCCGCTTTTCATGTGCTTTAAAGGCGATTCGAATCTACCTCCTGAAATCTGTTTCCTGCAATTCTGCCTTGATTTCAAATCCTCTTCTTTGCCTTCCCTCAATATATTTGTGGACGAGAGTTATCATTTATAACTCTGCAGGTTTGTGAATTGCAGTGCCCTGAAGCTCCATTTTACAAGTCGCTTCTTTGGGAGCTGGCCGCAAAAGCGCAGGATGGCTTCAGGCCCTGTTCTGGTTCCGGGGGGCAGGCTGAGCCTGTGGTTAATTCTTCTTCCTGATGGGAAAATAGAGTGACCTGTGCCTGTCCCAACACCAAGAGCTAGTCTCTCATTGGTTCCCCGTCTTCCCGTGCATCCTCAGGACAAATTGCAACCTGTACGGAACAGGAGGTTAAAGGTGCTGATGCTCCAAGTAGGGAGATTGCTAGTAAAGTGGCTGGAATGGCCAACCCGAGCACAAGGAGATGAGAAATGAGGTGCGTTTTAGAAACCTTTCCCCATCACACGGTGTACCATCTTCTGGGTTTCTCATGCATGTTTTCGATGTAGGAAGATGCCCTTGAACCTGGAGATTTGGGACCCATGCGATGGGTAGCACGCAGTATTACTTTAAAGGGTCTGCGTTTGCTCACCCAACCTCACCAAACCTCTCAGCCCCAAGAGTGTCCACCCTTATGTCTCATCCAGCTGTGGGTCTAGATATGGTCAATCCAGGTTGCATCACAGCCCCTGAACGAATTGTGTAAGAATTTCTCTGTCTTTCCCTGTCTTTGTTTCATGGGTTTTTAAAAGTAATTTATTTTTATAATGGGGTTTAGCTGCTTTTCACGGCTGTGTTTATGCCGCTTTACACCCACTTGACACACTAACAGAGAGATATCAATACATAGGTTTTAAGATTATTACTAGTCAGATATATTCTGGTGCGGTGAATCGGGCGTGTTGAGTCCAGTTCTCTGAGCAAGGAGTAGGTCTTGTCTATTACATATTGGGTTTATGGAACGGTATCTGAGCTAATTTGAAACTCTTGTTTTATGTATCACCCCACCTCACCTTTCCCGTTAAGCAGCCATAGTGTGTTTTCTGCATGTGTGACTCTGTTCTGTTTTGTAATTCAGTTCAAGTGTAACGGTTTTTACATTCCCTCTATAAGTGACACCTTATGAGAAGTGTCCTTTTCTGTGTGACTTATTTCACTTAGAATCGTCTTACCTAAATCCACTCATCATGCTGCTACTAGCCTTATGACATTGATTTCATGGCTGAGTGATATTCCATTGTACATAAGGACCACAACTTTTTTATCCATTTTTCGCTTTCCTGGGATATTTAAGGTGGAATGAAGTGGAGGTCCTTGTCAACAGAGCAGCCCTAAACTTTGGGGTGCTTGTGTCTTGCTGATTTTCAATTTTCCCACTTTATCTCCCCATGAGTGGAAGTGCCCTATGCTCTCTAAGCTGTGTTTTTTAGATGTTTCAGGACACACCGTACACTTCTCCAGAGTGGCTGTTGGCGATTTACATCCCGCCCATCAGTGTAGCAAGGCTCCCATTTCTCCATGGCCTGTCCTGCACTTCTGGTTTTGACACTTTTTTCAGCATGGCCCTTTTGACCGATGGGAGGCGAGACTTCTTTGTAGCGCTGATTTGCCTTTCCAGGTTGCTTGGTTGGCCAAAAAGGGCGTATGCGTTTTTTCCTGAATATATTCAGGAAAAAACGCATACGCCCTTTTTGGCCAAGGGCATCATTGTCAACGTTTTGCCGCTTTTCATGTGCTTTAAAGGCGATTCGAATCTACCTCCTGAAATCTGTTTCCTGCAATTCTGCCTTGATTTCAAATCCTCTTCTTTGCCTTCCCTCAATATATTTGTGGACGAGAGTTATCATTTATAACTCGCAGGTTTCTGAATTGCAGTGCACTGAAGCTCCATTTTACAAGACGCTTCTTTGGGAGCTGGCCGCAAAAGCGCAGGATGGCTTCAGGCCCTGTTCTGGTTCCGGGGGGCAGGCTGAGCCTGTGGTTAATTCTTCTTCCTGATGGGAAAATAGAGTGACCTGTGCCTGTCCCAACACCAAGATCTAGTCTCTCATTGGTTCCCCGTCTTCCCGTGCATCCTCAGGACAAATTGCAACCTGTACGGAACAGGAGGTTAAAGGTGCTGATGCTCCAAGTAGGGAGATTGCTAGTAAAGTGGCTGGAATGGCCAACCCGAGCACAAGGAGATGAGAAATGAGGTGCGTCTTAGAAACCTTTCCCCATCAGACGGTGTACCATCTTCTGGGTTTCTCATGCATGTTTTCGATGTAGGAAGATGCCCTTGAACCTGGAGATTTGGGACCCATGCGATGGGTAGCACGCAGTATTACTTTAAAGGGTCTGCGTTTGCTCACCCAACCTCACCACACCTCTCAGCCCCAAGAGTGTCCACCCTTATGTCTCATCCAGCTGTGGGTCTAGATATGGTCAATCCAGGTTGCATCACAGCCCCTGAACGAATTGTGTAAGAATTTCTCTGTCTTTCCCTGTCTTCGTTTCATGGGTTTTTAAAATTAATTTATTTTTATAATGGGGTTTAGCTGCTTTTCACGGCTGTGTTTATGCCGCTTTACACCCACTTGACACACTAACAGAGAGATATCAATACATAGGTTTTAAGATTATTACTAGTCAGATATATTCTTGTGCGGTGAATCGGGCGTGTTGAGTCCAGTTCTCTGAGCAAGGAGTAGGTCTTGTCTATTACATATTGGGTTTATGGAACGGTATCTGAGCTAATTTGAAACTCTTGTTTTATGTATCACCCCACCTCACCTTTCCCGTTAAGCAGCCATAGTGTGTTTTCTGCATGTGTGACTCTGTTCTGTTTTGTAATTCAGTTCAAGTGTAACGGTTTTTACATTCCGTCTATAAGTGACACCTTATGAGAAGTGTCCTTTTCTGTGTGACTTATTTCACTTAGAATCGTCTTACCTAAATCCACTCATCATGCTGCTACTAGCCTTATGACATTGATTTCATGGCTGAGTGATATTCCATTGTACATAAGGACCACAACTTTTTTATCCATTTTTCGCTTTCCTGGGATATTTAAGGTGGAATGAAGTGGAGGTCCTTGTCAACAGAGCAGCCCTAAACTTTGGGGTGCTTGTGTCTTGCTGATTTTCAATTTTCCCACTTTATCCCCCCATGCGTGGAAGTGCCCTATGCTCTCTAAGCTGTGTTTTTTAGATGTTTCAGGACACACCGTACACTTCTCCAGAGTGGCTGTTGGCAATTTACATCCCGCCCATCAGTGTAGCAAGGCTCCCATTTCTCCATGGCCTGTCCTGCATTTCTGGTTTTGACACTTTTTTCAGCATGGCCCTTTTGACCGATGGGAAGCGAGACTTCTTTGTAGCGCTGATTTGCCTTTCCAGGTTGCTTGGTTGGCCAAAAAGGGCGTATGCGTTTTTTCCTGAATATATTCAGGAAAAAACGCATACGCCCTTTTTGGCCAAGGGCATCATTGTCAACGTTTTGCCGCTTTTCATGTGCTTTAAAGGCGATTCGAATCTACCTCCTGAAATCTGTTTCCTGCAATTCTGCCTTGATTTCAAATCCTCTTCTTTGCCTTCCCTCAATATATTTGTGGACGAGAGTTATCATTTATAACTCTGCAGGTTTGTGAATTGCAGTGCCCTGAAGCTCCATTTTACAAGTCGCTTTTTTGGGAGCTGGCCGCAAAAGCGCAGGATGGCTTCAGGCCCTGTTCTGGTTCCGGGGGGCAGGCTGAGCCTGTGGTTAATTCTTCTTCCTGATGGGAAAATAGAGTGACCTGTGCCTGTCCCAACACCAAGAGCTAGTCTCTCATTGGTTCCCCGTCTTCCCGTTCATCCTCAGGACAAATTGCAACCTGTACGGAACAGGAGGTTAAAGGTGCTGATGCTCCAAGTAGGGAGATTGCTAGTAAAGTGGCTGGAATGGCCAACCCGAGCACAAGGAGATGAGAAATGAGGTGCGTTTTAGAAACCTTTCCCCATCACACGGTGTACCATCTTCTGGGTTTCTCATGCATGTTTTCGATGTAGGAAGATGCCCTTGAACCTGGAGATTTGGGACCCATGCGATGGGTAGCACGCAGTATTACTTTAAAGGGTCTGCGTTTGCTCACCCAACCTCACCAAACCTCTCAGCCCCAAGAGTGTCCACCCTTATGTCTCATCCAGCTGTGGGTCTAGATATGGTCAATCCAGGTTGCATCACAGCCCCTGAACGAATTGTGTAAGAATTTCTCTGTCTTTCCCTGTCTTTGTTTCATGGGTTTTTAAAACTAATTTATTTTTATAATGGGGTTTAGCTGCTTTTCACGGCTGTGTTTATGCCGCTTTACACCCACTTGACACACTAACAGAGAGATATCAATACATAGGTTTTAAGATTATTACTAGTCAGATATATTCTTGTGCGGTGAATCGGGCGTGTTGAGTCCAGTTCTCTGAGCAAGGAGTAGGTCTTGTCTATTACATATTGGGTTTATGGAACGGTATCTGAGCTAATTTGAAACTCTTGTTTTATGTATCACCCCACCTCACCTTTCCCGTTAAGCAGCCATAGTGTGTTTTCTGCATGTGTGACTCTGTTCTGTTTTGTAATTCAGTTCAAGTGTAACGGTTTTTACATTCCCTCTATAAGTGACACCTTATGAGAAGTGTCCTTTTCTGTGTGACTTATTTCACTTAGAATCGTCTTACCTAAATCCACTCATCATGCTGCTACTAGCCTTATGACATTGATTTCATGGCTGAGTGATATTCCATTGTACATAAGGACCACAACTTTTTTATCCATTTTTCGCTTTCCTGGGATATTTAAGGTGGAATGAAGTGGAGGTCCTTGTCAACAGAGCAGCCCTAAACTTTGGGGTGCTTGTGTCTTGCTGATTTTCAATTTTCCCACTTTATCTCCCCATGAGTGGAAGTGCCCTATGCTCTCTAAGCTGTGTTTTTTAGATGTTTCAGGACACACCGTACACTTCTCCAGAGTGGCTGTTGGCGATTTACATCCCGCCCATCAGTGTAGCAAGGCTCCCATTTCTCCATGGCCTGTCCTGCACTTCTGGTTTTGACACTTTTTTCAGCATGGCCCTTTTGACCGATGGGAGGCGAGACTTCTTTGTAGCGCTGATTTGCCTTTCCAGGTTGCTTGGTTGGCCAAAAAGGGCGTATGCGTTTTTTCCTGAATATATTCAGGAAAAAACGCATACGCCCTTTTTGGCCAAGGGCATCATTGTCAACGTTTTGCCGCTTTTCATGTGCTTTAAAGGCGATTCGAATCTACCTCCTGAAATCTGTTTCCTGCAATTCTGCCTTGATTTCAAATCCTCTTCTTTGCCTTCCCTCAATATATTTGTGGACGAGAGTTATCATTTATAACTCTGCAGGTTTGTGAATTGCAGTGCCCTGAAGCTCCATTTTACAAGTCGCTTCTTTGGGAGCTGGCCGCAAAAGCGCAGGATGGCTTCAGGCCCTGTTCTGGTTCCGGGGGGCAGGCTGAGCCTGTGGTTAATTCTTCTTCCTGATGGGAAAATAGAGTGACCTGTGCCTGTCCCAACACCAAGATCTAGTCTCTCATTGGTTCCCTGTCTTCCCGTGCATCCTCAGGACAAATTGCAACCTGTACGGAACAGGAGGTTAAAGGTGCTGATGCTCCAAATAGGGAGATTGCTAGTAAAGTGGCTGGATTGGCCAACCCGAGCACAAGGAGATGAGAAATGAGGTGCGTCTTAGAAACCTTTCCCCATCAGACGGTGTACCATCTTCTGGGTTTCTCATGCATGTTTTCGATGTAGGAAGATGCCCTTGAACCTGGAGATTTGGGACCCATGCGATGGGTAGCACGCAGTATTACTTTAAAGGGTCTGCGTTTGCTCACCCAACCTCACCACACCTCTCAGCCCCAAGAGTGTCCACCCTTATGTCTCATCCAGCTGTGGGTCTAGATATGGTCAATCCAGGTTGCATCACAGCCCCTGAACGAATTGTGTAAGAATTTCTCTGTCTTTCCCTGTCTTCGTTTCATGGGTTTTTAAAAGTAATTTATTTTTATAATGGGGTTTAGCTGCTTTTCACGGCTGTGTTTATGCCGCTTTACACCCACTTGACACACTAACAGAGAGATATCAATACATAGGTTTTAAGATTATTACTAGTCAGATATATTCTTGTGCGGTGAATCGGGCGTGTTGAGTCCAGTTCTCTGAGCAAGGAGTAGGTCTTGTCTATTACATATTGGGTTTATGGAACGGTATCTGAGCTAATTTGAAACTCTTGTTTTATGTATCACCCCACCTCACCTTTCCCGTTAAGCAGCCATAGTGTGTTTTCTGCATGTGTGACTCTGTTCTGTTTTGTAATTCAGTTCAAGTGTAACGGTTTTTACATTCCGTCTATAAGTGACACCTTATGAGAAGTGTCCTTTTCTGTGTGACTTATTTCACTTAGAATCGTCTTACCTAAATCCACTCATCATGCTGCTACTAGCCTTATGACATTGATTTCATGGCTGAGTGATATTCCATTGTACATAAGGACCACAACTTTTTTATCCATTTTTCGCTTTCCTGGGATATTTAAGGTGGAATGAAGTGGAGGTCCTTGTCAACAGAGCAGCCCTAAACTTTGGGGTGCTTGTGTCTTGCTGATTTTCAATTTTCCCACTTTATCCCCCCATGCGTGGAAGTGCCCTATGCTCTCTAAACTGTGTTTTTTAGATGTTTCAGGACACACCGTACACTTCTCCAGAGTGGCTGTTGGCGATTTACATCCCGCCCATCAGTGTAGCAAGGCTCCCATTTCTCCATGGCCTGTCCTGCATTTCTGGTTTTGACACTTTTTTCAGCATGGCCCTTTTGACCGATGGGAAGCGAGACTTCTTTGTAGCGCTGATTTGCCTTTCCAGGTTGCTTGGTTGGCCAAAAAGGGCGTATGCGTTTTTTTCTGAATATATTCAGGAAAAAACGCATACGCCCTTTTTGGCCAAGGGCATCATTGTCAACGTTTTGCCGCTTTTCATGTGCTTTAAAGGCGATTCGAATCTACCTCCTGAAATCTGTTTCCTGCAATTCTGCCTTGATTTCAAATCCTCTTCTTTGCCTTCCCTCAATATATTTGTGGACGAGAGTTATCATTTATAACTCTGCAGGTTTGTGAATTGCAGTGCCCTGAAGCTCCATTTTACAAGTCGCTTCTTTGGGAGCTGGCCGCAAAAGCGCAGGATGGCTTCAGGCCCTGTTCTGGTTCCGGGGGGCAGGCTGAGCCTGTGGTTAATTCTTCTTCCTGATGGGAAAATAGAGTGACCTGTGCCTGTCCCAACACCAAGATCTAGTCTCTCATTGGTTCCCCGTCTTCCCGTGCATCCTCAGGACAAATTGCAACCTGTACGGAACAGGAGGTTAAAGGTGCTGATGCTCCAAGTAGGGAGATTGCTAGTAAAGTGGCTGGAATGGCGAACCCGAGCACAAGGAGATGAGAAATGAGGTGCGTTTTAGAAACCTTTCCCCATCACACGGTGTACCATCTTCTGGGTTTCTCATGCATGTTTTCAATGTAGGAAGATACCCTTGAACCTGGAGATTTGGGACCCATGCGATGGGTAGCACGCAGTATTACTTTACAGGGTCTGCGTTTGCTCACCCAACCTCACCAAACCTCTCAGCCCCAAGAGTGTCCACCCTTATGTCTCATCCAGCTGTGGGTCTAGATATGGTCAATCCAGGTTGCATCACAGCCCCTGAACGAATTGTGTAAGAGTTTCTCTGTCTTTCCCTGTCTTTGTTTCATGGGTTTTTAAAAGTAATTTATTTTTATAATGGGGTTTAGCTGCTTTTCACGGCTGTGTTTATGCCGCTTTACACCCACTTGACACACTAACAGAGAGATATCAATACATAGGTTTTAAGATTATTACTAGTCAGATATATTCTTGTGTGGTGAATCGGGCGTTTTGAGTCCAGTTCTCTGAGCAAGGAGTAGGTCTTGTCTATTACATATTGGGTTTATGGAACGGTATCTGAGCTAATTTGAAACTCTTGTTTTATGTATCACCCCACCTCACCTTTCCCGATAAGCAGCCATAGTGTGTTTTCTGCATGTGTGACTCTGTTCTGTTTTGTAATTCAGTTCAAGTGTAACGGTTTTTACATTCCCTCTATAAGTGACACCTTATGAGAAGTGTCCTTTTCTGTGTGACTTATTTCACTTAGAATCGTCTTACCTAAATCCACTCATCATGCTGCTACTAGCCTTATGACATTGATTTCATGGCTGAGTGATATTCCATTGTACATAAGGACCACAACTTTTTTATCCATTTTTCGCTTTCCTGGGATATTTAAGGTGGAATGAAGTGGAGGTCCTTGTCAACAGAGCAGCCCTAAACTTTGGGGTGCTTGTGTCTTGCTGATTTTCAATTTTCCCACTTTATCACCCCATGCGTGGAAGTGCCCTATGCTCTCTAAGCTGTGTTTTTTAGATGTTTCAGGACACACCGTACACTTCTCCAGAGTGGCTGTTGGCAATTTACATCCCGCCCATCAGTGTAGCAAGGCTCCGATTCCTCCATGGCCTGTCCTGCATTTCTGGTTTTGACACTTTTTTCAGCATGGCCCTTTTGACCGATGGGAAGCGAGACTTCTTTGTAGCGCTGATTTGCCTTTCCAGGTTGCTTGGTTGGCCAAAAAGGGCGTATGCGTTTTTTCCTGAATATATTCAGGAAAAAACGCATACGCCCTTTTTGGCCAAGGGCATCATTGTCAACGTTTTGCCGCTTTTCATGTGCTTTAAAGGCGATTCGAATCTACCTCCTGAAATCTGTTTCCTGCAATTCTGCCTTGATTTCAAATCCTCTTCTTTGCCTTCCCTCAATATATTTGTGGACGAGAGTTATCATTTATAACTCGCAGGTTTGTGAATTGCAGTGCCCTGAAGCTCCATTTTACAAGTCGCTTTTTTGGGAGCTGGCCGCAAAAGCGCAGGATGGCTTCAGGCCCTGTTCTGGTTCCGGGGGGCAGGCTGAGCCTGTGGTTAATTCTTCTTCCTGATGGGAAAATAGAGTGACCTGTGCCTGTCCCAACACCAAGATCTAGTCTCTCATTGGTTCCCCGTCTTCCCGTGCATCCTCAGGACAAATTACAACCTGTACGGAACAGGAGGTTAAAGGTGCTGATGCTCCAAGTAGGGAGATTGCTAGTAAAGTGGCTGGAATGGCGAACCCGAGCACAAGGAGATGAGAAATGAGGTGCGTTTTAGAAACCTTTCCCCATCACACGGTGTACCATCTTCTGGGTTTCTCATGCATGTTTTCGATGTAGGAAGATGCCCTTGAACCTGGAGATTTGGGACCCATGCGATGGGTAGCACGCAGTATTACTTTAAAGGGTCTGCGTTTGCTCACCCAACCTCACCACACCTCTCAGCCCCAAGAGAGTCCAACCTTATGTCTCATCCAGCTGTGGGTCTAGATATGGTCAATCCAGGTTGCATCACAGCCCCTGAACGAATTGTGTAAGAGTTTCTCTGTCTTTCCCTGTCTTTGTTTCATGGGTTTTTAAAAGTAATTTATTTTTATAATGGGGTTTAGCTGCTTTTCACGGCTGTGTTTATGCCGCTTTACACCCACTTGACACACTAACAGAGAGATATCAATACATAGGTTTTAAGATTATTACTAGTCAGATATATTCTTGTGTGGTGAATCGGGCGTGTTGAGTCCAGTTCTCTGAGCAAGGAGTAGGTCTTGTATATTACATATTGGGTTTATGGAACGGTATCTGAGCTAACTTGAAACTCTTGTTTTATGTATCACCCCACCTCACCTTTCCCGTTAAGCAGCCATAGTGTGTTTTCTGCATGTGTGACTCTGTTCTGTTTTGTAATTCAGTTCAAGTGTAAATGTTTTTACATTCCCTCTATAAGTGACACCTTATGAGAAGTGTCCTTTTCTGTGTGACTTATTTCACTTAGAATCGTCTTACCTAAATCCACTCATCATGCTGCTACTAGCCTTATGACATTGATTTCATGGCTGAGTGATATTCCATTGTACATAAGGACCACAACTTTTTTATCCATTTTTCGCTTTCCTGGGATATTTAAGGTGGAATGAAGTGGAGGTCCTTGTCAACAGAGCAGCCCTAAACTTTGGGGTGCTTGTGTCTTGCTGATTTTCAATTTTCCCACTTTATCTCCCCATGAGTGGAAGTGCCCTATGCTCTCTAAGCTGTGTTTTTTAGATGTTTCAGGACACACCGTACACTTCTCCAGAGTGGCTGTTGGCGATTTACATCCCGCCCATCAGTGTAGCATGGCTCCCATTTCTCCATGGCCTGTCCTGCACTTCTGGTTTTGACACTTTTTTCAGCATGGCCCTTTTGACCGATGGGAGGCGAGACTTCTTTGTAGCGCTGATTTGCCTTTCCAGGTTGCTTGGTTGGCCAAAAAGGGCGTATGCGTTTTTTCCTGAATATATTCAGGAAAAAACGCATACGCCCTTTTTGGCCAAGGGCATCATTGTCAACGTTTTGCCGCTTTTCATGTGCTTTAAAGGCGATTCGAATCTACCTCCTGAAATCTGTTTCCTGCAATTCTGCCTTGATTTCAAATCCTCTTCTTTGCCTTCCCTCAATATATTTGTGGACGAGAGTTATCATTTATAACTCGCAGGTTTCTGAATTGCAGTGCACTGAAGCTCCATTTTACAAGACGCTTCTTTGGGAGCTGGCCGCAAAAGCGCAGGATGGCTTCAGGCCCTGTTCTGGTTCCGGGGGGCAGGCTGAGCCTGTGGTTAATTCTTCTTCCTGATGGGAAAATAGAGTGACCTGTGCCTGTCCCAACACCAAGATCTAGTCTCTCATTGGTTCCCCGTCTTCCCGTGCATCCTCAGGACAAATTGCAACCTGTACGGAACAGGAGGTTAAAGGTGCTGATGCTCCAAGTAGGGAGATTGCTAGTAAAGTGGCTGGAATGGCCAACCCGAGCACAAGGAGATGAGAAATGAGGTGCGTCTTAGAAACCTTTCCCCATCAGACGGTGTACCATCTTCTGGGTTTCTCATGCATGTTTTCGATGTAGGAAGATGCCCTTGAACCTGGAGATTTGGGACCCATGCGATGGGTAGCACGCAGTATTACTTTAAAGGGTCTGCGTTTGCTCACCCAACCTCACCACACCTCTCAGCCCCAAGAGTGTCCACCCTTATGTCTCATCCAGCTGTGGGTCTAGATATGGTCAATCCAGGTTGCATCACAGCCCCTGAACGAATTGTGTAAGAATTTCTCTCTCTTTCCCTGTCTTTGTTTCATGGGTTTTTAAAAGTAATTTATTTTTATAATGTGGTTTAGCTGCTTTTCACGGCTGTGTTTATGCCGCTTTACACCCACTTGACACACTAACAGAGAGATATCAATACATAGGTTTTAAGATTATTACTAGTCAGATATATTCTTGTGAGGTGAATCGGGCGTGTTGAGTCCAGTTCTCTGAGCAAGGAGTAGGTCTTGTCTATTACATATTGGGTTTATGGAACGGTATCTGAGCTAATTTGAAACTCTTGTTTTATGTATCACCCCACCTCACCTTTCCCGTTAAGCAGCCATAGTGTGTTTTCTGCATGTGTGACTCTGTTCTGTTTTGTAATTCAGTTCAAGTGTAAATGTTTTTACATTCCCACTATAAGTGACACCTTATGAGAAGTGTCCTTTTCTGTGTGACTTATTTCACTTAGAATCGTCTTACCTAAATCCACTCATCATGCTGCTACTAGCCTTATGACATTGATTTCATGGCTGAGTGATATTCCATTGTACATAAGGACCACAACTTTTTTATCCATTTTTCGCTTTCCTGGGATATTTAAGGTGGAATGAAGTGGAGGTCCTTGTCAACAGAGCAGCCCTAAACTTTGGGGTGCTTGTGTCTTGCTGATTTTCAATTTTCCCACTTTATCCCCCCATGCGTGGAAGTGCCCTATGCTCTCTAAGCTGTGTTTTTTAGATGTTTCAGGACACACCGTACACTTCTCCAGAGTGGCTGTTGGCAATTTACATCCCGCCCATCAGTGTAGCAAGGCTCCCATTTCTCCATGGCCTGTCCTGCATTTCTGGTTTTGACACTTTTTTCAGCATGGCCCTTTTGACCGATGGGAAGCGAGACTTCTTTGTAGCGCTGATTTGCCTTTCCAGGTTGCTTGGTTGGCCAAAAAGGGCGTATGCGTTTTTTCCTGAATATATTCAGGAAAAAACGCATACGCCCTTTTTGGCCAAGGGCATCATTGTCAACGTTTTGCCGCTTTTCATGTGCTTTAAAGGCGATTCGAATCTACCTCCTGAAATCTGTTTCCTGCAATTCTGCCTTGATTTCAAATCCTCTTCTTTGCCTTCCCTCAATATATTTGTGGACGAGAGTTATCATTTATAACTCTGCAGGTTTGTGAATTGCAGTGCCCTGAAGCTCCATTTTACAAGTCGCTTTTTTGGGAGCTGGCCGCAAAAGCGCAGGATGGCTTCAGGCCCTGTTCTGGTTCCGGGGGGCAGGCTGAGCCTGTGGTTAATTCTTCTTCCTGATGGGAAAATAGAGTGACCTGTGCCTGTCCCAACACCAAGAGCTAGTCTCTCATTGGTTCCCCGTCTTCCCGTTCATCCTCAGGACAAATTGCAACCTGTACGGAACAGGAGGTTAAAGGTGCTGATGCTCCAAGTAGGGAGATTGCTAGTAAAGTGGCTGGAATGGCCAACCCGAGCACAAGGAGATGAGAAATGAGGTGCGTTTTAGAAACCTTTCCCCATCACACGGTGTACCATCTTCTGGGTTTCTCATGCATGTTTTCGATGTAGGAAGATGCCCTTGAACCTGGAGATTTGGGACCCATGCGATGGGTAGCACGCAGTATTACTTTAAAGGGTCTGCGTTTGCTCACCCAACCTCACCAAACCTCTCAGCCCCAAGAGTGTCCACCCTTATGTCTCATCCAGCTGTGGGTCTAGATATGGTCAATCCAGGTTGCATCACAGCCCCTGAACGAATTGTGTAAGAATTTCTCTGTCTTTCCCTGTCTTTGTTTCATGGGTTTTTAAAAGTAATTTATTTTTATAATGGGGTTTAGCTGCTTTTCACGGCTGTGTTTATGCCGCTTTACACCCACTTGACACACTAACAGAGAGATATCAATACATAGGTTTTAAGATTATTACTAGTCAGATATATTCTTGTGCGGTGAATCGGGCGTGTTGAGTCCAGTTCTCTGAGCAAGGAGTAGGTCTTGTCTATTACATATTGGGTTTATGGAACGGTATCTGAGCTAATTTGAAACTCTTGTTTTATGTATCACCCCACCTCACCTTTCCCGTTAAGCAGCCATAGTGTGTTTTCTGCATGTGTGACTCTGTTCTGTTTTGTAATTCAGTTCAAGTGTAACGGTTTTTACATTCCCTCTATAAGTGACACCTTATGAGAAGTGTCCTTTTCTGTGTGACTTATTTCACTTAGAATCGTCTTACCTAAATCCACTCATCATGCTGCTACTAGCCTTATGACATTGATTTCATGGCTGAGTGATATTCCATTGTACATAAGGACCACAACTTTTTTATCCATTTTTCGCTTTCCTGGGATATTTAAGGTGGAATGAAGTGGAGGTCCTTGTCAACAGAGCAGCCCTAAACTTTGGGGTGCTTGTGTCTTGCTGATTTTCAATTTTCCCACTTTATCTCCCCATGAGTGGAAGTGCCCTATGCTCTCTAAGCTGTGTTTTTTAGATGTTTCAGGACACACCGTACACTTCTCCAGAGTGGCTGTTGGCGATTTACATCCCGCCCATCAGTGTAGCAAGGCTCCCATTTCTCCATGGCCTGTCCTGCACTTCTGGTTTTGACACTTTTTTCAGCATGGCCCTTTTGACCGATGGGAGGCGAGACTTCTTTGTAGCGCTGATTTGCCTTTCCAGGTTGCTTGGTTGGCCAAAAAGGGCGTATGCGTTTTTTCCTGAATATATTCAGGAAAAAACGCATACGCCCTTTTTGGCCAAGGGCATCATTGTCAACGTTTTGCCGCTTTTCATGTGCTTTAAAGGCGATTCGAATCTACCTCCTGAAATCTGTTTCCTGCAATTCTGCCTTGATTTCAAATCCTCTTCTTTGCCTTCCCTCAATATATTTGTGGACGAGAGTTATCATTTATAACTCTGCAGGTTTGTGAATTGCAGTGCCCTGAAGCTCCATTTTACAAGTCGCTTCTTTGGGAGCTGGCCGCAAAAGCGCAGGATGGCTTCAGGCCCTGTTCTGGTTCCGGGGGGCAGGCTGAGCCTGTGGTTAATTCTTCTTCCTGATGGGAAAATAGAGTGACCTGTGCCTGTCCCAACACCAAGATCTAGTCTCTCATTGGTTCCCTGTCTTCCCGTGCATCCTCAGGACAAATTGCAACCTGTACGGAACAGGAGGTTAAAGGTGCTGATGCTCCAAATAGGGAGATTGCTAGTAAAGTGGCTGGAATGGCCAACCCGAGCACAAGGAGATGAGAAATGAGGTGCGTCTTAGAAACCTTTCCCCATCAGACGGTGTACCATCTTCTGGGTTTCTCATGCATGTTTTCGATGTAGGAAGATGCCCTTGAACCTGGAGATTTGGGACCCATGCGATGGGTAGCACGCAGTATTACTTTAAAGGGTCTGCGTTTGCTCACCCAACCTCACCACACCTCTCAGCCCCAAGAGTGTCCACCCTTATGTCTCATCCAGCTGTGGGTCTAGATATGGTCAATCCAGGTTGCATCACAGCCCCTGAACGAATTGTGTAAGAATTTCTCTGTCTTTCCCTGTCTTCGTTTCATGGGTTTTTAAAAGTAATTTATTTTTATAATGGGGTTTAGCTGCTTTTCACGGCTGTGTTTATGCCGCTTTACACCCACTTGACACACTAACAGAGAGATATCAATACATAGGTTTTAAGATTATTACTAGTCAGATATATTCTTGTGCGGTGAATCGGGCGTGTTGAGTCCAGTTCTCTGAGCAAGGAGTAGGTCTTGTCTATTACATATTGGGTTTATGGAACGGTATCTGAGCTAATTTGAAACTCTTGTTTTATGTATCACCCCACCTCACCTTTCCCGTTAAGCAGCCATAGTGTGTTTTCTGCATGTGTGACTCTGTTCTGTTTTGTAATTCAGTTCAAGTGTAACGGTTTTTACATTCCGTCTATAAGTGACACCTTATGAGAAGTGTCCTTTTCTGTGTGACTTATTTCACTTAGAATCGTCTTACCTAAATCCACTCATCATGCTGCTACTAGCCTTATGACATTGATTTCATGGCTGAGTGATATTCCATTGTACATAAGGACCACAACTTTTTTATCCATTTTTCGCTTTCCTGGGATATTTAAGGTGGAATGAAGTGGAGGTCCTTGTCAACAGAGCAGCCCTAAACTTTGGGGTGCTTGTGTCTTGCTGATTTTCAATTTTCCCACTTTATCCCCCCATGCGTGGAAGTGCCCTATGCTCTCTAAACTGTGTTTTTTAGATGTTTCAGGACACACCGTACACTTCTCCAGAGTGGCTGTTGGCGATTTACATCCCGCCCATCAGTGTAGCAAGGCTCCCATTTCTCCATGGCCTGTCCTGCATTTCTGGTTTTGACACTTTTTTCAGCATGGCCCTTTTGACCGATGGGAAGCGAGACTTCTTTGTAGCGCTGATTTGCCTTTCCAGGTTGCTTGGTTGGCCAAAAAGGGCGTATGCGTTTTTTTCTGAATATATTCAGGAAAAAACGCATACGCCCTTTTTGGCCAAGGGCATCATTGTCAACGTTTTGCCGCTTTTCATGTGCTTTAAAGGCGATTCGAATCTACCTCCTGAAATCTGTTTCCTGCAATTCTGCCTTGATTTCAAATCCTCTTCTTTGCCTTCCCTCAATATATTTGTGGACGAGAGTTATCATTTATAACTCTGCAGGTTTGTGAATTGCAGTGCCCTGAAGCTCCATTTTACAAGTCGCTTCTTTGGGAGCTGGCCGCAAAAGCGCAGGATGGCTTCAGGCCCTGTTCTGGTTCCGGGGGGCAGGCTGAGCCTGTGGTTAATTCTTCTTCCTGATGGGAAAATAGAGTGACCTGTGCCTGTCCCAACACCAAGATCTAGTCTCTCATTGGTTCCCCGTCTTCCCGTGCATCCTCAGGACAAATTGCAACCTGTACGGAACAGGAGGTTAAAGGTGCTGATGCTCCAAGTAGGGAGATTGCTAGTAAAGTGGCTGGAATGGCGAACCCGAGCACAAGGAGATGAGAAATGAGGTGCGTTTTAGAAACCTTTCCCCATCACACGGTGTACCATCTTCTGGGTTTCTCATGCATGTTTTCAATGTAGGAAGATACCCTTGAACCTGGAGATTTGGGACCCATGCGATGGGTAGCACGCAGTATTACTTTACAGGGTCTGCGTTTGCTCACCCAACCTCACCAAACCTCTCAGCCCCAAGAGTGTCCACCCTTATGTCTCATCCAGCTGTGGGTCTAGATATGGTCAATCCAGGTTGCATCACAGCCCCTGAACGAATTGTGTAAGAGTTTCTCTGTCTTTCCCTGTCTTTGTTTCATGGGTTTTTAAAAGTAATTTATTTTTATAATGGGGTTTAGCTGCTTTTCACGGCTGTGTTTATGCCGCTTTACACCCACTTGACACACTAACAGAGAGATATCAATACATAGGTTTTAAGATTATTACTAGTCAGATATATTCTTGTGTGGTGAATCGGGCGTTTTGAGTCCAGTTCTCTGAGCAAGGAGTAGGTCTTGTCTATTACATATTGGGTTTATGGAACGGTATCTGAGCTAATTTGAAACTCTTGTTTTATGTATCACCCCACCTCACCTTTCCCGATAAGCAGCCATAGTGTGTTTTCTGCATGTGTGACTCTGTTCTGTTTTGTAATTCAGTTCAAGTGTAACGGTTTTTACATTCCCTCTATAAGTGACACCTTATGAGAAGTGTCCTTTTCTGTGTGACTTATTTCACTTAGAATCGTCTTACCTAAATCCACTCATCATGCTGCTACTAGCCTTATGACATTGATTTCATGGCTGAGTGATATTCCATTGTACATAAGGACCACAACTTTTTTATCCATTTTTCGCTTTCCTGGGATATTTAAGGTGGAATGAAGTGGAGGTCCTTGTCAACAGAGCAGCCCTAAACTTTGGGGTGCTTGTGTCTTGCTGATTTTCAATTTTCCCACTTTATCACCCCATGCGTGGAAGTGCCCTATGCTCTCTAAGCTGTGTTTTTTAGATGTTTCAGGACACACCGTACACTTCTCCAGAGTGGCTGTTGGCGATTTACATCCCGCCCATCAGTGTAGCAAGGCTCCGATTCCTCCATGGCCTGTCCTGCATTTCTGGTTTTGACACTTTTTTCAGCATGGCCCTTTTGACCGATGGGAAGCGAGACTTCTTTGTAGCGCTGATTTGCCTTTCCAGGTTGCTTGGTTGGCCAAAAAGGGCGTATGCGTTTTTTCCTGAATATATTCAGGAAAAAACGCATACGCCCTTTTTGGCCAAGGGCATCATTGTCAACGTTTTGCCGCTTTTCATGTGCTTTAAAGGCGATTCGAATCTACCTCCTGAAATCTGTTTCCTGCAATTCTGCCTTGATTTCAAATCCTCTTCTTTGCCTTCCCTCAATATATTTGTGGACGAGAGTTATCATTTATAACTCGCAGGTTTGTGAATTGCAGTGCCCTGAAGCTCCATTTTACAAGTCGCTTTTTTGGGAGCTGGCCGCAAAAGCGCAGGATGGCTTCAGGCCCTGTTCTGGTTCCGGGGGGCAGGCTGAGCCTGTGGTTAATTCTTCTTCCTGATGGGAAAATAGAGTGACCTGTGCCTGTCCCAACACCAAGATCTAGTCTCTCATTGGTTCCCCGTCTTCCCGTGCATCCTCAGGACAAATTGCAACCTGTACGGAACAGGAGGTTAAAGGTGCTGATGCTCCAAGTAGGGAGATTGCTAGTAAAGTGGCTGGAATTTCGAACCCGAGCACAAGGAGATGAGAAATGAGGTGCGTTTTAGAAACCTTTCCCCATCACACGGTGTACCATCTTCTGGGTTTCTCATGCATGTTTTCGATGTAGGAAGATGCCCTTGAACCTGGAGATTTGGGACCCATGCGATGGGTAGCACGCAGTATTACTTTAAAGGGTCTGCGTTTGCTCACCCAACCTCACCACACCTCTCAGCCCCAAGAGTGTCCACCCTTATGTCTCATCCAGCTGTGGGTCTAGATATGGTCAATCCAGGTTGCATCACAGCCCCTGAACGAATTGTGTAAGAATTTCTCTGTCTTTCCCTGTCTTTGTTTCATGGGTTTTTAAAAGTAATTTATTTTTATAATGGGGTTTAGCTGCTTTTCACGGCTGTGTTTATGCCGCTTTACACCCACTTGACACACTAACAGAGAGATATCAATACATAGGTTTTAAGATTATTACTAGTCAGATATATTCTTGTGCGGTGAATCGGGCGTGTTGAGTCCAGTTCTCTGAGCAAGGAGTAGGTCTTGTCTATTACATATTGGGTTTATGGAACGGTATCTGAGCTAATTTGAAACTCTTGTTTTATGTATCACCCCACCTCACCTTTCCCGTTAAGCAGCCATAGTGTGTTTTCTGCATGTGTGACTCTGTTCTGTTTTGTAATTCAGTTCAAGTGTAACGGTTTTTACATTCCCTCTATAAGTGACACCTTATGAGAAGTGTCCTTTTCTGTGTGACTTATTTCACTTAGAATCGTCTTACCTAAATCCACTCATCATGCTGCTACTAGCCTTATGACATTGATTTCATGGCTGAGTGATATTCCATTGTACATAAGGACCACAACTTTTTTATCCATTTTTCGCTTTCCTGGGATATTTAAGGTGGAATGAAGTGGAGGTCCTTGTCAACAGAGCAGCCCTAAACTTTGGGGTGCTTGTGTCTTGCTGATTTTCAATTTTCCCACTTTATCTCCCCATGAGTGGAAGTGCCCTATGCTCTCTAAGCTGTGTTTTTTAGATGTTTCAGGACACACCGTACACTTCTCCAGAGTGGCTGTTGGCGATTTACATCCCGCCCATCAGTGTAGCAAGGCTCCCATTTCTCCATGGCCTGTCCTGCACTTCTGGTTTTGACACTTTTTTCAGCATGGCCCTTTTGACCGATGGGAGGCGAGACTTCTTTGTAGCGCTGATTTGCCTTTCCAGGTTGCTTGGTTGGCCAAAAAGGGCGTATGCGTTTTTTCCTGAATATATTCAGGAAAAAACGCATACGCCCTTTTTGGCCAAGGGCATCATTGTCAACGTTTTGCCGCTTTTCATGTGCTTTAAAGGCGATTCGAATCTACCTCCTGAAATCTGTTTCCTGCAATTCTGCCTTGATTTCAAATCCTCTTCTTTGCCTTCCCTCAATATATTTGTGGACGAGAGTTATCATTTATAACTCTGCAGGTTTGTGAATTGCAGTGCCCTGAAGCTCCATTTTACAAGTCGCTTCTTTGGGAGCTGGCCGCAAAAGCGCAGGATGGCTTCAGGCCCTGTTCTGGTTCCGGGGGGCAGGCTGAGCCTGTGGTTAATTCTTCTTCCTGATGGGAAAATAGAGTGACCTGTGCCTGTCCCAACACCAAGATCTAGTGTCTCATTGGTTCCCTGTCTTCCCGTGCATCCTCAGGACAAATTGCAACCTGTACGGAACAGGAGGTTAAAGGTGCTGATGCTCCAAATAGGGAGATTGCTAGTAAAGTGGCTGGAATGGCCAACCCGAGCACAAGGAGATGAGAAATGAGGTGCGTCTTAGAAACCTTTCCCCATCAGACGGTGTACCATCTTCTGGGTTTCTCATGCATGTTTTCGATGTAGGAAGATGCCCTTGAACCTGGAGATTTGGGACCCATGCGATGGGTAGCACGCAGTATTACTTTAAAGGGTCTGCGTTTGCTCACCCAACCTCACCACACCTCTCAGCCCCAAGAGTGTCCACCCTTATGTCTCATCCAGCTGTGGGTCTAGATATGGTCAATCCAGGTTGCATCACAGCCCCTGAACGAATTGTGTAAGAATTTCTCTGTCTTTCCCTGTCTTCGTTTCATGGGTTTTTAAAAGTAATTTATTTTTATAATGGGGTTTAGCTGCTTTTCACGGCTGTGTTTATGCCGCTTTACACCCACTTGACACACTAACAGAGAGATATCAATACATAGGTTTTAAGATTATTACTAGTCAGATATATTCTTGTGCGGTGAATCGGGCGTGTTGAGTCCAGTTCTCTGAGCAAGGAGTAGGTCTTGTCTATTACATATTGGGTTTATGGAACGGTATCTGAGCTAATTTGAAACTCTTGTTTTATGTATCACCCCACCTCACCTTTCCCGTTAAGCAGCCATAGTGTGTTTTCTGCATGTGTGACTCTGTTCTGTTTTGTAATTCAGTTCAAGTGTAACGGTTTTTACATTCCGTCTATAAGTGACACCTTATGAGAAGTGTCCTTTTCTGTGTGACTTATTTCACTTAGAATCGTCTTACCTAAATCCACTCATCATGCTGCTACTAGCCTTATGACATTGATTTCATGGCTGAGTGATATTCCATTGTACATAAGGACCACAACTTTTTTATCCATTTTTCGCTTTCCTGGGATATTTAAGGTGGAATGAAGTGGAGGTCCTTGTCAACAGAGCAGCCCTAAACTTTGGGGTGCTTGTGTCTTGCTGATTTTCAATTTTCCCACTTTATCCCCCCATGCGTGGAAGTGCCCTATGCTCTCTAAACTGTGTTTTTTAGATGTTTCAGGACACACCGTACACTTCTCCAGAGTGGCTGTTGGCGATTTACATCCCGCCCATCAGTGTAGCAAGGCTCCCATTTCTCCATGGCCTGTCCTGCATTTCTGGTTTTGACACTTTTTTCAGCATGGCCCTTTTGACCGATGGGAAGCGAGACTTCTTTGTAGCGCTGATTTGCCTTTCCAGGTTGCTTGGTTGGCCAAAAAGGGCGTATGCGTTTTTTTCTGAATATATTCAGGAAAAAACGCATACGCCCTTTTTGGCCAAGGGCATCATTGTCAACGTTTTGCCGCTTTTCATGTGCTTTAAAGGCGATTCGAATCTACCTCCTGAAATCTGTTTCCTGCAATTCTGCCTTGATTTCAAATCCTCTTCTTTGCCTTCCCTCAATATATTTGTGGACGAGAGTTATCATTTATAACTCTGCAGGTTTGTGAATTGCAGTGCCCTGAAGCTCCATTTTACAAGTCGCTTCTTTGGGAGCTGGCCGCAAAAGCGCAGGATGGCTTCAGGCCCTGTTCTGGTTCCGGGGGGCAGGCTGAGCCTGTGGTTAATTCTTCTTCCTGATGGGAAAATAGAGTGACCTGTGCCTGTCCCAACACCAAGATCTAGTCTCTCATTGGTTCCCCGTCTTCCCGTGCATCCTCAGGACAAATTGCAACCTGTACGGAACAGGAGGTTAAAGGTGCTGATGCTCCAAGTAGGGAGATTGCTAGTAAAGTGGCTGGAATGGCGAACCCGAGCACAAGGAGATGAGAAATGAGGTGCGTTTTAGAAACCTTTCCCCATCACACGGTGTACCATCTTCTGGGTTTCTCATGCATGTTTTCAATGTAGGAAGATACCCTTGAACCTGGAGATTTGGGACCCATGCGATGGGTAGCACGCAGTATTACTTTACAGGGTCTGCGTTTGCTCACCCAACCTCACCAAACCTCTCAGCCCCAAGAGTGTCCACCCTTATGTCTCATCCAGCTGTGGGTCTAGATATGGTCAATCCAGGTTGCATCACAGCCCCTGAACGAATTGTGTAAGAGTTTCTCTGTCTTTCCCTGTCTTTGTTTCATGGGTTTTTAAAAGTAATTTATTTTTATAATGGGGTTTAGCTGCTTTTCACGGCTGTGTTTATGCCGCTTTACACCCACTTGACACACTAACAGAGAGATATCAATACATAGGTTTTAAGATTATTACTAGTCAGATATATTCTTGTGTGGTGAATCGGGCGTTTTGAGTCCAGTTCTCTGAGCAAGGAGTAGGTCTTGTCTATTACATATTGGGTTTATGGAACGGTATCTGAGCTAATTTGAAACTCTTGTTTTATGTATCACCCCACCTCACCTTTCCCGATAAGCAGCCATAGTGTGTTTTCTGCATGTGTGACTCTGTTCTGTTTTGTAATTCAGTTCAAGTGTAACGGTTTTTACATTCCCTCTATAAGTGACACCTTATGAGAAGTGTCCTTTTCTGTGTGACTTATTTCACTTAGAATCGTCTTACCTAAATCCACTCATCATGCTGCTACTAGCCTTATGACATTGATTTCATGGCTGAGTGATATTCCATTGTACATAAGGACCACAACTTTTTTATCCATTTTTCGCTTTCCTGGGATATTTAAGGTGGAATGAAGTGGAGGTCCTTGTCAACAGAGCAGCCCTAAACTTTGGGGTGCTTGTGTCTTGCTGATTTTCAATTTTCCCACTTTATCACCCCATGCGTGGAAGTGCCCTATGCTCTCTAAGCTGTGTTTTTTAGATGTTTCAGGACACACCGTACACTTCTCCAGAGTGGCTGTTGGCGATTTACATCCCGCCCATCAGTGTAGCAAGGCTCCGATTCCTCCATGGCCTGTCCTGCATTTCTGGTTTTGACACTTTTTTCAGCATGGCCCTTTTGACCGATGGGAAGCGAGACTTCTTTGTAGCGCTGATTTGCCTTTCCAGGTTGCTTGGTTGGCCAAAAAGGGCGTATGCGTTTTTTCCTGAATATATTCAGGAAAAAACGCATACGCCCTTTTTGGCCAAGGGCATCATTGTCAACGTTTTGCCGCTTTTCATGTGCTTTAAAGGCGATTCGAATCTACCTCCTGAAATCTGTTTCCTGCAATTCTGCCTTGATTTCAAATCCTCTTCTTTGCCTTCCCTCAATATATTTGTGGACGAGAGTTATCATTTATAACTCGCAGGTTTGTGAATTGCAGTGCCCTGAAGCTCCATTTTACAAGTCGCTTTTTTGGGAGCTGGCCGCAAAAGCGCAGGATGGCTTCAGGCCCTGTTCTGGTTCCGGGGGGCAGGCTGAGCCTGTGGTTAATTCTTCTTCCTGATGGGAAAATAGAGTGACCTGTGCCTGTCCCAACACCAAGATCTAGTCTCTCATTGGTTCCCCGTCTTCCCGTGCATCCTCAGGACAAATTACAACCTGTACGGAACAGGAGGTTAAAGGTGCTGATGCTCCAAGTAGGGAGATTGCTAGTAAAGTGGCTGGAATGGCGAACCCGAGCACAAGGAGATGAGAAATGAGGTGCGTTTTAGAAACCTTTCCCCATCACACGGTGTACCATCTTCTGGGTTTCTCATGCATGTTTTCGATGTAGGAAGATGCCCTTGAACCTGGAGATTTGGGACCCATGCGATGGGTAGCACGCAGTATTACTTTAAAGGGTCTGCGTTTGCTCACCCAACCTCACCACACCTCTCAGCCCCAAGAGAGTCCAACCTTATGTCTCATCCAGCTGTGGGTCTAGATATGGTCAATCCAGGTTGCATCACAGCCCCTGAACGAATTGTGTAAGAGTTTCTCTGTCTTTCCCTGTCTTTGTTTCATGGGT
Organism: Balaenoptera physalus; assembly: GCF_965194825.1. Taxonomy (NCBI): domain Eukaryota; kingdom Metazoa; phylum Chordata; class Mammalia; order Artiodactyla; family Balaenopteridae; genus Balaenoptera; species Balaenoptera physalus. Next base: position 1,124,373 of record NW_028126544.1, on the reverse strand, counting down.
TTTTAAAAGTAATTTATTTTTATAATGGGGTTTAGCTGCTTTTCACGGCTGTGTTTATGCCGCTTTACACCCACTTGACACACTAACAGAGAGATATCAATACATAGGTTTTAAGATTATTACTAGTCAGATATATTCTTGTGTGGTGAATCGGGCGTGTTGAGTCCAGTTCTCTGAGCAAGGAGTAGGTCTTGTATATTACATATTGGGTTTATGGAACGGTATCTGAGCTAACTTGAAACTCTTGTTTTATGTATCACCCCACCTCACCTTTCCCGTTAAGCAGCCATAGTGTGTTTTCTGCATGTGTGACTCTGTTCTGTTTTGTAATTCAGTTCAAGTGTAAATGTTTTTACATTCCCTCTATAAGTGACACCTTATGAGAAGTGTCCTTTTCTGTGTGACTTATTTCACTTAGAATCGTCTTACCTAAATCCACTCATCATGCTGCTACTAGCCTTATGACATTGATTTCATGGCTGAGTGATATTCCATTGTACATAAGGACCACAACTTTTTTATCCATTTTTCGCTTTCCTGGGATATTTAAGGTGGAATGAAGTGGAGGTCCTTGTCAACAGAGCAGCCCTAAACTTTGGGGTGCTTGTGTCTTGCTGATTTTCAATTTTCCCACTTTATCTCCCCATGAGTGGAAGTGCCCTATGCTCTCTAAGCTGTGTTTTTTAGATGTTTCAGGACACACCGTACACTTCTCCAGAGTGGCTGTTGGCGATTTACATCCCGCCCATCAGTGTAGCAAGGCTCCCATTTCTCCATGGCCTGTCCTGCACTTCTGGTTTTGACACTTTTTTCAGCATGGCCCTTTTGACCGATGGGAGGCGAGACTTCTTTGTAGCGCTGATTTGCCTTTCCAGGTTGCTTGGTTGGCCAAAAAGGGCGTATGCGTTTTTTCCTGAATATATTCAGGAAAAAACGCATACGCCCTTTTTGGCCAAGGGCATCATTGTCAACGTTTTGCCGCTTTTCATGTGCTTTAAAGGCGATTCGAATCTACCTCCTGAAATCTGTTTCCTGCAATTCTGCCTTGATTTCAAATCCTCTTCTTTGCCTTCCCTCAATATATTTGTGGACGAGAGTTATCATTTATAACTCGCAGGTTTCTGAATTGCAGTGCACTGAAGCTCCATTTTACAAGACGCTTCTTTGGGAGCTGGCCGCAAAAGCGCAGGATGGCTTCAGGCCCTGTTCTGGTTCCGGGGGGCAGGCTGAGCCTGTGGTTAATTCTTCTTCCTGATGGGAAAATAGAGTGACCTGTGCCTGTCCCAACACCAAGATCTAGTCTCTCATTGGTTCCCCGTCTTCCCGTGCATCCTCAGGACAAATTGCAACCTGTACGGAACAGGAGGTTAAAGGTGCTGATGCTCCAAGTAGGGAGATTGCTAGTAAAGTGGCTGGAATGGCGAACCCGAGCACAAGGAGATGAGAAATGAGGTGCGTTTTAGAAACCTTTCCCCATCACACGGTGTACCATCTTCTGGGTTTCTCATGCATGTTTTCAATGTAGGAAGATACCCTTGAACCTGGAGATTTGGGACCCATGCGATGGGTAGCACGCAGTATTACTTTACAGGGTCTGCGTTTGCTCACCCAACCTCACCAAACCTCTCAGCCCCAAGAGTGTCCACCCTTATGTCTCATCCAGCTGTGGGTCTAGATATGGTCAATCCAGGTTGCATCACAGCCCCTGAACGAATTGTGTAAGAGTTTCTCTGTCTTTCCCTGTCTTTGTTTCATGGGTTTTTAAAAGTAATTTATTTTTATAATGGGGTTTAGCTGCTTTTCACGGCTGTGTTTATGCCGCTTTACACCCACTTGACACACTAACAGAGAGATATCAATACATAGGTTTTAAGATTATTACTAGTCAGATATATTCTTGTGTGGTGAATCGGGCGTTTTGAGTCCAGTTCTCTGAGCAAGGAGTAGGTCTTGTCTATTACATATTGGGTTTATGGAACGGTATCTGAGCTAATTTGAAACTCTTGTTTTATGTATCACCCCACCTCACCTTTCCCGATAAGCAGCCATAGTGTGTTTTCTGCATGTGTGACTCTGTTCTGTTTTGTAATTCAGTTCAAGTGTAACGGTTTTTACATTCCCTCTATAAGTGACACCTTATGAGAAGTGTCCTTTTCTGTGTGACTTATTTCACTTAGAATCGTCTTACCTAAATCCACTCATCATGCTGCTACTAGCCTTATGACATTGATTTCATGGCTGAGTGATATTCCATTGTACATAAGGACCACAACTTTTTTATCCATTTTTCGCTTTCCTGGGATATTTAAGGTGGAATGAAGTGGAGGTCCTTGTCAACAGAGCAGCCCTAAACTTTGGGGTGCTTGTGTCTTGCTGATTTTCAATTTTCCCACTTTATCACCCCATGCGTGGAAGTGCCCTATGCTCTCTAAGCTGTGTTTTTTAGATGTTTCAGGACACACCGTACACTTCTCCAGAGTGGCTGTTGGCGATTTACATCCCGCCCATCAGTGTAGCAAGGCTCCGATTCCTCCATGGCCTGTCCTGCATTTCTGGTTTTGACACTTTTTTCAGCATGGCCCTTTTGACCGATGGGAAGCGAGACTTCTTTGTAGCGCTGATTTGCCTTTCCAGGTTGCTTGGTTGGCCAAAAAGGGCGTATGCGTTTTTTCCTGAATATATTCAGGAAAAAACGCATACGCCCTTTTTGGCCAAGGGCATCATTGTCAACGTTTTGCCGCTTTTCATGTGCTTTAAAGGCGATTCGAATCTACCTCCTGAAATCTGTTTCCTGCAATTCTGCCTTGATTTCAAATCCTCTTCTTTGCCTTCCCTCAATATATTTGTGGACGAGAGTTATCATTTATAACTCGCAGGTTTGTGAATTGCAGTGCCCTGAAGCTCCATTTTACAAGTCGCTTTTTTGGGAGCTGGCCGCAAAAGCGCAGGATGGCTTCAGGCCCTGTTCTGGTTCCGGGGGGCAGGCTGAGCCTGTGGTTAATTCTTCTTCCTGATGGGAAAATAGAGTGACCTGTGCCTGTCCCAACACCAAGATCTAGTCTCTCATTGGTTCCCCGTCTTCCCGTGCATCCTCAGGACAAATTACAACCTGTACGGAACAGGAGGTTAAAGGTGCTGATGCTCCAAGTAGGGAGATTGCTAGTAAAGTGGCTGGAATGGCGAACCCGAGCACAAGGAGATGAGAAATGAGGTGCGTTTTAGAAACCTTTCCCCATCACACGGTGTACCATCTTCTGGGTTTCTCATGCATGTTTTCGATGTAGGAAGATGCCCTTGAACCTGGAGATTTGGGACCCATGCGATGGGTAGCACGCAGTATTACTTTAAAGGGTCTGCGTTTGCTCACCCAACCTCACCACACCTCTCAGCCCCAAGAGAGTCCAACCTTATGTCTCATCCAGCTGTGGGTCTAGATATGGTCAATCCAGGTTGCATCACAGCCCCTGAACGAATTGTGTAAGAGTTTCTCTGTCTTTCCCTGTCTTTGTTTCATGGGTTTTTAAAAGTAATTTATTTTTATAATGGGGTTTAGCTGCTTTTCACGGCTGTGTTTATGCCGCTTTACACCCACTTGACACACTAACAGAGAGATATCAATACATAGGTTTTAAGATTATTACTAGTCAGATATATTCTTGTGTGGTGAATCGGGCGTGTTGAGTCCAGTTCTCTGAGCAAGGAGTAGGTCTTGTATATTACATATTGGGTTTATGGAACGGTATCTGAGCTAACTTGAAACTCTTGTTTTATGTATCACCCCACCTCACCTTTCCCGTTAAGCAGCCATAGTGTGTTTTCTGCATGTGTGACTCTGTTCTGTTTTGTAATTCAGTTCAAGTGTAAATGTTTTTACATTCCCTCTATAAGTGACACCTTATGAGAAGTGTCCTTTTCTGTGTGACTTATTTCACTTAGAATCGTCTTACCTAAATCCACTCATCATGCTGCTACTAGCCTTATGACATTGATTTCATGGCTGAGTGATATTCCATTGTACATAAGGACCACAACTTTTTTATCCATTTTTCGCTTTCCTGGGATATTTAAGGTGGAATGAAGTGGAGGTCCTTGTCAACAGAGCAGCCCTAAACTTTGGGGTGCTTGTGTCTTGCTGATTTTCAATTTTCCCACTTTATCTCCCCATGAGTGGAAGTGCCCTATGCTCTCTAAGCTGTGTTTTTTAGATGTTTCAGGACACACCGTACACTTCTCCAGAGTGGCTGTTGGCGATTTACATCCCGCCCATCAGTGTAGCAAGGCTCCCATTTCTCCATGGCCTGTCCTGCACTTCTGGTTTTGACACTTTTTTCAGCATGGCCCTTTTGACCGATGGGAGGCGAGACTTCTTTGTAGCGCTGATTTGCCTTTCCAGGTTGCTTGGTTGGCCAAAAAGGGCGTATGCGTTTTTTCCTGAATATATTCAGGAAAAAACGCATACGCCCTTTTTGGCCAAGGGCATCATTGTCAACGTTTTGCCGCTTTTCATGTGCTTTAAAGGCGATTCGAATCTACCTCCTGAAATCTGTTTCCTGCAATTCTGCCTTGATTTCAAATCCTCTTCTTTGCCTTCCCTCAATATATTTGTGGACGAGAGTTATCATTTATAACTCGCAGGTTTCTGAATTGCAGTGCACTGAAGCTCCATTTTACAAGACGCTTCTTTGGGAGCTGGCCGCAAAAGCGCAGGATGGCTTCAGGCCCTGTTCTGGTTCCGGGGGGCAGGCTGAGCCTGTGGTTAATTCTTCTTCCTGATGGGAAAATAGAGTGACCTGTGCCTGTCCCAACACCAAGATCTAGTCTCTCATTGGTTCCCCGTCTTCCCGTGCATCCTCAGGACAAATTGCAACCTGTACGGAACAGGAGGTTAAAGGTGCTGATGCTCCAAGTAGGGAGATTGCTAGTAAAGTGGCTGGAATGGCCAACCCGAGCACAAGGAGATGAGAAATGAGGTGCGTCTTAGAAACCTTTCCCCATCAGACGGTGTACCATCTTCTGGGTTTCTCATGCATGTTTTCGATGTAGGAAGATGCCCTTGAACCTGGAGATTTGGGACCCATGCGATGGGTAGCACGCAGTATTACTTTAAAGGGTCTGCGTTTGCTCACCCAACCTCACCACACCTCTCAGCCCCAAGAGTGTCCACCCTTATGTCTCATCCAGCTGTGGGTCTAGATATGGTCAATCCAGGTTGCATCACAGCCCCTGAACGAATTGTGTAAGAATTTCTCTCTCTTTCCCTGTCTTTGTTTCATGGGTTTTTAAAAGTAATTTATTTTTATAATGTGGTTTAGCTGCTTTTCACGGCTGTGTTTATGCCGCTTTACACCCACTTGACACACTAACAGAGAGATATCAATACATAGGTTTTAAGATTATTACTAGTCAGATATATTCTTGTGAGGTGAATCGGGCGTGTTGAGTCCAGTTCTCTGAGCAAGGAGTAGGTCTTGTCTATTACATATTGGGTTTATGGAACGGTATCTGAGCTAATTTGAAACTCTTGTTTTATGTATCACCCCACCTCACCTTTCCCGTTAAGCAGCCATAGTGTGTTTTCTGCATGTGTGACTCTGTTCTGTTTTGTAATTCAGTTCAAGTGTAAATGTTTTTACATTCCCACTATAAGTGACACCTTATGAGAAGTGTCCTTTTCTGTGTGACTTATTTCACTTAGAATCGTCTTACCTAAATCCACTCATCATGCTGCTACTAGCCTTATGACATTGATTTCATGGCTGAGTGATATTCCATTGTACATAAGGACCACAACTTTTTTATCCATTTTTCGCTTTCCTGGGATATTTAAGGTGGAATGAAGTGGAGGTCCTTGTCAACAGAGCAGCCCTAAACTTTGGGGTGCTTGTGTCTTGCTGATTTTCAATTTTCCCACTTTATCCCCCCATGCGTGGAAGTGCCCTATGCTCTCTAAGCTGTGTTTTTTAGATGTTTCAGGACACACCGTACACTTCTCCAGAGTGGCTGTTGGCAATTTACATCCCGCCCATCAGTGTAGCAAGGCTCCCATTTCTCCATGGCCTGTCCTGCATTTCTGGTTTTGACACTTTTTTCAGCATGGCCCTTTTGACCGATGGGAAGCGAGACTTCTTTGTAGCGCTGATTTGCCTTTCCAGGTTGCTTGGTTGGCCAAAAAGGGCGTATGCGTTTTTTCCTGAATATATTCAGGAAAAAACGCATACGCCCTTTTTGGCCAAGGGCATCATTGTCAACGTTTTGCCGCTTTTCATGTGCTTTAAAGGCGATTCGAATCTACCTCCTGAAATCTGTTTCCTGCAATTCTGCCTTGATTTCAAATCCTCTTCTTTGCCTTCCCTCAATATATTTGTGGACGAGAGTTATCATTTATAACTCTGCAGGTTTGTGAATTGCAGTGCCCTGAAGCTCCATTTTACAAGTCGCTTTTTTGGGAGCTGGCCGCAAAAGCGCAGGATGGCTTCAGGCCCTGTTCTGGTTCCGGGGGGCAGGCTGAGCCTGTGGTTAATTCTTCTTCCTGATGGGAAAATAGAGTGACCTGTGCCTGTCCCAACACCAAGAGCTAGTCTCTCATTGGTTCCCCGTCTTCCCGTTCATCCTCAGGACAAATTGCAACCTGTACGGAACAGGAGGTTAAAGGTGCTGATGCTCCAAGTAGGGAGATTGCTAGTAAAGTGGCTGGAATGGCCAACCCGAGCACAAGGAGATGAGAAATGAGGTGCGTTTTAGAAACGTTTCCCCATCACACGGTGTACCATCTTCTGGGTTTCTCATGCATGTTTTCGATGTAGGAAGATGCCCTTGAACCTGGAGATTTGGGACCCATGCGATGGGTAGCACGCAGTATTACTTTAAAGGGTCTGCGTTTGCTCACCCAACCTCACCAAACCTCTCAGCCCCAAGAGTGTCCACCCTTATGTCTCATCCAGCTGTGGGTCTAGATATGGTCAATCCAGGTTGCATCACAGCCCCTGAACGAATTGTGTAAGAATTTCTCTGTCTTTCCCTGTCTTTGTTTCATGGGTTTTTAAAAGTAATTTATTTTTATAATGGGGTTTAGCTGCTTTTCACGGCTGTGTTTATGCCGCTTTACACCCACTTGACACACTAACAGAGAGATATCAATACATAGGTTTTAAGATTATTACTAGTCAGATATATTCTTGTGCGGTGAATCGGGCGTGTTGAGTCCAGTTCTCTGAGCAAGGAGTAGGTCTTGTCTATTACATATTGGGTTTATGGAACGGTATCTGAGCTAATTTGAAACTCTTGTTTTATGTATCACCCCACCTCACCTTTCCCGTTAAGCAGCCATAGTGTGTTTTCTGCATGTGTGACTCTGTTCTGTTTTGTAATTCAGTTCAAGTGTAACGGTTTTTACATTCCCTCTATAAGTGACACCTTATGAGAAGTGTCCTTTTCTGTGTGACTTATTTCACTTAGAATCGTCTTACCTAAATCCACTCATCATGCTGCTACTAGCCTTATGACATTGATTTCATGGCTGAGTGATATTCCATTGTACATAAGGACCACAACTTTTTTATCCATTTTTCGCTTTCCTGGGATATTTAAGGTGGAATGAAGTGGAGGTCCTTGTCAACAGAGCAGCCCTAAACTTTGGGGTGCTTGTGTCTTGCTGATTTTCAATTTTCCCACTTTATCTCCCCATGAGTGGAAGTGCCCTATGCTCTCTAAGCTGTGTTTTTTAGATGTTTCAGGACACACCGTACACTTCTCCAGAGTGGCTGTTGGCGATTTACATCCCGCCCATCAGTGTAGCAAGGCTCCCATTTCTCCATGGCCTGTCCTGCACTTCTGGTTTTGACACTTTTTTCAGCATGGCCCTTTTGACCGATGGGAGGCGAGACTTCTTTGTAGCGCTGATTTGCCTTTCCAGGTTGCTTGGTTGGCCAAAAAGGGCGTATGCGTTTTTTCCTGAATATATTCAGGAAAAAACGCATACGCCCTTTTTGGCCAAGGGCATCATTGTCAACGTTTTGCCGCTTTTCATGTGCTTTAAAGGCGATTCGAATCTACCTCCTGAAATCTGTTTCCTGCAATTCTGCCTTGATTTCAAATCCTCTTCTTTGCCTTCCCTCAATATATTTGTGGACGAGAGTTATCATTTATAACTCTGCAGGTTTGTGAATTGCAGTGCCCTGAAGCTCCATTTTACAAGTCGCTTCTTTGGGAGCTGGCCGCAAAAGCGCAGGATGGCTTCAGGCCCTGTTCTGGTTCCGGGGGGCAGGCTGAGCCTGTGGTTAATTCTTCTTCCTGATGGGAAAATAGAGTGACCTGTGCCTGTCCCAACACCAAGATCTAGTCTCTCATTGGTTCCCTGTCTTCCCGTGCATCCTCAGGACAAATTGCAACCTGTACGGAACAGGAGGTTAAAGGTGCTGATGCTCCAAATAGGGAGATTGCTAGTAAAGTGGCTGGAATGGCCAACCCGAGCACAAGGAGATGAGAAATGAGGTGCGTCTTAGAAACCTTTCCCCATCAGACGGTGTACCATCTTCTGGGTTTCTCATGCATGTTTTCGATGTAGGAAGATGCCCTTGAACCTGGAGATTTGGGACCCATGCGATGGGTAGCACGCAGTATTACTTTAAAGGGTCTGCGTTTGCTCACCCAACCTCACCACACCTCTCAGCCCCAAGAGTGTCCACCCTTATGTCTCATCCAGCTGTGGGTCTAGATATGGTCAATCCAGGTTGCATCACAGCCCCTGAACGAATTGTGTAAGAATTTCTCTGTCTTTCCCTGTCTTCGTTTCATGGGTTTTTAAAAGTAATTTATTTTTATAATGGGGTTTAGCTGCTTTTCACGGCTGTGTTTATGCCGCTTTACACCCACTTGACACACTAACAGAGAGATATCAATACATAGGTTTTAAGATTATTACTAGTCAGATATATTCTTGTGCGGTGAATCGGGCGTGTTGAGTCCAGTTCTCTGAGCAAGGAGTAGGTCTTGTCTATTACATATTGGGTTTATGGAACGGTATCTGAGCTAATTTGAAACTCTTGTTTTATGTATCACCCCACCTCACCTTTCCCGTTAAGCAGCCATAGTGTGTTTTCTGCATGTGTGACTCTGTTCTGTTTTGTAATTCAGTTCAAGTGTAACGGTTTTTACATTCCGTCTATAAGTGACACCTTATGAGAAGTGTCCTTTTCTGTGTGACTTATTTCACTTAGAATCGTCTTACCTAAATCCACTCATCATGCTGCTACTAGCCTTATGACATTGATTTCATGGCTGAGTGATATTCCATTGTACATAAGGACCACAACTTTTTTATCCATTTTTCGCTTTCCTGGGATATTTAAGGTGGAATGAAGTGGAGGTCCTTGTCAACAGAGCAGCCCTAAACTTTGGGGTGCTTGTGTCTTGCTGATTTTCAATTTTCCCACTTTATCCCCCCATGCGTGGAAGTGCCCTATGCTCTCTAAACTGTGTTTTTTAGATGTTTCAGGACACACCGTACACTTCTCCAGAGTGGCTGTTGGCGATTTACATCCCGCCCATCAGTGTAGCAAGGCTCCCATTTCTCCATGGCCTGTCCTGCATTTCTGGTTTTGACACTTTTTTCAGCATGGCCCTTTTGACCGATGGGAAGCGAGACTTCTTTGTAGCGCTGATTTGCCTTTCCAGGTTGCTTGGTTGGCCAAAAAGGGCGTATGCGTTTTTTTCTGAATATATTCAGGAAAAAACGCATACGCCCTTTTTGGCCAAGGGCATCATTGTCAACGTTTTGCCGCTTTTCATGTGCTTTAAAGGCGATTCGAATCTACCTCCTGAAATCTGTTTCCTGCAATTCTGCCTTGATTTCAAATCCTCTTCTTTGCCTTCCCTCAATATATTTGTGGACGAGAGTTATCATTTATAACTCTGCAGGTTTGTGAATTGCAGTGCCCTGAAGCTCCATTTTACAAGTCGCTTCTTTGGGAGCTGGCCGCAAAAGCGCAGGATGGCTTCAGGCCCTGTTCTGGTTCCGGGGGGCAGGCTGAGCCTGTGGTTAATTCTTCTTCCTGATGGGAAAATAGAGTGACCTGTGCCTGTCCCAACACCAAGATCTAGTCTCTCATTGGTTCCCCGTCTTCCCGTGCATCCTCAGGACAAATTGCAACCTGTACGGAACAGGAGGTTAAAGGTGCTGATGCTCCAAGTAGGGAGATTGCTAGTAAAGTGGCTGGAATGGCGAACCCGAGCACAAGGAGATGAGAAATGAGGTGCGTTTTAGAAACCTTTCCCCATCACACGGTGTACCATCTTCTGGGTTTCTCATGCATGTTTTCAATGTAGGAAGATACCCTTGAACCTGGAGATTTGGGACCCATGCGATGGGTAGCACGCAGTATTACTTTACAGGGTCTGCGTTTGCTCACCCAACCTCACCAAACCTCTCAGCCCCAAGAGTGTCCACCCTTATGTCTCATCCAGCTGTGGGTCTAGATATGGTCAATCCAGGTTGCATCACAGCCCCTGAACGAATTGTGTAAGAGTTTCTCTGTCTTTCCCTGTCTTTGTTTCATGGGTTTTTAAAAGTAATTTATTTTTATAATGGGGTTTAGCTGCTTTTCACGGCTGTGTTTATGCCGCTTTACACCCACTTGACACACTAACAGAGAGATATCAATACATAGGTTTTAAGATTATTACTAGTCAGATATATTCTTGTGTGGTGAATCGGGCGTTTTGAGTCCAGTTCTCTGAGCAAGGAGTAGGTCTTGTCTATTACATATTGGGTTTATGGAACGGTATCTGAGCTAATTTGAAACTCTTGTTTTATGTATCACCCCACCTCACCTTTCCCGATAAGCAGCCATAGTGTGTTTTCTGCATGTGTGACTCTGTTCTGTTTTGTAATTCAGTTCAAGTGTAACGGTTTTTACATTCCCTCTATAAGTGACACCTTATGAGAAGTGTCCTTTTCTGTGTGACTTATTTCACTTAGAATCGTCTTACCTAAATCCACTCATCATGCTGCTACTAGCCTTATGACATTGATTTCATGGCTGAGTGATATTCCATTGTACATAAGGACCACAACTTTTTTATCCATTTTTCGCTTTCCTGGGATATTTAAGGTGGAATGAAGTGGAGGTCCTTGTCAACAGAGCAGCCCTAAACTTTGGGGTGCTTGTGTCTTGCTGATTTTCAATTTTCCCACTTTATCACCCCATGCGTGGAAGTGCCCTATGCTCTCTAAGCTGTGTTTTTTAGATGTTTCAGGACACACCGTACACTTCTCCAGAGTGGCTGTTGGCGATTTACATCCCGCCCATCAGTGTAGCAAGGCTCCGATTCCTCCATGGCCTGTCCTGCATTTCTGGTTTTGACACTTTTTTCAGCATGGCCCTTTTGACCGATGGGAAGCGAGACTTCTTTGTAGCGCTGATTTGCCTTTCCAGGTTGCTTGGTTGGCCAAAAAGGGCGTATGCGTTTTTTCCTGAATATATTCAGGAAAAAACGCATACGCCCTTTTTGGCCAAGGGCATCATTGTCAACGTTTTGCCGCTTTTCATGTGCTTTAAAGGCGATTCGAATCTACCTCCTGAAATCTGTTTCCTGCAATTCTGCCTTGATTTCAAATCCTCTTCTTTGCCTTCCCTCAATATATTTGTGGACGAGAGTTATCATTTATAACTCGCAGGTTTGTGAATTGCAGTGCCCTGAAGCTCCATTTTACAAGTCGCTTTTTTGGGAGCTGGCCGCAAAAGCGCAGGATGGCTTCAGGCCCTGTTCTGGTTCCGGGGGGCAGGCTGAGCCTGTGGTTAATTCTTCTTCCTGATGGGAAAATAGAGTGACCTGTGCCTGTCCCAACACCAAGATCTAGTCTCTCATTGGTTCCCCGTCTTCCCGTGCATCCTCAGGACAAATTACAACCTGTACGGAACAGGAGGTTAAAGGTGCTGATGCTCCAAGTAGGGAGATTGCTAGTAAAGTGGCTGGAATGGCGAACCCGAGCACAAGGAGATGAGAAATGAGGTGCGTTTTAGAAACCTTTCCCCATCACACGGTGTACCATCTTCTGGGTTTCTCATGCATGTTTTCGATGTAGGAAGATGCCCTTGAACCTGGAGATTTGGGACCCATGCGATGGGTAGCACGCAGTATTACTTTAAAGGGTCTGCGTTTGCTCACCCAACCTCACCACACCTCTCAGCCCCAAGAGAGTCCAACCTTATGTCTCATCCAGCTGTGGGTCTAGATATGGTCAATCCAGGTTGCATCACAGCCCCTGAACGAATTGTGTAAGAGTTTCTCTGTCTTTCCCTGTCTTTGTTTCATGGGTTTTTAAAAGTAATTTATTTTTATAATGGGGTTTAGCTGCTTTTCACGGCTGTGTTTATGCCGCTTTACACCCACTTGACACACTAACAGAGAGATATCAATACATAGGTTTTAAGATTATTACTAGTCAGATATATTCTTGTGTGGTGAATCGGGCGTGTTGAGTCCAGTTCTCTGAGCAAGGAGTAGGTCTTGTATATTACATATTGGGTTTATGGAACGGTATCTGAGCTAACTTGAAACTCTTGTTTTATGTATCACCCCACCTCACCTTTCCCGTTAAGCAGCCATAGTGTGTTTTCTGCATGTGTGACTCTGTTCTGTTTTGTAATTCAGTTCAAGTGTAAATGTTTTTACATTCCCTCTATAAGTGACACCTTATGAGAAGTGTCCTTTTCTGTGTGACTTATTTCACTTAGAATCGTCTTACCTAAATCCACTCATCATGCTGCTACTAGCCTTATGACATTGATTTCATGGCTGAGTGATATTCCATTGTACATAAGGACCACAACTTTTTTATCCATTTTTCGCTTTCCTGGGATATTTAAGGTGGAATGAAGTGGAGGTCCTTGTCAACAGAGCAGCCCTAAACTTTGGGGTGCTTGTGTCTTGCTGATTTTCAATTTTCCCACTTTATCCCCCCATGCGTGGAAGTGCCCTATGCTCTCTAAACTGTGTTTTTTAGATGTTTCAGGACACACCGTACACTTCTCCAGAGTGGCTGTTGGCGATTTACATCCCGCCCATCAGTGTAGCAAGGCTCCCATTTCTCCATGGCCTGTCCTGCATTTCTGGTTTTGACACTTTTTTCAGCATGGCCCTTTTGACCGATGGGAAGCGAGACTTCTTTGTAGCGCTGATTTGCCTTTCCAGGTTGCTTGGTTGGCCAAAAAGGGCGTATGCGTTTTTTCCTGAATATATTCAGGAAAAAACGCATACGCCCTTTTTGGCCAAGGGCATCATTGTCAACGTTTTGCCGCTTTTCATGTGCTTTAAAGGCGATTCGAATCTACCTCCTGAAATCTGTTTCCTGCAATTCTGCCTTGATTTCAAATCCTCTTCTTTGCCTTCCCTCAATATATTTGTGGACGAGAGTTATCATTTATAACTCTGCAGGTTTGTGAATTGCAGTGCCCTGAAGCTCCATTTTACAAGTCGCTTCTTTGGGAGCTGGCCGCAAAAGCACAGGATGGCTTCAGGCCCTGTTCTGGTTCCGGGGGGCAGGCTGAGCCTGTGGTTAATTCTTCTTCCTGATGGGAAAATAGAGTGACCTGTGCCTGTCCCAACACCAAGATCTAGTCTCTCATTGGTTCCCCGTCTTCCCGTGCATCCTCAGGACAAATTGCAACCTGTACGGAACAGGAGGTTAAAGGTGCTGATGCTCCAAGTAGGGAGATTGCTAGTAAAGTGGCTGGAATTTCGAACCCGAGCACAAGGAGATGAGAAATGAGGTGCGTTTTAGAAACCTTTCCCCATCACACGGTGTACCATCTTCTGGGTTTCTCATGCATGTTTTCGATGTAGGAAGATGCCCTTGAACCTGGAGATTTGGGACCCATGCGATGGGTAGCACGCAGTATTACTTTAAAGGGTCTGCGTTTGCTCACCCAACCTCACCACACCTCTCAGCCCCAAGAGTGTCCACCCTTATGTCTCATCCAGCTGTGGGTCTAGATATGGTCAATCCAGGTTGCATCACAGCCCCTGAACGAATTGTGTAAGAATTTCTCTGTCTTTCCCTGTCTTTGTTTCATGGGTTTTTAAAAGTAATTTATTTTTATAATGGGGTTTAGCTGCTTTTCACGGCTGTGTTTATGCCGCTTTACACCCACTTGACACACTAACAGAGAGATATCAATACATAGGTTTTAAGATTATTACTAGTCAGATATATTCTTGTGCGGTGAATCGGGCGTGTTGAGTCCAGTTCTCTGAGCAAGGAGTAGGTCTTGTCTATTACATATTGGGTTTATGGAACGGTATCTGAGCTAATTTGAAACTCTTGTTTTATGTATCACCCCACCTCACCTTTCCCGTTAAGCAGCCATAGTGTGTTTTCTGCATGTGTGACTCTGTTCTGTTTTGTAATTCAGTTCAAGTGTAACGGTTTTTACATTCCCTCTATAAGTGACACCTTATGAGAAGTGTCCTTTTCTGTGTGACTTATTTCACTTAGAATCGTCTTACCTAAATCCACTCATCATGCTGCTACTAGCCTTATGACTTTGATTTCATGGCTGAGTGATATTCCATTGTACATAAGGACCACAACTTTTTTATCCATTTTTCGCTTTCCTGGGATATTTAAGGTGGAATGAAGTGGAGGTCCTTGTCAACAGAGCAGCCCTAAACTTTGGGGTGCTTGTGTCTTGCTGATTTTCAATTTTCCCACTTTATCTCCCCATGAGTGGAAGTGCCCTATGCTCTCTAAGCTGTGTTTTTTAGATGTTTCAGGACACACCGTACACTTCTCCAGAGTGGCTGTTGGCGATTTACATCCCGCCCATCAGTGTAGCAAGGCTCCCATTTCTCCATGGCCTGTCCTGCACTTCTGGTTTTGACACTTTTTTCAGCATGGCCCTTTTGACCGATGGGAGGCGAGACTTCTTTGTAGCGCTGATTTGCCTTTCCAGGTTGCTTGGTTGGCCAAAAAGGGCGTATGCGTTTTTTCCTGAATATATTCAGGAAAAAACGCATACGCCCTTTTTGGCCAAGGGCATCATTGTCAACGTTTTGCCGCTTTTCATGTGCTTTAAAGGCGATTCGAATCTACCTCCTGAAATCTGTTTCCTGCAATTCTGCCTTGATTTCAAATCCTCTTCTTTGCCTTCCCTCAATATATTTGTGGACGAGAGTTATCATTTATAACTCTGCAGGTTTGTGAATTGCAGTGCCCTGAAGCTCCATTTTACAAGTCGCTTCTTTGGGAGCTGGCCGCAAAAGCGCAGGATGGCTTCAGGCCCTGTTCTGGTTCCGGGGGGCAGGCTGAGCCTGTGGTTAATTCTTCTTCCTGATGGGAAAATAGAGTGACCTGTGCCTGTCCCAACACCAAGATCTAGTCTCTCATTGGTTCCCTGTCTTCCCGTGCATCCTCAGGACAAATTGCAACCTGTACGGAACAGGAGGTTAAAGGTGCTGATGCTCCAAATAGGGAGATTGCTAGTAAAGTGGCTGGAATGGCCAACCCGAGCACAAGGAGATGAGAAATGAGGTGCGTCTTAGAAACCTTTCCCCATCAGACGGTGTACCATCTTCTGGGTTTCTCATGCATGTTTTCGATGTAGGAAGATGCCCTTGAACCTGGAGATTTGGGACCCATGCGATGGGTAGCACGCAGTATTACTTTAAAGGGTCTGCGTTTGCTCACCCAACCTCACCACACCTCTCAGCCCCAAGAGTGTCCACCCTTATGTCTCATCCAGCTGTGGGTCTAGATATGGTCAATCCAGGTTGCATCACAGCCCCTGAACGAATTGTGTAAGAATTTCTCTGTCTTTCCCTGTCTTCGTTTCATGGGTTTTTAAAAGTAATTTATTTTTATAATGGGGTTTAGCTGCTTTTCACGGCTGTGTTTATGCCGCTTTACACCCACTTGACACACTAACAGAGAGATATCAATACATAGGTTTTAAGATTATTACTAGTCAGATATATTCTTGTGCGGTGAATCGGGCGTGTTGAGTCCAGTTCTCTGAGCAAGGAGTAGGTCTTGTCTATTACATATTGGGTTTATGGAACGGTATCTGAGCTAATTTGAAACTCTTGTTTTATGTATCACCCCACCTCACCTTTCCCGTTAAGCAGCCATAGTGTGTTTTCTGCATGTGTGACTCTGTTCTGTTTTGTAATTCAGTTCAAGTGTAACGGTTTTTACATTCCGTCTATAAGTGACACCTTATGAGAAGTGTCCTTTTCTGTGTGACTTATTTCACTTAGAATCGTCTTACCTAAATCCACTCATCATGCTGCTACTAGCCTTATGACATTGATTTCATGGCTGAGTGATATTCCATTGTACATAAGGACCACAACTTTTTTATCCATTTTTCGCTTTCCTGGGATATTTAAGGTGGAATGAAGTGGAGGTCCTTGTCAACAGAGCAGCCCTAAACTTTGGGGTGCTTGTGTCTTGCTGATTTTCAATTTTCCCACTTTATCCCCCCATGCGTGGAAGTGCCCTATGCTCTCTAAACTGTGTTTTTTAGATGTTTCAGGACACACCGTACACTTCTCCAGAGTGGCTGTTGGCGATTTACATCCCGCCCATCAGTGTAGCAAGGCTCCCATTTCTCCATGGCCTGTCCTGCATTTCTGGTTTTGACACTTTTTTCAGCATGGCCCTTTTGACCGATGGGAAGCGAGACTTCTTTGTAGCGCTGATTTGCCTTTCCAGGTTGCTTGGTTGGCCAAAAAGGGCGTATGCGTTTTTTTCTGAATATATTCAGGAAAAAACGCATACGCCCTTTTTGGCCAAGGGCATCATTGTCAACGTTTTGCCGCTTTTCATGTGCTTTAAAGGCGATTCGAATCTACCTCCTGAAATCTGTTTCCTGCAATTCTGCCTTGATTTCAAATCCTCTTCTTTGCCTTCCCTCAATATATTTGTGGACGAGAGTTATCATTTATAACTCTGCAGGTTTGTGAATTGCAGTGCCCTGAAGCTCCATTTTACAAGTCGCTTCTTAGGGAGCTGGCCGCAAAAGCGCAGGATGGCTTCAGGCCCTGTTCTGGTTCCGGGGGGCAGGCTGAGCCTGTGGTTAATTCTTCTTCCTGATGGGAAAATAGAGTGACCTGTGCCTGACCCAACACCAAGATCTAGTCTCTCATTGGTTCCCCGTCTTCCCGTGCATCCTCAGGACAAATTGCAACCTGTACGGAACAGGAGGTTAAAGGTGCTGATGCTCCAAGTAGGGAGATTGCTAGTAAAGTGGCTGGAATGGCGAACCCGAGCACAAGGAGATGAGAAATGAGGTGCGTTTTAGAAACCTTTCCCCATCACACGGTGTACCATCTTCTGGGTTTCTCATGCATGTTTTCAATGTAGGAAGATACCCTTGAACCTGGAGATTTGGGACCCATGCGATGGGTAGCACGCAGTATTACTTTACAGGGTCTGCGTTTGCTCACCCAACCTCACCAAACCTCTCAGCCCCAAGAGTGTCCACCCTTATGTCTCATCCAGCTGTGGGTCTAGATATGGTCAATCCAGGTTGCATCACAGCCCCTGAACGAATTGTGTAAGAGTTTCTCTGTCTTTCCCTGTCTTTGTTTCATGGGTTTTTAAAAGTAATTTATTTTTATAATGGGGTTTAGCTGCTTTTCACGGCTGTGTTTATGCCGCTTTACACCCACTTGACACACTAACAGAGAGATATCAATACATAGGTTTTAAGATTATTACTAGTCAGATATATTCTTGTGTGGTGAATCGGGCGTGTTGAGTCCAGTTCTCTGAGCAAGGAGTAGGTCTTGTCTATTACATATTGGGTTTATGGAACGGTATCTGAGCTAATTTGAAACTCTTGTTTTATGTATCACCCCACCTCACCTTTCCCGATAAGCAGCCATAGTGTGTTTTCTGCATGTGTGACTCTGTTCTGTTTTGTAATTCAGTTCAAGTGTAACGGTTTTTACATTCCCTCTATAAGTGACACCTTATGAGAAGTGTCCTTTTCTGTGTGACTTATTTCACTTAGAATCGTCTTACCTAAATCCACTCATCATGCTGCTACTAGCCTTATGACATTGATTTCATGGCTGAGTGATATTCCATTGTACATAAGGACCACAACTTTTTTATCCATTTTTCGCTTTCCTGGGATATTTAAGGTGGAATGAAGTGGAGGTCCTTGTCAACAGAGCAGCCCTAAACTTTGGGGTGCTTGTGTCTTGCTGATTTTCAATTTTCCCACTTTATCCCCCCATGCGTGGAAGTGCCCTATGCTCTCTAAGCTGTGTTTTTTAGATGTTTCAGGACACACCGTACACTTCTCCAGAGTGGCTGTTGGCGATTTACATCCCGCCCATCAGTGTAGCAAGGCTCCGATTCCTCCATGGCCTGTCCTGCATTTCTGGTTTTGACACTTTTTTCAGCATGGCCCTTTTGACCGATGGGAAGCGAGACTTCTTTGTAGCGCTGATTTGCCTTTCCAGGTTGCTTGGTTGGCCAAAAAGGGCGTATGCGTTTTTTCCTGAATATATTCAGGAAAAAACGCATACGCCCTTTTTGGCCAAGGGCATCATTGTCAACGTTTTGCCGCTTTTCATGTGCTTTAAAGGCGATTCGAATCTACCTCCTGAAATCTGTTTCCTGCAATTCTGCCTTGATTTCAAATCCTCTTCTTTGCCTTCCCTCAATATATTTTTGGACGAGAGTTATCATTTATAACTCGCAGGTTTGTGAATTGCAGTGCCCTGAAGCTCCATTTTACAAGTCGCTTTTTTGGGAGCTGGCCGCAAAAGCGCAGGATGGCTACAGGCCCTGTTCTGGTTCCGGGGGGCAGGCTGAGCCTGTGGTTAATTCTTCTTCCTGATGGGAAAATAGAGTGACCTGTGCCTGTCCCAACACCAAGATCTAGTCTCTCATTGGTTCCCCGTCTTCCCGTGCATCCTCAGGACAAATTACAACCTGTACGGAACAGGAGGTTAAAGGTGCTGATGCTCCAAGTAGGGAGATTGCTAGTAAAGTGGCTGGAATGGCGAACCCGAGCACAAGGAGATGAGAAATGAGGTGCGTTTTAGAAACCTTTCCCCATCACACGGTGTACCATCTTCTGGGTTTCTCATGCATGTTTTCGATGTAGGAAGATGCCCTTGAACCTGGAGATTTGGGACCCATGCGATGGGTAGCACGCAGTATTACTTTAAAGGGTCTGCGTTTGCTCACCCAACCTCACCACACCTCTCAGCCCCAAGAGAGTCCAACCTTATGTCTCATCCAGCTGTGGGTCTAGATATGGTCAATCCAGGTTGCATCACAGCCCCTGAACGAATTGTGTAAGAGTTTCTCTGTCTTTCCCTGTCTTTGTTTCATGGGTTTTTAAAAGTAATTTATTTTTATAATGGGGTTTAGCTGCTTTTCACGGCTGTGTTTATGCCGCTTTACACCCACTTGACACACTAACAGAGAGATATCAATACATAGGTTTTAAGATTATTACTAGTCAGATATATTCTTGTGCGGTGAATCGGGCGTGTTGAGTCCAGTTCTCTGAGCAAGGAGTAGGTCTTGTATATTACATATTGGGTTTATGGAACGGTATCTGAGCTAACTTGAAACTCTTGTTTTATGTATCACCCCACCTCACCTTTCCCGTTAAGCAGCCATAGTGTGTTTTCTGCATGTGTGACTCTGTTCTGTTTTGTAATTCAGTTCAAGTGTAAATGTTTTTACATTCCCTCTATAAGTGACACCTTATGAGAAGTGTCCTTTTCTGTGTGACTTATTTCACTTAGAATCGTCTTACCTAAATCCACTCATCATGCTGCTACTAGCCTTATGACATTGATTTCATGGCTGAGTGATATTCCATTGTACATAAGGACCACAACTTTTTTATCCATTTTTCGCTTTCCTGGGATATTTAAGGTGGAATGAAGTGGAGGTCCTTGTCAACAGAGCAGCCCTAAACTTTGGGGTGCTTGTGTCTTGCTGATTTTCAATTTTCCCACTTTATCCCCCCATGCGTGGAAGTGCCCTATGCTCTCTAAACTGTGTTTTTTAGATGTTTCAGGACACACCGTACACTTCTCCAGAGTGGCTGTTGGCGATTTACATCCCGCCCATCAGTGTAGCAAGGCTCCCATTTCTCCATGGCCTGTCCTGCATTTCTGGTTTTGACACTTTTTTCAGCATGGCCCTTTTGACCGATGGGAAGCGAGACTTCTTTGTAGCGCTGATTTGCCTTTCCAGGTTGCTTGGTTGGCCAAAAAGGGCGTATGCGTTTTTTCCTGAATATATTCAGGAAAAAACGCATACGCCCTTTTTGGCCAAGGGCATCATTGTCAACGTTTTGCCGCTTTTCATGTGCTTTAAAGGCGATTCGAATCTACCTCCTGAAATCTGTTTCCTGCAATTCTGCCTTGATTTCAAATCCTCTTCTTTGCCTTCCCTCAATATATTTGTGGACGAGAGTTATCATTTATAACTCTGCAGGTTTGTGAATTGCAGTGCCCTGAAGCTCCATTTTACAAGTCGCTTCTTTGGGAGCTGGCCGCAAAAGCACAGGATGGCTTCAGGCCCTGTTCTGGTTCCGGGGGGCAGGCTGAGCCTGTGGTTAATTCTTCTTCCTGATGGGAAAATAGAGTGACCTGTGCCTGTCCCAACACCAAGATCTAGTCTCTCATTGGTTCCCCGTCTTCCCGTGCATCCTCAGGACAAATTGCAACCTGTACGGAACAGGAGGTTAAAGGTGCTGATGCTCCAAGTAGGGAGATTGCTAGTAAAGTGGCTGGAATTTCGAACCCGAGCACAAGGAGATGAGAAATGAGGTGCGTTTTAGAAACCTTTCCCCATCACACGGTGTACCATCTTCTGGGTTTCTCATGCATGTTTTCGATGTAGGAAGATGCCCTTGAACCTGGAGATTTGGGACCCATGCGATGGGTAGCACGCAGTATTACTTTAAAGGGTCTGCGTTTGCTCACCCAACCTCACCACACCTCTCAGCCCCAAGAGTGTCCACCCTTATGTCTCATCCAGCTGTGGGTCTAGATATGGTCAATCCAGGTTGCATCACAGCCCCTGAACGAATTGTGTAAGAATTTCTCTCTCTTTCCCTGTCTTTGTTTCATGGGTTTTTAAAAGTAATTTATTTTTATAATGGGGTTTAGCTGCTTTTCACGGCTGTGTTTATGCCGCTTTACACCCACTTGACACACTAACAGAGAGATATCAATACATAGGTTTTAAGATTATTACTAGTCAGATATATTCTTGTGTGGTGAATCGGGCGTGTTGAGTCCAGTTCTCTGAGCAAGGAGTAGGTCTTGTCTATTACATATTGGGTTTATGGAACGGTATCTGAGCTAATTTGAAACTCTTGTTTTATGTATCACCCCACCTCACCTTTCCCGATAAGCAGCCATAGTGTGTTTTCTGCATGTGTGACTCTGTTCTGTTTTGTAATTCAGTTCAAGTGTAACGGTTTTTACATTCCCTCTATAAGTGACACCTTATGAGAAGTGTCCTTTTCTGTGTGACTTATTTCACTTAGAATCGTCTTACCTAAATCCACTCATCATGCTGCTACTAGCCTTATGACATTGATTTCATGGCTGAGTGATATTCCATTGTACATAAGGACCACAACTTTTTTATCCATTTTTCGCTTTCCTGGGATATTTAAGGTGGAATGAAGTGGAGGTCCTTGTCAACAGAGCAGCCCTAAACTTTGGGGTGCTTGTGTCTTGCTGATTTTCAATTTTCCCACTTTATCCCCCCATGCGTGGAAGTGCCCTATGCTCTCTAAGCTGTGTTTTTTAGATGTTTCAGGACACACCGTACACTTCTCCAGAGTGGCTGTTGGCGATTTACATCCCGCCCATCAGTGTAGCAAGGCTCCGATTCCTCCATGGCCTGTCCTGCATTTCTGGTTTTGACACTTTTTTCAGCATGGCCCTTTTGACCGATGGGAAGCGAGACTTCTTTGTAGCGCTGATTTGCCTTTCCAGGTTGCTTGGTTGGCCAAAAAGGGCGTATGCGTTTTTTCCTGAATATATTCAGGAAAAAACGCATACGCCCTTTTTGGCCAAGGGCATCATTGTCAACGTTTTGCCGCTTTTCATGTGCTTTAAAGGCGATTCGAATCTACCTCCTGAAATCTGTTTCCTGCAATTCTGCCTTGATTTCAAATCCTCTTCTTTGCCTTCCCTCAATATATTTTTGGACGAGAGTTATCATTTATAACTCGCAGGTTTGTGAATTGCAGTGCCCTGAAGCTCCATTTTACAAGTCGCTTTTTTGGGAGCTGGCCGCAAAAGCGCAGGATGGCTACAGGCCCTGTTCTGGTTCCGGGGGGCAGGCTGAGCCTGTGGTTAATTCTTCTTCCTGATGGGAAAATAGAGTGACCTGTGCCTGTCCCAACACCAAGATCTAGTCTCTCATTGGTTCCCCGTCTTCCCGTGCATCCTCAGGACAAATTACAACCTGTACGGAACAGGAGGTTAAAGGTGCTGATGCTCCAAGTAGGGAGATTGCTAGTAAAGTGGCTGGAATGGCGAACCCGAGCACAAGGAGATGAGAAATGAGGTGCGTTTTAGAAACCTTTCCCCATCACACGGTGTACCATCTTCTGGGTTTCTCATGCATGTTTTCGATGTAGGAAGATGCCCTTGAACCTGGAGATTTGGGACCCATGCGATGGGTAGCACGCAGTATTACTTTAAAGGGTCTGCGTTTGCTCACCCAACCTCACCACACCTCTCAGCCCCAAGAGAGTCCAACCTTATGTCTCATCCAGCTGTGGGTCTAGATATGGTCAATCCAGGTTGCATCACAGCCCCTGAACGAATTGTGTAAGAGTTTCTCTGTCTTTCCCTGTCTTTGTTTCATGGGTTTTTAAAAGTAATTTATTTTTATAATGTGGTTTAGCTGCTTTTCACGGCTGTGTTTATGCCGCTTTACACCCACTTGACACACTAACAGAGAGATATCAATACATAGGTTTTAAGATTATTACTAGTCAGATATATTCTTGTGCGGTGAATCGGGCGTGTTGAGTCCAGTTCTCTGAGCAAGGAGTAGGTCTTGTATATTACATATTGGGTTTATGGAACGGTATCTGAGCTAACTTGAAACTCTTGTTTTATGTATCACCCCACCTCACCTTTCCCGTTAAGCAGCCATAGTGTGTTTTCTGCATGTGTGACTCTGTTCTGTTTTGTAATTCAGTTCAAGTGTAAATGTTTTTACATTCCCTCTATAAGTGACACCTTATGAGAAGTGTCCTTTTCTGTGTGACTTATTTCACTTAGAATCGTCTTACCTAAATCCACTCATCATGCTGCTACTAGCCTTATGACATTGATTTCATGGCTGAGTGATATTCCATTGTACATAAGGACCACAACTTTTTTATCCATTTTTCACTTTCCTGGGATATTTAAGGTGGAATGAAGTGGAGGTCCTTGTCAACAGAGCAGCCCTAAACTTTGGGGTGCTTGTGTCTTGCTGATTTTCAATTTTCCCACTTTATCCCCCCATGCGTGGAAGTGCCCTATGCTCTCTAAACTGTGTTTTTTAGATGTTTCAGGACACACCGTACACTTCTCCAGAGTGGCTGTTGGCGATTTACATCCCGCCCATCAGTGTAGCAAGGCTCCCATTTCTCCATGGCCTGTCCTGCATTTCTGGTTTTGACACTTTTTTCAGCATGGCCCTTTTGACCGATGGGAAGCGAGACTTCTTTGTAGCGCTGATTTGCCTTTCCAGGTTGCTTGGTTGGCCAAAAAGGGCGTATGCGTTTTTTCCTGAATATATTCAGGAAAAAACGCATACGCCCTTTTTGGCCAAGGGCATCATTGTCAACGTTTTGCCGCTTTTCATGTGCTTTAAAGGCGATTCGAATCTACCTCCTGAAATCTGTTTCCTGCAATTCTGCCTTGATTTCAAATCCTCTTCTTTGCCTTCCCTCAATATATTTGTGGACGAGAGTTATCATTTATAACTCTGCAGGTTTGTGAATTGCAGTGCCCTGAAGCTCCATTTTACAAGTCGCTTCTTTGGGAGCTGGCCGCAAAAGCACAGGATGGCTTCAGGCCCTGTTCTGGTTCCGGGGGGCAGGCTGAGCCTGTGGTTAATTCTTCTTCCTGATGGGAAAATAGAGTGACCTGTGCCTGTCCCAACACCAAGATCTAGTCTCTCATTGGTTCCCCGTCTTCCCGTGCATCCTCAGGACAAATTGCAACCTGTACGGAACAGGAGGTTAAAGGTGCTGATGCTCCAAGTAGGGAGATTGCTAGTAAAGTGGCTGGAATTTCGAACCCGAGCACAAGGAGATGAGAAATGAGGTGCGTTTTAGAAACCTTTCCCCATCACACGGTGTACCATCTTCTGGGTTTCTCATGCATGTTTTCGATGTAGGAAGATGCCCTTGAACCTGGAGATTTGGGACCCATGTGATGGGTAGCACGCAGTATTACTTTAAAGGGTCTGCGTTTGCTCACCCAACCTCACCACACCTCTCAGCCCCAAGAGTGTCCACCCTTATGTCTCATCCAGCTGTGGGTCTAGATATGGTCAATCCAGGTTGCATCACAGCCCCTGAACGAATTGTGTAAGAATTTCTCTCTCTTTCCCTGTCTTTGTTTCATGGGTTTTTAAAAGTAATTTATTTTTATAATGGGGTTTAGCTGCTTTTCACGGCTGTGTTTATGCCGCTTTACACCCACTTGACACACTAACAGAGAGATATCAATACATAGGTTTTAAGATTATTACTAGTCAGATATATTCTTGTGAGGTGAATCGGGCATGTTGAGTCCAGTTCTCTGAGCAAGGAGTAGGTCTTGTCTATTACATATTGGGTTTATGGAACGGTATCTGAGCTAATTTGAAACTCTTGTTTTATGTATCACCCCACCTCACCTTTCCCGTTAAGCAGCCATAGTGTGTTTTCTGCATGTGTGACTCTGTTCTGTTTTGTAATTCAGTTCAAGTGTAAATGTTTTTACATTCCCACTATAAGTGACACCTTATGAGAAGTGTCCTTTTCTGTGTGACTTATTTCACTTAGAATCGTCTTACCTAAATCCACTCATCATGCTGCTACTAGCCTTATGACATTGATTTCATGGCTGAGTGATATTCCATTGTACATAAGGACCACAACTTTTTTATCCATTTTTCGCTTTCCTGGGATATTTAAGGTGGAATGAAGTGGAGGTCCTTGTCAACAGAGCAGCCCTAAACTTTGGGGTGCTTGTGTCTTGCTGATTTTCAATTTTCCCACTTTATCCCCCCATGCGTGGAAGTGCCCTATGCTCTCTAAGCTGTGTTTTTTAGATGTTTCAGGACACACCGTACACTTCTCCAGAGTGGCTGTTGGCAATTTACATCCCGCCCATCAGTGTAGCAAGGCTCCCATTTCTCCATGGCCTGTCCTGCATTTCTGGTTTTGACACTTTTTTCAGCATGGCCCTTTTGACCGATGGGAAGCGAGACTTCTTTGTAGCGCTGATTTGCCTTTCCAGGTTGCTTGGTTGGCCAAAAAGGGCGTATGCGTTTTTTCCTGAATATATTCAGGAAAAAACGCATACGCCCTTTTTGGCCAAGGGCATCATTGTCAACGTTTTGCCGCTTTTCATGTGCTTTAAAGGCGATTCGAATCTACCTCCTGAAATCTGTTTCCTGCAATTCTGCCTTGATTTCAAATCCTCTTCTTTGCCTTCCCTCAATATATTTGTGGACGAGAGTTATCATTTATAACTCTGCAGGTTTGTGAATTGCAGTGCCCTGAAGCTCCATTTTACAAGTCGCTTTTTTGGGAGCTGGCCGCAAAAGCGCAGGATGGCTTCAGGCCCTGTTCTGGTTCCGGGGGGCAGGCTGAGCCTGTGGTTAATTCTTCTTCCTGATGGGAAAATAGAGTGACCTGTGCCTGTCCCAACACCAAGAGCTAGTCTCTCATTGGTTCCCCGTCTTCCCGTTCATCCTCAGGACAAATTGCAACCTGTACGGAACAGGAGGTTAAAGGTGCTGATGCTCCAAGTAGGGAGATTGCTAGTAAAGTGGCTGGAATGGCGAACCCGAGCACAAGGAGATGAGAAATGAGGTGCGTTTTAGAAACCTTTCCCCATCACACGGTGTACCATCTTCTGGGTTTCTCATGCATGTTTTCGATGTAGGAAGAT
The DNA here is from genome assembly GCF_965194825.1 of Balaenoptera physalus. Lineage (NCBI taxonomy): Eukaryota > Metazoa > Chordata > Mammalia > Artiodactyla > Balaenopteridae > Balaenoptera > Balaenoptera physalus. Next base: position 1,098,207 of record NW_028126544.1, on the reverse strand, counting down.
GCCCTTGAACCTGGAGATTTGGGACCCATGCGATGGGTAGCACGCAGTATTACTTTAAAGGGTCTGCGTTTGCTCACCCAACCTCACCAAACCTCTCAGCCCCAAGAGTGTCCACCCTTATGTCTCATCCAGCTGTGGGTCTAGATATGGTCAATCCAGGTTGCATCACAGCCCCTGAACGAATTGTGTAAGAATTTCTCTGTCTTTCCCTGTCTTTGTTTCATGGGTTTTTAAAACTAATTTATTTTTATAATGGGGTTTAGCTGCTTTTCACGGCTGTGTTTATGCCGCTTTACACCCACTTGACACACTAACAGAGAGATATCAATACATAGGTTTTAAGATTATTACTAGTCAGATATATTCTTGTGCGGTGAATCGGGCGTGTTGAGTCCAGTTCTCTGAGCAAGGAGTAGGTCTTGTCTATTACATATTGGGTTTATGGAACGGTATCTGAGCTAATTTGAAACTCTTGTTTTATGTATCACCCCACCTCACCTTTCCCGTTAAGCAGCCATAGTGTGTTTTCTGCATGTGTGACTCTGTTCTGTTTTGTAATTCAGTTCAAGTGTAACGGTTTTTACATTCCCTCTATAAGTGACACCTTATGAGAAGTGTCCTTTTCTGTGTGACTTATTTCACTTAGAATCGTCTTACCTAAATCCACTCATCATGCTGCTACTAGCCTTATGACATTGATTTCATGGCTGAGTGATATTCCATTGTACATAAGGACCACAACTTTTTTATCCATTTTTCGCTTTCCTGGGATATTTAAGGTGGAATGAAGTGGAGGTCCTTGTCAACAGAGCAGCCCTAAACTTTGGGGTGCTTGTGTCTTGCTGATTTTCAATTTTCCCACTTTATCTCCCCATGAGTGGAAGTGCCCTATGCTCTCTAAGCTGTGTTTTTTAGATGTTTCAGGACACACCGTACACTTCTCCAGAGTGGCTGTTGGCGATTTACATCCCGCCCATCAGTGTAGCAAGGCTCCCATTTCTCCATGGCCTGTCCTGCACTTCTGGTTTTGACACTTTTTTCAGCATGGCCCTTTTGACCGATGGGAGGCGAGACTTCTTTGTAGCGCTGATTTGCCTTTCCAGGTTGCTTGGTTGGCCAAAAAGGGCGTATGCGTTTTTTCCTGAATATATTCAGGAAAAAACGCATACGCCCTTTTTGGCCAAGGGCATCATTGTCAACGTTTTGCCGCTTTTCATGTGCTTAAAGGCGATTCGAATCTACCTCCTGAAATCTGTTTCCTGCAATTCTGCCTTGATTTCAAATCCTCTTCTTTGCCTTCCCTCAATATATTTGTGGACGAGAGTTATCATTTATAACTCGCAGGTTTCTGAATTGCAGTGCACTGAAGCTCCATTTTACAAGACGCTTCTTTGGGAGCTGGCCGCAAAAGCGCAGGATGGCTTCAGGCCCTGTTCTGGTTCGGGGGGCAGACTGAGCCTGTGGTTAATTCTTCTTCCTGATGGGAAAATAGAGTGACCTGTGCCTGTCCCAACACCAAGATCTAGTCTCTCATTGGTTCCCCGTCTTCCCGTGCATCCTCAGGACAAATTGCAACCTGTACGGAACAGGAGGTTAAAGGTGCTGATGCTCCAAGTAGGGAGATTGCTAGTAAAGTGGCTGGAATGGCCAACCCGAGCACAAGGAGATGAGAAATGAGGTGCGTCTTAGAAACCTTTCCCCATCAGACGGTGTACCATCTTCTGGGTTTCTCATGCATGTTTTCGATGTAGGAAGATGCCCTTTAACCTGGAGATTTGGGACCCATGCGATGGGTAGCACGCAGTATTACTTTAAAGGGTCTGCGTTTGCTCACCCAACCTCACCACACCTCTCAGCCCCAAGAGTGTCCACCCTTATGTCTCATCCAGCTGTGGGTCTAGATATGGTCAATCCAGGTTGCATCACAGCCCCTGAACGAATTGTGTAAGAATTTCTCTGTCTTTCCCTGTCTTCGTTTCATGGGTTTTTAAAAGTAATTTATTTTTATAATGGGGTTTAGCTGCTTTTCACGGCTGTGTTTATGCCGCTTTACACCCACTTGACACACTAACAGAGAGATATCAATACATAGGTTTTAAGATTATTACTAGTCAGATATATTCTTGTGCGGTGAATCGGGCGTGTTGAGTCCAGTTCTCTGAGCAAGGAGTAGGTCTTGTCTATTACATATTGGGTTTATGGAACGGTATCTGAGCTAATTTGAAACTCTTGTTTTATGTATCACCCCACCTCACCTTTCCCGTTAAGCAGCCATAGTGTGTTTTCTGCATGTGTGACTCTGTTCTGTTTTGTAATTCAGTTCAAGTGTAACGGTTTTTACATTCCGTCTATAAGTGACACCTTATGAGAAGTGTCCTTTTCTGTGTGACTTATTTCACTTAGAATCGTCTTACCTAAATCCACTCATCATGCTGCTACTAGCCTTATGACATTGATTTCATGGCTGAGTGATATTCCATTGTACATAAGGACCACAACTTTTTGATCCATTTTTCGCTTTCCTGGGATATTTAAGGTGGAATGAAGTGGAGGTCCTTGTCAACAGAGCAGCCCTAAACTTTGGGGTGCTTGTGTCTTGCTGATTTTCAATTTTCCCACTTTATCCCCCCATGCGTGGAAGTGCCCTATGCTCTCTAAACTGTGTTTTTTAGATGTTTCAGGACACACCGTACACTTCTCCAGAGTGGCTGTTGGCGATTTACATCCCGCCCATCAGTGTAGCAAGGCTCCCATTTCTCCATGGCCTGTCCTGCATTTCTGGTTTTGACACTTTTTTCAGCATGGCCCTTTTGACCGATGGGAAGCGAGACTTCTTTGTAGCGCTGATTTGCCTTTCCAGGTTGCTTGGTTGGTCAAAAAGGGCGTATGCGTTTTTTTCTGAATATATTCAGGAAAAAACGCATACGCCCTTTTTGGCCAAGGGCATCATTGTCAACGTTTTGCCGCTTTTCATGTGCTTTAAAGGCGATTCGAATCTACCTCCTGAAATCTGTTTCCTGCAATTCTGCCTTGATTTCAAATCCTCTTCTTTGCCTTCCCTCAATATATTTGTGGACGAGAGTTATCATTTATAACTCGCAGGTTTGTGAATTGCAGTGCCCTGAAGCTCCATTTTACAAGTCGCTTTTTTGGGAGCTGGCCGCAAAAGCGCAGGATGGCTTCAGGCCCTGTTCTGGTTCCGGGGGGCAGGCTGAGCCTGTGGTTAATTCTTCTTCCTGATGGGAAAATAGAGTGACCTGTGCCTGTCCCAACACCAAGATCTAGTCTCTCATTGGTTCCCCGTCTTCCCGTGCATCCTCAGGACAAATTACAACCTGTACGGAACAGGAGGTTAAAGGTGCTGATGCTCCAAGTAGGGAGATTGCTAGTAAAGTGGCTGGAATGGCGAACCCGAGCACAAGGAGATGAGAAATGAGGTGCGTTTTAGAAACCTTTCCCCATCACACGGTGTACCATCTTCTGGGTTTCTCATGCATGTTTTCGATGTAGGAAGATGCCCTTGAACCTGGAGATTTGGGACCCATGCGATGGGTAGCACGCAGTATTACTTTAAAGGGTCTGCGTTTGCTCACCCAACCTCACCACACCTCTCAGCCCCAAGAGTGTCCACCCTTATGTCTCATCCAGCTGTGGGTCTAGATATGGTCAATCCAGGTTGCATCACAGCCCCTGAACGAATTGTGTAAGAGTTTCTCTGTCTTTCCCTGTCTTTGTTTCATGGGTTTTTAAAAGTAATTTATTTTTATCATGGGGTTTAGCTGCTTTTCACGGCTGTGTTTATGCCGCTTTACACCCACTTGACACACTAACAGAGAGATATCAATACATAGGTTTTAAGATTATTACTAGTCAGATATATTCTTGTGCGGTGAATCGGGCGTGTTGAGTCCAGTTCTCTGAGCAAGGAGTAGGTCTTGTCTATTACATATTGGGTTTATGGAACGGTATCTGAGCTAACTTGAAACTCTTGTTTTATGTATCACCCCACCTCACCTTTCCCGTTAAGCAGCCATAGTGTGTTTTCTGCATGTGTGACTCTGTTCTGTTTTGTAATTCAGTTCAAGTGTAAATGTTTTTACATTCCCTCTATAAGTGACACCTTATGAGAAGTGTCCTTTTCTGTGTGACTTATTTCACTTAGAATCGTCTTACCTAAATCCACTCATCATGCTGCTACTAGCCTTATGACATTGATTTCATGGCTGAGTGATATTCCATTGTACATAAGGACCACAACTTTTTTATCCATTTTTCGCTTTCCTGGGATATTTAAGGTGGAATGAAGTGGAGGTCCTTGTCAACAGAGCAGCCCTAAACTTTGGGGTGCTTGTGTCTTGCTGATTTTCAATTTTCCCACTTTATCCCCCCATGCGTGGAAGTGCCCTATGCTCTCTAAGCTGTGTTTTTTAGATGTTTCAGGACACACCGTACACTTCTCCAGAGTGGCTGTTGGCGATTTACATCCCGCCCATCAGTGTAGCAAGGCTCCCATTTCTCCATGGCCTGTCCTGCATTTCTGGTTTTGACACTTTTTTCAGCATGGCCCTTTTGACCGATGGGAAGCGAGACTTCTTTGTAGCGCTGATTTGCCTTTCCAGGTTGCTTGGTTGGCCAAAAAGGGCGTATGCGTTTTTTCCTGAATATATTCAGGAAAAAACGCATACGCCCTTTTTGGCCAAGGGCATCATTGTCAACGTTTTGCCGCTTTTCATGTGCTTTAAAGGCGATTCGAATCTACCTCCTGAAATCTGTTTCCTGCAATTCTGCCTTGATTTCAAATCCTCTTCTTTGCCTTCCCTCAATATATTTGTGGACGAGAGTTATCATTTATAACTCTGCAGGTTTGTGAATTGCAGTGCCCTGAAGCTCCATTTTACAAGTCGCTTCTTTGGGAGCTGGCCGCAAAAGCACAGGATGGCTTCAGGCCCTGTTCTGGTTCCGGGGGGCAGGCTGAGCCTGTGGTTAATTCTTCTTCCTGATGGGAAAATAGAGTGACCTGTGCCTGTCCCAACACCAAGATCTAGTCTCTCATTGGTTCCCCGTCTTCCCGTGCATCCTCAGGACAAATTGCAACCTGTACGGAACAGGAGGTTAAAGGTGCTGATGCTCCAAGTAGGGAGATTGCTAGTAAAGTGGCTGGAATTTCGAACCCGAGCACAAGGAGATGAGAAATGAGGTGCGTTTTAGAAACCTTTCCCCATCACACGGTGTACCATCTTCTGGGTTTCTCATGCATGTTTTCGATGTAGGAAGATGCCCTTGAACCTGGAGATTTGGGACCCATGCGATGGGTAGCACGCAGTATTACTTTAAAGGGTCTGCGTTTGCTCACCCAACCTCACCACACCTCTCAGCCCCAAGAGTGTCCACCCTTATGTCTCATCCAGCTGTGGGTCTAGATATGGTCAATCCAGGTTGCATCACAGCCCCTGAACGAATTGTGTAAGAATTTCTCTCTCTTTCCCTGTCTTTGTTTCATGGGTTTTTAAAAGTAATTTATTTTTATAATGGGGTTTAGCTGCTTTTCACGGCTGTGTTTATGCCGCTTTACACCCACTTGACACACTAACAGAGAGATATCAATACATAGGTTTTAAGATTATTACTAGTCAGATATATTCTTGTGAGGTGAATCGGGCGTGTTGAGTCCAGTTCTCTGAGCAAGGAGTAGGTCTTGTCTATTACATATTGGGTTTATGGAACGGTATCTGAGCTAATTTGAAACTCTTGTTTTATGTATCACCCCACCTCACCTTTCCCGTTAAGCAGCCATAGTGTGTTTTCTGCATGTGTGACTCTGTTCTGTTTTGTAATTCAGTTCAAGTGTAAATGTTTTTACATTCCCACTATAAGTGACACCTTATGAGAAGTGTCCTTTTCTGTGTGACTTATTTCACTTAGAATCGTCTTACCTAAATCCACTCATCATGCTGCTACTAGCCTTATGACATTGATTTCATGGCTGAGTGATATTCCATTGTACATAAGGACCACAACTTTTTTATCCATTTTTCGCTTTCCTGGGATATTTAAGGTGGAATGAAGTGGAGGTCCTTGTCAACAGAGCAGCCCTAAACTTTGGGGTGCTTGTGTCTTGCTGATTTTCAATTTTCCCACTTTATCCCCCCATGCGTGGAAGTGCCCTATGCTCTCTAAGCTGTGTTTTTTAGATGTTTCAGGACACACCGTACACTTCTCCAGAGTGGCTGTTGGCAATTTACATCCCGCCCATCAGTGTAGCAAGGCTCCCATTTCTCCATGGCCTGTCCTGCATTTCTGGTTTTGACACTTTTTTCAGCATGGCCCTTTTGACCGATGGGAAGCGAGACTTCTTTGTAGCGCTGATTTGCCTTTCCAGGTTGCTTGGTTGGCCAAAAAGGGCGTATGCGTTTTTTCCTGAATATATTCAGGAAAAAACGCATACGCCCTTTTTGGCCAAGGGCATCATTGTCAACGTTTTGCCGCTTTTCATGTGCTTTAAAAGCGATTCGAATCTACCTCCTGAAATCTGTTTCCTGCAATTCTGCCTTGATTTCAAATCCTCTTCTTTGCCTTCCCTCAATATATTTGTGGACGAGAGTTATCATTTATAACTCTGCAGGTTTGTGAATTGCAGTGCCCTGAAGCTCCATTTTACAAGTCGCTTTTTTGGGAGCTGGCCGCAAAAGCGCAGGATGGCTTCAGGCCCTGTTCTGGTTCCGGGGGGCAGGCTGAGCCTGTGGTTAATTCTTCTTCCTGATGGGAAAATAGAGTGACCTGTGCCTGTCCCAACACCAAGATCTAGTCTCTCATTGGTTCCCCGTCTTCCCGTGCATCCTCAGGACAAATTACAACCTGTACGGAACAGGAGGTTAAAGGTGCTGATGCTCCAAGTAGGGAGATTGCTAGTAAAGTGGCTGGAATGGCGAACCCGAGCACAAGGAGATGAGAAATGAGGTGCGTTTTAGAAACCTTTCCCCATCACACGGTGTACCATCTTCTGGGTTTCTCATGCATGTTTTCGATGTAGGAAGATGCCCTTGAACCTGGAGATTTGGGACCCATGCGATGGGTAGCACGCAGTATTACTTTAAAGGGTCTGCGTTTGCTCACCCAACCTCACCACACCTCTCAGCCCCAAGAGTGTCCACCCTTATGTCTCATCCAGCTGTGGGTCTAGATATGGTCAATCCAGGTTGCATCACAGCCCCTGAACGAATTGTGTAAGAGTTTCTCTGTCTTTCCCTGTCTTTGTTTCATGGGTTTTTAAAAGTAATTTATTTTTATCATGGGGTTTAGCTGCTTTTCACGGCTGTGTTTATGCCGCTTTACACCCACTTGACACACTAACAGAGAGATATCAATACATAGGTTTTAAGATTATTACTAGTCAGATATATTCTTGTGCGGTGAATCGGGCGTGTTGAGTCCAGTTCTCTGAGCAAGGAGTAGGTCTTGTCTATTACATATTGGGTTTATGGAACGGTATCTGAGCTAACTTGAAACTCTTGTTTTATGTATCACCCCACCTCACCTTTCCCGTTAAGCAGCCATAGTGTGTTTTCTGCATGTGTGACTCTGTTCTGTTTTGTAATTCAGTTCAAGTGTAAATGTTTTTACATTCCCTCTATAAGTGACACCTTATGAGAAGTGTCCTTTTCTGTGTGACTTATTTCACTTAGAATCGTCTTACCTAAATCCACTCATCATGCTGCTACTAGCCTTATGACATTGATTTCATGGCTGAGTGATATTCCATTGTACATAAGGACCACAACTTTTTTATCCATTTTTCGCTTTCCTGGGATATTTAAGGTGGAATGAAGTGGAGGTCCTTGTCAACAGAGCAGCCCTAAACTTTGGGGTGCTTGTGTCTTGCTGATTTTCAATTTTCCCACTTTATCCCCCCATGCGTGGAAGTGCCCTATGCTCTCTAAGCTGTGTTTTTTAGATGTTTCAGGACACACCGTACACTTCTGCAGAGTGGCTGTTGGCGATTTACATCCCGCCCATCAGTGTAGCAAGGCTCCCATTTCTCCATGGCCTGTCCTGCATTTCTGGTTTTGACACTTTTTTCAGCATGGCCCTTTTGACCGATGGGAAGCGAGACTTCTTTGTAGCGCTGATTTGCCTTTCCAGGTTGCTTGGTTGGCCAAAAAGGGCGTATGCGTTTTTTCCTGAATATATTCAGAAAAAAACGCATACGCCCTTTTTGGCCAAGGGCATCATTGTCAACGTTTTGCCGCTTTTCATGTGCTTTAAAGGCGATTCGAATCTACCTCCTGAAATCTGTTTCCTGCAATTCTGCCTTGATTTCAAATCCTCTTCTTTGCCTTCCCTCAATATATTTGTGGACGAGAGTTATCATTTATAACTCTGCAGGTTTGTGAATTGCAGTGCCCTGAAGCTCCATTTTACAAGTCGCTTCTTTGGGAGCTGGCCGCAAAAGCACAGGATGGCTTCAGGCCCTGTTCTGGTTCCGGGGGGCAGGCTGAGCCTGTGGTTAATTCTTCTTCCTGATGGGAAAATAGAGTGACCTGTGCCTGTCCCAACACCAAGATCTAGTCTCTCATTGGTTCCCCGTCTTCCCGTGCATCCTCAGGACAAATTGCAACCTGTACGGAACAGGAGGTTAAAGGTGCTGATGCTCCAAGTAGGGAGATTGCTAGTAAAGTGGCTGGAATTTCGAACCCGAGCACAAGGAGATGAGAAATGAGGTGCGTTTTAGAAACCTTTCCCCATCACACGGTGTACCATCTTCTGGGTTTCTCATGCATGTTTTCGATGTAGGAAGATGCCCTTGAACCTGGAGATTTGGGACCCATGCGATGGGTAGCACGCAGTATTACTTTAAAGGGTCTGCGTTTGCTCACCCAACCTCACCACACCTCTCAGCCCCAAGAGTGTCCACCCTTATGTCTCATCCAGCTGTGGGTCTAGATATGGTCAATCCAGGTTGCATCACAGCCCCTGAACGAATTGTGTAAGAATTTCTCTCTCTTTCCCTGTCTTTGTTTCATGGGTTTTTAAAAGTAATTTATTTTTATAATGGGGTTTAGCTGCTTTTCACGGCTGTGTTTATGCCGCTTTACACCCACTTGACACACTAACAGAGAGATATCAATACATAGGTTTTAAGATTATTACTAGTCAGATATATTCTTGTGAGGTGAATCGGGCGTGTTGAGTCCAGTTCTCTGAGCAAGGAGTAGGTCTTGTCTATTACATATTGGGTTTATGGAACGGTATCTGAGCTAATTTGAAACTCTTGTTTTATGTATCACCCCACCTCACCTTTCCCGTTAAGCAGCCATAGTGTGTTTTCTGCATGTGTGACTCTGTTCTGTTTTGTAATTCAGTTCAAGTGTAAATGTTTTTACATTCCCACTATAAGTGACACCTTATGAGAAGTGTCCTTTTCTGTGTGACTTATTTCACTTAGAATCGTCTTACCTAAATCCACTCATCATGCTGCTACTAGCCTTATGACATTGATTTCATGGCTGAGTGATATTCCATTGTACATAAGGACCACAACTTTTTTATCCATTTTTCGCTTTCCTGGGATATTTAAGGTGGAATGAAGTGGAGGTCCTTGTCAACAGAGCAGCCCTAAACTTTGGGGTGCTTGTGTCTTGCTGATTTTCAATTTTCCCACTTTATCCCCCCATGCGTGGAAGTGCCCTATGCTCTCTAAGCTGTGTTTTTTAGATGTTTCAGGACACACCGTACACTTCTCCAGAGTGGCTGTTGGCAATTTACATCCCGCCCATCAGTGTAGCAAGGCTCCCATTTCTCCATGGCCTGTCCTGCATTTCTGGTTTTGACACTTTTTTCAGCATGGCCCTTTTGACCGATGGGAAGCGAGACTTCTTTGTAGCGCTGATTTGCCTTTCCAGGTTGCTTGGTTGGCCAAAAAGGGCGTATGCGTTTTTTCCTGAATATATTCAGGAAAAAACGCATACGCCCTTTTTGGCCAAGGGCATCATTGTCAACGTTTTGCCGCTTTTCATGTGCTTTAAAAGCGATTCGAATCTACCTCCTGAAATCTGTTTCCTGCAATTCTGCCTTGATTTCAAATCCTCTTCTTTGCCTTCCCTCAATATATTTGTGGACGAGAGTTATCATTTATAACTCTGCAGGTTTGTGAATTGCAGTGCCCTGAAGCTCCATTTTACAAGTCGCTTTTTTGGGAGCTGGCCGCAAAAGCGCAGGATGGCTTCAGGCCCTGTTCTGGTTCCGGGGGGCAGGCTGAGCCTGTGGTTAATTCTTCTTCCTGATGGGAAAATAGAGTGACCTGTGCCTGTCCCAACACCAAGAGCTAGTCTCTCATTGGTTCCCCGTCTTCCCGTTCATCCTCAGGACAAATTGCAACCTGTACGGAACAGGAGGTTAAAGGTGCTGATGCTCCAAGTAGGGAAATTGCTAGTAAAGTGGCTGGAATGGCCAACCCGAGCACAAGGAGATGAGAAATGAGGTGCGTTTTAGAAACCTTTCCCCATCACACGGTGCACCATCTTCTGGGTTTCTCATGCATGTTTTCGATGTAGGAAGATGCCCTTGAACCTGGAGATTTGGGACCCATGCGATGGGTAGCACGCAGTATTACTTTAAAGGGTCTGCGTTTGCTCACCCAACCTCATCAAACCTCTCAGCCCCAAGAGTGTCCACCCTTATGTCTCATCCAGCTGTGGGTCTAGATATGGTCAATCCAGGTTGCATCACAGCCCCTGAACGAATTGTGTAAGAATTTCTCTGTCTTTCCCTGTCTTTGTTTCATGGGTTTTTAAAAGTAATTTATTTTTATAATGGGGTTTAGCTGCTTTTCACGGCTGTGTTTATGCTGCTTTACACCCACTTGACACACTAACAGAGAGATATCAATACATAGGTTTTAAGATTATTACTAGTCAGATATATTCTTGTGCGGTGAATCGGGCGTGTTGAGTCCAGTTCTCTGAGCAAGGAGTAGGTCTTGTCTATTACATATTGGGTTTATGGAACGGTATCTGAGCTAATTTGAAACTCTTGTTTTATGTATCACCCCACCTCACCTTTCCCGTTAAGCAGCCATAGTGTGTTTTCTGCATGTGTGACTCTGTTCTGTTTTGTAATTCAGTTCAAGTGTAACGGTTTTTACATTCCCTCTATAAGTGACACCTTATGAGAAGTGTCCTTTTCTGTGTGACTTATTTCACTTAGAATCGTCTTACCTAAATACACTCATCATGCTGCTACTAGCCTTATGACATTGATTTCATGGCTGAGTGATATTCCATTGTACATAAGGACCACAACTTTTTTATCCATTTTTCGCTTTCCTGGGATATTTAAGGTGGAATGAAGTGGAGGTCCTTGTCAACAGAGCAGCCCTAAACTTTGGGGTGCTTGTGTCTTGCTGATTTTCAATTTTCCCACTTTATCTCCCCATGAGTGGAAGTGCCCTATGCTCTCTAAGCTGTGTTTTTTAGATGTTTCAGGACACACCGTACACTTCTCCAGAGTGGCTGTTGGCGATTTACATCCCGCCCATCAGTGTAGCAAGGCTCCCATTTCTCCATGGCCTGTCCTGCACTTCTGGTTTTGACACTTTTTTCAGCATGGCCCTTTTGACCGATGGGAGGCGAGACTTCTTTGTAGCGCTGATTTGCCTTTCCAGGTTGCTTGGTTGGCCAAAAAGGGCGTATGCGTTTTTTCCTGAATATATTCAGGAAAAAACGCATACGCCCTTTTTGGCCAAGGGCATCATTGTCAACGTTTTGCCGCTTTTCATGTGCTTTAAAGGCGATTCGAATCTACCTCCTGAAATCTGTTTCCTGCAATTCTGCCTTGATTTCAAATCCTCTTCTTTGCCTTCCCTCAATATATTTGTGGACGAGAGTTATCATTTATAACTCGCAGGTTTCTGAATTGCAGTGCACTGAAGCTCCATTTTACAAGACGCTTCTTTGGGAGCTGGCCGCAAAAGCGCAGGATGGCTTCAGGCCCTGTTCTGGTTCCGGGGGGCAGGCTGAGCCTGTGGTTAATTCTTCTTCCTGATGGGAAAATAGAGTGACCTGTGCCTGTCCCAACACCAAGATCTAGTCTCTCATTGGTTCCCCGTCTTCCCGTGCATCCTCAGGACAAATTGCAACCTGTACGGAACAGGAGGTTAAAGGTGCTGATGCTCCAAGTAGGGAGATTGCTAGTAAAGTGGCTGGAATGGCCAACCCGAGCACAAGGAGATGAGAAATGAGGTGCGTCTTAGAAACCTTTCCCCATCAGACGGTGTACCATCTTCTGGGTTTCTCATGCATGTTTTCGATGTAGGAAGATGCCCTTGAACCTGGAGATTTGGGACCCATGCGATGGGTAGCACGCAGTATTACTTTAAAGGGTCTGCGTTTGCTCACCCAACCTCACCACACCTCTCAGCCCCAAGAGTGTCCACCCTTATGTCTCATCCAGCTGTGGGTCTAGATATGGTCAATCCAGGTTGCATCACAGCCCCTGAACGAATTGTGTAAGAATTTCTCTGTCTTTCCCTGTCTTCGTTTCATGGGTTTTTAAAAGTAATTTATTTTTATAATGGGGTTTAGCTGCTTTTCACGGCTGTGTTTATGCCGCTTTACACCCACTTGACACACTAACAGAGAGATATCAATACATAGGTTTTAAGATTATTACTAGTCAGATATATTCTTGTGCGGTGAATCGGGCGTGTTGAGTCCAGTTCTCTGAGCAAGGAGTAGGTCTTGTCTATTACATATTGGGTTTATGGAACGGTATCTGAGCTAATTTGAAACTCTTGTTTTATGTATCACCCCACCTCACCTTTCCCGTTAAGCAGCCATAGTGTGTTTTCTGCATGTGTGACTCTGTTCTGTTTTGTAATTCAGTTCAAGTGTAACGGTTTTTACATTCCCTCTATAAGTGACACCTTATGAGAAGTGTCCTTTTCTGTGTGACTTATTTCACTTAGAATCGTCTTACCTAAATCCACTCATCATGCTGCTACTAGCCTTATGACATTGATTTCATGGCTGAGTGATATTCCATTGTACATAAGGACCACAACTTTTTTATCCATTTTTCGCTTTCCTGGGATATTTAAGGTGGAATGAAGTGGAGGTCCTTGTCAACAGAGCAGCCCTAAACTTTGGGGTGCTTGTGTCTTGCTGATTTTCAATTTTCCCACTTTATCTCCCCATGAGTGGAAGTGCCCTATGCTCTCTAAGCTGTGTTTTTTAGATGTTTCAGGACACACCGTACACTTCTCCAGAGTGGCTGTTGGCGATTTACATCCCGCCCATCAGTGTAGCAAGGCTCCCATTTCTCCATGGCCTGTCCTGCACTTCTGGTTTTGACACTTTTTTCAGCATGGCCCTTTTGACCGATGGGAGGCGAGACTTCTTTGTAGCGCTGATTTGCCTTTCCAGGTTGCTTGGTTGGCCAAAAAGGGCGTATGCGTTTTTTCCTGAATATATTCAGGAAAAAACGCATACGCCCTTTTTGGCCAAGGGCATCATTGTCAACGTTTTGCCGCTTTTCATGTGCTTTAAAGGCGATTCGAATCTACCTCCTGAAATCTGTTTCCTGCAATTCTGCCTTGATTTCAAATCCTCTTCTTTGCCTTCCCTCAATATATTTGTGGACGAGAGTTATCATTTATAACTCGCAGGTTTCTGAATTGCAGTGCACTGAAGCTCCATTTTACAAAACGCTTCTTTGGGAGCTGGCCGCAAAAGCGCAGGATGGCTTCAGGCCCTGTTCTGGTTCCGGGGGGCAGGCTGAGCCTGTGGTTAATTCTTCTTCCTGATGGGAAAATAGAGTGACCTGTGCCTGTCCCAACACCAAGATCTAGTCTCTCATTGGTTCCCCGTCTTCCCGTGCATCCTCAGGACAAATTGCAACCTGTACGGAACAGGAGGTTAAAGGTGCTGATGCTCCAAGTAGGGAGATTGCTAGTAAAGTGGCTGGAATGGCCAACCCGAGCACAAGGAGATGAGAAATGAGGTGCGTCTTAGAAACCTTTCCCCATCAGACGGTGTACCATCTTCTGGGTTTCTCATGCATGTTTTCGACGTAGGAAGATGCCCTTGAACCTGGAGATTTGGGACCCATGCGATGGGTAGCACGCAGTATTACTTTAAAGGGTCTGCGTTTGCTCACCCAACCTCACCACACCTCTCAGCCCCAAGAGTGTCCACCCTTATGTCTCATCCAGCTGTGGGTCTAGATATGGTCAATCCAGGTTGCATCACAGCCCCTGAACGAATTGTGTAAGAATTTCTCTGTCTTTCCCTGTCTTCGTTTCATGGGTTTTTAAAAGTAATTTATTTTTATAATGGGGTTTAGCTGCTTTTCACGGCTGTGTTTATGCCGCTTTACACCCACTTGACACACTAACAGAGAGATATCAATACATAGGTTTTAAGATTATTACTAGTCAGATATATTCTTGTGCGGTGAATCGGGCGTGTTGAGTCCAGTTCTCTGAGCAAGGAGTAGGTCTTGTCTATTACATATTGGGTTTATGGAACGGTATCTGAGCTAATTTGAAACTCTTGTTTTATGTATCACCCCACCTCACCTTTCCCGTTAAGCAGCCATAGTGTGTTTTCTGCATGTGTGACTCTGTTCTGTTTTGTAATTCAGTTCAAGTGTAACGGTTTTTACATTCCGTCTATAAGTGACACCTTATGAGAAGTGTCCTTTTCTGTGTGACTTATTTCACTTAGAATCGTCTTACCTAAATCCACTCATCATGCTGCTACTAGCCTTATGATATTGATTTCATGGCTGAGTGATATTCCATTGTACATAAGGACCACAACTTTTTTATCCATTTTTCGCTTTCCTGGGATATTTAAGGTGGAATGAAGTGGAGGTCCTTGTCAACAGAGCAGCCCTAAACTTTGGGGTGCTTGTGTCTTGCTGATTTTCAATTTTCCCACTTTATCCCCCCATGCGTGGAAGTGCCCTATGCTCTCTAAACTGTGTTTTTTAGATGTTTCAGGACACACCGTACACTTCCCCAGAGTGGCTGTTGGCGATTTACATCCCGCCCATCAGTGTAGCAAGGCTCCCATTTCTCCATGGCCTGTCCTGCATTTCTGGTTTTGACACTTTTTTCAGCATGGCCCTTTTGACCGATGGGAAGCGAGACTTCTTTGTAGCGCTGATTTGCCTTTCCAGGTTGCTTGGTTGGCCAAAAAGGGCGTATGCGTTTTTTTCTGAATATATTCAGGAAAAAACGCATACGCCCTTTTTGGCCAAGGGCATCATTGTCAACGTTTTGCCGCTTTTCATGTGCTTTAAAGGCGATTCGAATCTACCTCCTGAAATCTGTTTCCTGCAATTCTGCCTTGATTTCAAATCCTCTTCTTTGCCTTCCCTCAATATATTTGTGGACGAGAGTTATCATTTATAACTCTGCAGGTTTGTGAATTGCAGTGCCCTGAAGCTCCATTTTACAAGTCGCTTCTTTGGGAGCTGGCCGCAAAAGCGCAGGATGGCTTCAGGCCCTGTTCTGGTTCCGGGGGGCAGGCTGAGCCTGTGGTTAATTCTTCTTCCTGATGGGAAAATAGAGTGACCTGTGCCTGACCCAACACCAAGATCTAGTCTCTCATTGGTTCCCCGTCTTCCCGTGCATCCTCAGGACAAATTGCAACCTGTACGGAACAGGAGGTTAAAGGTGCTGATGCTCCAAGTAGGGAGATTGCTAGTAAAGTGGCTGGAATGGCGAACCCGAGCACAAGGAGATGAGAAATGAGGTGCGTTTTAGAAACCTTTCCCCATCACACGGTGTACCATCTTCTGGGTTTCTCATGCATGTTTTCAATGTAGGAAGATACCCTTGAACCTGGAGATTTGGGACCCATGCGATGGGTAGCACGCAGTATTACTTTACAGGGTCTGCGTTTGCTCACCCAACCTCACCAAACCTCTCAGCCCCAAGAGTGTCCACCCTTATGTCTCATCCAGCTGTGGGTCTAGATATGGTCAATGCAGGTTGCATCACAGCCCCTGAACGAATTGTGTAAGAGTTTCTCTGTCTTTCCCTGTCTTTGTTTCATGGGTTTTTAAAAGTAATTTATTTTTATAATGGGGTTTAGCTGCTTTTCACGGCTGTGTTTATGCCGCTTTACACCCACTTGACACACTAACAGAGAGATATCAATACATAGGTTTTAAGATTATTACTAGTCAGATATATTCTTGTGTGGTGAATCGGGCGTGTTGAGTCCAGTTCTCTGAGCAAGGAGTAGGTCTTGTCTATTACATATTGGGTTTATGGAACGGTATCTGAGCTAATTTGAAACTCTTGTTTTATGTATCACCCCACCTCACCTTTCCCGATAAGCAGCCATAGTGTGTTTTCTGCATGTGTGACTCTGTTCTGTTTTGTAATTCAGTTCAAGTGTAACGGTTTTTACATTCCCTCTATAAGTGACACCTTATGAGAAGTGTCCTTTTCTGTGTGACTTATTTCACATAGAATCGTCTTACCTAAATCCACTCATCATGCTGCTACTAGCCTTATGACATTGATTTCATGGCTGAGTGATATTCCATTGTACATAAGGACCACAACTTTTTTATCCATTTTTCGCTTTCCTGGGATATTTAAGGTGGAATGAAGTGGAGGTCCTTGTCAACAGAGCAGCCCTAAACTTTGGGGTGCTTGTGTCTTGCTGATTTTCAATTTTCCCACTTTATCCCCCCATGCGTGGAAGTGCCCTATGCTCTCTAAGCTGTGTTTTTTAGATGTTTCAGGACACACCGTACACTTCTCCAGAGTGGCTGTTGGCGATTTACATCCCGCCCATCAGTGTAGCAAGGCTCCGATTCCTCCATGGCCTGTCCTGCATTTCTGGTTTTGACACTTTTTTCAGCATGGCCCTTTTGACCGATGGGAAGCGAGACTTCTTTGTAGCGCTGATTTGCCTTTCCAGGTTGCTTGGTTGGCCAAAAAGGGCGTATGCGTTTTTTCCTGAATATATTCAGGAAAAAACGCATACGCCCTTTTTGGCCAAGGGCATCATTGTCAACGTTTTGCCGCTTTTCATGTGCTTTAAAGGCGATTCGAATCTACCTCCTGAAATCTGTTTCCTGCAATTCTGCCTTGATTTCAAATCCTCTTCTTTGCCTTCCCTCAATATATTTGTGGACGAGAGTTCTCATTTATAACTCGCAGGTTTGTGAATTGCAGTGCCCTGAAGCTCCATTTTACAAGTCGCTTTTTTGGGAGCTGGCCGCAAAAGCGCAGGATGGCTTCAGGCCCTGTTCTGGTTCCGGGGGGCAGGCTGAGCCTGTGGTTAATTCTTCTTCCTGATGGGAAAATAGAGTGACCTGTGCCTGTCCCAACACCAAGAGCTAGTCTCTCATTGGTTCCCCGTCTTCCCGTGCATCCTCAGGACAAATTACAACCTGTACGGAACAGGAGGTTAAAGGTGCTGATGCTCCAAGTAGGGAGATTGCTAGTAAAGTGGCTGGAATGGCGAACCCGAGCACAAGGAGATGAGAAATGAGGTGCGTTTTAGAAACCTTTCCCCATCACACGGTGTACCATCTTCTGGGTTTCTCATGCATGTTTTCGATGTAGGAAGATGCCCTTGAACCTGGAGATTTGGGACCCATGCGATGGGTAGCACGCAGTATTACTTTAAAGGGTCTGCGTTTGCTCACCCAACCTCACCACACCTCTCAGCCCCAAGAGTGTCCACCCTTATGTCTCATCCAGCTGTGGGTCTAGATATGGTCAATCCAGGTTGCATCACAGCCCCTGAACGAATTGTGTAAGAGTTTCTCTGTCTTTCCCTGTCTTTGTTTCATGGGTTTTTTAAAGTAATTTATTTTTATAATGGGGTTTAGCTGCTTTTCACGGCTGTGTTTATGCCGCTTTACACCCACTTGACACACTAACAGAGAGATATCAATACATAGGTTTTAAGATTATTACTAGTCAGATATATTCTTGTGCGGTGAATCGGGCGTGTTGAGTCCAGTTCTCTGAGCAAGGAGTAGGTCTTGTCTATTACATATTGGGTTTATGGAACGGTATCTGAGCTAACTTGAAACTCTTGTTTTATGTATCACCCCACCTCACCTTTCCCGTTAAGCAGCCATAGTGTGTTTTCTGCATGTGTGACTCTGTTCTGTTTTGTAATTCAGTTCAAGTGTAAATGTTTTTACATTCCCTCTATAAGTGACACCTTATGAGAAGTGTCCTTTTCTGTGTGACTTATTTCACTTAGAATCGTCTTACCTAAATCCACTCATCATGCTGCTACTAGCCTTATGACATTGATTTCATGGCTAAGTGATATTCCATTGTACATAAGGACCACAACTTTTTTATCCATTTTTCGCTTTCCTGGGATATTTAAGGTGGAATGAAGTGGAGGTCCTTGTCAACAGAGCAGCCCTAAACTTTGGGGTGCTTGTGTCTTGCTGATTTTCAATTTTCCCACTTTATCCCCCCATGCGTGGAAGTGCCCTATGCTCTCTAAGCTGTGTTTTTTAGATGTTTCAGGACACACCGTACACTTCTCCAGAGTGGCTGTTGGCGATTTACATCCCGCCCATCAGTGTAGCAAGGCTCCCATTTCTCCATGGCCTGTCCTGCACTTCTGGTTTTGACACTTTTTTCAGCATGGCCCTTTTGACCGATGGGAAGCGAGACTTCTTTGTAGCGCTGATTTGCCTTTACAGGTTGCTTGGTTGGCCAAAAAGGGCGTATGCGTTTTTTCCTGAATATATTCAGGAAAAAACGCATACGCCCTTTTTGGCCAAGGGCATCATTGTCAACGTTTTGCCGCTTTTCATGTGCTTTAAAGGCGATTCGAATCTACCTCCTGAAATCTGTTTCCTGCAATTCTGCCTTGCTTTCAAATCCTCTTCTTTGCCTTCCCTCAATATATTTGTGGACGAGAGTTATCATTTATAACTCGCAGGTTTGTGAATTGCAGTGCCCTGAAGCTCCATTTTACAAGTCGCTTTTTTGGGAGCTGGCCGCAAAAGCGCAGGATGGCTTCAGGCCCTGTTCTGGTTCCGGGGGGCAGGCTGAGCCTGTGGTTAATTCTTCTTCCTGATGGGAAAATAGAGTGACCTGTGCCTGTCCCAACACCAAGAGCTAGTCTCTCATAGGTTCCCCGTCTTCCCGTTCATCCTCAGGACAAATTGCAACCTGTACGGAACAGGAGGTTAAAGGTGCTGATGCTCCAAGTAGGGAGATTGCTAGTAAAGTGGCTGGAATGGCGAACCCGAGCACAAGGAGATGAGAAATGAGGTGCGTTTTAGAAACCTTTCCCCATCACACGGTGTACCATCTTCTGGGTTTCTCATGCATGTTTTCGATGTAGGAAGATGCCCTTGAACCTGGAGATTTGGGACCCATGCGATGGGTAGCACGCAGTATTACTTTAAAGGGTCTGCGTTTGTTCACCCAACCTCACCAAACCTCTCAGCCCCAAGAGTGTCCACCCTTATGTCTCATCCAGCTGTGGGTCTAGATATGGTCAATCCAGGTTGCATCACAGCCCCTGAACGAATTGTGTAAGAATTTCTCTGTCTTTCCCTGTCTTTGTTTCATGGGTTTTTAAAAGTAATTTATTTTTATTATGGGGTTTAGCTGCTTTTCACGGCTGTGTTTATGCCGCTTTACACCCACTTGACACACTAACAGAGAGATATCAATACATAGGTTTTAAGATTATTACTAGTCAGATATATTCTTGTGCGGTGAATCGGGCGTGTTGAGTCCAGTTCTCTGAGCAAGGAGTAGGTCTTGTCTATTACATATTGGGTTTATGGAACGGTATCTGAGCTAATTTGAAACTCTTGTTTTATGTATCACCCCACCTCACCTTTCCCGTTAAGCAGCCATAGTGTGTTTTCTGCATGTGTGACTCTGTTCTGTTTTGTAATTCAGTTCAAGTGTAAAGGTTTTTACATTCCCTCTATAAGTGACACCTTATGAGAAGTGTCCTTTTCTGTGTGACTTATTTCACTTAGAATCGTCTTACCTAAATCCACTCATCATGCTGCTACTAGCCTTATGACATTGATTTCATGGCTGAGTGATATTCCATTGTACATAAGGACCACAACTTTTTTATCCATTTTTCGCTTTCCTGGGATATTTAAGGTGGAATGAAGTGGAGGTCCTTGTCAACAGAGCAGCCCTAAACTTTGGGGTGCTTGTGTCTTGCTGATTTTCAATTTTCCCACCTTATCCCCCCATGCGTGGAAGTGCCCTATGCTCTCTAAGCTGTGTTTTTTAGATGTTTCAGGACACACCGTACACTTCTCCAGAGTGGCTGTTGGCGATTTACATCCCGCCCATCAGTGTAGCAAGGCTCCGATTCCTCCATGGCCTGTCCTGCATTTCTGGTTTTGACACTTTTTTCAGCAGGGCCCTTTTGACCGATGGGAAGCGAGACTTCTTTGTAGCGCTGATTTGCCTTTCCAGGTTGCTTGGTTGGCCAAAAAGGGCGTATGCGTTTTTTCCTGAATATATTCAGGAAAAAACGCATACGCCCTTTTTGGCCAAGGGCATCATTGTCAACGTTTTGCCGCTTTTCATGTGCTTTAAAGGCGATTCGAATCTACCTCCTGAAATCTGTTTCCTGCAATTCTGCCTTGATTTCAAATCCTCTTCTTTGCCTTCCCTCAATATATTTGTGGACGAGAGTTATCATTTATAACTCTGCAGGTTTGTGAATTGCAGTGCCCTGAAGCTCCATTTTACAAGTCGCTTTTTTGGGAGCTGGCCGCAAAAGCGCAGGATGGCTTCAGGCCCTGTTCTGGTTCCGGGGGGCAGGCTGAGCCTGTGGTTAATTCTTCTTCCTGATGGAAAATAGAGTGACCTGTGCCTGTCCCAACACCAAGAGCTAGTCTCTCATTGGTTCCCCATCTTCCCGTTCATCCTCAGGACAAATTGCAACCTGTACGGAACAGGAGGTTAAAGGTGCTGATGCTCCAAGTAGGGAGATTGCTAGTAAAGTGGCTGGAATGGCGAACCCGAGCACAAGGAGATGACAAATGAGGTGCGTTTTAGAAACCTTTCCCCATCACACGGTGTACCATCTTCTGGGTTTCTCATGCATGTTTTCGATGTAGGAAGATGCCCTTGAACCTGGAGATTTGGGACCCATGCGATGGGTAGCACGCAGTATTACTTTAAAGGGTCTGCGTTTGCTCACCCAACCTCACCAAACCTCTCAGCCCCAAGAGTGTCCACCCTTATGTCTCATCCAGCTGTGGGTCTAGATATGGTCAATCCAGGTTGCATCACAGCCCCTGAACGAATTGTGTAAGAATTTCTCTGTCTTTCCCTGTCTTTGTTTCATGGGTTTTTAAAAGTAATTTATTTTTATAATGGGGTTTAGCTGCTTTTCACGGCTGTGTTTATGCCGCTTTACACCCACTTGACACACTAACAGAGAGATATCAATACATAGGTTTTAAGATTATTACTAGTCAGATATATTCTTGTGCGGTGAATCGGGCGTGTTGAGTCCAGTTCTCTGAGCAAGGAGTAGGTCTTGTCTATTACATATTGGGTTTATGGAACGGTATCTGAGCTAATTTGAAACTCTTGTTTTATGTATCACCCCACCTCACCTTTCCCGTTAAGCAGCCATAGTGTGTTTTCTGCATGTGTGACTCTGTTCTGTTTTGTAATTCAGTTCAAGTGTAACGGTTTTTACATTCCCTCTATAACTGATACCTTATGAGAAGTGTCCTTTTCTGTGTGACTTATTTCACTTAGAATCGTCGTACCTAAATCCACTCATCATGCTGCTACTAGCCTTATGCCATTGATTTCATGGCTGAGTGATATTCCATTGTACATAAGGACCACAACTTCTTTATCCATTTTTCTCTTTCCTGGGATATTTAAGGTGGAATGAAGTGGGGGTCCTTGTCAACAGAGCAGCCCTAAACTTTGGGCTGCTTGTGTTTTGCTGATTTTTCATTTTCCCAATTTATACCCCAATGAGTGGAAGTGCCCTATGCTCTCTAAGCTGTGTTTTTTAGATATTTCACGACTCACCGTACACTTCTCCAGAGTGCCTGTTGGCAATTTACATCCCGCCCATCAGTGTAGCAAGGCTCCCATTTCTCCATGGCCTGTCCTGCATTTCTGGTTTTGACACTTTTTTCAGCATGGCCCTTTGGACCGATGGGAAGCGAGACTTCTTTGTAGCGCTGATTTGCCTTTCCAGGTTGCTTGGTTGGCCAAAAAGGGCGTATGCGTTTTTTCCTGAATATATTCAGCAAAAAACGCATACGCCCTTTTTGGCCAAGGGCATCATTGTCACCGTTTTGCCGCTTTTCATGTGCTTTAAAGATGATTCGAATCTACCTCCTGAAATCTGTTTCCTGCAATTCTGCCTTGATTTCAAATCCTCTTCTTTGCCTTCCCTCAATATATTTGTGGACGAGAGTTATCATTTATAACTCTGCAGGTTTGTGAATTGCAGTGCCCTGAAGCTCCATTTTACAACTCGCTTTTTTGGGAGCTGGCCGCAAAAGCGCAGGATGGCTTCAGGCCCTGTTCTGGTTCCGGGGGGCAGGCTGAGCCTGTGGTTAATTCTTCTTCCTAATGGGAAAATAGAGTGACCTGTGCCCGTCCCAACACCAAGAGCTAGTCTCTCATTGGTTCCCCGTCTTCCCGTTCATCCTCAGGAAAAATTGCCACCTGTACGGAACAGGAGGTTAAAGGTGCTGATGCTCCAAGTAGGGAGATTGCTAGTAAAGTGGCTGGAATGGCGAACCCGAGCACAAGGAGATGATAAATGAGGTGCGTTTTAGAAACCTTTCCCCATCACACGGTGTACCATCTTCTGGGTTTCTCATGCATGTTTTCGATGTAGGAAGATGCCCTTGAACCTGGAGATTTGGGACCCATGCGATGGGTACCACGCAGTATTACTTTAAAGGGTCTGCGTTTGCTCACCCAACCTCACCAAACCTCTCAGCCCCAAGAGTGTCCACCCTTATGTCTCATCCAGCTGTGGGTCTACATATGGTCAATCCAGGTTGCATCACAGCCCCTGAATGAATTGTGTAAGAATTTCTCTCTCTTTCACTGTCTTTGTTTCATGGGTTTTTAAAAGTAGTTTATTTTTATAATGGGGTTAGCTGCTTTTCACTGCTGTGTTTATGCCGTTTTACACCCACTTGACTCACTTACAGAGAGATATCAATACATAGGTTTTAAGATTATTACTAGTCAGATATATTCTTGTGCGGTGAATCGGGCGTGTTGAGTCCAGTTCTCTGAGCAAGGAGTAGGTCTTGTCTATTACATATTGGGTTTATGGAACGGTATCTGAGCTAATTTGAAACCCTTGTTTTTTGTATCACCCCACCTCACCTTTCCCGTTTAGCAGCCATAGTGTGTTTTCTGCATGTGCGACTCTGTTCTGTTTTGTAATTCAGTTCAAGTGTAACGGTTTTTACATTCCCTCTATAAGTGATACCTTATGAGAAGTGTCCTTTTCTGTGTGACTTATTTCACTTAGAATCGTCGTACCTAAATCCACTCATCATGCTGCTACTAGCCTTATGCCATTGATTTCATGGCTGAGTGATATTCCATTGTACATAAGGACCACAACTTCTTTATCCATTTTTCTCTTTCCTGGGATATTTAAGGTGGAATGAAGTGGGGGTCCTTGTCAACAGAGCAGCCCTAAACTTTGGGCTGCTTGTGTTTTGCTGATTTTTCATTTTCCCAATTTATACCCCAATGAGTGGAAGTGCCCTATGCTCTCTAAGCTGTGTTTTTTAGATATTTCAGGACTCACCGTACACTTCTCCAGAGTGCCTGTTGGCAATTTACATCCCGCCCATCAGTGTAGCAAGGCTCCCATTTCTCCATGGCCTGTCCTGCATTTCTGGTTTTGACACTTTTTTCAGCATGGCCCTTTTGACCGATGGGAAGCGAGACTTCTTTGTAGCGCTGATTTGCCTTTCCAGGTTGCTTGGTTGGCCAAAAAGGGCGTATGCGTTTTTTCCTGAATATATTCAGGAAAAAACGCATACGCCATTTTTGGCCAAGGGCATCATTGTCAACGTTTTGCCGCTTTTCATGTGCTTTAAAGATGATTCGAATCTACCTCCTGAAATCTGTTTCCTACAATTCTGCCTTGATTTCAAATCCTCTTCTTTGCCTTCCCTCAATATATTTGTGGACGAGAGTTATCAATTATAACTCTGCAGGTTTTTGAATTGCAGTGCCCTGAAGCTCCATTTTACAACTCGCTTTTTTGGGAGCTGGCCGCAAAAGCGCAGGATGGCTTCAGGCCCTGTTCTGGTTCCGGGGGGCAGGCTGAGCCTGTGGTTAATTCTTCTTCCTGATGGGAAAATAGAGTGACCTGTGCCTGTCCCAACACCAAGAGCTAGTCTCTCATTGGTTCCCCGTCTTCCTGTTCATCCTCAGGACAAATTGCAACCTGTACGGAACAGGAGGTTAAAGGTGCTGATGCTCCAAGTAGGGAGATTGCTAATAAAGTGGCTGGAATGGCGAACCCGAGCACAAGGAGATGAGAAATGAGGTGCGTTGTAGAAACCTTTCCCCATCACACGGTGTACCATCTTCTGGGTTTCTCATGCATGTTTTCGATGTAGGAAGATGCCCTTGAACCTGGAGATTTGGGACCCATGCAATGGGTACCACGCAGTATTACTTTAAAGGGTCTGCGTTTCCTCACCCAACCTCACAAAACCTCTCAGACCCAAGAGCGTCCACCCTTATGTCTCATCCAGCTGTGGGTCTACATATGGTCAATCCAGGTTGCATCACAGCCCCTGAATGAATTGTGTAAGAATTTCTCTCTCTTTCAATGTCTTTGTTTCATGGGTTTTTAAAATTAATTTATTTTTATAATGGGGTTTAGCTGCTTTTCACTGCTGTGTTTATGCCGCTTTACACCCACTTGACACACTAGCAGAGAGATATCAATACATAGGTTTTAAGATTATTACTAGTCAGATATATTCTTCTGCGGTGAATAGGGCGTGTTGAGTCCAGTTCTCTGAGCAAGGAGTAGGTCTTGTCTACTACATATTGGGTTTATGGAACGGTATCTGAGCTAATTTGAAACCCTTGTTTTATGTATCACCCCACCTCACCTTTCCCGTTTAGCAGCCATAGTGTGTTTTCTGCATGTGCGACTCTGTTCTGTTTTGTAATTCAGTTCAAGTGTAACGGTTTTTACATTCCCTCTATAACTGATACCTTATGAGAAGTGTCCTTTTCTGTGTGACTTATTTCAGTTAGAATCGTCGTACCTAAATCCACTCATCATGCTGCTACTAGCCTTATGCCATTGATTTCATGGCTGAGTGATATTCCATTGTACATAAGGACCACAACTTCTTTATCCATTTTTCTCTTTCCTGGGATATTTAAGGTGGAATGAAGTGGAGGTCCTTGTCAACAGAGCAGCCCTAAACTTTGGGCTGCTTGTGTTTTGCTGATTTTTCATTTTCCCAATTTATACCCCGATGAGTGGAAGTGCCCTATGCTCTCTAAGCTGTGTTTTTTAGATATTTCAGGACTCACCGTACACTTCTCCAGAGTGCCTGTTGGCAATTTACATCCCGCCCATCAGTGTAGCAAGGCTCCCATTTCTCCATGGCCTGTCCTGCATTTCTGGTTTTGACACTTTTTTCAGCATGGCCCTTTTGACCGATGGGAAGCGAGACTTCTTTGTAGCGCTGATTTGCCTTTCCAGGTTGCTTGGTTGGCCAAAAAGGGCGTATGCGTTTTTTCCTGAATATATTCAGGAAAAAACGCATACGCCCTTTTTGGCCAAGGGCATCATTGTCAACGTTTTGCCGCTTTTCATGTGCTTTAAAGATGATTCGAATCTACCTCCTGAAATCTGTTTCCTGCAATTCTGCCTTGATTTCAAATCCTCTTCTTTGCCTTCCCTCAATATATTTGTGGACGAGAGTTATCATTTATAACTCTGCAGGTTTTTGAATTGCAGTGCCCTGAAGCTCCATTTTACAACTCGCTTTTTTGGGAACTGGCCGCAAAACCGCAGGATGGCTTCAGGCCCTGTTCTGGTTCCGGGGGGCAGGCTGAGCCTGTGGTTAATTCTTCTTCCTGATGGGAAAATAGAGTGACCTGTGCCTGTCCCAACACCAAGAGCTAGTCTCTCATTGGTTCCCCGTCTTCCCGTTCATCCTCAGGAAAAATTGCAACCTGTACGGAACAGGAGGTTAAAGGTGCTGATGCTCCAAGTAGGGAGATTGCTAGTAAAGTGGCTGGAATGGCGAACCCGAGCACAAGGAGATGATAAATGAGGTGCGTTTTAGAAACCTTTCCCCATCACACGGTGTACCATCTTCTGGGTTTCTCATGCATGTTTTCGATGTAGGAAGATGCCCTTGAACCTGGAGATTTGGGACCCATGCGATGGGTACCACGCAGTATTACTTTAAAGGGTCTGCGTTTGCTCACCCAACCTCACCAAACCTCTCAGCCCCAAGAGTGTCCACCCTTATGTCTCATCCAGCTGTGGGTCTACATATGGTCAATCCAGGTTGCATCACAGCCCCTGAATGAATTGTGTAAGAATTTCTCTCTCTTTCACTGTCTTTGTTTCATGGGTTTTTAAAAGTAGTTTATTTTTATAATGGGGTTAGCTGCTTTTCACTGCTGTGTTTATGCCGCTTTACACCCACTTGACTCACTTACAGAGAGATATCAATACATAGGTTTTAAGATTATTACTAGTCAGATATATTCTTGTGCGGTGAATAGGGCGTGTTGAGTCCAGTTCTCTGAGCAAGGAGTAGGTCTTGTCTATTACATATTGGGTTTATGGAACGGTATCTGCGCTAATTTGAAACCCTTGTTTTTTGTATCACCCCACCTCACCTTTCCCGTTTAGCAGCCATAGTGTGTTTCTGCATGTGCGACTCTGTTCTGTTTTGTAATTCAGTTCAAGTGTAACGGTTTTTACATTCCCTCTATAACTGATACCTTATGAGAAGTGTCCTTTTCTGTGTGACTTATTTCACTTAGAATCGTCGTACCTAAATCCACTCATCATGCTGCTACTAGCCTTATGCCATTGATTTCATGGCTGAGTGATATTCCATTGTACATAAGGACCACAACTTCTTTATCCATTTTTCTCTTTCCTGGGATATTTAAGGTGGAATGAAGTGGAGGTCCTTGTCAACAGAGCAGCCCTAAACTTTGGGCTGCTTGTGTTTTGCTGATTTTTCATTTTCCCAATTTATACCCCAATGAGTGGAAGTGCCCTATGCTCTCTAAGCTGTGTTTTTTAGATATTTCAGGACTCACCGTACACTTCTCCAGAGTGCCTGTTGGCAATTTACATCCCGCCCATGAGTGTAGCAAGGCTCCCATTTCTCCATGGCCTGTCCTGCATTTCTGGTTTTGACACTTTTTTCAGAATGGCCCTTTTGACCGATGGGAAGCGAGACTTCTTTGTAGCGCTGATTTGCCTTTCCAGGTTGCTTGGTTGGCCAAAAAGGGCGTATGCGTTTTTTCCTGAATATATTCAGCAAAAAAACGCATACGCCCTTTTTGGCCAAGGGCATCATTGTCAACGTTTTGCCGCTTTTCATGTGCTTTAAAGATGATTCGAATCTACCTCCTGAAATCTGTTTCCTGCAATTCTGCCTTGATTTCAAATCCTCTTCTTTGCCTTCCCTCAATATATTTGTGGACGAGAGTTATCATTTATAACTCTGCAGGTTTGTGAATTGCAGTGCCCTGAAGCTCCATTTTACAACTCGCTTTTTTGGGAGCTGGCCGCAAAAGCGCAGGATGGCTTCAGGCCCTGTTCTGGTTCCGGGGGGCAGGCTGAGCCTGTGGTTAATTCTTCTTCCTGATGGGAAAATAGAGTGACCTGTGCCTGTCCCAACACCAAGAGCTAGTCTCTCATTGGTTCCCCGTCTTCCCGTTCATCCTCAGGACAAATTGCAACCTGTACGGAACAGGAGGTTAAAGGTGCTGATGCTCCAAGTAGGGAGATTGCTAGTAAAGTGGCTGGAATGGCGAACCCGAGCACAAGGAGATGATAAATGAGGTGCGTTTTAGAAACCTTTCCCCATCACACGGTGTACCATCTTCTGGGTTTCTCATGCATGTTTTCGATGTAGGAAGATGCCCTTGAACCTGGAGATTTGGGACCCATGCGATGGGTACCACGCAGTATTACTTTAAAGGGTCTGCGTTTGCTCACCCAACCTCACCAAACCTCTCAGCCCCAAGAGTGTCCAACCTTATGTCTCATCCAGCTGTGGGTCTACATATGGTCAATCCAGGTTGCATCACAGACCCTGAATGAATTGTGTAAGAATTTCTCTCTCTTTCACTGTCTTTGTTTCATGGGTTTTTAAAAGTAGTTTATTTTTATAATGGGGTTAGCTGCTTTTCACTGCTGTGTTTATGCCGCTTTACACCCACTTGACTCACTTACAGAGAGATATCAATACATAGGTTTTAAGATTATTACTAGTCAGATATATTCTTGTGCGGTGAATAGGGAGTGTTGAGTCCAGTTCTCTGAGCAAGGAGTAGGTCTTGTCTATTACATATTGGGTTTATGGAACGGTATCTGAGCTAATTTGAAACCCTTGTTTTTTGTATCACCCCACCTCACCTTTCCCGTTTAGCAGCCATAGTGTGTTTTCTGCATGTGCGACTCTGTTCTGTTTTGTAATTCAGTTCACGTGTAACGGTTTTTACATTCCCTCTATAAGTGATACCTTATGAGAAGTGTCCTTTTCTGTGTGACTTATTTCACTTAGAATTGTCGTACCTAAATCCACTCATCATGCTGCTACTAGCCTTATGCCATTGATTTCATGGCTGAGTGATATTCCATTGTACATAAGGACCACAACTTCTTTATCCATTTTTCTCTTTCCTGGGATATTTAAGGTGGAATGAAGTGGGGGTCCTTGTCAACAGAGCAGCCCTAAACTTTGGGCTGCTTGTGTTTTGCTGATTTTTCATTTTCCCAATTTATACCCCAATGAGTGGAAGTGCCCTATGCTCTCTAAGCTGTGTTTTTTAGATATTTCACGACTCACCGTACACTTCTCCAGAGTGCCTGTTGGCAATTTACATCCCGCCCATCAGTGTAGCAAGGCTCCCATTTCTCCATGGCCTGTCCTGCATTTCTGGTTTTGACACTTTTTTCAGCATGGCCCTTTGGACCGATGGGAAGCGAGACTTCTTTGTAGCGCTGATTTGCCTTTCCAGGTTGCTTGGTTGGCCAAAAAGGGCGTATGCGTTTTTTCCTGAATATATTCAGCAAAAAACGCATACGCCCTTTTTGGCCAAGGGCATCATTGTCACCGTTTTGCCGCTTTTCATGTGCTTTAAAGATGATTCGAATCTACCTCCTGAAATCTGTTTCCTGCAATTCTGCCTTGATTTCAAATCCTCTTCTTTGCCTTCCCTCAATATATTTGTGGACGAGAGTTATCATTTATAACTCTGCAGGTTTGTGAATTGCAGTGCCCTGAAGCTCCATTTTACAACTCGCTTTTTTGGGAGCTGGCCGCAAAAGCGCAGGATGGCTTCAGGCCCTGTTCTGGTTCCGGGGGGCAGGCTGAGCCTGTGGTTAATTCTTCTTCCTAATGGGAAAATAGAGTGACCTGTGCCTGTCCCAACACCAAGAGCTAGTCTCTCATTGGTTCCCCGTCTTCCCGTTCATCCTCAGGAAAAATTGCCACCTGTACGGAACAGGAGGTTAAAGGTGCTGATGCTCCAAGTAGGGAGATTGCTAGTAAAGTGGCTGGAATGGCGAACCCGAGCACAAGGAGATGATAAATGAGGTGCGTTTTAGAAACCTTTCCCCATCACACGGTGTACCATCTTCTGGGTTTCTCATGCATGTTTTCGATGTAGGAAGATGCCCTTGAACCTGGAGATTTGGGACCCATGCGATGGGTACCACGCAGTATTACTTTAAAGGGTCTGCGTTTGCTCACCCAACCTCACCAAACCTCTCAGCCCCAAGAGTGTCCACCCTTATGTCTCATCCAGCTGTGGGTCTACATATGGTCAATCCAGGTTGCATCACAGCCCCTGAATGAATTGTGTAAGAATTTCTCTCTCTTTCACTGTCTTTGTTTCATGGGTTTTTAAAAGTAGTTTATTTTTATAATGGGGTTAGCTGCTTTTCACTGCTGTGTTTATGCCGTTTTACACCCACTTGACTCACTTACAGAGAGATATCAATACATAGGTTTTAAGATTATTACTAGTCAGATATATTCTTGTGCGGTGAATAGGGCGTGTTGAGTCCAGTTCTCTGAGCAAGGAGTAGGTCTTGTCTATTACATATTGGGTTTATGGAACGGTATCTGAGCTAATTTGAAACCCTTGTTTTTTGTATCACCCCACCTCACCTTTCCCGTTTAGCAGCCATAGTGTGTTTTCTGCATGTGCGACTCTGTTCTGTTTTGTAATTCAGTTCAAGTGTAACGGTTTTTACATTCCCTCTATAAGTGATACCTTATGAGAAGTGTCCTTTTCTGTGTGACTTATTTCACTTAGAATCGTCGTACCTAAATCCACTCATCATGCTGCTACTAGCCTTATGCCATTGATTTCATGGCTGAGTGATATTCCATTGTACATAAGGACCACAACTTCTTTATCCATTTTTCTCTTTCCTGGGATATTTAAGGTGGAATGAAGTGGGGGTCCTTGTCAACAGAGCAGCCCTAAACTTTGGGCTGCTTGTGTTTTGCTGATTTTTCATTTTCCCAATTTATACCCCAATGAGTGGAAGTGCCCTATGCTCTCTAAGCTGTGTTTTTTAGATATTTCAGGACTCACCGTACACTTCTCCAGAGTGCCTGTTGGCAATTTACATCCCGCCCATCAGTGTAGCAAGGCTCCCATTTCTCCATGGCCTGTCCTGCATTTCTGGTTTTGACACTTTTTTCAGCATGGCCCTTTTGACCGATGGGAAGCGAGACTTCTTTGTAGCGCTGATTTGCCTTTCCAGGTTGCTTGGTTGGCCAAAAAGGGCGTATGCGTTTTTTCCTGAATATATTCAGCAAAAAAACGCATACGCCCTTTTTGGCCAAGGGCATCATTGTCAACGTTTTGCCGCTTTTCATGTGCTTTAAAGATGATTCGAATCTACCTCCTGAAATCTGTTTCCTACAATTCTGCCTTGATTTCAAATCCTCTTCTTTGCCTTCCCTCAATATATTTGAGGACGAGAGTTATCATTTATAACTCTGCAGGTTTGTGAATTGCAGTGCCCTGAAGCTTCATTTTACAACTCGCTTTTTTGGGAGCTGGCCGCAAAAGCGCAGGATGGCTTCAGGCCCTGTTCTGGTTCCGGGGGGCAGGCTGAGCCTGTGGTTAATTCTTCTTCCTGATGGGAAAATAGAGTGACCTGTGCCTGTCCCAACACCAAGAGCTAGTCTCTCATTGGTTCCCCGTCTTCCCGTTCATCCTCAGGACAAATTGCAACCTGTACGGAACAGGAGGTTAAAGGTGCTGATGCTCCAAGTAGGGAGATTGCTAGTAAAGTGGCTGGAATGGCGAACCCGAGCACAAGGAGATGATAAATGAGGTGCGTTTTAGAAACCTTTCCCCATCACACGGTGTACCATCTTCTGGGTTTCTCATGCATGTTTTCGATGTAGGAAGATGCCCTTGAACCTGGAGATTTGGGACCCATGCGATGGGTACCACGCAGTATTACTTTAAAGGGTCTGCGTTTGCTCACCCAACCTCACCAAACCTCTCAGCCCCAAGAGTGTCCAACCTTATGTCTCATCCAGCTGTGGGTCTACATATGGTCAATCCAGGTTGCATCACAGCCCCTGAATGAATTGTGTAAGAATTTCTCTCTCTTTCACTGTCTTTGTTTCATGGGTTTTTAAAAGTAGTTTATTTTTATAATGGGGTTAGCTGCTTTTCACTGCTGTGTTTATGCCGCTTTACACCCACTTGACTCACTTACAGAGAGATATCAATACATAGGTTTTAAGATTATTACTAGTCAGATATATTCTTGTGCGGTGAATAGGGAGTGTTGAGTCCAGTTCTCTGAGCAAGGAGTAGGTCTTGTCTATTACATATTGGGTTTATGGAACGGTATCTGAGCTAATTTGAAACCCTTGTTTTTTGTATCACCCCACCTCACCTTTCCCGTTTAGCAGCCATAGTGTGTTTTCTGCATGTGCGACTCTGTTCTGTTTTGTAATTCAGTTCAAGTGTAACGGTTTTTACATTCCCTCTATAAGTGATACCTTATGAGAAGTGTCCTTTTCTGTGTGACTTATTTCACTTAGAATTGTCGTACCTAAATCCACTCATCATGCTGCTACTAGCCTTATGCCATTGATTTCATGGCTGAGTGATATTCCATTGTACATAAGGACCACAACTTCTTTATCCATTTTTCTCTTTCCTGGGATATTTAAGGTGGAATGAAGTGGGGGTCCTTGTCAACAGAGCAGCCCTAAACTTTGGGCTGCTTGTGTTTTGCTGATTTTTCATTTTCCCAATTTATACCCCAATGAGTGGAAGTGCCCTATGCTCTCTAAGCTGTGTTTTTTAGATATTTCACGACTCACCGTACACTTCTCCAGAGTGCCTGTTGGCAATTTACATCCCGCCCATCAGTGTAGCAAGGCTCCCATTTCTCCATGGCCTGTCCTGCATTTCTGGTTTTGACACTTTTTTCAGCATGGCCCTTTGGACCGATGGGAAGCGAGACTTCTTTGTAGCGCTGATTTGCCTTTCCAGGTTGCTTGGTTGGCCAAAAAGGGCGTATGCGTTTTTTCCTGAATATATTCAGCAAAAAACGCATACGCCCTTTTTGGCCAAGGGCATCATTGTCACCGTTTTGCCGCTTTTCATGTGCTTTAAAGATGATTCGAATCTACCTCCTGAAATCTGTTTCCTGCAATTCTGCCTTGATTTCAAATCCTCTTCTTTGCCTTCCCTCAATATATTTGTGGACGAGAGTTATCATTTATAACTCTGCAGGTTTGTGAATTGCAGTGCCCTGAAGCTCCATTTTACAACTCGCTTTTTTGGGAGCTGGCCGCAAAAGCGCAGGATGGCTTCAGGCCCTGTTCTGGTTCCGGGGGGCAGGCTGAGCCTGTGGTTAATTCTTCTTCCTAATGGGAAAATAGAGTGACCTGTGCCCGTCCCAACACCAAGAGCTAGTCTCTCATTGGTTCCCCGTCTTCCCGTTCATCCTCAGGAAAAATTGCCACCTGTACGGAACAGGAGGTTAAAGGTGCTGATGCTCCAAGTAGGGAGATTGCTAGTAAAGTGGCTGGAATGGCGAACCCGAGCACAAGGAGATGATAAATGAGGTGCGTTTTAGAAACCTTTCCCCATCACACGGTGTACCATCTTCTGGGTTTCTCATGCATGTTTTCGATGTAGGAAGATGCCCTTGAACCTGGAGATTTGGGACCCATGCGATGGGTACCACGCAGTATTACTTTAAAGGGTCTGCGTTTGCTCACCCAACCTCACCAAACCTCTCAGCCCCAAGAGTGTCCACCCTTATGTCTCATCCAGCTGTGGGTCTACATATGGTCAATCCAGGTTGCATCACAGCCCCTGAATGAATTGTGTAAGAATTTCTCTCTCTTTCACTGTCTTTGTTTCATGGGTTTTTAAAAGTAGTTTATTTTTATAATGGGGTTAGCTGCTTTTCACTGCTGTGTTTATGCCGTTTTACACCCACTTGACTCACTTACAGAGAGATATCAATACATAGGTTTTAAGATTATTACTAGTCAGATATATTCTTGTGCGGTGAATAGGGCGTGTTGAGTCCAGTTCTCTGAGCAAGGAGTAGGTCTTGTCTATTACATATTGGGTTTATGGAACGGTATCTGAGCTAATTTGAAACCCTTGTTTTTTGTATCACCCCACCTCACCTTTCCCGTTTAGCAGCCATAGTGTGTTTTCTGCATGTGCGACTCTGTTCTGTTTTGTAATTCAGTTCAAGTGTAACGGTTTTTACATTCCCTCTATAAGTGATACCTTATGAGAAGTGTCCTTTTCTGTGTGACTTATTTCACTTAGAATCGTCGTACCTAAATCCACTCATCATGCTGCTACTAGCCTTATGCCATTGATTTCATGGCTGAGTGATATTCCATTGTACATAAGGACCACAACTTCTTTATCCATTTTTCTCTTTCCTGGGATATTTAAGGTGGAATGAAGTGGGGGTCCTTGTCAACAGAGCAGCCCTAAACTTTGGGCTGCTTGTGTTTTGCTGATTTTTCATTTTCCCAATTTATACCCCAATGAGTGGAAGTGCCCTATGCTCTCTAAGCTGTGTTTTTTAGATATTTCAGGACTCACCGTACACTTCTCCAGAGTGCCTGTTGGCAATTTACATCCCGCCCATCAGTGTAGCAAGGCTCCCATTTCTCCATGGCCTGTCCTGCATTTCTGGTTTTGACACTTTTTTCAGCATGGCCCTTTTGACCGATGGGAAGCGAGACTTCTTTGTAGCGCTGATTTGCCTTTCCAGGTTGCTTGGTTGGCCAAAAAGGGCGTATGCGTTTTTTCCTGAATATATTCAGCAAAAAACGCATACGCCATTTTTGGCCAAGGGCATCATTGTCAACGTTTTGCCGCTTTTCATGTGCTTTAAAGATGATTCGAATCTACCTCCTGAAATCTGTTTCCTACAATTCTGCCTTGATTTCAAATCCTCTTCTTTGCCTTCCCTCAATATATTTGTGGACGAGAGTTATCAATTATAACTCTGCAGGTTTTTGAATTGCAGTGCCCTGAAGCTCCATTTTACAACTCGCTTTTTTGGGAGCTGGCCGCAAAAGCGCAGGATGGCTTCAGGCCCTGTTCTGGTTCCGGGGGGCAGGCTGAGCCTGTGGTTAATTCTTCTTCCTGATGGGAAAATAGAGTGACCTGTGCCTGTCCCAACACCAAGAGCTAGTCTCTCATTGGTTCCCCGTCTTCCCGTTCATCCTCAGGACAAATTGCAACCTGTACGGAACAGGAGGTTAAAGGTGCTGATGCTCCAAGTAGGGAGATTGCTAATAAAGTGGCTGGAATGGCGAACCCGAGCACAAGGAGATGAGAAATGAGGTGCGTTGTAGAAACCTTTCCCCATCACACGGTGTACCATCTTCTGGGTTTCTCATGCATGTTTTCGATGTAGGAAGATGCCCTTGAACCTGGAGATTTGGGACCCATGCAATGGGTACCACGCAGTATTACTTTAAAGGGTCTGCGTTTCCTCACCCAACCTCACAAAACCTCTCAGACCCAAGAGCGTCCACCCTTATGTCTCATCCAGCTGTGGGTCTACATATGGTCAATCCAGGTTGCATCACAGCCCCTGAATGAATTGTGTAAGAATTTCTCTCTCTTTCAATGTCTTTGTTTCATGGGTTTTTAAAATTAATTTATTTTTATAATGGGGTTTAGCTGCTTTTCACTGCTGTGTTTATGCCGCTTTACACCCACTTGACACACTAGCAGAGAGATATCAATACATAGGTTTTAAGATTATTACTAGTCAGATATATTCTTCTGCGGTGAATAGGGCGTGTTGAGTCCAGTTCTCTGAGCAAGGAGTAGGTCTTGTCTACTACATATTGGGTTTATGGAACGGTATCTGAGCTAATTTGAAACCCTTGTTTTATGTATCACCCCACCTCACCTTTCCCGTTTAGCAGCCATAGTGTGTTTTCTGCATGTGCGACTCTGTTCTGTTTTGTAATTCAGTTCAAGTGTAACGGTTTTTACATTCCCTCTATAACTGATACCTTATGAGAAGTGTCCTTTTCTGTGTGACTTATTTCACTTAGAATCGTCGTACCTAAATCCACTCATCATGCTGCTACTAGCCTTATGCCATTGATTTCATGGCTGAGTGATATTCCATTGTACATAAGGACCACAACTTCTTTATCCATTTTTCTCTTTCCTGGGATATTTAAGGTGGAATGAAGTGGAGGTCCTTGTCAACAGAGCAGCCCTAAACTTTGGGCTGCTTGTGTTTTGCTGATTTTTCATTTTCCCAATTTATACCCCGATGAGTGGAAGTGCCCTATGCTCTCTAAGCTGTGTTTTTTAGATATTTCAGGACTCACCGTACACTTCTCCAGAGTGCCTGTTGGCAATTTACATCCCGCCCATCAGTGTAGCAAGGCTCCCATTTCTCCATGGCCTGTCCTGCATTTCTGGTTTTGACACTTTTTTCAGCATGGCCCTTTTGACCGATGGGAAGCGAGACTTCTTTGTAGCGCTGATTTGCCTTTCCAGGTTGCTTGGTTGGCCAAAAAGGGCGTATGCGTTTTTTCCTGAATATATTCAGGAAAAAACGCATACGCCCTTTTTGGCCAAGGGCATCATTGTCAACGTTTTGCCGCTTTTCATGTGCTTTAAAGATGATTCGAATCTACCTCCTGAAATCTGTTTCCTGCAATTCTGCCTTGATTTCAAATCCTCTTCTTTGCCTTCCCTCAATATATTTGTGGACGAGAGTTATCATTTATAACTCTGCAGGTTTTTGAATTGCAGTGCCCTGAAGCTCCATTTTACAACTCGCTTTTTTGGGAACTGGCCGCAAAACCGCAGGATGGCTTCAGGCCCTGTTCTGGTTCCGGGGGGCAGGCTGAGCCTGTGGTTAATTCTTCTTCCTGATGGGAAAATAGAGTGACCTGTGCCTGTCCCAACACCAAGAGCTAGTCTCTCATTGGTTCCCCGTCTTCCCGTTCATCCTCAGGAAAAATTGCAACCTGTACGGAACAGGAGGTTAAAGGTGCTGATGCTCCAAGTAGGGAGATTGCTAGTAAAGTGGCTGGAATGGCGAACCCGAGCACAAGGAGATGATAAATGAGGTGCGTTTTAGAAACCTTTCCCCATCACACGGTGTACCATCTTCTGGGTTTCTCATGCATGTTTTCGATGTAGGAAGATGCCCTTGAACCTGGAGATTTGGGACCCATGCGATGGGTACCACGCAGTATTACTTTAAAGGGTCTGCGTTTGCTCACCCAACCTCACCAAACCTCTCAGCCCCAAGAGTGTCCACCCTTATGTCTCATCCAGCTGTGGGTGTACATATGGTCAATCCAGGTTGCATCACAGCCCCTGAATGAATTGTGTAAGAATTTCTCTCTCTTTCACTGTCTTTGTTTCATGGGTTTTTAAAAGTAGTTTATTTTTATAATGGGGTTAGCTGCTTTTCACTGCTGTGTTTATGCCGCTTTACACCCACTTGACTCACTTACAGAGAGATATCAATACATAGGTTTTAAGATTATTACTAGTCAGATATATTCTTGTGCGGTGAATAGGGCGTGTTGAGTCCAGTTCTCTGAGCAAGGAGTAGGTCTTGTCTATTACATATTGGGTTTATGGAACGGTATCTGCGCTAATTTGAGACCCTTGTTTTTTGTATCACCCCACCTCACCTTTCCCGTTTAGCAGCCATAGTGTGTTTCTGCATGTGCGACTCTGTTCTGTTTTGTAATTCAGTTCAAGTGTAACGGTTTTTACATTCCCTCTATAACTGATACCTTATGAGAAGTGTCCTTTTCTGTGTGACTTATTTCACTTAGAATCGTCGTACCTAAATCCACTCATCATGCTGCTACTAGCCTTATGCCATTGATTTCATGGCTGAGTGATATTCCATTGTACATAAGGACCACAACTTCTTTATCCATTTTTCTCTTTCCTGGGATATTTAAGGTGGAATGAAGTGGAGGTCCTTGTCAACAGAGCAGCCCTAAACTTTGGGCTGCTTGTGTTTTGCTGATTTTTCATTTTCCCAATTTATACCCCAATGAGTGGAAGTGCCCTATGCTCTCTAAGCTGTGTTTTTTAGATATTTCAGGACTCACCGTACACTTCTCCAGAGTGCCTGTTGGCAATTTACATCCCGCCCATGAGTGTAGCAAGGCTCCCATTTCTCCATGGCCTGTCCTGCATTTCTGGTTTTGACACTTTTTTCAGAATGGCCCTTTTGACCGATGGGAAGCGAGACTTCTTTGTAGCGCTGATTTGCCTTTCCAGGTTGCTTGGTTGGCCAAAAAGGGCGTATGCGTTTTTTCCTGAATATATTCAGCAAAAAAACGCATACGCCCTTTTTGGCCAAGGGCATCATTGTCAACGTTTTGCCGCTTTTCATGTGCTTTAAAGATGATTCGAATCTACCTCCTGAAATCTGTTTCCTGCAATTCTGCCTTGATTTCAAATCCTCTTCTTTGCCTTCCCTCAATATATTTGTGGACGAGAGTTATCATTTATAACTCTGCAGGTTTGTGAATTGCAGTGCCCTGAAGCTCCATTTTACAACTCGCTTTTTTGGGAGCTGGCCGCAAAAGCGCAGGATGGCTTCAGGCCCTGTTCTGGTTCCGGGGGGCAGGCTGAGCCTGTGGTTAATTCTTCTTCCTGATGGGAAAATAGAGTGACCTGTGCCTGTCCCAACACCAAGAGCTAGTCTCTCATTGGTTCCCCGTCTTCCCGTTCATCCTCAGGACAAATTGCAACCTGTACGGAACAGGAGGTTAAAGGTGCTGATGCTCCAAGTAGGGAGATTGCTAGTAAAGTGGCTGGAATGGCGAACCCGAGCACAAGGAGATGATAAATGAGGTGCGTTTTAGAAACCTTTCCCCATCACACGGTGTACCATCTTCTGGGTTTCTCATGCATGTTTTCGATGTAGGAAGATGCCCTTGAACCTGGAGATTTGGGACCCATGCGATGGGTACCACGCAGTATTACTTTAAAGGGTCTGCGTTTGCTCACCCAACCTCACCAAACCTCTCAGCCCCAAGAGTGTCCAACCTTATGTCTCATCCAGCTGTGGGTCTACATATGGTCAATCCAGGTTGCATCACAGACCCTGAATGAATTGTGTAAGAATTTCTCTCTCTTTCACTGTCTTTGTTTCATGGGTTTTTAAAAGTAGTTTATTTTTATAATGGGGTTAGCTGCTTTTCACTGCTGTGTTTATGCCGCTTTACACCCACTTGACTCACTTACAGAGAGATATCAATACATAGGTTTTAAGATTATTACTAGTCAGATATATTCTTGTGCGGTGAATAGGGAGTGTTGAGTCCAGTTCTCTGAGCAAGGAGTAGGTCTTGTCTATTACATATTGGGTTTATGGAACGGTATCTGAGCTAATTTGAAACCCTTGTTTTTTGTATCACCCCACCTCACCTTTCCCGTTTAGCAGCCATAGTGTGTTTTCTGCATGTGCGACTCTGTTCTGTTTTGTAATTCAGTTCACGTGTAACGGTTTTTACATTCCCTCTATAAGTGATACCTTATGAGAAGTGTCCTTTTCTGTGTGACTTATTTCACTTAGAATTGTCGTACCTAAATCCACTCATCATGCTGCTACTAGCCTTATGCCATTGATTTCATGGCTGAGTGATATTCCATTGTACATAAGGACCACAACTTCTTTATCCATTTTTCTCTTTCCTGGGATATTTAAGGTGGAATGAAGTGGGGGTCCTTGTCAACAGAGCAGCCCTAAACTTTGGGCTGCTTGTGTTTTGCTGATTTTTCATTTTCCCAATTTATACCCCAATGAGTGGAAGTGCCCTATGCTCTCTAAGCTGTGTTTTTTAGATATTTCACGACTCACCGTACACTTCTCCAGAGTGCCTGTTGGCAATTTACATCCCGCCCATCAGTGTAGCAAGGCTCCCATTTCTCCATGGCCTGTCCTGCATTTCTGGTTTTGACACTTTTTTCAGCATGGCCCTTTGGACCGATGGGAAGCGAGACTTCTTTGTAGCGCTGATTTGCCTTTCCAGGTTGCTTGGTTGGCCAAAAAGGGCGTATGCGTTTTTTCCTGAATATATTCAGCAAAAAACGCATACGCCCTTTTTGGCCAAGGGCATCATTGTCACCGTTTTGCCGCTTTTCATGTGCTTTAAAGATGATTCGAATCTACCTCCTGAAATCTGTTTCCTGCAATTCTGCCTTGATTTCAAATCCTCTTCTTTGCCTTCCCTCAATATATTTGTGGACGAGAGTTATCATTTATAACTCTGCAGGTTTGTGAATTGCAGTGCCCTGAAGCTCCATTTTACAACTCGCTTTTTTGGGAGCTGGCCGCAAAAGCGCAGGATGGCTTCAGGCCCTGTTCTGGTTCCGGGGGGCAGGCTGAGCCTGTGGTTAATTCTTCTTCCTAATGGGAAAATAGAGTGACCTGTGCCTGTCCCAACACCAAGAGCTAGTCTCTCATTGGTTCCCCGTCTTCCCGTTCATCCTCAGGAAAAATTGCCACCTGTACGGAACAGGAGGTTAAAGGTGCTGATGCTCCAAGTAGGGAGATTGCTAGTAAAGTGGCTGGAATGGCGAACCCGAGCACAAGGAGATGATAAATGAGGTGCGTTTTAGAAACCTTTCCCCATCACACGGTGTACCATCTTCTGGGTTTCTCATGCATGTTTTCGATGTAGGAAGATGCCCTTGAACCTGGAGATTTGGGACCCATGCGATGGGTACCACGCAGTATTACTTTAAAGGGTCTGCGTTTGCTCACCCAACCTCACCAAACCTCTCAGCCCCAAGAGTGTCCACCCTTATGTCTCATCCAGCTGTGGGTCTACATATGGTCAATCCAGGTTGCATCACAGCCCCTGAATGAATTGTGTAAGAATTTCTCTCTCTTTCACTGTCTTTGTTTCATGGGTTTTTAAAAGTAGTTTATTTTTATAATGGGGTTAGCTGCTTTTCACTGCTGTGTTTATGCCGTTTTACACCCACTTGACTCACTTACAGAGAGATATCAATACATAGGTTTTAAGATTATTACTAGTCAGATATATTCTTGTGCGGTGAATAGGGCGTGTTGAGTCCAGTTCTCTGAGCAAGGAGTAGGTCTTGTCTATTACATATTGGGTTTATGGAACGGTATCTGAGCTAATTTGAAACCCTTGTTTTTTGTATCACCCCACCTCACCTTTCCCGTTTAGCAGCCATAGTGTGTTTTCTGCATGTGCGACTCTGTTCTGTTTTGTAATTCAGTTCAAGTGTAACGGTTTTTACATTCCCTCTATAAGTGATACCTTATGAGAAGTGTCCTTTTCTGTGTGACTTATTTCACTTAGAATCGTCGTACCTAAATCCACTCATCATGCTGCTACTAGCCTTATGCCATTGATTTCATGGCTGAGTGATATTCCATTGTACATAAGGACCACAACTTCTTTATCCATTTTTCTCTTTCCTGGGATATTTAAGGTGGAATGAAGTGGGGGTCCTTGTCAACAGAGCAGCCCTAAACTTTGGGCTGCTTGTGTTTTGCTGATTTTTCATTTTCCCAATTTATACCCCAATGAGTGGAAGTGCCCTATGCTCTCTAAGCTGTGTTTTTTAGATATTTCAGGACTCACCGTACACTTCTCCAGAGTGCCTGTTGGCAATTTACATCCCGCCCATCAGTGTAGCAAGGCTCCCATTTCTCCATGGCCTGTCCTGCATTTCTGGTTTTGACACTTTTTTCAGCATGGCCCTTTTGACCGATGGGAAGCGAGACTTCTTTGTAGCGCTGATTTGCCTTTCCAGGTTGCTTGGTTGGCCAAAAAGGGCGTATGCGTTTTTTCCTGAATATATTCAGCAAAAAACGCATACGCCATTTTTGGCCAAGGGCATCATTGTCAACGTTTTGCCGCTTTTCATGTGCTTTAAAGATGATTCGAATCTACCTCCTGAAATCTGTTTCCTACAATTCTGCCTTGATTTCAAATCCTCTTCTTTGCCTTCCCTCAATATATTTGTGGACGAGAGTTATCAATTATAACTCTGCAGGTTTTTGAATTGCAGTGCCCTGAAGCTCCATTTTACAACTCGCTTTTTTGGGAGCTGGCCGCAAAAGCGCAGGATGGCTTCAGGCCCTGTTCTGGTTCCGGGGGGCAGGCTGAGCCTGTGGTTAATTCTTCTTCCTGATGGGAAAATAGAGTGACCTGTGCCTGTCCCAACACCAAGAGCTAGTCTCTCATTGGTTCCCCGTCTTCCCGTTCATCCTCAGGACAAATTGCAACCTGTACGGAACAGGAGGTTAAAGGTGCTGATGCTCCAAGTAGGGAGATTGCTAATAAAGTGGCTGGAATGGCGAACCCGAGCACAAGGAGATGAGAAATGAGGTGCGTTGTAGAAACCTTTCCCCATCACACGGTGTACCATCTTCTGGGTTTCTCATGCATGTTTTCGATGTAGGAAGATGCCCTTGAACCTGGAGATTTGGGACCCATGCAATGGGTACCACGCAGTATTACTTTAAAGGGTCTGCGTTTCCTCACCCAACCTCACAAAACCTCTCAGACCCAAGAGCGTCCACCCTTATGTCTCATCCAGCTGTGGGTCTACATATGGTCAATCCAGGTTGCATCACAGCCCCTGAATGAATTGTGTAAGAATTTCTCTCTCTTTCAATGTCTTTGTTTCATGGGTTTTTAAAAGTAATTTATTTTTATAATGGGGTTTAGCTGCTTTTCACTGCTGTGTTTATGCCGCTTTACACCCACTTGACACACTAGCAGAGAGATATCAATACATAGGTTTTAAGATTATTACTAGTCAGATATATTCTTCTGCGGTGAATAGGGCGTGTTGAGTCCAGTTCTCTGAGCAAGGAGTAGGTTTTGTCTACTACATATTGGGTTTATGGAACGGTATCTGAGCTAATTTGAA
Source organism: Balaenoptera physalus (assembly GCF_965194825.1). NCBI lineage: Eukaryota > Metazoa > Chordata > Mammalia > Artiodactyla > Balaenopteridae > Balaenoptera > Balaenoptera physalus. Next base: position 1,055,516 of record NW_028126544.1, on the reverse strand, counting down.
ACCCTTGTTTTATGTATCACCCCACCTCACCTTTCCCGTTTAGCAGCCATAGTGTGTTTTCTGCATGTGCGACTCTGTTCTGTTTTGTAATTCAGTTCAAGTGTAACGGTTTTTACATTCCCTCTATAACTGATACCTTATGAGAAGTGTCCTTTTCTGTGTGACTTATTTCACTTAGAATCGTCGTACCTAAATCCACTCATCATGCTGCTACTAGCCTTATGCCATTGATTTCATGGCTGAGTGATATTCCATTGTACATAAGGACCACAACTTCTTTATCCATTTTTCTCTTTCCTGGGATATTTAAGGTGGAATGAAGTGGAGGTCCTTGTCAACAGAGCAGCCCTAAACTTTGGGCTGCTTGTGTTTTGCTGATTTTTCATTTTCCCAATTTATACCCCGATGAGTGGAAGTGCCCTATGCTCTCTAAGCTGTGTTTTTTAGATATTTCAGGACTCACCGTACACTTCTCCAGAGTGCCTGTTGGCAATTTACATCCCGCCCATCAGTGTAGCAAGGCTCCCATTTCTCCATGGCCTGTCCTGCATTTCTGGTTTTGACACTTTTTTCAGCATGGCCCTTTTGACCGATGGGAAGCGAGACTTCTTTGTAGCGCTGATTTGCCTTTCCAGGTTGCTTGGTTGGCCAAAAAGGGCGTATGCGTTTTTTCCTGAATATATTCAGGAAAAAACGCATACGCCCTTTTTGGCCAAGGGCATCATTGTCAACGTTTTGCCGCTTTTCATGTGCTTTAAAGATGATTCGAATCTACCTCCTGAAATCTGTTTCCTGCAATTCTGCCTTGATTTCAAATCCTCTTCTTTGCCTTCCCTCAATATATTTGTGGACGAGAGTTATCATTTATAACTCTGCAGGTTTTTGAATTGCAGTGCCCTGAAGCTCCATTTTACAACTCGCTTTTTTGGGAACTGGCCGCAAAACCGCAGGATGGCTTCAGGCCCTGTTCTGGTTCCGGGGGGCAGGCTGAGCCTGTGGTTAATTCTTCTTCCTGATGGGAAAATAGAGTGACCTGTGCCTGTCCCAACACCAAGAGCTAGTCTCTCATTGGTTCCCCGTCTTCCCGTTCATCCTCAGGAAAAATTGCAACCTGTACGGAACAGGAGGTTAAAGGTGCTGATGCTCCAAGTAGGGAGATTGCTAGTAAAGTGGCTGGAATGGCGAACCCGAGCACAAGGAGATGATAAATGAGGTGCGTTTTAGAAACCTTTCCCCATCACACGGTGTACCATCTTCTGGGTTTCTCATGCATGTTTTCGATGTAGGAAGATGCCCTTGAACCTGGAGATTTGGGACCCATGCGATGGGTACCACGCAGTATTACTTTAAAGGGTCTGCGTTTGCTCACCCAACCTCACCAAACCTCTCAGCCCCAAGAGTGTCCACCCTTATGTCTCATCCAGCTGTGGGTCTACATATGGTCAATCCAGGTTGCATCACAGCCCCTGAATGAATTGTGTAAGAATTTCTCTCTCTTTCACTGTCTTTGTTTCATGGGTTTTTAAAAGTAGTTTATTTTTATAATGGGGTTAGCTGCTTTTCACTGCTGTGTTTATGCCGCTTTACACCCACTTGACTCACTTACAGAGAGATATCAATACATAGGTTTTAAGATTATTACTAGTCAGATATATTCTTGTGCGGTGAATAGGGCGTGTTGAGTCCAGTTCTCTGAGCAAGGAGTAGGTCTTGTCTATTACATATTGGGTTTATGGAACGGTATCTGCGCTAATTTGAAACCCTTGTTTTTTGTATCACCCCACCTCACCTTTCCCGTTTAGCAGCCATAGTGTGTTTCTGCATGTGCGACTCTGTTCTGTTTTGTAATTCAGTTCAAGTGTAACGGTTTTTACATTCCCTCTATAACTGATACCTTATGAGAAGTGTCCTTTTCTGTGTGACTTATTTCACTTAGAATCGTCGTACCTAAATCCACTCATCATGCTGCTACTAGCCTTATGCCATTGATTTCATGGCTGAGTGATATTCCATTGTACATAAGGACCACAACTTCTTTATCCATTTTTCTCTTTCCTGGGATATTTAAGGTGGAATGAAGTGGAGGTCCTTGTCAACAGAGCAGCCCTAAACTTTGGGCTGCTTGTGTTTTGCTGATTTTTCATTTTCCCAATTTATACCCCAATGAGTGGAAGTGCCCTATGCTCTCTAAGCTGTGTTTTTTAGATATTTCAGGACTCACCGTACACTTCTCCAGAGAGCCTGTTGGCAATTTACATCCCGCCCATGAGTGTAGCAAGGCTCCCATTTCTCCATGGCCTGTCCTGCATTTCTGGTTTTGACACTTTTTTCAGAATGGCCCTTTTGACCGATGGGAAGCGAGACTTCTTTGTAGCGCTGATTTGCCTTTCCAGGTTGCTTGGTTGGCCAAAAAGGGCGTATGCGTTTTTTCCTGAATATATTCAGCAAAAAAACGCATACGCCCTTTTTGGCCAAGGGCATCATTGTCAACGTTTTGCCGCTTTTCATGTGCTTTAAAGATGATTCGAATCTACCTCCTGAAATCTGTTTCCTGCAATTCTGCCTTGATTTCAAATCCTCTTCTTTGCCTTCCCTCAATATATTTGTGGACGAGAGTTATCATTTATAACTCTGCAGGTTTGTGAATTGCAGTGCCCTGAAGCTCCATTTTACAACTCGCTTTTTTGGGAGCTGGCCGCAAAAGCGCAGGATGGCTTCAGGCCCTGTTCTGGTTCCGGGGGGCAGGCTGAGCCTGTGGTTAATTCTTCTTCCTGATGGGAAAATAGAGTGACCTGTGCCTGTCCCAACACCAAGAGCTAGTCTCTCATTGGTTCCCCGTCTTCCCGTTCATCCTCAGGACAAATTGCAACCTGTACGGAACAGGAGGTTAAAGGTGCTGATGCTCCAAGTAGGGAGATTGCTAGTAAAGTGGCTGGAATGGCGAACCCGAGCACAAGGAGATGATAAATGAGGTGCGTTTTAGAAACCTTTCCCCATCACACGGTGTACCATCTTCTGGGTTTCTCATGCATGTTTTCGATGTAGGAAGATGCCCTTGAACCTGGAGATTTGGGACCCATGCGATGGGTACCACGCAGTATTACTTTAAAGGGTCTGCGTTTGCTCACCCAACCTCACCAAACCTCTCAGCCCCAAGAGTGTCCACCCTTATGTCTCATCCAGCTGTGGGTCTACATATGGTCAATCCAGGTTGCATCACAGCCCCTGAATGAATTGTGTAAGAATTTCTCTCTCTTTCACTGTCTGTTTCATGGGTTTTTAAAAGTAGTTTATTTTTATAATGGGGTTAGCTGCTTTTCACTGCTGTGTTTATGCCGCTTTACACCCACTTGACTCACTTACAGAGAGATATCAATATATAGGTTTTAAGATTATTACTAGTCAGATATATTCTTGTGCGGTGAATAGGGCGTGTTGAGTCCAGTTCTCTGAGCAAGGAGTAGGTCTTGTCTATTACATATTGGGTTTATGGAACGGTATCTGAGCTAATTTGAAACCCTTGTTTTTTGTATCACCCCACCTCACCTTTCCCGTTTAGCAGCCATAGTGTGTTTTCTGCATGTGCGACTCTGTTCTGTTTTGTAATTCAGTTCAAGTGTAACGGTTTTTACGTTCCCTCTATAAGTGATACCGTATGAGAAGTGTCCTTTTCTGTGTGACTTATTTCACTTAGAATTGTCGTACCTAAATCCACTCATCATGCTGCTACTAGCCTTATGCCATTGATTTCATGGCTGAGTGATATTCCATTGTACAAAAGGACCACAACTTCTTTATCCATTTTTCTCTTTCCTGGGATATTTAAGGTGGAATGAAGTGGAGGTCCTTGTCAACAGAGCAGCCCTAAACTTTGGGCTGCTTGTGTTTTGCTGATTTTTCATTTTCCCAATTTATACCCCAATGAGTGGAAGTGCCCTATGCTCTCTAAGCTGTGTTTTTTAGATATTTCAGGACTCACCGTACACTTCTCCAGAGTGCCTGTTGGCAATTTACATCCCGCCCATCAGTGTAGCAAGGCTCCCATTTCTCCATGGCCTGTCCTGCATTTCTGGTTTTGACACTTTTTTCAGAATGGCCCTTTTGACCGATGGGAAGCGAGACTTCTTTGTAGCGCTGATTTGCCTTTCCAGGTTGCTTGGTTGGCCAAAAAGGGCGTATGCGTTTTTTCCTGAATATATTCAGCAAAAAAACGCATACGCCCTTTTTGGACAAGGGCATCATTGTCAACGTTTTGCCGCTTTTCATGTGCTTTAAAGATGATTCGAATCTACCTCCTGAAATCTGTTTCCTACAATTCTGCCTTGATTTCAAATCCTCTTCTTTGCCTTCCCTCAATATATTTGTGGACAAGAGTTATCATTTATAACTCTGCAGGTTTGTGAATTGCAGTGCCCTGAAGCTCCATTTTACAACTCGCTTTTTTGGGAGCTGGCCGCAAAAGCGCAGGATGGCTTCAGGCCCTGTTCTGGTTCCGGGGGGCAGGCTGAGCCTGTGGTTAATTCTTCTTCCTGATGGGAAAATAGAGTGACCTGTGCCTGTCCCAACACCAAGAGCTAGTCTCTCATTGGTTTCCCGTCTTCCCGTTCATCCTCAGGACAAATTGCAACCTGTATGGAACAGGAGGTTAAAGGTGCTGATGCTCCAAGTAGGGAGATTGCTAGTAAAGTGGCTGGAATGGCGAACCCGAGCACAAGGAGATGATAAATGAGGTGCGTTTTAGAAACCTTTCCCCATCACACGGTGTACCATCTTCTGGGTTTCTCATGCATGTTTTCGATGTAGGAAGATGCCCTTGAACCTGGAGATTTGGGACCCATGCGATGGGTACCACGCAGTATTACTTTAAAGGGTCTGCGTTTGCTCACCCAACCTCACCAAACCTCTCAGCCCCAAGAGTGTCCAACCTTATGTCTCATCCAGCTGTGGGTCTACATATGGTCAATCCAGGTTGCATCACAGCCCCTGAATGAATTGTGTAAGAATTTCTCTCTCTTTCACTGTCTGTGTTTCATGGGTTTTTAAAAGTAGTTTATTTTTATAATGGGGTTAGCTGCTTTTCACTGCTGTGTTTATGCCGCTTTACACCCACTTGACTCACTTACAGAGAGATATCAATACATAGGTTTTAAGATTATTACTAGTCAGATATATTCTTGTGCGGTGAATAGGGAGTGTTGAGTCCAGTTCTCTGAGCAAGGAGTAGGTCTTGTCTATTACATATTGGGTTTATGGAACGGTATCTGAGCTAATTTGAAACCCTTGTTTTTTGTATCACCCCACCTCACCTTTCCCGTTTAGCAGCCATAGTGTGTTTTCTGCATGTGCGACTCTGTTCTGTTTTGTAATTCAGTTCACGTGTAACGGTTTTTACATTCCCTCTGTAAGTGATACCTTATGAGAAGTGTCCTTTTCTGTGTGACTTATTTCACTTAGAATTGTCGTACCTAAATCCACTCATCATGCTGCTACTAGCCTTATGCCATTGATTTCATGGCTGAGTGATATTCCATTGTACATAAGGACCACAACTTCTTTATCCATTTTTCTCTTTCCTGGGATATTTAAGGTGGAATGAAGTGGGGGTCCTTGTCAACAGAGCAGCCCTAAACTTTGGGCTGCTTGTGTTTTGCTGATTTTTCATTTTCCCAATTTATACCCCAATGAGTGGAAGTGCCCTATGCTCTCTAAGCTGTGTTTTTTAGATATTTCACGACTCACCGTACACTTCTCCAGAGTGCCTGTTGGCAATTTACATCCCGCCCATCAGTGTAGCAAGGCTCCCATTTCTCCATGGCCTGTCCTGCATTTCTGGTTTTGACACTTTTTTCAGCATGGCCCTTTTGACCGATGGGAAGCGAGACTTCTTTGTAGCGCTGATTTGCCTTTCCAGGTTGCTTGGTTGGCCAAAAAGGGCGTATGCGTTTTTTCCTGAATATATTCAGCAAAAAAACGCATACGCCCTTTTTGGCCAAGGGCATCATTGTCAACGTTTTGCCGCTTTTCATGTGCTTTAAAGATGATTCGAATCTACCTCCTGAAATCTGTTTCCTGCAATTCTGCCTTGATTTCAAATCCTCTTCTTTGCCTTCCCTCAATATATTTGTGGACGAGAGTTATCATTTATAACTCTGCAGGTTTTTGAATTGCAGTGCCCTGAAGCTCCATTTTACAACTCGCTTTTTTGGGAACTGGCCGCAAAACCGCAGGATGGCTTCAGGCCCTGTTCTGGTTCCGGGGGGCAGGCTGAGCCTGTGGTTAATTCTTCTTCCTGATGGGAAAATAGAGTGACCTGTGCCCGTCCCAACACCAAGAGCTAGTCTTTCATTGGTTCCCCGTCTTCCCGTTCATCCTCAGGACAAATTGCAACCTGTACGGAACAGGAGGTTAAAGGTGCTGATGCTCCAAGTAGGGAGATTGCTAATAAAGTGGCTGGAATGGCGAACCCGAGCACAAGGAGATGAGAAATGAGGTGCGTTGTAGAAACCTTTCCCCATCACACGGTGTACCATCTTCTGGGTTTCTCATGCATGTTTTCGATGTAGGAAGATGCCCTTGAACCTGGAGATTTGGGACCCATGCGATGGGTACCACGCAGTATTACTTTAAAGGGTCTGCGTTTGCTCACCCAACCTCACCAAACCTCTCAGCCCCAAGAGTGTCCACCCTTATGTCTCATCCAGCTGTGGGTCTACATATGGTCAATGCAGGTTGCATCACAGCCCCTGAATGAATTGTGTAAGAATTTCTCTCTCTTTCACTGTCTTTGTTTCATGGGTTTTTAAAAGTAATTTATTTTTATAATTGGGTTAGCTGCTTTTCACTGCTGTGTTTATGCCGCTTTACACCAACTTCACTCACTTACAGAGAGATATCAATACATAGGTTTTAAGATTATTAATAGTCAGATATATTCTTGTGCGGTGAATAGGGCGTGTTGAGTCCAGTTCTCTGAGCAAGGAGTAGGTCTTGTCTATTACATATTGGGTTTATGGAACGGTATCTGAGCTAATTTGAAACCCTTGTTTTATGTATCACCCCACCTCACCTTTCCCGTTTAGCAGCCATAGTGTGTTTTCTGCATGTGCGACTCTGTTCTGTTTTGTAATTCAGTTCAAGTGTAACGGTTTTTACATTCCCTCTATAACTGATACCTTATGAGAAGTGTCCTTTTCTGTGTGACTTATTTCACTTAGAATCGTCGTACCTAAATCCACTCATCATGCTGCTACTAGCCTTATGCCATTGATTTCATGGCTGAGTGATATTCCATTGTACATAAGGACCACAACTTCTTTATCCATTTTTCTCTTTCCTGGGATATTTAAGGTGGAATGAAGTGGAGGTCCTTGTCAACAGAGCAGCCCTAAACTTTGGGCTGCTTGTGTTTTGCTGATTTTTCATTTTCCCAATTTATACCCCGATGAGTGGAAGTGCCCTATGCTCTCTAAGTTGTGTTTTTTAGATATTTCAGGACTCACCGTACACTTCTCCAGAGTGCCTGTTGGCAATTTACATCCCGCCCATCAGTGTAGCAAGGCTCCCATTTCTCCATGGCCTGTCCTGCATTTCTGGTTTTGACACTTTTTTCAGCATGGCCCTTTGGACCGATGGGAAGCGAGACTTCTTTGTAGCGCTGATTTGCCTTTCCAGGTTGCTTGGTTGGCCAAAAAGGGCGTATGCGTTTTTTCCTGAATATATTCAGCAAAAAACGCATACGCCCTTTTTGGCCAAGGGCATCATTGTCACCGTTTTGCCGCTTTTCATGTGCTTTAAAGATGATTCGAATCTACCTCCTGAAATCTGTTTCCTGCAATTCTGCCTTGATTTCAAATCCTCTTCTTTGCCTTCCCTCAATATATTTGTGGACGAGAGTTATCATTTATAACTCTGCAGGTTTGTGAATTGCAGTGCCCTGAAGCTCCATTTTACAACTCGCTTTTTTGGGAGCTGGCCGCAAAAGCGCAGGATGGCTTCAGGCCCTGTTCTGGTTCCGGGGGGCAGGCTGAGCCTGTGGTTAATTCTTCTTCCTAATGGGAAAATAGAGTGACCTGTGCCCGTCCCAACACCAAGAGCTAGTCTCTCATTGGTTCCCCGTCTTCCCGTTCATCCTCAGGACAAATTGCAACCTGTACGGAACAGGAGGTTAAAGGTGCTGATGCTCCAAGTAGGGAGATTGCTAATAAAGTGGCTGGAATGGCGAACCCGAGCACAAGGAGATGAGAAATGAGGTGCGTTGTAGAAACCTTTCCCCATCACACGGTGTACCATCTTCTGGGTTTCTCATGCATGTTTTCGATGTAGGAAGATGCCCTTGAACCTGGAGATTTGGGACCCATGCGATGGGTACCACGCAGTATTACTTTAAAGGGTCTGCGTTTGCTCACCCAACCTCACCAAACCTCTCAGCCCCAAGAGTGTCCACCCTTATGTCTCATCCAGCTGTGGGTCTACATATGGTCAATCCAGGTTGCATCACAGCCCCTGAATGAATTGTGTAAGAATTTCTCTCTCTTTCACTGTCTTTGTTTCATGGGTTTTTAAAAGTAGTTTATTTTTATAATGGGGTTTAGCTGCTTTTCACTGCTGTGTTTATGCCGCTTTACACCCACTTGACACACTAACAGAGAGATATCAATACATAGGTTTTAAGATTATTACTAGTCAGATATATTCTTGTGCGGTGAATAGGGCGTGTTGAGTCCAGTTCTCTGAGCAAGGAGTAGGTCTTGTCTATTACATATTGGGTTTATGGAACGGTATCTGAGCTAATTTGAAACCCTTGTTTTATGTATCACCCCACCTCACCTTTCCCGTTTAGCAGCCATAGTGTGTTTTCTGCATGTGCGACTCTGTTCTGTTTTGTAATTCAGTTCAAGTGTAACGGTTTTTACGTTCCCTCTATAAGTGATACCTTATGAGAAGTGTCCTTTTCTGTGTGACTTATTTCACTTAGAATTGTCGTACCTAAATCCACTCATCATGCTGCTACTAGCCTTATGCCATTGATTTCATGGCTGAGTGATATTCCATTGTACATAAGGACCACAACTTCTTTATCCATTTTTCTCTTTCCTGGGATATTTAAGGTGGAATGAAGTGGAGGTCCTTGTCAACAGAGCAGCCCTAAACTTTGGGCTGCTTGTGTTTTGCTGATTTTTCATTTTCCCAATTTATACCCCGATGAGTGGAAGTGCCCTATGCTCTCTAAGCTGTGTTTTTTAGATATTTCAGGACTCACCGTACACTTCTCCAGAGTGCCTGTTGGCAATTTACATCCCGCCCATCAGTGTAGCAAGGCTCCCATTTCTCCATGGCCTGTCCTGCATTTCTGGTTTTGACACTTTTTTCAGCATGGCCCTTTTGACCGATGGGAAGCGAGACTTCTTTGTAGCGCTGATTTGCCTTTCCAGGTTGCTTGGTTGGCCAAAAAGGGCGTATGCGTTTTTTCCTGAATATATTCAGCAAAAAAACGCATACGCCCTTTTTGGCCAAGGGCATCATTGTCAACGTTTTGCCGCTTTTCATGTGCTTTAAAGATGATTCGAATCTACCTCCTGAAATCTGTTTCCTGCAATTCTGCCTTGATTTCAAATCCTCTTCTTTGCCTTCCCTCAATATATTTGTGGACGAGAGTTATCATTTATAACTCTGCAGGTTTGTGAATTGCAGTGCCCTGAAGCTCCATTTTACAACTCGCTTTTTTGGGAGCTGGCCGCAAAAGCGCAGGATGGCTTCAGGCCCTGTTCTGGTTCCGGGGGGCAGGCTGAGCCTGTGGTTAATTCTTCTTCCTAATGGGAAAATAGAGTGACCTGTGCCCGTCCCAACACTAAGAGCTAGTCTCTCATTGGTTCCCCGTCTTCCCGTTCATCCTCAGGACAAATTGCAACCTGTACGGAACAGGAGGTTAAAGGTGCTGATGCTCCAAGTAGGGAGATTGCTAATAAAGTGGCTGGAATGGCAAACCCGAGCACAAGGAGATGAGAAATGAGGTGCGTTGTAGAAACCTTTCCCCATCACACGGTGTACCATCTTCTGGGTTTCTCATGCATGTTTTCGATGTAGGAAGATGCCCTTGAACCTGGAGATTTGGGACCCATGCGATGGGTACCACGCAGTATTACTTTAAAGGGTCTGCGTTTGCTCACCCAACCTCACCAAACCTCTCAGCCCCAAGAGTGTCCACCCTTATGTCTCATCCAGCTGTGGGTCTACATATGGTCAATCCAGGTTGCATCACAGCCCCTGAATGAATTGTGTAAGAATTTCTCTCTCTTTCACTGTCTTTGTTTCATGGGTTTTTAAAAGTAGTTTATTTTTATAATGGGGTTAGCTGCTTTTCACTGCTGTGTTTATGCCGTTTTACACCCACTTGACTCACTTACAGAGAGATATCAATACATAGGTTTTAAGATTATTACTAGTCAGATATATTCTTGTGCGGTGAATAGGGAGTGTTGAGTCCAGTTCTCTGAGCAAGGAGTAGGTCTTGTCTATTACATATTGGGTTTATGGAACGGTATCTGAGCTAATTTGAAACCCTTGTTTTTTGTATCACCCCACCTCACCTTTCCCGTTTAGCAGCCATAGTGTGTTTTCTGCATGTGCGACTCTGTTCTGTTTTGTAATTCAGTTCAAGTGTAACGGTTTTTACATTCCCTCTATAAGTGATACCTTATGAGAAGTGTCCTTTTCTGTGTGACTTATTTCACTTAGAATTGTCGTACCTAAATCCACTCATCATGCTGCTACTAGCCTTATGCCATTGATTTCATGGCTGAGTGATATTCCATTGTACATAAGGACCACAACTTCTTTATCCATTTTTCTCTTTCCTGGGATATTTAAGGTGGAATGAAGTGGGGGTCCTTGTCAACAGAGCAGCCCTAAACTTTGGGCTGCTTGTGTTTTGCTGATTTTTCATTTTCCCAATTTATACCCCAATGAGTGGAAGTGCCCTATGCTCTCTAAGCTGTGTTTTTTAGATATTTCAGGACTCACCGTACACTTCTCCAGAGTGCCTGTTGGCAATTTACATCCCGCCCATCAGTGTAGCAAGGCTCCCATTTCTCCATGGCCTGTCCTGCATTTCTGGTTTTGACACTTTTTTCAGCATGGCCCTTTTGACCGATGGGAAGCGAGACTTCTTTGTAACGCTGATTTGCCTTTCCAGGTTGCTTGGTTGGCCAAAAAGGGCGTATGCGTTTTTTCCTGAATATATTCAGCAAAAAACGCATACGCCATTTTTGGCCAAGGGCATCATTGTCAACGTTTTGCCGCTTTTCATGTGCTTTAAAGATGATTCGAATCTACCTCCTGAAATCTGTTTCCTACAATTCTGCCTTGATTTCAAATCCTCTTCTTTGCCTTCCCTCAATATATTTGTGGACGAGAGTTATCAATTATAACTCTGCAGGTTTGTGAATTGCAGTGCCCTGAAGCTCCATTTTACAACTCGCTTTTTTGGGAGCTGGCCGCAAAAGCGCAGGATGGCTTCAGGCCCTGTTCTGGTTCCGGGGGGCAGGCTGAGCCTGTGGTTAATTCTTCTTCCTGATGGGAAAATAGAGTGACCTGTGCCTGTCCCAACACCAAGAGCTAGTCTCTCATTGGTTCCCCGTCTTCCCGTTCATCCTCAGGACAAATTGCAACCTGTACGGAACAGGAGGTTAAAGGTGCTGATGCTCCAAGTAGGGAGATTGCTAATAAAGTGGCTGGAATGGCGAACCCGAGCACAAGGAGATGAGAAATGAGGTGCGTTGTAGAAACCTTTCCCCATCACACGGTGTACCATCTTCTGGGTTTCTCATGCATGTTTTCGATGTAGGAAGATGCCCTTGAACCTGGAGATTTGGGACCCATGCAATGGGTACCACGCAGTATTACTTTAAAGGGTCTGCGTTTCCTCACCCAACCTCACAAAACCTCTCAGACCCAAGAGGGTCCACCCTTATGTCTCATCCAGCTGTGGGTCTACATATGGTCAATCCAGGTTGCATCACAGCCCCTGAATGAATTGTGTAAGAATTTCTCTCTCTTTCAATGTCTTTGTTTCATGGGTTTTTAAAAGTAATTTATTTTTATAATGGGGTTTAGCTGCTTTTCACTGCTGTGTTTATGCCGCTTTACACCCACTTGACACACTAGCAGAGAGATATCAATACATAGGTTTTAAGATTATTACTAGTCAGATATATTCTTCTGCGGTGAATAGGGCGTGTTGAGTCCAGTTCTCTGAGCAAGGAGTAGGTCTTGTCTACTACATATTGGGTTTATGGAACGGTATCTGAGCTAATTTGAAACCCTTGTTTTATGTATCACCCCACCTCACCTTTCCCGTTTAGCAGCCATAGTGTGTTTTCTGCATGTGCGACTCTGTTCTGTTTTGTAATTCAGTTCAAGTGTAACGGTTTTTACGTTCCCTCTATAAGTGATACCTTATGAGAAGTGTCCTTTTCTGTGTGACTTATTTCACTTAGAATCGTCGTACCTAAATCCACTCATCATGCTGCTACTAGCCTTATGCCATTGATTTCATGGCTGAGTGATATTCCATTGTACATAAGGACCACAACTTCTTTATCCATTTTTCTCTTTCCTGGGATATTTAAGGTGGAATGAAGTGGAGGTCCTTGTCAACAGAGCAGCCCTAAACTTTGGGCTGCTTGTGTTTTGCTGATTTTTCATTTTCCCAATTTATACCCCGATGAGTGGAAGTGCCCTATGCTCTCTAAGCTGTGTTTTTTAGATATTTCAGGACTCACTGTACACTTCTCCAGAGTGCCTGTTGGCAATTTACATCCCGCCCATCAGTGTAGCAAGGCTCCCATTTCTCCATGGCCTGTCCTGCATTTCTGGTTTTGACACTTTTTTCAGCATGGCCCTTTTGACCGATGGGAAGCGAGACTTCTTTGTAGCGCTGATTTGCCTTTCCAGGTTGCTTGGTTGGCCAAAAAGGGCGTATGCGTTTTTTCCTGAATATATTCAGGAAAAAACGCATACGCCCTTTTTGGCCAAGGGCATCATTGTCAACGTTTTGCCGCTTTTCATGTGCTTTAAAGATGATTCGAATCTACCTCCTGAAATCTGTTTCCTGCAATTCTGCCTTGATTTCAAATCCTCTTCTTTGCCTTCCCTCAATATATTTGTGGACGAGAGTTATCATTTATAACTCTGCAGGTTTGTGAATTGCAGTGCCCTGAAGCTCCATTTTACAACTCGCTTTTTTGGGAACTGGCCGCAAAACCGCAGGATGGCTTCAGGCCCTGTTCTGGTTCCGGGGGGCAGGCTGAGCCTGTGGTTAATTCTTCTTCCTGATGGGAAAATAGAGTGACCTGTGCCCGTCCCAACACCAAGAGCTAGTCTCTCATTGGTTCCCCGTCTTCCCGTTCATCCTCAGGAAAAATTGCCACCTGTACGGAACAGGAGGTTAAAGGTGCTGATGCTCCAAGTAGGGAGATTGCTAGTAAAGTGGCTGGAATGGCGAACCCGAGCACAAGGAGATGATAAATGAGGTGCGTTTTAGAAACCTTTCCCCATCACACGGTGTACCATCTTCTGGGTTTCTCATGCATGTTTTCGATGTAGGAAGATGCCCTTGAACCTGGAGATTTGAGACCCATGCGATGGGTACCACGCAGTATTACTTTAAAGGGTCTGCGTTTGCTCACCCAACCTCACCAAACCTCTCAGCCCCAAGAGTGTCCACCCTTATGTCTCATCCAGCTGTGGGTCTACATATGGTCAATCCAGGTTGCATCACAGCCCCTGAATGAATTGTGTAAGAATTTCTCTCTCTTTCACTGTCTTTGTTTCATGGGTTTTTAAAAGTAGTTTATTTTTATAATGGGGTTAGCTGCTTTTCACTGCTGTGTTTATGCCGCTTTACACCCACTTGACTCACTTACAGAGAGATATCAATACATAGGTTTTAAGATTATTACTAGTCAGATATATTCTTGTGCGGTGAATAGGGCGTGTTGAGTCCAGTTCTCTGAGCAAGGAGTAGGTCTTGTCTATTACATATTGGGTTTATGGAACGGTATCTGAGCTAATTTGAAACCCTTGTTTTTTGTATCACCCCACCTCACCTTTCCCGTTTAGCAGCCATAGTGTGTTTCTGCATGTGCGACTCTGATCTGTTTTGTAATTCAGTTCAAGTGTAACGGTTTTTACATTCCCTCTATAACTGATACCTTATGAGAAGTGTCCTTTTCTGTGTGACTTATTTCACTTAGAATCGTCGTACCTAAATCCACTCATCATGCTGCTACTAGCCTTATGCCATTGATTTCATGGCTGAGTGATATTCCATTGTACATAAGGACCACAACTTCTTTATCCATTTTTCTCTTTCCTGGGATATTTAAGGTGGAATGAAGTGGAGGTCCTTGTCAACAGAGCAGCCCTAAACTTTGGGCTGCTTGTGTTTTGCTGATTTTTCATTTTCCCAATTTATACCCCGATGAGTGGAAGTGCCCTATGCTCTCTAAGCTGTGTTTTTTAGATATTTCAGGACTCACCGTACACTTCTCCAGAGTGCCTGTTGGCAATTTACATCCCGCCCATCAGTGTAGCAAGGCTCCCATTTCTCCATGGCCTGTCCTGCATTTCTGGTTTTGACACTTTTTTCAGCATGGCCCTTTTGACCGATGGGAAGCGAGACTTCTTTGTAGCGCTGATTTGCCTTTCCAGGTTGCTTGGTTGGCCAAAAAGGGCGTATGCGTTTTTTCCTGAATATATTCAGGAAAAAACGCATACGCCCTTTTTGGCCAAGGGCATCATTGTCAACGTTTTGCCGCTTTTCATGTGCTTTAAAGATGATTCGAATCTACCTCCTGAAATCTGTTTCCTGCAATTCTGCCTTGATTTCAAATCCTCTTCTTTGCCTTCCCTCAATATATTTGTGGACGAGAGTTATCATTTATAACTCTGCAGGTTTTTGAATTGCAGTGCCCTGAAGCTCCATTTTACAACTCGCTTTTTTGGGAACTGGCCGCAAAACCGCAGGATGGCTTCAGGCCCTGTTCTGGTTCCGGGGGGCAGGCTGAGCCTGTGGTTAATTCTTCTTCCTGATGGGAAAATAGAGTGACCTGTGCCCGTCCCAACACCAAGAGCTAGTCTCTCATTGGTTCCCCGTCTTCCCGTTCATCCTCAGGAAAAATTGCAACCTGTACGGAACAGGAGGTTAAAGGTGCTGATGCTCCAAGTAGGGAGATTGCTAGTAAAGTGGCTGGAATGGCGAACCCGAGCACAAGGAGATGATAAATGAGGTGCGTTTTAGAAACCTTTCCCCATCACACGGTGTACCATCTTCTGGCTTTCTCATGCATGTTTTCGATGTAGGAAGATGCCCTTGAACCTGGAGATTTGGGACCCATGCGATGGGTACCACGCAGTATTACTTTAAAGGGTCTGCGTTTGCTCACCCAACCTCACCAAACCTCTCAGCCCCAAGAGTGTCCACCCTTATGTCTCATCCACCTGTGGGTCTACATATGGTCAATCCAGGTTGCATCACAGCCCCTGAATGAATTGTGTAAGAATTTCTCTCTCTTTCACTGTCTGTTTCATGGGTTTTTAAAAGTAGTTTATTTTTATAATGGGGTTAGCTGCTTTTCACTGCTGTGTTTATGCCGCTTTACACCCACTTGACTCACTTACAGAGAGATATCAATACATAGGTTTTAAGATTATTACTAGTCAGATATATTCTTGTGCGGTGAATAGGGCGTGTTGAGTCCAGTTCTCTGAGCAAGGAGTAGGTCTTGTCTATTACATATTGGGTTTATGGAACGGTATCTGAGCTAATTTGAAACCCTTGTTTTTTGTATCACCCCACCTCACCTTTCCCGTTTAGCAGCCATAGTGTGTTTTCTGCATGTGCGACTCTGTTCTGTTTTGTAATTCAGTTCAAGTGTAACGGTTTTTACGTTCCCTCTATAAGTGATACCGTATGAGAAGTGTCCTTTTCTGTGTGACTTATTTCACTTAGAATTGTCGTACCTAAATCCACTCATCATGCTGCTACTAGCCTTATGCCATTGATTTCATGGCTGAGTGATATTCCATTGTACATAAGGACCACAACTTCTTTATCCATTTTTCTCTTTCCTGGGATATTTAAGGTGGAATGAAGTGGGGGTCCTTGTCAACAGAGCAGCCCTAAACTTTGGGCTGCTTGTGTTTTGCTGATTTTTCATTTTCCCAATTTATACCCCAATGAGTGGAAGTGCCCTATGCTCTCTAAGCTGTGTTTTTTAGATATTTCAGGACTCACCGTACACTTCTCCAGAGTGCCTGTTGGCAATTTACATCCCGCCCATCAGTGTAGCAAGGCTCCCATTTCTCCATGGCCTGTCCTGCATTTCTGGTTTTGACACTTTTTTCAGCATGGCCCTTTTGACCGATGGGAAGCGAGACTTCTTTGTAGCGCTGATTTGCCTTTCCAGGTTGCTTGGTTGGCCAAAAAGGGCGTATGCGTTTTTTCCTGAATATATTCAGCAAAAAACGCATACGCCATTTTTGGCCAAGGGCATCATTGTCAACGTTTTGCCGCTTTTCATGTGCTTTAAAGATGATTCGAATCTACCTCCTGAAATCTGTTTCCTACAATTCTGCCTTGATTTCAAATCCTCTTCTTTGCCTTCCCTCAATATATTTGTGGACGAGAGTTATCAATTATAACTCTGCAGGTTTTTGAATTGCAGTGCCCTGAAGCTCCATTTTACAACTCGCTTTTTTGGGAGCTGGCCGCAAAAGCGCAGGATGGCTTCAGGCCCTGTTCTGGTTCCGGGGGGCAGGCTGAGCCTGTGGTTAATTCTTCTTCCTGATGGGAAAATAGAGTGACCTGTGCCTGTCCCAACACCAAGAGCTAGTCTCTCATTGGTTCCCCGTCTTCCCGTTCATCCTCAGGACAAATTGCAACCTGTACGGAACAGGAGGTTAAAGGTGCTGATGCTCCAAGTAGGGAGATTGCTAATAAAGTGGCTGGAATGGCGAACCCGAGCACAAGGAGATGAGAAATGAGGTGTGTTGTAGAAACCTTTCCCCATCACACGGTGTACCATCTTCTGGATTTCTCATGCATGTTTTCGATGTAGGAAGATGCCCTTGAACCTGGAGATTTGGGACCCATGCAATGGGTACCACGCAGTATTACTTTAAAGGGTCTGCGTTTCCTCACCCAACCTCACAAAACCTCTCAGACCCAAGAGGGTCCACCCTTATGTCTCATCCAGCTGTGGGTCTACATATGGTCAATCCAGGTTGCATCACAGCCCCTGAATGAATTGTGTAAGAATTTCTCTCTCTTTCAATGTCTTTGTTTCATGGGTTTTTAAAAGTAATTTATTTTTATAATGGGGTTTAGCTGCTTTTCACTGCTGTGTTTATGCCGCTTTACACCCACTTGACACACTAGCAGAGAGATATCAATACATAGGTTTTAAGATTATTACTAGTCAGATATATTCTTCTGCGGTGAATAGGGCGTGTTGAGTCCAGTTCTCTGAGCAAGGAGTAGGTCTTGTCTACTACATACTGGGTTTATGGAACGGTATCTGAGCTAATTTGAAACCCTTGTTTTATGTATCACCCCACCTCACCTTTCCCGTTTAGCAGCCATAGTGTGTTTTCTGCATGTGCGACTCTGTTCTGTTTTGTAATTCAGTTCAAGTGTAACGGTTTTTACATTCCCTCTATAACTGATACCTTATGAGAAGTGTCCTTTTCTGTGTGACTTATTTCACTTAGAATCGTCGTACCTAAATCCACTCATCATGCTGCTACTAGCCTTATGCCATTGATTTCATGGCTGAGTGATATTCCATTGTACATAAGGACCACAACTTCTTTATCCATTTTTCTCTTTCCTGGGATATTTAAGGTGGAATGAAGTGGAGGTCCTTGTCAACAGAGCAGCCCTAAACTTTGGGCTGCTTGTGTTTTGCTGATTTTTCATTTTCCCAATTTATACCCCGATGAGTGGAAGTGCCCTATGCTCTCTAAGCTGTGTTTTTTAGATATTTCAGGACTCACCGTACACTTCTCCAGAGTGCCTGTTGGCAATTTACATCCCGCCCATCAGTGTAGCAAGGCTCCCATTTCTCCATGGCCTGTCCTGCATTTCTGGTTTTGACACTTTTTTCAGCATGGCCCTTTTGACCGATGGGAAGCGAGACTTCTTTGTAGCGCTGATTTGCCTTTCCAGGTTGCTTGGTTGGCCAAAAAGGGCGTATGCGTTTTTTCCTGAATATATTCAGGAAAAAACGCATACGCCCTTTTTGGCCAAGGGCATCATTGTCAACGTTTTGCCGCTTTTCATGTGCTTTAAAGATGATTCGAATCTACCTCCTGAAATCTGTTTCCTGCAATTCTGCCTTGATTTCAAATCCTCTTCTTTGCCTTCCCTCAATATATTTGTGGACGAGAGTTATCATTTATAACTCTGCAGGTTTTTGAATTGCAGTGCCCTGAAGCTCCATTTTACAACTCGCTTTTTTGGGAACTGGCCGCAAAACCGCAGGATGGCTTCAGGCCCTGTTCTGGTTCCGGGGGGCAGGCTGAGCCTGTGGTTAATTCTTCTTCCTGATGGGAAAATAGAGTGACCTGTGCCCGTCCCA
Source organism: Balaenoptera physalus (assembly GCF_965194825.1). Classification (NCBI taxonomy): domain Eukaryota; kingdom Metazoa; phylum Chordata; class Mammalia; order Artiodactyla; family Balaenopteridae; genus Balaenoptera; species Balaenoptera physalus. The sequence continues at coordinate 1,036,878 of NW_028126544.1, read as the reverse complement.
ACACCAAGAGCTAGTCTCTCATTGGTTCCCCGTCTTCCCGTTCATCCTCAGGAAAAATTGCAACCTGTACGGAACAGGAGGTTAAAGGTGCTGATGCTCCAAGTAGGGAGATTGCTAGTGAAGTGGCTGGAATGGCGAACCCGAGCACAAGGAGATGATAAATGAGGTGCGTTTTAGAAACCTTTCCCCATCACACGGTGTACCATCTTCTGGGTTTCTCATGCATGTTTTCGATGTAGGAAGATGCCCTTGAACCTGGAGATTTGGGACCCATGCGATGGGTACCACGCAGTATTACTTTAAAGGGTCTGCGTTTGCTCACCCAACCTCACCAAACCTCTCAGCCCCAAGAGTGTCCACCCTTATGTCTCATCCAGCTGTGGGTCTACATATGGTCAATGCAGGTTGCATCACAGCCCCTGAATGAATTGTGTAAGAATTTCTCTCTCTTTCACTGTCTTTGTTTCATGGGTTTTTAAAAGTAGTTTATTTTTATAATGGGGTTAGCTGCTTTTCACTGCTGTGTTTATGCCGCTTTACACCCACTTGACTCACTTACAGAGAGATATCAATACATAGGTTTTAAGATTATTACTAGTCAGATATATTCTTGTGCGGTGAATAGGGCGTGTTGAGTCCAGTTCTCTGAGCAAGGAGTAGGTCTTGTCTATTACATATTGGGTTTATGGAACGGTATCTGAGCTAATTTGAAACCCTTGTTTTTTGTATCACCCCACCTCACCTTTCCCGTTTAGCAGCCATAGTGTGTTTCTGCATGTGCGACTCTGTTCTGTTTTGTAATTCAGTTCAAGTGTAACGGTTTTTACATTCCCTCTATAACTGATACCTTATGAGAAGTGTCCTTTTCTGTGTGACTTATTTCACTTAGAATCGTCGTACCTAAATCCACTCATCATGCTGCTACTAGCCTTATGCCTTTGATTTCATGGCTGAGTGATATTCCATTGTACATAAGGACCACAACTTCTTTATCCATTTTTCTCTTTCCTGGGATATTTAAGGTGGAATGAAGTGGAGGTCCTTGTCAACAGAGCAGCCCTAAACTTTGGGCTGCTTGTGTTTTGCTGATTTTTCATTTTCCCAATTTATACCCCGATGAGTGGAAGTGCCCTATGCTCTCTAAGCTGTGTTTTTTAGATATTTCAGGACTCACCGTACACTTCTCCAGAGTGCCTGTTGGCAATTTACATCCCGCCCATCAGTGTAGCAAGGCTCCCATTTCTCCATGGCCTGTCCTGCATTTCTGGTTTTGACACTTTTTTCAGCATGGCCCTTTTGACCGATGGGAAGCGAGACTTCTTTGTAGCGCTGATTTGCCTTTCCAGGTTGCTTGGTTGGCCAAAAAGGGCGTATGCGTTTTTTCCTGAATATATTCAGGAAAAAACGCATACGCCCTTTTTGGCCAAGGGCATCATTGTCAACGTTTTGCCGCTTTTCATGTGCTTTAAAGATGATTCGAATCTACCTCCTGAAATCTGTTTCCTGCAATTCTGCCTTGATTTCAAATCCTCTTCTTTGCCTTCCCTCAATATATTTGTGGACGAGAGTTATCATTTATAACTCTGCAGGTTTTTGAATTGCAGTGCCCTGAAGCTCCATTTTATAACTCGCTTTTTTGGGAACTGGCCGCAAAACCGCAGGATGGCTTCAGGCCCTGTTCTGGTTCCGGGGGGCAGGCTGAGCCTGTGGTTAATTCTTCTTCCTGATGGGAAAATAGAGTGACCTGTGCCTGTCCCAACACCAAGAGCTAGTCTCTCATTGGTTCCCCGTCTTCCCGTTCATCCTCAGGAAAAATTGCAACCTGTACGGAACAGGAGGTTAAAGGTGCTGATGCTCCAAGTAGGGAGATTGCTAGTAAAGTGGCTGGAATGGCGAACCCGAGCACAAGGAGATGATAAATGAGGTGCGTTTTAGAAACCTTTCCCCATCACACGGTGTACCATCTTCTGGCTTTCTCATGCATGTTTTCGATGTAGGAAGATGCCCTTGAACCTGGAGATTTGGGACCCATGCGATGGGTACCACGCAGTATTACTTTAAAGGGTCTGCGTTTGCTCACCCAACCTCACCAAACCTCTCAGCCCCAAGAGTGTCCACCCTTATGTCTCATCCAGCTGTGGGTCTACATATGGTCAATCCAGGTTGCATCACAGCCCCTGAATGAATTGTGTAAGAATTTCTCTCTCTTTCACTGTCTGTTTCATGGGTTTTTAAAAGTAGTTTATTTTTATAATGGGGTTAGCTGCTTTTCACTGCTGTGTTTATGCCGCTTTACACCCACTTGACTCACTTACAGAGAGATATCAATACATAGGTTTTAAGATTATTACTAGTCAGATATATTCTTGTGCGGTGAATAGGGCGTGTTGAGTCCAGTTCTCTGAGCAAGGAGTAGGTCTTGTCTATTACATATTGGGTTTATGGAACGGTATCTGAGCTAATTTGAAACCCTTGTTTTTTGTATCACCCCACCTCACCTTTCCCGTTTAGCAGCCATAGTGTGTTTTCTGCATGTGCGACTCTGTTCTGTTTTGTAATTCAGTTCAAGTGTAACGGTTTTTACGTTCCCTCTATAAGTGATACCGTATGAGAAGTGTCCTTTTCTGTGTGACTTATTTCACTTAGAATTGTCGTACCTAAATCCACTCATCATGCTGCTACTAGCCTTATGCCATTGATTTCATGGCTGAGTGATATTCCATTGTACATAAGGACCACAACTTCTTTATCCATTTTTCTCTTTCCTGGGATATTTAAGGTGGAATGAAGTGGAGGTCCTTGTCAACAGAGCAGCCCTAAACTTTGGGCTGCTTGTGTTTTGCTGATTTTTCATTTTCCCAATTTACACCCCAATGAGTGGAAGTGCCCTATGCTCTCTAAGCTGTGTTTTTTAGATATTTCAGGACTCACCGTACACTTCTCCAGAGTGCCTGTTGGCAATTTACATCCCGCCCATCAGTGTAGCAAGGCTCCCATTTCTCCATGGCCTGTCCTGCATTTCTGGTTTTGACACTTTTTTCAGCATGGCCCTTTTGACCGATGGGAAGCGAGACTTCTTTGTAGCGCTGATTTGCCTTTCCAGGTTGCTTGGTTGGCCAAAAAGGGCGTATGCGTTTTTTCCTGAATATATTCAGCAAAAAAACGCATACGCCCTTTTTGGCCAAGGGCATCATTGTCAACGTTTTGCCGCTTTTCATGTGCTTTAAAGATGATTCGAATCTACCTCCTGAAATCTGTTTCCTACAATTCTGCCTTGATTTCAAATCCTCTTCTTTGCCTTCCCTCAATATATTTGTGGACGAGAGTTATCATTTATAACTCTGCAGGTTTGTGAATTGCAGTGCCCTGAAGCTCCATTTTACAACTCGCTTTTTTGGGAGCTGGCCGCAAAAGCGCAGGATGGCTTCAGGCCCTGTTCTGGTTCCGGGGGGCAGGCTGAGCCTGTGGTTAATTCTTCTTCCTGATGGGAAAATAGAGTGACCTGTGCCTGTCCCAACACCAAGAGCTAGTCTCTCATTGGTTCCCCGTCTTCCCGTTCATCCTCAGGACAAATTGCAACCTGTACGGAACAGGAGGTTAAAGGTGCTGATGCTCCAAGTAGGGAGATTGCTAGTAAAGTGGCTGGAATGGCGAACCCGAGCACAAGGAGATGATAAATGAGGTGCGTTTTAGAAACCTTTCCCCATCACACGGTGTACCATCTTCTGGGTTTCTCATGCATGTTTTCGATGTAGGAAGATGCCCTTGAACCTGGAGATTTGGGACCCATGCGATGGGTACCACGCAGTATTACTTTAAAGGGTCTGCGTTTGCTCACCCAACCTCACCAAACCTCTCAGCCCCAAGAGTGTCCACCCTTATGTCTCATCCAGCTGTGGGTCTACATATGGTCAATCCAGGTTGCATCACAGCCCCTGAATGAATTGTGTAAGAATTTCTCTCTCTTTCACTGTCTTTGTTTCATGGGTTTTTAAAAGTAGTTTATTTTTATAATGGAGTTTGCTGCTTTTCACTGCTGTGTTTATGCCGCTTTACACCCACTTGACTCACTTACAGAGAGATATCAATACATAGGTTTTAAGATTATTACTAGTCAGATATATTCTTGTGCGGTGAATAGGGAGTGTTGAGTCCAGTTCTCTGAGCAAGGAGTAGGTCTTGTCTATTACATATTGGGTTTATGGAACGGTATCTGAGCTAATTTGAAACCCTTGTTTTTTGTATCACCCCACCTCACCTTTCCCGTTTAGCAGCCATAGTGTGTTTCTGCATGTGCGACTCTGTTCTGTTTTGTAATTCAGTTCAAGTGTAACGGTTTTTACATTCCCTCTATAACTGATACCTTATGAGAAGTGTCCTTTTCTGTGTGACTTATTTCACTTAGAATCGTCGTACCTAAATCCACTCATCATGCTGCTACTAGCCTTATGCCATTGATTTCATGGCTGAGTGATATTCCATTGTACATAAGGACCACAACTTCTTTATCCATTTTTCTCTTTCCTGGGATATTTAAGGTGGAATGAAGTGGAGGTCCTTGTCAACAGAGCAGCCCTAAACTTTGGGCTGCTTGTGTTTTGCTGATTTTTCATTTTCCCAATTTATACCCCGATGAGTGGAAGTGCCCTATGCTCTCTAAGCTGTGTTTTTTAGATATTTCAGGACTCACCGTACACTTCTCCAGAGTGCCTGTTGGCAATTTACATCCCGCCCATCAGTGTAGCAAGGCTCCCATTTCTCCATGGCCTGTCCTGCATTTCTGGTTTTGACACTTTTTTCAGCATGGCCCTTTTGACCGATGGGAAGCGAGACTTCTTTGTAGCGCTGATTTGCCTTTCCAGGTTGCTTGGTTGGCCAAAAAGGGCGTATGCGTTTTTTCCTGAATATATTCAGGAAAAAACGCATACGCCCTTTTTGGCCAAGGGCATCATTGTCAACGTTTTGCCGCTTTTCATGTGCTTTAAAGATGATTCGAATCTACCTCCTGAAATCTGTTTCCTGCAATTCTGCCTTGATTTCAAATCCTCTTCTTTGCCTTCCCTCAATATATTTGTGGACGAGAGTTATCATTTATAACTCTGCAGGTTTTTGAATTGCAGTGCCCTGAAGCTCCATTTTACAACTCGCTTTTTTGGGAACTGGCCGCAAAACCGCAGGATGGCTTCAGGCCCTGTTCTGGTTCCGGGGGGCAGGCTGAGCCTGTGGTTAATTCTTCTTCCTGATGGGAAAATAGAGTGACCTGTGCCTGTCCCAACACCAAGAGCTAGTCTCTCATTGGTTCCCCGTCTTCCCGTTCATCCTCAGGAAAAATTGCAACCTGTACGGAACAGGAGGTTAAAGGTGCTGATGCTCCAAGTAGGGAGATTGCTAGTAAAGTGGCTGGAATGGCGAACCCGAGCACAAGGAGATGATAAATGAGGTGCGTTTTAGAAACCTTTCCCCATCACACGGTGTACCATCTTCTGGCTTTCTCATGCATGTTTTCGATGTAGGAAGATGCCCTTGAACCTGGAGATTTGGGACCCATGCGATGGGTACCACGCAGTATTACTTTAAAGGGTCTGCGTTTGCTCACCCAACCTCACCAAACCTCTCAGCCCCAAGAGTGTCCACCCTTATGTCTCATCCACCTGTGGGTCTACATATGGTCAATCCAGGTTGCATCACAGCCCCTGAATGAATTGTGTAAGAATTTCTCTCTCTTTCACTGTCTGTTTCATGGGTTTTTAAAAGTAGTTTATTTTTATAATGGGGTTAGCTGCTTTTCACTGCTGTGTTTATGCCGCTTTACACCCACTTGACTCACTTACAGAGAGATATCAATACATAGGTTTTAAGATTATTACTAGTCAGATATATTCTTGTGCGGTGAATAGGGCGTGTTGAGTCCAGTTCTCTGAGCAAGGAGTAGGTCTTGTCTATTACATATTGGGTTTATGGAACGGTATCTGAGCTAATTTGAAACCCTTGTTTTTTGTATCACCCCACCTCACCTTTCCCGTTTAGCAGCCATAGTGTGTTTTCTGCATGTGCGACTCTGTTCTGTTTTGTAATTCAGTTCAAGTGTAACGGTTTTTACGTTCCCTCTATAAGTGATACCGTATGAGAAGTGTCCTTTTCTGTGTGACTTATTTCACTTAGAATTGTCGTACCTAAATCCACTCATCATGCTGCTACTAGCCTTATGCCATTGATTTCATGGCTGAGTGATATTCCATTGTACATAAGGACCACAACTTCTTTATCCATTTTTCTCTTTCCTGGGATATTTAAGGTGGAATGAAGTGGGGGTCCTTGTCAACAGAGCAGCCCTAAACTTTGGGCTGCTTGTGTTTTGCTGATTTTTCATTTTCCCAATTTATACCCCAATGAGTGGAAGTGCCCTATGCTCTCTAAGCTGTGTTTTTTAGATATTTCAGGACTCACCGTACACTTCTCCAGAGTGCCTGTTGGCAATTTACATCCCGCCCATCAGTGTAGCAAGGCTCCCATTTCTCCATGGCCTGTCCTGCATTTCTGGTTTTGACACTTTTTTCAGCATGGCCCTTTTGACCGATGGGAAGCGAGACTTCTTTGTAGCGCTGATTTGCCTTTCCAGGTTGCTTGGTTGGCCAAAAAGGGCGTATGCGTTTTTTCCTGAATATATTCAGCAAAAAACGCATACGCCATTTTTGGCCAAGGGCATCATTGTCAACGTTTTGCCGCTTTTCATGTGCTTTAAAGATGATTCGAATCTACCTCCTGAAATCTGTTTCCTACAATTCTGCCTTGATTTCAAATCCTCTTCTTTGCCTTCCCTCAATATATTTGTGGACGAGAGTTATCAATTATAACTCTGCAGGTTTTTGAATTGCAGTGCCCTGAAGCTCCATTTTACAACTCGCTTTTTTGGGAGCTGGCCGCAAAAGCGCAGGATGGCTTCAGGCCCTGTTCTGGTTCCGGGGGGCAGGCTGAGCCTGTGGTTAATTCTTCTTCCTGATGGGAAAATAGAGTGACCTGTGCCTGTCCCAACACCAAGAGCTAGTCTCTCATTGGTTCCCCGTCTTCCCGTTCATCCTCAGGACAAATTGCAACCTGTACGGAACAGGAGGTTAAAGGTGCTGATGCTCCAAGTAGGGAGATTGCTAATAAAGTGGCTGGAATGGCGAACCCGAGCACAAGGAGATGAGAAATGAGGTGTGTTGTAGAAACCTTTCCCCATCACACGGTGTACCATCTTCTGGGTTTCTCATGCATGTTTTCGATGTAGGAAGATGCCCTTGAACCTGGAGATTTGGGACCCATGCGATGGGTACCACGCAGTATTACTTTAAAGGGTCTGCGTTTGCTCACCCAACCTCACCAAACCTCTCAGCCCCAAGAGTGTCCACCCTTATGTCTCATCCAGCTGTGGGTCTACATATGGTCAATCCAGGTTGCATCACAGCCCCTGAATGAATTGTGTAAGAATTTCTCTCTCTTTCACTGTCTTTGTTTCATGGGTTTTTAAAAGTAGTTTATTTTTATAATGGAGTTTGCTGCTTTTCACTGCTGTGTTTATGCCGCTTTACACCCACTTGACTCACTTACAGAGAGATATCAATACATAGGTTTTAAGATTATTACTAGTCAGATATATTCTTGTGCGGTGAATAGGGAGTGTTGAGTCCAGTTCTCTGAGCAAGGAGTAGGTCTTGTCTATTACATATTGGGTTTATGGAACGGTATCTGAGCTAATTTGAAACCCTTGTTTTTTGTATCACCCCACCTCACCTTTCCCGTTTAGCAGCCATAGTGTGTTTCTGCATGTGCGACTCTGTTCTGTTTTGTAATTCAGTTCAAGTGTAACGGTTTTTACATTCCCTCTATAACTGATACCTTATGAGAAGTGTCCTTTTCTGTGTGACTTATTTCACTTAGAATCGTCGTACCTAAATCCACTCATCATGCTGCTACTAGCCTTATGCCATTGATTTCATGGCTGAGTGATATTCCATTGTACATAAGGACCACAACTTCTTTATCCATTTTTCTCTTTCCTGGGATATTTAAGGTGGAATGAAGTGGAGGTCCTTGTCAACAGAGCAGCCCTAAACTTTGGGCTGCTTGTGTTTTGCTGATTTTTCATTTTCCCAATTTATACCCCGATGAGTGGAAGTGCCCTATGCTCTCTAAGCTGTGTTTTTTAGATATTTCAGGACTCACCGTACACTTCTCCAGAGTGCCTGTTGGCAATTTACATCCCGCCCATCAGTGTAGCAAGGCTCCCATTTCTCCATGGCCTGTCCTGCATTTCTGGTTTTGACACTTTTTTCAGCATGGCCCTTTTGACCGATGGGAAGCGAGACTTCTTTGTAGCGCTGATTTGCCTTTCCAGGTTGCTTGGTTGGCCAAAAAGGGCGTATGCGTTTTTTCCTGAATATATTCAGGAAAAAACGCATACGCCCTTTTTGGCCAAGGGCATCATTGTCAACGTTTTGCCGCTTTTCATGTGCTTTAAAGATGATTCGAATCTACCTCCTGAAATCTGTTTCCTGCAATTCTGCCTTGATTTCAAATCCTCTTCTTTGCCTTCCCTCAATATATTTGTGGACGAGAGTTATCATTTATAACTCTGCAGGTTTTTGAATTGCAGTGCCCTGAAGCTCCATTTTACAACTCGCTTTTTTGGGAACTGGCCGCAAAACCGCAGGATGGCTTCAGGCCCTGTTCTGGTTCCGGGGGGCAGGCTGAGCCTGTGGTTAATTCTTCTTCCTGATGGGAAAATAGAGTGACCTGTGCCTGTCCCAACACCAAGAGCTAGTCTCTCATTGGTTCCCCGTCTTCCCGTTCATCCTCAGGAAAAATTGCAACCTGTACGGAACAGGAGGTTAAAGGTGCTGATGCTCCAAGTAGGGAGATTGCTAGTAAAGTGGCTGGAATGGCGAACCCGAGCACAAGGAGATGATAAATGAGGTGCGTTTTAGAAACCTTTCCCCATCACACGGTGTACCATCTTCTGGCTTTCTCATGCATGTTTTCGATGTAGGAAGATGCCCTTGAACCTGGAGATTTGGGACCCATGCGATGGGTACCACGCAGTATTACTTTAAAGGGTCTGCGTTTGCTCACCCAACCTCACCAAACCTCTCAGCCCCAAGAGTGTCCACCCTTATGTCTCATCCACCTGTGGGTCTACATATGGTCAATCCAGGTTGCATCACAGCCCCTGAATGAATTGTGTAAGAATTTCTCTCTCTTTCACTGTCTGTTTCATGGGTTTTTAAAAGTAGTTTATTTTTATAATGGGGTTAGCTGCTTTTCACTGCTGTGTTTATGCCGCTTTACACCCACTTGACTCACTTACAGAGAGATATCAATACATAGGTTTTAAGATTATTACTAGTCAGATATATTCTTGTGCGGTGAATAGGGCGTGTTGAGTCCAGTTCTCTGAGCAAGGAGTAGGTCTTGTCTATTACATATTGGGTTTATGGAACGGTATCTGAGCTAATTTGAAACCCTTGTTTTTTGTATCACCCCACCTCACCTTTCCCGTTTAGCAGCCATAGTGTGTTTTCTGCATGTGCGACTCTGTTCTGTTTTGTAATTCAGTTCAAGTGTAACGGTTTTTACGTTCCCTCTATAAGTGATACCGTATGAGAAGTGTCCTTTTCTGTGTGACTTATTTCACTTAGAATTGTCGTACCTAAATCCACTCATCATGCTGCTACTAGCCTTATGCCATTGATTTCATGGCTGAGTGATATTCCATTGTACATAAGGACCACAACTTCTTTATCCATTTTTCTCTTTCCTGGGATATTTAAGGTGGAATGAAGTGGGGGTCCTTGTCAACAGAGCAGCCCTAAACTTTGGGCTGCTTGTGTTTTGCTGATTTTTCATTTTCCCAATTTATACCCCAATGAGTGGAAGTGCCCTATGCTCTCTAAGCTGTGTTTTTTAGATATTTCAGGACTCACCGTACACTTCTCCAGAGTGCCTGTTGGCAATTTACATCCCGCCCATCAGTGTAGCAAGGCTCCCATTTCTCCATGGCCTGTCCTGCATTTCTGGTTTTGACACTTTTTTCAGCATGGCCCTTTTGACCGATGGGAAGCGAGACTTCTTTGTAGCGCTGATTTGCCTTTCCAGGTTGCTTGGTTGGCCAAAAAGGGCGTATGCGTTTTTTCCTGAATATATTCAGCAAAAAACGCATACGCCATTTTTGGCCAAGGGCATCATTGTCAACGTTTTGCCGCTTTTCATGTGCTTTAAAGATGATTCGAATCTACCTCCTGAAATCTGTTTCCTACAATTCTGCCTTGATTTCAAATCCTCTTCTTTGCCTTCCCTCAATATATTTGTGGACGAGAGTTATCAATTATAACTCTGCAGGTTTTTGAATTGCAGTGCCCTGAAGCTCCATTTTACAACTCGCTTTTTTGGGAGCTGGCCGCAAAAGCGCAGGATGGCTTCAGGCCCTGTTCTGGTTCCGGGGGGCAGGCTGAGCCTGTGGTTAATTCTTCTTCCTGATGGGAAAATAGAGTGACCTGTGCCTGTCCCAACACCAAGAGCTAGTCTCTCATTGGTTCCCCGTCTTCCCGTTCATCCTCAGGACAAATTGCAACCTGTACGGAACAGGAGGTTAAAGGTGCTGATGCTCCAAGTAGGGAGATTGCTAATAAAGTGGCTGGAATGGCGAACCCGAGCACAAGGAGATGAGAAATGAGGTGTGTTGTAGAAACCTTTCCCCATCACACGGTGTACCATCTTCTGGATTTCTCATGCATGTTTTCGATGTAGGAAGATGCCCTTGAACCTGGAGATTTGGGACCCATGCAATGGGTACCACGCAGTATTACTTTAAAGGGTCTGCGTTTCCTCACCCAACCTCACAAAACCTCTCAGACCCAAGAGGGTCCACCCTTATGTCTCATCCAGCTGTGGGTCTACATATGGTCAATCCAGGTTGCATCACAGCCCCTGAATGAATTGTGTAAGAATTTCTCTCTCTTTCAATGTCTTTGTTTCATGGGTTTTTAAAAGTAATTTATTTTTATAATGGGGTTTAGCTGCTTTTCACTGCTGTGTTTATGCCGCTTTACACCCACTTGACACACTAGCAGAGAGATATCAATACATAGGTTTTAAGATTATTACTAGTCAGATATATTCTTCTGCGGTGAATAGGGCGTGTTGAGTCCAGTTCTCTGAGCAAGGAGTAGGTCTTGTCTACTACATACTGGGTTTATGGAACGGTATCTGAGCTAATTTGAAACCCTTGTTTTATGTATCACCCCACCTCACCTTTCCCGTTTAGCAGCCATAGTGTGTTTTCTGCATGTGCGACTCTGTTCTGTTTTGTAATTCAGTTCAAGTGTAACGGTTTTTACATTCCCTCTATAACTGATACCTTATGAGAAGTGTCCTTTTCTGTGTGACTTATTTCACTTAGAATCGTCGTACCTAAATCCACTCATCATGCTGCTACTAGCCTTATGCCATTGATTTCATGGCTGAGTGATATTCCATTGTACATAAGGACCACAACTTTTTTATCCATTTTTCGCTTTCCTGGGATATTTAAGGTGGAATGAAGTGGAGGTCCTTGTCAACAGAGCAGCCCTAAACTTTGGGGTGCTTGTGTCTTGCTGATTTTCAATTTTCCCACTTTATCCCCCCATGCGTGGAAGTGCCCTATGCTCTCTAAGCTGTGTTTTTTAGATGTTTCAGGACACACCGTACACTTCTCCAGAGTGGCTGTTGGCGATTTACATCCCGCCCATCAGTGTAGCAAGGCTCCGATTCCTCCATGGCCTGTCCTGCATTTCTGGTTTTGACACTTTTTTCAGCATGGCCCTTTTGACCGATGGGAAGCGAGACTTCTTTGTAGCGCTGATTTGCCTTTCCAGGTTGCTTGGTTGGCCAAAAAGGGCGTATGCGTTTTTTCCTGAATATATTCAGGAAAAAACGCATACGCCCTTTTTGGCCAAGGGCATCATTGTCAACGTTTTGCCGCTTTTCATGTGCTTTAAAGGCGATTCGAATCTACCTCCTGAAATCTGTTTCCTGCAATTCTGCCTTGATTTCAAATCCTCTTCTTTGCCTTCCCTCAATATATTTGTGGACGAGAGTTCTCATTTATAACTCGCAGGTTTGTGAATTGCAGTGCCCTGAAGCTCCATTTTACAAGTCGCTTTTTTGGGAGCTGGCCGCAAAAGCGCAGGATGGCTTCAGGCCCTGTTCTGGTTCCGGGGGGCAGGCTGAGCCTGTGGTTAATTCTTCTTCCTGATGGGAAAATAGAGTGACCTGTGCCTGTCCCAACACCAAGAGCTAGTCTCTCATTGGTTCCCCGTCTTCCCGTGCATCCTCAGGACAAATTACAACCTGTACGGAACAGGAGGTTAAAGGTGCTGATGCTCCAAGTAGGGAGATTGCTAGTAAAGTGGCTGGAATGGCGAACCCGAGCACAAGGAGATGAGAAATGAGGTGCGTTTTAGAAACCTTTCCCCATCACACGGTGTACCATCTTCTGGGTTTCTCATGCATGTTTTCGATGTAGGAAGATGCCCTTGAACCTGGAGATTTGGGACCCATGCGATGGGTAGCACGCAGTATTACTTTAAAGGGTCTGCGTTTGCTCACCCAACCTCACCACACCTCTCAGCCCCAAGAGTGTCCACCCTTATGTCTCATCCAGCTGTGGGTCTAGATATGGTCAATCCAGGTTGCATCACAGCCCCTGAACGAATTGTGTAAGAGTTTCTCTGTCTTTCCCTGTCTTTGTTTCATGGGTTTTTTAAAGTAATTTATTTTTATAATGGGGTTTAGCTGCTTTTCACGGCTGTGTTTATGCCGCTTTACACCCACTTGACACACTAACAGAGAGATATCAATACATAGGTTTTAAGATTATTACTAGTCAGATATATTCTTGTGCGGTGAATCGGGCGTGTTGAGTCCAGTTCTCTGAGCAAGGAGTAGGTCTTGTCTATTACATATTGGGTTTATGGAACGGTATCTGAGCTAACTTGAAACTCTTGTTTTATGTATCACCCCACCTCACCTTTCCCGTTAAGCAGCCATAGTGTGTTTTCTGCATGTGTGACTCTGTTCTGTTTTGTAATTCAGTTCAAGTGTAAATGTTTTTACATTCCCTCTATAAGTGACACCTTATGAGAAGTGTCCTTTTCTGTGTGACTTATTTCACTTAGAATCGTCTTACCTAAATCCACTCATCATGCTGCTACTAGCCTTATGACATTGATTTCATGGCTAAGTGATATTCCATTGTACATAAGGACCACAACTTTTTTATCCATTTTTCGCTTTCCTGGGATATTTAAGGTGGAATGAAGTGGAGGTCCTTGTCAACAGAGCAGCCCTAAACTTTGGGGTGCTTGTGTCTTGCTGATTTTCAATTTTCCCACTTTATCCCCCCATGCGTGGAAGTGCCCTATGCTCTCTAAGCTGTGTTTTTTAGATGTTTCAGGACACACCGTACACTTCTCCAGAGTGGCTGTTGGCGATTTACATCCCGCCCATCAGTGTAGCAAGGCTCCCATTTCTCCATGGCCTGTCCTGCACTTCTGGTTTTGACACTTTTTTCAGCATGGCCCTTTTGACCGATGGGAAGCGAGACTTCTTTGTAGCGCTGATTTGCCTTTCCAGGTTGCTTGGTTGGCCAAAAAGGGCGTATGCGTTTTTTCCTGAATATATTCAGGAAAAAACGCATACGCCCTTTTTGGCCAAGGGCATCATTGTCAACGTTTTGCCGCTTTTCATGTGCTTTAAAGGCGATTCGAATCTACCTCCTGAAATCTGTTTCCTGCAATTCTGCCTTGCTTTCAAATCCTCTTCTTTGCCTTCCCTCAATATATTTGTGGACGAGAGTTATCATTTATAACTCGCAGGTTTGTGAATTGCAGTGCCCTGAAGCTCCATTTTACAAGTCGCTTTTTTGGGAGCTGGCCGCAAAAGCGCAGGATGGCTTCAGGCCCTGTTCTGGTTCCGGGGGGCAGGCTGAGCCTGTGGTTAATTCTTCTTCCTGATGGGAAAATAGAGTGACCTGTGCCTGTCCCAACACCAAGAGCTAGTCTCTCATAGGTTCCCCGTCTTCCCGTTCATCCTCAGGACAAATTGCAACCTGTACGGAACAGGAGGTTAAAGGTGCTGATGCTCCAAGTAGGGAGATTGCTAGTAAAGTGGCTGGAATGGCGAACCCGAGCACAAGGAGATGAGAAATGAGGTGCGTTTTAGAAACCTTTCCCCATCACACGGTGTACCATCTTCTGGGTTTCTCATGCATGTTTTCGATGTAGGAAGATGCCCTTGAACCTGGAGATTTGGGACCCATGCGATGGGTAGCACGCAGTATTACTTTAAAGGGTCTGCGTTTGTTCACCCAACCTCACCAAACCTCTCAGCCCCAAGAGTGTCCACCCTTATGTCTCATCCAGCTGTGGGTCTAGATATGGTCAATCCAGGTTGCATCACAGCCCCTGAACGAATTGTGTAAGAATTTCTCTGTCTTTCCCTGTCTTTGTTTCATGGGTTTTTAAAAGTAATTTATTTTTATTATGGGGTTTAGCTGCTTTTCACGGCTGTGTTTATGCCGCTTTACACCCACTTGACACACTAACAGAGAGATATCAATACATAGGTTTTAAGATTATTACTAGTCAGATATATTCTTGTGCGGTGAATCGGGCGTGTTGAGTCCAGTTCTCTGAGCAAGGAGTAGGTCTTGTCTATTACATATTGGGTTTATGGAACGGTATCTGAGCTAATTTGAAACTCTTGTTTTATGTATCACCCCACCTCACCTTTCCCGTTAAGCAGCCATAGTGTGTTTTCTGCATGTGTGACTCTGTTCTGTTTTGTAATTCAGTTCAAGTGTAAAGGTTTTTACATTCCCTCTATAAGTGACACCTTATGAGAAGTGTCCTTTTCTGTGTGACTTATTTCACTTAGAATCGTCTTACCTAAATCCACTCATCATGCTGCTACTAGCCTTATGACATTGATTTCATGGCTGAGTGATATTCCATTGTACATAAGGACCACAACTTTTTTATCCATTTTTCGCTTTCCTGGGATATTTAAGGTGGAATGAAGTGGAGGTCCTTGTCAACAGAGCAGCCCTAAACTTTGGGGTGCTTGTGTCTTGCTGATTTTCAATTTTCCCACCTTATCCCCCCATGCGTGGAAGTGCCCTATGCTCTCTAAGCTGTGTTTTTTAGATGTTTCAGGACACACCGTACACTTCTCCAGAGTGGCTGTTGGCGATTTACATCCCGCCCATCAGTGTAGCAAGGCTCCGATTCCTCCATGGCCTGTCCTGCATTTCTGGTTTTGACACTTTTTTCAGCAGGGCCCTTTTGACCGATGGGAAGCGAGACTTCTTTGTAGCGCTGATTTGCCTTTCCAGGTTGCTTGGTTGGCCAAAAAGGGCGTATGCGTTTTTTCCTGAATATATTCAGGAAAAAACGCATACGCCCTTTTTGGCCAAGGGCATCATTGTCAACGTTTTGCCGCTTTTCATGTGCTTTAAAGGCGATTCGAATCTACCTCCTGAAATCTGTTTCCTGCAATTCTGCCTTGATTTCAAATCCTCTTCTTAGCCTTCCCTCAATATATTTGTGGACGAGAGTTATCATTTATAACTCTGCAGGTTTGTGAATTGCAGTGCCCTGAAGCTCCATTTTACAAGTCGCTTTTTTGGGAGCTGGCCGCAAAAGCGCAGGATGGCTTCAGGCCCTGTTCTGGTTCCGGGGGGCAGGCTGAGCCTGTGGTTAATTCTTCTTCCTGATGGGAAAATAGAGTGACCTGTGCCTGTCCCAACACCAAGAGCTAGTCTCTCATTGGTTCCCCATCTTCCCGTTCATCCTCAGGACAAATTGCAACCTGTACGGAACAGGAGGTTAAAGGTGCTGATGCTCCAAGTAGGGAGATTGCTAGTAAAGTGGCTGGAATGGCGAACCCGAGCACAAGGAGATGACAAATGAGGTGCGTTTTAGAAACCTTTCCCCATCACACGGTGTACCATCTTCTGGGTTTCTCATGCATGTTTTCGATGTAGGAAGATGCCCTTGAACCTGGAGATTTGGGACCCATGCGATGGGTAGCACGCAGTATTACTTTAAAGGGTC
This sequence comes from Balaenoptera physalus, assembly GCF_965194825.1. Lineage (NCBI taxonomy): Eukaryota > Metazoa > Chordata > Mammalia > Artiodactyla > Balaenopteridae > Balaenoptera > Balaenoptera physalus. Next base: position 1,020,745 of record NW_028126544.1, on the reverse strand, counting down.
TGCGTTTGCTCACCCAACCTCACCAAACCTCTCAGCCCCAAGAGTGTCCACCCTTATGTCTCATCCAGCTGTGGGTCTAGATATGGTCAATCCAGGTTGCATCACAGCCCCTGAACGAATTGTGTAAGAATTTCTCTGTCTTTCCCTGTCTTTGTTTCATGGGTTTTTAAAAGTAATTTATTTTTATAATGGGGTTTAGCTGCTTTTCACGGCTGTGTTTATGCCGCTTTACACCCACTTGACACACTAACAGAGAGATATCAATACATAGGTTTTAAGATTATTACTAGTCAGATATATTCTTGTGCGGTGAATCGGGCGTGTTGAGTCCAGTTCTCTGAGCAAGGAGTAGGTCTTGTCTATTACATATTGGGTTTATGGAACGGTATCTGAGCTAATTTGAAACTCTTGTTTTATGTATCACCCCACCTCACCTTTCCCGTTAAGCAGCCATAGTGTGTTTTCTGCATGTGTGACTCTGTTCTGTTTTGTAATTCAGTTCAAGTGTAACGGTTTTTACATTCCCTCTATAACTGATACCTTATGAGAAGTGTCCTTTTCTGTGTGACTTATTTCACTTAGAATCGTCGTACCTAAATCCACTCATCATGCTGCTACTAGCCTTATGCCATTGATTTCATGGCTGAGTGATATTCCATTGTACATAAGGACCACAACTTCTTTATCCATTTTTCTCTTTCCTGGGATATTTAAGGTGGAATGAAGTGGGGGTCCTTGTCAACAGAGCAGCCCTAAACTTTGGGCTGCTTGTGTTTTGCTGATTTTTCATTTTCCCAATTTATACCCCAATGAGTGGAAGTGCCCTATGCTCTCTAAGCTGTGTTTTTTAGATATTTCACGACTCACCGTACACTTCTCCAGAGTGCCTGTTGGCAATTTACATCCCGCCCATCAGTGTAGCAAGGCTCCCATTTCTCCATGGCCTGTCCTGCATTTCTGGTTTTGACACTTTTTTCAGCATGGCCCTTTGGACCGATGGGAAGCGAGACTTCTTTGTAGCGCTGATTTGCCTTTCCAGGTTGCTTGGTTGGCCAAAAAGGGCGTATGCGTTTTTTCCTGAATATATTCAGCAAAAAACGCATACGCCCTTTTTGGCCAAGGGCATCATTGTCACCGTTTTGCCGCTTTTCATGTGCTTTAAAGATGATTCGAATCTACCTCCTGAAATCTGTTTCCTGCAATTCTGCCTTGATTTCAAATCCTCTTCTTTGCCTTCCCTCAATATATTTGTGGACGAGAGTTATCATTTATAACTCTGCAGGTTTGTGAATTGCAGTGCCCTGAAGCTCCATTTTACAACTCGCTTTTTTGGGAGCTGGCCGCAAAAGCGCAGGATGGCTTCAGGCCCTGTTCTGGTTCCGGGGGGCAGGCTGAGCCTGTGGTTAATTCTTCTTCCTAATGGGAAAATAGAGTGACCTGTGCCCGTCCCAACACCAAGAGCTAGTCTCTCATTGGTTCCCCGTCTTCCCGTTCATCCTCAGGAAAAATTGCCACCTGTACGGAACAGGAGGTTAAAGGTGCTGATGCTCCAAGTAGGGAGATTGCTAGTAAAGTGGCTGGAATGGCGAACCCGAGCACAAGGAGATGATAAATGAGGTGCGTTTTAGAAACCTTTCCCCATCACACGGTGTACCATCTTCTGGGTTTCTCATGCATGTTTTCGATGTAGGAAGATGCCCTTGAACCTGGAGATTTGGGACCCATGCGATGGGTAGCACGCAGTATTACTTTAAAGGGTCTGCGTTTGCTCACCCAACCTCACCAAACCTCTCAGCCCCAAGAGTGTCCACCCTTATGTCTCATCCAGCTGTGGGTCTAGATATGGTCAATCCAGGTTGCATCACAGCCCCTGAACGAATTGTGTAAGAATTTCTCTGTCTTTCCCTGTCTTTGTTTCATGGGTTTTTAAAAGTAATTTATTTTTATAATGGGGTTTAGCTGCTTTTCACGGCTGTGTTTATGCCGCTTTACACCCACTTGACACACTAACAGAGAGATATCAATACATAGGTTTTAAGATTATTACTAGTCAGATATATTCTTGTGCGGTGAATCGGGCGTGTTGAGTCCAGTTCTCTGAGCAAGGAGTAGGTCTTGTCTATTACATATTGGGTTTATGGAACGGTATCTGAGCTAATTTGAAACTCTTGTTTTATGTATCACCCCACCTCACCTTTCCCGTTAAGCAGCCATAGTGTGTTTTCTGCATGTGTGACTCTGTTCTGTTTTGTAATTCAGTTCAAGTGTAACGGTTTTTACATTCCCTCTATAACTGATACCTTATGAGAAGTGTCCTTTTCTGTGTGACTTATTTCACTTAGAATCGTCGTACCTAAATCCACTCATCATGCTGCTACTAGCCTTATGCCATTGATTTCATGGCTGAGTGATATTCCATTGTACATAAGGACCACAACTTCTTTATCCATTTTTCTCTTTCCTGGGATATTTAAGGTGGAATGAAGTGGGGGTCCTTGTCAACAGAGCAGCCCTAAACTTTGGGCTGCTTGTGTTTTGCTGATTTTTCATTTTCCCAATTTATACCCCAATGAGTGGAAGTGCCCTATGCTCTCTAAGCTGTGTTTTTTAGATATTTCACGACTCACCGTACACTTCTCCAGAGTGCCTGTTGGCAATTTACATCCCGCCCATCAGTGTAGCAAGGCTCCCATTTCTCCATGGCCTGTCCTGCATTTCTGGTTTTGACACTTTTTTCAGCATGGCCCTTTGGACCGATGGGAAGCGAGACTTCTTTGTAGCGCTGATTTGCCTTTCCAGGTTGCTTGGTTGGCCAAAAAGGGCGTATGCGTTTTTTCCTGAATATATTCAGCAAAAAACGCATACGCCCTTTTTGGCCAAGGGCATCATTGTCACCGTTTTGCCGCTTTTCATGTGCTTTAAAGATGATTCGAATCTACCTCCTGAAATCTGTTTCCTGCAATTCTGCCTTGATTTCAAATCCTCTTCTTTGCCTTCCCTCAATATATTTGTGGACGAGAGTTATCATTTATAACTCTGCAGGTTTGTGAATTGCAGTGCCCTGAAGCTCCATTTTACAACTCGCTTTTTTGGGAGCTGGCCGCAAAAGCGCAGGATGGCTTCAGGCCCTGTTCTGGTTCCGGGGGGCAGGCTGAGCCTGTGGTTAATTCTTCTTCCTAATGGGAAAATAGAGTGACCTGTGCCCGTCCCAACACCAAGAGCTAGTCTCTCATTGGTTCCCCGTCTTCCCGTTCATCCTCAGGAAAAATTGCCACCTGTACGGAACAGGAGGTTAAAGGTGCTGATGCTCCAAGTAGGGAGATTGCTAGTAAAGTGGCTGGAATGGCGAACCCGAGCACAAGGAGATGATAAATGAGGTGCGTTTTAGAAACCTTTCCCCATCACACGGTGTACCATCTTCTGGGTTTCTCATGCATGTTTTCGATGTAGGAAGATGCCCTTGAACCTGGAGATTTGGGACCCATGCGATGGGTAGCACGCAGTATTACTTTAAAGGGTCTGCGTTTGCTCACCCAACCTCACCAAACCTCTCAGCCCCAAGAGTGTCCACCCTTATGTCTCATCCAGCTGTGGGTCTAGATATGGTCAATCCAGGTTGCATCACAGCCCCTGAACGAATTGTGTAAGAATTTCTCTGTCTTTCCCTGTCTTTGTTTCATGGGTTTTTAAAAGTAATTTATTTTTATAATGGGGTTTAGCTGCTTTTCACGGCTGTGTTTATGCCGCTTTACACCCACTTGACACACTAACAGAGAGATATCAATACATAGGTTTTAAGATTATTACTAGTCAGATATATTCTTGTGCGGTGAATCGGGCGTGTTGAGTCCAGTTCTCTGAGCAAGGAGTAGGTCTTGTCTATTACATATTGGGTTTATGGAACGGTATCTGAGCTAATTTGAAACTCTTGTTTTATGTATCACCCCACCTCACCTTTCCCGTTAAGCAGCCATAGTGTGTTTTCTGCATGTGTGACTCTGTTCTGTTTTGTAATTCAGTTCAAGTGTAACGGTTTTTACATTCCCTCTATAACTGATACCTTATGAGAAGTGTCCTTTTCTGTGTGACTTATTTCACTTAGAATCGTCGTACCTAAATCCACTCATCATGCTGCTACTAGCCTTATGCCATTGATTTCATGGCTGAGTGATATTCCATTGTACATAAGGACCACAACTTCTTTATCCATTTTTCTCTTTCCTGGGATATTTAAGGTGGAATGAAGTGGGGGTCCTTGTCAACAGAGCAGCCCTAAACTTTGGGCTGCTTGTGTTTTGCTGATTTTTCATTTTCCCAATTTATACCCCAATGAGTGGAAGTGCCCTATGCTCTCTAAGCTGTGTTTTTTAGATATTTCACGACTCACCGTACACTTCTCCAGAGTGCCTGTTGGCAATTTACATCCCGCCCATCAGTGTAGCAAGGCTCCCATTTCTCCATGGCCTGTCCTGCATTTCTGGTTTTGACACTTTTTTCAGCATGGCCCTTTGGACCGATGGGAAGCGAGACTTCTTTGTAGCGCTGATTTGCCTTTCCAGGTTGCTTGGTTGGCCAAAAAGGGCGTATGCGTTTTTTCCTGAATATATTCAGCAAAAAACGCATACGCCCTTTTTGGCCAAGGGCATCATTGTCACCGTTTTGCCGCTTTTCATGTGCTTTAAAGATGATTCGAATCTACCTCCTGAAATCTGTTTCCTGCAATTCTGCCTTGATTTCAAATCCTCTTCTTTGCCTTCCCTCAATATATTTGTGGACGAGAGTTATCATTTATAACTCTGCAGGTTTGTGAATTGCAGTGCCCTGAAGCTCCATTTTACAACTCGCTTTTTTGGGAGCTGGCCGCAAAAGCGCAGGATGGCTTCAGGCCCTGTTCTGGTTCCGGGGGGCAGGCTGAGCCTGTGGTTAATTCTTCTTCCTAATGGGAAAATAGAGTGACCTGTGCCCGTCCCAACACCAAGAGCTAGTCTCTCATTGGTTCCCCGTCTTCCCGTTCATCCTCAGGAAAAATTGCCACCTGTACGGAACAGGAGGTTAAAGGTGCTGATGCTCCAAGTAGGGAGATTGCTAGTAAAGTGGCTGGAATGGCGAACCCGAGCACAAGGAGATGATAAATGAGGTGCGTTTTAGAAACCTTTCCCCATCACACGGTGTACCATCTTCTGGGTTTCTCATGCATGTTTTCGATGTAGGAAGATGCCCTTGAACCTGGAGATTTGGGACCCCTGCGATGGGTACCACGCAGTATTACTTTAAAGGGTCTGCGTTTGCTCACCCAACCTCACCAAACCTCTCAGCCCCAAGAGTGTCCACCCTTATGTCTCATCCAGCTGTGGGTCTACATATGGTCAATCCAGGTTGCATCACAGCCCCTGAATGAATTGTGTAAGAATTTCTCTCTCTTTCACTGTCTTTGTTTCATGGGTTTTTAAAAGTAGTTTATTTTTATAATGGGGTTAGCTGCTTTTCACTGCTGTGTTTATGCCGTTTTACACCCACTTGACTCACTTACAGAGAGATATCAATACATAGGTTTTAAGATTATTACTAGTCAGATATATTCTTGTGCGGTGAATCGGGCGTGTTGAGTCCAGTTCTCTGAGCAAGGAGTAGGTCTTGTCTATTACATATTGGGTTTATGGAACGGTATCTGAGCTAATTTGAAACCCTTGTTTTTTGTATCACCCCACCTCACCTTTCCCGTTTAGCAGCCATAGTGTGTTTTCTGCATGTGCGACTCTGTTCTGTTTTGTAATTCAGTTCAAGTGTAACGGTTTTTACATTCCCTCTATAAGTGATACCTTATGAGAAGTGTCCTTTTCTGTGTGACTTATTTCACTTAGAATCGTCGTACCTAAATCCACTCATCATGCTGCTACTAGCCTTATGCCATTGATTTCATGGCTGAGTGATATTCCATTGTACATAAGGACCACAACTTCTTTATCCATTTTTCTCTTTCCTGGGATATTTAAGGTGGAATGAAGTGGGGGTCCTTGTCAACAGAGCAGCCCTAAACTTTGGGCTGCTTGTGTTTTGCTGATTTTTCATTTTCCCAATTTATACCCCAATGAGTGGAAGTGCCCTATGCTCTCTAAGCTGTGTTTTTTAGATATTTCAGGACTCACCGTACACTTCTCCAGAGTGCCTGTTGGCAATTTACATCCCGCCCATCAGTGTAGCAAGGCTCCCATTTCTCCATGGCCTGTCCTGCATTTCTGGTTTTGACACTTTTTTCAGCATGGCCCTTTTGACCGATGGGAAGCGAGACTTCTTTGTAGCGCTGATTTGCCTTTCCAGGTTGCTTGGTTGGCCAAAAAGGGCGTATGCGTTTTTTCCTGAATATATTCAGCAAAAAACGCATACGCCATTTTTGGCCAAGGGCATCATTGTCAACGTTTTGCCGCTTTTCATGTGCTTTAAAGATGATTCGAATCTACCTCCTGAAATCTGTTTCCTACAATTCTGCCTTGATTTCAAATCCTCTTCTTTGCCTTCCCTCAATATATTTGTGGACGAGAGTTATCAATTATAACTCTGCAGGTTTTTGAATTGCAGTGCCCTGAAGCTCCATTTTACAACTCGCTTTTTTGGGAGCTGGCCGCAAAAGCGCAGGATGGCTTCAGGCCCTGTTCTGGTTCCGGGGGGCAGGCTGAGCCTGTGGTTAATTCTTCTTCCTGATGGGAAAATAGAGTGACCTGTGCCTGTCCCAACACCAAGAGCTAGTCTCTCATTGGTTCCCCGTCTTCCCGTTCATCCTCAGGACAAATTGCAACCTGTACGGAACAGGAGGTTAAAGGTGCTGATGCTCCAAGTAGGGAGATTGCTAATAAAGTGGCTGGAATGGCGAACCCGAGCACAAGGAGATGAGAAATGAGGTGCGTTGTAGAAACCTTTCCCCATCACACGGTGTACCATCTTCTGGGTTTCTCATGCATGTTTTCGATGTAGGAAGATGCCCTTGAACCTGGAGATTTGGGACCCATGCGATGGGTACCACGCAGTATTACTTTAAAGGGTCTGCGTTTGCTCACCCAACCTCACCAAACCTCTCAGCCCCAAGAGTGTCCACCCTTATGTCTCATCCAGCTGTGGGTCTACATATGGTCAATCCAGGTTGCATCACAGCCCCTGAATGAATTGTGTAAGAATTTCTCTCTCTTTCACTGTCTTTGTTTCATGGGTTTTTAAAAGTAGTTTATTTTTATAATGGGGTTAGCTGCTTTTCACTGCTGTGTTTATGCCGCTTTACACCCACTTGACTCACTTACAGAGAGATATCAATACATAGGTTTTAAGATTATTACTAGTCAGATATATTCTTGTGCGGTGAATAGGGCGTGTTGAGTCCAGTTCTCTGAGCAAGGAGTAGGTCTTGTCTATTACATATTGGGTTTATGGAACGGTATCTGCGCTAATTTGAAACCCTTGTTTTTTGTATCACCCCACCTCACCTTTCCCGTTTAGCAGCCATAGTGTGTTTCTGCATGTGCGACTCTGTTCTGTTTTGTAATTCAGTTCAAGTGTAACGGTTTTTACATTCCCTCTATAACTGATACCTTATGAGAAGTGTCCTTTTCTGTGTGACTTATTTCACTTAGAATCGTCGTACCTAAATCCACTCATCATGCTGCTACTAGCCTTATGCCATTGATTTCATGGCTGAGTGATATTCCATTGTACATAAGGACCACAACTTCTTTATCCATTTTTCTCTTTCCTGGGATATTTAAGGTGGAATGAAGTGGAGGTCCTTGTCAACAGAGCAGCCCTAAACTTTGGGCTGCTTGTGTTTTGCTGATTTTTCATTTTCCCAATTTATACCCCAATGAGTGGAAGTGCCCTATGCTCTCTAAGCTGTGTTTTTTAGATATTTCAGGACTCACCGTACACTTCTCCAGAGTGCCTGTTGGCAATTTACATCCCGCCCATGAGTGTAGCAAGGCTCCCATTTCTCCATGGCCTGTCCTGCATTTCTGGTTTTGACACTTTTTTCAGAATGGCCCTTTTGACCGATGGGAAGCGAGACTTCTTTGTAGCGCTGATTTGCCTTTCCAGGTTGCTTGGTTGGCCAAAAAGGGCGTATGCGTTTTTTCCTGAATATATTCAGCAAAAAAACGCATACGCCCTTTTTGGCCAAGGGCATCATTGTCAACGTTTTTGCCGCTTTTCATGTGCTTTAAAGATGATTCGAATCTACCTCCTGAAATCTGTTTCCTGCAATTCTGCCTTGATTTCAAATCCTCTTCTTTGCCTTCCCTCAATATATTTGTGGACGAGAGTTATCATTTATAACTCTGCAGGTTTGTGAATTGCAGTGCCCTGAAGCTCCATTTTACAACTCGCTTTTTTGGGAGCTGGCCGCAAAAGCGCAGGATGGCTTCAGGCCCTGTTCTGGTTCCGGGGGGCAGGCTGAGCCTGTGGTTAATTCTTCTTCCTGATGGGAAAATAGAGTGACCTGTGCCTGTCCCAACACCAAGAGCTAGTCTCTCATTGGTTCCCCGTCTTCCCGTTCATCCTCAGGACAAATTGCAACCTGTACGGAACAGGAGGTTAAAGGTGCTGATGCTCCAAGTAGGGAGATTGCTAGTAAAGTGGCTGGAATGGCGAACCCGAGCACAAGGAGATGATAAATGAGGTGCGTTTTAGAAACCTTTCCCCATCACACGGTGTACCATCTTCTGGGTTTCTCATGCATGTTTTCGATGTAGGAAGATGCCCTTGAACCTGGAGATTTGGGACCCATGCGATGGGTACCACGCAGTATTACTTTAAAGGGTCTGCGTTTGCTCACCCAACCTCACCAAACCTCTCAGCCCCAAGAGTGTCCAACCTTATGTCTCATCCAGCTGTGGGTCTACATATGGTCAATCCAGGTTGCATCACAGACCCTGAATGAATTGTGTAAGAATTTCTCTCTCTTTCACTGTCTTTGTTTCATGGGTTTTTAAAAGTAGTTTATTTTTATAATGGGGTTAGCTGCTTTTCACTGCTGTGTTTATGCCGCTTTACACCCACTTGACTCACTTACAGAGAGATATCAATACATAGGTTTTAAGATTATTACTAGTCAGATATATTCTTGTGCGGTGAATAGGGAGTGTTGAGTCCAGTTCTCTGAGCAAGGAGTAGGTCTTGTCTATTACATATTGGGTTTATGGAACGGTATCTGAGCTAATTTGAAACCCTTGTTTTTTGTATCACCCCACCTCACCTTTCCCGTTTAGCAGCCATAGTGTGTTTTCTGCATGTGCGACTCTGTTCTGTTTTGTAATTCAGTTCACGTGTAACGGTTTTTACATTCCCTCTATAAGTGATACCTTATGAGAAGTGTCCTTTTCTGTGTGACTTATTTCACTTAGAATTGTCGTACCTAAATCCACTCATCATGCTGCTACTAGCCTTATGCCATTGATTTCATGGCTGAGTGATATTCCATTGTACATAAGGACCACAACTTCTTTATCCATTTTTCTCTTTCCTGGGATATTTAAGGTGGAATGAAGTGGGGGTCCTTGTCAACAGAGCAGCCCTAAACTTTGGGCTGCTTGTGTTTTGCTGATTTTTCATTTTCCCAATTTATACCCCAATGAGTGGAAGTGCCCTATGCTCTCTAAGCTGTGTTTTTTAGATATTTCACGACTCACCGTACACTTCTCCAGAGTGCCTGTTGGCAATTTACATCCCGCCCATCAGTGTAGCAAGGCTCCCATTTCTCCATGGCCTGTCCTGCATTTCTGGTTTTGACACTTTTTTCAGCATGGCCCTTTGGACCGATGGGAAGCGAGACTTCTTTGTAGCGCTGATTTGCCTTTCCAGGTTGCTTGGTTGGCCAAAAAGGGCGTATGCGTTTTTTCCTGAATATATTCAGCAAAAAACGCATACGCCCTTTTTGGCCAAGGGCATCATTGTCACCGTTTTGCCGCTTTTCATGTGCTTTAAAGATGATTCGAATCTACCTCCTGAAATCTGTTTCCTGCAATTCTGCCTTGATTTCAAATCCTCTTCTTTGCCTTCCCTCAATATATTTGTGGACGAGAGTTATCATTTATAACTCTGCAGGTTTGTGAATTGCAGTGCCCTGAAGCTCCATTTTACAACTCGCTTTTTTGGGAGCTGGCCGCAAAAGCGCAGGATGGCTTCAGGCCCTGTTCTGGTTCCGGGGGGCAGGCTGAGCCTGTGGTTAATTCTTCTTCCTAATGGGAAAATAGAGTGACCTGTGCCTGTCCCAACACCAAGAGCTAGTCTCTCATTGGTTCCCCGTCTTCCCGTTCATCCTCAGGAAAAATTGCCACCTGTACGGAACAGGAGGTTAAAGGTGCTGATGCTCCAAGTAGGGAGATTGCTAGTAAAGTGGCTGGAATGGCGAACCCGAGCACAAGGAGATGATAAATGAGGTGCGTTTTAGAAACCTTTCCCCATCACACGGTGTACCATCTTCTGGGTTTCTCATGCATGTTTTCGATGTAGGAAGATGCCCTTGAACCTGGAGATTTGGGACCCATGCGATGGGTACCACGCAGTATTACTTTAAAGGGTCTGCGTTTGCTCACCCAACCTCACCAAACCTCTCAGCCCCAAGAGTGTCCACCCTTATGTCTCATCCAGCTGTGGGTCTACATATGGTCAATCCAGGTTGCATCACAGCCCCTGAATGAATTGTGTAAGAATTTCTCTCTCTTTCACTGTCTTTGTTTCATGGGTTTTTAAAAGTAGTTTATTTTTATAATGGGGTTAGCTGCTTTTCACTGCTGTGTTTATGCCGTTTTACACCCACTTGACTCACTTACAGAGAGATATCAATACATAGGTTTTAAGATTATTACTAGTCAGATATATTCTTGTGCGGTGAATAGGGCGTGTTGAGTCCAGTTCTCTGAGCAAGGAGTAGGTCTTGTCTATTACATATTGGGTTTATGGAACGGTATCTGAGCTAATTTGAAACCCTTGTTTTTTGTATCACCCCACCTCACCTTTCCCGTTTAGCAGCCATAGTGTGTTTTCTGCATGTGCGACTCTGTTCTGTTTTGTAATTCAGTTCAAGTGTAACGGTTTTTACATTCCCTCTATAAGTGATACCTTATGAGAAGTGTCCTTTTCTGTGTGACTTATTTCACTTAGAATCGTCGTACCTAAATCCACTCATCATGCTGCTACTAGCCTTATGCCATTGATTTCATGGCTGAGTGATATTCCATTGTACATAAGGACCACAACTTCTTTATCCATTTTTCTCTTTCCTGGGATATTTAAGGTGGAATGAAGTGGGGGTCCTTGTCAACAGAGCAGCCCTAAACTTTGGGCTGCTTGTGTTTTGCTGATTTTTCATTTTCCCAATTTATACCCCAATGAGTGGAAGTGCCCTATGCTCTCTAAGCTGTGTTTTTTAGATATTTCAGGACTCACCGTACACTTCTCCAGAGTGCCTGTTGGCAATTTACATCCCGCCCATCAGTGTAGCAAGGCTCCCATTTCTCCATGGCCTGTCCTGCATTTCTGGTTTTGACACTTTTTTCAGCATGGCCCTTTTGACCGATGGGAAGCGAGACTTCTTTGTAGCGCTGATTTGCCTTTCCAGGTTGCTTGGTTGGCCAAAAAGGGCGTATGCGTTTTTTCCTGAATATATTCAGCAAAAAAACGCATACGCCCTTTTTGGCCAAGGGCATCATTGTCAACGTTTTGCCGCTTTTCATGTGCTTTAAAGATGATTCGAATCTACCTCCTGAAATCTGTTTCCTACAATTCTGCCTTGATTTCAAATCCTCTTCTTTGCCTTCCCTCAATATATTTGAGGACGAGAGTTATCATTTATAACTCTGCAGGTTTGTGAATTGCAGTGCCCTGAAGCTTCATTTTACAACTCGCTTTTTTGGGAGCTGGCCGCAAAAGCGCAGGATGGCTTCAGGCCCTGTTCTGGTTCCGGGGGGCAGGCTGAGCCTGTGGTTAATTCTTCTTCCTGATGGGAAAATAGAGTGACCTGTGCCTGTCCCAACACCAAGAGCTAGTCTCTCATTGGTTCCCCGTCTTCCCGTTCATCCTCAGGACAAATTGCAACCTGTACGGAACAGGAGGTTAAAGGTGCTGATGCTCCAAGTAGGGAGATTGCTAGTAAAGTGGCTGGAATGGCGAACCCGAGCACAAGGAGATGATAAATGAGGTGCGTTTTAGAAACCTTTCCCCATCACACGGTGTACCATCTTCTGGGTTTCTCATGCATGTTTTCGATGTAGGAAGATGCCCTTGAACCTGGAGATTTGGGACCCATGCGATGGGTACCACGCAGTATTACTTTAAAGGGTCTGCGTTTGCTCACCCAACCTCACCAAACCTCTCAGCCCCAAGAGTGTCCAACCTTATGTCTCATCCAGCTGTGGGTCTACATATGGTCAATCCAGGTTGCATCACAGCCCCTGAATGAATTGTGTAAGAATTTCTCTCTCTTTCACTGTCTTTGTTTCATGGGTTTTTAAAAGTAGTTTATTTTTATAATGGGGTTAGCTGCTTTTCACTGCTGTGTTTATGCCGCTTTACACCCACTTGACTCACTTACAGAGAGATATCAATACATAGGTTTTAAGATTATTACTAGTCAGATATATTCTTGTGCGGTGAATAGGGAGTGTTGAGTCCAGTTCTCTGAGCAAGGAGTAGGTCTTGTCTATTACATATTGGGTTTATGGAACGGTATCTGAGCTAATTTGAAACCCTTGTTTTTTGTATCACCCCACCTCACCTTTCCCGTTTAGCAGCCATAGTGTGTTTTCTGCATGTGCGACTCTGTTCTGTTTTGTAATTCAGTTCAAGTGTAACGGTTTTTACATTCCCTCTATAAGTGATACCTTATGAGAAGTGTCCTTTTCTGTGTGACTTATTTCACTTAGAATTGTCGTACCTAAATCCACTCATCATGCTGCTACTAGCCTTATGCCATTGATTTCATGGCTGAGTGATATTCCATTGTACATAAGGACCACAACTTCTTTATCCATTTTTCTCTTTCCTGGGATATTTAAGGTGGAATGAAGTGGGGGTCCTTGTCAACAGAGCAGCCCTAAACTTTGGGCTGCTTGTGTTTTGCTGATTTTTCATTTTCCCAATTTATACCCCAATGAGTGGAAGTGCCCTATGCTCTCTAAGCTGTGTTTTTTAGATATTTCACGACTCACCGTACACTTCTCCAGAGTGCCTGTTGGCAATTTACATCCCGCCCATCAGTGTAGCAAGGCTCCCATTTCTCCATGGCCTGTCCTGCATTTCTGGTTTTGACACTTTTTTCAGCATGGCCCTTTGGACCGATGGGAAGCGAGACTTCTTTGTAGCGCTGATTTGCCTTTCCAGGTTGCTTGGTTGGCCAAAAAGGGCGTATGCGTTTTTTCCTGAATATATTCAGCAAAAAACGCATACGCCCTTTTTGGCCAAGGGCATCATTGTCACCGTTTTGCCGCTTTTCATGTGCTTTAAAGATGATTCGAATCTACCTCCTGAAATCTGTTTCCTGCAATTCTGCCTTGATTTCAAATCCTCTTCTTTGCCTTCCCTCAATATATTTGTGGACGAGAGTTATCATTTATAACTCTGCAGGTTTGTGAATTGCAGTGCCCTGAAGCTCCATTTTACAACTCGCTTTTTTGGGAGCTGGCCGCAAAAGCGCAGGATGGCTTCAGGCCCTGTTCTGGTTCCGGGGGGCAGGCTGAGCCTGTGGTTAATTCTTCTTCCTAATGGGAAAATAGAGTGACCTGTGCCCGTCCCAACACCAAGAGCTAGTCTCTCATTGGTTCCCCGTCTTCCCGTTCATCCTCAGGAAAAATTGCCACCTGTACGGAACAGGAGGTTAAAGGTGCTGATGCTCCAAGTAGGGAGATTGCTAGTAAAGTGGCTGGAATGGCGAACCCGAGCACAAGGAGATGATAAATGAGGTGCGTTTTAGAAATCTTTCCCCATCACACGGTGTACCATCTTCTGGGTTTCTCATGCATGTTTTCGATGTAGGAAGATGCCCTTGAACCTGGAGATTTGGGACCCATGCGATGGGTACCACGCAGTATTACTTTAAAGGGTCTGCGTTTGCTCACCCAACCTCACCAAACCTCTCAGCCCCAAGAGTGTCCACCCTTATGTCTCATCCAGCTGTGGGTCTACATATGGTCAATCCAGGTTGCATCACAGCCCCTGAATGAATTGTGTAAGAATTTCTCTCTCTTTCACTGTCTTTGTTTCATGGGTTTTTAAAAGTAGTTTATTTTTATAATGGGGTTAGCTGCTTTTCACTGCTGTGTTTATGCCGTTTTACACCCACTTGACTCACTTACAGAGAGATATCAATACATAGGTTTTAAGATTATTACTAGTCAGATATATTCTTGTGCGGTGAATAGGGCGTGTTGAGTCCAGTTCTCTGAGCAAGGAGTAGGTCTTGTCTATTACATATTGGGTTTATGGAACGGTATCTGAGCTAATTTGAAACCCTTGTTTTTTGTATCACCCCACCTCACCTTTCCCGTTTAGCAGCCATAGTGTGTTTTCTGCATGTGCGACTCTGTTCTGTTTTGTAATTCAGTTCAAGTGTAACGGTTTTTACATTCCCTCTATAAGTGATACCTTATGAGAAGTGTCCTTTTCTGTGTGACTTATTTCACTTAGAATCGTCGTACCTAAATCCACTCATCATGCTGCTACTAGCCTTATGCCATTGATTTCATGGCTGAGTGATATTCCATTGTACATAAGGACCACAACTTCTTTATCCATTTTTCTCTTTCCTGGGATATTTAAGGTGGAATGAAGTGGGGGTCCTTGTCAACAGAGCAGCCCTAAACTTTGGGCTGCTTGTGTTTTGCTGATTTTTCATTTTCCCAATTTATACCCCAATGAGTGGAAGTGCCCTATGCTCTCTAAGCTGTGTTTTTTAGATATTTCAGGACTCACCGTACACTTCTCCAGAGTGCCTGTTGGCAATTTACATCCCGCCCATCAGTGTAGCAAGGCTCCCATTTCTCCATGGCCTGTCCTGCATTTCTGGTTTTGACACTTTTTTCAGCATGGCCCTTTTGACCGATGGGAAGCGAGACTTCTTTGTAGCGCTGATTTGCCTTTCCAGGTTGCTTGGTTGGCCAAAAAGGGCGTATGCGTTTTTTCCTGAATATATTCAGCAAAAAACGCATACGCCATTTTTGGCCAAGGGCATCATTGTCAACGTTTTGCCGCTTTTCATGTGCTTTAAAGATGATTCGAATCTACCTCCTGAAATCTGTTTCCTACAATTCTGCCTTGATTTCAAATCCTCTTCTTTGCCTTCCCTCAATATATTTGTGGACGAGAGTTATCAATTATAACTCTGCAGGTTTTTGAATTGCAGTGCCCTGAAGCTCCATTTTACAACTCGCTTTTTTGGGAGCTGGCCGCAAAAGCGCAGGATGGCTTTAGGCCCTGTTCTGGTTCCGGGGGGCAGGCTGAGCCTGTGGTTAATTCTTCTTCCTGATGGGAAAATAGAGTGACCTGTGCCTGTCCCAACACCAAGAGCTAGTCTCTCATTGGTTCCCCGTCTTCCCGTTCATCCTCAGGACAAATTGCAACCTGTACGGAACAGGAGGTTAAAGGTGCTGATGCTCCAAGTAGGGAGATTGCTAATAAAGTGGCTGGAATGGCGAACCCGAGCACAAGGAGATGAGAAATGAGGTGCGTTGTAGAAACCTTTCCCCATCACACGGTGTACCATCTTCTGGGTTTCTCATGCATGTTTTCGATGTAGGAAGATGCCCTTGAACCTGGAGATTTGGGACCCATGCAATGGGTACCACGCAGTATTACTTTAAAGGGTCTGCGTTTCCTCACCCAACCTCACAAAACCTCTCAGACCCAAGAGCGTCCACCCTTATGTCTCATCCAGCTGTGGGTCTACATATGGTCAATCCAGGTTGCATCACAGCCCCTGAATGAATTGTGTAAGAATTTCTCTCTCTTTCAATGTCTTTGTTTCATGGGTTTTTAAAAGTAATTTATTTTTATAATGGGGTTTAGCTGCTTTTCACTGCTGTGTTTATGCCGCTTTACACCCACTTGACACACTAGCAGAGAGATATCAATACATAGGTTTTAAGATTATTACTAGTCAGATATATTCTTCTGCGGTGAATAGGGCGTGTTGAGTCCAGTTCTCTGAGCAAGGAGTAGGTCTTGTCTACTACATATTGGGTTTATGGAACGGTATCTGAGCTAATTTGAAACCCTTGTTTTATGTATCACCCCACCTCACCTTTCCCGTTTAGCAGCCATAGTGTGTTTTCTGCATGTGCGACTCTGTTCTGTTTTGTAATTCAGTTCAAGTGTAACGGTTTTTACATTCCCTCTATAACTGATACCTTATGAGAAGTGTCCTTTTCTGTGTGACTTATTTCACTTAGAATCGTCGTACCTAAATCCACTCATCATGCTGCTACTAGCCTTATGCCATTGATTTCATGGCTGAGTGATATTCCATTGTACATAAGGACCACAACTTCTTTATCCATTTTTCTCTTTCCTGGGATATTTAAGGTGGAATGAAGTGGAGGTCCTTGTCAACAGAGCAGCCCTAAACTTTGGGCTGCTTGTGTTTTGCTGATTTTTCATTTTCCCAATTTATACCCCGATGAGTGGAAGTGCCCTATGCTCTCTAAGCTGTGTTTTTTAGATATTTCAGGACTCACCGTACACTTCTCCAGAGTGCCTGTTGGCAATTTACATCCCGCCCATCAGTGTAGCAAGGCTCCCATTTCTCCATGGCCTGTCCTGCATTTCTGGTTTTGACACTTTTTTCAGCATGGCCCTTTTGACCGATGGGAAGCGAGACTTCTTTGTAGCGCTGATTTGCCTTTCCAGGTTGCTTGGTTGGCCAAAAAGGGCGTATGCGTTTTTTCCTGAATATATTCAGGAAAAAACGCATACGCCCTTTTTGGCCAAGGGCATCATTGTCAACGTTTTGCCGCTTTTCATGTGCTTTAAAGATGATTCGAATCTACCTCCTGAAATCTGTTTCCTGCAATTCTGCCTTGATTTCAAATCCTCTTCTTTGCCTTCCCTCAATATATTTGTGGACGAGAGTTATCATTTATAACTCTGCAGGTTTTTGAATTGCAGTGCCCTGAAGCTCCATTTTACAACTCGCTTTTTTGGGAACTGGCCGCAAAACCGCAGGATGGCTTCAGGCCCTGTTCTGGTTCCGGGGGGCAGGCTGAGCCTGTGGTTAATTCTTCTTCCTGATGGGAAAATAGAGTGACCTGTGCCTGTCCCAACACCAAGAGCTAGTCTCTCATTGGTTCCCCGTCTTCCCGTTCATCCTCAGGACAAATTGCAACCTGTACGGAACAGGAGGTTAAAGGTGCTGATGCTCCAAGTAGGGAGATTGCTAGTAAAGTGGCTGGAATGGCGAACCCGAGCACAAGGAGATGATAAATGAGGTGCGTTTTAGAAACCTTTCCCCATCACACGGTGTACCATCTTCTGGGTTTCTCATGCATGTTTTCGATGTAGGAAGATGCCCTTGAACCTGGAGATTTGGGACCCATGCGATGGGTACCACGCAGTATTACTTTAAAGGGTCTGCGTTTGCTCACCCAACCTCACCAAACCTCTCAGCCCCAAGAGTGTCCACCCTTATGTCTCATCCAGCTGTGGGTGTACATATGGTCAATCCAGGTTGCATCACAGCCCCTGAATGAATTGTGTAAGAATTTCTCTCTCTTTCACTGTCTTTGTTTCATGGGTTTTTAAAAGTAGTTTATTTTTATAATGGGGTTAGCTGCTTTTCACTGCTGTGTTTATGCCGCTTTACACCCACTTGACTCACTTACAGAGAGATATCAATACATAGGTTTTAAGATTATTACTAGTCAGATATATTCTTGTGCGGTGAATAGGGCGTGTTGAGTCCAGTTCTCTGAGCAAGGAGTAGGTCTTGTCTATTACATATTGGGTTTATGGAACGGTATCTGCGCTAATTTGAGACCCTTGTTTTTTGTATCACCCCACCTCACCTTTCCCGTTTAGCAGCCATAGTGTGTTTCTGCATGTGCGACTCTGTTCTGTTTTGTAATTCAGTTCAAGTGTAACGGTTTTTACATTCCCTCTATAACTGATACCTTATGAGAAGTGTCCTTTTCTGTGTGACTTATTTCACTTAGAATCGTCGTACCTAAATCCACTCATCATGCTGCTACTAGCCTTATGCCATTGATTTCATGGCTGAGTGATATTCCATTGTACATAAGGACCACAACTTCTTTATCCATTTTTCTCTTTCCTGGGATATTTAAGGTGGAATGAAGTGGAGGTCCTTGTCAACAGAGCAGCCCTAAACTTTGGGCTGCTTGTGTTTTGCTGATTTTTCATTTTCCCAATTTATACCCCAATGAGTGGAAGTGCCCTATGCTCTCTAAGCTGTGTTTTTTAGATATTTCAGGACTCACCGTACACTTCTCCAGAGTGCCTGTTGGCAATTTACATCCCGCCCATGAGTGTAGCAAGGCTCCCATTTCTCCATGGCCTGTCCTGCATTTCTGGTTTTGACACTTTTTTCAGAATGGCCCTTTTGACCGATGGGAAGCGAGACTTCTTTGTAGCGCTGATTTGCCTTTCCAGGTTGCTTGGTTGGCCAAAAAGGGCGTATGCGTTTTTTCCTGAATATATTCAGCAAAAAAACGCATACGCCCTTTTTGGCCAAGGGCATCATTGTCAACGTTTTGCCGCTTTTCATGTGCTTTAAAGATGATTCGAATCTACCTCCTGAAATCTGTTTCCTGCAATTCTGCCTTGATTTCAAATCCTCTTCTTTGCCTTCCCTCAATATATTTGTGGACGAGAGTTATCATTTATAACTCTGCAGGTTTGTGAATTGCAGTGCCCTGAAGCTCCATTTTACAACTCGCTTTTTTGGGAGCTGGCCGCAAAAGCGCAGGATGGCTTCAGGCCCTGTTCTGGTTCCGGGGGGCAGGCTGAGCCTGTGGTTAATTCTTCTTCCTGATGGGAAAATAGAGTGACCTGTGCCTGTCCCAACACCAAGAGCTAGTCTCTCATTGGTTCCCCGTCTTCCCGTTCATCCTCAGGACAAATTGCAACCTGTACGGAACAGGAGGTTAAAGGTGCTGATGCTCCAAGTAGGGAGATTGCTAGTAAAGTGGCTGGAATGGCGAACCCGAGCACAAGGAGATGATAAATGAGGTGCGTTTTAGAAACCTTTCCCCATCACACGGTGTACCATCTTCTGGGTTTCTCATGCATGTTTTCGATGTAGGAAGATGCCCTTGAACCTGGAGATTTGGGACCCATGCGATGGGTACCACGCAGTATTACTTTAAAGGGTCTGCGTTTGCTCACCCAACCTCACCAAACCTCTCAGCCCCAAGAGTGTCCAACCTTATGTCTCATCCAGCTGTGGGTCTACATATGGTCAATCCAGGTTGCATCACAGACCCTGAATGAATTGTGTAAGAATTTCTCTCTCTTTCACTGTCTTTGTTTCATGGGTTTTTAAAAGTAGTTTATTTTTATAATGGGGTTAGCTGCTTTTCACTGCTGTGTTTATGCCGCTTTACACCCACTTGACTCACTTACAGAGAGATATCAATACATAGGTTTTAAGATTATTACTAGTCAGATATATTCTTGTGCGGTGAATAGGGAGTGTTGAGTCCAGTTCTCTGAGCAAGGAGTAGGTCTTGTCTATTACATATTGGGTTTATGGAACGGTATCTGAGCTAATTTGAAACCCTTGTTTTTTGTATCACCCCACCTCACCTTTCCCGTTTAGCAGCCATAGTGTGTTTTCTGCATGTGCGACTCTGTTCTGTTTTGTAATTCAGTTCACGTGTAACGGTTTTTACATTCCCTCTATAAGTGATACCTTATGAGAAGTGTCCTTTTCTGTGTGACTTATTTCACTTAGAATTGTCGTACCTAAATCCACTCATCATGCTGCTACTAGCCTTATGCCATTGATTTCATGGCTGAGTGATATTCCATTGTACATAAGGACCACAACTTCTTTATCCATTTTTCTCTTTCCTGGGATATTTAAGGTGGAATGAAGTGGGGGTCCTTGTCAACAGAGCAGCCCTAAACTTTGGGCTGCTTGTGTTTTGCTGATTTTTCATTTTCCCAATTTATACCCCAATGAGTGGAAGTGCCCTATGCTCTCTAAGCTGTGTTTTTTAGATATTTCACGACTCACCGTACACTTCTCCAGAGTGCCTGTTGGCAATTTACATCCCGCCCATCAGTGTAGCAAGGCTCCCATTTCTCCATGGCCTGTCCTGCATTTCTGGTTTTGACACTTTTTTCAGCATGGCCCTTTGGACCGATGGGAAGCGAGACTTCTTTGTAGCGCTGATTTGCCTTTCCAGGTTGCTTGGTTGGCCAAAAAGGGCGTATGCGTTTTTTCCTGAATATATTCAGCAAAAAACGCATACGCCCTTTTTGGCCAAGGGCATCATTGTCACCGTTTTGCCGCTTTTCATGTGCTTTAAAGATGATTCGAATCTACCTCCTGAAATCTGTTTCCTGCAATTCTGCCTTGATTTCAAATCCTCTTCTTTGCCTTCCCTCAATATATTTGTGGACGAGAGTTATCATTTATAACTCTGCAGGTTTGTGAATTGCAGTGCCCTGAAGCTCCATTTTACAACTCGCTTTTTTGGGAGCTGGCCGCAAAAGCGCAGGATGGCTTCAGGCCCTGTTCTGGTTCCGGGGGGCAGGCTGAGCCTGTGGTTAATTCTTCTTCCTAATGGGAAAATAGAGTGACCTGTGCCTGTCCCAACACCAAGAGCTAGTCTCTCATTGGTTCCCCGTCTTCCCGTTCATCCTCAGGAAAAATTGCCACCTGTACGGAACAGGAGGTTAAAGGTGCTGATGCTCCAAGTAGGGAGATTGCTAGTAAAGTGGCTGGAATGGCGAACCCGAGCACAAGGAGATGATAAATGAGGTGCGTTTTAGAAACCTTTCCCCATCACACGGTGTACCATCTTCTGGGTTTCTCATGCATGTTTTCGATGTAGGAAGATGCCCTTGAACCTGGAGATTTGGGACCCATGCGATGGGTACCACGCAGTATTACTTTAAAGGGTCTGCGTTTGCTCACCCAACCTCACCAAACCTCTCAGCCCCAAGAGTGTCCACCCTTATGTCTCATCCAGCTGTGGGTCTACATATGGTCAATCCAGGTTGCATCACAGCCCCTGAATGAATTGTGTAAGAATTTCTCTCTCTTTCACTGTCTTTGTTTCATGGGTTTTTAAAAGTAGTTTATTTTTATAATGGGGTTAGCTGCTTTTCACTGCTGTGTTTATGCCGTTTTACACCCACTTGACTCACTTACAGAGAGATATCAATACATAGGTTTTAAGATTATTACTAGTCAGATATATTCTTGTGCGGTGAATAGGGCGTGTTGAGTCCAGTTCTCTGAGCAAGGAGTAGGTCTTGTCTATTACATATTGGGTTTATGGAACGGTATCTGAGCTAATTTGAAACCCTTGTTTTTTGTATCACCCCACCTCACCTTTCCCGTTTAGCAGCCATAGTGTGTTTTCTGCATGTGCGACTCTGTTCTGTTTTGTAATTCAGTTCAAGTGTAACGGTTTTTACATTCCCTCTATAAGTGATACCTTATGAGAAGTGTCCTTTTCTGTGTGACTTATTTCACTTAGAATCGTCGTACCTAAATCCACTCATCATGCTGCTACTAGCCTTATGCCATTGATTTCATGGCTGAGTGATATTCCATTGTACATAAGGACCACAACTTCTTTATCCATTTTTCTCTTTCCTGGGATATTTAAGGTGGAATGAAGTGGGGGTCCTTGTCAACAGAGCAGCCCTAAACTTTGGGCTGCTTGTGTTTTGCTGATTTTTCATTTTCCCAATTTATACCCCAATGAGTGGAAGTGCCCTATGCTCTCTAAGCTGTGTTTTTTAGATATTTCAGGACTCACCGTACACTTCTCCAGAGTGCCTGTTGGCAATTTACATCCCGCCCATCAGTGTAGCAAGGCTCCCATTTCTCCATGGCCTGTCCTGCATTTCTGGTTTTGACACTTTTTTCAGCATGGCCCTTTTGACCGATGGGAAGCGAGACTTCTTTGTAGCGCTGATTTGCCTTTCCAGGTTGCTTGGTTGGCCAAAAAGGGCGTATGCGTTTTTTCCTGAATATATTCAGCAAAAAACGCATACGCCATTTTTGGCCAAGGGCATCATTGTCAACGTTTTGCCGCTTTTCATGTGCTTTAAAGATGATTCGAATCTACCTCCTGAAATCTGTTTCCTACAATTCTGCCTTGATTTCAAATCCTCTTCTTTGCCTTCCCTCAATATATTTGTGGACGAGAGTTATCAATTATAACTCTGCAGGTTTTTGAATTGCAGTGCCCTGAAGCTCCATTTTACAACTCGCTTTTTTGGGAGCTGGCCGCAAAAGCGCAGGATGGCTTCAGGCCCTGTTCTGGTTCCGGGGGGCAGGCTGAGCCTGTGGTTAATTCTTCTTCCTGATGGGAAAATAGAGTGACCTGTGCCTGTCCCAACACCAAGAGCTAGTCTCTCATTGGTTCCCCGTCTTCCCGTTCATCCTCAGGACAAATTGCAACCTGTACGGAACAGGAGGTTAAAGGTGCTGATGCTCCAAGTAGGGAGATTGCTAATAAAGTGGCTGGAATGGCGAACCCGAGCACAAGGAGATGAGAAATGAGGTGCGTTGTAGAAACCTTTCCCCATCACACGGTGTACCATCTTCTGGGTTTCTCATGCATGTTTTCGATGTAGGAAGATGCCCTTGAACCTGGAGATTTGGGACCCATGCAATGGGTACCACGCAGTATTACTTTAAAGGGTCTGCGTTTCCTCACCCAACCTCACAAAACCTCTCAGACCCAAGAGCGTCCACCCTTATGTCTCATCCAGCTGTGGGTCTACATATGGTCAATCCAGGATGCATCACAGCCCCTGAATGAATTGTGTAAGAATTTCTCTCTCTTTCAATGTCTTTGTTTCATGGGTTTTTAAAAGTAATTTATTTTTATAATGGGGTTTAGCTGCTTTTCACTGCTGTGTTTATGCCGCTTTACACCCACTTGACACACTAGCAGAGAGATATCAATACATAGGTTTTAAGATTATTACTAGTCAGATATATTCTTCTGCGGTGAATAGGGCGTGTTGAGTCCAGTTCTCTGAGCAAGGAGTAGGTCTTGTCTACTACATATTGGGTTTATGGAACGGTATCTGAGCTAATTTGAAACCCTTGTTTTATGTATCACCCCACCTCACCTTTCCCGTTTAGCAGCCATAGTGTGTTTTCTGCATGTGCGACTCTGTTCTGTTTTGTAATTCAGTTCAAGTGTAACGGTTTTTACATTCCCTCTATAACTGATACCTTATGAGAAGTGTCCTTTTCTGTGTGACTTATTTCACTTAGAATCGTCGTACCTAAATCCACTCATCATGCTGCTACTAGCCTTATGCCATTGATTTCATGGCTGAGTGATATTCCATTGTACATAAGGACCACAACTTCTTTATCCATTTTTCTCTTTCCTGGGATATTTAAGGTGGAATGAAGTGGAGGTCCTTGTCAACAGAGCAGCCCTAAACTTTGGGCTGCTTGTGTTTTGCTGATTTTTCATTTTCCCAATTTATACCCCGATGAGTGGAAGTGCCCTATGCTCTCTAAGCTGTGTTTTTTAGATATTTCAGGACTCACCGTACACTTCTCCAGAGTGCCTGTTGGCAATTTACATCCCGCCCATCAGTGTAGCAAGGCTCCCATTTCTCCATGGCCTGTCCTGCATTTCTGGTTTTGACACTTTTTTCAGCATGGCCCTTTTGACCGATGGGAAGCGAGACTTCTTTGTAGCGCTGATTTGCCTTTCCAGGTTGCTTGGTTGGCCAAAAAGGGCGTATGCGTTTTTTCCTGAATATATTCAGGAAAAAACGCATACGCCCTTTTTGGCCAAGGGCATCATTGTCAACGTTTTGCCGCTTTTCATGTGCTTTAAAGATGATTCGAATCTACCTCCTGAAATCTGTTTCCTGCAATTCTGCCTTGATTTCAAATCCTCTTCTTTGCCTTCCCTCAATATATTTGTGGACGAGAGTTATCATTTATAACTCTGCAGGTTTTTGAATTGCAGTGCCCTGAAGCTCCATTTTACAACTCGCTTTTTTGGGAACTGGCCGCAAAACCGCAGGATGGCTTCAGGCCCTGTTCTGGTTCCGGGGGGCAGGCTGAGCCTGTGGTTAATTCTTCTTCCTGATGGGAAAATAGAGTGACCTGTGCCTGTCCCAACACCAAGAGCTAGTCTCTCATTGGTTCCCCGTCTTCCCGTTCATCCTCAGGAAAAATTGCAACCTGTACGGAACAGGAGGTTAAAGGTGCTGATGCTCCAAGTAGGGAGATTGCTAGTAAAGTGGCTGGAATGGCGAACCCGAGCACAAGGAGATGATAAATGAGGTGCGTTTTAGAAACCTTTCCCCATCACACGGTGTACCATCTTCTGGGTTTCTCATGCATGTTTTCGATGTAGGAAGATGCCCTTGAACCTGGAGATTTGGGACCCATGCGATGGGTACCACGCAGTATTACTTTAAAGGGTCTGCGTTTGCTCACCCAACCTCACCAAACCTCTCAGCCCCAAGAGTGTCCACCCTTATGTCTCATCCAGCTGTGGGTCTACATATGGTCAATCCAGGTTGCATCACAGCCCCTGAATGAATTGTGTAAGAATTTCTCTCTCTTTCACTGTCTGTTTCATGGGTTTTTAAAAGTAGTTTATTTTCATAATGGGGTTAGCTGCTTTTCACTGCTGTGTTTATGCCGCTTTACACCCACTTGACTCACTTACAGAGAGATATCAATATATAGGTTTTAAGATTATTACTAGTCAGATATATTCTTGTGCGGTGAATAGGGCGTGTTGAGTCCAGTTCTCTGAGCAAGGAGTAGGTCTTGTCTATTACATATTGGGTTTATGGAACGGTATCTGAGCTAATTTGAAACCCTTGTTTTTTGTATCACCCCACCTCACCTTTCCCGTTTAGCAGCCATAGTGTGTTTTCTGCATGTGCGACTCTGTTCTGTTTTGTAATTCAGTTCACGTGTAACGGTTTTTACATTCCCTCTATAAGTGATACCTTATGAGAAGTGTCCTTTTCTGTGTGACTTATTTCACTTAGAATTGTCGTACCTAAATCCACTCATCATGCTGCTACTAGCCTTATGCCATTGATTTCATGGCTGAGTGATATTCCATTGTACATAAGGACCACAACTTCTTTATCCATTTTTCTCTTTCCTGGGATATTTAAGGTGGAATGAAGTGGGGGTCCTTGTCAACAGAGCAGCCCTAAACTTTGGGCTGCTTGTGTTTTGCTGATTTTTCATTTTCCCAATTTATACCCCAATGAGTGGAAGTGCCCTATGCTCTCTAAGCTGTGTTTTTTAGATATTTCACGACTCACCGTACACTTCTCCAGAGTGCCTGTTGGCAATTTACATCCCGCCCATCAGTGTAGCAAGGCTCCCATTTCTCCATGGCCTGTCCTGCATTTCTGGTTTTGACACTTTTTTCAGCATGGCCCTTTGGACCGATGGGAAGCGAGACTTCTTTGTAGCGCTGATTTGCCTTTCCAGGTTGCTTGGTTGGCCAAAAAGGGCGTATGCGTTTTTTCCTGAATATATTCAGCAAAAAACGCATACGCCCTTTTTGGCCAAGGGCATCATTGTCACCGTTTTGCCGCTTTTCATGTGCTTTAAAGATGATTCGAATCTACCTCCTGAAATCTGTTTCCTGCAATTCTGCCTTGATTTCAAATCCTCTTCTTTGCCTTCCCTCAATATATTTGTGGACGAGAGTTATCATTTATAACTCTGCAGGTTTGTGAATTGCAGTGCCCTGAAGCTCCATTTTACAACTCGCTTTTTTGGGAGCTGGCCGCAAAAGCGCAGGATGGCTTCAGGCCCTGTTCTGGTTCCGGGGGGCAGGCTGAGCCTGTGGTTAATTCTTCTTCCTAATGGGAAAATAGAGTGACCTGTGCCTGTCCCAACACCAAGAGCTAGTCTCTCATTGGTTCCCCGTCTTCCCGTTCATCCTCAGGAAAAATTGCCACCTGTACGGAACAGGAGGTTAAAGGTGCTGATGCTCCAAGTAGGGAGATTGCTAGTAAAGTGGCTGGAATGGCGAACCCGAGCACAAGGAGATGATAAATGAGGTGCGTTTTAGAAACCTTTCCCCATCACACGGTGTACCATCTTCTGGGTTTCTCATGCATGTTTTCGATGTAGGAAGATGCCCTTGAACCTGGAGATTTGGGACCCATGCGATGGGTACCACGCAGTATTACTTTAAAGGGTCTGCGTTTGCTCACCCAACCTCACCAAACCTCTCAGCCCCAAGAGTGTCCACCCTTATGTCTCATCCAGCTGTGGGTCTACATATGGTCAATCCAGGTTGCATCACAGCCCCTGAATGAATTGTGTAAGAATTTCTCTCTCTTTCACTGTCTTTGTTTCATGGGTTTTTAAAAGTAGTTTATTTTTATAATGGGGTTAGCTGCTTTTCACTGCTGTGTTTATGCCGTTTTACACCCACTTGACTCACTTACAGAGAGATATCAATACATAGGTTTTAAGATTATTACTAGTCAGATATATTCTTGTGCGGTGAATCGGGCGTGTTGAGTCCAGTTCTCTGAGCAAGGAGTAGGTCTTGTCTATTACATATTGGGTTTATGGAACGGTATCTGAGCTAATTTGAAACCCTTGTTTTTTGTATCACCCCACCTCACCTTTCCCGTTTAGCAGCCATAGTGTGTTTTCTGCATGTGCGACTCTGTTCTGTTTTGTAATTCAGTTCAAGTGTAACGGTTTTTACATTCCCTCTATAAGTGATACCTTATGAGAAGTGTCCTTTTCTGTGTGACTTATTTCACTTAGAATCGTCGTACCTAAATCCACTCATCATGCTGCTACTAGCCTTATGCCATTGATTTCATGGCTGAGTGATATTCCATTGTACATAAGGACCACAACTTCTTTATCCATTTTTCTCTTTCCTGGGATATTTAAGGTGGAATGAAGTGGGGGTCCTTGTCAACAGAGCAGCCCTAAACTTTGGGCTGCTTGTGTTTTGCTGATTTTTCATTTTCCCAATTTATACCCCAATGAGTGGAAGTGCCCTATGCTCTCTAAGCTGTGTTTTTTAGATATTTCAGGACTCACCGTACACTTCTCCAGAGTGCCTGTTGGCAATTTACATCCCGCCCATCAGTGTAGCAAGGCTCCCATTTCTCCATGGCCTGTCCTGCATTTCTGGTTTTGACACTTTTTTCAGCATGGCCCTTTTGACCGATGGGAAGCGAGACTTCTTTGTAGCGCTGATTTGCCTTTCCAGGTTGCTTGGTTGGCCAAAAAGGGCGTATGCGTTTTTTCCTGAATATATTCAGCAAAAAACGCATACGCCATTTTTGGCCAAGGGCATCATTGTCAACGTTTTGCCGCTTTTCATGTGCTTTAAAGATGATTCGAATCTACCTCCTGAAATCTGTTTCCTACAATTCTGCCTTGATTTCAAATCCTCTTCTTTGCCTTCCCTCAATATATTTGTGGACGAGAGTTATCAATTATAACTCTGCAGGTTTTTGAATTGCAGTGCCCTGAAGCTCCATTTTACAACTCGCTTTTTTGGGAGCTGGCCGCAAAAGCGCAGGATGGCTTCAGGCCCTGTTCTGGTTCCGGGGGGCAGGCTGAGCCTGTGGTTAATTCTTCTTCCTGATGGGAAAATAGAGTGACCTGTGCCTGTCCCAACACCAAGAGCTAGTCTCTCATTGGTTCCCCGTCTTCCCGTTCATCCTCAGGACAAATTGCAACCTGTACGGAACAGGAGGTTAAAGGTGCTGATGCTCCAAGTAGGGAGATTGCTAATAAAGTGGCTGGAATGGCGAACCCGAGCACAAGGAGATGAGAAATGAGGTGCGTTGTAGAAACCTTTCCCCATCACACGGTGTACCATCTTCTGGGTTTCTCATGCATGTTTTCGATGTAGGAAGATGCCCTTGAACCTGGAGATTTGGGACCCATGCAATGGGTACCACGCAGTATTACTTTAAAGGGTCTGCGTTTCCTCACCCAACCTCACAAAACCTCTCAGACCCAAGAGCGTCCACCCTTATGTCTCATCCAGCTGTGGGTCTACATATGGTCAATCCAGGTTGCATCACAGCCCCTGAATGAATTGTGTAAGAATTTCTCTCTCTTTCAATGTCTTTGTTTCATGGGTTTTTAAAAGTAATTTATTTTTATAATGGGGTTTAGCTGCTTTTCACTGCTGTGTTTATGCCGCTTTACACCCACTTGACACACTAGCAGAGAGATATCAATACATAGGTTTTAAGATTATTACTAGTCAGATATATTCTTCTGCGGTGAATAGGGCGTGTTGAGTCCAGTTCTCTGAGCAAGGAGTAGGTCTTGTCTACTACATATTGGGTTTATGGAACGGTATCTGAGCTAATTTGAAACCCTTGTTTTATGTATCACCCCACCTCACCTTTCCCGTTTAGCAGCCATAGTGTGTTTTCTGCATGTGCGACTCTGTTCTGTTTTGTAATTCAGTTCAAGTGTAACGGTTTTTACATTCCCTCTATAACTGATACCTTATGAGAAGTGTCCTTTTCTGTGTGACTTATTTCACTTAGAATCGTCGTACCTAAATCCACTCATCATGCTGCTACTAGCCTTATGCCATTGATTTCATGGCTG
This sequence comes from Balaenoptera physalus, assembly GCF_965194825.1. Classification (NCBI taxonomy): domain Eukaryota; kingdom Metazoa; phylum Chordata; class Mammalia; order Artiodactyla; family Balaenopteridae; genus Balaenoptera; species Balaenoptera physalus. Next base: position 991,950 of record NW_028126544.1, on the reverse strand, counting down.
AGTGATATTCCATTGTACATAAGGACCACAACTTCTTTATCCATTTTTCTCTTTCCTGGGATATTTAAGGTGGAATGAAGTGGAGGTCCTTGTCAACAGAGCAGCCCTAAACTTTGGGCTGCTTGTGTTTTGCTGATTTTTCATTTTCCCAATTTATACCCCGATGAGTGGAAGTGCCCTATGCTCTCTAAGCTGTGTTTTTTAGATATTTCAGGACTCACCGTACACTTCTCCAGAGTGCCTGTTGGCAATTTACATCCCGCCCATCAGTGTAGCAAGGCTCCCATTTCTCCATGGCCTGTCCTGCATTTCTGGTTTTGACACTTTTTTCAGCATGGCCCTTTTGACCGATGGGAAGCGAGACTTCTTTGTAGCGCTGATTTGCCTTTCCAGGTTGCTTGGTTGGCCAAAAAGGGCGTATGCGTTTTTTCCTGAATATATTCAGGAAAAAACGCATACGCCCTTTTTGGCCAAGGGCATCATTGTCAACGTTTTGCCGCTTTTCATGTGCTTTAAAGATGATTCGAATCTACCTCCTGAAATCTGTTTCCTGCAATTCTGCCTTGATTTCAAATCCTCTTCTTTGCCTTCCCTCAATATATTTGTGGACGAGAGTTATCATTTATAACTCTGCAGGTTTTTGAATTGCAGTGCCCTGAAGCTCCATTTTACAACTCGCTTTTTTGGGAACTGGCCGCAAAACCGCAGGATGGCTTCAGGCCCTGTTCTGGTTCCGGGGGGCAGGCTGAGCCTGTGGTTAATTCTTCTTCCTGATGGGAAAATAGAGTGACCTGTGCCTGTCCCAACACCAAGAGCTAGTCTCTCATTGGTTCCCCGTCTTCCCGTTCATCCTCAGGAAAAATTGCAACCTGTACGGAACAGGAGGTTAAAGGTGCTGATGCTCCAAGTAGGGAGATTGCTAGTAAAGTGGCTGGAATGGCGAACCCGAGCACAAGGAGATGATAAATGAGGTGCGTTTTAGAAACCTTTCCCCATCACACGGTGTACCATCTTCTGGGTTTCTCATGCATGTTTTCGATGTAGGAAGATGCCCTTGAACCTGGAGATTTGGGACCCATGCGATGGGTACCACGCAGTATTACTTTAAAGGGTCTGCGTTTGCTCACCCAACCTCACCAAACCTCTCAGCCCCAAGAGTGTCCACCCTTATGTCTCATCCAGCTGTGGGTCTACATATGGTCAATCCAGGTTGCATCACAGCCCCTGAATGAATTGTGTAAGAATTTCTCTCTCTTTCACTGTCTGTTTCATGGGTTTTTAAAAGTAGTTTATTTTTATAATGGGGTTAGCTGCTTTTCACTGCTGTGTTTATGCCGCTTTACACCCACTTGACTCACTTACAGAGAGATATCAATATATAGGTTTTAAGATTATTACTAGTCAGATATATTCTTGTGCGGTGAATAGGGCGTGTTGAGTCCAGTTCTCTGAGCAAGGAGTAGGTCTTGTCTATTACATATTGGGTTTATGGAACGGTATCTGAGCTAATTTGAAACCCTTGTTTTTTGTATCACCCCACCTCACCTTTCCCGTTTAGCAGCCATAGTGTGTTTTCTGCATGTGCGACTCTGTTCTGTTTTGTAATTCAGTTCAAGTGTAACGGTTTTTACGTTCCCTCTATAAGTGATACCGTATGAGAAGTGTCCTTTTCTGTGTGACTTATTTCACTTAGAATTGTCGTACCTAAATCCACTCATCATGCTGCTACTAGCCTTATGCCATTGATTTCATGGCTGAGTGATATTCCATTGTACAAAAGGACCACAACTTCTTTATCCATTTTTCTCTTTCCTGGGATATTTAAGGTGGAATGAAGTGGAGGTCCTTGTCAACAGAGCAGCCCTAAACTTTGGGCTGCTTGTGTTTTGCTGATTTTTCATTTTCCCAATTTATACCCCAATGAGTGGAAGTGCCCTATGCTCTCTAAGCTGTGTTTTTTAGATATTTCAGGACTCACCGTACACTTCTCCAGAGTGCCTGTTGGCAATTTACATCCCGCCCATCAGTGTAGCAAGGCTCCCATTTCTCCATGGCCTGTCCTGCATTTCTGGTTTTGACACTTTTTTCAGAATGGCCCTTTTGACCGATGGGAAGCGAGACTTCTTTGTAGCGCTGATTTGCCTTTCCAGGTTGCTTGGTTGGCCAAAAAGGGCGTATGCGTTTTTTCCTGAATATATTCAGCAAAAAAACGCATACGCCCTTTTTGGACAAGGGCATCATTGTCAACGTTTTGCCGCTTTTCATGTGCTTTAAAGATGATTCGAATCTACCTCCTGAAATCTGTTTCCTACAATTCTGCCTTGATTTCAAATCCTCTTCTTTGCCTTCCCTCAATATATTTGTGGACAAGAGTTATCATTTATAACTCTGCAGGTTTGTGAATTGCAGTGCCCTGAAGCTCCATTTTACAACTCGCTTTTTTGGGAGCTGGCCGCAAAAGCGCAGGATGGCTTCAGGCCCTGTTCTGGTTCCAGGGGGCAGGCTGAGCCTGTGGTTAATTCTTCTTCCTGATGGGAAAATAGAGTGACCTGTGCCTGTCCCAACACCAAGAGCTAGTCTCTCATTGGTTTCCCGTCTTCCCGTTCATCCTCAGGACAAATTGCAACCTGTATGGAACAGGAGGTTAAAGGTGCTGATGCTCCAAGTAGGGAGATTGCTAGTAAAGTGGCTGGAATGGCGAACCCGAGCACAAGGAGATGATAAATGAGGTGCGTTTTAGAAACCTTTCCCCATCACACGGTGTACCATCTTCTGGGTTTCTCATGCATGTTTTCGATGTAGGAAGATGCCCTTGAACCTGGAGATTTGGGACCCATGCGATGGGTACCACGCAGTATTACTTTAAAGGGTCTGCGTTTGCTCACCCAACCTCACCAAACCTCTCAGCCCCAAGAGTGTCCAACCTTATGTCTCATCCAGCTGTGGGTCTACATATGGTCAATCCAGGTTGCATCACAGCCCCTGAATGAATTGTGTAAGAATTTCTCTCTCTTTCACTGTCTGTGTTTCATGGGTTTTTAAAAGTAGTTTATTTTTATAATGGGGTTAGCTGCTTTTCACTGCTGTGTTTATGCCGCTTTACACCCACTTGACTCACTTACAGAGAGATATCAATACATAGGTTTTAAGATTATTACTAGTCAGATATATTCTTGTGCGGTGAATAGGGAGTGTTGAGTCCAGTTCTCTGAGCAAGGAGTAGGTCTTGTCTATTACATATTGGGTTTATGGAACGGTATCTGAGCTAATTTGAAACCCTTGTTTTTTGTATCACCCCACCTCACCTTTCCCGTTTAGCAGCCATAGTGTGTTTTCTGCATGTGCGACTCTGTTCTGTTTTGTAATTCAGTTCACGTGTAACGGTTTTTACATTCCCTCTGTAAGTGATACCTTATGAGAAGTGTCCTTTTCTGTGTGACTTATTTCACTTAGAATTGTCGTACCTAAATCCACTCATCATGCTGCTACTAGCCTTATGCCATTGATTTCATGGCTGAGTGATATTCCATTGTACATAAGGACCACAACTTCTTTATCCATTTTTCTCTTTCCTGGGATATTTAAGGTGGAATGAAGTGGGGGTCCTTGTCAACAGAGCAGCCCTAAACTTTGGGCTGCTTGTGTTTTGCTGATTTTTCATTTTCCCAATTTATACCCCAATGAGTGGAAGTGCCCTATGCTCTCTAAGCTGTGTTTTTTAGATATTTCACGACTCACCGTACACTTCTCCAGAGTGCCTGTTGGCAATTTACATCCCGCCCATCAGTGTAGCAAGGCTCCCATTTCTCCATGGCCTGTCCTGCATTTCTGGTTTTGACACTTTTTTCAGCATGGCCCTTTTGACCGATGGGAAGCGAGACTTCTTTGTAGCGCTGATTTGCCTTTCCAGGTTGCTTGGTTGGCCAAAAAGGGCGTATGCGTTTTTTCCTGAATATATTCAGCAAAAAAACGCATACGCCCTTTTTGGCCAAGGGCATCATTGTCAACGTTTTGCCGCTTTTCATGTGCTTTAAAGATGATTCGAATCTACCTCCTGAAATCTGTTTCCTGCAATTCTGCCTTGATTTCAAATCCTCTTCTTTGCCTTCCCTCAATATATTTGTGGACGAGAGTTATCATTTATAACTCTGCAGGTTTTTGAATTGCAGTGCCCTGAAGCTCCATTTTACAACTCGCTTTTTTGGGAACTGGCCGCAAAACCGCAGGATGGCTTCAGGCCCTGTTCTGGTTCCGGGGGGCAGGCTGAGCCTGTGGTTAATTCTTCTTCCTGATGGGAAAATAGAGTGACCTGTGCCCGTCCCAACACCAAGAGCTAGTCTCTCATTGGTTCCCCGTCTTCCCGTTCATCCTCAGGACAAATTGCAACCTGTACGGAACAGGAGGTTAAAGGTGCTGATGCTCCAAGTAGGGAGATTGCTAATAAAGTGGCTGGAATGGCGAACCCGAGCACAAGGAGATGAGAAATGAGGTGCGTTGTAGAAACCTTTCTCCATCACACGGTGTACCATCTTCTGGGTTTCTCATGCATGTTTTCGATGTAGGAAGATGCCCTTGAACCTGGAGATTTGGGACCCATGCGATGGGTACCACGCAGTATTACTTTAAAGGGTCTGCGTTTGCTCACCCAACCTCACCAAACCTCTCAGCCCCAAGAGTGTCCACCCTTATGTCTCATCCAGCTGTGGGTCTACATATGGTCAATGCAGGTTGCATCACAGCCCCTGAATGAATTGTGTAAGAATTTCTCTCTCTTTCACTGTCTTTGTTTCATGGGTTTTTAAAAGTAATTTATTTTTATAATGGGGTTAGCTGCTTTTCACTGCTGTGTTTATGCCGCTTTACACCAACTTCACTCACTTACAGAGAGATATCAATACATAGGTTTTAAGATTATTAATAGTCAGATATATTCTTGTGCGGTGAATAGGGCGTGTTGAGTCCAGTTCTCTGAGCAAGGAGTAGGTCTTGTCTATTACATATTGGGTTTATGGAACGGTATCTGAGCTAATTTGAAACCCTTGTTTTATGTATCACCCCACCTCACCTTTCCCGTTTAGCAGCCATAGTGTGTTTTCTGCATGTGCGACTCTGTTCTGTTTTGTAATTCAGTTCAAGTGTAACGGTTTTTACATTCCCTCTATAACTGATACCTTATGAGAAGTGTCCTTTTCTGTGTGACTTATTTCACTTAGAATCGTCGTACCTAAATCCACTCATCATGCTGCTACTAGCCTTATGCCATTGATTTCATGGCTGAGTGATATTCCATTGTACATAAGGACCACAACTTCTTTATCCATTTTTCTCTTTCCTGGGATATTTAAGGTGGAATGAAGTGGAGGTCCTTGTCAACAGAGCAGCCCTAAACTTTGGGCTGCTTGTGTTTTGCTGAATTTTCATTTTCCCAATTTATACCCCGATGAGTGGAAGTGCCCTATGCTCTCTAAGTTGTGTTTTTTAGATATTTCAGGACTCACCGTACACTTCTCCAGAGTGCCTGTTGGCAATTTACATCCCGCCCATCAGTGTAGCAAGGCTCCCATTTCTCCATGGCCTGTCCTGCATTTCTGGTTTTGACACTTTTTTCAGCATGGCCCTTTGGACCGATGGGAAGCGAGACTTCTTTGTAGCGCTGATTTGCCTTTCCAGGTTGCTTGGTTGGCCAAAAAGGGCGTATGCGTTTTTTCCTGAATATATTCAGCAAAAAACGCATACGCCCTTTTTGGCCAAGGGCATCATTGTCACCGTTTTGCCGCTTTTCATGTGCTTTAAAGATGATTCGAATCTACCTCCTGAAATCTGTTTCCTGCAATTCTGCCTTGATTTCAAATCCTCTTCTTTGCCTTCCCTCAATATATTTGTGGACGAGAGTTATCATTTATAACTCTGCAGGTTTGTGAATTGCAGTGCCCTGAAGCTCCATTTTACAACTCGCTTTTTTGGGAGCTGGCCGCAAAAGCGCAGGATGGCTTCAGGCCCTGTTCTGGTTCCGGGGGGCAGGCTGAGCCTGTGGTTAATTCTTCTTCCTAATGGGAAAATAGAGTGACCTGTGCCCGTCCCAACACCAAGAGCTAGTCTCTCATTGGTTCCCCGTCTTCCCGTTCATCCTCAGGACAAATTGCAACCTGTACGGAACAGGAGGTTAAAGGTGCTGATGCTCCAAGTAGGGAGATTGCTAATAAAGTGGCTGGAATGGCGAACCCGAGCACAAGGAGATGAGAAATGAGGTGCGTTGTAGAAACCTTTCCCCATCACACGGTGTACCATCTTCTGGGTTTCTCATGCATGTTTTCGATGTAGGAAGATGCCCTTGAACCTGGAGATTTGGGACCCATGCGATGGGTACCACGCAGTATTACTTTAAAGGGTCTGCGTTTGCTCACCCAACCTCACCAAACCTCTCAGCCCCAAGAGTGTCCACCCTTATGTCTCATCCAGCTGTGGGTCTACATATGGTCAATCCAGGTTGCATCACAGCCCCTGAATGAATTGTGTAAGAATTTCTCTCTCTTTCACTGTCTTTGTTTCATGGGTTTTTAAAAGTAGTTTATTTTTATAATGGGGTTTAGCTGCTTTTCACTGCTGTGTTTATGCCGCTTTACACCCACTTGACACACTAACAGAGAGATATCAATACATAGGTTTTAAGATTATTACTAGTCAGATATATTCTTGTGCGGTGAATAGGGCGTGTTGAGTCCAGTTCTCTGAGCAAGGAGTAGGTCTTGTCTATTACATATTGGGTTTATGGAACGGTATCTGAGCTAATTTGAAACCCTTGTTTTATGTATCACCCCACCTCACCTTTCCCGTTTAGCAGCCATAGTGTGTTTTCTGCATGTGCGACTCTGTTCTGTTTTGTAATTCAGTTCAAGTGTAACGGTTTTTACGTTCCCTCTATAAGTGATACCTTATGAGAAGTGTCCTTTTCTGTGTGACTTATTTCACTTAGAATTGTCGTACCTAAATCCACTCATCATGCTGCTACTAGCCTTATGCCATTGATTTCATGGCTGAGTGATATTCCATTGTACATAAGGACCACAACTTCTTTATCCATTTTTCTCTTTCCTGGGATATTTAAGGTGGAATGAAGTGGAGGTCCTTGTCAACAGACCAGCCCTAAACTTTGGGCTGCTTGTGTTTTGCTGATTTTTCATTTTCCCAATTTATACCCCGATGAGTGGAAGTGCCCTATGCTCTCTAAGCTGTGTTTTTTAGATATTTCAGGACTCACCGTACACTTCTCCAGAGTGCCTGTTGGCAATTTACATCCCGCCCATCAGTGTAGCAAGGCTCCCATTTCTCCATGGCCTGTCCTGCATTTCTGGTTTTGACACTTTTTTCAGCATGGCCCTTTTGACCGATGGGAAGCGAGACTTCTTTGTAGCGCTGATTTGCCTTTCCAGGTTGCTTGGTTGGCCAAAAAGGGCGTATGCGTTTTTTCCTGAATATATTCAGCAAAAAAACGCATACGCCCTTTTTGGCCAAGGGCATCATTGTCAACGTTTTGCCGCTTTTCATGTGCTTTAAAGATGATTCGAATCTACCTCCTGAAATCTGTTTCCTGCAATTCTGCCTTGATTTCAAATCCTCTTCTTTGCCTTCCCTCAATATATTTGTGGACGAGAGTTATCATTTATAACTCTGCAGGTTTGTGAATTGCAGTGCCCTGAAGCTCCATTTTACAACTCGCTTTTTTGGGAGCTGGCCGCAAAAGCGCAGGATGGCTTCAGGCCCTGTTCTGGTTCCGGGGGGCAGGCTGAGCCTGTGGTTAATTCTTCTTCCTAATGGGAAAATAGAGTGACCTGTGCCCGTCCCAACACCAAGAGCTAGTCTCTCATTGGTTCCCCGTCTTCCCGTTCATCCTCAGGACAAATTGCAACCTGTACGGAACAGGAGGTTAAAGGTGCTGATGCTCCAAGTAGGGAGATTGCTAATAAAGTGGCTGGAATGGCAAACCCGAGCACAAGGAGATGAGAAATGAGGTGCGTTGTAGAAACCTTTCCCCATCACACGGTGTACCATCTTCTGGGTTTCTCATGCATGTTTTCGATGTAGGAAGATGCCCTTGAACCTGGAGATTTGGGACCCATGCGATGGGTACCACGCAGTATTACTTTAAAGGGTCTGCGTTTGCTCACCCAACCTCACCAAACCTCTCAGCCCCAAGAGTGTCCACCCTTATGTCTCATCCAGCTGTGGGTCTACATATGGTCAATCCAGGTTGCATCACAGCCCCTGAATGAATTGTGTAAGAATTTCTCTCTCTTTCACTGTCTTTGTTTCATGGGTTTTTAAAAGTAGTTTATTTTTATAATGGGGTTAGCTGCTTTTCACTGCTGTGTTTATGCCGTTTTACACCCACTTGACTCACTTACAGAGAGATATCAATACATAGGTTTTAAGATTATTACTAGTCAGATATATTCTTGTGCGGTGAATAGGGAGTGTTGAGTCCAGTTCTCTGAGCAAGGAGTAGGTCTTGTCTATTACATATTGGGTTTATGGAACGGTATCTGAGCTAATTTGAAACCCTTGTTTTTTGTATCACCCCACCTCACCTTTCCCGTTTAGCAGCCATAGTGTGTTTTCTGCATGTGCGACTCTGTTCTGTTTTGTAATTCAGTTCAAGTGTAACGGTTTTTACATTCCCTCTATAAGTGATACCTTATGAGAAGTGTCCTTTTCTGTGTGACTTATTTCACTTAGAATTGTCGTACCTAAATCCACTCATCATGCTGCTACTAGCCTTATGCCATTGATTTCATGGCTGAGTGATATTCCATTGTACATAAGGACCACAACTTCTTTATCCATTTTTCTCTTTCCTGGGATATTTAAGGTGGAATGAAGTGGGGGTCCTTGTCAACAGAGCAGCCCTAAACTTTGGGCTGCTTGTGTTTTGCTGATTTTTCATTTTCCCAATTTATACCCCAATGAGTGGAAGTGCCCTATGCTCTCTAAGCTGTGTTTTTTAGATATTTCAGGACTCACCGTACACTTCTCCAGAGTGCCTGTTGGCAATTTACATCCCGCCCATCAGTGTAGCAAGGCTCCCATTTCTCCATGGCCTGTCCTGCATTTCTGGTTTTGACACTTTTTTCAGCATGGCCCTTTTGACCGATGGGAAGCGAGACTTCTTTGTAACGCTGATTTGCCTTTCCAGGTTGCTTGGTTGGCCAAAAAGGGCGTATGCGTTTTTTCCTGAATATATTCAGCAAAAAACGCATACGCCATTTTTGGCCAAGGGCATCATTGTCAACGTTTTGCCGCTTTTCATGTGCTTTAAAGATGATTCGAATCTACCTCCTGAAATCTGTTTCCTACAATTCTGCCTTGATTTCAAATCCTCTTCTTTGCCTTCCCTCAATATATTTGTGGACGAGAGTTATCAATTATAACTCTGCAGGTTTGTGAATTGCAGTGCCCTGAAGCTCCATTTTACAACTCGCTTTTTTGGGAGCTGGCCGCAAAAGCGCAGGATGGCTTCAGGCCCTGTTCTGGTTCCGGGGGGCAGGCTGAGCCTGTGGTTAATTCTTCTTCCTGATGGGAAAATAGAGTGACCTGTGCCTGTCCCAACACCAAGAGCTAGTCTCTCATTGGTTCCCCGTCTTCCCGTTCATCCTCAGGACAAATTGCAACCTGTACGGAACAGGAGGTTAAAGGTGCTGATGCTCCAAGTAGGGAGATTGCTAATAAAGTGGCTGGAATGGCGAACCCGAGCACAAGGAGATGAGAAATGAGGTGCGTTGTAGAAACCTTTCCCCATCACACGGTGTACCATCTTCTGGGTTTCTCATGCATGTTTTCGATGTAGGAAGATGCCCTTGAACCTGGAGATTTGGGACCCATGCAATGGGTACCACGCAGTATTACTTTAAAGGGTCTGCGTTTCCTCACCCAACCTCACAAAACCTCTCAGACCCAAGAGGGTCCACCCTTATGTCTCATCCAGCTGTGGGTCTACATATGGTCAATCCAGGTTGCATCACAGCCCCTGAATGAATTGTGTAAGAATTTCTCTCTCTTTCAATGTCTTTGTTTCATGGGTTTTTAAAAGTAATTTATTTTTATAATGGGGTTTAGCTGCTTTTCACTGCTGTGTTTATGCCGCTTTACACCCACTTGACACACTAGCAGAGAGATATCAATACATAGGTTTTAAGATTATTACTAGTCAGATATATTCTTCTGCGGTGAATAGGGCGTGTTGAGTCCAGTTCTCTGAGCAAGGAGTAGGTCTTGTCTACTACATATTGGGTTTATGGAACGGTATCTGAGCTAATTTGAAACCCTTGTTTTATGTATCACCCCACCTCACCTTTCCCGTTTAGCAGCCATAGGGTGTTTTCTGCATGTGCGACTCTGTTCTGTTTTGTAATTCAGTTCAAGTGTAACGGTTTTTACGTTCCCTCTATAAGTGATACCTTATGAGAAGTGTCCTTTTCTGTGTGACTTATTTCACTTAGAATCGTCGTACCTAAATCCACTCATCATGCTGCTACTAGCCTTATGCCATTGATTTCATGGCTGAGTGATATTCCATTGTACATAAGGACCACAACTTCTTTATCCATTTTTCTCTTTCCTGGGATATTTAAGGTGGAATGAAGTGGAGGTCCTTGTCAACAGAGCAGCCCTAAACTTTGGGCTGCTTGTGTTTTGCTGATTTTTCATTTTCCCAATTTATACCCCGATGAGTGGAAGTGCCCTATGCTCTCTAAGCTGTGTTTTTTAGATATTTCAGGACTCACTGTACACTTCTCCAGAGTGCCTGTTGGCAATTTACATCCCGCCCATCAGTGTAGCAAGGCTCCCATTTCTCCATGGCCTGTCCTGCATTTCTGGTTTTGACACTTTTTTCAGCATGGCCCTTTTGACCGATGGGAAGCGAGACTTCTTTGTAGCGCTGATTTGCCTTTCCAGGTTGCTTGGTTGGCCAAAAAGGGCGTATGCGTTTTTTCCTGAATATATTCAGGAAAAAACGCATACGCCCTTTTTGGCCAAGGGCATCATTGTCAACGTTTTGCCGCTTTTCATGTGCTTTAAAGATGATTCGAATCTACCTCCTGAAATCTGTTTCCTGCAATTCTGCCTTGATTTCAAATCCTCTTCTTTGCCTTCCCTCAATATATTTGTGGACGAGAGTTATCATTTATAACTCTGCAGGTTTGTGAATTGCAGTGCCCTGAAGCTCCATTTTACAACTCGCTTTTTTGGGAACTGGCCGCAAAACCGCAGGATGGCTTCAGGCCCTGTTCTGGTTCCGGGGGGCAGGCTGAGCCTGTGGTTAATTCTTCTTCCTGATGGGAAAATAGAGTGACCTGTGCCCGTCCCAACACCAAGAGCTAGTCTCTCATTGGTTCCCCGTCTTCCCGTTCATCCTCAGGAAAAATTGCCACCTGTACGGAACAGGAGGTTAAAGGTGCTGATGCTCCAAGTAGGGAGATTGCTAGTAAAGTGGCTGGAATGGCGAACCCGAGCACAAGGAGATGATAAATGAGGTGCGTTTTAGAAACCTTTCCCCATCACACGGTGTACCATCTTCTGGGTTTCTCATGCATGTTTTCGATGTAGGAAGATGCCCTTGAACCTGGAGATTTGAGACCCATGCGATGGGTACCACGCAGTATTACTTTAAAGGGTCTGCGTTTGCTCACCCAACCTCACCAAACCTCTCAGCCCCAAGAGTGTCCACCCTTATGTCTCATCCAGCTGTGGGTCTACATATGGTCAATCCAGGTTGCATCACAGCCCCTGAATGAATTGTGTAAGAATTTCTCTCTCTTTCACTGTCTTTGTTTCATGGGTTTTTAAAAGTAGTTTATTTTTATAATGGGGTTAGCTGCTTTTCACTGCTGTGTTTATGCCGCTTTACACCCACTTGACTCACTTACAGAGAGATATCAATACATAGGTTTTAAGATTATTACTAGTCAGATATATTCTTGTGCGGTGAATAGGGCGTGTTGAGTCCAGTTCTCTGAGCAAGGAGTAGGTCTTGTCTATTACATATTGGGTTTATGGAACGGTATCTGAGCTAATTTGAAACCCTTGTTTTTTGTATCACCCCACCTCACCTTTCCCGTTTAGCAGCCATAGTGTGTTTCTGCATGTGCGACTCTGATCTGTTTTGTAATTCAGTTCAAGTGTAACGGTTTTTACATTCCCTCTATAACTGATACCTTATGAGAAGTGTCCTTTTCTGTGTGACTTATTTCACTTAGAATCGTCGTACCTAAATCCACTCATCATGCTGCTACTAGCCTTATGCCATTGATTTCATGGCTGAGTGATATTCCATTGTACATAAGGACCACAACTTCTTTATCCATTTTTCTCTTTCCTGGGATATTTAAGGTGGAATGAAGTGGAGGTCCTTGTCAACAGAGCAGCCCTAAACTTTGGGCTGCTTGTGTTTTGCTGATTTTTCATTTTCCCAATTTATACCCCGATGAGTGGAAGTGCCCTATGCTCTCTAAGCTGTGTTTTTTAGATATTTCAGGACTCACCGTACACTTCTCCAGAGTGCCTGTTGGCAATTTACATCCCGCCCATCAGTGTAGCAAGGCTCCCATTTCTCCATGGCCTGTCCTGCATTTCTGGTTTTGACACTTTTTTCAGCATGGCCCTTTTGACCGATGGGAAGCGAGACTTCTTTGTAGCGCTGATTTGCCTTTCCAGGTTGCTTGGTTGGCCAAAAAGGGCGTATGCGTTTTTTCCTGAATATATTCAGGAAAAAACGCATACGCCCTTTTTGGCCAAGGGCATCATTGTCAACGTTTTGCCGCTTTTCATGTGCTTTAAAGATGATTCGAATCTACCTCCTGAAATCTGTTTCCTGCAATTCTGCCTTGATTTCAAATCCTCTTCTTTGCCTTCCCTCAATATATTTGTGGACGAGAGTTATCATTTATAACTCTGCAGGTTTTTGAATTGCAGTGCCCTGAAGCTCCATTTTACAACTCGCTTTTTTGGGAACTGGCCGCAAAACCGCAGGATGGCTTCAGGCCCTGTTCTGGTTCCGGGGGGCAGGCTGAGCCTGTGGTTAATTCTTCTTCCTGATGGGAAAATAGAGTGACCTGTGCCCGTCCCAACACCAAGAGCTAGTCTCTCATTGGTTCCCCGTCTTCCCGTTCATCCTCAGGAAAAATTGCAACCTGTACGGAACAGGAGGTTAAAGGTGCTGATGCTCCAAGTAGGGAGATTGCTAGTAAAGTGGCTGGAATGGCGAACCCGAGCACAAGGAGATGATAAATGAGGTGCGTTTTAGAAACCTTTCCCCATCACACGGTGTACCATCTTCTGGCTTTCTCATGCATGTTTTCGATGTAGGAAGATGCCCTTGAACCTGGAGATTTGGGACCCATGCGATGGGTACCACGCAGTATTACTTTAAAGGGTCTGCGTTTGCTCACCCAACCTCACCAAACCTCTCAGCCCCAAGAGTGTCCACCCTTATGTCTCATCCACCTGTGGGTCTACATATGGTCAATCCAGGTTGCATCACAGCCCCTGAATGAATTGTGTAAGAATTTCTCTCTCTTTCACTGTCTGTTTCATGGGTTTTTAAAAGTAGTTTATTTTTATAATGGGGTTAGCTGCTTTTCACTGCTGTGTTTATGCCGCTTTACACCCACTTGACTCACTTACAGAGAGATATCAATACATAGGTTTTAAGATTATTACTAGTCAGATATATTCTTGTGCGGTGAATAGGGCGTGTTGAGTCCAGTTCTCTGAGCAAGGAGTAGGTCTTGTCTATTACATATTGGGTTTATGGAACGGTATCTGAGCTAATTTGAAACCCTTGTTTTTTGTATCACCCCACCTCACCTTTCCCGTTTAGCAGCCATAGTGTGTTTTCTGCATGTGCGACTCTGTTCTGTTTTGTAATTCAGTTCAAGTGTAACGGTTTTTACGTTCCCTCTATAAGTGATACCGTATGAGAAGTGTCCTTTTCTGTGTGACTTATTTCACTTAGAATTGTCGTACCTAAATCCACTCATCATGCTGCTACTAGCCTTATGCCATTGATTTCATGGCTGAGTGATATTCCATTGTACATAAGGACCACAACTTCTTTATCCATTTTTCTCTTTCCTGGGATATTTAAGGTGGAATGAAGTGGGGGTCCTTGTCAACAGAGCAGCCCTAAACTTTGGGCTGCTTGTGTTTTGCTGATTTTTCATTTTCCCAATTTATACCCCAATGAGTGGAAGTGCCCTATGCTCTCTAAGCTGTGTTTTTTAGATATTTCAGGACTCACCGTACACTTCTCCAGAGTGCCTGTTGGCAATTTACATCCCGCCCATCAGTGTAGCAAGGCTCCCATTTCTCCATGGCCTGTCCTGCATTTCTGGTTTTGACACTTTTTTCAGCATGGCCCTTTTGACCGATGGGAAGCGAGACTTCTTTGTAGCGCTGATTTGCCTTTCCAGGTTGCTTGGTTGGCCAAAAAGGGCGTATGCGTTTTTTCCTGAATATATTCAGCAAAAAACGCATACGCCATTTTTGGCCAAGGGCATCATTGTCAACGTTTTGCCGCTTTTCATGTGCTTTAAAGATGATTCGAATCTACCTCCTGAAATCTGTTTCCTACAATTCTGCCTTGATTTCAAATCCTCTTCTTTGCCTTCCCTCAATATATTTGTGGACGAGAGTTATCAATTATAACTCTGCAGGTTTTTGAATTGCAGTGCCCTGAAGCTCCATTTTACAACTCGCTTTTTTGGGAGCTGGCCGCAAAAGCGCAGGATGGCTTCAGGCCCTGTTCTGGTTCCGGGGGGCAGGCTGAGCCTGTGGTTAATTCTTCTTCCTGATGGGAAAATAGAGTGACCTGTGCCTGTCCCAACACCAAGAGCTAGTCTCTCATTGGTTCCCCGTCTTCCCGTTCATCCTCAGGACAAATTGCAACCTGTACGGAACAGGAGGTTAAAGGTGCTGATGCTCCAAGTAGGGAGATTGCTAGTAAAGTGGCTGGAATGGCGAACCCGAGCACAAGGAGATGAGAAATGAGGTGTGTTGTAGAAACCTTTCCCCATCACACGGTGTACCATCTTCTGGATTTCTCATGCATGTTTTCGATGTAGGAAGATGCCCTTGAACCTGGAGATTTGGGACCCATGCAATGGGTACCACGCAGTATTACTTTAAAGGGTCTGCGTTTCCTCACCCAACCTCACAAAACCTCTCAGACCCAAGAGGGTCCACCCTTATGTCTCATCCAGCTGTGGGTCTACATATGGTCAATCCAGGTTGCATCACAGCCCCTGAATGAATTGTGTAAGAATTTCTCTCTCTTTCAATGTCTTTGTTTCATGGGTTTTTAAAAGTAATTTATTTTTATAATGGGGTTTAGCTGCTTTTCACTGCTGTGTTTATGCCGCTTTACACCCACTTGACACACTAGCAGAGAGATATCAATACATAGGTTTTAAGATTATTACTAGTCAGATATATTCTTCTGCGGTGAATAGGGCGTGTTGAGTCCAGTTCTCTGAGCAAGGAGTAGGTCTTGTCTACTACATACTGGGTTTATGGAACGGTATCTGAGCTAATTTGAAACCCTTGTTTTATGTATCACCCCACCTCACCTTTCCCGTTTAGCAGCCATAGTGTGTTTTCTGCATGTGCGACTCTGTTCTGTTTTGTAATTCAGTTCAAGTGTAACGGTTTTTACATTCCCTCTATAACTGATACCTTATGAGAAGTGTCCTTTTCTGTGTGACTTATTTCACTTAGAATCGTCGTACCTAAATCCACTCATCATGCTGCTACTAGCCTTATGCCATTGATTTCATGGCTGAGTGATATTCCATTGTACATAAGGACCACAACTTCTTTATCCATTTTTCTCTTTCCTGGGATATTTAAGGTGGAATGAAGTGGAGGTCCTTGTCAACAGAGCAGCCCTAAACTTTGGGCTGCTTGTGTTTTGCTGATTTTTCATTTTCCCAATTTATACCCCGATGAGTGGAAGTGCCCTATGCTCTCTAAGCTGTGTTTTTTAGATATTTCAGGACTCACCGTACACTTCTCCAGAGTGCCTGTTGGCAATTTACATCCCGCCCATCAGTGTAGCAAGGCTCCCATTTCTCCATGGCCTGTCCTGCATTTCTGGTTTTGACACTTTTTTCAGCATGGCCCTTTTGACCGATGGGAAGCGAGACTTCTTTGTAGCGCTGATTTGCCTTTCCAGGTTGCTTGGTTGGCCAAAAAGGGCGTATGCGTTTTTTCCTGAATATATTCAGGAAAAAACGCATACGCCCTTTTTGGCCAAGGGCATCATTGTCAACGTTTTGCCGCTTTTCATGTGCTTTAAAGATGATTCGAATCTACCTCCTGAAATCTGTTTCCTGCAATTCTGCCTTGATTTCAAATCCTCTTCTTTGCCTTCCCTCAATATATTTGTGGACGAGAGTTATCATTTATAACTCTGCAGGTTTTTGAATTGCAGTGCCCTGAAGCTCCATTTTACAACTCGCTTTTTTGGGAACTGGCCGCAAAACCGCAGGATGGCTTCAGGCCCTGTTCTGGTTCCGGGGGGCAGGCTGAGCCTGTGGTTAATTCTTCTTCCTGATGGGAAAATAGAGTGACCTGTGCCCGTCCCAACACCAAGAGCTAGTCTCTCATTGGTTCCCCGTCTTCCCGTTCATCCTCAGGAAAAATTGCAACCTGTACGGAACAGGAGGTTAAAGGTGCTGATGCTCCAAGTAGGGAGATTGCTAGTGAAGTGGCTGGAATGGCGAACCCGAGCACAAGGAGATGATAAATGAGGTGCGTTTTAGAAACCTTTCCCCATCACACGGTGTACCATCTTCTGGGTTTCTCATGCATGTTTTCGATGTAGGAAGATGCCCTTGAACCTGGAGATTTGGGACCCATGCGATGGGTACCACGCAGTATTACTTTAAAGGGTCTGCGTTTGCTCACCCAACCTCACCAAACCTCTCAGACCCAAGAGTGTCCACCCTTATGTCTCATCCAGCTGTGGGTCTACATATGGTCAATGCAGGTTGCATCACAGCCCCTGAATGAATTGTGTAAGAATTTCTCTCTCTTTCACTGTCTTTGTTTCATGGGTTTTTAAAAGTAGTTTATTTTTATAATGGGGTTAGCTGCTTTTCACTGCTGTGTTTATGCCGCTTTACACCCACTTGACTCACTTACAGAGAGATATCAATACATAGGTTTTAAGATTATTACTAGTCAGATATATTCTTGTGCGGTGAATAGGGCGTGTTGAGTCCAGTTCTCTGAGCAAGGAGTAGGTCTTTTCTATTACATATTGGGTTTATGGAACGGTATCTGAGCTAATTTGAAACCCTTGTTTTTTGTATCACCCCACCTCACCTTTCCCGTTTAGCAGCCATAGTGTGTTTCTGCATGTGCGACTCTGTTCTGTTTTGTAATTCAGTTCAAGTGTAACGGTTTTTACATTCCCTCTATAACTGATACCTTATGAGAAGTGTCCTTTTCTGTGTGACTTATTTCACTTAGAATCGTCGTACCTAAATCCACTCATCATGCTGCTACTAGCCTTATGCCATTGATTTCATGGCTGAGTGATATTCCATTGTACATAAGGACCACAACTTCTTTATCCATTTTTCTCTTTCCTGGGATATTTAAGGTGGAATGAAGTGGAGGTCCTTGTCAACAGAGCAGCCCTAAACTTTGGGCTGCTTGTGTTTTGCTGATTTTTCATTTTCCCAATTTATACCCCGATGAGTGGAAGTGCCCTATGCTCTCTAAGCTGTGTTTTTTAGATATTTCAGGACTCACCGTACACTTCTCCAGAGTGCCTGTTGGCAATTTACATCCCGCCCATCAGTGTAGCAAGGCTCCCATTTCTCCATGGCCTGTCCTGCATTTCTGGTTTTGACACTTTTTTCAGCATGGCCCTTTTGACCGATGGGAAGCGAGACTTCTTTGTAGCGCTGATTTGCCTTTCCAGGTTGCTTGGTTGGCCAAAAAGGGCGTATGCGTTTTTTCCTGAATATATTCAGGAAAAAACGCATACGCCCTTTTTGGCCAAGGGCATCATTGTCAACGTTTTGCCGCTTTTCATGTGCTTTAAAGATGATTCGAATCTACCTCCTGAAATCTGTTTCCTGCAATTCTGCCTTGATTTCAAATCCTCTTCTTTGCCTTCCCTCAATATATTTGTGGACGAGAGTTATCATTTATAACTCTGCAGGTTTTTGAATTGCAGTGCCCTGAAGCTCCATTTTATAACTCGCTTTTTTGGGAACTGGCCGCAAAACCGCAGGATGGCTTCAGGCCCTGTTCTGGTTCCGGGGGGCAGGCTGAGCCTGTGGTTAATTCTTCTTCCTGATGGGAAAATAGAGTGACCTGTGCCTGTCCCAACACCAAGAGCTAGTCTCTCATTGGTTCCCCGTCTTCCCGTTCATCCTCAGGAAAAATTGCAACCTGTACGGAACAGGAGGTTAAAGGTGCTGATGCTCCAAGTAGGGAGATTGCTAGTAAAGTGGCTGGAATGGCGAACCCGAGCACAAGGAGATGATAAATGAGGTGCGTTTTAGAAACCTTTCCCCATCACACGGTGTACCATCTTCTGGCTTTCTCATGCATGTTTTCGATGTAGGAAGATGCCCTTGAACCTGGAGATTTGGGACCCATGCGATGGGTACCACGCAGTATTACTTTAAAGGGTCTGCGTTTGCTCACCCAACCTCACCAAACCTCTCAGCCCCAAGAGTGTCCACCCTTATGTCTCATCCAGCTGTGGGTCTACATATGGTCAATCCAGGTTGCATCACAGCCCCTGAATGAATTGTGTAAGAATTTCTCTCTCTTTCACTGTCTGTTTCATGGGTTTTTAAAAGTAGTTTATTTTTATAATGGGGTTAGCTGCTTTTCACTGCTGTGTTTATGCCGCTTTACACCCACTTGACTCACTTACAGAGAGATATCAATACATAGGTTTTAAGATTATTACTAGTCAGATATATTCTTGTGCGGTGAATAGGGCGTGTTGAGTCCAGTTCTCTGAGCAAGGAGTAGGTCTTGTCTATTACATATTGGGTTTATGGAACGGTATCTGAGCTAATTTGAAACCCTTGTTTTTTGTATCACCCCACCTCACCTTTCCCGTTTAGCAGCCATAGTGTGTTTTCTGCATGTGCGACTCTGTTCTGTTTTGTAATTCAGTTCAAGTGTAACGGTTTTTACGTTCCCTCTATAAGTGATACCGTATGAGAAGTGTCCTTTTCTGTGTGACTTATTTCACTTAGAATTGTCGTACCTAAATCCACTCATCATGCTGCTACTAGCCTTATGCCATTGATTTCATGGCTGAGTGATATTCCATTGTACATAAGGACCACAACTTCTTTATCCATTTTTCTCTTTCCTGGGATATTTAAGGTGGAATGAAGTGGAGGTCCTTGTCAACAGAGCAGCCCTAAACTTTGGGCTGCTTGTGTTTTGCTGATTTTTCATTTTCCCAATTTACACCCCAATGAGTGGAAGTGCCCTATGCTCTCTAAGCTGTGTTTTTTAGATATTTCAGGACTCACCGTACACTTCTCCAGAGTGCCTGTTGGCAATTTACATCCCGCCCATCAGTGTAGCAAGGCTCCCATTTCTCCATGGCCTGTCCTGCATTTCTGGTTTTGACACTTTTTTCAGCATGGCCCTTTTGACCGATGGGAAGCGAGACTTCTTTGTAGCGCTGATTTGCCTTTCCAGGTTGCTTGGTTGGCCAAAAAGGGCGTATGCGTTTTTTCCTGAATATATTCAGCAAAAAAACGCATACGCCCTTTTTGGCCAAGGGCATCATTGTCAACGTTTTGCCGCTTTTCATGTGCTTTAAAGATGATTCGAATCTACCTCCTGAAATCTGTTTCCTACAATTCTGCCTTGATTTCAAATCCTCTTCTTTGCCTTCCCTCAATATATTTGTGGACGAGAGTTATCATTTATAACTCTGCAGGTTTGTGAATTGCAGTGCCCTGAAGCTCCATTTTACAACTCGCTTTTTTGGGAGCTGGCCGCAAAAGCGCAGGATGGCTTCAGGCCCTGTTCTGGTTCCGGGGGGCAGGCTGAGCCTGTGGTTAATTCTTCTTCCTGATGGGAAAATAGAGTGACCTGTGCCTGTCCCAACACCAAGAGCTAGTCTCTCATTGGTTCCCCGTCTTCCCGTTCATCCTCAGGACAAATTGCAACCTGTACGGAACAGGAGGTTAAAGGTGCTGATGCTCCAAGTAGGGAGATTGCTAGTAAAGTGGCTGGAATGGCGAACCCGAGCACAAGGAGATGATAAATGAGGTGCGTTTTAGAAACCTTTCCCCATCACACGGTGTACCATCTTCTGGGTTTCTCATGCATGTTTTCGATGTAGGAAGATGCCCTTGAACCTGGAGATTTGGGACCCATGCGATGGGTACCACGCAGTATTACTTTAAAGGGTCTGCGTTTGCTCACCCAACCTCACCAAACCTCTCAGCCCCAAGAGTGTCCACCCTTATGTCTCATCCAGCTGTGGGTCTACATATGGTCAATCCAGGTTGCATCACAGCCCCTGAATGAATTGTGTAAGAATTTCTCTCTCTTTCACTGTCTTTGTTTCATGGGTTTTTAAAAGTAGTTTATTTTTATAATGGAGTTTGCTGCTTTTCACTGCTGTGTTTATGCCGCTTTACACCCACTTGACTCACTTACAGAGAGATATCAATACATAGGTTTTAAGATTATTACTAGTCAGATATATTCTTGTGCGGTGAATAGGGAGTGTTGAGTCCAGTTCTCTGAGCAAGGAGTAGGTCTTGTCTATTACATATTGGGTTTATGGAACGGTATCTGAGCTAATTTGAAACCCTTGTTTTTTGTATCACCCCACCTCACCTTTCCCGTTTAGCAGCCATAGTGTGTTTCTGCATGTGCGACTCTGTTCTGTTTTGTAATTCAGTTCAAGTGTAACGGTTTTTACATTCCCTCTATAACTGATACCTTATGAGAAGTGTCCTTTTCTGTGTGACTTATTTCACTTAGAATCGTCGTACCTAAATCCACTCATCATGCTGCTACTAGCCTTATGCCATTGATTTCATGGCTGAGTGATATTCCATTGTACATAAGGACCACAACTTCTTTATCCATTTTTCTCTTTCCTGGGATATTTAAGGTGGAATGAAGTGGAGGTCCTTGTCAACAGAGCAGCCCTAAACTTTGGGCTGCTTGTGTTTTGCTGATTTTTCATTTTCCCAATTTATACCCCGATGAGTGGAAGTGCCCTATGCTCTCTAAGCTGTGTTTTTTAGATATTTCAGGACTCACCGTACACTTCTCCAGAGTGCCTGTTGGCAATTTACATCCCGCCCATCAGTGTAGCAAGGCTCCCATTTCTCCATGGCCTGTCCTGCATTTCTGGTTTTGACACTTTTTTCAGCATGGCCCTTTTGACCGATGGGAAGCGAGACTTCTTTGTAGCGCTGATTTGCCTTTCCAGGTTGCTTGGTTGGCCAAAAAGGGCGTATGCGTTTTTTCCTGAATATATTCAGGAAAAAACGCATACGCCCTTTTTGGCCAAGGGCATCATTGTCAACGTTTTGCCGCTTTTCATGTGCTTTAAAGATGATTCGAATCTACCTCCTGAAATCTGTTTCCTGCAATTCTGCCTTGATTTCAAATCCTCTTCTTTGCCTTCCCTCAATATATTTGTGGACGAGAGTTATCATTTATAACTCTGCAGGTTTTTGAATTGCAGTGCCCTGAAGCTCCATTTTACAACTCGCTTTTTTGGGAACTGGCCGCAAAACCGCAGGATGGCTTCAGGCCCTGTTCTGGTTCCGGGGGGCAGGCTGAGCCTGTGGTTAATTCTTCTTCCTGATGGGAAAATAGAGTGACCTGTGCCTGTCCCAACACCAAGAGCTAGTCTCTCATTGGTTCCCCGTCTTCCCGTTCATCCTCAGGAAAAATTGCAACCTGTACGGAACAGGAGGTTAAAGGTGCTGATGCTCCAAGTAGGGAGATTGCTAGTAAAGTGGCTGGAATGGCGAACCCGAGCACAAGGAGATGATAAATGAGGTGCGTTTTAGAAACCTTTCCCCATCACACGGTGTACCTTCTTCTGGCTTTCTCATGCATGTTTTCGATGTAGGAAGATGCCCTTGAACCTGGAGATTTGGGACCCATGCGATGGGTACCACGCAGTATTACTTTAAAGGGTCTGCGTTTGCTCACCCAACCTCACCAAACCTCTCAGCCCCAAGAGTGTCCACCCTTATGTCTCATCCACCTGTGGGTCTACATATGGTCAATCCAGGTTGCATCACAGCCCCTGAATGAATTGTGTAAGAATTTCTCTCTCTTTCACTGTCTGTTTCATGGGTTTTTAAAAGTAGTTTATTTTTATAATGGGGTTAGCTGCTTTTCACTGCTGTGTTTATGCCGCTTTACACCCACTTGACTCACTTACAGAGAGATATCAATACATAGGTTTTAAGATTATTACTAGTCAGATATATTCTTGTGCGGTGAATAGGGCGTGTTGAGTCCAGTTCTCTGAGCAAGGAGTAGGTCTTGTCTATTACATATTGGGTTTATGGAACGGTATCTGAGCTAATTTGAAACCCTTGTTTTTTGTATCACCCCACCTCACCTTTCCCGTTTAGCAGCCATAGTGTGTTTTCTGCATGTGCGACTCTGTTCTGTTTTGTAATTCAGTTCAAGTGTAACGGTTTTTACGTTCCCTCTATAAGTGATACCGTATGAGAAGTGTCCTTTTCTGTGTGACTTATTTCACTTAGAATTGTCGTACCTAAATCCACTCATCATGCTGCTACTAGCCTTATGCCATTGATTTCATGGCTGAGTGATATTCCATTGTACATAAGGACCACAACTTCTTTATCCATTTTTCTCTTTCCTGGGATATTTAAGGTGGAATGAAGTGGGGGTCCTTGTCAACAGAGCAGCCCTAAACTTTGGGCTGCTTGTGTTTTGCTGATTTTTCATTTTCCCAATTTATACCCCAATGAGTGGAAGTGCCCTATGCTCTCTAAGCTGTGTTTTTTAGATATTTCAGGACTCACCGTACACTTCTCCAGAGTGCCTGTTGGCAATTTACATCCCGCCCATCAGTGTAGCAAGGCTCCCATTTCTCCATGGCCTGTCCTGCATTTCTGGTTTTGACACTTTTTTCAGCATGGCCCTTTTGACCGATGGGAAGCGAGACTTCTTTGTAGCGCTGATTTGCCTTTCCAGGTTGCTTGGTTGGCCAAAAAGGGCGTATGCGTTTTTTCCTGAATATATTCAGCAAAAAACGCATACGCCATTTTTGGCCAAGGGCATCATTGTCAACGTTTTGCCGCTTTTCATGTGCTTTAAAGATGATTCGAATCTACCTCCTGAAATCTGTTTCCTACAATTCTGCCTTGATTTCAAATCCTCTTCTTTGCCTTCCCTCAATATATTTGTGGACGAGAGTTATCAATTATAACTCTGCAGGTTTTTGAATTGCAGTGCCCTGAAGCTCCATTTTACAACTCGCTTTTTTGGGAGCTGGCCGCAAAAGCGCAGGATGGCTTCAGGCCCTGTTCTGGTTCCGGGGGGCAGGCTGAGCCTGTGGTTAATTCTTCTTCCTGATGGGAAAATAGAGTGACCTGTGCCTGTCCCAACACCAAGAGCTAGTCTCTCATTGGTTCCCCGTCTTCCCGTTCATCCTCAGGACAAATTGCAACCTGTACGGAACAGGAGGTTAAAGGTGCTGATGCTCCAAGTAGGGAGATTGCTAATAAAGTGGCTGGAATGGCGAACCCGAGCACAAGGAGATGAGAAATGAGGTGTGTTGTAGAAACCTTTCCCCATCACACGGTGTACCATCTTCTGGATTTCTCATGCATGTTTTCGATGTAGGAAGATGCCCTTGAACCTGGAGATTTGGGACCCATGCAATGGGTACCACGCAGTATTACTTTAAAGGGTCTGCGTTTCCTCACCCAACCTCACAAAACCTCTCAGACCCAAGAGGGTCCACCCTTATGTCTCATCCAGCTGTGGGTCTACATATGGTCAATCCAGGTTGCATCACAGCCCCTGAATGAATTCTGTAAGAATTTCTCTCTCTTTCAATGTCTTTGTTTCATGGGTTTTTAAAAGTAATTTATTTTTATAATGGGGTTTAGCTGCTTTTCACTGCTGTGTTTATGCCGCTTTACACCCACTTGACACACTAGCAGAGAGATATCAATACATAGGTTTTAAGATTATTACTAGTCAGATATATTCTTCTGCGGTGAATAGGGCGTGTTGAGTCCAGTTCTCTGAGCAAGGAGTAGGTCTTGTCTACTACATACTGGGTTTATGGAACGGTATCTGAGCTAATTTGAAACCCTTGTTTTATGTATCACCCCACCTCACCTTTCCCGTTTAGCAGCCATAGTGTGTTTTCTGCATGTGCGACTCTGTTCTGTTTTGTAATTCAGTTCAAGTGTAACGGTTTTTACATTCCCTCTATAACTGATACCTTATGAGAAGTGTCCTTTTCTGTGTGACTTATTTCACTTAGAATCGTCGTACCTAAATCCACTCATCATGCTGCTACTAGCCTTATGCCATTGATTTCATGGCTGAGTGATATTCCATTGTACATAAGGACCACAACTTCTTTATCCATTTTTCTCTTTCCTGGGATATTTAAGGTGGAATGAAGTGGAGGTCCTTGTCAACAGAGCAGCCCTAAACTTTGGGCTGCTTGTGTTTTGCTGATTTTTCATTTTCCCAATTTATACCCCGATGAGTGGAAGTGCCCTATGCTCTCTAAGCTGTGTTTTTTAGATATTTCAGGACTCACCGTACACTTCTCCAGAGTGCCTGTTGGCAATTTACATCCCGCCCATCAGTGTAGCAAGGCTCCCATTTCTCCATGGCCTGTCCTGCATTTCTGGTTTTGACACTTTTTTCAGCATGGCCCTTTTGACCGATGGGAAGCGAGACTTCTTTGTAGCGCTGATTTGCCTTTCCAGGTTGCTTGGTTGGCCAAAAAGGGCGTATGCGTTTTTTCCTGAATATATTCAGGAAAAAACGCATACGCCCTTTTTGGCCAAGGGCATCATTGTCAACGTTTTGCCGCTTTTCATGTGCTTTAAAGATGATTCGAATCTACCTCCTGAAATCTGTTTCCTGCAATTCTGCCTTGATTTCAAATCCTCTTCTTTGCCTTCCCTCAATATATTTGTGGACGAGAGTTATCATTTATAACTCTGCAGGTTTTTGAATTGCAGTGCCCTGAAGCTCCATTTTACAACTCGCTTTTTTGGGAACTGGCCGCAAAACCGCAGGATGGCTTCAGGCCCTGTTCTGGTTCCGGGGGGCAGGCTGAGCCTGTGGTTAATTCTTCTTCCTGATGGGAAAATAGAGGGACCTGTGCCCGTCCCAACACCAAGAGCTAGTCTCTCATTGGTTCCCCGTCTTCCCGTTCATCCTCAGGAAAAATTGCAACCTGTACGGAACAGGAGGTTAAAGGTGCTGATGCTCCAAGTAGGGAGATTGCTAGTGAAGTGGCTGGAATGGCGAACCCGAGCACAAGGAGATGATAAATGAGGTGCGTTTTAGAAACCTTTCCCCATCACACGGTGTACCATCTTCTGGGTTTCTCATGCATGTTTTCGATGTAGGAAGATGCCCTTGAACCTGGAGATTTGGGACCCATGCGATGGGTACCACGCAGTATTACTTTAAAGGGTCTGCGTTTGCTCACCCAACCTCACCAAACCTCTCAGCCCCAAGAGTGTCCACCCTTATGTCTCATCCAGCTGTGGGTCTACATATGGTCAATGCAGGTTGCATCACAGCCCCTGAATGAATTGTGTAAGAATTTCTCTCTCTTTCACTGTCTTTGTTTCATGGGTTTTTAAAAGTAGTTTATTTTTATAATGGGGTTAGCTGCTTTTCACTGCTGTGTTTATGCCGCTTTACACCCACTTGACTCACTTACAGAGAGATATCAATACATAGGTTTTAAGATTATTACTAGTCAGATATATTCTTGTGCGGTGAATAGGGCGTGTTGAGTCCAGTTCTCTGAGCAAGGAGTAGGTCTTGTCTATTACATATTGGGTTTATGGAACGGTATCTGAGCTAATTTGAAACCCTTGTTTTTTGTATCACCCCACCTCACCTTTCCCGTTTAGCAGCCATAGTGTGTTTCTGCATGTGCGACTCTGTTCTGTTTTGTAATTCAGTTCAAGTGTAACGGTTTTTACATTCCCTCTATAACTGATACCTTATGAGAAGTGTCCTTTTCTGTGTGACTTATTTCACTTAGAATCGTCGTACCTAAATCCACTCATCATGCTGCTACTAGCCTTATGCCATTGATTTCATGGCTGAGTGATATTCCATTGTACATAAGGACCACAAATTCTTTATCCATTTTTCTCTTTCCTGGGATATTTAAGGTGGAATGAAGTGGAGGTCCTTGTCAACAGAGCAGCCCTAAACTTTGGGCTGCTTGTGTTTTGCTGATTTTTCATTTTCCCAATTTATACCCCGATGAGTGGAAGTGCCCTATGCTCTCTAAGCTGTGTTTTTTAGATATTTCAGGACTCACCGTACACTTCTCCAGAGTGCCTGTTGGCAATTTACATCCCGCCCATCAGTGTAGCAAGGCTCCCATTTCTCCATGGCCTGTCCTGCATTTCTGGTTTTGACACTTTTTTCAGCATGGCCCTTTTGACCGATGGGAAGCGAGACTTCTTTGTAGCGCTGATTTGCCTTTCCAGGTTGCTTGGTTGGCCAAAAAGGGCGTATGCGTTTTTTCCTGAATATATTCAGGAAAAAACGCATACGCCCTTTTTGGCCAAGGGCATCATTGTCAACGTTTTGCCGCTTTTCATGTGCTTTAAAGATGATTCGAATCTACCTCCTGAAATCTGTTTCCTGCAATTCTGCCTTGATTTCAAATCCTCTTCTTTGCCTTCCCTCAATATATTTGTGGACGAGAGTTATCATTTATAACTCTGCAGGTTTTTGAATTGCAGTGCCCTGAAGCTCCATTTTATAACTCGCTTTTTTGGGAACTGGCCGCAAAACCGCAGGATGGCTTCAGGCCCTGTTCTGGTTCTGGGGGGCAGGCTGAGCCTGTGGTTAATTCTTCTTCCTGATGGGAAAATAGAGTGACCTGTGCCTGTCCCAACACCAAGAGCTAGTCTCTCATTGGTTCCCCGTCTTCCCGTTCATCCTCAGGAAAAATTGCAACCTGTACGGAACAGGAGGTTAAAGGTGCTGATGCTCCAAGTAGGGAGATTGCTAGTAAAGTGGCTGGAATGGCGAACCCGAGCACAAGGAGATGATAAATGAGGTGCGTTTTAGAAACCTTTCCCCATCACACGGTGTACCATCTTCTGGCTTTCTCATGCATGTTTTCGATGTAGGAAGATGCCCTTGAACCTGGAGATTTGGGACCCATGCGATGGGTACCACGCAGTATTACTTTAAAGGGTCTGCGTTTGCTCACCCAACCTCACCAAACCTCTCAGCCCCAAGAGTGTCCACCCTTATGTCTCATCCAGCTGTGGGTCTACATATGGTCAATCCAGGTTGCATCACAGCCCCTGAATGAATTGTGTAAGAATTTCTCTCTCTTTCACTGTCTGTTTCATGGGTTTTTAAAAGTAGTTTATTTTTATAATGGGGTTAGCTGCTTTTCACTGCTGTGTTTATGCCGCTTTACACCCACTTGACTCACTTACAGAGAGATATCAATACATAGGTTTTAAGATTATTACTAGTCAGATATATTCTTGTGCGGTGAATAGGGCGTGTTGAGTCCAGTTCTCTGAGCAAGGAGTAGGTCTTGTCTATTACATATTGGGTTTATGGAACGGTATCTGAGCTAATTTGAAACCCTTGTTTTTTGTATCACCCCACCTCACCTTTCCCGTTTAGCAGCCATAGTGTGTTTCTGCATGTGCGACTCTGTTCTGTTTTGTAATTCAGTTCAAGTGTAACGGTTTTTACATTCCCTCTATAACTGATACCTTATGAGAAGTGTCCTTTTCTGTGTGACTTATTTCACTTAGAATCGTCGTACCTAAATCCACTCATCATGCTGCTACTAGCCTTATGCCATTGATTTCATGGCTGAGTGATATTCCATTGTACATAAGGACCACAACTTCTTTATCCATTTTTCTCTTTCCTGGGATATTTAAGGTGGAATGAAGTGGAGGTCCTTGTCAACAGAGCAGCCCTAAACTTTGGGCTGCTTGTGTTTTGCTGATTTTTCATTTTCCCAATTTATACCCCGATGAGTGGAAGTGCCCTATGCTCTCTAAGCTGTGTTTTTTAGATATTTCAGGACTCACCGTACACTTCTCCAGAGTGCCTGTTGGCAATTTACATCCCGCCCATCAGTGTAGCAAGGCTCCCATTTCTCCATGGCCTGTCCTGCATTTCTGGTTTTGACACTTTTTTCAGCATGGCCCTTTTGACCGATGGGAAGCGAGACTTCTTTGTAGCGCTGATTTGCCTTTCCAGGTTGCTTGGTTGGCCAAAAAGGGCGTATGCGTTTTTTCCTGAATATATTCAGGAAAAAACGCATACGCCCTTTTTGGCCAAGGGCATCATTGTCAACGTTTTGCCGCTTTTCATGTGCTTTAAAGATGATTCGAATCTACCTCCTGAAATCTGTTTCCTGCAATTCTGCCTTGATTTCAAATCCTCTTCTTTGCCTTCCCTCAATATATTTGTGGACGAGAGTTATCATTTATAACTCTGCAGGTTTTTGAATTGCAGTGCCCTGAAGCTCCATTTTACAACTCGCTTTTTTGGGAACTGGCCGCAAAACCGCAGGATGGCTTCAGGCCCTGTTCTGGTTCCGGGGGGCAGGCTGAGCCTGTGGTTAATTCTTCTTCCTGATGGGAAAATAGAGTGACCTGTGCCTGTCCCAACACCAAGAGCTAGTCTCTCATTGGTTCCCCGTCTTCCCGTTCATCCTCAGGAAAAATTGCAACCTGTACGGAACAGGAGGTTAAAGGTGCTGATGCTCCAAGTAGGGAGATTGCTAGTAAAGTGGCTGGAATGGCGAACCCGAGCACAAGGAGATGATAAATGAGGTGCGTTTTAGAAACCTTTCCCCATCACACGGTGTACCATCTTCTGGCTTTCTCATGCATGTTTTCGATGTAGGAAGATGCCCTTGAACCTGGAGATTTGGGACCCATGCGATGGGTACCACGCAGTATTACTTTAAAGGGTCTGCGTTTGCTCACCCAACCTCACCAAACCTCTCAGCCCCAAGAGTGTCCACCCTTATGTCTCATCCAGCTGTGGGTCTACATATGGTCAATCCAGGTTGCATCACAGCCCCTGAATGAATTGTGTAAGAATTTCTCTCTCTTTCACTGTCTGTTTCATGGGTTTTTAAAAGTAGTTTATTTTTATAATGGGGTTAGCTGCTTTTCACTGCTGTGTTTATGCCGCTTTACACCCACTTGACTCACTTACAGAGAGATATCAATATATAGGTTTTAAGATTATTACTAGTCAGATATATTCTTGTGCGGTGAATAGGGCGTGTTGAGTCCAGTTCTCTGAGCAAGGAGTAGGTCTTGTCTATTACATATTGGGTTTATGGAACGGTATCTGAGCTAATTTGAAACCCTTGTTTTTTGTATCACCCCACCTCACCTTTCCCGTTTAGCAGCCATAGTGTGTTTTCTGCATGTGCGACTCTGTTCTGTTTTGTAATTCAGTTCAAGTGTAACGGTTTTTACGTTCCCTCTATAAGTGATACCGTATGAGAAGTGTCCTTTTCTGTGTGACTTATTTCACTTAGAATTGTCGTACCTAAATCCACTCATCATGCTGCTACTAGCCTTATGCCATTGATTTCATGGCTGAGTGATATTCCATTGTACAAAAGGACCACAACTTCTTTATCCATTTTTCTCTTTCCTGGGATATTTAAGGTGGAATGAAGTGGAGGTCCTTGTCAACAGAGCAGCCCTAAACTTTGGGCTGCTTGTGTTTTGCTGATTTTTCATTTTCCCAATTTATACCCCAATGAGTGGAAGTGCCCTATGCTCTCTAAGCTGTGTTTTTTAGTTATTTCAGGACTCACCGTACACTTCTCCAGAGTGCCTGTTGGCAATTTACATCCCGCCCATCAGTGTAGCAAGGCTCCCATTTCTCCATGGCCTGTCCTGCATTTCTGGTTTTGACACTTTTTTCAGAATGGCCCTTTTGACCGATGGGAAGCGAGACTTCTTTGTAGCGCTGATTTGCCTTTCCAGGTTGCTTGGTTGGCCAAAAAGGGCGTATGCGTTTTTTCCTGAATATATTCAGCAAAAAAACGCATACGCCCTTGTTGGACAAGGGCATCATTGTCAACGTTTTGCCGCTTTTCATGTGCTTTAAAGATGATTCGAATCTACCTCCTGAAATCTGTTTCCTACAATTCTGCCTTGATTTCAAATCCTCTTCTTTGCCTTCCCTCAATATATTTGTGGACAAGAGTTATCATTTATAACTCTGCAGGTTTGTGAATTGCAGTGCCCTGAAGCTCCATTTTACAACTCGCTTTTTTGGGAGCTGGCCGCAAAAGCGCAGGATGGCTTCAGGCCCTGTTCTGGTTCCGGGGGGCAGGCTGAGCCTGTGGTTAATTCTTCTTCCTGATGGGAAAATAGAGTGACCTGTGCCTGTCCCAACACCAAGAGCTAGTCTCTCATTGGTTTCCCGTCTTCCCGTTCATCCTCAGGACAAATTGCAACCTGTATGGAACAGGAGGTTAAAGGTGCTGATGCTCCAAGTAGGGAGATTGCTAGTAAAGTGGCTGGAATGGCGAACCCGAGCACAAGGAGATGATAAATGAGGTGCGTTTTAGAAACCTTTCCCCATCACACGGTGTACCATCTTCTGGGTTTCTCATGCATGTTTTCGATGTAGGAAGATGCCCTTGAACCTGGAGATTTGGGACCCATGCGATGGGTACCACGCAGTATTACTTTAAAGGGTCTGCGTTTGCTCACCCAACCTCACCAAACCTCTCAGCCCCAAGAGTGTCCAACCTTATGTCTCATCCAGCTGTGGGTCTACATATGGTCAATCCAGGTTGCATCACAGCCCCTGAATGAATTGTGTAAGAATTTCTCTCTCTTTCACTGTCTGTGTTTCATGGGTTTTTAAAAGTAGTTTATTTTTATAATGGGGTTAGCTGCTTTTCACTGCTGTGTTTATGCCGCTTTACACCCACTTGACTCACTTACAGAGAGATATCAATACATAGGTTTTAAGATTATTACTAGTCAGATATATTCTTGTGCGGTGAATAGGGAGTGTTGAGTCCAGTTCTCTGAGCAAGGAGTAGGTCTTGTCTATTACATATTGGGTTTATGGAACGGTATCTGAGCTAATTTGAAACCCTTGTTTTTTGTATCACCCCACCTCACCTTTCCCGTTTAGCAGCCATAGTGTGTTTTCTGCATGTGCGACTCTGTTCTGTTTTGTAATTCAGTTCACGTGTAACGGTTTTTACATTCCCTCTGTAAGTGATACCTTATGAGAAGTGTCCTTTTCTGTGTGACTTATTTCACTTAGAATTGTCGTACCTAAATCCACTCATCATGCTGCTACTAGCCTTATGCCATTGATTTCATGGCTGAGTGATATTCCATTGTACATAAGGACCACAACTTCTTTATCCATTTTTCTCTTTCCTGGGATATTTAAGGTGGAATGAAGTGGGGGTCCTTGTCAACAGAGCAGCCCTAAACTTTGGGCTGCTTGTGTTTTGCTGATTTTTCATTTTCCCAATTTATACCCCAATGAGTGGAAGTGCCCTATGCTCTCTAAGCTGTGTTTTTTAGATATTTCACGACTCACCGTACACTTCTCCAGAGTGCCTGTTGGCAATTTACATCCCGCCCATCAGTGTAGCAAGGCTCCCATTTCTCCATGGCCTGTCCTGCATTTCTGGTTTTGACACTTTTTTCAGCATGGCCCTTTTGACCGATGGGAAGCGAGACTTCTTTGTAGCGCTGATTTGCCTTTCCAGGTTGCTTGGTTGGCCAAAAAGGGCGTATGCGTTTTTTCCTGAATATATTCAGCAAAAAAACGCATACGCCCTTTTTGGCCAAGGGCATCATTGTCAACGTTTTGCCGCTTTTCATGTGCTTTAAAGATGATTCGAATCTACCTCCTGAAATCTGTTTCCTGCAATTCTGCCTTGATTTCAAATCCTCTTCTTTGCCTTCCCTCAATATATTTGTGGACGAGAGTTATCATTTATAACTCTGCAGGTTTTTGAATTGCAGTGCCCTGAAGCTCCATTTTACAACTCGCTTTTTTGGGAACTGGCCGCAAAACCGCAGGATGGCTTCAGGCCCTGTTCTGGTTCCGGGGGGCAGGCTGAGCCTGTGGTTAATTCTTCTTCCTGATGGGAAAATAGAGTGACCTGTGCCCGTCCCAACACCAAGAGCTAGTCTCTCATTGGTTCCCCGTCTTCCCGTTCATCCTCAGGACAAATTGCAACCTGTACGGAACAGGAGGTTAAAGGTGCTGATGCTCCAAGTAGGGAGATTGCTAATAAAGTGGCTGGAATGGCGAACCCGAGCACAAGGAGATGAGAAATGAGGTGCGTTGTAGAAACCTTTCCCCATCACACGGTGTACCATCTTCTGGGTTTCTCATGCATGTTTTCGATGTAGGAAGATGCCCTTGAACCTGGAGATTTGGGACCCATGCGATGGGTACCACGCAGTATTACTTTAAAGGGTCTGCGTTTGCTCACCCAACCTCACCAAACCTCTCAGCCCCAAGAGTGTCCACCCTTATGTCTCATCCAGCTGTGGGTCTACATATGGTCAATGCAGGTTGCATCACAGCCCCTGAATGAATTGTGTAAGAATTTCTCTCTCTTTCACTGTCTTTGTTTCATGGGTTTTTAAAAGTAATTTATTTTTATAATGGGGTTAGCTGCTTTTCACTGCTGTGTTTATGCCGCTTTACACCAACTTCACTCACTTACAGAGAGATATCAATACATAGGTTTTAAGATTATTAATAGTCAGATATATTCTTGTGCGGTGAATAGGGCGTGTTGAGTCCAGTTCTCTGAGCAAGGAGTAGGTCTTGTCTATTACATATTGGGTTTATGGAACGGTATCTGAGCTAATTTGAAACCCTTGTTTTATGTATCACCCCACCTCACCTTTCCCGTTTAGCAGCCATAGTGTGTTTTCTGCATGTGCGACTCTGTTCTGTTTTGTAATTCAGTTCAAGTGTAACGGTTTTTACATTCCCTCTATAACTGATACCTTATGAGAAGTGTCCTTTTCTGTGTGACTTATTTCACTTAGAATCGTCGTACCTAAATCCACTCATCATGCTGCTACTAGCCTTATGCCATTGATTTCATGGCTGAGTGATATTCCATTGTACATAAGGACCACAACTTCTTTATCCATTTTTCTCTTTCCTGGGATATTTAAGGTGGAATGAAGTGGAGGTCCTTGTCAACAGAGCAGCCCTAAACTTTGGGCTGCTTGTGTTTTGCTGATTTTTCATTTTCCCAATTTATACCCCGATGAGTGGAAGTGCCCTATGCTCTCTAAGTTGTGTTTTTTAGATATTTCAGGACTCACCGTACACTTCTCCAGAGTGCCTGTTGGCAATTTACATCCCGCCCATCAGTGTAGCAAGGCTCCCATTTCTCCATGGCCTGTCCTGCATTTCTGGTTTTGACACTTTTTTCAGCATGGCCCTTTGGACCGATGGGAAGCGACACTTCTTTGTAGCGCTGATTTGCCTTTCCAGGTTGCTTGGTTGGCCAAAAAGGGCGTATGCGTTTTTTCCTGAATATATTCAGCAAAAAACGCATACGCCCTTTTTGGCCAAGGGCATCATTGTCACCGTTTTGCCGCTTTTCATGTGCTTTAAAGATGATTCGAATCTACCTCCTGAAATCTGTTTCCTGCAATTCTGCCTTGATTTCAAATCCTCTTCTTTGCCTTCCCTCAATATATTTGTGGACGAGAGTTATCATTTATAACTCTGCAGGTTTGTGAATTGCAGTGCCCTGAAGCTCCATTTTACAACTCGCTCTTTTGGGAGCTGGCCGCAAAAGCGCAGGATGGCTTCAGGCCCTGTTCTGGTTCCGGGGGGCAGGCTGAGCCTGTGGTTAATTCTTCTTCCTGATGGGAAAATAGAGTGACCTGTGCCTGTCCCAACACCAAGAGCTAGTCTCTCATTGGTTCCCCGTCTTCCCGTTCATCCTCAGGAAAAATTGCAACCTCTACGGAACAGGAGGTTAAAGGTGCTGATGCTCCAAGTAGGGAGATTGCTAATAAAGTGGCTGGAATGGCGAACCCGAGCACAAGGAGATGAGAAATGAGGTGCGTTGTAGAAACCTTTCCCCATCACACGGTGTACCATCTTCTGGGTTTCTCATGCATGTTTTCGATGTAGGAAGATGCCCTTGAACCTGGAGATTTGGGACCCATGCGATGGGTACCACGCAGTACTACTTTAAAGGGTCTGCGTTTGCTCACCCAACCTCACCAAACCTCTCAGCCCCAAGAGTGTCCACCCTTATGTCTCATCCAGCTGTGGGTCTACATATGGTCAATCCAGGTTGCATCACAGCCCCTGAATGAATTGTGTAAGAATTTCTCTCTCTTTCACTGTCTTTGTTTCATGGGTTTTTAAAAGTAGTTTATTTTTATAATGGGGTTTAGCTGCTTTTCACTGCTGTGTTTATGCCGCTTTACACCCACTTGACACACTAACAGAGAGATATCAATACATAGGTTTTAAGATTATTACTAGTCAGATATATTCTTGTGCGGTGAATAGGGCGTGTTGAGTCCAGTTCTCTGAGCAAGGAGTAGGTCTTGTCTATTACATATTGGGTTTATGGAACGGTATCTGAGCTAATTTGAAACCCTTGTTTTATGTATCACCCCACCTCACCTTTCCCGTTTAGCAGCCATAGTGTGTTTTCTGCATGTGCGACTCTGTTCTGTTTTGTAATTCAGTTCAAGTGTAACGGTTTTTACGTTCCCTCTATAAGTGATACCTTATGAGAAGTGTCCTTTTCTGTGTGACTTATTTCACTTAGAATTGTCGTACCTAAATCCACTCATCATGCTGCTACTAGCCTTATGCCATTGATTTCATGGCTGAGTGATATTCCATTGTACATAAGGACCACAACTTCTTTATCCATTTTTCTCTTTCCTGGGATATTTAAGGTGGAATGAAGTGGAGGTCCTTGTCAACAGAGCAGCCCTAAACTTTGGGCTGCTTGTGTTTTGCTGATTTTTCATTTTCCCAATTTATACCCCGATGAGTGGAAGTGCCCTATGCTCTCTAAGCTGTGTTTTTTAGATATTTCAGGACTCACCGTACACTTCTCCAGAGTGCCTGTTGGCAATTTACATCCCGCCCATCAGTGTAGCAAGGCTCCCATTTCTCCATGGCCTGTCCTGCATTTCTGGTTTTGACACTTTTTTCAGCATGGCCCTTTTGACCGATGGGAAGCGAGACTTCTTTGTAGCGCTGATTTGCCTTTCCAGGTTGCTTGGTTGGCCAAAAAGGGCGTATGCGTTTTTTCCTGAATATATTCAGCAAAAAAACGCATACGCCCTTTTTGGCCAAGGGCATCATTGTCAACGTTTTGCCGCTTTTCATGTGCTTTAAAGATGATTCGAATCTACCTCCTGAAATCTGTTTCCTGCAATTCTGCCTTGATTTCAAATCCTCTTCTTTGCCTTCCCTCAATATATTTGTGGACGAGAGTTATCATTTATAACTCTGCAGGTTTGTGAATTGCAGTGCCCTGAAGCTCCATTTTACAACTCGCTTTTTTGGGAGCTGGCCGCAAAAGCGCAGGATGGCTTCAGGCCCTGTTCTGGTTCCGGGGGGCAGGCTGAGCCTGTGGTTAATTCTTCTTCCTAATGGGAAAATAGAGTGACCTGTGCCCGTCCCAACACCAAGAGCTAGTCTCTCATTGGTTCCCCGTCTTCCCGTTCATCCTCAGGAAAAATTGCAACCTGTACGGAACAGGAGGTTAAAGGTGCTGATGCTCCAAGTAGGGAGATTGCTAGTAAAGTGGCTGGAATGGCGAACCCGAGCACAAGGAGATGATAAATGAGGTGCGTTTTAGAAACCTTTCCCCATCACACGGTGTACCATCTTCTGGGTTTCTCATGCATGTTTTCGATGTAGGAAGATGCCCTTGAACCTGGAGATTTGGGACCCATGCGATGGGTACCACGCAGTATTACTTTAAAGGGTCTGCGTTTGCTCACCCAACCTCACCAAACCTCTCAGCCCCAAGAGTGTCCACCCTTATGTCTCATCCAGCTGTGGGTCTACATATGGTCAATCCAGGTTGCATCACAGCCCCTGAATGAATTGTGTAAGAATTTCTCTCTCTTTCACTGTCTTTGTTTCATGGGTTTTTAAAAGTAGTTTATTTTTATAATGGGGTTAGCTGCTTTTCACTGCTGTGTTTATGCCGTTTTACACCCACTTGACTCACTTACAGAGAGATATCAATACATAGGTTTTAAGATTATTACTAGTCAGATATATTCTTGTGCGGTGAATAGGGAGTGTTGAGTCCAGTTCTCTGAGCAAGGAGTAGGTCTTGTCTATTACATATTGGGTTTATGGAACGGTATCTGAGCTAATTTGAAACCCTTGTTTTTTGTATCACCCCACCTCACCTTTCCCGTTTAGCAGCCATAGTGTGTTTTCTGCATGTGCGACTCTGTTCTGTTTTGTAATTCAGTTCAAGTGTAACGGTTTTTACATTCCCTCTATAAGTGATACCTTATGAGAAGTGTCCTTTTCTGTGTGACTTATTTCACTTAGAATTGTCGTACCTAAATCCACTCATCATGCTGCTACTAGCCTTATGCCATTGATTTCATGGCTGAGTGATATTCCATTGTACATAAGGACCACAACTTCTTTATCCATTTTTCTCTTTCCTGGGATATTTAAGGTGGAATGAAGTGGGGGTCCTTGTCAACAGAGCAGCCCTAAACTTTGGGCTGCTTGTGTTTTGCTGATTTTTCATTTTCCCAATTTATACCCCAATGAGTGGAAGTGCCCTATGCTCTCTAAGCTGTGTTTTTTAGATATTTCAGGACTCACCGTACACTTCTCCAGAGTGCCTGTTGGCAATTTACATCCCGCCCATCAGTGTAGCAAGGCTCCCATTTCTCCATGGCCTGTCCTGCATTTCTGGTTTTGACACTTTTTTCAGCATGGCCCTTTTGACCGATGGGAAGCGAGACTTCTTTGTAGCGCTGATTTGCCTTTCCAGGTTGCTTGGTTGGCCAAAAAGGGCGTATGCGTTTTTTCCTGAATATATTCAGCAAAAAACGCATACGCCATTTTTGGCCAAGGGCATCATTGTCAACGTTTTGCCGCTTTTCATGTGCTTTAAAGATGATTCGAATATACCTCCTGAAATCTGTTTCCTACAATTCTGCCTTGATTTCAAATCCTCTTCTTTGCCTTCCCTCAATATATTTGTGGACGAGAGTTATCAATTATAACTCTGCAGGTTTGTGAATTGCAGTGCCCTGAAGCTCCATTTTACAACTCGCTTTTTTGGGAGCTGGCCGCAAAAGCGCAGGATGGCTTCAGGCCCTGTTCTGATTCCGGGGGGCAGGCTGAGCCTGTGGTTAATTCTTCTTCCTGATGGGAAAATAGAGTGACCTGTGCCTGTCCCAACACCAAGAGCTAGTCTCTCATTGGTTCCCCGTCTTCCCGTTCATCCTCAGGACAAATTACAACCTGTACGGAACAGGAGGTTAAAGGTGCTGATGCTCCAAGTAGGGAGATTGCTAATAAAGTGGCTGGAATGGCGAACCCGAGCACAAGGAGATGAGAAATGAGGTGCGTTGTAGAAACCTTTCCCCATCACACGGTGTACCATCTTCTGGGTTTCTCATGCATGTTTTCGATGTAGGAAGATGCCCTTGAACCTGGAGATTTGGGACCCATGCAATGGGTACCACGCAGTATTACTTTAAAGGGTCTGCGTTTCCTCACCCAACCTCACAAAACCTCTCAGACCCAAGAGTGTCCACCCTTATGTCTCATCCAGCTGTGGGTCTACATATGGTCAATCCAGGTTGCATCACAGCCCCTGAATGAATTGTGTAAGAATTTCTCTCTCTTTCAATGTCTTTGTTTCATGGGTTTTTAAAAGTAATTTATTTTTATAATGGGGTTTAGCTGCTTTTCACTGCTGTGTTTATGCCGCTTTACACCCACTTGACACACTAGCAGAGAGATATCAATACATAGGTTTTAAGATTATTACTAGTCAGATATATTCTTCTGCGGTGAATAGGGCGTGTTGAGTCCAGTTCTCTGAGCAAGGAGTAGGTCTTGTCTACTACATATTGGGTTTATGGAACGGTATCTGAGCTAATTTGAAACCCTTGTTTTATGTATCACCCCACCTCACCTTTCCCGTTTAGCAGCCATAGTGTGTTTTCTGCATGTGCGACTCTGTTCTGTTTTGTAATTCAGTTCAAGTGTCACGGTTTTTACATTCCCTCTATAACTGATACCTTATGAGAAGTGTCCTTTTCTGTGTGACTTATTTCACTTAGAATCGTCGTACCTAAATCCACTCATCATGCTGCTACTAGCCTTATGCCATTGATTTCATGGCTGAGTGATATTCCATTGTACATAAGGACCACAACTTCTTTATCCATTTTTCTCTTTCCTGGGATATTTAAGGTGGAATGAAGTGGAGGTCCTTGTCAACAGAGCAGCCCTAAACTTTGGGCTGCTTGTGTTTTGCTGATTTTTCATTTTCCCAATTTATACCCCGATGAGTGGAAGTGCCCTATGCTCTCTAAGCTGTGTTTTTTAGATATTTCAGGACTCACCGTACACTTCTCCAGAGTGCCTGTTGGCAATTTACATCCCGCCCATCAGTGTAGCAAGGCTCCCATTTCTCCATGGCCTGTCCTGCATTTCTGGTTTTGACACTTTTTTCAGCATGGCCCTTTTGACCGATGGGAAGCGAGACTTCTTTGTAGCGCTGATTTGCCTTTCCAGGTTGCTTGGTTGGCCAAAAAGGGCGTATGCGTTTTTTCCTGAATATATTCAGGAAAAAACGCATACGCCCTTTTTGGCCAAGGGCATCATTGTCAACGTTTTGCCGCTTTTCATGTGCTTTAAAGATGATTCGAATCTACCTCCTGAAATCTGTTTCCTGCAATTCTGCCTTGATTTCAAATCCTCTTCTTTGCCTTCCCTCAATATATTTGTGGACGAGAGTTATCATTTATAACTCTGCAGGTTTTTGAATTGCAGTGCCCTGAAGCTCCATTTTACAACTCGCTTTTTTGGGAACTGGCCGCAAAACCGCAGGATGGCTTCAGGCCCTGTTCTGGTTCCGGGGGGCAGGCTGAGCCTGTGGTTAATTCTTCTTCCTGATGGGAAAATAGAGTGACCTGTGCCTGTCCCAACACCAAGAGCTAGTCTCTCATTGGTTCCCCGTCTTCCCGTTCATCCTCAGGAAAAATTGCAACCTGTACGGAACAGGAGGTTAAAGGTGCTGATGCTCCAAGTAGGGAGATTGCTAGTAAAGTGGCTGGAATGGCGAACCCGAGCACAAGGAGATGATAAATGAGGTGCGTTTTAGAAACCTTTCCCCATCACACGGTGTACCATCTTCTGGGTTTCTCATGCATGTTTTCGATGTAGGAAGATGCCCTTGAACCTGGAGATTTGGGACCCATGCGATGGGTACCACGCAGTATTACTTTAAAGGGTCTGCGTTTGCTCACCCAACCTCACCAAACCTCTCAGCCCCAAGAGTGTCCACCCTTATGTCTCATCCAGCTGTGGGTCTACATATGGTCAATCCAGGTTGCATCACAGCCCCTGAATGAATTGTGTAAGAATTTCTCTCTCTTTCACTGTCTGTTTCATGGGTTTTTAAAAGTAGTTTATTTTTATAATGGGGTTAGCTGCTTTTCACTGCTGTGTTTATGCCGCTTTACACCCACTTGACTCACTTACAGAGAGATATCAATACATAGGTTTTAAGATTATTACTAGTCAGATATATTCTTGTGCGGTGAATAGGGCGTGTTGAGTCCAGTTCTCTGAGCAAGGAGTAGGTCTTGTCTATTACATATTGGGTTTATGGAACGGTATCTGAGCTAATTTGAAACCCTTGTTTTTTGTATCACCCCACCTCACCTTTCCCGTTTAGCAGCCATAGTGTGTTTTCTGCATGTGCGACTCTGTTCTGTTTTGTAATTCAGTTCAAGTGTAACGGTTTTTACGTTCCCTCTATAAGTGATACCGTATGAGAAGTGTCCTTTTCTGTGTGACTTATTTCACTTAGAATTGTCGTACCTAAATCCACTCATCATGCTGCTACTAGCCTTATGCCATTGATTTCATGGCTGAGTGATATTCCATTGTACATAAGGACCACAACTTCTTTATCCATTTTTCTCTTTCCTGGGATATTTAAGGTGGAATGAAGTGGAGGTCCTTGTCAACAGAGCAGCCCTAAACTTTGGGCTGCTTGTGTTTTGCTGATTTTTCATTTTCCCAATTTATACCCCAATGAGTGGAAGTGCCCTATGCTCTCTAAGCTGTGTTTTTTAGATATTTCAGGACTCACCGTACACTTCTCCAGAGTGCCTGTTGGCAATTTACATCCCGCCCATCAGTGTAGCAAGGCTCCCATTTCTCCATGGCCTGTCCTGCATTTCTGGTTTTGACACTTTTTTCAGAATGGCCCTTTTGACCGATGGGAAGCGAGACTTCTTTGTAGCGCTGATTTGCCTTTCCAGGTTGCTTGGTTGGCCAAAAAGGGCGTATGCGTTTTTTCCTGAATATATTCAGCAAAAAAACGCATACGCCCTTTTTGGCCAAGGGCATCATTGTCAACGTTTTGCCGCTTTTCATGTGCTTTAAAGATGATTCGAATCTACCTCCTGAAATCTGTTTCCTACAATTCTGCCTTGATTTCAAATCCTCTTCTTTGCCTTCCCTCAATATATTTGTGGACGAGAGTTATCATTTATAACTCTGCAGGTTTGTGAATTGCAGTGCCCTGAAGCTCCATTTTACAACTCGCTTTTTTGGGAGCTGGCCGCAAAAGCGCAGGATGGTTTCAGGCCCTGTTCTGGTTCCGGGGGGCAGGCTGAGCCTGTGGTTAATTCTTCTTCCTGATGGGAAAATAGAGTGACCTGTGCCTGTCCCAACACCAAGAGCTAGTCTCTCATTGGTTCCCCGTCTTCCCGTTCTTCCTCAGGACAAATTGCAACCTGTACGGAACAGGAGGTTAAAGGTGCTGATGCTCCAAGTAGGGAGATTGCTAGTAAAGTGGCTGGAATGGCGAACCCGAGCACAAGGAGATGATAAATGAGGTGCGTTTTAGAAACCTTTCCCCATCACACGGTGTACCATCTTCTGGGTTTCTCATGCATGTTTTCGATGTAGGAAGATGCCCTTGAACCTGGAGATTTGGGACCCATGCGATGGGTACCACGCAGTATTACTTTAAAGGGTCTGCGTTTGCTCACCCAACCTCACCAAACCTCTCAGCCCCAAGAGTGTCCACCCTTATGTCTCATCCAGCTGTGGGTCTACATATGGTCAATCCAGGTTGCATCACAGCCCCTGAATGAATTGTGTAAGAATTTCTCTCTCTTTCAATGTCTTTGTTTCATGGGTTTTTAAAAGTAATTTATTTTTATAATGGGGTTTAGCTGCTTTTCACTGCTGTGTTTATGCCGCTTTACACCCACTTGACACACTAGCAGAGAGATATCAATACATAGGTTTTAAGATTATTACTAGTCAGATATATTCTTCTGCGGTGAATAGGGCGTGTTGAGTCCAGTTCTCTGAGCAAGGAGTAGGTCTTGTCTACTACATATTGGGTTTATGGAACGGTATCTGAGCTAATTTGAAACCCTTGTTTTATGTATCACCCCACCTCACCTTTCCCGTTTAGCAGCCATAGTGTGTTTTCTGCATGTGCGACTCTGTTCTGTTTTGTAATTCAGTTCAAGTGTCACGGTTTTTACATTCCCTCTATAACTGATACCTTATGAGAAGTGTCCTTTTCTGTGTGACTTATTTCACTTAGAATCGTCGTACCTAAATCCACTCATCATGCTGCTACTAGCCTTATGCCATTGATTTCATGGCTGAGTGATATTCCATTGTACATAAGGACCACAACTTCTTTATCCATTTTTCTCTTTCCTGGGATATTTAAGGTGGAATGAAGTGGAGGTCCTTGTCAACAGAGCAGCCCTAAACTTTGGGCT
This sequence comes from Balaenoptera physalus, assembly GCF_965194825.1. Classification (NCBI taxonomy): domain Eukaryota; kingdom Metazoa; phylum Chordata; class Mammalia; order Artiodactyla; family Balaenopteridae; genus Balaenoptera; species Balaenoptera physalus. The sequence goes on along the minus strand of NW_028126544.1, from coordinate 949,618 downwards.
GCTTGTGTTTTGCTGATTTTTCATTTTCCCAATTTATACCCCGATGAGTGGAAGTGCCCTATGCTCTCTAAGCTGTGTTTTTTAGATATTTCAGGACTCACCGTACACTTCTCCAGAGTGCCTGTTGGCAATTTACATCCCGCCCATCAGTGTAGCAAGGCTCCCATTTCTCCATGGCCTGTCCTGCATTTCTGGTTTTGACACTTTTTTCAGCATGGCCCTTTTGACCGATGGGAAGCGAGACTTCTTTGTAGCGCTGATTTGCCTTTCCAGGTTGCTTGGTTGGCCAAAAAGGGCGTATGCGTTTTTTCCTGAATATATTCAGGAAAAAACGCATACGCCCTTTTTGGCCAAGGGCATCATTGTCAACGTTTTGCCGCTTTTCATGTGCTTTAAAGATGATTCGAATCTACCTCCTGAAATCTGTTTCCTGCAATTCTGCCTTGATTTCAAATCCTCTTCTTTGCCTTCCCTCAATATATTTGTGGACGAGAGTTATCATTTATAACTCTGCAGGTTTTTGAATTGCAGTGCCCTGAAGCTCCATTTTACAACTCGCTTTTTTGGGAACTGGCCGCAAAACCGCAGGATGGCTTCAGGCCCTGTTCTGGTTCCGGGGGGCAGGCTGAGCCTGTGGTTAATTCTTCTTCCTGATGGGAAAATAGAGTGACCTGTGCCTGTCCCAACACCAAGAGCTAGTCTCTCATTGGTTCCCCGTCTTCCCGTTCATCCTCAGGAAAAATTGCAACCTGTACGGAACAGGAGGTTAAAGGTGCTGATGCTCCAAGTAGGGAGATTGCTAGTAAAGTGGCTGGAATGGCGAACCCGAGCACAAGGAGATGATAAATGAGGTGCGTTTTAGAAACCTTTCCCCATCACACGGTGTACCATCTTCTGGGTTTCTCATGCATGTTTTCGATGTAGGAAGATGCCCTTGAACCTGGAGATTTGGGACCCATGCGATGGGTACCACGCAGTATTACTTTAAAGGGTCTGCGTTTGCTCACCCAACCTCACCAAACCTCTCAGCCCCAAGAGTGTCCACCCTTATGTCTCATCCAGCTGTGGGTCTACATATGGTCAATCCAGGTTGCATCACAGCCCCTGAATGAATTGTGTAAGAATTTCTCTCTCTTTCACTGTCTGTTTCATGGGTTTTTAAAAGTAGTTTATTTTTATAATGGGGTTAGCTGCTTTTCACTGCTGTGTTTATGCCGCTTTACACCCACTTGACTCACTTACAGAGAGATATCAATACATAGGTTTTAAGATTATTACTAGTCAGATATATTCTTGTGCGGTGAATAGGGCGTGTTGAGTCCAGTTCTCTGAGCAAGGAGTAGGTCTTGTCTATTACATATTGGGTTTATGGAACGGTATCTGAGCTAATTTGAAACCCTTGTTTTTTGTATCACCCCACCTCACCTTTCCCGTTTAGCAGCCATAGTGTGTTTTCTGCATGTGCGACTCTGTTCTGTTTTGTAATTCAGTTCAAGTGTAACGGTTTTTACGTTCCCTCTATAAGTGATACCGTATGAGAAGTGTCCTTTTCTGTGTGACTTATTTCACTTAGAATTGTCGTACCTAAATCCACTCATCATGCTGCTACTAGCCTTATGCCATTGATTTCATGGCTGAGTGATATTCCATTGTACATAAGGACCACAACTTCTTTATCCATTTTTCTCTTTCCTGGGATATTTAAGGTGGAATGAAGTGGAGGTCCTTGTCAACAGAGCAGCCCTAAACTTTGGGCTGCTTGTGTTTTGCTGATTTTTCATTTTCCCAATTTATACCCCAATGAGTGGAAGTGCCCTATGCTCTCTAAGCTGTGTTTTTTAGATATTTCAGGACTCACCGTACACTTCTCCAGAGTGCCTGTTGGCAATTTACATCCCGCCCATCAGTGTAGCAAGGCTCCCATTTCTCCATGGCCTGTCCTGCATTTCTGGTTTTGACACTTTTTTCAGAATGGCCCTTTTGACCGATGGGAAGCGAGACTTCTTTGTAGCGCTGATTTGCCTTTCCAGGTTGCTTGGTTGGCCAAAAAGGGCGTATGCGTTTTTTCCTGAATATATTCAGCAAAAAAACGCATACGCCCTTTTTGGCCAAGGGCATCATTGTCAACGTTTTGCCGCTTTTCATGTGCTTTAAAGATGATTCGAATCTACCTCCTGAAATCTGTTTCCTACAATTCTGCCTTGATTTCAAATCCTCTTCTTTGCCTTCCCTCAATATATTTGTGGACGAGAGTTATCATTTATAACTCTGCAGGTTTGTGAATTGCAGTGCCCTGAAGCTCCATTTTACAACTCGCTTTTTTGGGAGCTGGCCGCAAAAGCGCAGGATGGTTTCAGGCCCTGTTCTGGTTCCGGGGGGCAGGCTGAGCCTGTGGTTAATTCTTCTTCCTGATGGGAAAATAGAGTGACCTGTGCCTGTCCCAACACCAAGAGCTAGTCTCTCATTGGTTCCCCGTCTTCCCGTTCTTCCTCAGGACAAATTGCAACCTGTACGGAACAGGAGGTTAAAGGTGCTGATGCTCCAAGTAGGGAGATTGCTAGTAAAGTGGCTGGAATGGCGAACCCGAGCACAAGGAGATGATAAATGAGGTGCGTTTTAGAAACCTTTCCCCATCACACGGTGTACCATCTTCTGGGTTTCTCATGCATGTTTTCGATGTAGGAAGATGCCCTTGAACCTGGAGATTTGGGACCCATGCGATGGGTACCACGCAGTATTACTTTAAAGGGTCTGCGTTTGCTCACCCAACCTCACCAAACCTCTCAGCCCCAAGAGTGTCCACCCTTATGTCTCATCCAGCTGTGGGTCTACATATGGTCAATCCAGGTTGCATCACAGCCCCTGAATGAATTGTGTAAGAATTTCTCTCTCTTTCACTGTCTTTGTTTCATGGGTTTTTAAAAGTAGTTTATTTTTATAATGGAGTTTGCTGCTTTTCACTGCTGTGTTTATGCCGCTTTACACCCACTTGACTCACTTACAGAGAGATATCAATACATAGGTTTTAAGATTATTACTAGTCAGATATATTCTTGTGCGGTGAATAGGGAGTGTTGAGTCCAGTTCTCTGAGCAAGGAGTAGGTCTTGTCTATTACATATTGGGTTTATGGAACGGTATCTGAGCTAATTTGAAACCCTTGTTTTTTGTATCACCCCACCTCACCTTTCCCGTTTAGCAGCCATAGTGTGTTTCTGCATGTGCGACTCTGTTCTGTTTTGTAATTCAGTTCAAGTGTAACGGTTTTTACATTCCCTCTATAACTGATACCTTATGAGAAGTGTCCTTTTCTGTGTGACTTATTTCACTTAGAATCGTCGTACCTAAATCCACTCATCATGCTGCTACTAGCCTTATGCCATTGATTTCATGGCTGAGTGATATTCCATTGTACATAAGGACCACAACTTCTTTATCCATTTTTCTCTTTCCTGGGATATTTAAGGTGGAATGAAGTGGAGGTCCTTGTCAACAGAGCAGCCCTAAACTTTGGGCTGCTTGTGTTTTGCTGATTTTTCATTTTCCCAATTTATACCCCGATGAGTGGAAGTGCCCTATGCTCTCTAAGCTGTGTTTTTTAGATATTTCAGGACTCACCGTACACTTCTCCAGAGTGCCTGTTGGCAATTTACATCCCGCCCATCAGTGTAGCAAGGCTCCCATTTCTCCATGGCCTGTCCTGCATTTCTGGTTTTGACACTTTTTTCAGCATGGCCCTTTTGACCGATGGGAAGCGAGACTTCTTTGTAGCGCTGATTTGCCTTTCCAGGTTGCTTGGTTGGCCAAAAAGGGCGTATGCGTTTTTTCCTGAATATATTCAGGAAAAAACGCATACGCCCTTTTTGGCCAAGGGCATCATTGTCAACGTTTTGCCGCTTTTCATGTGCTTTAAAGATGATTCGAATCTACCTCCTGAAATCTGTTTCCTGCAATTCTGCCTTGATTTCAAATCCTCTTCTTTGCCTTCCCTCAATATATTTGTGGACGAGAGTTATCATTTATAACTCTGCAGGTTTTTGAATTGCAGTGCCCTGAAGCTCCATTTTACAACTCGCTTTTTTGGGAACTGGCCGCAAAACCGCAGGATGGCTTCAGGCCCTGTTCTGGTTCCGGGGGGCAGGCTGAGCCTGTGGTTAATTCTTCTTCCTGATGGGAAAATAGAGTGACCTGTGCCTGTCCCAACACCAAGAGCTAGTCTCTCATTGGTTCCCCGTCTTCCCGTTCATCCTCAGGAAAAATTGCAACCTGTACGGAACAGGAGGTTAAAGGTGCTGATGCTCCAAGTAGGGAGATTGCTAGTAAAGTGGCTGGAATGGCGAACCCGAGCACAAGGAGATGATAAATGAGGTGCGTTTTAGAAACCTTTCCCCATCACACGGTGTACCATCTTCTGGCTTTCTCATGCATGTTTTCGATGTAGGAAGATGCCCTTGAACCTGGAGATTTGGGACCCATGCGATGGGTACCACGCAGTATTACTTTAAAGGGTCTGCGTTTGCTCACCCAACCTCACCAAACCTCTCAGCCCCAAGAGTGTCCACCCTTATGTCTCATCCAGCTGTGGGTCTACATATGGTCAATCCAGGTTGCATCACAGCCCCTGAATGAATTGTGTAAGAATTTCTCTCTCTTTCACTGTCTGTTTCATGGGTTTTTAAAAGTAGTTTATTTTTATAATGGGGTTAGCTGCTTTTCACTGCTGTGTTTATGCCGCTTTACACCCACTTGACTCACTTACAGAGAGATATCAATACATAGGTTTTAAGATTATTACTAGTCAGATATATTCTTGTGCGGTGAATAGGGCGTGTTGAGTCCAGTTCTCTGAGCAAGGAGTAGGTCTTGTCTATTACATATTGGGTTTATGGAACGGTATCTGAGCTAATTTGAAACCCTTGTTTTTTGTATCACCCCACCTCACCTTTCCCGTTTAGCAGCCATAGTGTGTTTTCTGCATGTGCGACTCTGTTCTGTTTTGTAATTCAGTTCAAGTGTAACGGTTTTTACGTTCCCTCTATAAGTGATACCGTATGAGAAGTGTCCTTTTCTGTGTGACTTATTTCACTTAGAATTGTCGTACCTAAATCCACTCATCATGCTGCTACTAGCCTTATGCCATTGATTTCATGGCTGAGTGATATTCCATTGTACATAAGGACCACAACTTCTTTATCCATTTTTCTCTTTCCTGGGATATTTAAGGTGGAATGAAGTGGAGGTCCTTGTCAACAGAGCAGCCCTAAACTTTGGGCTGCTTGTGTTTTGCTGATTTTTCATTTTCCCAATTTATACCCCAATGAGTGGAAGTGCCCTATGCTCTCTAAGCTGTGTTTTTTAGATATTTCAGGACTCACCGTACACTTCTCCAGAGTGCCTGTTGGCAATTTACATCCCGCCCATCAGTGTAGCAAGGCTCCCATTTCTCCATGGCCTGTCCTGCATTTCTGGTTTTGACACTTTTTTCAGCATGGCCCTTTTGACCGATGGGAAGCGAGACTTCTTTGTAGCGCTGATTTGCCTTTCCAGGTTGCTTGGTTGGCCAAAAAGGGCGTATGCGTTTTTTCCTGAATATATTCAGCAAAAAAACGCATACGCCCTTTTTCGCCAAGGGCATCATTGTCAACGTTTTGCCGCTTTTCATGTGCTTTAAAGATGATTCGAATCTACATCCTGAAATCTGTTGCCTACAATTCTGCCTTGATTTCAAATCCTCTTCTTTGCCTTCCCTCAATATATTTGTGGACGAGAGTTATCATTTATAACTCTGCAGGTTTTTGAATTGCAGTGCCCTGAAGCTCCATTTTACAACTCGCTTTTTTGGGAGCTGGCCGCAAAAGCGCAGGATGGCTTCAGGCCCTGTTCTGGTTCCGGGGGGCAGGCTGAGCCTGTGGTTAATTCTTCTTCCTGATGGGAAAATAGAGTGACCTGTGCCTGTCCCAACACCAAGAGCTAGTCTCTCATTGGTTTCCCGTCTTCCCGTTCATCCTCAGGACAAATTGCAACCTGTATGGAACAGGAGGTTAAAGGTGCTGATGCTCCAAGTAGGGAGATTGCTAGTAAAGTGGCTGGAATGGCGAACCCGAGCACAAGGAGATGATAAATGAGGTGCGTTTTAGAAACCTTTCCCCATCCCACGGTGTACCATCTTCTGGGTTTCTCATGCATGTTTTCGATGTAGGAAGATGCCCTTGAACCTGGAGATTTGGGACCCATGCGATGGGTACCACGCAGTATTACTTTAAAGGGTCTGCGTTTGCTCACCCAACCTCACCAAACCTCTCAGCCCCAAGAGTGTCCAACCTTATGTCTCATCCAGCTGTGGGTCTACATATGGTCAATCCAGGTTGCATCACAGCCCCTGAATGAATTGTGTAAGAATTTCTCTCTCTTTCACTGTCTTTGTTTCATGGGTTTTTAAAAGTAGTTTATTTTTATAATGGGGTTAGCTGCTTTTCACTGCTGTGTTTATGCCGCTTTACACCCACTTGACACACTAACAGAGAGATATCAATACATAGGTTTTAAGATTATTACTAGTCAGATATATTCTTGTGCGGTGAATAGGGCGTGTTGAGTCCAGTTCTCTGAGCAAGGAGTAGGTCTTGTCTATTACATATTGGGTTTATGGAACGGTATCTGAGCTAATTTGAAACCCTTGTTTTATGTATCACCCCACCTCACCTTTCCCGTTTAGCAGCCATAGTGTGTTTTCTGCATGTGCGACTCTGTTCTGTTTTGTAATTCAGTTCAAGTGTAACGGTTTTTACGTTCCCTCTATAAGTGATACCTTATGAGAAGTGTCCTTTTCTGTGTGACTTATTTCACTTAGAATTGTCGTACCTAAATCCACTCATCATGCTGCTACTAGCCTTATGCCATTGATTTCATGGCTGAGTGATATTCCATTGTACATAAGGACCACAACTTCTTTATCCATTTTTCTCTTTCCTGGGATATTTAAGGTGGAATGAAGTGGAGGTCCTTGTCAACAGAGCAGCCCTAAACTTTGGGCTGCTTGTGTTTTGCTGATTTTTCATTTTCCCAATTTATACCCCGATGAGTGGAAGTGCCCTATGCTCTCTAAGCTGTGTTTTTTAGATATTTCAGGACTCACCGTACACTTCTCCAGAGTGCCTGTTGGCAATTTACATCCCGCCCATCAGTGTAGCAAGGCTCCCATTTCTCCATGGCCTGTCCTGCATTTCTGGTTTTGACACTTTTTTCAGCATGGCCCTTTTGACCGATGGGAAGCGAGACTTCTTTGTAGCGCTGATTTGCCTTTCCAGGTTGCTTGGTTGGCCAAAAAGGGCGTATGCGTTTTTTCCTGAATATATTCAGCAAAAAAACGCATACGCCCTTTTTGGCCAAGGGCATCATTGTCAACGTTTTGCCGCTTTTCATGTGCTTTAAAGATGATTCGAATCTACCTCCTGAAATCTGTTTCCTGCAATTCTGCCTTGATTTCAAATCCTCTTCTTTGCCTTCCCTCAATATATTTGTGGACGAGAGTTATCATTTATAACTCTGCAGGTTTGTGAATTGCAGTGCCCTGAAGCTCCATTTTACAACTCGCTTTTTTGGGAGCTGGCCGCAAAAGCGCAGGATGGCTTCAGGCCCTGTTCTGGTTCCGGGGGGCAGGCTGAGCCTGTGGTTAATTCTTCTTCCTAATGGGAAAATAGAGTGACCTGTGCCCGTCCCAACACCAAGAGCTAGTCTCTCATTGGTTCCCCGTCTTCCCGTTCATCCTCAGGAAAAATTGCAACCTGTACGGAACAGGAGGTTAAAGGTGCTGATGCTCCAAGTAGGGAGATTGCTAGTAAAGTGGCTGGAATGGCGAACCCGAGCACAAGGAGATGATAAATGAGGTGCGTTTTAGAAACCTTTCCCCATCACACGGTGTACCATCTTCTGGGTTTCTCATGCATGTTTTCGATGTAGGAAGATGCCCTTGAACCTGGAGATTTGGGACCCATGCGATGGGTACCACGCAGTATTACTTTAAAGGGTCTGCGTTTGCTCACCCAACCTCACCAAACCTCTCAGCCCCAAGAGTGTCCACCCTTATGTCTCATCCAGCTGTGGGTCTACATATGGTCAATCCAGGTTGCATCACAGCCCCTGAATGAATTGTGTAAGAATTTCTCTCTCTTTCACTGTCTTTGTTTCATGGGTTTTTAAAAGTAGTTTATTTTTATAATGGGGTTAGCTGCTTTTCACTGCTGTGTTTATGCCGCTTTACACCCACTTGACTCACTTACAGAGACATATCAATACATAGGTTTTAAGATTATTACTAGTCAGATATATTCTTGTGCGGTGAATAGGGCGTGTTGAGTCCAGTTCTCTGAGCAAGGAGTAGGTCTTGTCTATTACATATTGGGTTTATGGAACGGTATCTGAGCTAATTTGAAACCCTTGTTTTTTGTATCACCCCACCTCACCTTTCCCGTTTAGCAGCCATAGTGTGTTTTCTGCATGTGCGACTCTGTTCTGTTTTGTAATTCAGTTCAAGTGTAACGGTTTTTACGTTCCCTCTATAAGTGATACCTTATGAGAAGTGTCCTTTTCTGTGTGACTTATTTCACTTAGAATCGTCGTACCTAAATCCACTCATCATGCTGCTACTAGCCTTATGCCATTTATTTCATGGCTGAGTGATATTCCATTGTACATAAGGACCACAACTTCTTTATCCATTTTTCTCTTTCCTGGGATATTTAAGGTGGAATGAAGTGGAGGTCCTTGTCAACAGAGCAGCCCTAAACTTTGGGCTGCTTGTGTTTTGCTGATTTTTCATTTTCCCAATTTATACCCCAATGAGTGTAAGTGCCCTATGCTCTCTAAGCTGTGTTTTTTAGATATTTCAGGACTCACCGTACACTTCTCCAGAGTGCCTGTTGGCAATTTACATCCCGCCCATCAGTGTAGCAAGGCTCCCATTTCTCCATGGCCTGTCCTGCATTTCTGGTTTTGACACTTTTTTCAGCATGGCCCTTTGGACCGATGGGAAGCGAGACTTCTTTGTAGCGCTGATTTGCCTTTCCAGGTTGCTTGGTTGGCCAAAAAGGGCGTATGCGTTTTTTCCTGAATATATTCAGCAAAAAACGCATACGCCCTTTTTGGCCAAGGGCATCATTGTCACCGTTTTGCCGCTTTTCATGTGCTTTAAAGATGATTCGAATCTACCTCCTGAAATCTGTTTCCTGCAATTCTGCCTTGATTTCAAATCCTCTTCTTTGCCTTCCCTCAATATATTTGTGGACGAGAGTTATCATTTATAACTCTGCAGGTTTGTGAATTGCAGTGCCCTGAAGCTCCATTTTACAACTCGCTTTTTTGGGAGCTGGCCGCAAAAGCGCAGGATGGCTTCAGGCCCTGTTCTGGTTCCGGGGGGCAGGCTGAGCCTGTGGTTAATTCTTCTTCCTGATGGGAAAATAGAGTGACCTGTGCCTGTCCCAACACCAAGAGCTAGTCTCTCATTGGTTCCCCGTCTTCCCGTTCATCCTCAGGACAAATTGCAACCTGTACGGAACAGGAGGTTAAAGGTGCTGATGCTCCAAGTAGGGAGATTGCTAATAAAGTGGCTGGAATGGCGAACCCGAGCACAAGGAGATGAGAAATGAGGTGCGTTGTAGAAACCTTTCCCCATCACACGGTGTACCATCTTCTGGGTTTCTCATGCATGTTTTCGATGTAGGAAGATGCCCTTGAACCTGGAGATTTGGGACCCATGCGATGGGTACCACGCAGTATTACTTTAAAGGGTCTGCGTTTGCTCACCCAACCTCACCAAACCTCTCAGCCCCAAGAGTGTCCACCCTTATGTCTCATCCAGCTGTGGGTCTACATATGGTCAATCCAGGTTGCATCACAGCCCCTGAATGAATTGTGTAAGAATTTCTCTCTCTTTCACTGTCTTTGTTTCATGGGTTTTTAAAAGTAGTTTATTTTTATAATGGGGTTTAGCTGCTTTTCACTGCTGTGTTTATGCCGCTTTACACCCACTTGACACACTAACAGAGAGATATCAATACATAGGTTTTAAGATTATTACTAGTCAGATATATTCTTGTGCGGTGAATAGGGCGTGTTGAGTCCAGTTCTCTGAGCAAGGAGTAGGTCTTGTCTATTACATATTGGGTTTATGGAACGGTATCTGAGCTAATTTGAAACCCTTGTTTTATGTATCACCCCACCTCACCTTTCCCGTTTAGCAGCCATAGTGTGTTTTCTGCATGTGCGACTCTGTTCTGTTTTGTAATTCAGTTCAAGTGTAACGGTTTTTACGTTCCCTCTATAAGTGATACCTTATGAGAAGTGTCCTTTTCTGTGTGACTTATTTCACTTAGAATTGTCGTACCTAAATCCACTCATCATGCTGCTACTAGCCTTATGCCATTGATTTCATGGCTGAGTGATATTCCATTGTACATAAGGACCACAACTTCTTTATCCATTTTTCTCTTTCCTGGGATATTTAAGGTGGAATGAAGTGGAGGTCCTTGTCAACAGAGCAGCCCTAAACTTTGGGCTGCTTGTGTTTTGCTGATTTTTCATTTTCCCAATTTATACCCCGATGAGTGGAAGTGCCCTATGCTCTCTAAGCTGTGTTTTTTAGATATTTCAGGACTCACCGTACACTTCTCCAGAGTGCCTGTTGGCAATTTACATCCCGCCCATCAGTGTAGCAAGGCTCCCATTTCTCCATGGCCTGTCCTGCATTTCTGGTTTTGACACTTTTTTCAGCATGGCCCTTTTGACCGATGGGAAGCGAGACTTCTTTGTAGCGCTGATTTGCCTTTCCAGGTTGCTTGGTTGGCCAAAAAGGGCGTATGCGTTTTTTCCTGAATATATTCAGCAAAAAAACGGATACGCCCTTTTTGGCCAAGAGCATCATTGTCAACGTTTTGCCGCTTTTCATGTGCTTTAAAGATGATTCGAATCTACCTCCTGAAATCTGTTTCCTACAATTCTGCCTTGATTTCAAATCCTCTTCTTTGCCTTCCCTCAATATATTTGTGGACGAGAGTTATCAATTATAACTCTGCAGGTTTGTGAATTGCAGTGCCCTGAAGCTCCATTTTACAACTCGCTTTTTTGGGAGCTGGCCGCAAAAGCGCAGGATGGCTTCAGGCCCTGTTCTGGTTCTGGGGGGCAGGCTGAGCCTGTGGTTAATTCTTCTTCCTGATGGGAAAATAGAGTGACCTGTGCCTGTCCCAACACCAAGAGCTAGTCTCTCATTGGTTCCCCGTCTTCCCGTTCATCCTCAGGACAAATTGCAACCTGTACGGAACAGGAGGTTAAAGGTGCTGATGCTCCAAGTAGGGAGATTGCTAATAAAGTGGCTGGAATGGCGAACCCGAGCACAAGGAGATGAGAAATGAGGTGCGTTGTAGAAACCTTTCCCCATCACACGGTGTACCATCTTCTGGGTTTCTCATGCATGTTTTCGATGTAGGAAGATGCCCTTGAACCTGGAGATTTGGGACCCATGCAATGGGTACCACGCAGTATTACTTTAAAGGGTCTGCGTTTGCTCACCCAACCTCACAAAACCTCTCAGACCCAAGAGGGTCCACCCTTATGTCTCATCCAGCTGTGGGTCTACATATGGTCAATCCAGGTTGCATCACAGCCCCTGAATGAATTGTGTAAGAATTTCTCTCTCTTTCAATGTCTTTGTTTCATGGGTTTTTAAAAGTAATTTATTTTTATAATGGGGTTTAGCTGCTTTTCACTGCTGTGTTTATGCCGCTTTACACCCACTTGACACACTAGCAGAGAGATATCAATACATAGGTTTTAAGATTATTACTAGTCAGATATATTCTTGTGCGGTGAATAGGGCGTGTTGAGTCCAGTTCTCTGAGCAAGGAGTAGGTCTTGTCTACTACATATTGGGTTTATGGAACGGTATCTGAGCTAATTTGAAACCCTTGTTTTATGTATCACCCCACCTCACCTTTCCCGTTTAGCAGCCATAGTGTGTTTTCTGCATGTGCGACTGTTCTGTTTTGTAATTCAGTTCAAGTGTAACGGTTTTTACATTCCCTCTATAAGTGATACCTTATGAGAAGTGTCCTTTTCTGTGTGACTTATTTCACTTAGAATCGTCGTACCTAAATCCACTCATCATGCTGCTACTAGCCTTATGCCATTGATTTCATGGCTGAGTGATATTCCATTGTACATAAGGACCACAACTTCTTTATCCATTTTTCTCTTTCCTGGGATATTTAAGGTGGAATGAAGTGGAGGTCCTTGTCAACAGAGCAGCCCTAAACTTTGGGCTGCTTGTGTTTTGCTGATTTTTCATTTTCCCAATTTATACCCCGATGAGTGGAAGTGCCCTATGCTCTCTAAGCTGTGTTTTTTAGATATTTCAGGACTCACCGTACACTTCTCCAGAGTGCCTGTTGGCAATTTACATCCCGCCCATCAGTGTAGCAAGGCTCCCATTTCTCCATGGCCTGTCCTGCATTTCTGGTTTTGACACTTTTTTCAGCATGGCCCTTTTGACCGATGGGAAGCGAGACTTCTTTGTAGCGCTGATTTGCCTTTCCAGGTTGCTTGGTTGGCCAAAAAGGGCGTATGCGTTTTTCCTGAATATATTCAGGAAAAAACGCATACGGCCTTTTTGGCCAAGGGCATCATTGTCAACGTTTTGCCGCTTTTCATGTGCTTTAAAGATGATTCGAATCTACCTCCTGAAATCTGTTTCCTGCAATTCTGCCTTGATTTCAAATCCTCTTCTTTGCCTTCCCTCAATATATTTGTGGACGAGAGTTATCATTTATAACTCTGCAGGTTTTTGAATTGCAGTGCCCTGAAGCTCCATTTTACAACTCGCTTTTTTGGGAACTGGCCGCAAAACCGCAGGATGGCTTCAGGCCCTGTTCTGGTTCCGGGGGGCAGGCTGAGCCTGTGGTTAATTCTTCTTCCTGATGGGAAAATAGAGTGACCTCTGCCCGTCCCAACACCAAGAGCTAGTCTCTCATTGGTTCCCCGTCTTCCCGTTCATCCTCAGGACAAATTGCAACCTGTACGGAACAGGAGGTTAAAGGTGCTGATGCTCCAATTAGGGAGATTGCTAGTAAAGTGGCTGGAATGGCGAACCCGAGCACAAGGAGATGATAAATGAGGTGCGTTTTAGAAACCTTTCCCCATCACACGGTGTACCATCTTCTGGGTTTCTCATGCATGTTTTCGATGTAGGAAGATGCCCTTGAACCTGGAGATTTGGGACCCATGCGATGGGTACCACGCAGTATTACTTTAAAGGGTCTGCGTTTGCTCACCCAACCTCACCAAACCTCTCAGCCCCAAGAGTGTCCACCCTTATGTCTCATCCAGCTGTGGGTCTACATATGGTCAATCCAGGTTGCATCACAGCCCCTGAATGAATTGTGTAAGAATTTCTCTCTCTTTCACTGTCTTTGTTTCATGGGTTTTTAAAAGTAGTTTATTTTTATAATGGGGTTAGCTGCTTTTCACTGCTGTGTTTATGCCGCTTTACACCCACTTGACTCACTTACAGAGACATATCAATACATAGGTTTTAAGATTATTACTAGTAAGATATATTCTTGTGCGGTGAATAGGGCGTGTTGAGTCCAGTTCTCTGAGCAAGGAGTAGGTCTTGTCTATTACATATTGGGTTTATGGAACGGTATCTGAGCTAATTTGAAACCCTTGTTTTTTGTATCACCCCACCTCACCTTTCCCGTTTAGCAGCCATAGTGTGTTTTCTGCATGTGCGACTCTGTTCTGTTTTGTAATTCAGTTCAAGTGTAACGGTTTTTACGTTCCCTCTATAAGTGATACCTTATGAGAAGTGTCCTTTTCTGTGTGACTTATTTCACTTAGAATCGTCGTACCTAAATCCACTCATCATGCTGCTACTAGCCTTATGCCATTGATTTCATGGCTGAGTGATATTCCATTGTACATAAGGACCACAACTTCTTTATCCATTTTTCTCTTTCCTGGGATATTTAAGGTGGAATGAAGTGGAGGTCCTTGTCAACAGAGCAGCCCTAAACTTTGGGCTGCTTGTGTTTTGCTGATTTTTCATTTTCCCAATTTATACCCCAATGAGTGGAAGTGCCCTATGCTCTCTAAGCTGTGTTTTTTAGATATTTCAGGACTCACCGTACACTTCTCCAGAGTGCCTGTTGGCAATTTACATCCCGCCCATCAGTGTAGCAAGGCTCCCATTTCTCCATGGCCTGTCCTGCATTTCTGGTTTTGACACTTTTTTCAGCATGGCCCTTTGGACCGATGGGAAGCGACACTTCTTTGTAGCGCTGATTTGCCTTTCCAGGTTGCTTGGTTGGCCAAAAAGGGCGTATGCGTTTTTTCCTGAATATATTCAGCAAAAAACGCATACGCCCTTTTTGGCCAAGGGCATCATTGTCACCGTTTTGCCGCTTTTCATGTGCTTTAAAGATGATTCGAATCTACCTCCTGAAATCTGTTTCCTGCAATTCTGCCTTGATTTCAAATCCTCTTCTTTGCCTTCCCTCAATATATTTGTGGACGAGAGTTATCATTTATAACTCTGCAGGTTTGTGAATTGCAGTGCCCTGAAGCTCCATTTTACAACTCGCTTTTTTGGGAGCTGGCCGCAAAAGCGCAGGATGGCTTCAGGCCCTGTTCTGGTTCCGGGGGGCAGGCTGAGCCTGTGGTTAATTCTTCTTCCTGATGGGAAAATAGAGTGACCTGTGCCTGTCCCAACACCAAGAGCTAGTCTCTCATTGGTTCCCCATCTTCCCGTTCATCCTCAGGACAAATTGCAACCTGTACGGAACAGGAGGTTAAAGGTGCTGATGCTCCAAGTAGGGAGATTGCTAATAAAGTGGCTGGAATGGCGAACCCGAGCACAAGGAGATGAGAAATGAGGTGCGTTGTAGAAACCTTTCCCCATCACACGGTGTACCATCTTCTGGGTTTCTCATGCATGTTTTCGATGTAGGAAGATGCCCTTGAACCTGGAGATTTGGGACCCATGCGATGGGTACCACGCAGTATTACTTTAAAGGGTCTGCGTTTGCTCACCCAACCTCACCAAACCTCTCAGCCCCAAGAGTGTCCACCCTTATGTCTCATCCAGCTGTGGGTCTACATATGGTCAATCCAGGTTGCATCACAGCCCCTGAATGAATTGTGTAAGAATTTCTCTCTCTTTCACTGTCTTTGTTTCATGGGTTTTTAAAAGTAGTTTATTTTTATAATGGGGTTTAGCTGCTTTTCACTGCTGTGTTTATGCCGCTTTACACCCACTTGACACACTAACAGAGAGATATCAATACATAGGTTTTAAGATTATTACTAGTCAGATATATTCTTGTGCGGTGAATAGGGCGTGTTGAGTCCAGTTCTCTGAGCAAGGAGTAGGTCTTGTCTATTACATATTGGGTTTATGGAACGGTATCTGAGCTAATTTGAAACCCTTGTTTTATGTATCACCCCACCTCACCTTTCCCGTTTAGCAGCCATAGTGTGTTTTCTGCATGTGCGACTCTGTTCTGTTTTGTAATTCAGTTCAAGTGTAACGGTTTTTACGTTCCCTCTATAAGTGATACCTTATGAGAAGTGTCCTTTTCTGTGTGACTTATTTCACTTAGAATTGTCGTACCTAAATCCACTCATCATGCTGCTACTAGCCTTATGCCATTGATTTCATGGCTGAGTGATATTCCATTGTACATAAGGACCACAACTTCTTTATCCATTTTTCTCTTTCCTGGGATATTTAAGGTGGAATGAAGTGGAGGTCCTTGTCAACAGAGCAGCCCTAAACTTTGGGCTGCTTGTGTTTTGCTGATTTTTCATTTTCCCAATTTATACCCCGATGAGTGGAAGTGCCCTATGCTCTCTAAGCTGTGTTTTTTAGATATTTCAGGACTGACCGTACACTTCTCCAGAGTGCCTGTTGGCAATTTACATCCCGCCCATCAGTGTAGCAAGGCTCCCATTTCTCCATGGCCTGTCCTGCATTTCTGGTTTTGACACTTTTTTCAGCATGGCCCTTTTGACCGATGGGAAGCGAGACTTCTTTGTAGCGCTGATTTGCCTTTCCAGGTTGCTTGGTTGGCCAAAAAGGGCGTATGCGTTTTTTCCTGAATATATTCAGCAAAAAAACGCATACGCCCTTTTTGGCCAAGGGCATCATTGTCAACGTTTTGCCGCTTTTCATGTGCTTTAAAGATGATTCGAATCTACCTCCTGAAATCTGTTTCCTGCAATTCTGCCTTGATTTCAAATCCTCTTCTTTGCCTTCCCTCAATATATTTGTGGACGAGAGTTATCATTTATAACTCTGCAGGTTTGTGAATTGCAGTGCCCTGAAGCTCCATTTTACAACTCGCTTTTTTGGGAGCTGGCCGCAAAAGCGCAGGATGGCTTCAGGCCCTGTTCTGGTTCCGGGGGGCAGGCTGAGCCTGTGGTTAATTCTTCTTCCTAATGGGAAAATAGAGTGACCTGTGCCCGTCCCAACACCAAGAGCTAGTCTCTCATTGGTTCCCCGTCTTCCCGTTCATCCTCAGGAAAAATTGCAACCTGTACGGAACAGGAGGTTAAAGGTGCTGATGCTCCAAGTAGGGAGATTGCTAGTAAAGTGGCTGGAATGGCGAACCCGAGCACAAGGAGATGATAAATGAGGTGCGTTTTAGAAACCTTTCCCCATCACACGGTGTACCATCTTCTGGGTTTCTCATGCATGTTTTCGATGTAGGAAGATGCCCTTGAACCTGGAGATTTGGGACCCATGCGATGGGTACCACGCAGTATTACTTTAAAGGGTCTGCGTTTGCTCACCCAACCTCACCAAACCTCTCAGCCCCAAGAGTGTCCACCCTTATGTCTCATCCAGCTGTGGGTCTACATATGGTCAATCCAGGTTGCATCACAGCCCCTGAATGAATTGTGTAAGAATTTCTCTCTCTTTCACTGTCTTTGTTTCATGGGTTTTTAAAAGTAGTTTATTTTTATAATGGGGTTAGCTGCTTTTCACTGCTGTGTTTATGCCGCTTTACACCCACTTGACTCACTTACAGAGACATATCAATACATAGGTTTTAAGATTATTACTAGTCAGATATATTCTTGTGCGGTGAATAGGGCGTGTTGAGTCCAGTTCTCTGAGCAAGGAGTAGGTCTTGTCTATTACATATTGGGTTTATGGAACGGTATCTGAGCTAATTTGAAACCCTTGTTTTTTGTATCACCCCACCTCACCTTTCCCGTTTAGCAGCCATAGTGTGTTTTCTGCATGTGCGACTCTGTTCTGTTTTGTAATTCAGTTCAAGTGTAACGGTTTTTACGTTCCCTCTATAAGTGATACCTTATGAGAAGTGTCCTTTTCTGTGTGACTTATTTCACTTAGAATCGTCGTACCTAAATCCACTCATCATGCTGCTACTAGCCTTATGCCATTGATTTCATGGCTGAGTGATATTCCATTGTACATAAGGACCACAACTTCTTTATCCATTTTTCTCTTTCCTGGGATATTTAAGGTGGAATGAAGTGGAGGTCCTTGTCAACAGAGCAGCCCTAAACTTTGGGCTGCTTGTGTTTTGCTGATTTTTCATTTTCCCAATTTATACCCCGATGAGTGGAAGTGCCCTATGCTCTCTAAGTTGTGTTTTTTAGATATTTCAGGACTCACCGTACACTTCTCCAGAGTGCCTGTTGGCAATTTACATCCCGCCCATCAGTGTAGCAAGGCTCCCATTTCTCCATGGCCTGTCCTGCATTTCTGGTTTTGACACTTTTTTCAGCATGGCCCTTTGGACCGATGGGAAGCGACACTTCTTTGTAGCGCTGATTTGCCTTTCCAGGTTGCTTGGTTGGCCAAAAAGGGCGTATGCGTTTTTTCCTGAATATATTCAGCAAAAAACGCATACGCCCTTTTTGGCCAAGGGCATCATTGTCACCGTTTTGCCGCTTTTCATGTGCTTTAAAGATGATTCGAATCTACCTCCTGAAATCTGTTTCCTGCAATTCTGCCTTGATTTCAAATCCTCTTCTTTGCCTTCCCTCAATATATTTGTGGACGAGAGTTATCATTTATAACTCTGCAGGTTTGTGAATTGCAGTGCCCTGAAGCTCCATTTTACAACTCGCTTTTTTGGGAGCTGGCCGCAAAAGCGCAGGATGGCTTCAGGCCCTGTTCTGGTTCCGGGGGGCAGGCTGAGCCTGTGGTTAATTCTTCTTCCTGATGGGAAAATAGAGTGACCTGTGCCTGTCCCAACACCAAGAGCTAGTCTCTCATTGGTTCCCCATCTTCCCGTTCATCCTCAGGACAAATTGCAACCTGTACGGAACAGGAGGTTAAAGGTGCTGATGCTCCAAGTAGGGAGATTGCTAATAAAGTGGCTGGAATGGCGAACCCGAGCACAAGGAGATGAGAAATGAGGTGCGTTGTAGAAACCTTTCCCCATCACACGGTGTACCATCTTCTGGGTTTCTCATGCATGTTTTCGATGTAGGAAGATGCCCTTGAACCTGGAGATTTGGGACCCATGCGATGGGTACCACGCAGTATTACTTTAAAGGGTCTGCGTTTGCTCACCCAACCTCACCAAACCTCTCAGCCCCAAGAGTGTCCACCCTTATGTCTCATCCAGCTGTGGGTCTACATATGGTCAATCCAGGTTGCATCACAGCCCCTGAATGAATTGTGTAAGAATTTCTCTCTCTTTCACTGTCTTTGTTTCATGGGTTTTTAAAAGTAGTTTATTTTTATAATGGGGTTTAGCTGCTTTTCACTGCTGTGTTTATGCCGCTTTACACCCACTTGACACACTAACAGAGAGATATCAATACATAGGTTTTAAGATTATTACTAGTCAGATATATTCTTGTGCGGTGAATAGGGCGTGTTGAGTCCAGTTCTCTGAGCAAGGAGTAGGTCTTGTCTATTACATATTGGGTTTATGGAACGGTATCTGAGCTAATTTGAAACCCTTGTTTTATGTATCACCCCACCTCACCTTTCCCGTTTAGCAGCCATAGTGTGTTTTCTGCATGTGCGACTCTGTTCTGTTTTGTAATTCAGTTCAAGTGTAACGGTTTTTACGTTCCCTCTATAAGTGATACCTTATGAGAAGTGTCCTTTTCTGTGTGACTTATTTCACTTAGAATCGTCGTACCTAAATCCACTCATCATGCTGCTACTAGCCTTATGCCATTGATTTCATGGCTGAGTGATATTCCATTGTACATAAGGACCACAACTTCTTTATCCATTTTTCTCTTTCCTGGGATATTTAAGGTGGAATGAAGTGGAGGTCCTTGTCAACAGAGCAGCCCTAAACTTTGGGCTGCTTGTGTTTTGCTGATTTTTCATTTTCCCAATTTATACCCCGATGAGTGGAAGTGCCCTATGCTCTCTAAGTTGTGTTTTTTAGATATTTCAGGACTCACCGTACACTTCTCCAGAGTGCCTGTTGGCAATTTACATCCCGCCCATCAGTGTAGCAAGGCTCCCATTTCTCCATGGCCTGTCCTGCATTTCTGGTTTTGACACTTTTTTCAGCATGGCCCTTTGGACCGATGGGAAGCGACACTTCTTTGTAGCGCTGATTTGCCTTTCCAGGTTGCTTGGTTGGCCAAAAAGGGCGTATGCGTTTTTTCCTGAATATATTCAGCGAAAAACGCATACGCCCTTTTTGGCCAAGGGCATCATTGTCACCGTTTTGCCGCTTTTCATGTGCTTTAAAGATGATTCGAATCTACCTCCTGAAATCTGTTTCCTGCAATTCTGCCTTGATTTCAAATCCTCTTCTTTGCCTTCCCTCAATATATTTGTGGACGAGAGTTATCATTTATAACTCTGCAGGTTTGTGAATTGCAGTGCCCTGAAGCTCCATTTTACAACTCGCTTTTTTGGGAGCTGGCCGCAAAAGCGCAGGATGGCTTCAGGCCCTGTTCTGGTTCCGGGGGGCAGGCTGAGCCTGTGGTTAATTCTTCTTCCTGATGGGAAAATAGAGTGACCTGTGCCTGTCCCAACACCAAGAGCTAGTCTCTCATTGGTTCCCCATCTTCCCGTTCATCCTCAGGACAAATTGCAACCTGTACGGAACAGGAGGTTAAAGGTGCTGATGCTCCAAGTAGGGAGATTGCTAATAAAGTGGCTGGAATGGCGAACCCGAGCACAAGGAGATGAGAAATGAGGTGCGTTGTAGAAACCTTTCCCCATCACACGGTGTACCATCTTCTGGGTTTCTCATGCATGTTTTCGATGTAGGAAGATGCCCTTGAACCTGGAGATTTGGGACCCATGCGATGGGTACCACGCAGTATTACTTTAAAGGGTCTGCGTTTGCTCACCCAACCTCACCAAACCTCTCAGCCCCAAGAGTGTCCACCCTTATGTCTCATCCAGCTGTGGGTCTACATATGGTCAATCCAGGTTGCATCACAGCCCCTGAATGAATTGTGTAAGAATTTCTCTCTCTTTCACTGTCTTTGTTTCATGGGTTTTTAAAAGTAGTTTATTTTTATAATGGGGTTTAGCTGCTTTTCACTGCTGTGTTTATGCCGCTTTACACCCACTTGACACACTAACAGAGAGATATCAATACATAGGTTTTAAGATTATTACTAGTCAGATATATTCTTGTGCGGTGAATAGGGCGTGTTGAGTCCAGTTCTCTGAGCAAGGAGTAGGTCTTGTCTATTACATATTGGGTTTATGGAACGGTATCTGAGCTAATTTGAAACCCTTGTTTTATGTATCACCCCACCTCACCTTTCCCGTTTAGCAGCCATAGTGTGTTTTCTGCATGTGCGACTCTGTTCTGTTTTGTAATTCAGTTCAAGTGTAACGGTTTTTACGTTCCCTCTATAAGTGATACCTTATGAGAAGTGTCCTTTTCTGTGTGACTTATTTCACTTAGAATTGTCGTACCTAAATCCACTCATCATGCTGCTACTAGCCTTATGCCATTGATTTCATGGCTGAGTGATATTCCATTGTACATAAGGACCACAACTTCTTTATCCATTTTTCTCTTTCCTGGGATATTTAAGGTGGAATGAAGTGGAGGTCCTTGTCAACAGAGCAGCCCTAAACTTTGGGCTGCTTGTGTTTTGCTGATTTTTCATTTTCCCAATTTATACCCCGATGAGTGGAAGTGCCCTATGCTCTCTAAGCTGTGTTTTTTAGATATTTCAGGACTCACCGTACACTTCTCCAGAGTGCCTGTTGGCAATTTACATCCCGCCCATCAGTGTAGCAAGGCTCCCATTTCTCCATGGCCTGTCCTGCATTTCTGGTTTTGACACTTTTTTCAGCATGGCCCTTTTGACCGATGGGAAGCGAGACTTCTTTGTAGCGCTGATTTGCCTTTCCAGGTTGCTTGGTTGGCCAAAAAGGGCGTATGCGTTTTTTCCTGAATATATTCAGCAAAAAAACGCATACGCCCTTTTTGGCCAAGGGCATCATTGTCAACGTTTTGCCGCTTTTCATGTGCTTTAAAGATGATTCGAATCTACCTCCTGAAATCTGTTTCCTGCAATTCTGCCTTGATTTCAAATCCTCTTCTTTGCCTTCCCTCAATATATTTGTGGACGAGAGTTATCATTTATAACTCTGCAGGTTTGTGAATTGCAGTGCCCTGAAGCTCCATTTTACAACTCGCTTTTTTGGGAGCTGGCCGCAAAAGCGCAGGATGGCTTCAGGCCCTGTTCTGGTTCCGGGGGGCAGGCTGAGCCTGTGGTTAATTCTTCTTCCTAATGGGAAAATAGAGTGACCTGTGCCCGTCCCAACACCAAGAGCTAGTCTCTCATTGGTTCCCCGTCTTCCCGTTCATCCTCAGGAAAAATTGCAACCTGTACGGAACAGGAGGTTAAAGGTGCTGATGCTCCAAGTAGGGAGATTGCTAATAAAGTGGCTGGAATGGCGAACCCGAGCACAAGGAGATGATAAATGAGGTGCGTTTTAGAAACCTTTCCCCATCACACGGTGTACCATCTTCTGGGTTTCTCATGCATGTTTTCGATGTAGGAAGATGCCCTTGAACCTGGAGATTTGGGACCCATGCGATGGGTACCACGCAGTATTACTTTAAAGGGTCTGCGTTTGCTCACCCAACCTCACCAAACCTCTCAGCCCCAAGAGTGTCCACCCTTATGTCTCATCCAGCTGTGGGTCTACATATGGTCAATCCAGGTTGCATCACAGCCCCTGAATGAATTGTGTAAGAATTTCTCTCTCTTTCACTGTCTTTGTTTCATGGGTTTTTAAAAGTAGTTTATTTTTATAATGGGGTTAGCTGCTTTTCACTGCTGTGTTTATGCCGCTTTACACCCACTTGACTCACTTACAGAGACATATCAATACATAGGTTTTAAGATTATTACTAGTCAGATATATTCTTGTGCGGTGAATAGGGCGTGTTGAGTCCAGTTCTCTGAGCAAGGAGTAGGTCTTGTCTATTACATATTGGGTTTATGGAACGGTATCTGAGCTAATTTGAAACCCTTGTTTTTTGTATCACCCCACCTCACCTTTCCCGTTTAGCAGCCATAGTGTGTTTTCTGCATGTGCGACTCTGTTCTGTTTTGTAATTCAGTTCAAGTGTAACGGTTTTTACGTTCCCTCTATAAGTGATACCTTATGAGAAGTGTCCTTTTCTGTGTGACTTATTTCACTTAGAATCGTCGTACCTAAATCCACTCATCATGCTGCTACTAGCCTTATGCCATTGATTTCATGGCTGAGTGATATTCCATTGTACATAAGGACCACAACTTCTTTATCCATTTTTCTCTTTCCTGGGATATTTAAGGTGGAATGAAGTGGAGGTCCTTGTCAACAGAGCAGCCCTAAACTTTGGGCTGCTTGTGTTTTGCTGATTTTTCATTTTCCCAATTTATACCCCAATGAGTGTAAGTGCCCTATGCTCTCTAAGCTGTGTTTTTTAGATATTTCAGGACTCACCGTACACTTCTCCAGAGTGCCTGTTGGCAATTTACATCCCGCCCATCAGTGTAGCAAGGCTCCCATTTCTCCATGGCCTGTCCTGCATTTCTGGTTTTGACACTTTTTTCAGCATGGCCCTTTGGACCGATGGGAAGCGAGACTTCTTTGTAGCGCTGATTTGCCTTTCCAGGTTGCTTGGTTGGCCAAAAAGGGCGTATGCGTTTTTTCCTGAATATATTCAGCAAAAAACGCATACGCCCTTTTTGGCCAAGGGCATCATTGTCACCGTTTTGCCGCTTTTCATGTGCTTTAAAGATGATTCGAATCTACCTCCTGAAATCTGTTTCCTGCAATTCTGCCTTGATTTCAAATCCTCTTCTTTGCCTTCCCTCAATATATTTGTGGACGAGAGTTATCATTTATAACTCTGCAGGTTTGTGAATTGCAGTGCCCTGAAGCTCCATTTTACAACTCGCTTTTTTGGGAGCTGGCCGCAAAAGCGCAGGATGGCTTCAGGCCCTGTTCTGGTTCCGGGGGGCAGGCTGAGCCTGTGGTTAATTCTTCTTCCTGATGGGAAAATAGAGTGACCTGTGCCTGTCCCAACACCAAGAGCTAGTCTCTCATTGGTTCCCCGTCTTCCCGTTCATCCTCAGGACAAATTGCAACCTGTACGGAACAGGAGGTTAAAGGTGCTGATGCTCCAAGTAGGGAGATTGCTAATAAAGTGGCTGGAATGGCGAACCCGAGCACAAGGAGATGAGAAATGAGGTGCGTTGTAGAAACCTTTCCCCATCACACGGTGTACCATCTTCTGGGTTTCTCATGCATGTTTTCGATGTAGGAAGATGCCCTTGAACCTGGAGATTTGGGACCCATGCGATGGGTACCACGCAGTATTACTTTAAAGGGTCTGCGTTTGCTCACCCAACCTCACCAAACCTCTCAGCCCCAAGAGTGTCCACCCTTATGTCTCATCCAGCTGTGGGTCTACATATGGTCAATCCAGGTTGCATCACAGCCCCTGAATGAATTGTGTAAGAATTTCTCTCTCTTTCACTGTCTTTGTTTCATGGGTTTTTAAAAGTAGTTTATTTTTATAATGGGGTTTAGCTGCTTTTCACTGCTGTGTTTATGCCGCTTTACACCCACTTGACACACTAACAGAGAGATATCAATACATAGGTTTTAAGATTATTACTAGTCAGATATATTCTTGTGCGGTGAATAGGGCGTGTTGAGTCCAGTTCTCTGAGCAAGGAGTAGGTCTTGTCTATTACATATTGGGTTTATGGAACGGTATCTGAGCTAATTTGAAACCCTTGTTTTATGTATCACCCCACCTCACCTTTCCCGTTTAGCAGCCATAGTGTGTTTTCTGCATGTGCGACTCTGTTCTGTTTTGTAATTCAGTTCAAGTGTAACGGTTTTTACGTTCCCTCTATAAGTGATACCTTATGAGAAGTGTCCTTTTCTGTGTGACTTATTTCACTTAGAATTGTCGTACCTAAATCCACTCATCATGCTGCTACTAGCCTTATGCCATTGATTTCATGGCTGAGTGATATTCCATTGTACATAAGGACCACAACTTCTTTATCCATTTTTCTCTTTCCTGGGATATTTAAGGTGGAATGAAGTGGAGGTCCTTGTCAACAGAGCAGCCCTAAACTTTGGGCTGCTTGTGTTTTGCTGATTTTTCATTTTCCCAATTTATACCCCGATGAGTGGAAGTGCCCTATGCTCTCTAAGCTGTGTTTTTTAGATATTTCAGGACTCACCGTACACTTCTCCAGAGTGCCTGTTGGCAATTTACATCCCGCCCATCAGTGTAGCAAGGCTCCCATTTCTCCATGGCCTGTCCTGCATTTCTGGTTTTGACACTTTTTTCAGCATGGCCCTTTTGACCGATGGGAAGCGAGACTTCTTTGTAGCGCTGATTTGCCTTTCCAGGTTGCTTGGTTGGCCAAAAAGGGCGTATGCGTTTTTTCCTGAATATATTCAGCAAAAAAACGGATACGCCCTTTTTGGCCAAGAGCATCATTGTCAACGTTTTGCCGCTTTTCATGTGCTTTAAAGATGATTCGAATCTACCTCCTGAAATCTGTTTCCTACAATTCTGCCTTGATTTCAAATCCTCTTCTTTGCCTTCCCTCAATATATTTGTGGACGAGAGTTATCAATTATAACTCTGCAGGTTTGTGAATTGCAGTGCCCTGAAGCTCCATTTTACAACTCGCTTTTTTGGGAGCTGGCCGCAAAAGCGCAGGATGGCTTCAGGCCCTGTTCTGGTTCTGGGGGGCAGGCTGAGCCTGTGGTTAATTCTTCTTCCTGATGGGAAAATAGAGTGACCTGTGCCTGTCCCAACACCAAGAGCTAGTCTCTCATTGGTTCCCCGTCTTCCCGTTCATCCTCAGGACAAATTGCAACCTGTACGGAACAGGAGATTAAAGGTGCTGATGCTCCAAGTAGGGAGATTGCTAATAAAGTGGCTGGAATGGCGAACCCGAGCACAAGGAGATGAGAAATGAGGTGCGTTGTAGAAACCTTTCCCCATCACACGGTGTACCATCTTCTGGGTTTCTCATGCATGTTTTCGATGTAGGAAGATGCCCTTGAACCTGGAGATTTGGGACCCATGCAATGGGTACCACGCAGTATTACTTTAAAGGGTCTGCGTTTGCTCACCCAACCTCACAAAACCTCTCAGACCCAAGAGGGTCCACCCTTATGTCTCATCCAGCTGTGGGTCTACATATGGTCAATCCAGGTTGCATCACAGCCCCTGAATGAATTGTGTAAGAATTTCTCTCTCTTTCAATGTCTTTGTTTCATGGGTTTTTAAAAGTAATTTATTTTTATAATGGGGTTTAGCTGCTTTTCACTGCTGTGTTTATGCCGCTTTACACCCACTTGACACACTAGCAGAGAGATATCAATACATAGGTTTTAAGATTATTACTAGTCAGATATATTCTTGTGCGGTGAATAGGGCGTGTTGAGTCCAGTTCTCTGAGCAAGGAGTAGGTCTTGTCTACTACATATTGGGTTTATGGAACGGTATCTGAGCTAATTTGAAACCCTTGTTTTATGTATCACCCCACCTCACCTTTCCCGTTTAGCAGCCATAGTGTGTTTTCTGCATGTGCGACTGTTCTGTTTTGTAATTCAGTTCAAGTGTAACGGTTTTTACATTCCCTCTATAAGTGATACCTTATGAGAAGTGTCCTTTTCTGTGTGACTTATTTCACTTAGAATCGTCGTACCTAAATCCACTCATCATGCTGCTACTAGCCTTATGCCATTGATTTCATGGCTGAGTGATATTCCATTGTACATAAGGACCACAACTTCTTTATCCATTTTTCTCTTTCCTGGGATATTTAAGGTGGAATGAAGTGGAGGTCCTTGTCAACAGAGCAGCCCTAAACTTTGGGATGCTTGTGTTTTGCTGATTTTTCATTTTCCCAATTTATACCCCGATGAGTGGAAGTGCCCTATGCTCTCTAAGCTGTGTTTTTTAGATATTTCAGGACTCACCGTACACTTCTCCAGAGTGCCTGTTGGCAATTTACATCCCGCCCATCAGTGTAGCAAGGCTCCCATTTCTCCATGGCCTGTCCTGCATTTCTGGTTTTGACACTTTTTTCAGCATGGCCCTTTTGACCGATGGGAAGCGAGACTTCTTTGTAGCGCTGATTTGCCTTTCCAGGTTGCTTGGTTGGCCAAAAAGGGCGTATGCGTTTTTCCTGAATATATTCAGGAAAAAACGCATACGGCCTTTTTGGCCAAGGGCATCATTGTCAACGTTTTGCCGCTTTTCATGTGCTTTAAAGATGATTCGAATCTACCTCCTGAAATCTGTTTCCTGCAATTCTGCCTTGATTTCAAATCCTCTTCTTTGCCTTCCCTCAATATATTTGTGGACGAGAGTTATCATTTATAACTCTGCAGGTTTTTGAATTGCAGTGCCCTGAAGCTCCATTTTACAACTCGCTTTTTTGGGAACTGGCCGCAAAACCGCAGGATGGCTTCAGGCCCTGTTCTGGTTCCGGGGGGCAGGCTGAGCCTGTGGTTAATTCTTCTTCCTGATGGGAAAATAGAGTGACCTCTGCCCGTCCCAACACCAAGAGCTAGTCTCTCATTGGTTCCCCGTCTTCCCGTTCATCCTCAGGACAAATTGCAACCTGTACGGAACAGGAGGTTAAAGGTGCTGATGCTCCAATTAGGGAGATTGCTAGTAAAGTGGCTGGAATGGCGAACCCGAGCACAAGGAGATGATAAATGAGGTGCGTTTTAGAAACCTTTCCCCATCACACGGTGTACCATCTTCTGGGTTTCTCATGCATGTTTTCGATGTAGGAAGATGCCCTTGAACCTGGAGATTTGGGACCCATGCGATGGGTACCACGCAGTATTACTTTAAAGGGTCTGCGTTTGCTCACCCAACCTCACCAAACCTCTCAGCCCCAAGAGTGTCCACCCTTATGTCTCATCCAGCTGTGGGTCTACATATGGTCAATCCAGGTTGCATCACAGCCCCTGAATGAATTGTGTAAGAATTTCTCTCTCTTTCACTGTCTTTGTTTCATGGGTTTTTAAAAGTAGTTTATTTTTATAATGGGGTTAGCTGCTTTTCACTGCTGTGTTTATGCCGCTTTACACCCACTTGACTCACTTACAGAGACATATCAATACATAGGTTTTAAGATTATTACTAGTAAGATATATTCTTGTGCGGTGAATAGGGCGTGTTGAGTCCAGTTCTCTGAGCAAGGAGTAGGTCTTGTCTATTACATATTGGGTTTATGGAACGGTATCTGAGCTAATTTGAAACCCTTGTTTTTTGTATCACCCCACCTCACCTTTCCCGTTTAGCAGCCATAGTGTGTTTTCTGCATGTGCGACTCTGTTCTGTTTTGTAATTCAGTTCAAGTGTAACGGTTTTTACGTTCCCTCTATAAGTGATACCTTATGAGAAGTGTCCTTTTCTGTGTGACTTATTTCACTTAGAATCGTCGTACCTAAATCCACTCATCATGCTGCTACTAGCCTTATGCCATTGATTTCATGGCTGAGTGATATTCCATTGTACATAAGGACCACAACTTCTTTATCCATTTTTCTCTTTCCTGGGATATTTAAGGTGGAATGAAGTGGAGGTCCTTGTCAACAGAGCAGCCCTAAACTTTGGGCTGCTTGTGTTTTGCTGATTTTTCATTTTCCCAATTTATACCCCAATGAGTGGAAGTGCCCTATGCTCTCTAAGCTGTGTTTTTTAGATATTTCAGGACTCACCGTACACTTCTCCAGAGTGCCTGTTGGCAATTTACATCCCGCCCATCAGTGTAGCAAGGCTCCCATTTCTCCATGGCCTGTCCTGCATTTCTGGTTTTGACACTTTTTTCAGCATGGCCCTTTGGACCGATGGGAAGCGACACTTCTTTGTAGCGCTGATTTGCCTTTCCAGGTTGCTTGGTTGGCCAAAAAGGGCGTATGCGTTTTTTCCTGAATATATTCAGCAAAAAACGCATACGCCCTTTTTGGCCAAGGGCATCATTGTCACCGTTTTGCCGCTTTTCATGTGCTTTAAAGATGATTCGAATCTACCTCCTGAAATCTGTTTCCTGCAATTCTGCCTTGATTTCAAATCCTCTTCTTTGCCTTCCCTCAATATATTTGTGGACGAGAGTTATCATTTATAACTCTGCAGGTTTGTGAATTGCAGTGCCCTGAAGCTCCATTTTACAACTCGCTTTTTTGGGAGCTGGCCGCAAAAGCGCAGGATGGCTTCAGGCCCTGTTCTGGTTCCGGGGGGCAGGCTGAGCCTGTGGTTAATTCTTCTTCCTGATGGGAAAATAGAGTGACCTGTGCCTGTCCCAACACCAAGAGCTAGTCTCTCATTGGTTCCCCATCTTCCCGTTCATCCTCAGGACAAATTGCAACCTGTACGGAACAGGAGGTTAAAGGTGCTGATGCTCCAAGTAGGGAGATTGCTAATAAAGTGGCTGGAATGGCGAACCCGAGCACAAGGAGATGAGAAATGAGGTGCGTTGTAGAAACCTTTCCCCATCACACGGTGTACCATCTTCTGGGTTTCTCATGCATGTTTTCGATGTAGGAAGATGCCCTTGAACCTGGAGATTTGGGACCCATGCGATGGGTACCACGCAGTATTACTTTAAAGGGTCTGCGTTTGCTCACCCAACCTCACCAAACCTCTCAGCCCCAAGAGTGTCCACCCTTATGTCTCATCCAGCTGTGGGTCTACATATGGTCAATCCAGGTTGCATCACAGACCCTGAATGAATTGTGTAAGAATTTCTCTCTCTTTCACTGTCTTTGTTTCATGGGTTTTTAAAAGTAGTTTATTTTTATAATGGGGTTTAGCTGCTTTTCACTGCTGTGTTTATGCCGCTTTACACCCACTTGACACACTAACAGAGAGATATCAATACATAGGTTTTAAGATTATTACTAGTCAGATATATTCTTGTGCGGTGAATAGGGCGTGTTGAGTCCAGTTCTCTGAGCAAGGAGTAGGTCTTGTCTATTACATATTGGGTTTATGGAACGGTATCTGAGCTAATTTGAAACCCTTGTTTTATGTATCACCCCACCTCACCTTTCCCGTTTAGCAGCCATAGTGTGTTTTCTGCATGTGCGACTCTGTTCTGTTTTGTAATTCAG
The DNA here is from genome assembly GCF_965194825.1 of Balaenoptera physalus. NCBI lineage: Eukaryota > Metazoa > Chordata > Mammalia > Artiodactyla > Balaenopteridae > Balaenoptera > Balaenoptera physalus. The sequence goes on along the minus strand of NW_028126544.1, from coordinate 919,978 downwards.
TTCAAGTGTAACGGTTTTTACGTTCCCTCTATAAGTGATACCTTATGAGAAGTGTCCTTTTCTGTGTGACTTATTTCACTTAGAATTGTCGTACCTAAATCCACTCATCATGCTGCTACTAGCCTTATGCCATTGATTTCATGGCTGAGTGATATTCCATTGTACATAAGGACCACAACTTCTTTATCCATTTTTCTCTTTCCTGGGATATTTAAGGTGGAATGAAGTGGAGGTCCTTGTCAACAGAGCAGCCCTAAACTTTGGGCTGCTTGTGTTTTGCTGATTTTTCATTTTCCCAATTTATACCCCGATGAGTGGAAGTGCCCTATGCTCTCTAAGCTGTGTTTTTTAGATATTTCAGGACTCACCGTACACTTCTCCAGAGTGCCTGTTGGCAATTTACATCCCGCCCATCAGTGTAGCAAGGCTCCCATTTCTCCATGGCCTGTCCTGCATTTCTGGTTTTGACACTTTTTTCAGCATGGCCCTTTTGACCGATGGGAAGCGAGACTTCTTTGTAGCGCTGATTTGCCTTTCCAGGTTGCTTGGTTGGCCAAAAAGGGCGTATGCGTTTTTTCCTGAATATATTCAGCAAAAAAACGCATACGCCCTTTTTGGCCAAGGGCATCATTGTCAACGTTTTGCCGCTTTTCATGTGCTTTAAAGATGATTCGAATCTACCTCCTGAAATCTGTTTCCTGCAATTCTGCCTTGATTTCAAATCCTCTTCTTTGCCTTCCCTCAATATATTTGTGGACGAGAGTTATCATTTATAACTCTGCAGGTTTGTGAATTGCAGTGCCCTGAAGCTCCATTTTACAACTCGCTTTTTTGGGAGCTGGCCGCAAAAGCGCAGGATGGCTTCAGGCCCTGTTCTGGTTCCGGGGGGCAGGCTGAGCCTGTGGTTAATTCTTCTTCCTAATGGGAAAATAGAGTGACCTGTGCCCGTCCCAACACCAAGAGCTAGTCTCTCATTGGTTCCCCGTCTTCCCGTTCATCCTCAGGAAAAATTGCAACCTGTACGGAACAGGAGGTTAAAGGTGCTGATGCTCCAAGTAGGGAGATTGCTAGTAAAGTGGCTGGAATGGCGAACCCGAGCACAAGGAGATGATAAATGAGGTGCGTTTTAGAAACCTTTCCCCATCACACGGTGTACCATCTTCTGGGTTTCTCATGCATGTTTTCGATGTAGGAAGATGCCCTTGAACCTGGAGATTTGGGACCCATGCGATGGGTACCACGCAGTATTACTTTAAAGGGTCTGCGTTTGCTCACCCAACCTCACCAAACCTCTCAGCCCCAAGAGTGTCCACCCTTATGTCTCATCCAGCTGTGGGTCTACATATGGTCAATCCAGGTTGCATCACAGCCCCTGAATGAATTGTGTAAGAATTTCTCTCTCTTTCACTGTCTTTGTTTCATGGGTTTTTAAAAGTAGTTTATTTTTATAATGGGGTTAGCTGCTTTTCACTGCTGTGTTTATGCCGTTTTACACCCACTTGACTCACTTACAGAGAGATATCAATACATAGGTTTTAAGATTATTACTAGTCAGATATATTCTTGTGCGGTGAATAGGGAGTGTTGAGTCCAGTTCTCTGAGCAAGGAGTAGGTCTTGTCTATTACATATTGGGTTTATGGAACGGTATCTGAGCTAATTTGAAACCCTTGTTTTTTGTATCACCCCACCTCACCTTTCCCGTTTAGCAGCCATAGTGTGTTTTCTGCATGTGCGACTCTGTTCTGTTTTGTAATTCAGTTCAAGTGTAACGGTTTTTACATTCCCTCTATAAGTGATACCTTATGAGAAGTGTCCTTTTCTGTGTGACTTATTTCACTTAGAATTGTCGTACCTAAATCCACTCATCATGCTGCTACTAGCCTTATGCCATTGATTTCATGGCTGAGTGATATTCCATTGTACATAAGGACCACAACTTCTTTATCCATTTTTCTCTTTCCTGGGATATTTAAGGTGGAATGAAGTGGGGGTCCTTGTCAACAGAGCAGCCCTAAACTTTGGGCTGCTTGTGTTTTGCTGATTTTTCATTTTCCCAATTTATACCCCAATGAGTGGAAGTGCCCTATGCTCTCTAAGCTGTGTTTTTTAGATATTTCAGGACTCACCGTACACTTCTCCAGAGTGCCTGTTGGCAATTTACATCCCGCCCATCAGTGTAGCAAGGCTCCCATTTCTCCATGGCCTGTCCTGCATTTCTGGTTTTGACACTTTTTTCAGCATGGCCCTTTTGACCGATGGGAAGCGAGACTTCTTTGTAGCGCTGATTTGCCTTTCCAGGTTGCTTGGTTGGCCAAAAAGGGCGTATGCGTTTTTTCCTGAATATATTCAGCAAAAAACGCATACGCCCTTTTTGGCCAAGGGCATCATTGTCAACGTTTTGCCGCTTTTCATGTGCTTTAAAGATGATTCGAATCTACCTCCTGAAATCTGTTTCCTGCAATTCTGCCTTGATTTCAAATCCTCTTCTTTGCCTTCCCTCAATATATTTGTGGACGAGAGTTATCATTTATAACTCTGCAGGTTTTTGAATTGCAGTGCCCTGAAGCTCCATTTTACAACTCGCTTTTTTGGGAACTGGCCGCAAAACCGCAGGATGGCTTCAGGCCCTGTTCTGGTTCCGGGGGGCAGGCTGAGCCTGTGGTTAATTCTTCTTCCTGATGGGAAAATAGAGTGACCTGTGCCCGTCCCAACACCAAGAGCTAGTGTCTCATTGGTTCCCCGTCTTCCCGTTCATCCTCAGGACAAATTGCAACCTGTACGGAACAGGAGGTTAAAGGTGCTGATGCTCCAAGTAGGGAGATTGCTAGTAAAGTGGCTGGAATGGCGAACCCGAGCACAAGGAGATGATAAATGAGGTGCGTTTTAGAAACCTTTCCCCATCATACGGTGTACCATCTTCTGGGTTTCTCATGCATGTTTTCGATGTAGGAAGATGCCCTTGAACCTGGAGATTTGGGACCCATGCGATGGGTACCACGCAGTATTACTTTAAAGGGTCTGCGTTTGCTCACCCAACCTCACCAAACCTCTCAGCCCCAAGAGTGTCCACCCTTATGTCTCATCCACCTGTGGGTCTACATATGGTCAATCCAGGTTGCATCACAGCCCCTGAATGAATTGTGTAAGAATTTCTCTCTCTTTCACTGTCTTTGTTTCATGGGTTTTTAAAAGTAGTTTATTTTTATAATGGGGTTAGCTGCTTTTCACTGCTGTGTTTATGCCGCTTTACACCCACTTGACTCACTTACAGAGAGATATCAATACATAGGTTTTAAGATTATTACTAGTCAGATATATTCTTGTGCGGTGAATAGGGCGTGTTGAGTCCAGTTCTCTGAGCAAGGAGTAGGTCTTGTCTATTACATATTGGGTTTATGGAACGGTATCTGAGCTAATTTGAAACCCTTGTTTTTTGTATCACCCCACCTCACCTTTCCCGTTTAGCAGCCATAGTGTGTTTTCTGCATGTGCGACTCTGTTCTGTTTTGTAATTCAGTTCAAGTGTAACGGTTTTTACGTTCCCTCTATAAGTGATACCTTATGAGAAGTGTCCTTTTCTGTGTGACTTATTTCACTTAGAATCGTCGTACCTAAATCCACTCATCATGCTGCTACTAGCCTTATGCCATTGATTTCATGGCTGAGTGATATTCCATTGTACATAAGGACCACAACTTCTTTATCCATTTTTCTCTTTCCTGGGATATTTAAGGTGGAATGAAGTGGAGGTCCTTGTCAACAGAGCAGCCCTAAACTTTGGGCTGCTTGTGTTTTGCTGATTTTTCATTTTCCCAATTTATACCCCAATGAGTGGAAGTGCCCTATGCTCTCTAAGCTGTGTTTTTTAGATATTTCAGGACTCACCGTACACTTCTCCAGAGTGCCTGTTGGCAATTTACATCCCGCCCATCAGTGTAGCAAGGCTCCCATTTCTCCATGGCCTGTCCTGCATTTCTGGTTTTGACACTTTTTTCAGCATGGCCCTTTGGACCGATGGGAAGCGAGACTTCTTTGTAGCGCTGATTTGCCTTTCCAGGTTGCTTGGTTGGCCAAAAAGGGCGTATGCGTTTTTTCCTGAATATATTCAGCAAAAAACGCATACGCCCTTTTTGGCCAAGGGCATCATTGTCAACGTTTTGCCGCTTTTCATGTGCTTTAAAGATGATTCGAATCTACCTCCTGAAATCTGTTTCCTGCAATTCTGCCTTGATTTCAAATCCTCTTCTTTGCCTTCCCTCAATATATTTGTGGACGAGAGTTATCATTTATAACTCTGCAGGTTTGTGAATTGCAGTGCCCTGAAGCTCCATTTTACAACTCGCTTTTTTGGGAGCTGGCCGCAAAAGTGCAGGATGGCTTCAGGCCCTGTTCTGGTTCCGGGGGGCAGGCTGAGCCTGTGGTTAATTCTTCTTCCTGATGGGAAAATAGAGTGACCTGTGCCTGTCCCAACACCAAGAGCTAGTCTCTCATTGGTTCCCCGTCTTCCCGTTCATCCTCAGGACAAATTGCAACCTGTACGGAACAGGAGGTTAAAGGTGCTGATGCTCCAAGTAGGGAGATTGCTAATAAAGTGGCTGGAATGGCGAACCCGAGCACAAGGAGATGAGAAATGAGGTGCGTTGTAGAAACCTTTCCCCATCACACGGTGTACCATCTTCTGGGTTTCTCATGCATGTTTTCGATGTAGGAAGATGCCCTTGAACCTGGAGATTTGGGACCCATGCGATGGGTACCACGCAGTATTACTTTAAAGGGTCTGCGTTTGCTCACCCAACCTCACCAAACCTCTCAGCCCCAAGAGTGTCCACCCTTATGTCTCATCCAGCTGTGGGTCTACATATGGTCAATCCAGGTTGCATCACAGCCCCTGAATGAATTGTGTAAGAATTTCTCTCTCTTTCACTGTCTTTGTTTCATGGGTTTTTAAAAGTAGTTTATTTTTATAATGGGGTTTAGCTGCTTTTCACTGCTGTGTTTATGCCGCTTTACACCCACTTGACACACTAACAGAGAGATATCAATACATAGGTTTTAAGATTATTACTAGTCAGATATATTCTTGTGCGGTGAATAGGGCGTGTTGAGTCCAGTTCTCTGAGCAAGGAGTAGGTCTTGTCTATTACATATTGGGTTTATGGAACGGTATCTGAGCTAATTTGAAACCCTTGTTTTATGTATCACCCCACCTCACCTTTCCCGTTTAGCAGCCATAGTGTGTTTTCTGCATGTGCGACTCTGTTCTGTTTTGTAATTCAGTTCAAGTGTAACGGTTTTTACGTTCCCTCTATAAGTGATACCTTATGAGAAGTGTCCTTTTCTGTGTGACTTATTTCACTTAGAATTGTCGTACCTAAATCCACTCATCATGCTGCTACTAGCCTTATGCCATTGATTTCATGGCTGAGTGATATTCCATTGTACATAAGGACCACAACTTCTTTATCCATTTTTCTCTTTCCTGGGATATTTAAGGTGGAATGAAGTGGAGGTCCTTGTCAACAGAGCAGCCCTAAACTTTGGGCTGCTTGTGTTTTGCTGATTTTTCATTTTCCCAATTTATACCCCGATGAGTGGAAGTGCCCTATGCTCTCTAAGCTGTGTTTTTTAGATATTTCAGGACTCACCGTACACTTCTCCAGAGTGCCTGTTGGCAATTTACATCCCGCCCATCAGTGTAGCAAGGCTCCCATTTCTCCATGGCCTGTCCTGCATTTCTGGTTTTGACACTTTTTTCAGCATGGCCCTTTTGACCGATGGGAAGCGAGACTTCTTTGTAGCGCTGATTTGCCTTTCCAGGTTGCTTGGTTGGCCAAAAAGGGCGTATGCGTTTTTTCCTGAATATATTCAGCAAAAAAACGGATACGCCCTTTTTGGCCAAGAGCATCATTGTCAACGTTTTGCCGCTTTTCATGTGCTTTAAAGATGATTCGAATCTACCTCCTGAAATCTGTTTCCTACAATTCTGCCTTGATTTCAAATCCTCTTCTTTGCCTTCCCTCAATATATTTGTGGACGAGAGTTATCAATTATAACTCTGCAGGTTTGTGAATTGCAGTGCCCTGAAGCTCCATTTTACAACTCGCTTTTTTGGGAGCTGGCCGCAAAAGCGCAGGATGGCTTCAGGCCCTGTTCTGGTTCTGGGGGGCAGGCTGAGCCTGTGGTTAATTCTTCTTCCTGATGGGAAAATAGAGTGACCTGTGCCTGTCCCAACACCAAGAGCTAGTCTCTCATTGGTTCCCCGTCTTCCCGTTCATCCTCAGGACAAATTGCAACCTGTACGGAACAGGAGGTTAAAGGTGCTGATGCTCCAAGTAGGGAGATTGCTAATAAAGTGGCTGGAATGGCGAACCCGAGCACAAGGAGATGAGAAATGAGGTGCGTTGTAGAAACCTTTCCCCATCACACGGTGTACCATCTTCTGGGTTTCTCATGCATGTTTTCGATGTAGGAAGATGCCCTTGAACCTGGAGATTTGGGACCCATGCAATGGGTACCACGCAGTATTACTTTAAAGGGTCTGCGTTTGCTCACCCAACCTCACAAAACCTCTCAGACCCAAGAGGGTCCACCCTTATGTCTCATCCAGCTGTGGGTCTACATATGGTCAATCCAGGTTGCATCACAGCCCCTGAATGAATTGTGTAAGAATTTCTCTCTCTTTCAATGTCTTTGTTTCATGGGTTTTTAAAAGTAATTTATTTTTATAATGGGGTTTAGCTGCTTTTCACTGCTGTGTTTATGCCGCTTTACACCCACTTGACACACTAGCAGAGAGATATCAATACATAGGTTTTAAGATTATTACTAGTCAGATATATTCTTGTGCGGTGAATAGGGCGTGTTGAGTCCAGTTCTCTGAGCAAGGAGTAGGTCTTGTCTACTACATATTGGGTTTATGGAACGGTATCTGAGCTAATTTGAAACCCTTGTTTTATGTATCACCCCACCTCACCTTTCCCGTTTAGCAGCCATAGTGTGTTTTCTGCATGTGCGACTGTTCTGTTTTGTAATTCAGTTCAAGTGTAACGGTTTTTACATTCCCTCTATAAGTGATACCTTATGAGAAGTGTCCTTTTCTGTGTGACTTATTTCACTTAGAATCGTCGTACCTAAATCCACTCATCATGCTGCTACTAGCCTTATGCCATTGATTTCATGGCTGAGTGATATTCCATTGTACATAAGGACCACAACTTCTTTATCCATTTTTCTCTTTCCTGGGATATTTAAGGTGGAATGAAGTGGAGGTCCTTGTCAACAGAGCAGCCCTAAACTTTGGGCTGCTTGTGTTTTGCTGATTTTTCATTTTCCCAATTTATACCCCGATGAGTGGAAGTGCCCTATGCTCTCTAAGCTGTGTTTTTTAGATATTTCAGGACTCACCGTACACTTCTCCAGAGTGCCTGTTGGCAATTTACATCCCGCCCATCAGTGTAGCAAGGCTCCCATTTCTCCATGGCCTGTCCTGCATTTCTGGTTTTGACACTTTTTTCAGCATGGCCCTTTTGACCGATGGGAAGCGAGACTTCTTTGTAGCGCTGATTTGCCTTTCCAGGTTGCTTGGTTGGCCAAAAAGGGCGTATGCGTTTTTCCTGAATATATTCAGGAAAAAACGCATACGGCCTTTTTGGCCAAGGGCATCATTGTCAACGTTTTGCCGCTTTTCATGTGCTTTAAAGATGATTCGAATCTACCTCCTGAAATCTGTTTCCTGCAATTCTGCCTTGATTTCAAATCCTCTTCTTTGCCTTCCCTCAATATATTTGTGGACGAGAGTTATCATTTATAACTCTGCAGGTTTTTGAATTGCAGTGCCCTGAAGCTCCATTTTACAACTCGCTTTTTTGGGAACTGGCCGCAAAACCGCAGGATGGCTTCAGGCCCTGTTCTGGTTCCGGGGGGCAGGCTGAGCCTGTGGTTAATTCTTCTTCCTGATGGGAAAATAGAGTGACCTCTGCCCGTCCCAACACCAAGAGCTAGTCTCTCATTGGTTCCCCGTCTTCCCGTTCATCCTCAGGACAAATTGCAACCTGTACGGAACAGGAGGTTAAAGGTGCTGATGCTCCAATTAGGGAGATTGCTAGTAAAGTGGCTGGAATGGCGAACCCGAGCACAAGGAGATGATAAATGAGGTGCGTTTTAGAAACCTTTCCCCATCACACGGTGTACCATCTTCTGGGTTTCTCATGCATGTTTTCGATGTAGGAAGATGCCCTTGAACCTGGAGATTTGGGACCCATGCGATGGGTACCACGCAGTATTACTTTAAAGGGTCTGCGTTTGCTCACCCAACCTCACCAAACCTCTCAGCCCCAAGAGTGTCCACCCTTATGTCTCATCCAGCTGTGGGTCTACATATGGTCAATCCAGGTTGCATCACAGCCCCTGAATGAATTGTGTAAGAATTTCTCTCTCTTTCACTGTCTTTGTTTCATGGGTTTTTAAAAGTAGTTTATTTTTATAATGGGGTTAGCTGCTTTTCACTGCTGTGTTTATGCCGCTTTACACCCACTTGACTCACTTACAGAGACATATCAATACATAGGTTTTAAGATTATTACTAGTAAGATATATTCTTGTGCGGTGAATAGGGCGTGTTGAGTCCAGTTCTCTGAGCAAGGAGTAGGTCTTGTCTATTACATATTGGGTTTATGGAACGGTATCTGAGCTAATTTGAAACCCTTGTTTTTTGTATCACCCCACCTCACCTTTCCCGTTTAGCAGCCATAGTGTGTTTTCTGCATGTGCGACTCTGTTCTGTTTTGTAATTCAGTTCAAGTGTAACGGTTTTTACGTTCCCTCTATAAGTGATACCTTATGAGAAGTGTCCTTTTCTGTGTGACTTATTTCACTTAGAATCGTCGTACCTAAATCCACTCATCATGCTGCTACTAGCCTTATGCCATTGATTTCATGGCTGAGTGATATTCCATTGTACATAAGGACCACAACTTCTTTATCCATTTTTCTCTTTCCTGGGATATTTAAGGTGGAATGAAGTGGAGGTCCTTGTCAACAGAGCAGCCCTAAACTTTGGGCTGCTTGTGTTTTGCTGATTTTTCATTTTCCCAATTTATACCCCAATGAGTGGAAGTGCCCTATGCTCTCTAAGCTGTGTTTTTTAGATATTTCAGGACTCACCGTACACTTCTCCAGAGTGCCTGTTGGCAATTTACATCCCGCCCATCAGTGTAGCAAGGCTCCCATTTCTCCATGGCCTGTCCTGCATTTCTGGTTTTGACACTTTTTTCAGCATGGCCCTTTGGACCGATGGGAAGCGAGACTTCTTTGTAGCGCTGATTTGCCTGTCCAGGTTGCTTGGTTGGCCAAAAAGGGCGTATGCGTTTTTTCCTGAATATATTCAGCAAAAAACGCATACGCCCTTTTTGGCCAAGGGCATCATTGTCACCGTTTTGCCGCTTTTCATGTGCTTTAAAGATGATTCGAATCTACCTCCTGAAATCTGTTTCCTGCAATTCTGCCTTGATTTCAAATCCTCTTCTTTGCCTTCCCTCAATATATTTGTGGACGAGAGTTATCATTTATAACTCTGCAGGTTTTTGAATTGCAGTGCCCTGAAGCTCCATTTTACAACTCGCTTTTTTGGGAACTGGCCGCAAAACCGCAGGATGGCTTCAGGCCCTGTTCTGGTTCCGGGGGGCAGGCTGAGCCTGTGGTTAATTCTTCTTCCTGATGGGAAAATAGAGTGACCTGTGCCCGTCCCAACACCAAGAGCTAGTGTCTCATTGGTTCCCCGTCTTCCCGTTCATCCTCAGGACAAATTGCAACCTGTACGGAACAGGAGGTTAAAGGTGCTGATGCTCCAAGTAGGGAGATTGCTAGTAAAGTGGCTGGAATGGCGAACCCGAGCACAAGGAGATGAGAAATGAGGTGCGTTGTAGAAACCTTTCCCCATCACACGGTGTACCATCTTCTGGGTTTCTCATGCATGTTTTCGATGTAGGAAGATGCCCTTGAACCTGGAGATTTGGGACCCATGCGATGGGTACCACGCAGTATTACTTTAAAGGGTCTGCGTTTGCTCACCCAACCTCACCAAACCTCTCAGCCCCAAGAGTGTCCACCCTTATGTCTCATCCAGCTGTGGGTCTACATATGGTCAATCCAGGTTGCATCACAGCCCCTGAATGAATTGTGTAAGAATTTCTCTCTCTTTCACTGTCTTTGTTTCATGGGTTTTTAAAAGTAGTTTATTTTTATAATGGGGTTTAGCTGCTTTTCACTGCTGTGTTTATGCCGCTTTACACCCACTTGACACACTAACAGAGAGATATCAATACATAGGTTTTAAGATTATTACTAGTCAGATATATTCTTGTGCGGTGAATAGGGCGTGTTGAGTCCAGTTCTCTGAGCAAGGAGTAGGTCTTGTCTATTACATATTGGGTTTATGGAACGGTATCTGAGCTAATTTGAAACCCTTGTTTTATGTATCACCCCACCTCACCTTTCCCGTTTAGCAGCCATAGTGTGTTTTCTGCATGTGCGACTCTGTTCTGTTTTGTAATTCAGTTCAAGTGTAACGGTTTTTACGTTCCCTCTATAAGTGATACCTTATGAGAAGTGTCCTTTTCTGTGTGACTTATTTCACTTAGAATTGTCGTACCTAAATCCACTCATCATGCTGCTACTAGCCTTATGCCATTGATTTCATGGCTGAGTGATATTCCATTGTACATAAGGACCACAACTTCTTTATCCATTTTTCTCTTTCCTGGGATATTTAAGGTGGAATGAAGTGGAGGTCCTTGTCAACAGAGCAGCCCTAAACTTTGGGCTGCTTGTGTTTTGCTGATTTTTCATTTTCCCAATTTATACCCCGATGAGTGGAAGTGCCCTATGCTCTCTAAGCTGTGTTTTTTAGATATTTCAGGACTCACCGTACACTTCTCCAGAGTGCCTGTTGGCAATTTACATCCCGCCCATCAGTGTAGCAAGGCTCCCATTTCTCCATGGCCTGTCCTGCATTACTATTTTTGACACTTTTTTCAGCATGGCCCTTTTGACCGATGGGAAGCGAGACTTCTTTGTAGCGCTGATTTGCCTTTCCAGGTTGCTTGGTTGGCCAAAAAGGGCGTATGCGTTTTTTCCTGAATATATTCAGCAAAAAAACGGATACGCCCTTTTTGGCCAAGAGCATCATTGTCAACGTTTTGCCGCTTTTCATGTGCTTTAAAGATGATTCGAATCTACCTCCTGAAATCTGTTTCCTACAATTCTGCCTTGATTTCAAATCCTCTTCTTTGCCTTCCCTCAATATATTTGTGGACGAGAGTTATCAATTATAACTCTGCAGGTTTGTGAATTGCAGTGCCCTGAAGCTCCATTTTACAACTCGCTTTTTTGGGAGCTGGCCGCAAAAGCGCAGGATGGCTTCAGGCCCTGTTCTGGTTCTGGGGGGCAGGCTGAGCCTGTGGTTAATTCTTCTTCCTGATGGGAAAATAGAGTGACCTGTGCCTGTCCCAACACCAAGAGCTAGTCTCTCATTGGTTCCCCGTCTTCCCGTTCATCCTCAGGACAAATTGCAACCTGTACGGAACAGGAGGTTAAAGGTGCTGATGCTCCAAGTAGGGAGATTGCTAATAAAGTGGCTGGAATGGCGAACCCGAGCACAAGGAGATGAGAAATGAGGTGCGTTGTAGAAACCTTTCCCCATCACACGGTGTACCATCTTCTGGGTTTCTCATGCATGTTTTCGATGTAGGAAGATGCCCTTGAACCTGGAGATTTGGGACCCATGCAATGGGTACCACGCAGTATTACTTTAAAGGGTCTGCGTTTGCTCACCCAACCTCACAAAACCTCTCAGACCCAAGAGGGTCCACCCTTATGTCTCATCCAGCTGTGGGTCTACATATGGTCAATCCAGGTTGCATCACAGCCCCTGAATGAATTGTGTAAGAATTTCTCTCTCTTTCAATGTCTTTGTTTCATGGGTTTTTAAAAGTAATTTATTTTTATAATGGGGTTTAGCTGCTTTTCACTGCTGTGTTTATGCCGCTTTACACCCACTTGACACACTAGCAGAGAGATATCAATACATAGGTTTTAAGATTATTACTAGTCAGATATATTCTTGTGCGGTGAATAGGGCGTGTTGAGTCCAGTTCTCTGAGCAAGGAGTAGGTCTTGTCTACTACATATTGGGTTTATGGAACGGTATCTGAGCTAATTTGAAACCCTTGTTTTATGTATCACCCCACCTCACCTTTCCCGTTTAGCAGCCATAGTGTGTTTTCTGCATGTGCGACTGTTCTGTTTTGTAATTCAGTTCAAGTGTAACGGTTTTTACATTCCCTCTATAAGTGATACCTTATGAGAAGTGTCCTTTTCTGTGTGACTTATTTCACTTAGAATCGTCGTACCTAAATCCACTCATCATGCTGCTACTAGCCTTATGCCATTGATTTCATGGCTGAGTGATATTCCATTGTACATAAGGACCACAACTTCTTTATCCATTTTTCTCTTTCCTGGGATATTTAAGGTGGAATGAAGTGGAGGTCCTTGTCAACAGAGCAGCCCTAAACTTTGGGCTGCTTGTGTTTTGCTGATTTTTCATTTTCCCAATTTATACCCCGATGAGTGGAAGTGCCCTATGCTCTCTAAGCTGTGTTTTTTAGATATTTCAGGACTCACCGTACACTTCTCCAGAGTGCCTGTTGGCAATTTACATCCCGCCCATCAGTGTAGCAAGGCTCCCATTTCTCCATGGCCTGTCCTGCATTTCTGGTTTTGACACTTTTTTCAGCATGGCCCTTTTGACCGATGGGAAGCGAGACTTCTTTGTAGCGCTGATTTGCCTTTCCAGGTTGCTTGGTTGGCCAAAAAGGGCGTATGCGTTTTTCCTGAATATATTCAGGAAAAAACGCATACGGCCTTTTTGGCCAAGGGCATCATTGTCAACGTTTTGCCGCTTTTCATGTGCTTTAAAGATGATTCGAATCTACCTCCTGAAATCTGTTTCCTGCAATTCTGCCTTGATTTCAAATCCTCTTCTTTGCCTTCCCTCAATATATTTGTGGACGAGAGTTATCATTTATAACTCTGCAGGTTTTTGAATTGCAGTGCCCTGAAGCTCCATTTTACAACTCGCTTTTTTGGGAACTGGCCGCAAAACCGCAGGATGGCTTCAGGCCCTGTTCTGGTTCTGGGGGGCAGGCTGAGCCTGTGGTTAATTCTTCTTCCTGATGGGAAAATAGAGTGACCTGTGCCTGTCCCAACACCAAGAGCTAGTCTCTCATTGGTTCCCCGTCTTCCCGTTCATCCTCAGGACAAATTGCAACCTGTACGGAACAGGAGGTTAAAGGTGCTGATGCTCCAAGTAGGGAGATTGCTAATAAAGTGGCTGGAATGGCGAACCCGAGCACAAGGAGATGAGAAATGAGGTGCGTTGTAGAAACCTTTCCCCATCACACGGTGTACCATCTTCTGGGTTTCTCATGCATGTTTTCGATGTAGGAAGATGCCCTTGAACCTGGAGATTTGGGACCCATGCAATGGGTACCACGCAGTATTACTTTAAAGGGTCTGCGTTTGCTCACCCAACCTCACAAAACCTCTCAGACCCAAGAGGGTCCACCCTTATGTCTCATCCAGCTGTGGGTCTACATATGGTCAATCCAGGTTGCATCACAGCCCCTGAATGAATTGTGTAAGAATTTCTCTCTCTTTCAATGTCTTTGTTTCATGGGTTTTTAAAAGTAATTTATTTTTATAATGGGGTTTAGCTGCTTTTCACTGCTGTGTTTATGCCGCTTTACACCCACTTGACACACTAGCAGAGAGATATCAATACATAGGTTTTAAGATTATTACTAGTCAGATATATTCTTGTGCGGTGAATAGGGCGTGTTGAGTCCAGTTCTCTGAGCAAGGAGTAGGTCTTGTCTACTACATATTGGGTTTATGGAACGGTATCTGAGCTAATTTGAAACCCTTGTTTTATGTATCACCCCACCTCACCTTTCCCGTTTAGCAGCCATAGTGTGTTTTCTGCATGTGCGACTGTTCTGTTTTGTAATTCAGTTCAAGTGTAACGGTTTTTACATTCCCTCTATAAGTGATACCTTATGAGAAGTGTCCTTTTCTGTGTGACTTATTTCACTTAGAATCGTCGTACCTAAATCCACTCATCATGCTGCTACTAGCCTTATGCCATTGATTTCATGGCTGAGTGATATTCCATTGTACATAAGGACCACAACTTCTTTATCCATTTTTCTCTTTCCTGGGATATTTAAGGTGGAATGAAGTGGAGGTCCTTGTCAACAGAGCAGCCCTAAACTTTGGGCTGCTTGTGTTTTGCTGATTTTTCATTTTCCCAATTTATACCCCGATGAGTGGAAGTGCCCTATGCTCTCTAAGCTGTGTTTTTTAGATATTTCAGGACTCACCGTACACTTCTCCAGAGTGCCTGTTGGCAATTTACATCCCGCCCATCAGTGTAGCAAGGCTCCCATTTCTCCATGGCCTGTCCTGCATTTCTGGTTTTGACACTTTTTTCAGCATGGCCCTTTTGACCGATGGGAAGCGAGACTTCTTTGTAGCGCTGATTTGCCTTTCCAGGTTGCTTGGTTGGCCAAAAAGGGCGTATGCGTTTTTCCTGAATATATTCAGGAAAAAACGCATACGGCCTTTTTGGCCAAGGGCATCATTGTCAACGTTTTGCCGCTTTTCATGTGCTTTAAAGATGATTCGAATCTACCTCCTGAAATCTGTTTCCTGCAATTCTGCCTTGATTTCAAATCCTCTTCTTTGCCTTCCCTCAATATATTTGTGGACGAGAGTTATCATTTATAACTCTGCAGGTTTTTGAATTGCAGTGCCCTGAAGCTCCATTTTACAACTCGCTTTTTTGGGAACTGGCCGCAAAACCGCAGGATGGCTTCAGGCCCTGTTCTGGTTCCGGGGGGCAGGCTGAGCCTGTGGTTAATTCTTCTTCCTGATGGGAAAATAGAGTGACCTCTGCCCGTCCCAACACCAAGAGCTAGTCTCTCATTGGTTCCCCGTCTTCCCGTTCATCCTCAGGACAAATTGCAACCTGTACGGAACAGGAGGTTAAAGGTGCTGATGCTCCAATTAGGGAGATTGCTAGTAAAGTGGCTGGAATGGCGAACCCGAGCACAAGGAGATGATAAATGAGGTGCGTTTTAGAAACCTTTCCCCATCACACGGTGTACCATCTTCTGGGTTTCTCATGCATGTTTTCGATGTAGGAAGATGCCCTTGAACCTGGAGATTTGGGACCCATGCGATGGGTACCACGCAGTATTACTTTAAAGGGTCTGCGTTTGCTCACCCAACCTCACCAAACCTCTCAGCCCCAAGAGTGTCCACCCTTATGTCTCATCCAGCTGTGGGTCTACATATGGTCAATCCAGGTTGCATCACAGCCCCTGAATGAATTGTGTAAGAATTTCTCTCTCTTTCACTGTCTTTGTTTCATGGGTTTTTAAAAGTAGTTTATTTTTATAATGGGGTTAGCTGCTTTTCACTGCTGTGTTTATGCCGCTTTACACCCACTTGACTCACTTACAGAGACATATCAATACATAGGTTTTAAGATTATTACTAGTAAGATATATTCTTGTGCGGTGAATAGGGCGTGTTGAGTCCAGTTCTCTGAGCAAGGAGTAGGTCTTGTCTATTACATATTGGGTTTATGGAACGGTATCTGAGCTAATTTGAAACCCTTGTTTTATGTATCACCCCACCTCACCTTTCCCGTTTAGCAGCCATAGTGTGTTTTCTGCATGTGCGACTCTGTTCTGTTTTGTAATTCAGTTCAAGTGTAACGGTTTTTACGTTCCCTCTATAAGTGATACCTTATGAGAAGTGTCCTTTTCTGTGTGACTTATTTCACTTAGAATTGTCGTACCTAAATCCACTCATCATGCTGCTACTAGCCTTATGCCATTGATTTCATGGCTGAGTGATATTCCATTGTACATAAGGACCACAACTTCTTTATCCATTTTTCTCTTTCCTGGGATATTTAAGGTGGAATGAAGTGGAGGTCCTTGTCAACAGAGCAGCCCTAAACTTTGGGCTGCTTGTGTTTTGCTGATTTTTCATTTTCCCAATTTATACCCCGATGAGTGGAAGTGCCCTATGCTCTCTAAGCTGTGTTTTTTAGATATTTCAGGACTCACCGTACACTTCTCCAGAGTGCCTGTTGGCAATTTACATCCCGCCCATCAGTGTAGCAAGGCTCCCATTTCTCCATGGCCTGTCCTGCATTTCTGGTTTTGACACTTTTTTCAGCATGGCCCTTTTGACCGATGGGAAGCGAGACTTCTTTGTAGCGCTGATTTGCCTTTCCAGGTTGCTTGGTTGGCCAAAAAGGGCGTATGCGTTTTTTCCTGAATATATTCAGCAAAAAAACGGATACGCCCTTTTTGGCCAAGGGCATCATTGTCAACGTTTTGCCGCTTTTCATGTGCTTTAAAGATGATTCGAATCTACCTCCTGAAATCTGTTTCCTACAATTCTGCCTTGATTTCAAATCCTCTTCTTTGCCTTCCCTCAATATATTTGTGGACGAGAGTTATCAATTATAACTCTGCAGGTTTGTGAATTGCAGTGCCCTGAAGCTCCATTTTACAACTCGCTTTTTTGGGAGCTGGCCGCAAAAGCGCAGGATGGCTTCAGGCCCTGTTCTGGTTCTGGGGGGCAGGCTGAGCCTGTGGTTAATTCTTCTTCCTGATGGGAAAATAGAGTGACCTGTGCCTGTCCCAACACCAAGAGCTAGTCTCTCATTGGTTCCCCGTCTTCCCGTTCATCCTCAGGACAAATTGCAACCTGTACGGAACAGGAGGTTAAAGGTGCTGATGCTCCAAGTAGGGAGATTGCTAATAAAGTGGCTGGAATGGCGAACCCGAGCACAAGGAGATGAGAAATGAGGTGCGTTGTAGAAACCTTTCCCCATCACACGGTGTACCATCTTCTGGGTTTCTCATGCATGTTTTCGATGTAGGAAGATGCCCTTGAACCTGGAGATTTGGGACCCATGCAATGGGTACCACGCAGTATTACTTTAAAGGGTCTGCGTTTGCTCACCCAACCTCACAAAACCTCTCAGACCCAAGAGGGTCCACCCTTATGTCTCATCCAGCTGTGGGTCTACATATGGTCAATCCAGGTTGCATCACAGCCCCTGAATGAATTGTGTAAGAATTTCTCTCTCTTTCAATGTCTTTGTTTCATGGGTTTTTAAAAGTAATTTATTTTTATAATGGGGTTTAGCTGCTTTTCACTGCTGTGTTTATGCCGCTTTACACCCACTTGACACACTAGCAGAGAGATATCAATACATAGGTTTTAAGATTATTACTAGTCAGATATATTCTTGTGCGGTGAATAGGGCGTGTTGAGTCCAGTTCTCTGAGCAAGGAGTAGGTCTTGTCTACTACATATTGGGTTTATGGAACGGTATCTGAGCTAATTTGAAACCCTTGTTTTATGTATCACCCCACCTCACCTTTCCCGTTTAGCAGCCATAGTGTGTTTTCTGCATGTGCGACTGTTCTGTTTTGTAATTCAGTTCAAGTGTAACGGTTTTTACATTCCCTCTATAAGTGATACCTTATGAGAAGTGTCCTTTTCTGTGTGACTTATTTCACTTAGAATCGTCGTACCTAAATCCACTCATCATGCTGCTACTAGCCTTATGCCATTGATTTCATGGCTGAGTGATATTCCATTGTACATAAGGACCACAACTTCTTTATCCATTTTTCTCTTTCCTGGGATATTTAAGGTGGAATGAAGTGGAGGTCCTTGTCAACAGAGCAGCCCTAAACTTTGGGCTGCTTGTGTTTTGCTGATTTTTCATTTTCCCAATTTATACCCCGATGAGTGGAAGTGCCCTATGCTCTCTAAGCTGTGTTTTTTAGATATTTCAGGACTCACCGTACACTTCTCCAGAGTGCCTGTTGGCAATTTACATCCCGCCCATCAGTGTAGCAAGGCTCCCATTTCTCCATGGCCTGTCCTGCATTTCTGGTTTTGACACTTTTTTCAGCATGGCCCTTTGGACCGATGGGAAGCGAGACTTCTTTGTAGCGCTGATTTGCCTGTCCAGGTTGCTTGGTTGGCCAAAAAGGGCGTATGCGTTTTTTCCTGAATATATTCAGCAAAAAACGCATACGCCCTTTTTGGCCAAGGGCATCATTGTCACCGTTTTGCCGCTTTTCATGTGCTTTAAAGATGATTCGAATCTACCTCCTGAAATCTGTTTCCTGCAATTCTGCCTTGATTTCAAATCCTCTTCTTTGCCTTCCCTCAATATATTTGTGGACGAGAGTTATCATTTATAACTCTGCAGGTTTGTGAATTGCAGTGCCCTGAAGCTCCATTTTACAACTCGCTTTTTTGGGAGCTGGCCACAAAAGCGCAGGATGGCTTCAGGCCCTGTTCTGGTTCTGGGG
This sequence comes from Balaenoptera physalus, assembly GCF_965194825.1. NCBI lineage: Eukaryota > Metazoa > Chordata > Mammalia > Artiodactyla > Balaenopteridae > Balaenoptera > Balaenoptera physalus. The sequence goes on along the minus strand of NW_028126544.1, from coordinate 901,503 downwards.
GGCAGGCTGAGCCTGTGGTTAATTCTTCTTCCTGATGGGAAAATAGAGTGACCTGTGCCTGTCCCAACACCAAGAGCTAGTCTCTCATTGGTTCCCCGTCTTCCCGTTCATCCTCAGGACAAATTGCAACCTGTACGGAACAGGAGGTTAAAGGTGCTGATGCTCCAAGTAGGGAGATTGCTAATAAAGTGGCTGGAATGGCGAACCCGAGCACAAGGAGATGAGAAATGAGGTGCGTTGTAGAAACCTTTCCCCATCACACGGTGTACCATCTTCTGGGTTTCTCATGCATGTTTTCGATGTAGGAAGATGCCCTTGAACCTGGAGATTTGGGACCCATGCAATGGGTACCACGCAGTATTACTTTAAAGGGTCTGCGTTTGCTCACCCAACCTCACAAAACCTCTCAGACCCAAGAGGGTCCACCCTTATGTCTCATCCAGCTGTGGGTCTACATATGGTCAATCCAGGTTGCATCACAGCCCCTGAATGAATTGTGTAAGAATTTCTCTCTCTTTCAATGTCTTTGTTTCATGGGTTTTTAAAAGTAATTTATTTTTATAATGGGGTTTAGCTGCTTTTCACTGCTGTGTTTATGCCGCTTTACACCCACTTGACACACTAGCAGAGAGATATCAATACATAGGTTTTAAGATTATTACTAGTCAGATATATTCTTGTGCGGTGAATAGGGCGTGTTGAGTCCAGTTCTCTGAGCAAGGAGTAGGTCTTGTCTACTACATATTGGGTTTATGGAACGGTATCTGAGCTAATTTGAAACCCTTGTTTTATGTATCACCCCACCTCACCTTTCCCGTTTAGCAGCCATAGTGTGTTTTCTGCATGTGCGACTGTTCTGTTTTGTAATTCAGTTCAAGTGTAACGGTTTTTACATTCCCTCTATAAGTGATACCTTATGAGAAGTGTCCTTTTCTGTGTGACTTATTTCACTTAGAATCGTCGTACCTAAATCCACTCATCATGCTGCTACTAGCCTTATGCCATTGATTTCATGGCTGAGTGATATTCCATTGTACATAAGGACCACAACTTCTTTATCCATTTTTCTCTTTCCTGGGATATTTAAGGTGGAATGAAGTGGAGGTCCTTGTCAACAGAGCAGCCCTAAACTTTGGGCTGCTTGTGTTTTGCTGATTTTTCATTTTCCCAATTTATACCCCGATGAGTGGAAGTGCCCTATGCTCTCTAAGCTGTGTTTTTTAGATATTTCAGGACTCACCGTACACTTCTCCAGAGTGCCTGTTGGCAATTTACATCCCGCCCATCAGTGTAGCAAGGCTCCCATTTCTCCATGGCCTGTCCTGCATTTCTGGTTTTGACACTTTTTTCAGCATGGCCCTTTTGACCGATGGGAAGCGAGACTTCTTTGTAGCGCTGATTTGCCTTTCCAGGTTGCTTGGTTGGCCAAAAAGGGCGTATGCGTTTTTCCTGAATATATTCAGGAAAAAACGCATACGGCCTTTTTGGCCAAGGGCATCATTGTCAACGTTTTGCCGCTTTTCATGTGCTTTAAAGATGATTCGAATCTACCTCCTGAAATCTGTTTCCTGCAATTCTGCCTTGATTTCAAATCCTCTTCTTTGCCTTCCCTCAATATATTTGTGGACGAGAGTTATCATTTATAACTCTGCAGGTTTTTGAATTGCAGTGCCCTGAAGCTCCATTTTACAACTCGCTTTTTTGGGAACTGGCCGCAAAACCGCAGGATGGCTTCAGGCCCTGTTCTGGTTCCGGGGGGCAGGCTGAGCCTGTGGTTAATTCTTCTTCCTGATGGGAAAATAGAGTGACCTGTGCCCGTCCCAACACCAAGAGCTAGTCTCTCATTGGTTCCCCGTCTTCCCGTTCATCCTCAGGACAAATTGCAACCTGTACGGAACAGGAGGTTAAAGGTGCTGATGCTCCAATTAGGGAGATTGCTAGTAAAGTGGCTGGAATGGCGAACCCGAGCACAAGGAGATGATAAATGAGGTGCGTTTTAGAAACCTTTCCCCATCACACGGTGTACCATCTTCTGGGTTTCTCATGCATGTTTTCGATGTAGGAAGATGCCCTTGAACCTGGAGATTTGGGACCCATGCGATGGGTACCACGCAGTATTACTTTAAAGGGTCTGCGTTTGCTCACCCAACCTCACCAAACCTCTCAGCCCCAAGAGTGTCCACCCTTATGTCTCATCCAGCTGTGGGTCTACATATGGTCAATCCAGGTTGCATCACAGCCCCTGAATGAATTGTGTAAGAATTTCTCTCTCTTTCACTGTCTTTGTTTCATGGGTTTTTAAAAGTAGTTTATTTTTATAATGGGGTTAGCTGCTTTTCACTGCTGTGTTTATGCCGCTTTACACCCACTTGACTCACTTACAGAGACATATCAATACATAGGTTTTAAGATTATTACTAGTAAGATATATTCTTGTGCGGTGAATAGGGCGTGTTGAGTCCAGTTCTCTGAGCAAGGAGTAGGTCTTGTCTATTACATATTGGGTTTATGGAACGGTATCTGAGCTAATTTGAAACCCTTGTTTTATGTATCACCCCACCTCACCTTTCCCGTTTAGCAGCCATAGTGTGTTTTCTGCATGTGCGACTCTGTTCTGTTTTGTAATTCAGTTCAAGTGTAACGGTTTTTACGTTCCCTCTATAAGTGATACCTTATGAGAAGTGTCCTTTTCTGTGTGACTTATTTCACTTAGAATTGTCGTACCTAAATCCACTCATCATGCTGCTACTAGCCTTATGCCATTGATTTCATGGCTGAGTGATATTCCATTGTACATAAGGACCACAACTTCTTTATCCATTTTTCTCTTTCCTGGGATATTTAAGGTGGAATGAAGTGGAGGTCCTTGTCAACAGAGCAGCCCTAAACTTTGGGCTGCTTGTGTTTTGCTGATTTTTCATTTTCCCAATTTATACCCCGATGAGTGGAAGTGCCCTATGCTCTCTAAGCTGTGTTTTTTAGATATTTCAGGACTCACCGTACACTTCTCCAGAGTGCCTGTTGGCAATTTACATCCCGCCCATCAGTGTAGCAAGGCTCCCATTTCTCCATGGCCTGTCCTGCATTTCTGGTTTTGACACTTTTTTCAGCATGGCCCTTTTGACCGATGGGAAGCGAGACTTCTTTGTAGCGCTGATTTGCCTTTCCAGGTTGCTTGGTTGGCCAAAAAGGGCGTATGCGTTTTTTCCTGAATATATTCAGCAAAAAAACGGATACGCCCTTTTTGGCCAAGGGCATCATTGTCAACGTTTTGCCGCTTTTCATGTGCTTTAAAGATGATTCGAATCTACCTCCTGAAATCTGTTTCCTACAATTCTGCCTTGATTTCAAATCCTCTTCTTTGCCTTCCCTCAATATATTTGTGGACGAGAGTTATCAATTATAACTCTGCAGGTTTGTGAATTGCAGTGCCCTGAAGCTCCATTTTACAACTCGCTTTTTTGGGAGCTGGCCGCAAAAGCGCAGGATGGCTTCAGGCCCTGTTCTGGTTCTGGGGGGCAGGCTGAGCCTGTGGTTAATTCTTCTTCCTGATGGGAAAATAGAGTGACCTGTGCCTGTCCCAACACCAAGAGCTAGTCTCTCATTGGTTCCCCGTCTTCCCGTTCATCCTCAGGACAAATTGCAACCTGTACGGAACAGGAGGTTAAAGGTGCTGATGCTCCAAGTAGGGAGATTGCTAATAAAGTGGCTGGAATGGCGAACCCGAGCACAAGGAGATGAGAAATGAGGTGCGTTGTAGAAACCTTTCCCCATCACACGGTGTACCATCTTCTGGGTTTCTCATGCATGTTTTCGATGTAGGAAGATGCCCTTGAACCTGGAGATTTGGGACCCATGCAATGGGTACCACGCAGTATTACTTTAAAGGGTCTGCGTTTGCTCACCCAACCTCACAAAACCTCTCAGACCCAAGAGGGTCCACCCTTATGTCTCATCCAGCTGTGGGTCTACATATGGTCAATCCAGGTTGCATCACAGCCCCTGAATGAATTGTGTAAGAATTTCTCTCTCTTTCAATGTCTTTGTTTCATGGGTTTTTAAAAGTAATTTATTTTTATAATGGGGTTTAGCTGCTTTTCACTGCTGTGTTTATGCCGCTTTACACCCACTTGACACACTAGCAGAGAGATATCAATACATAGGTTTTAAGATTATTACTAGTCAGATATATTCTTGTGCGGTGAATAGGGCGTGTTGAGTCCAGTTCTCTGAGCAAGGAGTAGGTCTTGTCTACTACATATTGGGTTTATGGAACGGTATCTGAGCTAATTTGAAACCCTTGTTTTTTGTATCACCCCACCTCACCTTTCCCGTTTAGCAGCCATAGTGTGTTTTCTGCATGTGCGACTGTTCTGTTTTGTAATTCAGTTCAAGTGTAACGGTTTTTACATTCCCTCTATAAGTGATACCTTATGAGAAGTGTCCTTTTCTGTGTGACTTATTTCACTTAGAATCGTCGTACCTAAATCCACTCATCATGCTGCTACTAGCCTTATGCCATTGATTTCATGGCTGAGTGATATTCCATTGTACATAAGGACCACAACTTCTTTATCCATTTTTCTCTTTCCTGGGATATTTAAGGTGGAATGAAGTGGAGGTCCTTGTCAACAGAGCAGCCCTAAACTTTGGGCTGCTTGTGTTTTGCTGATTTTTCATTTTCCCAATTTATACCCCGATGAGTGGAAGTGCCCTATGCTCTCTAAGCTGTGTTTTTTAGATATTTCAGGACTCACCGTACACTTCTCCAGAGTGCCTGTTGGCAATTTACATCCCGCCCATCAGTGTAGCAAGGCTCCCATTTCTCCATGGCCTGTCCTGCATTTCTGGTTTTGACACTTTTTTCAGCATGGCCCTTTTGACCGATGGGAAGCGAGACTTCTTTGTAGCGCTGATTTGCCTTTCCAGGTTGCTTGGTTGGCCAAAAAGGGCGTATGCGTTTTTCCTGAATATATTCAGGAAAAAACGCATACGGCCTTTTTGGCCAAGGGCATCATTGTCAACGTTTTGCCGCTTTTCATGTGCTTTAAAGATGATTCGAATCTACCTCCTGAAATCTGTTTCCTGCAATTCTGCCTTGATTTCAAATCCTCTTCTTTGCCTTCCCTCAATATATTTGTGGACGAGAGTTATCATTTATAACTCTGCAGGTTTTTGAATTGCAGTGCCCTGAAGCTCCATTTTACAACTCGCTTTTTTGGGAACTGGCCGCAAAACCGCAGGATGGCTTCAGGCCCTGTTCTGGTTCCGGGGGGCAGGCTGAGCCTGTGGTTAATTCTTCTTCCTGATGGGAAAATAGAGTGACCTCTGCCCGTCCCAACACCAAGAGCTAGTCTCTCATTGGTTCCCCGTCTTCCCGTTCATCCTCAGGACAAATTGCAACCTGTACGGAACAGGAGGTTAAAGGTGCTGATGCTCCAATTAGGGAGATTGCTAGTAAAGTGGCTGGAATGGCGAACCCGAGCACAAGGAGATGATAAATGAGGTGCGTTTTAGAAACCTTTCCCCATCACACGGTGTACCATCTTCTGGGTTTCTCATGCATGTTTTCGATGTAGGAAGATGCCCTTGAACCTGGAGATTTGGGACCCATGCGATGGGTACCACGCAGTATTACTTTAAAGGGTCTGCGTTTGCTCACCCAACCTCACCAAACCTCTCAGCCCCAAGAGTGTCCACCCTTATGTCTCATCCAGCTGTGGGTCTACATATGGTCAATCCAGGTTGCATCACAGCCCCTGAATGAATTGTGTAAGAATTTCTCTCTCTTTCACTGTCTTTGTTTCATGGGTTTTTAAAAGTAGTTTATTTTTATAATGGGGTTAGCTGCTTTTCACTGCTGTGTTTATGCCGCTTTACACCCACTTGACTCACTTACAGAGACATATCAATACATAGGTTTTAAGATTATTACTAGTAAGATATATTCTTGTGCGGTGAATAGGGCGTGTTGAGTCCAGTTCTCTGAGCAAGGAGTAGGTCTTGTCTATTACATATTGGGTTTATGGAACGGTATCTGAGCTAATTTGAAACCCTTGTTTTATGTATCACCCCACCTCACCTTTCCCGTTTAGCAGCCATAGTGTGTTTTCTGCATGTGCGACTCTGTTCTGTTTTGTAATTCAGTTCAAGTGTAATGGTTTTTACGTTCCCTCTATAAGTGATACCTTATGAGAAGTGTCCTTTTCTGTGTGACTTATTTCACTTAGAATCGTCGTACCTAAATCCACTCATCATGCTGCTACTAGCCTTATGCCATTGATTTCATGGCTGAGTGATATTCCATTGTACATAAGGACCACAACTTCTTTATCCATTTTTCTCTTTCCTGGGATATTTAAGGTGGAATGAAGTGGAGGTCCTTGTCAACAGAGCAGCCCTAAACTTTGGGCTGCTTGTGTTTTGCTGATTTTTCATTTTCCCAATTTATACCCCGATGAGTGGAAGTGCCCTATGCTCTCTAAGCTGTGTTTTTTAGATATTTCAGGACTCACCGTACACTTCTCCAGAGTGCCTGTTGGCAATTTACATCCCGCCCATCAGTGTAGCAAGGCTCCCATTTCTCCATGGCCTGTCCTGCATTTCTGGTTTTGACACTTTTTTCAGCATGGCCCTTTTGACCGATGGGAAGCGAGACTTCTTTGTAGCGCTGATTTGCCTTTCCAGGTTGCTTGGTTGGCCAAAAAGGGCGTATGCGTTTTTTCCTGAATATATTCAGCAAAAAAACGGATACGCCCTTTTTGGCCAAGAGCATCATTGTCAACGTTTTGCCGCTTTTCATGTGCTTTAAAGATGATTCGAATCTACCTCCTGAAATCTGTTTCCTACAATTCTGCCTTGATTTCAAATCCTCTTCTTTGCCTTCCCTCAATATATTTGTGGACGAGAGTTATCAATTATAACTCTGCAGGTTTGTGAATTGCAGTGCCCTGAAGCTCCATTTTACAACTCGCTTTTTTGGGAGCTGGCCGCAAAAGCGCAGGATGGCTTCAGGCCCTGTTCTGGTTCTGGGGGGCAGGCTGAGCCTGTGGTTAATTCTTCTTCCTGATGGGAAAATAGAGTGACCTGTGCCTGTCCCAACACCAAGAGCTAGTCTCTCATTGGTTCCCCGTCTTCCCGTTCATCCTCAGGACAAATTGCAACCTGTACGGAACAGGAGGTTAAAGGTGCTGATGCTCCAAGTAGGGAGATTGCTAATAAAGTGGCTGGAATGGCGAACCCGAGCACAAGGAGATGAGAAATGAGGTGCGTTGTAGAAACCTTTCCCCATCACACGGTGTACCATCTTCTGGGTTTCTCATGCATGTTTTCGATGTAGGAAGATGCCCTTGAACCTGGAGATTTGGGACCCATGCAATGGGTACCACGCAGTATTACTTTAAAGGGTCTGCGTTTGCTCACCCAACCTCACAAAACCTCTCAGACCCAAGAGGGTCCACCCTTATGTCTCATCCAGCTGTGGGTCTACATATGGTCAATCCAGGTTGCATCACAGCCCCTGAATGAATTGTGTAAGAATTTCTCTCTCTTTCAATGTCTTTGTTTCATGGGTTTTTAAAAGTAATTTATTTTTATAATGGGGTTTAGCTGCTTTTCACTGCTGTGTTTATGCCGCTTTACACCCACTTGACACACTAGCAGAGAGATATCAATACATAGGTTTTAAGATTATTACTAGTCAGATATATTCTTGTGCGGTGAATAGGGCGTGTTGAGTCCAGTTCTCTGAGCAAGGAGTAGGTCTTGTCTACTACATATTGGGTTTATGGAACGGTATCTGAGCTAATTTGAAACCCTTGTTTTATGTATCACCCCACCTCACCTTTCCCGTTTAGCAGCCATAGTGTGTTTTCTGCATGTGCGACTGTTCTGTTTTGTAATTCAGTTCAAGTGTAACGGTTTTTACATTCCCTCTATAAGTGATACCTTATGAGAAGTGTCCTTTTCTGTGTGACTTATTTCACTTAGAATCGTCGTACCTAAATCCACTCATCATGCTGCTACTAGCCTTATGCCATTGATTTCATGGCTGAGTGATATTCCATTGTACATAAGGACCACAACTTCTTTATCCATTTTTCTCTTTCCTGGGATATTTAAGGTGGAATGAAGTGGAGGTCCTTGTCAACAGAGCAGCCCTAAACTTTGGGCTGCTTGTGTTTTGCTGATTTTTCATTTTCCCAATTTATACCCCGATGAGTGGAAGTGCCCTATGCTCTCTAAGCTGTGTTTTTTAGATATTTCAGGACTCACCGTACACTTCTCCAGAGTGCCTGTTGGCAATTTACATCCCGCCCATCAGTGTAGCAAGGCTCCCATTTCTCCATGGCCTGTCCTGCATTTCTGGTTTTGACACTTTTTTCAGCATGGCCCTTTTGACCGATGGGAAGCGAGACTTCTTTGTAGCGCTGATTTGCCTTTCCAGGTTGCTTGGTTGGCCAAAAAGGGCGTATGCGTTTTTCCTGAATATATTCAGGAAAAAACGCATACGGCCTTTTTGGCCAAGGGCATCATTGTCAACGTTTTGCCGCTTTTCATGTGCTTTAAAGATGATTCGAATCTACCTCCTGAAATCTGTTTCCTGCAATTCTGCCTTGATTTCAAATCCTCTTCTTTGCCTTCCCTCAATATATTTGTGGACGAGAGTTATCATTTATAACTCTGCAGGTTTTTGAATTGCAGTGCCCTGAAGCTCCATTTTACAACTCGCTTTTTTGGGAACTGGCCGCAAAACCGCAGGATGGCTTCAGGCCCTGTTCTGGTTCCGGGGGGCAGGCTGAGCCTGTGGTTAATTCTTCTTCCTGATGGGAAAATAGAGTGACCTCTGCCCGTCCCAACACCAAGAGCTAGTCTCTCATTGGTTCCCCGTCTTCCCGTTCATCCTCAGGACAAATTGCAACCTGTACGGAACAGGAGGTTAAAGGTGCTGATGCTCCAATTAGGGAGATTGCTAGTAAAGTGGCTGGAATGGCGAACCCGAGCACAAGGAGATGATAAATGAGGTGCGTTTTAGAAACCTTTCCCCATCACACGGTGTACCATCTTCTGGGTTTCTCATGCATGTTTTCGATGTAGGAAGATGCCCTTGAACCTGGAGATTTGGGACCCATGCGATGGGTACCACGCAGTATTACTTTAAAGGGTCTGCGTTTGCTCACCCAACCTCACCAAACCTCTCAGCCCCAAGAGTGTCCACCCTTATGTCTCATCCAGCTGTGGGTCTACATATGGTCAATCCAGGTTGCATCACAGCCCCTGAATGAATTGTGTAAGAATTTCTCTCTCTTTCACTGTCTTTGTTTCATGGGTTTTTAAAAGTAGTTTATTTTTATAATGGGGTTAGCTGCTTTTCACTGCTGTGTTTATGCCGCTTTACACCCACTTGACTCACTTACAGAGACATATCAATACATAGGTTTTAAGATTATTACTAGTAAGATATATTCTTGTGCGGTGAATAGGGCGTGTTGAGTCCAGTTCTCTGAGCAAGGAGTAGGTCTTGTCTATTACATATTGGGTTTATGGAACGGTATCTGAGCTAATTTGAAACCCTTGTTTTTTGTATCACCCCACCTCACCTTTCCCGTTTAGCAGCCATAGTGTGTTTTCTGCATGTGCGACTCTGTTCTGTTTTGTAATTCAGTTCAAGTGTAACGGTTTTTACGTTCCCTCTATAAGTGATACCTTATGAGAAGTGTCCTTTTCTGTGTGACTTATTTCACTTAGAATCGTCGTACCTAAATCCACTCATCATGCTGCTACTAGCCTTATGCCATTGATTTCATGGCTGAGTGATATTCCATTGTACATAAGGACCACAACTTCTTTATCCATTTTTCTCTTTCCTGGGATATTTAAGGTGGAATGAAGTGGAGGTCCTTGTCAACAGAGCAGCCCTAAACTTTGGGCTGCTTGTGTTTTGCTGATTTTTCATTTTCCCAATTTATACCCCAATGAGTGGAAGTGCCCTATGCTCTCTAAGCTGTGTTTTTTAGATATTTCAGGACTCACCGTACACTTCTCCAGAGTGCCTGTTGGCAATTTACATCCCGCCCATCAGTGTAGCAAGGCTCCCATTTCTCCATGGCCTGTCCTGCATTTCTGGTTTTGACACTTTTTTCAGCATGGCCCTTTGGACCGATGGGAAGCGAGACTTCTTTGTAGCGCTGATTTGCCTGTCCAGGTTGCTTGGTTGGCCAAAAAGGGCGTATGCGTTTTTTCCTGAATATATTCAGCAAAAAACGCATACGCCCTTTTTGGCCAAGGGCATCATTGTCACCGTTTTGCCGCTTTTCATGTGCTTTAAAGATGATTCGAATCTACCTCCTGAAATCTGTTTCCTGCAATTCTGCCTTGATTTCAAATCCTCTTCTTTGCCTTCCCTCAATATATTTGTGGACGAGAGTTATCATTTATAACTCTGCAGGTTTTTGAATTGCAGTGCCCTGAAGCTCCATTTTACAACTCGCTTTTTTGGGAACTGGCCGCAAAACCGCAGGATGGCTTCAGGCCCTGTTCTGGTTCCGGGGGGCAGGCTGAGCCTGTGGTTAATTCTTCTTCCTGATGGGAAAATAGAGTGACCTGTGCCCGTCCCAACACCAAGAGCTAGTGTCTCATTGGTTCCCCGTCTTCCCGTTCATCCTCAGGACAAATTGCAACCTGTACGGAACAGGAGGTTAAAGGTGCTGATGCTCCAAGTAGGGAGATTGCTAGTAAAGTGGCTGGAATGGCGAACCCGAGCACAAGGAGATGATAAATGAGGTGCGTTTTAGAAACCTTTCCCCATCATACGGTGTACCATCTTCTGGGTTTCTCATGCATGTTTTCGATGTAGGAAGATGCCCTTGAACCTGGAGATTTGGGACCCATGCGATGGGTACCACGCAGTATTACTTTAAAGGGTCTGCGTTTGCTCACCCAACCTCACCAAACCTCTCAGCCCCAAGAGTGTCCACCCTTATGTCTCATCCAGCTGTGGGTCTACATATGGTCAATCCAGGTTGCATCACAGCCCCTGAATGAATTGTGTAAGAATTTCTCTCTCTTTCACTGTCTTTGTTTCATGGGTTTTTAAAAGTAGTTTATTTTTATAATGGGGTTAGCTGCTTTTCACTGCTGTGTTTATGCCGCTTTACACCCACTTGACTCACTTACAGAGAGATATCAATACATAGGTTTTAAGATTATTACTAGTCAGATATATTCTTGTGCGGTGAATAGGGCGTGTTGAGTCCAGTTCTCTGAGCAAGGAGTAGGTCTTGTCTATTACATATTGGGTTTATGGAACGGTATCTGAGCTAATTTGAAACCCTTGTTTTTTGTATCACCCCACCTCACCTTTCCCGTTTAGCAGCCATAGTGTGTTTTCTGCATGTGCGACTCTGTTCTGTTTTGTAATTCAGTTCAAGTGTAACGGTTTTTACGTTCCCTCTATAAGTGATACCTTATGAGAAGTGTCCTTTTCTGTGTGACTTATTTCACTTAGAATCGTCGTACCTAAATCCACTCATCATGCTGCTACTAGCCTTATGCCATTGATTTCATGGCTGAGTGATATTCCATTGTACATAAGGACCACAACTTCTTTATCCATTTTTCTCTTTCCTGGGATATTTAAGGTGGAATGAAGTGGAGGTCCTTGTCAACAGAGCAGCCCTAAACTTTGGGCTGCTTGTGTTTTGCTGATTTTTCATTTTCCCAATTTATACCCCAATGAGTGGAAGTGCCCTATGCTCTCTAAGCTGTGTTTTTTAGATATTTCAGGACTCACCATACACTTCTCCAGAGTGCCTGTTGGCAATTTACATCCCGCCCATCAGTGTAGCAAGGCTCCCATTTCTCCATGGCCTGTCCTGCATTTCTGGTTTTGACACTTTTTTCAGCATGGCCCTTTGGACCGATGGGAAGCGAGACTTCTTTGTAGCGCTGATTTGCCTTTCCAGGTTGCTTGGTTGGCCAAAAAGGGCGTATGCGTTTTTTCCTGAATATATTCAGCAAAAAACGCATACGCCCTTTTTGGCCAAGGGCATCATTGTCACCGTTTTGCCGCTTTTCATGTGCTTTAAAGATGATTCGAATCTACCTCCTGAAATCTGTTTCCTGCAATTCTGCCTTGATTTCAAATCCTCTTCTTTGCCTTCCCTCAATATATTTGTGGACGAGAGTTATCATTTATAACTCTGCAGGTTTGTGAATTGCAGTGCCCTGAAGCTCCATTTTACAACTCGCTTTTTTGGGAGCTGGCCGCAAAAGCGCAGGATGGCTTCAGGCCCTGTTCTGGTTCCGGGGGGCAGGCTGAGCCTGTGGTTAATTCTTCTTCCTGATGGGAAAATAGAGTGACCTGTGCCTGTCCCAACACCAAGAGCTAGTCTCTCATTGGTTCCCCGTCTTCCCGTTCATCCTCAGGACAAATTGCAACCTGTACGGAACAGGAGGTTAAAGGTGCTGATGCTCCAAGTAGGGAGATTGCTAATAAAGTGGCTGGAATGGCGAACCCGAGCACAAGGAGATGAGAAATGAGGTGCGTTGTAGAAACCTTTCCCCATCACACGGTGTACCATCTTCTGGGTTTCTCATGCATGTTTTCGATGTAGGAAGATGCCCTTGAACCTGGAGATTTGGGACCCATGCGATGGGTACCACGCAGTATTACTTTAAAGGGTCTGCGTTTGCTCACCCAACCTCACCAAACCTCTCAGCCCCAAGAGTGTCCACCCTTATGTCTCATCCAGCTGTGGGTCTACATATGGTCAATCCAGGTTGCATCACAGCCCCTGAATGAATTGTGTAAGAATTTCTCTCTCTTTCACTGTCTTTGTTTCATGGGTTTTTAAAAGTAGTTTATTTTTATAATGGGGTTTAGCTGCTTTTCACTGCTGTGTTTATGCCGCTTTACACCCACTTGACACACTAACAGAGAGATATCAATACATAGGTTTTAAGATTATTACTAGTCAGATATATTCTTGTGCGGTGAATAGGGCGTGTTGAGTCCAGTTCTCTGAGCAAGGAGTAGGTCTTGTCTATTACATATTGGGTTTATGGAACGGTATCTGAGCTAATTTGAAACCCTTGTTTTATGTATCACCCCACCTCACCTTTCCCGTTTAGCAGCCATAGTGTGTTTTCTGCATGTGCGACTCTGTTCTGTTTTGTAATTCAGTTCAAGTGTAACGGTTTTTACGTTCCCTCTATAAGTGATACCTTATGAGAAGTGTCCTTTTCTGTGTGACTTATTTCACTTAGAATTGTCGTACCTAAATCCACTCATCATGCTGCTACTAGCCTTATGCCATTGATTTCATGGCTGAGTGATATTCCATTGTACATAAGGACCACAACTTCTTTATCCATTTTTCTCTTTCCTGGGATATTTAAGGTGGAATGAAGTGGAGGTCCTTGTCAACAGAGCAGCCCTAAACTTTGGGCTGCTTGTGTTTTGCTGATTTTTCATTTTCCCAATTTATACCCCGATGAGTGGAAGTGCCCTATGCTCTCTAAGCTGTGTTTTTTAGATATTTCAGGACTCACCGTACACTTCTCCAGAGTGCCTGTTGGCAATTTACATCCCGCCCATCAGTGTAGCAAGGCTCCCATTTCTCCATGGCCTGTCCTGCATTACTATTTTTGACACTTTTTTCAGCATGGCCCTTTTGACCGATGGGAAGCGAGACTTCTTTGTAGCGCTGATTTGCCTTTCCAGGTTGCTTGGTTGGCCAAAAAGGGCATATGCGTTTTTTCCTGAATATATTCAGCAAAAAAACGGATACGCCCTTTTTGGCCAAGAGCATCATTGTCAACGTTTTGCCGCTTTTCATGTGCTTTAAAGATGATTCGAATCTACCTCCTGAAATCTGTTTCCTACAATTCTGCCTTGATTTCAAATCCTCTTCTTTGCCTTCCCTCAATATATTTGTGGACGAGAGTTATCAATTATAACTCTGCAGGTTTGTGAATTGCAGTGCCCTGAAGCTCCATTTTACAACTCGCTTTTTTGGGAGCTGGCCGCAAAAGCGCAGGATGGCTTCAGGCCCTGTTCTGGTTCTGGGGGGCAGGCTGAGCCTGTGGTTAATTCTTCTTCCTGATGGGAAAATAGAGTGACCTGTGCCTGTCCCAACACCAAGAGCTAGTCTCTCATTGGTTCCCCGTCTTCCCGTTCATCCTCAGGACAAATTGCAACCTGTACGGAACAGGAGATTAAAGGTGCTGATGCTCCAAGTAGGGAGATTGCTAATAAAGTGGCTGGAATGGCGAACCCGAGCACAAGGAGATGAGAAATGAGGTGCGTTGTAGAAACCTTTCCCCATCACACGGTGTACCATCTTCTGGGTTTCTCATGCATGTTTTCGATGTAGGAAGATGCCCTTGAACCTGGAGATTTGGGACCCATGCAATGGGTACCACGCAGTATTACTTTAAAGGGTCTGCGTTTGCTCACCCAACCTCACAAAACCTCTCAGACCCAAGAGGGTCCACCCTTATGTCTCATCCAGCTGTGGGTCTACATATGGTCAATCCAGGTTGCATCACAGCCCCTGAATGAATTGTGTAAGAATTTCTCTCTCTTTCAATGTCTTTGTTTCATGGGTTTTTAAAAGTAATTTATTTTTATAATGGGGTTTAGCTGCTTTTCACTGCTGTGTTTATGCCGCTTTACACCCACTTGACACACTAGCAGAGAGATATCAATACATAGGTTTTAAGATTATTACTAGTCAGATATATTCTTGTGCGGTGAATAGGGCGTGTTGAGTCCAGTTCTCTGAGCAAGGAGTAGGTCTTGTCTACTACATATTGGGTTTATGGAACGGTATCTGAGCTAATTTGAAACCCTTGTTTTATGTATCACCCCACCTCACCTTTCCCGTTTAGCAGCCATAGTGTGTTTTCTGCATGTGCGACTGTTCTGTTTTGTAATTCAGTTCAAGTGTAACGGTTTTTACATTCCCTCTATAAGTGATACCTTATGAGAAGTGTCCTTTTCTGTGTGACTTATTTCACTTAGAATCGTCGTACCTAAATCCACTCATCATGCTGCTACTAGCCTTATGCCATTGATTTCATGGCTGAGTGATATTCCATTGTACATAAGGACCACAACTTCTTTATCCATTTTTCTCTTTCCTGGGATATTTAAGGTGGAATGAAGTGGAGGTCCTTGTCAACAGAGCAGCCCTAAACTTTGGGCTGCTTGTGTTTTGCTGATTTTTCATTTTCCCAATTTATACCCCGATGAGTGGAAGTGCCCTATGCTCTCTAAGCTGTGTTTTTTAGATATTTCAGGACTCACCGTACACTTCTCCAGAGTGCCTGTTGGCAATTTACATCCCGCCCATCAGTGTAGCAAGGCTCCCATTTCTCCATGGCCTGTCCTGCATTACTATTTTTGACACTTTTTTCAGCATGGCCCTTTTGACCGATGGGAAGCGAGACTTCTTTGTAGCGCTGATTTGCCTTTCCAGGTTGCTTGGTTGGCCAAAAAGGGCGTATGCGTTTTTTCCTGAATATATTCAGCAAAAAAACGGATACGCCCTTTTTGGCCAAGAGCATCATTGTCAACGTTTTGCCGCTTTTCATGTGCTTTAAAGATGATTCGAATCTACCTCCTGAAATCTGTTTCCTACAATTCTGCCTTGATTTCAAATCCTCTTCTTTGCCTTCCCTCAATATATTTGTGGACGAGAGTTATCAATTATAACTCTGCAGGTTTGTGAATTGCAGTGCCCTGAAGCTCCATTTTACAACTCGCTTTTTTGGGAGCTGGCCGCAAAAGCGCAGGATGGCTTCAGGCCCTGTTCTGGTTCTGGGGGGCAGGCTGAGCCTGTGGTTAATTCTTCTTCCTGATGGGAAAATAGAGTGACCTGTGCCTGTCCCAACACCAAGAGCTAGTCTCTCATTGGTTCCCCGTCTTCCCGTTCATCCTCAGGACAAATTGCAACCTGTACGGAACAGGAGGTTAAAGGTGCTGATGCTCCAAGTAGGGAGATTGCTAATAAAGTGGCTGGAATGGCGAACCCGAGCACAAGGAGATGAGAAATGAGGTGCGTTGTAGAAACCTTTCCCCATCACACGGTGTACCATCTTCTGGGTTTCTCATGCATGTTTTCGATGTAGGAAGATGCCCTTGAACCTGGAGATTTGGGACCCATGCAATGGGTACCACGCAGTATTACTTTAAAGGGTCTGCGTTTGCTCACCCAACCTCACAAAACCTCTCAGACCCAAGAGGGTCCACCCTTATGTCTCATCCAGCTGTGGGTCTACATATGGTCAATCCAGGTTGCATCACAGCCCCTGAATGAATTGTGTAAGAATTTCTCTCTCTTTCAATGTCTTTGTTTCATGGGTTTTTAAAAGTAATTTATTTTTATAATGGGGTTTAGCTGCTTTTCACTGCTGTGTTTATGCCGCTTTACACCCACTTGACACACTAGCAGAGAGATATCAATACATAGGTTTTAAGATTATTACTAGTCAGATATATTCTTGTGCGGTGAATAGGGCGTGTTGAGTCCAGTTCTCTGAGCAAGGAGTAGGTCTTGTCTACTACATATTGGGTTTATGGAACGGTATCTGAGCTAATTTGAAACCCTTGTTTTATGTATCACCCCACCTCACCTTTCCCGTTTAGCAGCCATAGTGTGTTTTCTGCATGTGCGACTGTTCTGTTTTGTAATTCAGTTCAAGTGTAACGGTTTTTACATTCCCTCTATAAGTGATACCTTATGAGAAGTGTCCTTTTCTGTGTGACTTATTTCACTTAGAATCGTCGTACCTAAATCCACTCATCATGCTGCTACTAGCCTTATGCCATTGATTTCATGGCTGAGTGATATTCCATTGTACATAAGGACCACAACTTCTTTATCCATTTTTCTCTTTCCTGGGATATTTAAGGTGGAATGAAGTGGAGGTCCTTGTCAACAGAGCAGCCCTAAACTTTGGGCTGCTTGTGTTTTGCTGATTTTTCATTTTCCCAATTTATACCCCGATGAGTGGAAGTGCCCTATGCTCTCTAAGCTGTGTTTTTTAGATATTTCAGGACTCACCGTACACTTCTCCAGAGTGCCTGTTGGCAATTTACATCCCGCCCATCAGTGTAGCAAGGCTCCCATTTCTCCATGGCCTGTCCTGCATTTCTGGTTTTGACACTTTTTTCAGCATGGCCCTTTTGACCGATGGGAAGCGAGACTTCTTTGTAGCGCTGATTTGCCTTTCCAGGTTGCTTGGTTGGCCAAAAAGGGCGTATGCGTTTTTCCTGAATATATTCAGGAAAAAACGCATACGGCCTTTTTGGCCAAGGGCATCATTGTCAACGTTTTGCCGCTTTTCATGTGCTTTAAAGATGATTCGAATCTACCTCCTGAAATCTGTTTCCTGCAATTCTGCCTTGATTTCAAATCCTCTTCTTTGCCTTCCCTCAATATATTTGTGGACGAGAGTTATCATTTATAACTCTGCAGGTTTTTGAATTGCAGTGCCCTGAAGCTCCATTTTACAACTCGCTTTTTTGGGAACTGGCCGCAAAACCGCAGGATGGCTTCAGGCCCTGTTCTGGTTCCGGGGGGCAGGCTGAGCCTGTGGTTAATTCTTCTTCCTGATGGGAAAATAGAGTGACCTCTGCCCGTCCCAACACCAAGAGCTAGTCTCTCATTGGTTCCCCGTCTTCCCGTTCATCCTCAGGACAAATTGCAACCTGTACGGAACAGGAGGTTAAAGGTGCTGATGCTCCAATTAGGGAGATTGCTAGTAAAGTGGCTGGAATGGCGAACCCGAGCACAAGGAGATGATAAATGAGGTGCGTTTTAGAAACCTTTCCCCATCACACGGTGTACCATCTTCTGGGTTTCTCATGCATGTTTTCGATGTAGGAAGATGCCCTTGAACCTGGAGATTTGGGACCCATGCGATGGGTACCACGCAGTATTACTTTAAAGGGTCTGCGTTTGCTCACCCAACCTCACCAAACCTCTCAGCCCCAAGAGTGTCCACCCTTATGTCTCATCCAGCTGTGGGTCTACATATGGTCAATCCAGGTTGCATCACAGCCCCTGAATGAATTGTGTAAGAATTTCTCTCTCTTTCACTGTCTTTGTTTCATGGGTTTTTAAAAGTAGTTTATTTTTATAATGGGGTTAGCTGCTTTTCACTGCTGTGTTTATGCCGCTTTACACCCACTTGACTCACTTACAGAGACATATCAATACATAGGTTTTAAGATTATTACTAGTAAGATATATTCTTGTGCGGTGAATAGGGCGTGTTGAGTCCAGTTCTCTGAGCAAGGAGTAGGTCTTGTCTATTACATATTGGGTTTATGGAACGGTATCTGAGCTAATTTGAAACCCTTGTTTTTTGTATCACCCCACCTCACCTTTCCCGTTTAGCAGCCATAGTGTGTTTTCTGCATGTGCGACTCTGTTCTGTTTTGTAATTCAGTTCAAGTGTAACGGTTTTTACGTTCCCTCTATAAGTGATACCTTATGAGAAGTGTCCTTTTCTGTGTGACTTATTTCACTTAGAATCGTCGTACCTAAATCCACTCATCATGCTGCTACTAGCCTTATGCCATTGATTTCATGGCTGAGTGATATTCCATTGTACATAAGGACCACAACTTCTTTATCCATTTTTCTCTTTCCTGGGATATTTAAGGTGGAATGAAGTGGAGGTCCTTGTCAACAGAGCAGCCCTAAACTTTGGGCTGCTTGTGTTTTGCTGATTTTTCATTTTCCCAATTTATACCCCAATGAGTGGAAGTGCCCTATGCTCTCTAAGCTGTGTTTTTTAGATATTTCAGGACTCACCGTACACTTCTCCAGAGTGCCTGTTGGCAATTTACATCCCGCCCATCAGTGTAGCAAGGCTCCCATTTCTCCATGGCCTGTCCTGCATTTCTGGTTTTGACACTTTTTTCAGCATGGCCCTTTGGACCGATGGGAAGCGAGACTTCTTTGTAGCGCTGATTTGCCTGTCCAGGTTGCTTGGTTGGCCAAAAAGGGCGTATGCGTTTTTTCCTGAATATATTCAGCAAAAAACGCATACGCCCTTTTTGGCCAAGGGCATCATTGTCACCGTTTTGCCGCTTTTCATGTGCTTTAAAGATGATTCGAATCTACCTCCTGAAATCTGTTTCCTGCAATTCTGCCTTGATTTCAAATCCTCTTCTTTGCCTTCCCTCAATATATTTGTGGACGAGAGTTATCATTTATAACTCTGCAGGTTTGTGAATTGCAGTGCCCTGAAGCTCCATTTTACAACTCGCTTTTTTGGGAGCTGGCCACAAAAGCGCAGGATGGCTTCAGGCCCTGTTCTGGTTCTGGGGGGCAGGCTGAGCCTGTGGTTAATTCTTCTTCCTGATGGGAAAATAGAGTGACCTGTGCCTGTCCCAACACCAAGAGCTAGTCTCTCATTGGTTCCCCGTCTTCCCGTTCATCCTCAGGACAAATTGCAACCTGTACGGAACAGGAGGTTAAAGGTGCTGATGCTCCAAGTAGGGAGATTGCTAATAAAGTGGCTGGAATGGCGAACCCGAGCACAAGGAGATGAGAAATGAGGTGCGTTGTAGAAACCTTTCCCCATCACACGGTGTACCATCTTCTGGGTTTCTCATGCATGTTTTCGATGTAGGAAGATGCCCTTGAACCTGGAGATTTGGGACCCATGCAATGGGTACCACGCAGTATTACTTTAAAGGGTCTGCGTTTGCTCACCCAACCTCACAAAACCTCTCAGACCCAAGAGGGTCCACCCTTATGTCTCATCCAGCTGTGGGTCTACATATGGTCAATCCAGGTTGCATCACAGCCCCTGAATGAATTGTGTAAGAATTTCTCTCTCTTTCAATGTCTTTGTTTCATGGGTTTTTAAAAGTAATTTATTTTTATAATGGGGTTTAGCTGCTTTTCACTGCTGTGTTTATGCCGCTTTACACCCACTTGACACACTAGCAGAGAGATATCAATACATAGGTTTTAAGATTATTACTAGTCAGATATATTCTTGTGCGGTGAATAGGGCGTGTTGAGTCCAGTTCTCTGAGCAAGGAGTAGGTCTTGTCTACTACATATTGGGTTTATGGAACGGTATCTGAGCTAATTTGAAACCCTTGTTTTATGTATCACCCCACCTCACCTTTCCCGTTTAGCAGCCATAGTGTGTTTTCTGCATGTGCGACTGTTCTGTTTTGTAATTCAGTTCAAGTGTAACGGTTTTTACATTCCCTCTATAAGTGATACCTTATGAGAAGTGTCCTTTTCTGTGTGACTTATTTCACTTAGAATCGTCGTACCTAAATCCACTCATCATGCTGCTACTAGCCTTATGCCATTGATTTCATGGCTGAGTGATATTCCATTGTACATAAGGACCACAACTTCTTTATCCATTTTTCTCTTTCCTGGGATATTTAAGGTGGAATGAAGTGGAGGTCCTTGTCAACAGAGCAGCCCTAAACTTTGGGCTGCTTGTGTTTTGCTGATTTTTCATTTTCCCAATTTATACCCCGATGAGTGGAAGTGCCCTATGCTCTCTAAGCTGTGTTTTTTAGATATTTCAGGACTCACCGTACACTTCTCCAGAGTGCCTGTTGGCAATTTACATCCCGCCCATCAGTGTAGCAAGGCTCCCATTTCTCCATGGCCTGTCCTGCATTTCTGGTTTTGACACTTTTTTCAGCATGGCCCTTTTGACCGATGGGAAGCGAGACTTCTTTGTAGCGCTGATTTGCCTTTCCAGGTTGCTTGGTTGGCCAAAAAGGGCGTATGCGTTTTTCCTGAATATATTCAGGAAAAAACGCATACGGCCTTTTTGGCCAAGGGCATCATTGTCAACGTTTTGCCGCTTTTCATGTGCTTTAAAGATGATTCGAATCTACCTCCTGAAATCTGTTTCCTGCAATTCTGCCTTGATTTCAAATCCTCTTCTTTGCCTTCCCTCAATATATTTGTGGACGAGAGTTATCATTTATAACTCTGCAGGTTTTTGAATTGCAGTGCCCTGAAGCTCCATTTTACAACTCGCTTTTTTGGGAACTGGCCGCAAAACCGCAGGATGGCTTCAGGCCCTGTTCTGGTTCCGGGGGGCAGGCTGAGCCTGTGGTTAATTCTTCTTCCTGATGGGAAAATAGAGTGACCTCTGCCCGTCCCAACACCAAGAGCTAGTCTCTCATTGGTTCCCCGTCTTCCCGTTCATCCTCAGGACAAATTGCAACCTGTACGGAACAGGAGGTTAAAGGTGCTGATGCTCCAATTAGGGAGATTGCTAGTAAAGTGGCTGGAATGGCGAACCCGAGCACAAGGAGATGATAAATGAGGTGCGTTTTAGAAACCTTTCCCCATCACACGGTGTACCATCTTCTGGGTTTCTCATGCATGTTTTCGATGTAGGAAGATGCCCTTGAACCTGGAGATTTGGGACCCATGCGATGGGTACCACGCAGTATTACTTTAAAGGGTCTGCGTTTGCTCACCCAACCTCACCAAACCTCTCAGCCCCAAGAGTGTCCACCCTTATGTCTCATCCAGCTGTGGGTCTACATATGGTCAATCCAGGTTGCATCACAGCCCCTGAATGAATTGTGTAAGAATTTCTCTCTCTTTCACTGTCTTTGTTTCATGGGTTTTTAAAAGTAGTTTATTTTTATAATGGGGTTAGCTGCTTTTCACTGCTGTGTTTATGCCGCTTTACACCCACTTGACTCACTTACAGAGACATATCAATACATAGGTTTTAAGATTATTACTAGTAAGATATATTCTTGTGCGGTGAATAGGGCGTGTTGAGTCCAGTTCTCTGAGCAAGGAGTAGGTCTTGTCTATTACATATTGGGTTTATGGAACGGTATCTGAGCTAATTTGAAACCCTTGTTTTTTGTATCACCCCACCTCACCTTTCCCGTTTAGCAGCCATAGTGTGTTTTCTGCATGTGCGACTCTGTTCTGTTTTGTAATTCAGTTCAAGTGTAACGGTTTTTACGTTCCCTCTATAAGTGATACCTTATGAGAAGTGTCCTTTTCTGTGTGACTTATTTCACTTAGAATCGTCGTACCTAAATCCACTCATCATGCTGCTACTAGCCTTATGCCATTGATTTCATGGCTGAGTGATATTCCATTGTACATAAGGACCACAACTTCTTTATCCATTTTTCTCTTTCCTGGGATATTTAAGGTGGAATGAAGTGGAGGTCCTTGTCAACAGAGCAGCCCTAAACTTTGGGCTGCTTGTGTTTTGCTGATTTTTCATTTTCCCAATTTATACCCCAATGAGTGGAAGTGCCCTATGCTCTCTAAGCTGTGTTTTTTAGATATTTCAGGACTCACCGTACACTTCTCCAGAGTGCCTGTTGGCAATTTACATCCCGCCCATCAGTGTAGCAAGGCTCCCATTTCTCCATGGCCTGTCCTGCATTTCTGGTTTTGACACTTTTTTCAGCATGGCCCTTTGGACCGATGGGAAGCGAGACTTCTTTGTAGCGCTGATTTGCCTGTCCAGGTTGCTTGGTTGGCCAAAAAGGGCGTATGCGTTTTTTCCTGAATATATTCAGCAAAAAACGCATACGCCCTTTTTGGCCAAGGGCATCATTGTCACCGTTTTGCCGCTTTTCATGTGCTTTAAAGATGATTCGAATCTACCTCCTGAAATCTGTTTCCTGCAATTCTGCCTTGATTTCAAATCCTCTTCTTTGCCTTCCCTCAATATATTTGTGGACGAGAGTTATCATTTATAACTCTGCAGGTTTGTGAATTGCAGTGCCCTGAAGCTCCATTTTACAACTCGCTTTTTTGGGAGCTGGCCACAAAAGCGCAGGATGGCTTCAGGCCCTGTTCTGGTTCCGGGGGGCAGGCTGAGCCTGTGGTTAATTCTTCTTCCTGATGGGAAAATAGAGTGACCTGTGCCTGTCCCAACACCAAGAGCTAGTCTCTCATTGGTTCCCCGTCTTCCCGTTCATCCTCAGGACAAATTGCAACCTGTACGGAACAGGAGGTTAAAGGTGCTGATGCTCCAAGTAGGGAGATTGCTAATAAAGTGGCTGGAATGGCGAACCCGAGCACAAGGAGATGAGAAATGAGGTGCGTTGTAGAAACCTTTCCCCATCACACGGTGTACCATCTTCTGGGTTTCTCATGCATGTTTTCGATGTAGGAAGATGCCCTTGAACCTGGAGATTTGGGACCCATGCGATGGGTACCACGCAGTATTACTTTAAAGGGTCTGCGTTTGCTCACCCAACCTCACCAAACCTCTCAGCCCCAAGAGTGTCCACCCTTATGTCTCATCCAGCTGTGGGTCTACATATGGTCAATCCAGGTTGCATCACAGCCCCTGAATGAATTCTGTAAGAATTTCTCTCTCTTTCACTGTCTTTGTTTCATGGGTTTTTAAAAGTAGTTTATTTTTATAATGGGGTTTAGCTGCTTTTCACTGCTGTGTTTATGCCGCTTTACACCCACTTGACACACTAACAGAGAGATATCAATACATAGGTTTTAAGATTATTACTAGTCAGATATATTCTTGTGCGGTGAATAGGGCGTGTTGAGTCCAGTTCTCTGAGCAAGGAGTAGGTCTTGTCTATTACATATTGGGTTTATGGAACGGTATCTGAGCTAATTTGAAACCCTTGTTTTATGTATCACCCCACCTCACCTTTCCCGTTTAGCAGCCATAGTGTGTTTTCTGCATGTGCGACTCTGTTCTGTTTTGTAATTCAGTTCAAGTGTAACGGTTTTTACGTTCCCTCTATAAGTGATACCTTATGAGAAGTGTCCTTTTCTGTGTGACTTATTTCACTTAGAATCGTCGTACCTAAATCCACTCATCATGCTGCTACTAGCCTTATGCCATTGATTTCATGGCTGAGTGATATTCCATTGTACATAAGGACCACAACTTCTTTATCCATTTTTCTCTTTCCTGGGATATTTAAGGTGGAATGAAGTGGAGGTCCTTGTCAACAGAGCAGCCCTAAACTTTGGGCTGCTTGTGTTTTGCTGATTTTTCATTTTCCCAATTTATACCCCAATGAGTGGAAGTGCCCTATGCTCTCTAAGCTGTGTTTTTTAGATATTTCAGGACTCACCGTACACTTCTCCAGAGTGCCTGTTGGCAATTTACATCCCGCCCATCAGTGTAGCAAGGCTCCCATTTCTCCATGGCCTGTCCTGCATTTCTGGTTTTGACACTTTTTTCAGCATGGCCCTTTGGACCGATGGGAAGCGAGACTTCTTTGTAGCGCTGATTTGCCTGTCCAGGTTGCTTGGTTGGCCAAAAAGGGCGTATGCGTTTTTTCCTGAATATATTCAGCAAAAAACGCATACGCCCTTTTTGGCCAAGGGCATCATTGTCACCGTTTTGCCGCTTTTCATGTGCTTTAAAGATGATTCGAATCTACCTCCTGAAATCTGTTTCCTGCAATTCTGCCTTGATTTCAAATCCTCTTCTTTGCCTTCCCTCAATATATTTGTGGACGAGAGTTATCATTTATAACTCTGCAGGTTTGTGAATTGCAGTGCCCTGAAGCTCCATTTTACAACTCGCTTTTTTGGGAGCTGGCCACAAAAGCGCAGGATGGCTTCAGGCCCTGTTCTGGTTCCGGGGGGCAGGCTGAGCCTGTGGTTAATTCTTCTTCCTGATGGGAAAATAGAGTGACCTGTGCCTGTCCCAACACCAAGAGCTAGTCTCTCATTGGTTCCCCGTCTTCCCGTTCATCCTCAGGACAAATTGCAACCTGTACGGAACAGGAGGTTAAAGGTGCTGATGCTCCAAGTAGGGAGATTGCTAATAAAGTGGCTGGAATGGCGAACCCGAGCACAAGGAGATGAGAAATGAGGTGCGTTGTAGAAACCTTTCCCCATCACACGGTGTACCATCTTCTGGGTTTCTCATGCATGTTTTCGATGTAGGAAGATGCCCTTGAACCTGGAGATTTGGGACCCATGCGATGGGTACCACGCAGTATTACTTTAAAGGGTCTGCGTTTGCTCACCCAACCTCACCAAACCTCTCAGCCCCAAGAGTGTCCACCCTTATGTCTCATCCAGCTGTGGGTCTACATATGGTCAATCCAGGTTGCATCACAGCCCCTGAATGAATTCTGTAAGAATTTCTCTCTCTTTCACTGTCTTTGTTTCATGGGTTTTTAAAAGTAGTTTATTTTTATAATGGGGTTTAGCTGCTTTTCACTGCTGTGTTTATGCCGCTTTACACCCACTTGACACACTAACAGAGAGATATCAATACATAGGTTTTAAGATTATTACTAGTCAGATATATTCTTGTGCGGTGAATAGGGCGTGTTGAGTCCAGTTCTCTGAGCAAGGAGTAGGTCTTGTCTATTACATATTGGGTTTATGGAACGGTATCTGAGCTAATTTGAAACCCTTGTTTTATGTATCACCCCACCTCACCTTTCCCGTTTAGCAGCCATAGTGTGTTTTCTGCATGTGCGACTCTGTTCTGTTTTGTAATTCAGTTCAAGTGTAACGGTTTTTACGTTCCCTCTATAAGTGATACCTTATGAGAAGTGTCCTTTTCTGTGTGACTTATTTCACTTAGAATCGTCGTACCTAAATCCACTCATCATGCTGCTACTAGCCTTATGCCATTGATTTCATGGCTGAGTGATATTCCATTGTACATAAGGACCACAACTTCTTTATCCATTTTTCTCTTTCCTGGGATATTTAAGGTGGAATGAAGTGGAGGTCCTTGTCAACAGAGCAGCCCTAAACTTTGGGCTGCTTGTGTTTTGCTGATTTTTCATTTTCCCAATTTATACCCCAATGAGTGGAAGTGCCCTATGCTCTCTAAGCTGTGTTTTTTAGATATTTCAGGACTCACCGTACACTTCTCCAGAGTGCCTGTTGGCAATTTACATCCCGCCCATCAGTGTAGCAAGGCTCCCATTTCTCCATGGCCTGTCCTGCATTTCTGGTTTTGACACTTTTTTCAGCATGGCCCTTTGGACCGATGGGAAGCGAGACTTCTTTGTAGCGCTGATTTGCCTGTCCAGGTTGCTTGGTTGGCCAAAAAGGGCGTATGCGTTTTTTCCTGAATATATTCAGCAAAAAACGCATACGCCCTTTTTGGCCAAGGGCATCATTGTCACCGTTTTGCCGCTTTTCATGTGCTTTAAAGATGATTCGAATCTACCTCCTGAAATCTGTTTCCTGCAATTCTGCCTTGATTTCAAATCCTCTTCTTTGCCTTCCCTCAATATATTTGTGGACGAGAGTTATCATTTATAACTCTGCAGGTTTGTGAATTGCAGTGCCCTGAAGCTCCATTTTACAACTCGCTTTTTTGGGAGCTGGCCACAAAAGCGCAGGATGGCTTCAGGCCCTGTTCTGGTTCTGGGGGGCAGGCTGAGCCTGTGGTTAATTCTTCTTCCTGATGGGAAAATAGAGTGACCTGTGCCTGTCCCAACACCAAGAGCTAGTCTCTCATTGGTTCCCCGTCTTCCCGTTCATCCTCAGGACAAATTGCAACCTGTACGGAACAGGAGGTTAAAGGTGCTGATGCTCCAAGTAGGGAGATTGCTAATAAAGTGGCTGGAATGGCGAACCCGAGCACAAGGAGATGAGAAATGAGGTGCGTTGTAGAAACCTTTCCCCATCACACGGTGTACCATCTTCTGGGTTTCTCATGCATGTTTTCGATGTAGGAAGATGCCCTTGAACCTGGAGATTTGGGACCCATGCAATGGGTACCACGCAGTATTACTTTAAAGGGTCTGCGTTTGCTCACCCAACCTCACAAAACCTCTCAGACCCAAGAGGGTCCACCCTTATGTCTCATCCAGCTGTGGGTCTACATATGGTCAATCCAGGTTGCATCACAGCCCCTGAATGAATTGTGTAAGAATTTCTCTCTCTTTCAATGTCTTTGTTTCATGGGTTTTTAAAAGTAATTTATTTTTATAATGGGGTTTAGCTGCTTTTCACTGCTGTGTTTATGCCGCTTTACACCCACTTGACACACTAGCAGAGAGATATCAATACATAGGTTTTAAGATTATTACTAGTCAGATATATTCTTGTGCGGTGAATAGGGCGTGTTGAGTCCAGTTCTCTGAGCAAGGAGTAGGTCTTGTCTACTACATATTGGGTTTATGGAACGGTATCTGAGCTAATTTGAAACCCTTGTTTTATGTATCACCCCACCTCACCTTTCCCGTTTAGCAGCCATAGTGTGTTTTCTGCATGTGCGACTGTTCTGTTTTGTAATTCAGTTCAAGTGTAACGGTTTTTACATTCCCTCTATAAGTGATACCTTATGAGAAGTGTCCTTTTCTGTGTGACTTATTTCACTTAGAATCGTCGTACCTAAATCCACTCATCATGCTGCTACTAGCCTTATGCCATTGATTTCATGGCTGAGTGATATTCCATTGTACATAAGGACCACAACTTCTTTATCCATTTTTCTCTTTCCTGGGATATTTAAGGTGGAATGAAGTGGAGGTCCTTGTCAACAGAGCAGCCCTAAACTTTGGGCTGCTTGTGTTTTGCTGATTTTTCATTTTCCCAATTTATACCCCGATGAGTGGAAGTGCCCTATGCTCTCTAAGCTGTGTTTTTTAGATATTTCAGGACTCACCGTACACTTCTCCAGAGTGCCTGTTGGCAATTTACATCCCGCCCATCAGTGTAGCAAGGCTCCCATTTCTCCATGGCCTGTCCTGCATTTCTGGTTTTGACACTTTTTTCAGCATGGCCCTTTTGACCGATGGGAAGCGAGACTTCTTTGTAGCGCTGATTTGCCTTTCCAGGTTGCTTGGTTGGCCAAAAAGGGCGTATGCGTTTTTCCTGAATATATTCAGGAAAAAACGCATACGGCCTTTTTGGCCAAGGGCATCATTGTCAACGTTTTGCCGCTTTTCATGTGCTTTAAAGATGATTCGAATCTACCTCCTGAAATCTGTTTCCTGCAATTCTGCCTTGATTTCAAATCCTCTTCTTTGCCTTCCCTCAATATATTTGTGGACGAGAGTTATCATTTATAACTCTGCAGGTTTTTGAATTGCAGTGCCCTGAAGCTCCATTTTACAACTCGCTTTTTTGGGAACTGGCCGCAAAACCGCAGGATGGCTTCAGGCCCTGTTCTGGTTCCGGGGGGCAGGCTGAGCCTGTGGTTAATTCTTCTTCCTGATGGGAAAATAGAGTGACCTCTGCCCGTCCCAACACCAAGAGCTAGTCTCTCATTGGTTCCCCGTCTTCCCGTTCATCCTCAGGACAAATTGCAACCTGTACGGAACAGGAGGTTAAAGGTGCTGATGCTCCAATTAGGGAGATTGCTAGTAAAGTGGCTGGAATGGCGAACCCGAGCACAAGGAGATGATAAATGAGGTGCGTTTTAGAAACCTTTCCCCATCACACGGTGTACCATCTTCTGGGTTTCTCATGCATGTTTTCGATGTAGGAAGATGCCCTTGAACCTGGAGATTTGGGACCCATGCGATGGGTACCACGCAGTATTACTTTAAAGGGTCTGCGTTTGCTCACCCAACCTCACCAAACCTCTCAGCCCCAAGAGTGTCCACCCTTATGTCTCATCCAGCTGTGGGTCTACATATGGTCAATCCAGGTTGCATCACAGCCCCTGAATGAATTGTGTAAGAATTTCTCTCTCTTTCACTGTCTTTGTTTCATGGGTTTTTAAAAGTAGTTTATTTTTATAATGGGGTTAGCTGCTTTTCACTGCTGTGTTTATGCCGCTTTACACCCACTTGACTCACTTACAGAGACATATCAATACATAGGTTTTAAGATTATTACTAGTCAGATATATTCTTGTGCGGTGAATAGGGCGTGTTGAGTCCAGTTCTCTGAGCAAGGAGTAGGTCTTGTCTATTACATATTGGGTTTATGGAACGGTATCTGAGCTAATTTGAAACCCTTGTTTTTTGTATCACCCCACCTCACCTTTCCCGTTTAGCAGCCATAGTGTGTTTTCTGCATGTGCGACTCTGTTCTGTTTTGTAATTCAGTTCAAGTGTAACGGTTTTTACGTTCCCTCTATAAGTGATACCTTATGAGAAGTGTCCTTTTCTGTGTGACTTATTTCACTTAGAATCGTCGTACCTAAATCCACTCATCATGCTGCTACTAGCCTTATGCCATTGATTTCATGGCTGAGTGATATTCCATTGTACATAAGGACCACAACTTCTTTATCCATTTTTCTCTTTCCTGGGATATTTAAGGTGGAATGAAGTGGAGGTCCTTGTCAACAGAGCAGCCCTAAACTTTGGGCTGCTTGTGTTTTGCTGATTTTTCATTTTCCCAATTTATACCCCAATGAGTGGAAGTGCCCTATGCTCTCTCAGCTGTGTTTTTTAGATATTTCAGGACTCACCGTACACTTCTCCAGAGTGCCTGTTGGCAATTTACATCCCGCCCATCAGTGTAGCAAGGCTCCCATTTCTCCATGGCCTGTCCTGCATTTCTGGTTTTGACACTTTTTTCAGCATGGCCCTTTGGACCGATGGGAAGCGAGACTTCTTTGTAGCGCTGATTTGCCTGTCCAGGTTGCTTGGTTGGCCAAAAAGGGCGTATGCGTTTTTTCCTGAATATATTCAGCAAAAAACGCATACGCCCTTTTTGGCCAAGGGCATCATTGTCACCGTTTTGCCGCTTTTCATGTGCTTTAAAGATGATTCGAATCTACCTCCTGAAATCTGTTTCCTGCAATTCTGCCTTGATTTCAAATCCTCTTCTTTGCCTTCCCTCAATATATTTGTGGACGAGAGTTATCATTTATAACTCTGCAGGTTTGTGAATTGCAGTGCCCTGAAGCTCCATTTTACAACTCGCTTTTTTGGGAGCTGGCCACAAAAGCGCAGGATGGCTTCAGGCCCTGTTCTGGTTCTGGGGGGCAGGCTGAGCCTGTGGTTAATTCTTCTTCCTGATGGGAAAATAGAGTGACCTGTGCCTGTCCCAACACCAAGAGCTAGTCTCTCATTGGTTCCCCGTCTTCCCGTTCATCCTCAGGACAAATTGCAACCTGTACGGAACAGGAGGTTAAAGGTGCTGATGCTCCAAGTAGGGAGATTGCTAATAAAGTGGCTGGAATGGCGAACCCGAGCACAAGGAGATGAGAAATGAGGTGCGTTGTAGAAACCTTTCCCCATCACACGGTGTACCATCTTCTGGGTTTCTCATGCATGTTTTCGATGTAGGAAGATGCCCTTGAACCTGGAGATTTGGGACCCATGCAATGGGTACCACGCAGTATTACTTTAAAGGGTCTGCGTTTGCT
This sequence comes from Balaenoptera physalus, assembly GCF_965194825.1. Lineage (NCBI taxonomy): Eukaryota > Metazoa > Chordata > Mammalia > Artiodactyla > Balaenopteridae > Balaenoptera > Balaenoptera physalus. Next base: position 871,221 of record NW_028126544.1, on the reverse strand, counting down.
CACCCAACCTCACAAAACCTCTCAGACCCAAGAGGGTCCACCCTTATGTCTCATCCAGCTGTGGGTCTACATATGGTCAATCCAGGTTGCATCACAGCCCCTGAATGAATTGTGTAAGAATTTCTCTCTCTTTCAATGTCTTTGTTTCATGGGTTTTTAAAAGTAATTTATTTTTATAATGGGGTTTAGCTGCTTTTCACTGCTGTGTTTATGCCGCTTTACACCCACTTGACACACTAGCAGAGAGATATCAATACATAGGTTTTAAGATTATTACTAGTCAGATATATTCTTGTGCGGTGAATAGGGCGTGTTGAGTCCAGTTCTCTGAGCAAGGAGTAGGTCTTGTCTACTACATATTGGGTTTATGGAACGGTATCTGAGCTAATTTGAAACCCTTGTTTTATGTATCACCCCACCTCACCTTTCCCGTTTAGCAGCCATAGTGTGTTTTCTGCATGTGCGACTGTTCTGTTTTGTAATTCAGTTCAAGTGTAACGGTTTTTACATTCCCTCTATAAGTGATACCTTATGAGAAGTGTCCTTTTCTGTGTGACTTATTTCACTTAGAATCGTCGTACCTAAATCCACTCATCATGCTGCTACTAGCCTTATGCCATTGATTTCATGGCTGAGTGATATTCCATTGTACATAAGGACCACAACTTCTTTATCCATTTTTCTCTTTCCTGGGATATTTAAGGTGGAATGAAGTGGAGGTCCTTGTCAACAGAGCAGCCCTAAACTTTGGGCTGCTTGTGTTTTGCTGATTTTTCATTTTCCCAATTTATACCCCGATGAGTGGAAGTGCCCTATGCTCTCTAAGCTGTGTTTTTTAGATATTTCAGGACTCACCGTACACTTCTCCAGAGTGCCTGTTGGCAATTTACATCCCGCCCATCAGTGTAGCAAGGCTCCCATTTCTCCATGGCCTGTCCTGCATTTCTGGTTTTGACACTTTTTTCAGCATGGCCCATTTGACCGATGGGAAGCGAGACTTCTTTGTAGCGCTGATTTGCCTTTCCAGGTTGCTTGGTTGGCCAAAAAGGGCGTATGCGTTTTTCCTGAATATATTCAGGAAAAAACGCATACGGCCTTTTTGGCCAAGGGCATCATTGTCAACGTTTTGCCGCTTTTCATGTGCTTTAAAGATGATTCGAATCTACCTCCTGAAATCTGTTTCCTGCAATTCTGCCTTGATTTCAAATCCTCTTCTTTGCCTTCCCTCAATATATTTGTGGACGAGAGTTATCATTTATAACTCTGCAGGTTTTTGAATTGCAGTGCCCTGAAGCTCCATTTTACAACTCGCTTTTTTGGGAACTGGCCGCAAAACCGCAGGATGGCTTCAGGCCCTGTTCTGGTTCCGGGGGGCAGGCTGAGCCTGTGGTTAATTCTTCTTCCTGATGGGAAAATAGAGTGACCTCTGCCCGTCCCAACACCAAGAGCTAGTCTCTCATTGGTTCCCCGTCTTCCCGTTCATCCTCAGGACAAATTGCAACCTGTACGGAACAGGAGGTTAAAGGTGCTGATGCTCCAATTAGGGAGATTGCTAGTAAAGTGGCTGGAATGGCGAACCCGAGCACAAGGAGATGATAAATGAGGTGCGTTTTAGAAACCTTTCCCCATCACACGGTGTACCATCTTCTGGGTTTCTCATGCATGTTTTCGATGTAGGAAGATGCCCTTGAACCTGGAGATTTGGGACCCATGCGATGGGTACCACGCAGTATTACTTTAAAGGGTCTGCGTTTGCTCACCCAACCTCACCAAACCTCTCAGCCCCAAGAGTGTCCACCCTTATGTCTCATCCAGCTGTGGGTCTACATATGGTCAATCCAGGTTGCATCACAGCCCCTGAATGAATTGTGTAAGAATTTCTCTCTCTTTCACTGTCTTTGTTTCATGGGTTTTTAAAAGTAGTTTATTTTTATAATGGGGTTAGCTGCTTTTCACTGCTGTGTTTATGCCGCTTTACACCCACTTGACTCACTTACAGAGACATATCAATACATAGGTTTTAAGATTATTACTAGTAAGATATATTCTTGTGCGGTGAATAGGGCGTGTTGAGTCCAGTTCTCTGAGCAAGGAGTAGGTCTTGTCTATTACATATTGGGTTTATGGAACGGTATCTGAGCTAATTTGAAACCCTTGTTTTTTGTATCACCCCACCTCACCTTTCCCGTTTAGCAGCCATAGTGTGTTTTCTGCATGTGCGACTCTGTTCTGTTTTGTAATTCAGTTCAAGTGTAACGGTTTTTACGTTCCCTCTATAAGTGATACCTTATGAGAAGTGTCCTTTTCTGTGTGACTTATTTCACTTAGAATCGTCGTACCTAAATCCACTCATCATGCTGCTACTAGCCTTATGCCATTGATTTCATGGCTGAGTGATATTCCATTGTACATAAGGACCACAACTTCTTTATCCATTTTTCTCTTTCCTGGGATATTTAAGGTGGAATGAAGTGGAGGTCCTTGTCAACAGAGCAGCCCTAAACTTTGGGCTGCTTGTGTTTTGCTGATTTTTCATTTTCCCAATTTATACCCCAATGAGTGGAAGTGCCCTATGCTCTCTAAGCTGTGTTTTTTAGATATTTCAGGACTCACCGTACACTTCTCCAGAGTGCCTGTTGGCAATTTACATCCCGCCCATCAGTGTAGCAAGGCTCCCATTTCTCCATGGCCTGTCCTGCATTTCTGGTTTTGACACTTTTTTCAGCATGGCCCTTTGGACCGATGGGAAGCGAGACTTCTTTGTAGCGCTGATTTGCCTGTCCAGGTTGCTTGGTTGGCCAAAAAGGGCGTATGCGTTTTTTCCTGAATATATTCAGCAAAAAACGCATACGCCCTTTTTGGCCAAGGGCATCATTGTCACCGTTTTGCCGCTTTTCATGTGCTTTAAAGATGATTCGAATCTACCTCCTGAAATCTGTTTCCTGCAATTCTGCCTTGATTTCAAATCCTCTTCTTTGCCTTCCCTCAATATATTTGTGGACGAGAGTTATCATTTATAACTCTGCAGGTTTGTGAATTGCAGTGCCCTGAAGCTCCATTTTACAACTCGCTTTTTTGGGAGCTGGCCACAAAAGCGCAGGATGGCTTCAGGCCCTGTTCTGGTTCCGGGGGGCAGGCTGAGCCTGTGGTTAATTCTTCTTCCTGATGGGAAAATAGAGTGACCTGTGCCTGTCCCAACACCAAGAGCTAGTCTCTCATTGGTTCCCCGTCTTCCCGTTCATCCTCAGGACAAATTGCAACCTGTACGGAACAGGAGGTTAAAGGTGCTGATGCTCCAAGTAGGGAGATTGCTAATAAAGTGGCTGGAATGGCGAACCCGAGCACAAGGAGATGAGAAATGAGGTGCGTTGTAGAAACCTTTCCCCATCACACGGTGTACCATCTTCTGGGTTTCTCATGCATGTTTTCGATGTAGGAAGATGCCCTTGAACCTGGAGATTTGGGACCCATGCGATGGGTACCACGCAGTATTACTTTAAAGGGTCTGCGTTTGCTCACCCAACCTCACCAAACCTCTCAGCCCCAAGAGTGTCCACCCTTATGTCTCATCCAGCTGTGGGTCTACATATGGTCAATCCAGGTTGCATCACAGCCCCTGAATGAATTCTGTAAGAATTTCTCTCTCTTTCACTGTCTTTGTTTCATGGGTTTTTAAAAGTAGTTTATTTTTATAATGGGGTTTAGCTGCTTTTCACTGCTGTGTTTATGCCGCTTTACACCCACTTGACACACTAACAGAGAGATATCAATACATAGGTTTTAAGATTATTACTAGTCAGATATATTCTTGTGCGGTGAATAGGGCGTGTTGAGTCCAGTTCTCTGAGCAAGGAGTAGGTCTTGTCTATTACATATTGGGTTTATGGAACGGTATCTGAGCTAATTTGAAACCCTTGTTTTATGTATCACCCCACCTCACCTTTCCCGTTTAGCAGCCATAGTGTGTTTTCTGCATGTGCGACTCTGTTCTGTTTTGTAATTCAGTTCAAGTGTAACGGTTTTTACGTTCCCTCTATAAGTGATACCTTATGAGAAGTGTCCTTTTCTGTGTGACTTATTTCACTTAGAATCGTCGTACCTAAATCCACTCATCATGCTGCTACTAGCCTTATGCCATTGATTTCATGGCTGAGTGATATTCCATTGTACATAAGGACCACAACTTCTTTATCCATTTTTCTCTTTCCTGGGATATTTAAGGTGGAATGAAGTGGAGGTCCTTGTCAACAGAGCAGCCCTAAACTTTGGGCTGCTTGTGTTTTGCTGATTTTTCATTTTCCCAATTTATACCCCAATGAGTGGAAGTGCCCTATGCTCTCTAAGCTGTGTTTTTTAGATATTTCAGGACTCACCGTACACTTCTCCAGAGTGCCTGTTGGCAATTTACATCCCGCCCATCAGTGTAGCAAGGCTCCCATTTCTCCATGTCCTGTCCTGCATTTCTGGTTTTGACACTTTTTTCAGCATGGCCCTTTGGACCGATGGGAAGCGAGACTTCTTTGTAGCGCTGATTTGCCTGTCCAGGTTGCTTGGTTGGCCAAAAAGGGCGTATGCGTTTTTTCCTGAATATATTCAGCAAAAAACGCATACGCCCTTTTTGGCCAAGGGCATCATTGTCACCGTTTTGCCGCTTTTCATGTGCTTTAAAGATGATTCGAATCTACCTCCTGAAATCTGTTTCCTGCAATTCTGCCTTGATTTCAAATCCTCTTCTTTGCCTTCCCTCAATATATTTGTGGACGAGAGTTATCATTTATAACTCTGCAGGTTTGTGAATTGCAGTGCCCTGAAGCTCCATTTTACAACTCGCTTTTTTGGGAGCTGGCCACAAAAGCGCAGGATGGCTTCAGGCCCTGTTCTGGTTCCGGGGGGCAGGCTGAGCCTGTGGTTAATTCTTCTTCCTGATGGGAAAATAGAGTGACCTGTGCCTGTCCCAACACCAAGAGCTAGTCTCTCATTGGTTCCCCGTCTTCCCGTTCATCCTCAGGACAAATTGCAACCTGTACGGAACAGGAGGTTAAAGGTGCTGATGCTCCAAGTAGGGAGATTGCTAATAAAGTGGCTGGAATGGCGAACCCGAGCACAAGGAGATGAGAAATGAGGTGCGTTGTAGAAACCTTTCCCCATCACACGGTGTACCATCTTCTGGGTTTCTCATGCATGTTTTCGATGTAGGAAGATGCCCTTGAACCTGGAGATTTGGGACCCATGCGATGGGTACCACGCAGTATTACTTTAAAGGGTCTGCGTTTGCTCACCCAACCTCACCAAACCTCTCAGCCCCAAGAGTGTCCACCCTTATGTCTCATCCAGCTGTGGGTCTACATATGGTCAATCCAGGTTGCATCACAGCCCCTGAATGAATTCTGTAAGAATTTCTCTCTCTTTCACTGTCTTTGTTTCATGGGTTTTTAAAAGTAGTTTATTTTTATAATGGGGTTTAGCTGCTTTTCACTGCTGTGTTTATGCCGCTTTACACCCACTTGACACACTAACAGAGAGATATCAATACATAGGTTTTAAGATTATTACTAGTCAGATATATTCTTGTGCGGTGAATAGGGCGTGTTGAGTCCAGTTCTCTGAGCAAGGAGTAGGTCTTGTCTATTACATATTGGGTTTATGGAACGGTATCTGAGCTAATTTGAAACCCTTGTTTTATGTATCACCCCACCTCACCTTTCCCGTTTAGCAGCCATAGTGTGTTTTCTGCATGTGCGACTCTGTTCTGTTTTGTAATTCAGTTCAAGTGTAACGGTTTTTACGTTCCCTCTATAAGTGATACCTTATGAGAAGTGTCCTTTTCTGTGTGACTTATTTCACTTAGAATCGTCGTACCTAAATCCACTCATCATGCTGCTACTAGCCTTATGCCATTGATTTCATGGCTGAGTGATATTCCATTGTACATAAGGACCACAACTTCTTTATCCATTTTTCTCTTTCCTGGGATATTTAAGGTGGAATGAAGTGGAGGTCCTTGTCAACAGAGCAGCCCTAAACTTTGGGCTGCTTGTGTTTTGCTGATTTTTCATTTTCCCAATTTATACCCCAATGAGTGGAAGTGCCCTATGCTCTCTAAGCTGTGTTTTTTAGATATTTCAGGACTCACCGTACACTTCTCCAGAGTGCCTGTTGGCAATTTACATCCCGCCCATCAGTGTAGCAAGGCTCCCATTTCTCCATGGCCTGTCCTGCATTTCTGGTTTTGACACTTTTTTCAGCATGGCCCTTTGGACCGATGGGAAGCGAGACTTCTTTGTAGCGCTGATTTGCCTGTCCAGGTTGCTTGGTTGGCCAAAAAGGGCGTATGCGTTTTTTCCTGAATATATTCAGCAAAAAACGCATACGCCCTTTTTGGCCAAGGGCATCATTGTCACCGTTTTGCCGCTTTTCATGTGCTTTAAAGATGATTCGAATCTACCTCCTGAAATCTGTTTCCTGCAATTCTGCCTTGATTTCAAATCCTCTTCTTTGCCTTCCCTCAATATATTTGTGGACGAGAGTTATCATTTATAACTCTGCAGGTTTGTGAATTGCAGTGCCCTGAAGCTCCATTTTACAACTCGCTTTTTTGGGAGCTGGCCACAAAAGCGCAGGATGGCTTCAGGCCCTGTTCTGGTTCCGGGGGGCAGGCTGAGCCTGTGGTTAATTCTTCTTCCTGATGGGAAAATAGAGTGACCTGTGCCTGTCCCAACACCAAGAGCTAGTCTCTCATTGGTTCCCCGTCTTCCCGTTCATCCTCAGGACAAATTGCAACCTGTACGGAACAGGAGGTTAAAGGTGCTGATGCTCCAAGTAGGGAGATTGCTAATAAAGTGGCTGGAATGGCGAACCCGAGCACAAGGAGATGAGAAATGAGGTGCGTTGTAGAAACCTTTCCCCATCACACGGTGTACCATCTTCTGGCTTTCTCATGCATGTTTTCGATGTAGGAAGATGCCCTTGAACCTGGAGATTTGGGACCCATGCAATGGGTACCACGCAGTATTACTTTAAAGGGTCTGCGTTTGCTCACCCAACCTCACAAAACCTCTCAGACCCAAGAGGGTCCACCCTTATGTCTCATCCAGCTGTGGGTCTACATATGGTCAATCCAGGTTGCATCACAGCCCCTGAATGAATTGTGTAAGAATTTCTCTCTCTTTCAATGTCTTTGTTTCATGGGTTTTTAAAAGTAATTTATTTTTATAATGGGGTTTAGCTGCTTTTCACTGCTGTGTTTATGCCGCTTTACACCCACTTGACACACTAGCAGAGAGATATCAATACATAGGTTTTAAGATTATTACTAGTCAGATATATTCTTGTGCGGTGAATAGGGCGTGTTGAGTCCAGTTCTCTGAGCAAGGAGTAGGTCTTGTCTACTACATATTGGGTTTATGGAACGGTATCTGAGCTAATTTGAAACCCTTGTTTTATGTATCACCCCACCTCACCTTTCCCGTTTAGCAGCCATAGTGTGTTTTCTGCATGTGCGACTCTGTTCTGTTTTGTAATTCAGTTCAAGTGTAACGGTTTTTACGTTCCCTCTATAAGTGATACCTTATGAGAAGTGTCCTTTTCTGTGTGACTTATTTCACTTAGAATTGTCGTACCTAAATCCACTCATCATGCTGCTACTAGCCTTATGCCATTGATTTCATGGCTGAGTGATATTCCATTGTACATAAGGACCACAACTTCTTTATCCATTTTTCTCTTTCCTGGGATATTTAAGGTGGAATGAAGTGGAGGTCCTTGTCAACAGAGCAGCCCTAAACTTTGGGCTGCTTGTGTTTTGCTGATTTTTCATTTTCCCAATTTATACCCCGATGAGTGGAAGTGCCCTATGCTCTCTAAGCTGTGTTTTTTAGATATTTCAGGACTCACCGTACACTTCTCCAGAGTGCCTGTTGGCAATTTACATCCCGCCCATCAGGGTAGCAAGGCTCCCATTTCTCCATGGCCTGTCCTGCATTTCTGGTTTTGACACTTTTTTCAGCATGGCCCTTTTGACCGATGGGAAGCGAGACTTCTTTGTAGCGCTGATTTGCCTTTCCAGGTTGCTTGGTTGGCCAAAAAGGGCGTATGCGTTTTTTCCTGAATATATTCAGCAAAAAAACGGATACGCCCTTTTTGGCCAAGAGCATCATTGTCAACGTTTTGCCGCTTTTCATGTGCTTTAAAGATGATTCGAATCTACCTCCTGAAATCTGTTTCCTACAATTCTGCCTTGATTTCAAATCCTCTTCTTTGCCTTCCCTCAATATATTTGTGGACGAGAGTTATCAATTATAACTCTGCAGGTTTGTGAATTGCAGTGCCCTGAAGCTCCATTTTACAACTCGCTTTTTTGGGAGCTGGCCGCAAAAGCGCAGGATGGCTTCAGGCCCTGTTCTGGTTCTGGGGGGCAGGCTGAGCCTGTGGTTAATTCTTCTTCCTGATGGGAAAATAGAGTGACCTGTGCCTGTCCCAACACCAAGAGCTAGTCTCTCATTGGTTCCCCGTCTTCCCGTTCATCCTCAGGACAAATTGCAACCTGTACGGAACAGGAGGTTAAAGGTGCTGATGCTCCAAGTAGGGAGATTGCTAATAAAGTGGCTGGAATGGCGAACCCGAGCACAAGGAGATGAGAAATGAGGTGCGTTGTAGAAACCTTTCCCCATCACACGGTGTACCATCTTCTGGGTTTCTCATGCATGTTTTCGATGTAGGAAGATGCCCTTGAACCTGGAGATTTGGGACCCATGCAATGGGTACCACGCAGTATTACTTTAAAGGGTCTGCGTTTGCTCACCCAACCTCACAAAACCTCTCAGACCCAAGAGGGTCCACCCTTATGTCTCATCCAGCTGTGGGTCTACATATGGTCAATCCAGGTTGCATCACAGCCCCTGAATGAATTGTGTAAGAATTTCTCTCTCTTTCAATGTCTTTGTTTCATGGGTTTTTAAAAGTAATTTATTTTTATAATGGGGTTTAGCTGCTTTTCACTGCTGTGTTTATGCCGCTTTACACCCACTTGACACACTAGCAGAGAGATATCAATACATAGGTTTTAAGATTATTACTAGTCAGATATATTCTTGTGCGGTGAATAGGGCGTGTTGAGTCCAGTTCTCTGAGCAAGGAGTAGGTCTTGTCTACTACATATTGGGTTTATGGAACGGTATCTGAGCTAATTTGAAACCCTTGTTTTATGTATCACCCCACCTCACCTTTCCCGTTTAGCAGCCATAGTGTGTTTTCTGCATGTGCGACTGTTCTGTTTTGTAATTCAGTTCAAGTGTAACGGTTTTTACATTCCCTCTATAAGTGATACCTTATGAGAAGTGTCCTTTTCTGTGTGACTTATTTCACTTAGAATCGTCGTACCTAAATCCACTCATCATGCTGCTACTAGCCTTATGCCATTGATTTCATGGCTGAGTGATATTCCATTGTACATAAGGACCACAACTTCTTTATCCATTTTTCTCTTTCCTGGGATATTTAAGGTGGAATGAAGTGGAGGTCCTTGTCAACAGAGCAGCCCTAAACTTTGGGCTGCTTGTGTTTTGCTGATTTTTCATTTTCCCAATTTATACTCCGATGAGTGGAAGTGCCCTATGCTCTCTAAGCTGTGTTTTTTAGATATTTCAGGACTCACCGTACACTTCTCCAGAGTGCCTGTTGGCAATTTACATCCCGCCCATCAGTGTAGCAAGGCTCCCATTTCTCCATGGCCTGTCCTGCATTTCTGGTTTTGACACTTTTTTCAGCATGGCCCTTTTGACCGATGGGAAGCGAGACTTCTTTGTAGCGCTGATTTGCCTTTCCAGGTTGCTTGGTTGGCCAAAAAGGGCGTATGCGTTTTTCCTGAATATATTCAGGAAAAAACGCATACGGCCTTTTTGGCCAAGGGCATCATTGTCAACGTTTTGCCGCTTTTCATGTGCTTTAAAGATGATTCGAATCTACCTCCTGAAATCTGTTTCCTGCAATTCTGCCTTGATTTCAAATCCTCTTCTTTGCCTTCCCTCAATATATTTGTGGACGAGAGTTATCATTTATAACTCTGCAGGTTTTTGAATTGCAGTGCCCTGAAGCTCCATTTTACAACTCGCTTTTTTGGGAACTGGCCGCAAAACCGCAGGATGGCTTCAGGCCCTGTTCTGGTTCCGGGGGGCAGGCTGAGCCTGTGGTTAATTCTTCTTCCTGATGGGAAAATAGAGTGACCTCTGCCCGTCCCAACACCAAGAGCTAGTCTCTCATTGGTTCCCCGTCTTCCCGTTCATCCTCAGGACAAATTGCAACCTGTACGGAACAGGAGGTTAAAGGTGCTGATGCTCCAATTAGGGAGATTGCTAGTAAAGTGGCTGGAATGGCGAACCCGAGCACAAGGAGATGATAAATGAGGTGCGTTTTAGAAACCTTTCCCCATCACACGGTGTACCATCTTCTGGGTTTCTCATGCATGTTTTCGATGTAGGAAGATGCCCTTGAACCTGGAGATTTGGGACCCATGCGATGGGTACCACGCAGTATTACTTTAAAGGGTCTGCGTTTGCTCACCCAACCTCACCAAACCTCTCAGCCCCAAGAGTGTCCACCCTTATGTCTCATCCAGCTGTGGGTCTACATATGGTCAATCCAGGTTGCATCACAGCCCCTGAATGAATTGTGTAAGAATTTCTCTCTCTTTCACTGTCTTTGTTTCATGGGTTTTTAAAAGTAGTTTATTTTTATAATGGGGTTAGCTGCTTTTCACTGCTGTGTTTATGCCGCTTTACTCCCACTTGACTCACTTACAGAGACATATCAATACATAGGTTTTAAGATTATTACTAGTAAGATATATTCTTGTGCGGTGAATAGGGCGTGTTGAGTCCAGTTCTCTGAGCAAGGAGTAGGTCTTGTCTATTACATATTGGGTTTATGGAACGGTATCTGAGCTAATTTGAAACCCTTGTTTTTTGTATCACCCCACCTCACCTTTCCCGTTTAGCAGCCATAGTGTGTTTTCTGCATGTGCGACTCTGTTCTGTTTTGTAATTCAGTTCAAGTGTAACGGTTTTTACGTTCCCTCTATAAGTGATACCTTATGAGAAGTGTCCTTTTCTGTGTGACTTATTTCACTTAGAATCGTCGTACCTAAATCCACTCATCATGCTGCTACTAGCCTTATGCCATTGATTTCATGGCTGAGTGATATTCCATTGTACATAAGGACCACAACTTCTTTATCCATTTTTCTCTTTCCTGGGATATTTAAGGTGGAATGAAGTGGAGGTCCTTGTCAACAGAGCAGCCCTAAACTTTGGGCTGCTTGTGTTTTGCTGATTTTTCATTTTCCCAATTTATACCCCAATGAGTGGAAGTGCCCTATGCTCTCTAAGCTGTGTTTTTTAGATATTTCAGGACTCACCGTACACTTCTCCAGAGTGCCTGTTGGCAATTTACATCCCGCCCATCAGTGTAGCAAGGCTCCCATTTCTCCATGGCCTGTCCTGCATTTCTGGTTTTGACACTTTTTTCAGCATGGCCCTTTGGACCGATGGGAAGCGAGACTTCTTTGTAGCGCTGATTTGCCTGTCCAGGTTGCTTGGTTGGCCAAAAAGGGCGTATGCGTTTTTTCCTGAATATATTCAGCAAAAAACGCATACGCCCTTTTTGGCCAAGGGCATCATTGTCACCGTTTTGCCGCTTTTCATGTGCTTTAAAGATGATTCGAATCTACCTCCTGAAATCTGTTTCCTGCAATTCTGCCTTGATTTCAAATCCTCTTCTTTGCCTTCCCTCAATATATTTGTGGACGAGAGTTATCATTTATAACTCTGCAGGTTTGTGAATTGCAGTGCCCTGAAGCTCCATTTTACAACTCGCTTTTTTGGGAGCTGGCCACAAAAGCGCAGGATGGCTTCAGGCCCTGTTCTGGTTCCGGGGGGCAGGCTGAGCCTGTGGTTAATTGTTCTTCCTGATGGGAAAATAGAGTGACCTGTGCCTGTCCCAACACCAAGAGCTAGTCTCTCATTGGTTCCCCGTCTTCCCGTTCATCCTCAGGACAAATTGCAACCTGTACGGAACAGGAGGTTAAAGGTGCTGATGCTCCAAGTAGGGAGATTGCTAATAAAGTGGCTGGAATGGCGAACCCGAGCACAAGGAGATGAGAAATGAGGTGCGTTGTAGAAACCTTTCCCCATCACACGGTGTACCATCTTCTGGGTTTCTCATGCATGTTTTCGATGTAGGAAGATGCCCTTGAACCTGGAGATTTGGGACCCATGCGATGGGTACCACGCAGTATTACTTTAAAGGGTCTGCGTTTGCTCACCCAACCTCACCAAACCTCTCAGCCCCAAGAGTGTCCACCCTTATGTCTCATCCAGCTGTGGGTCTACATATGGTCAATCCAGGTTGCATCACAGCCCCTGAATGAATTCTGTAAGAATTTCTCTCTCTTTCACTGTCTTTGTTTCATGGGTTTTTAAAAGTAGTTTATTTTTATAATGGGGTTTAGCTGCTTTTCACTGCTGTGTTTATGCCGCTTTACACCCACTTGACACACTAACAGAGAGATATCAATACATAGGTTTTAAGATTATTACTAGTCAGATATATTCTTGTGCGGTGAATAGGGCGTGTTGAGTCCAGTTCTCTGAGCAAGGAGTAGGTCTTGTCTATTACATATTGGGTTTATGGAACGGTATCTGAGCTAATTTGAAACCCTTGTTTTATGTATCACCCCACCTCACCTTTCCCGTTTAGCAGCCATAGTGTGTTTTCTGCATGTGCGACTCTGTTCTGTTTTGTAATTCAGTTCAAGTGTAACGGTTTTTACGTTCCCTCTATAAGTGATACCTTATGAGAAGTGTCCTTTTCTGTGTGACTTATTTCACTTAGAATCGTCGTACCTAAATCCACTCATCATGCTGCTACTAGCCTTATGCCATTGATTTCATGGCTGAGTGATATTCCATTGTACATAAGGACCACAACTTCTTTATCCATTTTTCTCTTTCCTGGGATATTTAAGGTGGAATGAAGTGGAGGTCCTTGTCAACAGAGCAGCCCTAAACTTTGGGCTGCTTGTGTTTTGCTGATTTTTCATTTTCCCAATTTATACCCCAATGAGTGGAAGTGCCCTATGCTCTCTAAGCTGTGTTTTTTAGATATTTCAGGACTCACCGTACACTTCTCCAGAGTGCCTGTTGGCAATTTACATCCCGCCCATCAGTGTAGCAAGGCTCCCATTTCTCCATGGCCTGTCCTGCATTTCTGGTTTTGACACTTTTTTCAGCATGGCCCTTTGGACCGATGGGAAGCGAGACTTCTTTGTAGCGCTGATTTGCCTGTCCAGGTTGCTTGGTTGGCCAAAAAGGGCGTATGCGTTTTTTCCTGAATATATTCAGCAAAAAACGCATACGCCCTTTTTGGCCAAGGGCATCATTGTCACCGGTTTGCCGCTTTTCATGTGCTTTAAAGATGATTCGAATCTACCTCCTGAAATCTGTTTCCTGCAATTCTGCCTTGATTTCAAATCCTCTTCTTTGCCTTCCCTCAATATATTTGTGGACGAGAGTTATCATTTATAACTCTGCAGGTTTGTGAATTGCAGTGCCCTGAAGCTCCATTTTACAACTCGCTTTTTTGGGAGCTGGCCACAAAAGCGCAGGATGGCTTCAGGCCCTGTTCTGGTTCCGGGGGGCAGGCTGAGCCTGTGGTTAATTCTTCTTCCTGATGGGAAAATAGAGTGACCTGTGCCTGTCCCAACACCAAGAGCTAGTCTCTCATTGGTTCCCCGTCTTCCCGTTCATCCTCAGGACAAATTGCAACCTGTACGGAACAGGAGGTTAAAGGTGCTGATGCTCCAAGTAGGGAGATTGCTAATAAAGTGGCTGGAATGGCGAACCCGAGCACAAGGAGATGAGAAATGAGGTGCGTTGTAGAAACCTTTCCCCATCACACGGTGTACCATCTTCTGGGTTTCTCATGCATGTTTTCGATGTAGGAAGATGCCCTTGAACCTGGAGATTTGGGACCCATGCGATGGGTACCACGCAGTATTACTTTAAAGGGTCTGCGTTTGCTCACCCAACCTCACCAAACCTCTCAGCCCCAAGAGTGTCCACCCTTATGTCTCATCCAGCTGTGGGTCTACATATGGTCAATCCAGGTTGCATCACAGCCCCTGAATGAATTCTGTAAGAATTTCTCTCTCTTTCACTGTCTTTGTTTCATGGGTTTTTAAAAGTAGTTTATTTTTATAATGGGGTTTAGCTGCTTTTCACTGCTGTGTTTATGCCGCTTTACACCCACTTGACACACTAACAGAGAGATATCAATACATAGGTTTTAAGATTATTACTAGTCAGATATATTCTTGTGCGGTGAATAGGGCGTGTTGAGTCCAGTTCTCTGAGCAAGGAGTAGGTCTTGTCTATTACATATTGGGTTTATGGAACGGTATCTGAGCTAATTTGAAACCCTTGTTTTATGTATCACCCCACCTCACCTTTCCCGTTTAGCAGCCATAGTGTGTTTTCTGCATGTGCGACTCTGTTCTGTTTTGTAATTCAGTTCAAGTGTAACGGTTTTTACGTTCCCTCTATAAGTGATACCTTATGAGAAGTGTCCTTTTCTGTGTGACTTATTTCACTTAGAATCGTCGTACCTAAATCCACTCATCATGCTGCTACTAGCCTTATGCCATTGATTTCATGGCTGAGTGATATTCCATTGTACATAAGGACCACAACTTCTTTATCCATTTTTCTCTTTCCTGGGATATTTAAGGTGGAATGAAGTGGAGGTCCTTGTCAACAGAGCAGCCCTAAACTTTGGGCTGCTTGTGTTTTGCTGATTTTTCATTTTCCCAATTTATACCCCAATGAGTGGAAGTGCCCTATGCTCTCTAAGCTGTGTTTTTTAGATATTTCAGGACTCACCGTACACTTCTCCAGAGTGCCTGTTGGCAATTTACATCCCGCCCATCAGTGTAGCAAGGCTCCCATTTCTCCATGGCCTGTCCTGCATTTCTGGTTTTGACACTTTTTTCAGCATGGCCCTTTGGACCGATGGGAAGCGAGACTTCTTTGTAGCGCTGATTTGCCTGTCCAGGTTGCTTGGTTGGCCAAAAAGGGCGTATGCGTTTTTTCCTGAATATATTCAGCAAAAAACGCATACGCCCTTTTTGGCCAAGGGCATCATTGTCACCGTTTTGCCGCTTTTCATGTGCTTTAAAGATGATTCGAATCTACCTCCTGAAATCTGTTTCCTGCAATTCTGCCTTGATTTCAAATCCTCTTCTTTGCCTTCCCTCAATATATTTGTGGACGAGAGTTATCATTTATAACTCTGCAGGTTTGTGAATTGCAGTGCCCTGAAGCTCCATTTTACAACTCGCTTTTTTGGGAGCTGGCCACAAAAGCGCAGGATGGCTTCAGGCCCTGTTCTGGTTCCGGGGGGCAGGCTGAGCCTGTGGTTAATTCTTCTTCCTGATGGGAAAATAGAGTGACCTGTGCCTGTCCCAACACCAAGAGCTAGTCTCTCATTGGTTCCCCGTCTTCCCGTTCATCCTCAGGACAAATTGCAACCTGTACGGAACAGGAGGTTAAAGGTGCTGATGCTCCAAGTAGGGAGATTGCTAATAAAGTGGCTGGAATGGCGAACCCGAGCACAAGGAGATGAGAAATGAGGTGCGTTGTAGAAACCTTTCCCCATCACACGGTGTACCATCTTCTGGCTTTCTCATGCATGTTTTCGATGTAGGAAGATGCCCTTGAACCTGGAGATTTGGGACCCATGCAATGGGTACCACGCAGTATTACTTTAAAGGGTCTGCGTTTGCTCACCCAACCTCACAAAACCTCTCAGACCCAAGAGGGTCCACCCTTATGTCTCATCCAGCTGTGGGTCTACATATGGTCAATCCAGGTTGCATCACAGCCCCTGAATGAATTGTGTAAGAATTTCTCTCTCTTTCAATGTCTTTGTTTCATGGGTTTTTAAAAGTAATTTATTTTTATAATGGGGTTTAGCTGCTTTTCACTGCTGTGTTTATGCCGCTTTACACCCACTTGACACACTAGCAGAGAGATATCAATACATAGGTTTTAAGATTATTACTAGTCAGATATATTCTTGTGCGGTGAATAGGGCGTGTTGAGTCCAGTTCTCTGAGCAAGGAGTAGGTCTTGTCTACTACATATTGGGTTTATGGAACGGTATCTGAGCTAATTTGAAACCCTTGTTTTATGTATCACCCCACCTCACCTTTCCCGTTTAGCAGCCATAGTGTGTTTTCTGCATGTGCGACTCTGTTCTGTTTTGTAATTCAGTTCAAGTGTAACGGTTTTTACGTTCCCTCTATAAGTGATACCTTATGAGAAGTGTCCTTTTCTGTGTGACTTATTTCACTTAGAATTGTCGTACCTAAATCCACTCATCATGCTGCTACTAGCCTTATGCCATTGATTTCATGGCTGAGTGATATTCCATTGTACATAAGGACCACAACTTCTTTATCCATTTTTCTCTTTCCTGGGATATTTAAGGTGGAATGAAGTGGAGGTCCTTGTCAACAGAGCAGCCCTAAACTTTGGGCTGCTTGTGTTTTGCTGATTTTTCATTTTCCCAATTTATACCCCGATGAGTGGAAGTGCCCTATGCTCTCTAAGCTGTGTTTTTTAGATATTTCAGGACTCACCGTACACTTCTCCAGAGTGCCTGTTGGCAATTTACATCCCGCCCATCAGGGTAGCAAGGCTCCCATTTCTCCATGGCCTGTCCTGCATTTCTGGTTTTGACACTTTTTTCAGCATGGCCCTTTTGACCGATGGGAAGCGAGACTTCTTTGTAGCGCTGATTTGCCTTTCCAGGTTGCTTGGTTGGCCAAAAAGGGCGTATGCGTTTTTTCCTGAATATATTCAGCAAAAAAACGGATACGCCCTTTTTGGCCAAGAGCATCATTGTCAACGTTTTGCCGCTTTTCATGTGCTTTAAAGATGATTCGAATCTACCTCCTGAAATCTGTTTCCTACAATTCTGCCTTGATTTCAAATCCTCTTCTTTGCCTTCCCTCAATATATTTGTGGACGAGAGTTATCAATTATAACTCTGCAGGTTTGTGAATTGCAGTGCCCTGAAGCTCCATTTTACAACTCGCTTTTTTGGGAGCTGGCCGCAAAAGCGCAGGATGGCTTCAGGCCCTGTTCTGGTTCTGGGGGGCAGGCTGAGCCTGTGGTTAATTCTTCTTCCTGATGGGAAAATAGAGTGACCTGTGCCTGTCCCAACACCAAGAGCTAGTCTCTCATTGGTTCCCCGTCTTCCCGTTCATCCTCAGGACAAATTGCAACCTGTACGGAACAGGAGGTTAAAGGTGCTGATGCTCCAAGTAGGGAGATTGCTAATAAAGTGGCTGGAATGGCGAACCCGAGCACAAGGAGATGAGAAATGAGGTGCGTTGTAGAAACCTTTCCCCATCACACGGTGTACCATCTTCTGGGTTTCTCATGCATGTTTTCGATGTAGGAAGATGCCCTTGAACCTGGAGATTTGGGACCCATGCAATGGGTACCACGCAGTATTACTTTAAAGGGTCTGCGTTTGCTCACCCAACCTCACAAAACCTCTCAGACCCAAGAGGGTCCACCCTTATGTCTCATCCAGCTGTGGGTCTACATATGGTCAATCCAGGTTGCATCACAGCCCCTGAATGAATTGTGTAAGAATTTCTCTCTCTTTCAATGTCTTTGTTTCATGGGTTTTTAAAAGTAATTTATTTTTATAATGGGGTTTAGCTGCTTTTCACTGCTGTGTTTATGCCGCTTTACACCCACTTGACACACTAGCAGAGAGATATCAATACATAGGTTTTAAGATTATTACTAGTCAGATATATTCTTGTGCGGTGAATAGGGCGTGTTGAGTCCAGTTCTCTGAGCAAGGAGTAGGTCTTGTCTACTACATATTGGGTTTATGGAACGGTATCTGAGCTAATTTGAAACCCTTGTTTTATGTATCACCCCACCTCACCTTTCCCGTTTAGCAGCCATAGTGTGTTTTCTGCATGTGCGACTGTTCTGTTTTGTAATTCAGTTCAAGTGTAACGGTTTTTACATTCCCTCTATAAGTGATACCTTATGAGAAGTGTCCTTTTCTGTGTGACTTATTTCACTTAGAATCGTCGTACCTAAATCCACTCATCATGCTGCTACTAGCCTTATGCCATTGATTTCATGGCTGAGTGATATTCCATTGTACATAAGGACCACAACTTCTTTATCCATTTTTCTCTTTCCTGGGATATTTAAGGTGGAATGAAGTGGAGGTCCTTGTCAACAGAGCAGCCCTAAACTTTGGGCTGCTTGTGTTTTGCTGATTTTTCATTTTCCCAATTTATACCCCGATGAGTGGAAGTGCCCTATGCTCTCTAAGCTGTGTTTTTTAGATATTTCAGGACTCACCGTACACTTCTCCAGAGTGCCTGTTGGCAATTTACATCCCGCCCATCAGTGTAGCAAGGCTCCCATTTCTCCATGGCCTGTCCTGCATTTCTGGTTTTGACACTTTTTTCAGCATGGCCCTTTTGACCGATGGGAAGCGAGACTTCTTTGTAGCGCTGATTTGCCTTTCCAGGTTGCTTGGTTGGCCAAAAAGGGCGTATGCGTTTTTCCTGAATATATTCAGGAAAAAACGCATACGGCCTTTTTGGCCAAGGGCATCATTGTCAACGTTTTGCCGCTTTTCATGTGCTTTAAAGATGATTCGAATCTACCTCCTGAAATCTGTTTCCTGCAATTCTGCCTTGATTTCAAATCCTCTTCTTTGCCTTCCCTCAATATATTTGTGGACGAGAGTTATCATTTATAACTCTGCAGGTTTTTGAATTGCAGTGCCCTGAAGCTCCATTTTACAACTCGCTTTTTTGGGAACTGGCCGCAAAACCGCAGGATGGCTTCAGGCCCTGTTCTGGTTCCGGGGGGCAGGCTGAGCCTGTGGTTAATTCTTCTTCCTGATGGGAAAATAGAGTGACCTCTGCCCGTCCCAACACCAAGAGCTAGTCTCTCATTGGTTCCCCGTCTTCCCGTTCATCCTCAGGACAAATTGCAACCTGTACGGAACAGGAGGTTAAAGGTGCTGATGCTCCAATTAGGGAGATTGCTAGTAAAGTGGCTGGAATGGCGAACCCGAGCACAAGGAGATGATAAATGAGGTGCGTTTTAGAAACCTTTCCCCATCACACGGTGTACCATCTTCTGGGTTTCTCATGCATGTTTTCGATGTAGGAAGATGCCCTTGAACCTGGAGATTTGGGACCCATGCGATGGGTACCACGCAGTATTACTTTAAAGGGTCTGCGTTTGCTCACCCAACCTCACCAAACCTCTCAGCCCCAAGAGTGTCCACCCTTATGTCTCATCCAGCTGTGGGTCTACATATGGTCAATCCAGGTTGCATCACAGCCCCTGAATGAATTGTGTAAGAATTTCTCTCTCTTTCACTGTCTTTGTTTCATGGGTTTTTAAAAGTAGTTTATTTTTATAATGGGGTTAGCTGCTTTTCACTGCTGTGTTTATGCCGCTTTACTCCCACTTGACTCACTTACAGAGACATATCAATACATAGGTTTTAAGATTATTACTAGTAAGATATATTCTTGTGCGGTGAATAGGGCGTGTTGAGTCCAGTTCTCTGAGCAAGGAGTAGGTCTTGTCTATTACATATTGGGTTTATGGAACGGTATCTGAGCTAATTTGAAACCCTTGTTTTTTGTATCACCCCACCTCACCTTTCCCGTTTAGCAGCCATAGTGTGTTTTCTGCATGTGCGACTCTGTTCTGTTTTGTAATTCAGTTCAAGTGTAACGGTTTTTACGTTCCCTCTATAAGTGATACCTTATGAGAAGTGTCCTTTTCTGTGTGACTTATTTCACTTAGAATCGTCGTACCTAAATCCACTCATCATGCTGCTACTAGCCTTATGCCATTGATTTCATGGCTGAGTGATATTCCATTGTACATAAGGACCACAACTTCTTTATCCATTTTTCTCTTTCCTGGGATATTTAAGGTGGAATGAAGTGGAGGTCCTTGTCAACAGAGCAGCCCTAAACTTTGGGCTGCTTGTGTTTTGCTGATTTTTCATTTTCCCAATTTATACCCCAATGAGTGGAAGTGCCCTATGCTCTCTAAGCTGTGTTTTTTAGATATTTCAGGACTCACCGTACACTTCTCCAGAGTGCCTGTTGGCAATTTACATCCCGCCCATCAGTGTAGCAAGGCTCCCATTTCTCCATGGCCTGTCCTGCATTTCTGGTTTTGACACTTTTTTCAGCATGGCCCTTTGGACCGATGGGAAGCGAGACTTCTTTGTAGCGCTGATTTGCCTGTCCAGGTTGCTTGGTTGGCCAAAAAGGGCGTATGCGTTTTTTCCTGAATATATTCAGCAAAAAACGCATACGCCCTTTTTGGCCAAGGGCATCATTGTCACCGTTTTGCCGCTTTTCATGTGCTTTAAAGATGATTCGAATCTACCTCCTGAAATCTGTTTCCTGCAATTCTGCCTTGATTTCAAATCCTCTTCTTTGCCTTCCCTCAATATATTTGTGGACGAGAGTTATCATTTATAACTCTGCAGGTTTGTGAATTGCAGTGCCCTGAAGCTCCATTTTACAACTCGCTTTTTTGGGAGCTGGCCACAAAAGCGCAGGATGGCTTCAGGCCCTGTTCTGGTTCCGGGGGGCAGGCTGAGCCTGTGGTTAATTGTTCTTCCTGATGGGAAAATAGAGTGACCTGTGCCTGTCCCAACACCAAGAGCTAGTCTCTCATTGGTTCCCCGTCTTCCCGTTCATCCTCAGGACAAATTGCAACCTGTACGGAACAGGAGGTTAAAGGTGCTGATGCTCCAAGTAGGGAGATTGCTAATAAAGTGGCTGGAATGGCGAACCCGAGCACAAGGAGATGAGAAATGAGGTGCGTTGTAGAAACCTTTCCCCATCACACGGTGTACCATCTTCTGGGTTTCTCATGCATGTTTTCGATGTAGGAAGATGCCCTTGAACCTGGAGATTTGGGACCCATGCGATGGGTACCACGCAGTATTACTTTAAAGGGTCTGCGTTTGCTCACCCAACCTCACCAAACCTCTCAGCCCCAAGAGTGTCCACCCTTATGTCTCATCCAGCTGTGGGTCTACATATGGTCAATCCAGGTTGCATCACAGCCCCTGAATGAATTCTGTAAGAATTTCTCTCTCTTTCACTGTCTTTGTTTCATGGGTTTTTAAAAGTAGTTTATTTTTATAATGGGGTTTAGCTGCTTTTCACTGCTGTGTTTATGCCGCTTTACACCCACTTGACACACTAACAGAGAGATATCAATACATAGGTTTTAAGATTATTACTAGTCAGATATATTCTTGTGCGGTGAATAGGGCGTGTTGAGTCCAGTTCTCTGAGCAAGGAGTAGGTCTTGTCTATTACATATTGGGTTTATGGAACGGTATCTGAGCTAATTTGAAACCCTTGTTTTATGTATCACCCCACCTCACCTTTCCCGTTTAGCAGCCATAGTGTGTTTTCTGCATGTGCGACTCTGTTCTGTTTTGTAATTCAGTTCAAGTGTAACGGTTTTTACGTTCCCTCTATAAGTGATACCTTATGAGAAGTGTCCTTTTCTGTGTGACTTATTTCACTTAGAATCGTCGTACCTAAATCCACTCATCATGCTGCTACTAGCCTTATGCCATTGATTTCATGGCTGAGTGATATTCCATTGTACATAAGGACCACAACTTCTTTATCCATTTTTCTCTTTCCTGGGATATTTAAGGTGGAATGAAGTGGAGGTCCTTGTCAACAGAGCAGCCCTAAACTTTGGGCTGCTTGTGTTTTGCTGATTTTTCATTTTCCCAATTTATACCCCAATGAGTGGAAGTGCCCTATGCTCTCTAAGCTGTGTTTTTTAGATATTTCAGGACTCACCGTACACTTCTCCAGAGTGCCTGTTGGCAATTTACATCCCGCCCATCAGTGTAGCAAGGCTCCCATTTCTCCATGGCCTGTCCTGCATTTCTGGTTTTGACACTTTTTTCAGCATGGCCCTTTGGACCGATGGGAAGCGAGACTTCTTTGTAGCGCTGATTTGCCTGTCCAGGTTGCTTGGTTGGCCAAAAAGGGCGTATGCGTTTTTTCCTGAATATATTCAGCAAAAAACGCATACGCCCTTTTTGGCCAAGGGCATCATTGTCACCGTTTTGCCGCTTTTCATGTGCTTTAAAGATGATTCGAATCTACCTCCTGAAATCTGTTTCCTGCAATTCTGCCTTGATTTCAAATCCTCTTCTTTGCCTTCCCTCAATATATTTGTGGACGAGAGTTATCATTTATAACTCTGCAGGTTTGTGAATTGCAGTGCCCTGAAGCTCCATTTTACAACTCGCTTTTTTGGGAGCTGGCCACAAAAGCGCAGGATGGCTTCAGGCCCTGTTCTGGTTCCGGGGGGCAGGCTGAGCCTGTGGTTAATTCTTCTTCCTGATGGGAAAATAGAGTGACCTGTGCCTGTCCCAACACCAAGAGCTAGTCTCTCATTGGTTCCCCGTCTTCCCGTTCATCCTCAGGACAAATTGCAACCTGTACGGAACAGGAGGTTAAAGGTGCTGATGCTCCAAGTAGGGAGATTGCTAATAAAGTGGCTGGAATGGCGAACCCGAGCACAAGGAGATGAGAAATGAGGTGCGTTGTAGAAACCTTTCCCCATCACACGGTGTACCATCTTCTGGGTTTCTCATGCATGTTTTCGATGTAGGAAGATGCCCTTGAACCTGGAGATTTGGGACCCATGCGATGGGTACCACGCAGTATTACTTTAAAGGGTCTGCGTTTGCTCACCCAACCTCACCAAACCTCTCAGCCCCAAGAGTGTCCACCCTTATGTCTCATCCAGCTGTGGGTCTACATATGGTCAATCCAGGTTGCATCACAGCCCCTGAATGAATTCTGTAAGAATTTCTCTCTCTTTCACTGTCTTTGTTTCATGGGTTTTTAAAAGTAGTTTATTTTTATAATGGGGTTTAGCTGCTTTTCACTGCTGTGTTTATGCCGCTTTACACCCACTTGACACACTAACAGAGAGATATCAATACATAGGTTTTAAGATTATTACTAGTCAGATATATTCTTGTGCGGTGAATAGGGCGTGTTGAGTCCAGTTCTCTGAGCAAGGAGTAGGTCTTGTCTATTACATATTGGGTTTATGGAACGGTATCTGAGCTAATTTGAAACCCTTGTTTTATGTATCACCCCACCTCACCTTTCCCGTTTAGCAGCCATAGTGTGTTTTCTGCATGTGCGACTCTGTTCTGTTTTGTAATTCAGTTCAAGTGTAACGGTTTTTACGTTCCCTCTATAAGTGATACCTTATGAGAAGTGTCCTTTTCTGTGTGACTTATTTCACTTAGAATCGTCGTACCTAAATCCACTCATCATGCTGCTACTAGCCTTATGCCATTGATTTCATGGCTGAGTGATATTCCATTGTACATAAGGACCACAACTTCTTTATCCATTTTTCTCTTTCCTGGGATATTTAAGGTGGAATGAAGTGGAGGTCCTTGTCAACAGAGCAGCCCTAAACTTTGGGCTGCTTGTGTTTTGCTGATTTTTCATTTTCCCAATTTATACCCCAATGAGTGGAAGTGCCCTATGCTCTCTAAGCTGTGTTTTTTAGATATTTCAGGACTCACCGTACACTTCTCCAGAGTGCCTGTTGGCAATTTACATCCCGCCCATCAGTGTAGCAAGGCTCCCATTTCTCCATGGCCTGTCCTGCATTTCTGGTTTTGACACTTTTTTCAGCATGGCCCTTTGGACCGATGGGAAGCGAGACTTCTTTGTAGCGCTGATTTGCCTGTCCAGGTTGCTTGGTTGGCCAAAAAGGGCGTATGCGTTTTTTCCTGAATATATTCAGCAAAAAACGCATACGCCCTTTTTGGCCAAGGGCATCATTGTCACCGTTTTGCCGCTTTTCATGTGCTTTAAAGATGATTCGAATCTACCTCCTGAAATCTGTTTCCTGCAATTCTGCCTTGATTTCAAATCCTCTTCTTTGCCTTCCCTCAATATATTTGTGGACGAGAGTTATCATTTATAACTCTGCAGGTTTGTGAATTGCAGTGCCCTGAAGCTCCATTTTACAACTCGCTTTTTTGGGAGCTGGCCACAAAAGCGCAGGATGGCTTCAGGCCCTGTTCTGGTTCCGGGGGGCAGGCTGAGCCTGTGGTTAATTGTTCTTCCTGATGGGAAAATAGAGTGACCTGTGCCTGTCCCAACACCAAGAGCTAGTCTCTCATTGGTTCCCCGTCTTCCCGTTCATCCTCAGGACAAATTGCAACCTGTACGGAACAGGAGGTTAAAGGTGCTGATGCTCCAAGTAGGGAGATTGCTAATAAAGTGGCTGGAATGGCGAACCCGAGCACAAGGAGATGAGAAATGAGGTGCGTTGTAGAAACCTTTCCCCATCACACGGTGTACCATCTTCTGGGTTTCTCATGCATGTTTTCGATGTAGGAAGATGCCCTTGAACCTGGAGATTTGGGACCCATGCGATGGGTACCACGCAGTATTACTTTAAAGGGTCTGCGTTTGCTCACCCAACCTCACCAAACCTCTCAGCCCCAAGAGTGTCCACCCTTATGTCTCATCCAGCTGTGGGTGTACATATGGTCAATCCAGGTTGCATCACAGCCCCTGAATGAATTCTGTAAGAATTTCTCTCTCTTTCACTGTCTTTGTTTCATGGGTTTTTAAAAGTAGTTTATTTTTATAATGGGGTTTAGCTGCTTTTCACTGCTGTGTTTATGCCGCTTTACACCCACTTGACACACTAACAGAGAGATATCAATACATAGGTTTTAAGATTATTACTAGTCAGATATATTCTTGTGCGGTGAATAGGGCGTGTTGAGTCCAGTTCTCTGAGCAAGGAGTAGGTCTTGTCTATTACATATTGGGTTTATGGAACGGTATCTGAGCTAATTTGAAACCCTTGTTTTATGTATCACCCCACCTCACCTTTCCCGTTTAGCAGCCATAGTGTGTTTTCTGCATGTGCGACTCTGTTCTGTTTTGTAATTCAGTTCAAGTGTAACGGTTTTTACGTTCCCTCTATAACTGATACCTTATGAGAAGTGTCCTTTTCTGTGTGACTTATTTCACTTAGAATCGTCGTACCTAAATCCACTCATCATGCTGCTACTAGCCTTATGCCATTGATTTCATGGCTGAGTGATATTCCATTGTACATAAGGACCACAACTTCTTTATCCATTTTTCTCTTTCCTGGGATATTTAAGGTGGAATGAAGTGGAGGTCCTTGTCAACAGAGCAGCCCTAAACTTTGGGCTGCTTGTGTTTTGCTGATTTTTCATTTTCCCAATTTATACCCCGATGAGTGGAAGTGCCCTATGCTCTCTAAGCTGTGTTTTTTAGATATTTCAGGACTCACCGTACACTTCTCCAGAGTGCCTGTTGGCAATTTACATCCCGCCCATCAGTGTAGCAAGGCTCCCATTTCTCCATGGCCTGTCCTGCATTTCTGGTTTTGACACTTTTTTCAGCATGGCCCTTTTGACCGATGGGAAGCGAGACTTCTTTGTAGCGCTGATTTGCCTTTCCAGGTTGCTTGGTTGGCCAAAAAGGGCGTATGCGTTTTTTCCTGAATATATTCAGGAAAAAACGCATACGCCCTTTTTGGCCAAGGGCATCATTGTCAAAGTTTTGCCGCTTTTCATGTGCTTTAAAGATGATTCGAATCTACCTCCTGAAATCTGTTTCCTACAATTCTGCCTTGATTTCAAATCCTCTTCTTTGCCTTCCCTCAATATATTTGTGGACGAGAGTTATCATTTATAACTCTGCAGGTTTGTGAATTGCAGTGCCCTGAAGCTCCATTTTACAACTCGCTTTTTTGGGAGCTGGCCGCAAAAGCGCAGGATGGCTTCAGGCCCTGTTCTGGTTCCGGGGGGCAGGCTGAGCCTGTGGTTAATTCTTCTTCCTGATGGGAAAATAGAGTGACCTGTGCCCGTCCCAACACCAAGAGCTAGTCTCTCATTGGTTCCCCGTCTTCCCGTTCATCCTCAGGACAAATTGCAACCTGTACGGAACAGGAGGTTAAAGGTGCTGATGCTCCAAGTAGGGAGATTGCTAATAAAGTGGCTGGAATGGCGAACCCGAGCACAAGGAGATGAGAAATGAGGTGCGTTGTAGAAACCTTTCCCCATCACACGGTGTACCATCTTCTGGGTTTCTCATGCATGTTTTCGATGTAGGAAGATGCCCTTGAACCTGGAGATTTGGGACCCATGCGATGGGTACCACGCAGTATTACTTTAAAGGGTCTGCGTTTGCTCACCCAACCTCACCAAACCTCTCAGCCCCAAGAGTGTCCACCCTTATGTCTCATCCAGCTGTGGGTCTACATATGGTCAATCCAGGTTGCATCACAGCCCCTGAATGAATTGTGTAAGAATTTCTCTCTCTTTCACTGTCTTTGTTTCATGGGTTTTTAAAAGTAGTTTATTTTTATAATGGGGTTAGCTGCTTTTCACTGCTGTGTTTATGCCGCTTTACTCCCACTTGACTCACTTACAGAGAGATATCAATACATAGGTTTTAAGATTATTACTAGTCAGATATATTCTTGTGCGGTGAATAGGGCGTGTTGAGTCCAGTTCTCTGAGCAAGGAGTAGGTCTTGTCTATTACATATTGGGTTTATGGAACGGTATCTGAGCTAATTTGAAACCCTTGTTTTTTGTATCACCCCACCTCACCTTTCCCGTTTAGCAGCCATAGTGTGTTTCTGCATGTGCGACTCTGTTCTGTTTTGTAATTCAGTTCAAGTGTAACGGTTTTTACGTTCCCTCTATAAGTGATACCTTATGAGAAGTGTCCTTTTCTGTGTGACTTATTTCACTTAGAATCGTCGTACCTAAATCCACTCATCATGCTGCTACTAGCCTTATGCCATTGATTTCATGGCTGAGTGATATTCGATTGTACATAAGGACCACAACTTCTTTATCCATTTTTCTCTTTCCTGGGATATTTAAGGTGGAATGAAGTGGAGGTCCTTGTCAACAGAGCAGCCCTAAACTTTGGGCTGCTTGTGTTTTGCTGATTTTTCATTTTCCCAATTTATACCCCGATGAGTGGAAGTGCCCTATGCTCTCTAAGCTGTGTTTTTTAGATATTTCAGGACTCACCGTACACTTCTCCAGAGTGCCTGTTGGCAATTTACATCCCGCCCATCAGTGTAGCAAGGCTCCCATTTCTCCATGGCCTGTCCTGCATTTCTGGTTTTGACACTTTTTTCAGCATGGCCCTTTTGACCGATGGGAAGCGAGACTTCTTTGTAGCGCTGATTTGCCTTTCCAGGTTGCTTGGTTGGCCAAAAAGGGCGTATGCGTTTTTTCCTGAATATATTCAGCAAAAAACGCATACGCCCTTTTTGGCCAAGGGCATCATTGTCACCGTTTTGCCGCTTTTCATGTGCTTTAAAGATGATTCGAATCTACCTCCTGAAATCTGTTTCCTGCAATTCTGCCTTGATTTCAAATCCTCTTCTTTGCCTTCCCTCAATATATTTGTGGACGAGAGTTATCATTTATAACTCTGCAGGTTTGTGTATTGCAGTGCCCTGAAGCTCCATTTTACAACTCGCTTTTTTGGGAGCTGGCCGCAAAAGCGCAGGATGGCTTCAGGCCCTGTTCTGGTTCCGGGGGGCAGGCTGAGCCTGTGGTTAATTCTTCTTCCTGATGGGAAAATAGAGTGACCTGTGCCCGTCCCAACACCAAGAGCTAGTCTCTCATTGGTTCCCCGTCTTCCCGTTCATCCTCAGGACAAATTGCAACCTGTACGGAACAGGAGGTTAAAGGTGCTGATGCTCCAAGTAGGGAGATTGCTAATAAAGTGGCTGGAATGGCGAACCCGAGCACAAGGAGATGAGAAATGAGGTGCGTTGTAGAAACCTTTCCCCATCACACGGTGTACCATCTTCTGGGTTTCTCATGCATGTTTTCGATGTAGGAAGATGCCCTTGAACCTGGAGATTTGGGACCCATGCGATGGGTACCACGCAGTATTACTTTAAAGGGTCTGCGTTTGCTCACCCAACCTCACCAAACCTCTCAGCCCCAAGAGTGTCCACCCTTATGTCTCATCCAGCTGTGGGTCTACATATGGTCAATCCAGGTTGCATCACAGCCCCTGAATGAATTGTGTAAGAATTTCTCTCTCTTTCACTGTCTTTGTTTCATGGGTTTTTAAAAGTAGTTTATTTTTATAATGGGGTTAGCTGCTTTTCACTGCTGTGTTTATGCCGCTTTACTCCCACTTGACTCACTTACAGAGAGATATCAATACATAGGTTTTAAGATTATTACTAGTCAGATATATTCTTGTGCGGTGAATAGGGCGTGTTGAGTCCAGTTCTCTGAGCAAGGAGTAGGTCTTGTCTATTACATATTGGGTTTATGGAACGGTATCTGAGCTAATTTGAAACCCTTGTTTTTTGTATCACCCCACCTCACCTTTCCCGTTTAGCAGCCATAGTGTGTTTCTGCATGTGCGACTCTGTTCTGTTTTGTAATTCAGTTCAAGTGTAACGGTTTTTACGTTCCCTCTATAAGTGATACCTTATGAGAAGTGTCCTTTTCTGTGTGACTTATTTCACTTAGAATCGTCGTACCTAAATCCACTCATCATGCTGCTACTAGCCTTATGCCATTGATTTCATGGCTGAGTGATATTCGATTGTACATAAGGACCACAACTTCTTTATCCATTTTTCTCTTTCCTGGGATATTTAAGGTGGAATGAAGTGGAGGTCCTTGTCAACAGAGCAGCCCTAAACTTTGGGCTGCTTGTGTTTTGCTGATTTTTCATTTTCCCAATTTATACCCCGATGAGTGGAAGTGCCCTATGCTCTCTAAGCTGTGTTTTTTAGATATTTCAGGACTCACCGTACACTTCTCCAGAGTGCCTGTTGGCAATTTACATCCCGCCCATCAGTGTAGCAAGGCTCCCATTTCTCCATGGCCTGTCCTGCATTTCTGGTTTTGACACTTTTTTCAGCATGGCCCTTTTGACCGATGGGAAGCGAGACTTCTTTGTAGCGCTGATTTGCCTTTCCAGGTTGCTTGGTTGGCCAAAAAGGGCGTATGCGTTTTTTCCTGAATATATTCAGCAAAAAACGCATACGCCCTTTTTGGCCAAGGGCATCATTGTCACCGTTTTGCCGCTTTTCATGTGCTTTAAAGATGATTCGAATCTACCTCCTGAAATCTGTTTCCTGCAATTCTGCCTTGATTTCAAATCCTCTTCTTTGCCTTCCCTCAATATATTTGTGGACGAGAGTTATCATTTATAACTCTGCAGGTTTGTGTATTGCAGTGCCCTGAAGCTCCATTTTACAACTCGCTTTTTTGGGAGCTGGCCGCAAAAGCGCAGGATGGCTTCAGGCCCTGTTCTGGTTCCGGGGGGCAGGCTGAGCCTGTGGTTAATTCTTCTTCCTGATGGGAAAATAGAGTGACCTGTGCCCGTCCCAACACCAAGAGCTAGTCTCTCATTGGTTCCCCGTCTTCCCGTTCATCCTCAGGACAAATTGCAACCTGTACGGAACAGGAGGTTAAAGGTGCTGATGCTCCAAGTAGGGAGATTGCTAATAAAGTGGCTGGAATGGCGAACCCGAGCACAAGGAGATGAGAAATGAGGTGCGTTGTAGAAACCTTTCCCCATCACACGGTGTACCATCTTCTGGGTTTCTCATGCATGTTTTCGATGTAGGAAGATGCCCTTGAACCTGGAGATTTGGGACCCATGCGATGGGTACCACGCAGTATTACTTTAAAGGGTCTGCGTTTGCTCACCCAACCTCACCAAACCTCTCAGCCCCAAGAGTGTCCACCCTTATGTCTCATCCAGCTGTGGGTCTACATATGGTCAATCCAGGTTGCATCACAGCCCCTGAATGAATTGTGTAAGAATTTCTCTCTCTTTCACTGTCTTTGTTTCATGGGTTTTTAAAAGTAGTTTATTTTTATAATGGGGTTAGCTGCTTTTCACTGCTGTGTTTATGCCGCTTTACTCCCACTTGACTCACTTACAGAGAGATATCAATACATAGGTTTTAAGATTATTACTAGTCAGATATATTCTTGTGCGGTGAATAGGGCGTGTTGAGTCCAGTTCTCTGAGCAAGGAGTAGGTCTTGTCTATTACATAATGGGTTTATGGAACGGTATCTGAGCTAATTTGAAACCCTTGTTTTTTGTATCACCCCACCTCACCTTTCCCGTTTAGCAGCCATAGTGTGTTTCTGCATGTGCGACTCTGTTCTGTTTTGTAATTAAGTTCAAGTGTAACGGTTTTTACGTTCCCTCTATAAGTGATACCTTATGAGAAGTGTCCTTTTCTGTGTGACTTATTTCACTTAGAATCGTCGTACCTAAATCCACTCATCATGCTGCTACTAGCCTTATGCCATTGATTTCATGGCTGAGTGATATTCGATTGTACATAAGGACCACAACTTCTTTATCCATTTTTCTCTTTCCTGGGATATTTAAGGTGGAATGAAGTGGAGGTCCTTGTCAACAGAGCAGCCCTAAACTTTGGGCTGCTTGTGTTTTGCTGATTTTTCATTTTCCCAATTTATACCCCGATGAGTGGAAGTGCCCTATGCTCTCTAAGCTGTGTTTTTTAGATATTTCAGGACTCACCGTACACTTCTCCAGAGTGCCTGTTGGCAATTTACATCCCGCCCATCAGTGTAGCAAGGCTCCCATTTCTCCATGGCCTGTCCTGCATTTCTGGTTTTGACACTTTTTTCAGCATGGCCCTTTGGACCGATGGGAAGCGAGACTTCTTTGTAGCGCTGATTTGCCTTTCCAGGTTGCTTGGTTGGCCAAAAAGGGCGTATGCGTTTTTTCCTGAATATATTCAGCAAAAAACGCATACGCCCTTTTTGGCCAAGGGCATCATTGTCACCGTTTTGCCGCTTTTCATGTGCTTTAAAGATGATTCGAATCTACCTCCTGAAATCTGTTTCCTGCAATTCTGCCTTGATTTCAAATCCTCTTCTTTGCCTTCCCTCAATATATTTGTGGACGAGAGTTATCATTTATAACTCTGCAGGTTTGTGTATTGCAGTGCCCTGAAGCTCCATTTTACAACTCGCTTTTTTGGGAGCTGGCCGCAAAAGCGCAGGATGGCTTCAGGCCCTGTTCTGGTTCCGGGGGGCAGGCTGAGCCTGTGGTTAATTGTTCTTCCTGATGGGAAAATAGAGTGACCTGTGCCTGTCCCAACACCAAGAGCTAGTCTCTCATTGGTTCCCCGTCTTCCCGTTCATCCTCAGGACAAATTGCAACCTGTACGGAACAGGAGGTTAAAGGTGCTGATGCTCCAAGTAGGGAGATTGCTAATAAAGTGGCTGGAATGGCGAACCCGAGCACAAGGAGATGAGAAATGAGGTGCGTTTTAGAAACTTTCCCCATCACACGGTGTACCATCTTCTGGGTTTCTCATGCATGTTTTCGATGTAGGAAGATGGCCTTGAACCTGGAGATTTGGGACCCATGCGATGGGTACCACGCAGTATTACTTTAAAGGGTCTGCGTTTCTTCACCCAACCTCACCAAACCTCTCAGCCCCAAGAGGGTCCACCCTTATGTCTCATCCAGCTGTGGGTCTACATATGGTCAATCCAGGTTGCATCACAGCCCCTGAATGAATTGTGTAAGAATTTCTCTCTCTTTCACTGTCTTTGTTTCATGGGTTTTTAAAAGTAGTTTATTTTTATAATGGGGTTAGCTGCTTTTCACTGCTGTGTTTATGCCGCTTTACACCCACTTGACTCACTTACAGAGAGATATCAATACATAGGTTTTAAGATTATTACTAGTCAGATATATTCTTGTGCGGTGAATAGGGAGTGTTGAGTCCAGTTCTCTGAGCAAGGAGTAGGTCTTGTCTATTACATATTGGGTTTATGGAACGGTATCTGAGCTAATTTGAAACCCTTGTTTTTTGTATCACCCCACCTCACCTTTCCCGTTTAGCAGCCATAGTGTGTTTTCTGCATGTGCGACTCTGTTCTGTTTTGTAATTCAGTTCAAGTGTAACGGTTTTTACGTTCCCTCTATAAGTGATACCTTATGAGAAGTGTCCTTTTCTGTGTGACTTATTTCACTTAGAATCGTCGTACCTAAATCCACTCATCATGCTGCTACTAGCCTTATGCCATTGATTTCATGGCTGAGTGATATTCCATTGTACATAAGGACCACAACTTCTTTATCCATTTTTCTCTTTCCTGGGATATTTAAGGTGGAATGAAGTGGAGGTCCTTGTCAACAGAGCAGCCCTAAACTTTGGGCTGCTTGTGTTTTGCTGATTTTTCATTTTCCCAATTTATACCCCAATGAGTGGAAGTGCCCTATGCTCTCTAAGCTGTGTTTTTTAGATATTTCAGGACTCACCGTACACTTCTCCAGAGTGCCTGTTGGCAATTTACATCCCGCCCATCAGTGTAGCAAGGCTCCCATTTCTCCATGGCCTGTCCTGCATTTCAGGTTTTGACACTTTTTTCAGCATGGCCCTTTTGACCGATGGGAAGCGAGACTTCTTTGTAGCGCTGATTTGCCTTTCCAGGTTGCTTGGTTGGCCAAAAAGGGCGTATGCGTTTTTTCCTGAATATATTCAGGAAAAAACGCATACGCCCTTTTTGGCCAAGGGCATCATTGTCAACGTTTTGCCGCTTTTCATGTGCTTTAAAGATGATTCGAATCTACCTCCTGAAATCTGTTTCCTGCAATTCTGCCTTGATTTCAAATCCTCTTCTTTGCCTTCCCTCAATATATTTGTGGACGAGAGTTATCATTTATAACTCTGCAGGTTTGTGAATTGCAGTGCCCTGAAGCTCCATTTTACAACTCGCTTTTTTGGGAGCTGGCCGCAAAAGCGCAGGATGGCTTCAGGCCCTGTTCTGGTTCCGGGGGGCAGGCTGAGCCTGTGGTTAATTCTTCTTCCTGATGGGAAAATAGAGTGACCTGTGCCTGTCCCAAAACCAAGAGCTAGTCTCTCATTGGTTCCCCGTCTTCCCGTTCATCCTCAGGAAAAATTGCAACCTGTACGGAACAGGAGGTTAAAGGTGCTGATGCTCCAAGTAGGGAGATTGCTAATAAAGTGGCTGGAATGGCGAACCCGAGCACAAGGAGATGAGAAATGAGGTGCATTGTAGAAACCTTTCCCCATCACACGGTGTACCATCTTCTGGGTTTCTCATGCATGTTTTCGATGTAGGAAGATGCCCTTGAACCTGGAGATTTGGGACCCATGCGATGGGTACCACGCAGTATTACTTTAAAGGGTCTGCGTTTGCTCACCCAACCTCACCAAACCTCTCAGCCCCAAGAGTGTCCACCCTTATGTCTCATCCAGCTGTGGGTCTACATATGGTCAATCCAGGTTGCATCACAGCCCCTGAATGAATTCTGTAAGAATTTCTCTCTCTTTCACTGTCTTTGTTTCATGGGTTTTTAAAAGTAATTTATTTTTATAATGGGGTTTAGCTGCTTTTCACTGCTGTGTTTATGCCGCTTTACACCCACTTGACACACTAACAGAGAGATATCAATACATAGGTTTTAAGATTATTACTAGTCAGATATATTCTTGTGCGGTGAATAGGGCGTGTTGAGTCCAGTTCTCTGAGCAAGGAGTAGGTCTTGTCTATTACATATTGGGTTTATGGAACGGTATCTGAGCTAATTTGAAACCCTTGTTTTATGTATCACCCCACCTCACCTTTCCCGTTTAGCAGCCATAGTGTGTTTTCTGCATGTGCGACTCTGTTCTGTTTTGTAATTCAGTTCAAGTGTAACGGTTTTTACATTCCCTCTATAACTGATACCTTATGAGAAGTGTCCTTTTCTGTGTGACTTATTTCACTTAGAATCGTCGTACCTAAATCCACTCATCATGCTGCTACTAGCCTTATGCCATTGATTTCATGGCTGAGTGATATTCCATTGTACATAAGGACCACAACTTCTTTATCCATTTTTCTCTTTCCTGGGATATTTAAGGTGGAATGAAGTGGAGGTCCTTGTCAACAGAGCAGCCCTAAACTTTGGGCTGCTTGTGTTTTGCTGATTTTTCATTTTCCCAATTTATACCCCGATGAGTGGAAGTGCCCTATGCTCTCTAAGCTGTGTTTTTTAGATATTTCAGGACTCACCGTACACTTCTCCAGAGTGCCTGTTGGCAATTTACATCCCGCCCATCAGTGTAGCAAGGCTCCCATTTCTCCATGGCCTGTCCTGCATTTCTGGTTTTGACACTTTTTTCAGCATGGCCCTTTTGACCGATGGGAAGCGAGACTTCTTTGTAGCGCTGATTTGCCTTTCCAGGTTGCTTGGTTGGCCAAAAAGGGTGTATGCGTTTTTTCCTGAATATATTCAGGAAAAAACGCATACGCCCTTTTTGGCCAAGGGCATCATTGTCAACGTTTTGCCCCTTTTCATGTGCTTTAAAGATGATTCGAATCTACCTCCTGAAATCTGTTTCCTACAATTCTGCCTTGATTTCAAATCCTCTTCTTTGCCTTCCCTCAATATATTTGTGGACGAGAGTTATCATTTATAACTCTGCAGATTTGTGAATTGCAGTGCCCTGAAGCTCCATTTTACAACTCGCTTTTTTGGGAGCTGGCCGCAAAAGCGCAGGATGGCTTCAGGCCCTGTTCTGGTTCCGGGGGGCAGGCTGAGCCTGTGGTTAATTCTTCTTCCTGATGGGAAAATAGAGTGACCTGTGCCCGTCCCAACACCAAGAGCTAGTCTCTCATTGGTTCCCCGTCTTCCCGTTCATCCTCAGGACAAATTGCAACCTGTACGGAACAGGAGGTTAAAGGTGCTGATGCTCCAAGTAGGGAGATTGCTAATAAAGTGGCTGGAATGGCGAACCCGAGCACAAGGAGATGAGAAATGAGGTGCGTTGTAGAAACCTTTCCCCATCACACGGTGTAACATCTTCTGGGTTTCTCATGCATGTTTTCGATGTAGGAAGATGCCCTTGAACCTGGAGATTTGGGACCCATGCGATGGGTAACACGCAGTATTACTTTAAAGGGTCTGAGTTTGCTCACCCAACCTCACAAAACCTCTCAGACCCAAGAGGGTCCACCCTTATGTCTCATCCAGCTGTGGGTCTACATATGGTCAATCCAGGTTGCATCACAGCCCCTGAATGAATTGTGTAAGAATTTCTCTCTCTTTCACTGTCTTTGTTTCATGGGTTTTTAAAAGTAATTTATTTTTATAATGGGGTTTAGCTGCTTTTCACTGCTGTGTTTATGCCGCTTTACACCCACTTGACACACTAACAGAGAGATATCAATACATAGGTTTTAAGATTATTACTAGTCAGATATATTCTTGTGCGGTGAATAGGGCGTGTTGAGTCCAGTTCTCTGAGAAAGGAGTAGGTCTTGTCTATTACATATTGGGTTTATGGAACGGTATCTGAGCTAATTTGAAACCCTTGTTTTATGTATCACCCCACCTCACCTTTCCCGTTTAGCAGCCATAGTGTGTTTTCTGCATGTGCGACTCTGTTCTGTTTTGTAATTCAGTTCAAGTGTAACGGTTTTTACATTCCCTGTATAACTGATACCTTATGAGAAGTGTCCTTTTCTGTGTGACTTATTTCACTTAGAATCGTTGTACCTAAATCCACTCATCATGCTGCTACTAGCCTTATGCCATTGATTTCATGGCTGAGTGATATTCCATTGTACATAAGGACCACAACTTCTTTATCCATTTTTCTCTTTCCTGGGATATTTAAGGTGGAATGAAGTGGAGGTCCTTGTCAACAGAGCAGCCCTAAACTTTGGGCTGCTTGTGTTTTGCTGATTTTTCATTTTCCCAATTTATACCCCGATGAGTGGAAGTGCCCTATGCTCTCTAAGCTGTGTTTTTTAGATATTTCAGGACTCACCGTACACTTCTCCAGAGTGCCTGTTGGCAATTTACATCCCGCCCATCAGTGTAGCAAGGCTCCCATTTCTCCATGGCCTGTCCTGCATTTCTGGTTTTGACACTTTTTTCAGCATGGCCCTTTTGACCGATGGGAAGAGAGACTTCTTTGTAGCGCTGATTTGCCTTTCCAGGTTGCTTGGTTGGCCAAAAAGGGCGTATGCGTTTTTTCCTGAATATATTCAGGAAAAAACGCATACGCCCTTTTTGGCCAAGGGCATCATTGTCAACGTTTTGCCGCTTTTCATGTGCTTTAAAGATGATTCGAATCTACCTCCTGAAATCTGTTTCCTACAATTCTGCCTTGATTTCAAATCCTCTTCTTTGCCTTCCCTCAATATATTTGTGGACGAGAGTTATCATTTATAACTCTGCAGGTTTGTGAATTGCAGTGCCCTGAAGCTCCATTTTACAACTCGCTTTTTTGGGAGCTGGCCGCAAAAGCGCAGGATGGCTTCAGGCCCTGTTCTGGTTCCGGGGGGCAGGCTGAGCCTGTGGTTAATTCTTCTTCCTGATGGGAAAATAGAGTGACCTGTGCCCGTCCCAACACCAAGAGCTAGTCTCTCATTGGTTCCCCGTCTTCCCGTTCATCCTCAGGACAAATTGCAACCTGTACGGAACAGGAGGTTAAAGGTGCTGATGCTCCAAGTAGGGAGATTGCTAATAAAGTGGCTGGAATGGCGAACCCGAGCACAAGGAGATGAGAAATGAGGTGCGTTGTAGAAACCTTTCCCCATCACACGGTGTACCATCTTCTGGGTTTCTCATGCATGTTTTCGATGTAGGAAGATGCCCTTGAACCTGGAGATTTGGGACCCATGCGATGGGTACCACGCAGTATTACTTTAAAGGGTCTGCGTTTGCTCACCCAACCTCACCAAACCTCTCAGACCCAAGAGGGTCCACCCTTATGTCTCATCCAGCTGTGGGTCTACATATGGTCAATCCAGGTTGCATCACAGCCCCTGAATGAATTGTGTAAGAATTTCTCTCTCTTTCACTGTCTTTGTTTCATGGGTTTTTAAAAGTAGTTTATTTTTATAATGGGGTTAGCTGCTTTTCACTGCTGTGTTTATGCCGCTTTACTCCCACTTGACTCACTTACAGAGAGATATCAATACATAGGTTTTAAGATTATTACTAGTCAGATATATTCTTGTGCGGTGAATAGGGCGTGTTGAGTCCAGTTCTCTGAGCAAGGAGTAGGTCTTGTCTATTACATATTGGGTTTATGGAACGGTATCTGAGCTAATTTGAAACCCTTGTTTTTTGTATCACCCCACCTCACCTTTCCCGTTTAGCAGCCATAGTGTGTTTCTGCATGTGCGACTCTGTTCTGTTTTGTAATTCAGTTCAAGTGTAACGGTTTTTACGTTCCCTCTATAAGTGATACCTTATGAGAAGTGTCCTTTTCTGTGTGACTTATTTCACTTAGAATCGTCGTACCTAAATCCACTCATCATGCTGCTACTAGCCTTATGCCATTGATTTCATGGCTGAGTGATATTCGATTGTACATAAGGACCACAACTTCTTTATCCATTTTTCTCTTTCCTGGGATATTTAAGGTGGAATGAAGTGGAGGTCCTTGTCAACAGAGCAGCCCTAAACTTTGGGCTGCTTGTGTTTTGCTGATTTTTCATTTTCCCAATTTATACCCCGATGAGTGGAAGTGCCCTATGCTCTCTAAGCTGTGTTTTTTAGATATTTCAGGACTCACCGTACACTTCTCCAGAGTGCCTGTTGGCAATTTACATCCCGCCCATCAGTGTAGCAAGGCTCCCATTTCTCCATGGCCTGTCCTGCATTTCTGGTTTTGACACTTTTTTCAGCATGGCCCTTTTGACCGATGGGAAGCGAGACTTCTTTGTAGCGCTGATTTGCCTTTCCAGGTTGCTTGGTTGGCCAAAAAGGGCGTATGCGTTTTTTCCTGAATATATTCAGCAAAAAACGCATACGCCCTTTTTGGCCAAGGGCATCATTGTCACCGTTTTGCCGCTTTTCATGTGCTTTAAAGATGATTCGAATCTACCTCCTGAAATCTGTTTCCTGCAATTCTGCCTTGATTTCAAATCCTCTTCTTTGCCTTCCCTCAATATATTTGTGGACGAGAGTTATCATTTATAACTCTGCAGGTTTGTGTATTGCAGTGCCCTGAAGCTCCATTTTACAACTCGCTTTTTTGGGAGCTGGCCGCAAAAGCGCAGGATGGCTTCAGGCCCTGTTCTGGTTCCGGGGGGCAGGCTGAGCCTGTGGTTAATTGTTCTTCCTGATGGGAAAATAGAGTGACCTGTGCCTGTCCCAACACCAAGAGCTAGTCTCTCATTGGTTCCCCGTCTTCCCGTTCATCCTCAGGACAAATTGCAACCTGTACGGAACAGGAGGTTAAAGGTGCTGATGCTCCAAGTAGGGAGATTGCTAATAAAGTGGCTGGAATGGCGAACCCGAGCACAAGGAGATGAGAAATGAGGTGCGTTTTAGAAACTTTCCCCATCACACGGTGTACCATCTTCTGGGTTTCTCATGCATGTTTTCGATGTAGGAAGATGGCCTTGAACCTGGAGATTTGGGACCCATGCAATGGGTACCACGCAGTATTACTTTAAAGGGTCTGCGTTTCTTCACCCAACCTCACCAAACCTCTCAGCCCCAAGAGGGTCCACCCTTATGTCTCATCCAGCTGTGGGTCTACATATGTTCAATCCAGGTTGCATCACAGCCCCTGAATGAATTGTGTAAGAATTTCTCTCTCTTTCACTGTCTTTGTTTCATGGGTTTTTAAAAGTAGTTTATTTTTATAATGGGGTTAGCTGCTTTTCACTGCTGTGTTTATGCCGCTTTACACCCACTTGACTCACTTACAGAGAGATATCAATACATAGGTTTTAAGATTATTACTAGTCAGATATATTCTTGTGCGGTGAATAGGGAGTGTTGAGTCCAGTTCTCTGAGCAAGGAGTAGGTCTTGTCTATTACATATTGGGTTTATGGAACGGTATCTGAGCTAATTTGAAACCCTTGTTTTTTGTATCACCCCACCTCACCTTTCCCGTTTAGCAGCCATAGTGTGTTTTCTGCATGTGCGACTCTGTTCTGTTTTGTAATTCAGTTCAAGTGTAACGGTTTTTACGTTCCCTCTATAAGTGATACCTTATGAGAAGTGTCCTTTTCTGTGTGACTTATTTCACTTAGAATCGTCGTACCTAAATCCACTCATCATGCTGCTACTAGCCTTATGCCATTGATTTCATGGCTGAGTGATATTCCATTGTACATAAGGACCACAACTTCTTTATCCATTTTTCTCTTTCCTGGGATATTTAAGGTGGAATGAAGTGGAGGTCCTTGTCAACAGAGCAGCCCTAAACTTTGGGCTGCTTGTGTTTTGCTGATTTTTCATTTTCCCAATTTATACCCCAATGAGTGGAAGTGCCCTATGCTCTCTAAGCTGTGTTTTTTAGATATTTCAGGACTCACCGTACACTTCTCCAGAGTGCCTGTTGGCAATTTACATCCCGCCCATCAGTGTAGCAAGGCTCCCATTTCTCCATGGCCTGTCCTGCATTTCTGGTTTTGACACTTTTTTCAGCATGGCCCTTTGGACCGATGGGAAGCGAGACTTCTTTGTAGCGCTGATTTGCCTTTCCAGGTTGCTTGGTTGGCCAAAAAGGGCGTATGCGTTTTTTCCTGAATATATTCAGCAAAAAACGCATACGCCCTTTTTGGCCAAGGGCATCATTTTCACCGTTTTGCCGCTGTTCATGTGCTTTAAAGATGATTCGAATCTACCTCCTGAAATCTGTTTCCTGCAATTCTGCCTTGATTTCAAATCCTCTTCTTTGCCTTCCCTCAATATATTTGTGGACGAGAGTTATCATTTATAACTCTGCAGGTTTGTGAATTGCAGTGCCCTGAAGCTCCATTTTACAACTCGCTTTTTTGGGAGCTGGCCGCAAAAGCGCAGGATGGCTTCAGGCCCTGTTCTGGTTCCGGGGGGCAGGCTGAGCCTGTGGTTAATTCTTCTTCCTGATGGGAAAATAGAGTGACCTGTGCCTGTCCCAACACCAAGAGCTAGTCTCTCATTGGTTCCCCGTCTTCCCGTTCATCCTCAGGACAAATTGCAACCTGTACGGAACAGGAGGTTAAAGGTGCTGATGCTCCAAGTAGGGAGATTGCTAATAAAGTGGCTGGAATGGCGAACCCGAGCACAAGGAGATGAGAAATGAGGTGCATTGTAGAATCCTTTCCCCATCACACGGTGTACCATCTTCTGGGTTTCTCATGCATGTTTTCGATGTAGGAAGATGCCCTTGAACCTGGAGATTTGGGACCCATGCGATGGGTACCACGCAGTATTACTTTAAAGGGTCTGCGTTTGCTCACCCAACCTCACCAAACCTCTCAGCCCCAAGAGTGTCCACCCTTATGTCTCATCCAGCTGTGGGTCTACATATGGTCAATCCAGGTTGCATCACAGCCCCTGAATGAATTGTGTAAGAATTTCTCTCTCTTTCACTGTCTTTGTTTCATGGGTTTTTAAAAGTAGTTTATTTTTATAATGGGGTTTAGCTGCTTTTCACTGCTGTGTTTATGCCGCTTTACACCCACTTGACACACTAACAGAGAGATATCAATACATAGGTTTTAAGATTATTACTAGTCAGATATATTCTTGTGCGGTGAATAGGGCGTGTTGAGTCCAGTTCTCTGAGCAAGGAGTAGGTC
The DNA here is from genome assembly GCF_965194825.1 of Balaenoptera physalus. Classification (NCBI taxonomy): domain Eukaryota; kingdom Metazoa; phylum Chordata; class Mammalia; order Artiodactyla; family Balaenopteridae; genus Balaenoptera; species Balaenoptera physalus. The sequence goes on along the minus strand of NW_028126544.1, from coordinate 830,418 downwards.
TTGTCTATTACATATTGGGTTTATGGAACGGTATCTGAGCTAATTTGAAACCCTTGTTTTATGTATCACCCCACCTCACCTTTCCCGTTTAGCAGCCATAGTGTGTTTTCTGCATGTGCGACTCTGTTCTGTTTTGTAATTCAGTTCAAGTGTAACGGTTTTTACGTTCCCTCTATAACTGATACCTTATGAGAAGTGTCCTTTTCTGTGTGACTTATTTCACTTAGAATCGTCGTACCTAAATCCACTCATCATGCTGCTACTAGCCTTATGCCATTGATTTCATGGCTGAGTGATATTCCATTGTACATAAGGACCACAACTTCTTTATCCATTTTTCTCTTTCCTGGGATATTTAAGGTGGAATGAAGTGGAGGTCCTTGTCAACAGAGCAGCCCTAAACTTTGGGCTGCTTGTGTTTTGCTGATTTTTCATTTTCCCAATTTATACCCCGATGAGTGGAAGTGCCCTATGCTCTCTAAGCTGTGTTTTTTAGATATTTCAGGACTCACCGTACACTTCTCCAGAGTGCCTGTTGGCAATTTACATCCCGCCCATCAGTGTAACAAGGCTCCCATTTCTCCATGGCCTGTCCTGCATTTCTGGTTTTGACACTTTTTTCAGCATGGCCCTTTTGACCGATGGGAAGCGAGACTTCTTTGTAGCGCTGATTTGCCTTTCCAGGTTGCTTGGTTGGCCAAAAAGGGCGTATGCGTTTTTTCCTGAATATATTCAGGAAAAAACGCATACGCCCTTTTTGGCCAAGGGCATCATTGTCACCGTTTTGCCGCTTTTCATGTGCTTTAAAGATGATTCGAATCTACCTCCTGAAATCTGTTTCCTGCAATTCTGCCTTGATTTCAAATCCTCTTCTTTGCCTTCCCTCAATATATTTGTGGACGAGAGTTATCATTTATAACTCTGCAGGTTTGTGAATTGCAGTGCCCTGAAGCTCCATTTTACAACTCGCTTTTTTGGGAGCTGGCCGCAAAAGCGCAGGATGGCTTCAGGCCCTGTTCTGGTTCCGGGGGGCAGGCTGAGCCTGTGGTTAATTCTTCTTCCTGATGGGAAAATAGAGTGACCTGTGCCTGTCCCAACACCAAGAGCTAGTCTCTCATTGGTTCCCCGTCTTCCCGTTCATCCTCAGGACAAATTGCAACCTGTACGGAACAGGAGGTTAAAGGTGCTGATGCTCCAAGTAGGGAGATTGCTAATAAAGTGGCTGGAATGGCGAACCCGAGCACAAGGAGATGAGAAATGAGGTGCATTGTAGAAACCTTTCCCCATCACACGGTGTACCATCTTCTGGGTTTCTCATGCATGTTTTCGATGTAGGAAGATGCCCTTGAACCTGGAGATTTGGGACCCATGCGATGGGTACCACGCAGTATTACTTTAAAGGGTCTGCGTTTGCTCACCCAACCTCACCAAACCTCTCAGCCCCAAGAGTGTCCACCCTTATGTCTCATCCAGCTGTGGGTCTACATATGGTCAATCCAGGTTGCATCACAGCCCCTGAATGAATTGTGTAAGAATTTCTCTCTCTTTCACTGTCTTTGTTTCATGGGTTTTTAAAAGTAGTTTATTTTTATAATGGGGTTTAGCTGCTTTTCACTGCTGTGTTTATGCCGCTTTACACCCACTTGACACACTAACAGAGAGATATCAATACATAGGTTTTAAGATTATTACTAGTCAGATATATTCTTGTGCGGTGAATAGGGCGTGTTGAGTCCAGTTCTCTGAGCAAGGAGTAGGTCTTGTCTATTACATATTGGGTTTATGGAACGGTATCTGAGCTAATTTGAAACCCTTGTTTTATGTATCACCCCACCTCACCTTTCCCGTTTAGCAGCCATAGTGTGTTTTCTGCATGTGCGACTCTGTTCTGTTTTGTAATTCAGTTCAAGTGTAACGGTTTTTACGTTCCCTCTATAACTGATACCTTATGAGAAGTGTCCTTTTCTGTGTGACTTATTTCACTTAGAATCGTCGTACCTAAATCCACTCATCATGCTGCTACTAGCCTTATGCCATTGATTTCATGGCTGAGTGATATTCCATTGTACATAAGGACCACAACTTCTTTATCCATTTTTCTCTTTCCTGGGATATTTAAGGTGGAATGAAGTGGAGGTCCTTGTCAACAGAGCAGCCCTAAACTTTGGGCTGCTTGTGTTTTGCTGATTTTTCATTTTCCCAATTTATACCCCGATGAGTGGAAGTGCCCTATGCTCTCTAAGCTGTGTTTTTTAGATATTTCAGGACTCACCGTACACTTCTCCAGAGTGCCTGTTGGCAATTTACATCCCGCCCATCAGTGTAACAAGGCTCCCATTTCTCCATGGCCTGTCCTGCATTTCTGGTTTTGACACTTTTTTCAGCATGGCCCTTTTGACCGATGGGAAGCGAGACTTCTTTGTAGCGCTGATTTGCCTTTCCAGGTTGCTTGGTTGGCCAAAAAGGGCGTATGCGTTTTTTCCTGAATATATTCAGGAAAAAACGCATACGCCCTTTTTGGCCAAGGGCATCATTGTCACCGTTTTGCCGCTTTTCATGTGCTTTAAAGATGATTCGAATCTACCTCCTGAAATCTGTTTCCTGCAATTCTGCCTTGATTTCAAATCCTCTTCTTTGCCTTCCCTCAATATATTTGTGGACGAGAGTTATCATTTATAACTCTGCAGGTTTTTGAATTGCAGTGCCCTGAAGCTCCATTTTACAACTCGCTTTTTTGGGAAGTGGCCGCAAAACCGCAGGATGGCTTCAGGCCCTGTTCTGGTTCCGGGGGGCAGGCTGAGCCTGTGGTTAATTCTTCTTCCTGATGGGAAAATAGAGTGACCTGTGCCTGTCCCAACACCAAGAGCTAGTCTCTCATTGGTTCCCCGTCTTCCCGTTCATCCTCAGGAAAAATTGCAACCTGTACGGAACAGGAGGTTAAAGGTGCTGATGCTCCAAGTAGGGAGATTGCTAGTAAAGTGGCTGGAATGGCGAACCCGAGCACAAGGAGATGAGAAATGAGGTGCGTTTTAGAAACCTTTCCCCATCACACGGTGTACCATCTTCTGGGTTTCTCATGCATGTTTTCGATGTAGGAAGATGCCCTTGAACCTGGAGATTTGGGCCCCATGCGATGGGTACCACGCAGTATTACTTTAAAGGGTCTGCGTTTGCTCACCCAACCTCACCAAACCTCTCAGCCCCAAGAGTGTCCACCCTTATGTCTCATCCAGCTGTGGGTCTATATATGGTCAATCCAGGTTGCATCACAGCCCCTGAATGAATTGTGTAAGAATTTCTCTCTCTTTCACTGTCTTTGTTTCATGGGTTTTTAAAAGTAGTTTATTTTTATAATGGGGTTAGCTGCTTTTCACTGCTGTGTTTATGCCGCTTTACACCCACTTGACTCACTTACAGAGAGATATCAATACATAGGTTTTAAGATTATTACTAGTCAGATATATTCTTGTGCGGTGAATAGGGCGTGTTGAGTCCAGTTCTCTGAGCAAGGAGTAGGTCTTGTCTATTACATATTGGGTTTATGGAACGGTATCTGAGCTAATTTGAAACCCTTGTTTTTTGTATCACCCCACCTCACCTTTCCCGTTTAGCAGCCATAGTGTGTTTTCTGCATGTGCGACTCTGTTCTGTTTTGTAATTCAGTTCAAGTGTAACGGTTTTTACGTTCCCTCTATAAGTGATACCTTATGAGAAGTGTCCTTTTCTGTGTGACTTATTTCACTTAGAATCGTCGTACCTAAATCCACTCATCATGCTGCTACTAGCCTTATGCCATTGATTTCATGGCTGAGTGATATTCCATTGTACATAAGGACCACAACTTCTTTATCCATTTTTCTCTTTCCTGGGATATTTAAGGTGGAATGAAGTGGAGGTCCTTGTCAACAGAGCAGCCCTAAACTTTGGGCTGCTTGTGTTTTGCTGATTTTTCATTTTCCCAATTTATACCCCAATGAGTGGAAGTGCCCTATGCTCTCTAAGCTGTGTTTTTTAGATATTTCAGGACTCACCGTACACTTCTCCAGAGTGCCTGTTGGCAATTTACATCCCGCCCATCAGTGTAGCAAGGCTCCCATTTCTCCATGGCCTGTCCTGCATTTCTGGTTTTGACACTTTTTTCAGCATGGCCCTTTGGACCGATGGGAAGCGAGACTTCTTTGTAGCGCTGATTTGCCTTTCCAGGTTGCTTGGTTGGCCAAAAAGGGCGTATGCGTTTTTTCCTGAATATATTCAGCAAAAAACGCATACGCCCTTTTTGGCCAAGGGCATCATTGTCACCGTTTTGCCGCTTTTCATGTGCTTTAAAGATGATTCGAATCTACCTCCTGAAATCTGTTTCCTGCAATTCTGCCTTGATTTCAAATCCTCTTCTTTGCCTTCCCTCAATATATTTGTGGGCGAGAGTTATCATTTATAACTCTGCAGGTTTGTGAATTGCAGTGCCCTGAAGCTCCATTTTACAACTCGCTTTTTTGGGAGCTGGCCACAAAAGCGCAGGATGGCTTCAGGCCCTGTTCTGGTTCCGGGGGGCAGGCTGAGCCTGTGGTTAATTCTTCTTCCTGATGGGAAAATAGAGTGACCTGTGCCTGTCCCAACACCAAGAGCTAGTCTCTCATTGGTTCCCCGTCTTCCCGTTCATCCTAGGACAAATTGCAACCTGTACGGAACAGGAGGTTAAAGGTGCTGATGCTCCAAGTAGGGAGATTGCTAATAAAGTGGCTGGAATGGCGAACCCGAGCACAAGGAGATGAGAAATGAGGTGCGTTGTAGAAACCTTTCCCCATCACACGGTGTACCATCTTCTGGGTTTCTCATGCATGTTTTCGATATAGGAAGATGCCCTTGAACCTGGAGATTTGGGACCCATGCGATGGGTACCACGCAGTATTACTTTAAAGGGTCTGCGTTTGCTCACCCAACCTCACCAAACCTCTCAGCCCCAAGAGTGTCCACCCTTATGTCTCATCCAGCTGTGGGTCTACATATGGTCAATCCAGGTTGCATCACAGCCCCTGAATGAATTGTGTAAGAATTTCTCTCTCTTTCACTGTCTTTGTTTCATGGGTTTTTAAAAGTAGTTTATTTTTATAATGGGGTTTAGCTGCTTTTCACTGCTGTGTTTATGCCGCTTTACACCCACTTGACACAATAACAGAGAGATATCAATACATAGGTTTTAAGATTATTACTAGTCAGATATATTCTTGTGCGGTGAATAGGGCGTGTTGAGTCCAGTTCTCTGAGCAAGGAGTAGGTCTTGTCGATTACATATTGGGTTTATGGAACGGTATCTGAGCTAATTTGAAACCCTTGTTTTATGTATCACCCCACCTCACCTTTCCCGTTTAGCAGCCATAGTGTGTTTTCTGCATGTGCGACTCTGTTCTGTTTTGTAATTCAGTTCAAGTGTAACGGTTTTTACATTCCCTCTATAAGTGATACCTTATGAGAAGTGTCCTTTTCTGTGTGACTTATTTCACTTAGAATTGTCTTACCTAAATCCACTCATCATGCTGCTACTAGCCTTATGCCATTGATTTCATGGCTGAGTGATATTCCATTGTACATAAGGACCACAACTTCTTTATCCATTTTTCTCTTTCCTGGGATATTTAAGGTGGAATGAAGTGGAGGTCCTTGTCAACAGAGCAGCCCTAAACTTTGGGCTGCTTGTGTTTTGCTGATTTTTCATTTTCCCAATTTATACCCCGATGAGTGGAAGTGCCCTATGCTCTCTAAGCTGTGTTTTTTAGATATTTCAGGACTCACCGTACACTTCTCCAGAGTGCCTGTTGGCAATTTACATCCCGCCCATCAGTGTAGCAAGGCTCCCATTTCTCCATGGCCTGTCCTGCATTTCTGGTTTTGACACTTTTTTCAGCATGGCCCTTTTGACCGATGGGAAGCGAGACTTCTTTGTAGCGCTGATTTGCCTTTCCAGGTTGCTTGGTTGGCCAAAAAGGGCGTATGCGTTTTTTCCTGAATATATTCAGCAAAAAAACGCATACGCCCTTTTTGGCCAAGGGCATCATTGTCAACGTTTTGCCGCTTTTCATGTGCTTTAAAGATGATTCGAATCTACCTCCTGAAATCTGTTTCCTGCAATTCTGCCTTGATTTCAAATCCTCTTCTTTGCCTTCCCTCAATATATTTGTGGACGAGAGTTATCATTTATAACTCTGCAGGTTTGTGAATTGCAGTGCCCTGAAGCTCCATTTAACAACTCGCTTTTTTGGGAGCTGGCCGCAAAAGCGCAGGATGGCTTCAGGCCCTGTTCTGGTTCCGGGGGGCAGGCTGAGCCTGTGGTTAATTGTTCTTCCTGATGGGAAAATAGAGTGACCTGTGCCCGTCCCAACACCAAGAGCTAGTCTCTCATTGGTTCCCCGTCTTCCCGTTCATCCTCAGGAAAAATTGCAACCTGTACGGAACAGGAGGTTAAAGGTGCTGATGCTCCAAGTAGGGAGATTGCTAGTAAAGTGGCTGGAATGGCGAACCCGAGCACAAGGAGATGAGAAATGAGGTGCGTTGTAGAAACCTTTCCCCATCACACGGTGTACCATTTTCTGGGTTTCTCATGTATGTTTTCGATGTAGGAAGATGCCCTTGAACCTGGAGATTTGGGACCCATGCAATGGGTACCACGCAGTATTACTTTAAAGGGTCTGCGTTTGCTCACCCAACCTCACAAAACCTCTCAGACCCAAGAGGGTCCACCCTTATGTCTCATCCAGCTGTGGGTCTACATATGGTCAATCCAGGTTGCATCACAGCCCCTGAATGAATTGTGTAAGAATTTCTCTCTCTTTCAATGTCTTTGTTTCATGGGTTTTTAAAAGTAATTTATTTTTATAATGGGGTTTAGCTGCTTTTCACTGCTGTGTTTATGCCGCTTTACACCCACTTGACACACTAGCAGAGAGATATCAATACATAGGTTTTAAGATTATTACTAGTCAGATATATTCTTGTGCGGTGAATAGGGAGTGTTGAGTCCAGTTCTCTGAGCAAGGAGTAGGTCTTGTCTACTACATATTGGGTTTATGGAACGGTATCTGAGCTAATTTGAAACCCTTGTTTTATGTATCACCCCACCTCACCTTTCCCGTTTAGCAGCCATAGTGTGTTTTCTGCATGTGCGACTCTGTTCTGTTTTGTAATTCAGTTCAAGTGTAACGGTTTTTACATTCCCTCTATAACTGATACCTTATGAGAAGTGTCCTTTTCTGTGTGACTTATTTCACTTAGAATCGTCGTACCTAAATCCACTCATCATGCTGCTACTAGCCTTATGCCATTGATTTCATGGCTGAGTGATATTCCATTGTACATAAGGACCACAACTTCTTTATCCATTTTTCTCTTTCCTGGGATATTTAAGGTGGAATGAAGTGGAGGTCCTTGTCAACAGAGCAGCCCTAAACTTTGGGCTGCTTGTGTTTTGCTGATTTTTCATTTTCCCAATTTATACCCCGATGAGTGGAAGTGCCCTATGCTCTCTAAGCTGTGTTTTTTAGATATTTCAGGACTCACCGTACACTTCTCCAGAGTGCCTGTTGGCAATTTACATCCCGCCCATCAGTGTAGCAAGGCTCCCATTTCTCCATGGCCTGTCCTGCATTTCTGGTTTTGACACTTTTTTCAGCATGGCCCTTTTGACCGATGGGAAGCGAGACTTCTTTGTAGCGCTGATTTGCCTTTCCAGGTTGCTTGGTTGGCCAAAAAGGGCGTATGCGTTTTTTCCTGAATATATTCAGCAAAAAACGCATACGACCTTTTTGGCCAAGGGCATCATTGTCAACGTTTTGCCGCTTTTCATGTGCTTTAAAGATGATTCGAATCTACCTCCTGAAATCTGTTTCCTACAATTCTGCCTTGATTTCAAATCCTCTTCTTTGCCTTCCCTCAATATATTTGTGGACGAGAGTTATCATTTATAACTCTGCAGGTTTGTGAATTGCAGTGCCCTGAAGCTCCATTTTACAACTCGCTTTTTTGGGAGCTGGCTGCAAAAGCGCAGGATGGCTTCAGACCCTGTTCTGGTTCCGGGGGGCAGGCTGAGCCTGTGTTTAATTCTTCTTCCTGATGGGAAAATAGAGTGACCTGTGCCTGTCCCAACACCAAGAGCTAGTCTCTCATTGGTTCCCCGTCTTCCCGTTCATCCTCAGGACAAATTGCAACCTGTACGGAACAGGAGGTTAAAGGTGCTGATGCTCCAAGTAGGGAGATTGCTAATAAAGTGGCTGGAATGGCGAACCCGAGCACAAGGAGATGAGAAATGAGGTGCGTTGTAGAAACCTTTCCCCATCACACGGTGTACCATCTTCTGGGTTTCTCATGTATGTTTTCGATGTAGGAAGATGCCCTTGAACCTGGAGATTTGGGACCCATGCAATGGGTACCACGCAGTATTACTTTAAAGGGTCTGCGTTTGCTCACCCAACCTCACAAAACCTCTCAGACCCAAGAGTGTCCACCCTTATGTCTCATCCAGCTGTGGGTCTACATATGGTCAATCCAGGTTGCATCACAGCCCCTGAATGAATTGTGTAAGAATTTCTCTCTCTTTCACTGTCTTTGTTTCATGGGTTTTTAAAAGTAGTTTATTTTTATAATGGGGTTTAGCTGCTTTTCACTGCTGTGTTTATGCCGCTTTACACCCACTTGACACACTAACAGAGAGATATCAATACATAGGTTTTAAGATTATTACTAGTCAGATATATTCTTGTGCGGTGAATAGGGCGTGTTGAGTCCAGTTCTCTGAGCAAGGAGTAGGTCTTGTCTATTACATATTGGGTTTATGGAACGGTATCTGAGCTAATTTGAAACCCTTGTTTTATGTATCACCCCACCTCACCTTTCCCGTTTAGCAGCCATAGTGTGTTTTCTGCATGTGCGACTCTGTTCTGTTTTGTAATTCAGTTCAAGTGTAACGGTTTTTACGTTCCCTCTATAACTGATACCTTATGAGAAGTGTCCTTTTCTGTGTGACTTATTTCACTTAGAATCGTCGTACCTAAATCCACTCATCATGCTGCTACTAGCCTTATGCCATTGATTTCATGGCTGAGTGATATTCCATTGTACATAAGGACCACAACTTCTTTATCCATTTTTCTCTTTCCTGGGATATTTAAGGTGGAATGAAGTGGAGGTCCTTGTCAACAGAGCAGCCCTAAACTTTGGGCTGCTTGTGTTTTGCTGATTTTTCATTTTCCCAATTTATACCCCGATGAGTGGAAGTGCCCTATGCTCTCTAAACTGTGTTTTTTAGATATTTCAGGACTCACCGTACACTTCTCCAGAGTGCCTGTTGGCAATTTACATCCCGCCCATCAGTGTAACAAGGCTCCCATTTCTCCATGGCCTGTCCTGCATTTCTGGTTTTGACACTTTTTTCAGCATGGCCCTTTTGACCGATGGGAAGCGAGACTTCTTTGTAGCGCTGATTTGCCTTTCCAGGTTGCTTGGTTGGCCAAAAAGGGCGTATGCGTTTTTTCCTGAATATATTCAGGAAAAAACGCATACGCCCTTTTTGTCCAAGGGCATCATTGTCAACGTTTTGCCGCTTTTCATGTGCTTTAAAGATGATTCGAATCTACCTCCTGAAATCTGTTTCCTGCAATTCTGCCTTGATTTCAAATCCTCTTCTTTGCCTTCCCTCAATATATTTGTGGACGAGAGTTATCATTTATAACTCTGCAGGTTTGTGAATTGCAGTGCCCTGAAGCTCCATTTTACAACTCGCTTTTTTGGGAGCTGGCCGCAAAAGCGCAGGATGGCTTCAGGCCCTGTTCTGGTTCCGGGGGGCAGGCTGAGCCTGTGGTTAATTCTTCTTCCTGATGGGAAAATAGAGTGACCTGTGCCTGTCCCAACACCAAGAGCTAGTCTCTCATTGGTTCCCCGTCTTCCCGTTCATCCTCAGGACAAATTGCAACCTGTACGGAACAGGAGGTTAAAGGTGCTGATGCTCCAAGTAGGGAGATTGCTAATAAAGTGGCTGGAATGGCGAACCCGAGCACAAGGAGATGAGAAATGAGGTGCATTGTAGAAACCTTTCCCCATCACACGGTGTACCACCTTCTGGGTTTCTCATGCATGTTTTCGATGTAGGAAGATGCCCTTGAACCTGGAGATTTGGGACCCATGCGATGGGTACCACGCAGTATTACTTTAAAGGGTCTGCGTTTGCTCACCCAACCTCACCAAACCTCTCAGCCCCAAGAGTGTCCACCCTTATGTCTCATCCAGCTGTGGGTCTACATATGGTCAATCCAGGTTGCATCACAGCCCCTGAATGAATTGTGTAAGAATTTCTCTCTCTTTCACTGTCTTTGTTTCATGGGTTTTTAAAAGTAGTTTATTTTTATAATGGGGTTTAGCTGCTTTTCACTGCTGTGTTTATGCCGCTTTACACCCACTTGACACACTAACAGAGAGATATCAATACATAGGTTTTAAGATTATTACTAGTCAGATATATTCTTGTGCGGTGAATAGGGCGTGTTGAGTCCAGTTCTCTGAGCAAGGAGTAGGTCTTGTCTATTACATATTGGGTTTATGGAACGGTATCTGAGCTAATTTGAAACCCTTGTTTTATGTATCACCCCACCTCACCTTTCCCGTTTAGCAGCCATAGTGTGTTTTCTGCATGTGCGACTCTGTTCTGTTTTGTAATTCAGTTCAAGTGTAACGGTTTTTACGTTCCCTCTATAACTGATACCTTATGAGAAGTGTCCTTTTCTGTGTGACTTATTTCACTTAGAATCGTCGTACCTAAATCCACTCATCATGCTGCTACTAGCCTTATGCCATTGATTTCATGGCTGAGTGATATTCCATTGTACATAAGGACCACAACTTCTTTATCCATTTTTCTCTTTCCTGGGATATTTAAGGTGGAATGAAGTGGAGGTCCTTGTCAACAGAGCAGCCCTAAACTTTGGGCTGCTTGTGTTTTGCTGATTTTTCATTTTCCCAATTTATACCCCGATGAGTGGAAGTGCCCTATGCTCTCTAAGCTGTGTTTTTTAGATATTTCAGGACTCACCGTACACTTCTCCAGAGTGCCTGTTGGCAATTTACATCCCGCCCATCAGTGTAACAAGGCTCCCATTTCTCCATGGCCTGTCCTGCATTTCTGGTTTTGACACTTTTTTCAGCATGGCCCTTTTGACCGATGGGAAGCGAGACTTCTTTGTAGCGCTGATTTGCCTTTCCAGGTTGCTTGGTTGGCCAAAAAGGGCGTATGCGTTTTTTCCTGAATATATTCAGGAAAAAACGCATACGCCCTTTTTGGCCAAGGGCATCATTGTCAACGTTTTGCCGCTTTTCATGTGCTTTAAAGATGATTCGAATCTACCTCCTGAAATCTGTTTCCTGCAATTCTGCCTTGATTTCAAATCCTCTTCTTTGCCTTCCCTCAATATATTTGTGGACGAGAGTTATCATTTATAACTCTGCAGGTTTGTGAATTGCAGTGCCCTGAAGCTCCATTTTACAACTCGCTTTTTTGGGAGCTGGCCGCAAAAGTGCAGGATGGCTTCAGGCCCTGTTCTGGTTCCGGGGGGCAGGCTGAGCCTGTGGTTAATTCTTCTTCCTGATGGGAAAATAGAGTGACCTGTGCCTGTCCCAACACCAAGAGCTAGTCTCTCATTGGTTCCCCGTCTTCCCGTTCATCCTCAGGACAAATTGCAACCTGTACGGAACAGGAGGTTAAAGGTGCTGATGCTCCAAGTAGGGAGATTGCTAATAAAGTGGCTGGAATGGCGAACCCGAGCACAAGGAGATGAGAAATGAGGTGCATTGTAGAAACCTTTCCCCATCACACGGTGTACCATCTTCTGGGTTTCTCATGCATGTTTTCGATGTAGGAAGATGCCCTTGAACCTGGAGATTTGGGACCCATGCGATGGGTACCACGCAGTATTACTTTAAAGGGTCTGCGTTTGCTCACCCAACCTCACCAAACCTCTCAGCCCCAAGAGTGTCCACCCTTATGTCTCATCCAGCTGTGGGTCTACATATGGTCAATCCAGGTTGCATCACAGCCCCTGAATGAATTGTGTAAGAATTTCTCTCTCTTTCACTGTCTTTGTTTCATGGGTTTTTAAAAGTAGTTTATTTTTATAATGGGGTTTAGCTGCTTTTCACTGCTGTGTTTATGCCGCTTTACACCCACTTGACACACTAACAGAGAGATATCAATACATAGGTTTTAAGATTATTACTAGTCAGATATATTCTTGTGCGGTGAATAGGGCGTGTTGAGTCCAGTTCTCTGAGCAAGGAGTAGGTCTTGTCTATTACATATTGGGTTTATGGAACGGTATCTGAGCTAATTTGAAACCCTTGTTTTATGTATCACCCCACCTCACCTTTCCCGTTTAGCAGCCATAGTGTGTTTTCTGCATGTGCGACTCTGTTCTGTTTTGTAATTCAGTTCAAGTGTAACGGTTTTTACGTTCCCTCTATAACTGATACCTTATGAGAAGTGTCCTTTTCTGTGTGACTTATTTCACTTAGAATCGTCGTACCTAAATCCACTCATCATGCTGCTACTAGCCTTATGCCATTGATTTCATGGCTGAGTGATATTCCATTGTACATAAGGACCACAACTTCTTTATCCATTTTTCTCTTTCCTGGGATATTTAAGGTGGAATGAAGTGGAGGTCCTTGTCAACAGATCAGCCCTAAACTTTGGGCTGCTTGTGTTTTGCTGATTTTTCATTTTCCCAATTTATACCCCGATGAGTGGAAGTGCCCTATGCTCTCTAAGCTGTGTTTTTTAGATATTTCAGGACTCACCGTACACTTCTCCAGAGTGCCTGTTGGCAATTTACATCCCGCCCATCAGTGTAACAAGGCTCCCATTTCTCCATGGCCTGTCCTGCATTTCTGGTTTTGACACTTTTTTCAGCATGGCCCTTTTGACCGATGGGAAGCGAGACTTCTTTGTAGCGCTGATTTGCCTTTCCAGGTTGCTTGGTTGGCCAAAAAGGGCGTATGCGTTTTTTCCTGAATATATTCAGGAAAAAACGCATACGCCCTTTTTGGCCAAGGGCATCATTGTCAACGTTTTGCCGCTTTTCATGTGCTTTAAAGATGATTCGAATCTACCTCCTGAAATCTGTTTCCTGCAATTCTGCCTTGATTTCAAATCCTCTTCTTTGCCTTCCCTCAATATATTTGTGGACGAGAGTTATCATTTATAACTCTGCAGGTTTGTGAATTGCAGTGCCCTGAAGCTCCATTTTACAACTCGCTTTTTTGGGAGCTGGCCGCAAAAGTGCAGGATGGCTTCAGGCCCTGTTCTGGTTCCGGGGGGCAGGCTGAGCCTGTGGTTAATTCTTCTTCCTGATGGGAAAATAGAGTGACCTGTGCCTGTCCCAACACCAAGAGCTAGTCTCTCATTGGTTCCCCGTCTTCCCGTTCATCCTCAGGACAAATTGCAACCTGTACGGAACAGGAGGTTAAAGGTGCTGATGCTCCAAGTAGGGAGATTGCTAATAAAGTGGCTGGAATGGCGAACCCGAGCACAAGGAGATGAGAAATGAGGTGCATTGTAGAAACCTTTCCCCATCACACGGTGTACCATCTTCTGGGTTTCTCATGCATGTTTTCGATGTAGGAAGATGCCCTTGAACCTGGAGATTTGGGACCCATGCGATGGGTACCACGCAGTATTACTTTAAAGGGTCTGCGTTTGCTCACCCAACCTCACCAAACCTCTCAGCCCCAAGATTGTCCACCCTTATGTCTCATCCAGCTGTGGGTCTACATATGGTCAATCCAGGTTGCATCACAGCCCCTGAATGAATTGTGTAAGAATTTCTCTCTCTTTCACTGTCTTTGTTTCATGGGTTTTTAAAAGTAGTTTATTTTTATAATGGGGTTTAGCTGCTTTTCACTGCTGTGTTTATGCCGCTTTACACCCACTTGACACACTAACAGAGAGATATCAATACATAGGTTTTAAGATTATTACTAGTCAGATATATTCTTGTGCGGTGAATAGGGCGTGTTGAGTCCAGTTCTCTGAGCAAGGAGTAGGTCTTGTCTATTACATATTGGGTTTATGGAACGGTATCTGAGCTAATTTGAAACCCTTGTTTTATGTATCACCCCACCTCACCTTTCCCGTTTAGCAGCCATAGTGTGTTTTCTGCATGTGCGACTCTGTTCTGTTTTGTAATTCAGTTCAAGTGTAACGGTTTTTACGTTCCCTCTATAACTGATACCTTATGAGAAGTGTCCTTTTCTGTGTGACTTATTTCACTTAGAATCGTCGTACCTAAATCCACTCATCATGCTGCTACTAGCCTTATGCCATTGATTTCATGGCTGAGTGATATTCCATTGTACATAAGGACCACAACTTCTTTATCCATTTTTCTCTTTCCTGGGATATTTAAGGTGGAATGAAGTGGAGGTCCTTGTCAACAGAGCAGCCCTAAACTTTGGGCTGCTTGTGTTTTGCTGATTTTTCATTTTCCCAATTTATACCCCGATGAGTGGAAGTGCCCTATGCTCTCTAAGCTGTGTTTTTTAGATATTTCAGGACTCACCGTACACTTCTCCAGAGTGCCTGTTGGCAATTTACATCCCGCCCATCAGTGTAACAAGGCTCCCATTTCTCCATGGCCTGTCCTGCATTTCTGGTTTTGACACTTTTTTCAGCATGGCCCTTTTGACCGATGGGAAGCGAGACTTCTTTGTAGCGCTGATTTGCCTTTCCAGGTTGCTTGGTTGGCCAAAAAGGGCGTATGCGTTTTTTCCTGAATATATTCAGGAAAAAACGCATACGCCCTTTTTGGCCAAGGGCATCATTGTCAACGTTTTGCCGCTTTTCATGTGCTTTAAAGATGATTCGAATCTACCTCCTGAAATCTGTTTCCTGCAATTCTGCCTTGATTTCAAATCCTCTTCTTTGCCTTCCCTCAATATATTTGTGGACGAGAGTTATCATTTATAACTCTGCAGGTTTGTGAATTGCAGTGCCCTGAAGCTCCATTTTACAACTCGCTTTTTTGGGAGCTGGCCGCAAAAGCGCAGGATGGCTTCAGGCCCTGTTCTGGTTCCGGGGGGCAGGCTGAGCCTGTGGTTAATTCTTCTTCCTGATGGGAAAATAGAGTGACCTGTGCCCGTCCCAACACCAAGAGCTAGTCTCTCATTGGTTCCCCGTCTTCCCGTTCATCCTCAGGACAAATTGCAACCTGTACGGAACAGGAGGTTAAAGGTGCTGATGCTCCAAGTAGGGAGATTGTTAATAAAGTGGCTGGAATGGCGAACCCGAGCACAAGGAGATGAGAAATGAGGTGCATTGTAGAAACCTTTCCCCATCACACGGTGTACCATCTTCTGGGTTTCTCATGCATGTTTTCGATGTAGGAAGATGCCCTTGAACCTGGAGATTTGGGACCCATGCGATGGGTACCACGCAGTATTACTTTAAAGGGTCTGCGTTTGCTCACCCAACCTCACCAAACCTCTCAGCCCCAAGAGTGTCCACCCTTATGTCTCATCCAGCTGTGGGTCTACATATGGTCAATCCAGGTTGCATCACAGCCCCTGAATGAATTGTGTAAGAATTTCTCTCTCTTTCACTGTCTTTGTTTCATGGGTTTTTAAAAGTAGTTTATTTTTATAATGGGGTTTAGCTGCTTTTCACTGCTGTGTTTATGCCGCTTTACACCCACTTGACACACTAACAGAGAGATATCAATACATAGGTTTTAAGATTATTACTAGTCAGATATATTCTTGTGCGGTGAATAGGGCGTGTTGAGTCCAGTTCTCTGAGCAAGGAGTAGGTTTTGTCTATTACATATTGGGTTTATGGAACGGTATCTGAGCTAATTTGAAACCCTTGTTTTATGTATCACCCCACCTCACCTTTCCCGTTTAGCAGCCATAGTGTGTTTTCTGCATGTGCGACTCTGTTCTGTTTTGTAATTCAGTTCAAGTGTAACGGTTTTTACGTTCCCTCTATAACTGATACCTTATGAGAAGTGTCCTTTTCTGTGTGACTTATTTCACTTAGAATCGTCGTACCTAAATCCACTCATCATGCTGCTACTAGCCTTATGCCATTGATTTCATGGCTGAGTGATATTCCATTGTACATAAGGACCACAACTTCTTTATCCATTTTTCTCTTTCCTGGGATATTTAAGGTGGAATGAAGTGGAGGTCCTTGTCAACAGAGCAGCCCTAAACTTTGGGCTGCTTGTGTTTTGCTGATTTTTCATTTTCCCAATTTATACCCCGATGAGTGGAAGTGCCCTATGCTCTCTAAGCTGTGTTTTTTAGATATTTCAGGACTCACCGTACACTTCTCCAGAGTGCCTGTTGGCAATTTACATCCCGCCCATCAGTGTAACAAGGCTCCCATTTCTCCATGGCCTGTCCTGCATTTCTGGTTTTGACACTTTTTTCAGCATGGCCCTTTTGACCGATGGGAAGCGAGACTTCTTTGTAGCGCTGATTTGCCTTTCCAGGTTGCTTGGTTGGCCAAAAAGGGCGTATGCGTTTTTTCCTGAATATATTCAGGAAAAAACGCATACGCCCTTTTTGGCCAAGGGCATCATTGTCAACGTTTTGCCGCTTTTCATGTGCTTTAAAGATGATTCGAATCTACCTCCTGAAATCTGTTTCCTGCAATTCTGCCTTGATTTCAAATCCTCTTCTTTGCCTTCCCTCAATATATTTGTGGACGAGAGTTATCATTTATAACTCTGCAGGTTTGTGAATTGCAGTGCCCTGAAGCTCCATTTTACAACTCGCTTTTTTGGGAGCTGGCCGCAAAAGCGCAGGATGGCTTCAGGCCCTGTTCTGGTTCCGGGGGGCAGGCTGAGCCTGTGGTTAATTCTTCTTCCTGATGGGAAAATAGAGTGACCTGTGCCTGTCCCAACACCAAGAGCTAGTCTCTCATTGGTTCCCCGTCTTCCCGTTCATCCTCAGGACAAATTGCAACCTGTACGGAACAGGAGGTTAAAGGTGCTGATGCTCCAAGTAGGGAGATTGCTAATAAAGTGGCTGGAATGGCGAACCCGAGCACAAGGAGATGAGAAATGAGGTGCATTGTAGAAACCTTTCCCCATCACACGGTGTACCATCTTCTGGGTTTCTCATGCATGTTTTCGATGTAGGAAGATGCCCTTGAACCTGGAGATTTGGGACCCATGCGATGGGTACCACGCAGTATTACTTTAAAGGGTCTGCGTTTGCTCACCCAACCTCACCAAACCTCTCAGCCCCAAGAGTGTCCACCCTTATGTCTCATCCAGCTGTGGGTCTACATATGGTCAATCCAGGTTGCATCACAGCCCCTGAATGAATTGTGTAAGAATTTCTCTCTCTTTCACTGTCTTTGTTTCATGGGTTTTTAAAAGTAGTTTATTTTTATAATGGGGTTTAGCTGCTTTTCACTGCTGTGTTTATGCCGCTTTACACCCACTTGACACACTAACAGAGAGATATCAATACATAGGTTTTAAGATTATTACTAGTCAGATATATTCTTGTGCGGTGAATAGGGCGTGTTGAGTCCAGTTCTCTGAGCAAGGAGTAGGTCTTGTCTATTACATATTGGGTTTATCGAACGGTATCTGAGCTAATTTGAAACCCTTGTTTTATGTATCACCCCACCTCACCTTTCCCGTTTAGCAGCCATAGTGTGTTTTCTGCATGTGCGACTCTGTTCTGTTTTGTAATTCAGTTCAAGTGTAACGGTTTTTACGTTCCCTCTATAACTGATACCTTATGAGAAGTGTCCTTTTCTGTGTGACTTATTTCACTTAGAATCGTCGTACCTAAATCCACTCATCATGCTGCTACTAGCCTTATGCCATTGATTTCATGGCTGAGTGATATTCCATTGTACATAAGGACCACAACTTCTTTATCCATTTTTCTCTTTCCTGGGATATTTAAGGTGGAATGAAGTGGAGGTCCTTGTCAACAGAGCAGCCCTAAACTTTGGGCTGCTTGTGTTTTGCTGATTTTTCATTTTCCCAATTTATACCCCGATGAGTGGAAGTGCCCTATGCTCTCTAAGCTGTGTTTTTTAGATATTTCAGGACTCACCGTACACTTCTCCAGAGTGCCTGTTGGCAATTTACATCCCGCCCATCAGTGTAACAAGGCTCCCATTTCTCCATGGCCTGTCCTGCATTTCTGGTTTTGACACTTTTTTCAGCATGGCCCTTTTGACCGATGGGAAGCGAGACTTCTTTGTAGCGCTGATTTGCCTTTCCAGGTTGCTTGGTTGACCAAAAAGGGCGTATGCGTTTTTTCCTGAATATATTCAGGAAAAAACGCATACGCCCTTTTTGGCCAAGGGCATCATTGTCAACGTTTTGCCGCTTTTCATGTGCTTTAAAGATGATTCGAATCTACCTCCTGAAATCTGTTTCCTGCAATTCTGCCTTGATTTCAAATCCTCTTCTTTGCCTTCCCTCAATATATTTGTGGACGAGAGTTATCATTTATAACTCTGCAGGTTTGTGAATTGCAGTGCCCTGAAGCTCCATTTTACAACTCGCTTTTTTGGGAGCTGGCCGCAAAAGCGCAGGATGGCTTCAGGCCCTGTTCTGGTTCCGGGGGGCAGGCTGAGCCTGTGGTTAATTCTTCTTCCTGATGGGAAAATAGAGTGACCTGTGCCTGTCCCAACACCAAGAGCTAGTCTCTCATTGGTTCCCCGTCTTCCCGTTCATCCTCAGGACAAATTGCAACCTGTACGGAACAGGAGGTTAAAGGTGCTGATGCTCCAAGTAGGGAGATTGCTAATAAAGTGGCTGGAATGGCGAACCCGAGCACAAGGAGATGAGAAATGAGGTGCATTGTAGAAACCTTTCCCCATCACACGGTGTACCATCTTCTGGGTTTCTCATGCATGTTTTCGATGTAGGAAGATGCCCTTGAACCTGGAGATTTGGGACCCATGCGATGGGTACCACGCAGTATTACTTTAAAGGGTCTGCGTTTGCTCACCCAACCTCACCAAACCTCTCAGCCCCAAGAGTGTCCACCCTTATGTCTCATCCAGCTGTGGGTCTACATATGGTCAATCCAGGTTGCATCACAGCCCCTGAATGAATTGTGTAAGAATTTCTCTCTCTTTCACTGTCTTTGTTTCATGGGTTTTTAAAAGTAGTTTATTTTTATAATGGGGTTTAGCTGCTTTTCACTGCTGTGTTTATGCCGCTTTACACCCACTTGACACACTAACAGAGAGATATCAATACATAGGTTTTAAGATTATTACTAGTCAGATATATTCTTGTGCGGTGAATAGGGCGTGTTGAGTCCAGTTCTCTGAGCAAGGAGTAGGTCTTGTCTATTACATATTGGGTTTATCGAACGGTATCTGAGCTAATTTGAAACCCTTGTTTTATGTATCACCCCACCTCACCTTTCCCGTTTAGCAGCCATAGTGTGTTTTCTGCATGTGCGACTCTGTTCCGTTTTGTAATTCAGTTCAAGTGTAACGGTTTTTACGTTCCCTCTATAACTGATACCTTATGAGAAGTGTCCTTTTCTGTGTGACTTATTTCACTTAGAATCGTCGTACCTAAATCCACTCATCATGCTGCTACTAGCCTTATGCCATTGATTTCATGGCTGAGTGATATTCCATTGTACATAAGGACCACAACTTCTTTATCCATTTTTCTCTTTCCTGGGATATTTAAGGTGGAATGAAGTGGAGGTCCTTGTCAACAGAGCAGCCCTAAACTTTGGGCTGCTTGTGTTTTGCTGATTTTTCATTTTCCCAATTTATACCCCGATGAGTGGAAGTGCCCTATGCTCTCTAAGCTGTGTTTTTTAGATATTTCAGGACTCACCGTACACTTCTCCAGAGTGCCTGTTGGCAATTTACATCCCGCCCATCAGTGTAACAAGGCTCCCATTTCTCCATGGCCTGTCCTGCATTTCTGGTTTTGACACTTTTTTCAGCATGGCCCTTTTGACCGATGGGAAGCGAGACTTCTTTGTAGCGCTGATTTGCCTTTCCAGGTTGCTTGGTTGGCCAAAAAGGGCGTATGCGTTTTTTCCTGAATATATTCAGGAAAAAACGCATACGCCCTTTTTGGCCAAGGGCATCATTGTCAACGTTTTGCCGCTTTTCATGTGCTTTAAAGATGATTCGAATCTACCTCCTGAAATCTGTTTCCTGCAATTCTGCCTTGATTTCAAATCCTCTTCTTTGCCTTCCCTCAATATATTTGTGGACGAGAGTTATCATTTATAACTCTGCAGGTTTTTGAATTGCAGTGCCCTGAAGCTCCATTTTACAACTCGCTTTTTTGGGAACTGGCCGCAAAACCGCAGGATGGCTTCAGGCCCTGTTCTGGTTCCGGGGGGCAGGCTGAGCCTGTGGTTAATTCTTCTTCCTGATGGGAAAATAGAGTGACCTGTGCCCGTCCCAACACCAAGAGCTAGTCTCTCATTGGTTCCCCGTCTTCCCGTTCATCCTCAGGACAAATTGCAACCTGTACGGAACAGGAGGTTAAAGGTGCTGATGCTCCAAGTAGGGAGATTGCTAGTAAAGTGGCTGGAATGGCGAACCCGAGCACAAGGAGATGAGAAATGAGGTGCGTTTTAGAAACCTTTCCCCATCACACGGTGTACCATCTTCTGGGTTTCTCATGCATGTTTTCGATGTAGGAAGATGCCCTTGAACCTGGAGATTTGGGCCCCATGCGATGGGTACCACGCAGTATTACTTTAAAGGGTCTGCGTTTGCTCACCCAACCTCACCAAACCTCTCAGCCCCAAGAGTGTCCACCCTTATGTCTCATCCAGCTGTGGGTCTACATATGGTCAATCCAGGTTGCATCACAGCCCCTGAATGAATTGTGTAAGAATTTCTCTCTCTTTCACTGTCTTTGTTTCATGGGTTTTTAAAAGTAGTTTATTTTTATAATGGGGTTTAGCTGCTTTTCACTGCTGTGTTTATGCCGCTTTACACCCACTTGACACACTAACAGAGAGATATCAATACATAGGTTTTAAGATTATTACTAGTCAGATATATTCTTGTGCGGTGAATAGGGCGTGTTGAGTCCAGTTCTCTGAGCAAGGAGTAGGTTTTGTCTATTACATATTGGGTTTATGGAACGGTATCTGAGCTAATTTGAAACCCTTGTTTTATGTATCACCCCACCTCACCTTTCCCGTTTAGCAGCCATAGTGTGTTTTCTGCATGTGCGACTCTGTTCTGTTTTGTAATTCAGTTCAAGTGTAACGGTTTTTACGTTCCCTCTATAACTGATACCTTATGAGAAGTGTCCTTTTCTGTGTGACTTATTTCACTTAGAATCGTCGTACCTAAATCCACTCATCATGCTGCTACTAGCCTTATGCCATTGATTTCATGGCTGAGTGATATTCCATTGTACATAAGGACCACAACTTCTTTATCCATTTTTCTCTTTCCTGGGATATTTAAGGTGGAATGAAGTGGAGGTCCTTGTCAACAGAGCAGCCCTAAACTTTGGGCTGCTTGTGTTTTGCTGATTTTTCATTTTCCCAATTTATACCCCGATGAGTGGAAGTGCCCTATGCTCTCTAAGCTGTGTTTTTTAG
The DNA here is from genome assembly GCF_965194825.1 of Balaenoptera physalus. Lineage (NCBI taxonomy): Eukaryota > Metazoa > Chordata > Mammalia > Artiodactyla > Balaenopteridae > Balaenoptera > Balaenoptera physalus. Next base: position 808,803 of record NW_028126544.1, on the reverse strand, counting down.
ATATTTCAGGACTCACCGTACACTTCTCCAGAGTGCCTGTTGGCAATTTACATCCCGCCCATCAGTGTAACAAGGCTCCCATTTCTCCATGGCCTGTCCTGCATTTCTGGTTTTGACACTTTTTTCAGCATGGCCCTTTTGACCGATGGGAAGCGAGACTTCTTTGTAGCGCTGATTTGCCTTTCCAGGTTGCTTGGTTGGCCAAAAAGGGCGTATGCGTTTTTTCCTGAATATATTCAGGAAAAAACGCATACGCCCTTTTTGGCCAAGGGCATCATTGTCAACGTTTTGCCGCTTTTCATGTGCTTTAAAGATGATTCGAATCTACCTCCTGAAATCTGTTTCCTGCAATTCTGCCTTGATTTCAAATCCTCTTCTTTGCCTTCCCTCAATATATTTGTGGACGAGAGTTATCATTTATAACTCTGCAGGTTTGTGAATTGCAGTGCCCTGAAGCTCCATTTTACAACTCGCTTTTTTGGGAGCTGGCCGCAAAAGCGCAGGATGGCTTCAGGCCCTGTTCTGGTTCCGGGGGGCAGGCTGAGCCTGTGGTTAATTCTTCTTCCTGATGGGAAAATAGAGTGACCTGTGCCTGTCCCAACACCAAGAGCTAGTCTCTCATTGGTTCCCCGTCTTCCCGTTCATCCTCAGGACAAATTGCAACCTGTACGGAACAGGAGGTTAAAGGTGCTGATGCTCCAAGTAGGGAGATTGCTAATAAAGTGGCTGGAATGGCGAACCCGAGCACAAGGAGATGAGAAATGAGGTGCATTGTAGAAACCTTTCCCCATCACACGGTGTACCATCTTCTGGGTTTCTCATGCATGTTTTCGATGTAGGAAGATGCCCTTGAACCTGGAGATTTGGGACCCATGCGATGGGTACCACGCAGTATTACTTTAAAGGGTCTGCGTTTGCTCACCCAACCTCACCAAACCTCTCAGCCCCAAGAGTGTCCACCCTTATGTCTCATCCAGCTGTGGGTCTACATATGGTCAATCCAGGTTGCATCACAGCCCCTGAATGAATTGTGTAAGAATTTCTCTCTCTTTCACTGTCTTTGTTTCATGGGTTTTTAAAAGTAGTTTATTTTTATAATGGGGTTTAGCTGCTTTTCACTGCTGTGTTTATGCCGCTTTACACCCACTTGACACACTAACAGAGAGATATCAATACATAGGTTTTAAGATTATTACTAGTCAGATATATTCTTGTGCGGTGAATAGGGCGTGTTGAGTCCAGTTCTCTGAGCAAGGAGTAGGTCTTGTCTATTACATATTGGGTTTATCGAACGGTATCTGAGCTAATTTGAAACCCTTGTTTTATGTATCACCCCACCTCACCTTTCCCGTTTAGCAGCCATAGTGTGTTTTCTGCATGTGCGACTCTGTTCTGTTTTGTAATTCAGTTCAAGTGTAACGGTTTTTACGTTCCCTCTATAACTGATACCTTATGAGAAGTGTCCTTTTCTGTGTGACTTATTTCACTTAGAATCGTCGTACCTAAATCCACTCATCATGCTGCTACTAGCCTTATGCCATTGATTTCATGGCTGAGTGATATTCCATTGTACATAAGGACCACAACTTCTTTATCCATTTTTCTCTTTCCTGGGATATTTAAGGTGGAATGAAGTGGAGGTCCTTGTCAACAGAGCAGCCCTAAACTTTGGGCTGCTTGTGTTTTGCTGATTTTTCATTTTCCCAATTTATACCCCGATGAGTGGAAGTGCCCTATGCTCTCTAAGCTGTGTTTTTTAGATATTTCAGGACTCACCGTACACTTCTCCAGAGTGCCTGTTGGCAATTTACATCCCGCCCATCAGTGTAACAAGGCTCCCATTTCTCCATGGCCTGTCCTGCATTTCTGGTTTTGACACTTTTTTCAGCATGGCCCTTTTGACCGATGGGAAGCGAGACTTCTTTGTAGCGCTGATTTGCCTTTCCAGGTTGCTTGGTTGACCAAAAAGGGCGTATGCGTTTTTTCCTGAATATATTCAGGAAAAAACGCATACGCCCTTTTTGGCCAAGGGCATCATTGTCAACGTTTTGCCGCTTTTCATGTGCTTTAAAGATGATTCGAATCTACCTCCTGAAATCTGTTTCCTGCAATTCTGCCTTGATTTCAAATCCTCTTCTTTGCCTTCCCTCAATATATTTGTGGACGAGAGTTATCATTTATAACTCTGCAGGTTTGTGAATTGCAGTGCCCTGAAGCTCCATTTTACAACTCGCTTTTTTGGGAGCTGGCCGCAAAAGCGCAGGATGGCTTCAGGCCCTGTTCTGGTTCCGGGGGGCAGGCTGAGCCTGTGGTTAATTCTTCTTCCTGATGGGAAAATAGAGTGACCTGTGCCTGTCCCAACACCAAGAGCTAGTCTCTCATTGGTTCCCCGTCTTCCCGTTCATCCTCAGGACAAATTGCAACCTGTACGGAACAGGAGGTTAAAGGTGCTGATGCTCCAAGTAGGGAGATTGCTAATAAAGTGGCTGGAATGGCGAACCCGAGCACAAGGAGATGAGAAATGAGGTGCATTGTAGAAACCTTTCCCCATCACACGGTGTACCATCTTCTGGGTTTCTCATGCATGTTTTCGATGTAGGAAGATGCCCTTGAACCTGGAGATTTGGGACCCATGCGATGGGTACCACGCAGTATTACTTTAAAGGGTCTGCGTTTGCTCACCCAACCTCACCAAACCTCTCAGCCCCAAGAGTGTCCACCCTTATGTCTCATCCAGCTGTGGGTCTACATATGGTCAATCCAGGTTGCATCACAGCCCCTGAATGAATTGTGTAAGAATTTCTCTCTCTTTCACTGTCTTTGTTTCATGGGTTTTTAAAAGTAGTTTATTTTTATAATGGGGTTTAGCTGCTTTTCACTGCTGTGTTTATGCCGCTTTACACCCACTTGACACACTAACAGAGAGATATCAATACATAGGTTTTAAGATTATTACTAGTCAGATATATTCTTGTGCGGTGAATAGGGCGTGTTGAGTCCAGTTCTCTGAGCAAGGAGTAGGTCTTGTCTATTACATATTGGGTTTATCGAACGGTATCTGAGCTAATTTGAAACCCTTGTTTTATGTATCACCCCACCTCACCTTTCCCGTTTAGCAGCCATAGTGTGTTTTCTGCATGTGCGACTCTGTTCTGTTTTGTAATTCAGTTCAAGTGTAACGGTTTTTACGTTCCCTCTATAACTGATACCTTATGAGAAGTGTCCTTTTCTGTGTGACTTATTTCACTTAGAATCGTCGTACCTAAATCCACTCATCATGCTGCTACTAGCCTTATGCCATTGATTTCATGGCTGAGTGATATTCCATTGTACATAAGGACCACAACTTCTTTATCCATTTTTCTCTTTCCTGGGATATTTAAGGTGGAATGAAGTGGAGGTCCTTGTCAACAGAGCAGCCCTAAACTTTGGGCTGCTTGTGTTTTGCTGATTTTTCATTTTCCCAATTTATACCCCGATGAGTGGAAGTGCCCTATGCTCTCTAAGCTGTGTTTTTTAGATATTTCAGGACTCACCGTACACTTCTCCAGAGTGCCTGTTGGCAATTTACATCCCGCCCATCAGTGTAACAAGGCTCCCATTTCTCCATGGCCTGTCCTGCATTTCTGGTTTTGACACTTTTTTCAGCATGGCCCTTTTGACCGATGGGAAGCGAGACTTCTTTGTAGCGCTGATTTGCCTTTCCAGGTTGCTTGGTTGGCCAAAAAGGGCGTATGCGTTTTTTCCTGAATATATTCAGGAAAAAACGCATACGCCCTTTTTGGCCAAGGGCATCATTGTCAACGTTTTGCCGCTTTTCATGTGCTTTAAAGATGATTCGAATCTACCTCCTGAAATCTGTTTCCTGCAATTCTGCCTTGATTTCAAATCCTCTTCTTTGCCTTCCCTCAATATATTTGTGGACGAGAGTTATCATTTATAACTCTGCAGGTTTTTGAATTGCAGTGCCCTGAAGCTCCATTTTACAACTCGCTTTTTTGGGAACTGGCCGCAAAACCGCAGGATGGCTTCAGGCCCTGTTCTGGTTCCGGGGGGCAGGCTGAGCCTGTGGTTAATTCTTCTTCCTGATGGGAAAATAGAGTGACCTGTGCCCGTCCCAACACCAAGAGCTAGTCTCTCATTGGTTCCCCGTCTTCCCGTTCATCCTCAGGACAAATTGCAACCTGTACGGAACAGGAGGTTAAAGGTGCTGATGCTCCAAGTAGGGAGATTGCTAGTAAAGTGGCTGGAATGGCGAACCCGAGCACAAGGAGATGAGAAATGAGGTGCGTTTTAGAAACCTTTCCCCATCACACGGTGTACCATCTTCTGGGTTTCTCATGCATGTTTTCGATGTAGGAAGATGCCCTTGAACCTGGAGATTTGGGCCCCATGCGATGGGTACCACGCAGTATTACTTTAAAGGGTCTGCGTTTGCTCACCCAACCTCACCAAACCTCTCAGCCCCAAGAGTGTCCACCCTTATGTCTCATCCAGCTGTCGTCTACATATGGTCAATCCAGGTTGCATCACAGCCCCTGAATGAATTGTGTAAGAATTTCTCTCTCTTTCACTGTCTTTGTTTCATGGGTTTTTAAAAGTAGTTTATTTTTATAATGGGGTTAGCTGCTTTTCACTGCTGTGTTTATGCCGCTTTACACCCACTTGACTCACTTACAGAGAGATATCAATACATAGGTTTTAAGATTATTACTAGTCAGATATATTCTTGTGCGGTGAATAGGGCGTGTTGAGTCCAGTTCTCTGAGCAAGGAGTAGGTCTTGTCTATTACATATTGGGTTTATGGAACGGTATCTGAGCTAATTTGAAACCCTTGTTTTTTGTATCACCCCACCTCACCTTTCCCGTTTAGCAGCCATAGTGTGTTTTCTGCATGTGCGACTCTGTTCTGTTTTGTAATTCAGTTCAAGTGTAACGGTTTTTACGTTCCCTCTATAAGTGATACCTTATGAGAAGTGTCCTTTTCTGTGTGACTTATTTCACTTAGAATCGTCGTACCTAAATCCACTCATCATGCTGCTACTAGCCTTATGCCATTGATTTCATGGCTGAGTGATATTCCATTGTACATAAGGACCACAACTTCTTTATCCATTTTTCTCTTTCCTGGGATATTTAAGGTGGAATGAAGTGGAGGTCCTTGTCAACAGAGCAGCCCTAAACTTTGGGCTGCTTGTGTTTTGCTGATTTTTCTTTTTCCCAATTTATACCCCGATGAGTGGAAGTGCCCTATGCTCTCTAAGCTGTGTTTTTTAGATATTTCAGGACTCACCGTACACTTCTCCAGAGTGCCTGTTGGCAATTTACATCCCGCCCATCAGTGTAGCAAGGCTCCCATTTCTCCATGGCCTGTCCTGCATTTCTGGTTTTGACACTTTTTTCAGCATGGCCCTTTTGACCGATGGGAAGCGAGACTTCTTTGTAGCGCTGATTTGCCTTTCCAGGTTGCTTGGTTGGCCAAAAATGGCGTATGCGTTTTTTCCTGAATATATTCAGCAAAAAAACGCATACGCCCTTTTTGGCCAAGGGCATCATTGTCAACGTTTTGCCGCTTTTCATGTGCTTTAAAGATGATTCGAATCTACCTCCTGAAATCTGTTTCCTGCAATTCTGCCTTGATTTCAAATCCTCTTCTTTGCCTTCCCTCAATATATTTGTGGACGAGAGTTATCATTTATAACTCTGCAGGTTTGTGAATTGCAGTGCCCTGAAGCTCCATTTTACAACTCGCTTTTTTGGGAGCTGGCCGCAAAAGCGCAGGATGGCTTCAGGCCCTGTTCTGGTTCCGGGGGGCAGGCTGAGCCTGTGGTTAATTCTTCTTCCTGATGGGAAAATAGAGTGACCTGTGCCCGTCCCAACACCAAGAGCTAGTCTCTCATTGGTTCCCCGTCTTCCCGTTCATCCTCAGGACAAATTGCAACCTGTACGGAACAGGAGGTTAAAGGTGCTGATGCTCCAAGTAGGGAGATTGCTAGTAAAGTGGCTGGAATGGCGAACCCGAGCACAAGGAGATGAGAAATGAGGTGCGTTGTAGAAACCTTTCCCCATCACACGGTGTACCATCTTCTGGGTTTCTCATGTATGTTTTCGATGTAGGAAGATGCCCTTGAACCTGGAGATTTGGGACCCATGCAATGGGTACCACGCAGTATTACTTTAAAGGGTCTGCGTTTGCTCACCCAACCTCACAAAACCTCTCAGACCCAAGAGGGTCCACCCTTATGTCTCATCCAGCTGTGGGTCTACATATGGTCAATCCAGGTTGCATCACAGCCCCTGAATGAATTGTGTAAGAATTTCTCTCTCTTTCAATGTCTTTGTTTCATGGGTTTTTAAAAGTAATTTATTTTTATAATGGGGTTTAGCTGCTTTTCACTGCTGTGTTTATGCCGCTTTACACCCACTTGACACACTAGCAGAGAGATATCAATACATAGGTTTTAAGATTATTACTAGTCAGATATATTCTTGTGCGGTGAATAGGGCGTGTTGAGTCCAGTTCTCTGAGCAAGGAGTAGGTCTTGTCTACTACATATTGGGTTTATGGCACGGTATCTGAGCTAATTTGAAACCCTTGTTTTATGTATCACCCCACCTCACCTTTCCCGTTTAGCAGCCATAGTGTGTTTTCTGCATGTGCGACTCTGTTCTGTTTTGTAATTCAGTTCAAGTGTAACGGTTTTTACATTCCCTCTATAACTGATACCTTATGAGAAGTGTCCTTTTCTGTGTGACTTATTTCACTTAGAATCGTCGTACCTAAATCCACTCATCATGCTGCTACTAGCCTTATGCCATTGATTTCATGGCTGAGTGATATTCCATTGTATATAAGGACCACAACTTCTTTATCCATTTTTCTCTTTCCTGGGATATTTAAGGTGGAATGAAGTGGAGGTCCTTGTCAACAGAGCAGCCCTAAACTTTGGGCTGCTTGTGTTTTGCTGATTTTTCATTTTCCCAATTTATACCCCGATGAGTGGAAGTGCCCTATGCTCTCTAAGCTGTGTTTTTTAGATATTTCAGGACTCACCGTACACTTCTCCAGAGTGCCTGTTGGCAATTTACATCCCGCCCATCAGTGTAGCAAGGCTCCCATTTCTCCATGGCCTGTCCTGCATTTCTGGTTTTGACACTTTTTTCAGCATGGCCCTTTGGACCGATGGGAAGCGAGACTTCTTTGTAGCGCTGATTTGCCTTTCCAGGTTGCTTGGTTGGCCAAAAAGGGCGTATGCGTTTTTTCCTGAATATATTCAGCAAAAAACGCATACGCCCTTTTTGGCCAAGGGCATCATTGTCACCGTTTTGCCGCTTTTCATGTGCTTTAAAGATGATTCGAATCTACCTCCTGAAATCTGTTTCCTGCAATTCTGCCTTGATTTCAAATCCTCTTCTTTGCCTTCCCTCAATATATTTGTGGACGAGAGTTATCATTTATAACTCTGCAGGTTTGTGTATTGCAGTGCCCTGAAGCTCCATTTTACAACTCGCTTTTTTGGGAGCTGGCCGCAAAAGCGCAGGATGGCTTCAGGCCCTGTTCTGGTTCCGGGGGGCAGGCTGAGCCTGTGGTTAATTGTTCTTCCTGATGGGAAAATAGAGTGACCTGTGCCTGTCCCAACACCAAGAGCTAGTCTCTCATTGGTTCCCCGTCTTCCCGTTCATCCTCAGGACAAATTGCAACCTGTACGGAACAGGAGGTTAAAGGTGCTGATGCTCCAAGTAGGGAGATTGCTAATAAAGTGGCTGGAATGGCGAACCCGAGCACAAGGAGATGAGAAATGAGGTGCGTTTTAGAAACTTTCCCCATCACACGGTGTACCATCTTCTGGGTTTCTCATGCATGTTTTCGATGTAGGAAGATGGCCTTGAACCTGGAGATTTGGGACCCATGCAATGGGTACCACGCAGTATTACTTTAAAGGGTCTGCGTTTCTTCACCCAACCTCACCAAACCTCTCAGCCCCAAGAGGGTCCACCCTTATGTCTCATCCAGCTGTGGGTCTACATATGGTCAATCCAGGTTGCATCACAGCCCCTGAATGAATTGTGTAAGAATTTCTCTCTCTTTCACTGTCTTTGTTTCATGGGTTTTTAAAAGTAGTTTATTTTTATAATGGGGTTAGCTGCTTTTCACTGCTGTGTTTATGCCGCTTTACACCCACTTGACTCACTTACAGAGAGATATCAATGCATAGGTTTTAAGATTATTACTAGTCAGATATATTCTTGTGCGGTGAATAGGGCGTGTTGAGTCCAGTTCTCTGAGCAAGGAGTAGGTCTTGTCTATTACATATTGGGTTTATGGAACGGTATCTGAGCTAATTTGAAACCCTTGTTTTTTGTATCACCCCACCTCACCTTTCCTGTTTAGCAGCCATAGTGTGTTTTCTGCATGTGCGACTCTGTTCTGTTTTGTAATTCAGTTCAAGTGTAACGGTTTTTATGTTCCCTCTATAAGTGATACCTTATGAGAAGTGTCCTTTTCTGTGTGACTTATTTCACGTAGAATTGTCGTACCTAAATCCACTCATCATGCTGCTACTAGCCTTATGCCATTGATTTCATGGCTGAGTGATATTCCATTGTACATAAGGACCACAAATTCTTTATCCATTTTTCTCTTTCCTGGGATATTTAAGGTGGAATGAAGTGGAGGTCCTTGTCAACAGAGCAGCCCTAAACTTTGGGCTGCTTGTGTTTTGCTGATTTTTCATTTTCCCAATTTATACCCCAATGAGTGGAAGTGCCCTATGCTCTCTAAGCTGTGTTTTTTAGATATTTCAGGACTCACCGTACACTTCTCCATAGTGCCTGTTGGCAATTTACATCCCGCCCATCAGTGTAGCAAGGCTCCCATTTCTCCATGGCCTGTCCTGCATTTCTGGTTTTGACACTTTTTTCAGGATGGCCCTTTTGACCGATGGGAAGTGAGACTTCTTTGTAGCGCTGATTTGCCTTTCCAGGTTGCTTGGTTGGCCAAAAAGGGCGTATGCGTTTTTTCCTGAATATATTCAGCAAAAAACGCATACGCCCTTTTTGGCCAAGGGCATCATTGTCAACGTTTTGCCGCTTTTCATGTGCTTTAAAGATGATTCGAATCTACCTCCTGAAATCTGTTTCCTGCAATTCTGCCTTGATTTCAAATCCTCTTCTTTGCCTTCCCTCAATATATTTGTGGACGAGAGTTATCATTTATAACTCTGCAGGTTTGTGAATTGCAGTGCCCTGAAGCTCCATTTTACAACTCGCTTTTTTGGGAACTGGCCGCAAAAGCGCAGGATGGCTTCAGGCCCTGTTCTGTTTCCGGGCGGCAGGCTGAGCCTGTGGTTAATTCTTCTTCCTAATGGGAAAATAGAGTGACCTGTGCCCGTCCCAACACCAAGAGCTAGTCTCTCATTGGTTCCCCGTCTTCCCGTTCATCCTCAGGAAAAATTGCAACCTGTACGGAACAGGAGGTTAAAGGTGCTGATGCTCCAAGTAGGGAGATTGCTAGTAAAGTGGCTGGAATGGCGAACCCGAGCACAAGGAGATGAGAAATGAGGTGCGTTTTAGAAACCTTTCCCCATCACACGGTGTACCATCTTCTGGGTTTCTCATGCATGTTTTCGATGTAGGAAGATGGCCTTGAACCTGGAGATTTGGGACCCATGCAATGGGTACCACGCAGTATTACTTTAAAGGGTCTGCGTTTCTTCACCCAACCTCACCAAACCTCTCAGCCCCAAGAGGGTCCACCCTTATGTCTCATCCAGCTGTGGGTCTACATATGGTCAATCCAGGTTGCATCACAGCCCCTGAATGAATTGTGTAAGAATTTCTCTCTCTTTCACTGTCTTTGTTTCATGGGTTTTTAAAAGTAGTTTATTTTTATAATGGGGTTAGCTGCTTTTCACTGCTGTGTTTATGCCGCTTTACACCCACTTGACTCACTTACAGAGAGATATCAATACATAGGTTTTAAGATTATTACTAGTCAGATATATTCTTGTGCGGTGAATAGGGCGTGTTGAGTCCAGTTCTCTGAGCAAGGAGTAGGTCTTGTCTATTACATATTGGGTTTATGGAACGGTATCTGAGCTAATTTGAAACCCTTGTTTTTTGTATCACCCCACCTCACCTTTCCCGTTTAGCAGCCATAGTGTGTTTTCTGCATGTGCGACTCTGTTCTGTTTTGTAATTCAGTTCAAGTGTAACGGTTTTTATGTTCCCTCTATAAGTGATACCTTATGAGAAGTGTCCTTTTCTGTGTGACTTATTTCACGTAGAATTGTCGTACCTAAATCCACTCATCATGCTGCTACTAGCCTTATGCCATTGATTTCATGGCTGAGTGATATTCCATTGTACATAAGGACCACAAATTCTTTATCCATTTTTCTCTTTCCTGGGATATTTAAGGTGGAATGAAGTGGAGGTCCTTGTCAACAGAGCAGCCCTAAACTTTGGGCTGCTTGTGTTTTGCTGATTTTTCATTTTCCCAATTTATACCCCAATGAGTGGAAGTGCCCTATGCTCTCTAAGCTGTGTTTTTTAGATATTTCAGGACTCACCGTACACTTCTCCATAGTGCCTGTTGGCAATTTACATCCCGCCCATCAGTGTAGCAAGGCTCCCATTTCTCCATGGCCTGTCCTGCATTTCTGGTTTTGACACTTTTTTCAGGATGGCCCTTTTGACCGATGGGAAGTGAGACTTCTTTGTAGCGCTGATTTGCCTTTCCAGGTTGCTTGGTTGGCCAAAAAGGGCGTATGCGTTTTTTCCTGAATATATTCAGCAAAAAACGCATACGCCCTTTTTGGCCAAGGGCATCATTGTCAACGTTTTGCCGCTTTTCATGTGCTTTAAAGATGATTCGAATCTACCTCCTGAAATCTGTTTCCTGCAATTCTGCCTTGATTTCAAATCCTCTTCTTTGCCTTCCCTCAATATATTTGTGGACGAGAGTTATCATTTATAACTCTGCAGGTTTGTGAATTGCAGTGCCCTGAAGCTCCATTTTACAACTCGCTTTTTTGGGAACTGGCCGCAAAAGCGCAGGATGGCTTCAGGCCCTGTTCTGTTTCCGGGCGGCAGGCTGAGCCTGTGGTTAATTCTTCTTCCTAATGGGAAAATAGAGTGACCTGTGCCCGTCCCAACACCAAGAGCTAGTCTCTCATTGGTTCCCCGTCTTCCCGTTCATCCTCAGGAAAAATTGCAACCTGTACGGAACAGGAGGTTAAAGGTGCTGATGCTCCAAGTAGGGAGATTGCTAGTAAAGTGGCTGGAATGGCGAACCCGAGCACAAGGAGATGAGAAATGAGGTGCGTTTTAGAAACCTTTCCCCATCACACGGTGTACCATCTTCTGGGTTTCTCATGCATGTTTTCGATGTAGGAAGATGGCCTTGAACCTGGAGATTTGGGACCCATGCAATGGGTACCACGCAGTATTACTTTAAAGGGTCTGCGTTTCTTCACCCAACCTCACCAAACCTCTCAGCCCCAAGAGGGTCCACCCTTATGTCTCATCCAGCTGTGGGTCTACATATGGTCAATCCAGGTTGCATCACAGCCCCTGAATGAATTGTGTAAGAATTTCTCTCTCTTTCACTGTCTTTGTTTCATGGGTTTTTAAAAGTAGTTTATTTTTATAATGGGGTTAGCTGCTTTTCACTGCTGTGTTTATGCCGCTTTACACCCACTTGACTCACTTACAGAGAGATATCAATACATAGGTTTTAAGATTATTACTAGTCAGATATATTCTTGTGCGGTGAATAGGGAGTGTTGAGTCCAGTTCTCTGAGCAAGGAGTAGGTCTTGTCTATTAAATATTGGGTTTATGGAACGGTATCTGAGCTAATTTGAAACCCTTGTTTTTTGTATCACCCCACCTCACCTTTCCCGTTTAGCAGCCATAGTGTGTTTTCTGCATGTGCGACTCTGTTCTGTTTTGTAATTCAGTTCAAGTGTAACGGTTTTTACGTTCCCTCTATAAGTGATACCTTATGAGAAGTGTCCTTTTCTGTGTGACTTATTTCACTTAGAATCGTCGTACCTAAATCCACTCATCATGCTGCTACTAGCCTTATGCCATTGATTTCATGGCTGAGTGATATTCCATTGTACATAAGGACCACAACTTCTTTATCCATTTTTCTCTTTCCTGGGATATTTAAGGTGGAATGAAGTGGAGGTCCTTGTCAACAGAGCAGCCCTAAACTTTGGGCTGCTTGTGTTTTGCTGATTTTTCATTTTCCCAATTTATACCCCAATGAGTGGAAGTGCCCTATGCTCTCTAAGCTGTGTTTTTTAGATATTTCAGGACTCACCGTACACTTCTCCAGAGTGCCTGTTGGCAATTTACATCCCGCCCATCAGTGTAGCAAGGCTCCCATTTCTCCATGGCCTGTCCTGCATTTCTGGTTTTGACACTTTTTTCAGCATGGCCCTTTGGACCGATGGGAAGCGAGACTTCTTTGTAGCGCTGATTTGCCTTTCCAGGTTGCTTGGTTGGCCAAAAAGGGCGTATGCGTTTTTTCCTGAATATATTCAGCAAAAAACGCATACGCCCTTTTTGGCCAAGGGCATCATTGTCACCGTTTTGCCGCTTTTCATGTGCTTTAAAGATGATTCGAATCTACCTCCTGAAATCTGTTTCCTGCAATTCTGCCTTGATTTCAAATCCTCTTCTTTGCCTTCCCTCAATATATTTGTGGACGAGAGTTATCATTTATAACTCTGCAGGTTTGTGAATTGCAGTGCCCTGAAGCTCCATTTTACAACTCGCTTTTTTGGGAGCTGGCCGCAAAAGCGCAGGATGGCTTCAGGCCCTGTTCTGGTTCCGGGGGGCAGGCTGAGCCTGTGGTTAATTCTTCTTCCTGATGGGAAAATAGAGTGACCTGTGCCTGTCCCAACACCAAGAGCTAGTCTCTCATTGGTTCCCCGTCTTCCCGTTCATCCTCAGGACAAATTGCAACCTGTACGGAACAGGAGGTTAAAGGTGCTGATGCTCCAAGTAGGGAGATTGCTAATAAAGTGGCTGGAATGGCGAACCCGAGCACAAGGAGATGAGAAATGAGGTGCATTGTAGAAACCTTTCCCCATCACACGGTGTACCATCTTCTGGGTTTCTCATGCATGTTTTCGATGTAGGAAGATGCCCTTGAACCTGGAGATTTGAGACCCATGCGATGGGTACCACGCAGTATTACTTTAAAGGGTCTGCGTTTGCTCACCCAACCTCACCAAACCTCTCAGCCCCAAGAGTGTCCACCCTTATGTCTTTTCCAGCTGTGGGTCTACATATGGTCAATCCAGGTTGCATCACAGCCCCTGAATGAATTGTGTAAGAATTTCTCTCTCTTTCACTGTCTTTGTTTCATGGGTTTTTAAAAGTAGTTTATTTTTATAATGGGGTTTAGCTGCTTTTCACTGCTGTGTTTATGCCGCTTTACACCCACTTGACACACTAACAGAGAGATATCAATACATAGGTTTTAAGATTATTACTAGTCAGATATATTCTTGTGCGGTGAATAGGGCGTGTTGAGTCCAGTTCTCTGAGCAAGGAGTAGGTCTTGTCTATTACATATTGGGTTTATGGAACGGTATCTGAGCTAATTTGAAACCCTTGTTTTATGTATCACCCCACCTCACCTTTCCCGTTTAGCAGCCATAGTGTGTTTTCTGCATGTGCGACTCTGTTCTGTTTTGTAATTCAGTTCAAGTGTAACGGTTTTTACGTTCCCTCTATAACTGATACCTTATGAGAAGTGTCCTTTTCTGTGTGACTTATTTCACTTAGAATCGTCGTACCTAAATCCACTCATCATGCTGCTACTAGCCTTATGCCATTGATTTCATGGCTGAGTGATATTCCATTGTACATAAGGACCACAACTTCTTTATCCATTTTTCTCTTTCCTGGGATATTTAAGGTGGAATGAAGTGGAGGTCCTTGTCAACAGAGCAGCCCTAAACTTTGGGCTGCTTGTGTTTTGCTGATTTTTCATTTTCCCAATTTATACCCCGATGAGTGGAAGTGCCCTATGCTCTCTAAGCTGTGTTTTTTAGATATTTCAGGACTCACCGTACACTTCTCCAGAGTGCCTGTTGGCAATTTACATCCCGCCCATCAGTGTAACAAGGCTCCCATTTCTCCATGGCCTGTCCTGCATTTCTGGTTTTGACACTTTTTTCAGCATGGCCCTTTTGACCGATGGGAAGCGAGACTTCTTTGTAGCGCTGATTTGCCTTTCCAGGTTGCTTGGTTGGCCAAAAAGGGCGTATGCGTTTTTTCCTGAATATATTCAGGAAAAAACGCATACGCCCTTTTTGGCCAAGGGCATCATTGTCAACGTTTTGCCGCTTTTCATGTGCTTTAAAGATGATTCGAATCTACCTCCTGAAATCTGTTTCCTGCAATTCTGCCTTGATTTCAAATCCTCTTCTTTGCCTTCCCTCAATATATTTGTGGACGAGAGTTATCATTTATAACTCTGCAGGTTTTTGAATTGCAGTGCCCTGAAGCTCCATTTTACAACTCGCTTTTTTGGGAGCTGGCCGCAAAAGCGCAGGATGGCTTCAGGCCCTGTTCTGGTTCCGGGGGGCAGGCTGAGCCTGTGGTTAATTCTTCTTCCTGATGGGAAAATAGAGTGACCTGTGCCCGTCCCAACACCAAGAGCTAGTCTCTCATTGGTTCCCCGTCTTCCCGTTCATCCTCAGGACAAATTGCAACCTGTACGGAACAGGAGGTTAAAGGTGCTGATGCTCCAAGTAGGGAGATTGCTAGTAAAGTGGCTGGAATGGCGAACCCGAGCACAAGGAGATGAGAAATGAGGTGCGTTTTAGAAACCTTTCCCCATCACACGGTGTACCATCTTCTGGGTTTCTCATGCATGTTTTCGATGTAGGAAGATGCCCTTGAACCTGGAGATTTGGGCCCCATGCGATGGGTACCACGCAGTATTACTTTAAAGGGTCTGCGTTTGCTCACCCAACCTCACCAAACCTCTCAGCCCCAAGAGTGTCCACCCTTATGTCTCATCCAGCTGTCGTCTACATATGGTCAATCCAGGTTGCATCACAGCCCCTGAATGAATTGTGTAAGAATTTCTCTCTCTTTCACTGTCTTTGTTTCATGGGTTTTTAAAAGTAGTTTATTTTTATAATGGGGTTAGCTGCTTTTCACTGCTGTGTTTATGCCGCTTTACACCCACTTGACTCACTTACAGAGAGATATCAATACATAGGTTTTAAGATTATTACTAGTCAGATATATTCTTGTGCGGTGAATAGGGCGTGTTGAGTCCAGTTCTCTGAGCAAGGAGTAGGTCTTGTCTATTACATATTGGGTTTATGGAACGGTATCTGAGCTAATTTGAAACCCTTGTTTTATGTATCACCCCACCTCACCTTTCCCGTTTAGCAGCCATAGTGTGTTTTCTGCATGTGCGACTCTGTTCTGTTTTGTAATTCAGTTCAAGTGTAACGGTTTTTACGTTCCCTCTATAACTGATACCTTATGAGAAGTGTCCTTTTCTGTGTGACTTATTTCACTTAGAATCGTCGTACCTAAATCCACTCATCATGCTGCTACTAGCCTTATGCCATTGATTTCATGGCTGAGTGATATTCCATTGTACATAAGGACCACAACTTCTTTATCCATTTTTCTCTTTCCTGGGATATTTAAGGTGGAATGAAGTGGAGGTCCTTGTCAACAGAGCAGCCCTAAACTTTGGGCTGCTTGTGTTTTGCTGATTTTTCATTTTCCCAATTTATACCCCGATGAGTGGAAGTGCCCTATGCTCTCTAAGCTGTGTTTTTTAGATATTTCAGGACTCACCGTACACTTCTCCAGAGTGCCTGTTGGCAATTTACATCCCGCCCATCAGTGTAACAAGGCTCCCATTTCTCCATGGCCTGTCCTGCATTTCTGGTTTTGACACTTTTTTCAGCATGGCCCTTTGGACCGATGGGAAGCGAGACTTCTTTGTAGCGCTGATTTGCCTTTCCAGGTTGCTTGGTTGGCCAAAAAGGGCGTATGCGTTTTTTCCTGAATATATTCAGGAAAAAACGCATACGCCCTTTTTGGCCAAGGGCATCATTGTCAACGTTTTGCCGCTTTTCATGTGCTTTAAAGATGATTCGAATCTACCTCCTGAAATCTGTTTCCTGCAATTCTGCCTTGATTTCAAATCCTCTTCTTTGCCTTCCCTCAATATATTTGTGGACGAGAGTTATCATTTATAACTCTGCAGGTTTGTGAATTGCAGTGCCCTGAAGCTCCATTTTACAACTCGCTTTTTTGGGAGCTGGCCGCAAAAGCGCAGGATGGCTTCAGGCCCTGTTCTGGTTCCGGGGGGCAGGCTGAGCCTGTGGTTAATTCTTCTTCCTGATGGGAAAATAGAGTGACCTGTGCCTGTCCCAACACCAAGAGCTAGTCTCTCATTGGTTCCCCGTCTTCCCGTTCATCCTCAGGACAAATTGCAACCTGTACGGAACAGGAGGTTAAAGGTGCTGATGCTCCAAGTAGGGAGATTGCTAATAAAGTGGCTGGAATGGCGAACCCGAGCACAAGGAGATGAGAAATGAGGTGCATTGTAGAAACCTTTCCCCATCACACGGTGTACCATCTTCTGGGTTTCTCATGCATGTTTTCGATGTAGGAAGATGCCCTTGAACCTGGAGATTTGGGACCCATGCGATGGGTACCACGCAGTATTACTTTAAAGGGTCTGCGTTTGCTCACCCAACCTCACCAAACCTCTCAGCCCCAAGAGTGTCCACCCTTATGTCTCATCCAGCTGTGGGTCTACATATGGTCAATCCAGGTTGCATCACAGCCCCTGAATGAATTGTGTAAGAATTTCTCTCTCTTTCACTGTCTTTGTTTCATGGGTTTTTAAAAGTAGTTTATTTTTATAATGGGGTTTAGCTGCTTTTCACTGCTGTGTTTATGCCGCTTTACACCCACTTGACACACTAACAGAGAGATATCAATACATAGGTTTTAAGATTATTACTAGTCAGATATATTCTTGTGCGGTGAATAGGGCGTGTTGAGTCCAGTTCTCTGAGCAAGGAGTAGGTCTTGTCTATTACATATTGGGTTTATCGAACGGTATCTGAGCTAATTTGAAACCCTTGTTTTATGTATCACCCCACCTCACCTTTCCCGTTTAGCAGCCATAGTGTGTTTTCTGCATGTGCGACTCTGTTCTGTTTTGTAATTCAGTTCAAGTGTAACGGTTTTTACGTTCCCTCTATAACTGATACCTTATGAGAAGTGTCCTTTTCTGTGTGACTTATTTCACTTAGAATCGTCGTACCTAAATCCACTCATCATGCTGCTACTAGCCTTATGCCATTGATTTCATGGCTGAGTGATATTCCATTGTACATAAGGACCACAACTTCTTTATCCATTTTTCTCTTTCCTGGGATATTTAAGGTGGAATGAAGTGGAGGTCCTTGTCAACAGAGCAGCCCTAAACTTTGGGCTGCTTGTGTTTTGCTGATTTTTCATTTTCCCAATTTATACCCCGATGAGTGGAAGTGCCCTATGCTCTCTAAGCTGTGTTTTTTAGATATTTCAGGACTCACCGTACACTTCTCCAGAGTGCCTGTTGGCAATTTACATCCCGCCCATCAGTGTAACAAGGCTCCCATTTCTCCATGGCCTGTCCTGCATTTCTGGTTTTGACACTTTTTTCAGCATGGCCCTTTTGACCGATGGGAAGCGAGACTTCTTTGTAGCGCTGATTTGCCTTTCCAGGTTGCTTGGTTGGCCAAAAAGGGCGTATGCGTTTTTTCCTGAATATATTCAGGAAAAAACGCATACGCCCTTTTTGGCCAAGGGCATCATTGTCAACGTTTTGCCGCTTTTCATGTGCTTTAAAGATAATTCGAATCTACCTCCTGAAATCTGTTTCCTGCAATTCTGCCTTGATTTCAAATCCTCTTCTTTGCCTTCCCTCAATATATTTGTGGACGAGAGTTATCATTTATAACTCTGCAGGTTTTTGAATTGCAGTGCCCTGAAGCTCCATTTTACAACTCGCTTTTTTGGGAACTGGCCGCAAAACCGCAGGATGGCTTCAGGCCCTGTTCTGGTTCCGGGGGGCAGGCTGAGCCTGTGGTTAATTCTTCTTCCTGATGGGAAAATAGAGTGACCTGTGCCCGTCCCAACACCAAGAGCTAGTCTCTCATTGGTTCCCCGTCTTCCCGTTCATCCTCAGGACAAATTGCAACCTGTACGGAACAGGAGGTTAAAGGTGCTGATGCTCCAAGTAGGGAGATTGCTAGTAAAGTGGCTGGAATGGCGAACCCGAGCACAAGGAGATGATAAATGAGGTGCGTTTTAGAAACCTTTCCCCATCACACGGTGTACCATCTTCTGGGTTTCTCATGCATGTTTTCGATGTAGGAAGATGCCCTTGAACCTGGAGATTTGGGCCCCATGCGATGGGTACCACGCAGTATTACTTTAAAGGGTCTGCGTTTGCTCACCCAACCTCACCAAACCTCTCAGCCCCAAGAGTGTCCACCCTTATGTCTCATCCAGCTGTCGTCTACATATGGTCAATCCAGGTTGCATCACAGCCCCTGAATGAATTGTGTAAGAATTTCTCTCTCTTTCACTGTCTTTGTTTCATGGGTTTTTAAAAGTAGTTTATTTTTATAATGGGGTTAGCTGCTTTTCACTGCTGTGTTTATGCCGCTTTACACCCACTTGACTCACTTACAGAGAGATATCAATACATAGGTTTTAAGATTATTACTAGTCAGATATATTCTTGTGCGGTGAATAGGGCGTGTTGAGTCCAGTTCTCTGAGCAAGGAGTAGGTCTTGTCTATTACATATTGGGTTTATGGAACGGTATCTGAGCTAATTTGAAACCCTTGTTTTTTGTATCACCCCACCTCACCTTTCCCGTTTAGCAGCCATAGTGTGTTTTCTGCATGTGCGACTCTGTTCTGTTTTGTAATTCAGTTCAAGTGTAACGGTTTTTACGTTCCCTCTATAAGTGATACCTTATGAGAAGTGTCCTTTTCTGTGTGACTTATTTCACTTAGAATCGTCGTACCTAAATCCACTCATCATGCTGCTACTAGCCTTATGCCATTGATTTCATGGCTGAGTGATATTCCATTGTACATAAGGACCACAACTTCTTTATCCATTTTTCTCTTTCCTGGGATATTTAAGGTGGAATGAAGTGGAGGTCCTTGTCAACAGAGCAGCCCTAAACTTTGGGCTGCTTGTGTTTTGCTGATTTTTCATTTTCCCAATTTATACCCCAATGAGTGGAAGTGCCCTATGCTCTCTAAGCTGTGTTTTTTAGATATTTCAGGACTCACCGTACACTTCTCCAGAGTGCCTGTTGGCAATTTACATCCCGCCCATCAGTGTAGCAAGGCTCCCATTTCTCCATGGCCTGTCCTGCATTTCTGGTTTTGACACTTTTTTCAGCATGGCCCTTTGGACCGATGGGAAGCGAGACTACTTTGTAGCGCTGATTTGCCTTTCCAGGTTGCTTGGTTGGCCAAAAAGGGCGTATGCGTTTTTTCCTGAATATATTCAGCAAAAAACGCATACGCCCTATTTGGCCAAGGGCATCATTGTCACCGTTTTGCCGCTTTTCATGTGCTTTAAAGATGATTCGAATCTACCTCCTGAAATCTGTTTCCTGCAATTCTGCCTTGATTTCAAATCCTCTTCTTTGCCTTCCCTCAATATATTTGGGGGCGAGAGTTATCATTTATAACTCTGCAGGTTTGTGAATTGCAGTGCCCTGAAGCTCCATTTTACAACTCGCTTTTTTGGGAGCTGGCCACAAAAGCGCAGGATGGCTTCAGGCCCTGTTCTGGTTCCGGGGGGCAGGCTGAGCCTGTGGTTAATTCTTCTTCCTGATGGGAAAATAGAGTGACCTGTGCCTGTCCCAACACCAAGAGCTAGTCTCTCATTGGTTCCCCGTCTTCCCGTTCATCCTAGGACAAATTGCAACCTGTACGGAACAGGAGGTTAAAGGTGCTGATGCTCCAAGTAGGGAGATTGCTAATAAAGTGGCTGGAATGGCGAACCCGAGCACAAGGAGATGAGAAATGAGGTGCGTTGTAGAAACCTTTCCCCATCACACGGTGTACCATCTTCTGGGTTTCTCATGCATGTTTTCGATGTAGGAAGATGCCCTTGAACCTGGAGATTTGGGACCCATGCGATGGGTACCACGCAGTATTACTTTAAAGGGTCTGCGTTTGCTCACCCAACCTCACCAAACCTCTCAGCCCCAAGAGTGTCCACCCTTATGTCTCATCCAGCTGTGGGTCTACATATGGTCAATCCAGGTTGCATCACAGCCCCTGAATGAATTGTGTAAGAATTTCTCTCTCTTTCACTGTCTTTGTTTCATGGGTTTTTAAAAGTAGTTTATTTTTATAATGGGGTTTAGCTGCTTTTCACTGCTGTGTTTATGCCGCTTTACACCCACTTGACACAATAACAGAGAGATATCAATACATAGGTTTTAAGATTATTACTAGTCAGATATATTCTTGTGCGGTGAATAGGGCGTGTTGAGTCCAGTTCTCTGAGCAAGGAGTAGGTCTTGTCGATTACATATTGGGTTTATGGAACGGTATCTGAGCTAATTTGAAACCCTTGTTTTATGTATCACCCCACCTCACCTTTCCCGTTTAGCAGCCATAGTGTGTTTTCTGCATGTGCGACTCTGTTCTGTTTTGTAATTCAGTTCAAGTGTAACGGTTTTTACATTCCCTCTATAAGTGATACCTTATGAGAAGTGTCCTTTTCTGTGTGACTTATTTCACTTAGAATTGTCGTACCTAAATCCACTCATCATGCTGCTACTAGCCTTATGCCATTGATTTCATGGCTGAGTGATATTCCATTGTACATAAGGACCACAACTTCTTTATCCATTTTTCTCTTTCCTGGGATATTTAAGGTGGAATGAAGTGGAGGTCCTTGTCAACAGAGCAGCCCTAAACTTTGGGCTGCTTGTGTTTTGCTGATTTTTCTTTTTCCCAATTTATACCCCGATGAGTGGAAGTGCCCTATGCTCTCTAAGCTGTGTTTTTTAGATATTTCAGGACTCACCGTACACTTCTCCAGAGTGCCTGTTGGCAATTTACATCCCGCCCATCAGTGTAGCAAGGCTCCCATTTCTCCATGGCCTGTCCTGCATTTCTGGTTTTGACACTTTTTTCAGCATGGCCCTTTTGACCGATGGGAAGCGAGACTTCTTTGTAGCGCTGATTTGCCTTTCCAGGTTGCTTGGTTGGCCAAAAATGGCGTATGCGTTTTTTCCTGAATATATTCAGCAAAAAAACGCATACGCCCTTTTTGGACAAGGGCATCATTGTCAACGTTTTGCCGCTTTTCATGTGCTTTAAAGATGATTCGAATCTACCTCCTGAAATCTGTTTCCTGCAATTCTGCCTTGATTTCAAATCCTCTTCTTTGCCTTCCCTCAATATATTTGTGGACGAGAGTTATCATTTATAACTCTGCAGGTTTGTGAATTGCAGTGCCCTGAAGCTCCATTTTACAACTCGCTTTTTTGGGAGCTGGCCGCAAAAGCGCAGGATGGCTTCAGGCCCTGTTCTGGTTCCGGGGGGCAGGCTGAGCCTGTGGTTAATTCTTCTTCCTGATGGGAAAATAGAGTGACCTGTGCCCGTCCCAACACCAAGAGCTAGTCTCTCATTGGTTCCCCGTCTTCCCGTTCATCCTCAGGACAAATTGCAACCTGTACGGAACAGGAGGTTAAAGGTGCTGATGCTCCAAGTAGGGAGATTGCTAGTAAAGTGGCTGGAATGGCGAACCCGAGCACAAGGAGATGAGAAATGAGGTGCGTTGTAGAAACCTTTCCCCATCACACGGTGTACCATCTTCTGGGTTTCTCATGTATGTTTTCGATGTAGGAAGATGCCCTTGAACCTGGAGATTTGGGACCCATGCAATGGGTACCACGCAGTATTACTTTAAAGGGTCTGCGTTTGCTCACCCAACCTCACAAAACCTCTCAGACCCAAGAGGGTCCACCCTTATGTCTCATCCAGCTGTGGGTCTACATATGGTCAATCCAGGTTGCATCACAGCCCCTGAATGAATTGTGTAAGAATTTCTCTCTCTTTCAATGTCTTTGTTTCATGGGTTTTTAAAAGTAATTTATTTTTATAATGGGGTTTAGCTGCTTTTCACTGCTGTGTTTATGCCGCTTTACACCCACTTGACACACTAGCAGAGAGATATCAATACATAGGTTTTAAGATTATTACTAGTCAGATATATTCTTGTGCGGTGAATAGGGCGTGTTGAGTCCAGTTCTCTGAGCAAGGAGTAGGTCTTGTCTACTACATATTGGGTTTATGGAACGGTATCTGAGCTAATTTGAAACCCTTGTTTTATGTATCACCCCACCTCACCTTTCCCGTTTAGCAGCCATAGTGTGTTTTCTGCATGTGCGACTCTGTTCTGTTTTGTAATTCAGTTCAAGTGTAACGGTTTTTACATTCCCTCTATAACTGATACCTTATGAGAAGTGTCCTTTTCTGTGTGACTTATTTCACTTAGAATCGTCGTACCTAAATCCACTCATCATGCTGCTACTAGCCTTATGCCATTGATTTCATGGCTGAGTGATATTCCATTGTACATAAGGACCACAACTTCTTTATCCATTTTTCTCTTTCCTGGGATATTTAAGGTGGAATGAAGTGGAGGTCCTTGTCAACAGAGCAGCCCTAAACTTTGGGCTGCTTGTGTTTTGCTGATTTTTCATTTTCCCAATTTATACCCCGATGAGTGGAAGTGCCCTATGCTCTCTAAGCTGTGTTTTTTAGATATTTCAGGACTCACCGTACACTTCTCCAGAGTGCCTGTTGGCAATTTACATCCCGCCCATCAGTGTAGCAAGGCTCCCATTTCTCCATGGCCTGTCCTGCATTTCTGGTTTTGACACTTTTTTCAGCATGGCCCTTTGGACCGATGGGAAGCGAGACTTCTTTGTAGCGCTGATTTGCCTTTCCAGGTTGCTTGGTTGGCCAAAAAGGGCGTATGCGTTTTTTCCTGAATATATTCAGCAAAAAACGCATACGCCCTTTTTGGCCAAGGGCATCATTGTCACCGTTTTGCCGCTTTTCATGTGCTTTAAAGATGATTCGAATCTACCTCCTGAAATCTGTTTCCTGCAATTCTGCCTTGATTTCAAATCCTCTTCTTTGCCTTCCCTCAATATATTTGTGGACGAGAGTTATCATTTATAACTATGCAGGTTTGTGTATTGCAGTGCCCTGAAGCTCCATTTTACAACTCGCTTTTTTGGGAGCTGGCCGCAAAAGCGCAGGATGGCTTCAGGCCCTGTTCTGGTTCCGGGGGGCAGGCTGAGCCTGTGGTTAATTGTTCTTCCTGATGGGAAAATAGAGTGACCTGTGCCTGTCCCAACACCAAGAGCTAGTCTCTCATTGGTTCCCCGTCTTCCCGTTCATCCTCAGGACAAATTGCAACCTGTACGGAACAGGAGGTTAAAGGTGCTGCTGCTCCAAGTAGGGAGATTGCTAATAAAGTGGCTGGAATGGCGAACCCGAGCACAAGGAGATGAGAAATGAGGTGCGTTTTAGAAACTTTCCCCATCACACGGTGTACCATCTTCTGGGTTTCTCATGCATGTTTTCGATGTAGGAAGATGGCCTTGAACCTGGAGATTTGGGACCCATGCAATGGGTACCACGCAGTATTACTTTAAAGGGTCTGCGTTTCTTCACCCAACCTCACCAAACCTCTCAGCCCCAAGAGGGTCCACCCTTATGTCTCATCCAGCTGTGGGTCTACATATGGTCAATCCAGGTTGCATCACAGCCCCTGAATGAATTGTGTAAGAATTTCTCTCTCTTTCACTGTCTTTGTTTCATGGGTTTTTAAAAGTAGTTTATTTTTATAATGGGGTTAGCTGCTTTTCACTGCTGTGTTTATGCCGCTTTACACCCACTTGACTCACTTACAGAGAGATATCAATACATAGGTTTTAAGATTATTACTAGTCAGATATATTCTTGTGCGGTGAATAGGGCGTGTTGAGTCCAGTTCTCTGAGCAAGGAGTAGGTCTTGTCTATTACATATTGGGTTTATGGAACGGTATCTGAGCTAATTTGAAACCCTTGTTTTTTGTATCACCCCACCTCACCTTTCCTGTTTAGCAGCCATAGTGTGTTTTCTGCATGTGCGACTCTGTTCTGTTTTGTAATTCAGTTCAAGTGTAACGGTTTTTATGTTCCCTCTATAAGTGATACCTTATGAGAAGTGTCCTTTTCTGTGTGACTTATTTCACGTAGAATTGTCGTACCTAAATCCACTCATCATGCTGCTACTAGCCTTATGCCATTGATTTCATGGCTGAGTGATATTCCATTGTACATAAGGACCACAAATTCTTTATCCATTTTTCTCTTTCCTGGGATATTTAAGGTGGAATGAAGTGGAGGTCCTTGTCAACAGAGCAGCCCTAAACTTTGGGCTGCTTGTGTTTTGCTGATTTTTCATTTTCCCAATTTATACCCCAATGAGTGGAAGTGCCCTATGCTCTCTAAGCTGTGTTTTTTAGATATTTCAGGACTCACCGTACACTTCTCCATAGTGCCTGTTGGCAATTTACATCCCGCCCATCAGTGTAGCAAGGCTCCCATTTCTCCATGGCCTGTCCTGCATTTCTGGTTTTGACACTTTTTTCAGGATGGCCCTTTTGACCGATGGGAAGTGAGACTTCTTTGTAGCGCTGATTTGCCTTTCCAGGTTGCTTGGTTGGCCAAAAAGGGCGTATGCGTTTTTTCCTGAATATATTCAGCAAAAAACGCATACGCCCTTTTTGGCCAAGGGCATCATTGTCAACGTTTTGCCGCTTTTCATGTGCTTTAAAGATGATTCGAATCTACCTCCTGAAATCTGTTTCCTGCAATTCTGCCTTGATTTCAAATCCTCTTCTTTGCCTTCCCTCAATATATTTGTGGACGAGAGTTATCATTTATAACTCTGCAGGTTTGTGAATTGCAGTGCCCTGAAGCTCCATTTTACAACTCGCTTTTTTGGGAACTGGCCGCAAAAGCGCAGGATGGCTTCAGGCCCTGTTCTGTTTCCGGGCGGCAGGCTGAGCCTGTGGTTAATTCTTCTTCCTGATGGGAAAATAGAGTGACCTGTGCCCGTCCCAACACCAAGAGCTAGTCTCTCATTGGTTCCCCGTCTTCCCGTTCATCCTCAGGAAAAATTGCAACCTGTACGGAACAGGAGGTTAAAGGTGCTGATGCTCCAAGTAGGGAGATTGCTAGTAAAGTGGCTGGAATGGCGAACCCGAGCACAAGGAGATGAGAAATGAGGTGCGTTTTAGAAACCTTTCCCCATCACACGGTGTACCATCTTCTGGGTTTCTCATGCATGTTTTCGATGTAGGAAGATGGCCTTGAACCTGGAGATTTGGGACCCATGCAATGGGTACCACGCAGTATTACTTTAAAGGGTCTGCGTTTCTTCACCCAACCTCACCAAACCTCTCAGCCCCAAGAGGGTCCACCCTTATGTCTCATCCAGCTGTGGGTCTACATATGGTCAATCCAGGTTGCATCACAGCCCCTGAATGAATTGTGTAAGAATTTCTCTCTCTTTCACTGTCTTTGTTTCATGGGTTTTTAAAAGTAGTTTATTTTTATCATGGGGTTAGCTGCTTTTCACTGCTGTGTTTATGCCGCTTTACACCCACTTGACTCACTTACAGAGAGATATCAATACATAGGTTTTAAGATTATTACTAGTCAGATATATTCTTGTGCGGTGAATAGGGCGTGTTGAGTCCAGTTCTCTGAGCAAGGAGTAGGTCTTGTCTATTACATATTGGGTTTATGGAACGGTATCTGAGCTAATTTGAAACCCTTGTTTTTTGTATCACCCCACCTCACCTTTCCCGTTTAGCAGCCATAGTGTGTTTTCTGCATGTGCGACTCTGTTCTGTTTTGTAATTCAGTTCAAGTGTAACGGTTTTTATGTTCCCTCTATAAGTGATACCTTATGAGAAGTGTCCTTTTCTGTGTGACTTATTTCACGTAGAATTGTCGTACCTAAATCCACTCATCATGCTGCTACTAGCCTTATGCCATTGATTTCATGGCTGAGTGATATTCCATTGTACATAAGGACCACAAATTCTTTATCCATTTTTCTCTTTCCTGGGATATTTAAGGTGGAATGAAGTGGAGGTCCTTGTCAACAGAGCAGCCCTAAACTTTGGGCTGCTTGTGTTTTGCTGATTTTTCATTTTCCCAATTTATACCCCAATGAGTGGAAGTGCCCTATGCTCTCTAAGCTGTGTTTTTTAGATATTTCAGGACTCACCGTACACTTCTCCATAGTGCCTGTTGGCAATTTACATCCCGCCCATCAGTGTAGCAAGGCTCCCATTTCTCCATGGCCTGTCCTGCATTTCTGGTTTTGACACTTTTTTCAGGATGGCCCTTTTGACCGATGGGAAGTGAGACTTCTTTGTAGCGCTGATTTGCCTTTCCAGGTTGCTTGGTTGGCCAAAAAGGGCGTATGCGTTTTTTCCTGAATATATTCAGCAAAAAACGCATACGCCCTTTTTGGCCAAGGGCATCATTGTCAACGTTTTGCCGCTTTTCATGTGCTTTAAAGATGATTCGAATCTACCTCCTGAAATCTGTTTCCTGCAATTCTGCCTTGATTTCAAATCCTCTTCTTTGCCTTCCCTCAATATATTTGTGGACGAGAGTTATCATTTATAACTCTGCAGGTTTGTGAATTGCAGTGCCCTGAAGCTCCATTTTACAACTCGCTTTTTTGGGAACTGGCCGCAAAAGCGCAGGATGGCTTCAGGCCCTGTTCTGTTTCCGGGCGGCAGGCTGAGCCTGTGGTTAATTCTTCTTCCTAATGGGAAAATAGAGTGACCTGTGCCCGTCCCAACACCAAGAGCTAGTCTCTCATTGGTTCCCCGTCTTCCCGTTCATCCTCAGGAAAAATTGCAACCTGTACGGAACAGGAGGTTAAAGGTGCTGATGCTCCAAGTAGGGAGATTGCTAGTAAAGTGGCTGGAATGGCGAACCCGAGCACAAGGAGATGAGAAATGAGGTGCGTTTTAGAAACCTTTCCCCATCACACGGTGTACCATCTTCTGGGTTTCTCATGCATGTTTTCGATGTAGGAAGATGGCCTTGAACCTGGAGATTTGGGACCCATGCAATGGGTACCACGCAGTATTACTTTAAAGGGTCTGCGTTTCTTCACCCAACCTCACCAAACCTCTCAGCCCCAAGAGGGTCCACCCTTATGTCTCATCCAGCTGTGGGTCTACATATGGTCAATCCAGGTTGCATCACAGCCCCTGAATGAATTGTGTAAGAATTTCTCTCTCTTTCACTGTCTTTGTTTCATGGGTTTTTAAAAGTAGTTTATTTTTATAATGGGGTTAGCTGCTTTTCACTGCTGTGTTTATGCCGCTTTACACCCACTTGACTCACTTACAGAGAGATATCAATACATAGGTTTTAAGATTATTACTAGTCAGATATATTCTTGTGCGGTGAATAGGGAGTGTTGAGTCCAGTTCTCTGAGCAAGGAGTAGGTCTTGTCTATTAAATATTGGGTTTATGGAACGGTATCTGAGCTAATTTGAAACCCTTGTTTTTTGTATCACCCCACCTCACCTTTCCCGTTTAGCAGCCATAGTGTGTTTTCTGCATGTGCGACTCTGTTCTGTTTTGTAATTCAGTTCAAGTGTAACGGTTTTTACGTTCCCTCTATAAGTGATACCTTATGAGAAGTGTCCTTTTCTGTGTGACTTATTTCACTTAGAATCGTCGTACCTAAATCCACTCATCATGCTGCTACTAGCCTTATGCCATTGATTTCATGGCTGAGTGATATTCCATTGTACATAAGGACCACAACTTCTTTATCCATTTTTCTCTTTCCTGGGATATTTAAGGTGGAATGAAGTGGAGGTCCTTGTCAACAGAGCAGCCCTAAACTTTGGGCTGCTTGTGTTTTGCTGATTTTTCATTTTCCCAATTTATACCCCAATGAGTGGAAGTGCCCTATGCTCTCTAAGCTGTGTTTTTTAGATATTTCAGGACTCACCGTACACTTCTCCAGAGTGCCTGTTGGCAATTTACATCCCGCCCATCAGTGTAGCAAGGCTCCCATTTCTCCATGGCCTGTCCTGCATTTCTGGTTTTGACACTTTTTTCAGGATGGCCCTTTTGACCGATGGGAAGTGAGACTTCTTTGTACCGCTGATTTGCCTTTCCAGGTTGCTTGGTTGGCCAAAAAGGGCGTATGCGTTTTTTCCTGAATATATTCAGCAAAAAACGCATACGCCCTTTTTGGCCAAGGGCATCATTGTCAACGTTTTGCCGCTTTTCATGTGCTTTAAAGATGATTCGAATCTACCTCCTGAAATCTGTTTCCTGCAATTCTGCCTTGATTTCAAATCCTCTTCTTTGCCTTCCCTCAATATATTTGTGGACGAGAGTTATCATTTATAACTCTGCAGGTTTGTGAATTGCAGTGCCCTGAAGCTCCATTTTACAACTCGCTTTTTTGGGAACTGGCCGCAAAAGCGCAGGATGGCTTCAGGCCCTGTTCTGTTTCTGGGCGGCAGGCTGAGCCTGTGGTTAATTCTTCTTCCTAATGGGAAAATAGAGTGACCTGTGCCCGTCCCAACACCAAGAGCTAGTCTCTCATTGGTTCCCCGTCTTCCCGTTCATCCTCAGGAAAAATTGCAACCTGTACGGAACAGGAGGTTAAAGGTGCTGATGCTCCAAGTAGGGAGATTGCTAGTAAAGTGGCTGGAATGGCGAACCCGAGCACAAGGAGATGAGAAATGAGGTGCGTTTTAGAAACCTTTCCCCATCACACGGTGTACCATCTTCTGGGTTTCTCATGCATGTTTTCGATGTAGGAAGATGGCCTTGAACCTGGAGATTTGGGACCCATGCAATGGGTACCACGCAGTATTACTTTAAAGGGTCTGCGTTTCTTCACCCAACCTCACCAAACCTCTCAGCCCCAAGAGGGTCCACCCTTATGTCTCATCCAGCTGTGGGTCTACATATGGTCAATCCAGGTTGCATCACAGCCCCTGAATGAATTGTGTAAGAATTTCTCTCTCTTTCACTGTCTTTGTTTCATGGGTTTTTAAAAGTAGTTTATTTTTATAATGGGGTTAGCTGCTTTTCACTGCTGTGTTTATGCCGCTTTACACCCACTTGACTCACTTACAGAGAGATATCAATACATAGGTTTTAAGATTATTACTAGTCAGATATATTCTTGTGCGGTGAATAGGGAGTGTTGAGTCCAGTTCTCTGAGCAAGGAGTAGGTCTTGTCTATTAAATATTGGGTTTATGGAACGGTATCTGAGCTAATTTGAAACCCTTGTTTTTTGTATCACCCCACCTCACCTTTCCCGTTTAGCAGCCATAGTGTGTTTTCTGCATGTGCGACTCTGTTCTGTTTTGTAATTCAGTTCAAGTGTAACGGTTTTTACGTTCCCTCTATAACTGATACCTTATGAGAAGTGTCCTTTTCTGTGTGACTTATTTCACTTAGAATCGTCGTACCTAAATCCACTCATCATGCTGCTACTAGCCTTATGCCATTGATTTCATGGCTGAGTGATATTCCATTGTACATAAGGACCACAACTTCTTTATCCATTTTTCTCTTTCCTGGGATATTTAAGGTGGAATGAAGTGGAGGTCCTTGTCAACAGAGCAGCCCTAAACTTTGGGCTGCTTGTGTTTTGCTGATTTTTCATTTTCCCAATTTATACCCCAATGAGTGGAAGTGCCCTATGCTCTCTAAGCTGTGTTTTTTAGATATTTCAGGACTCACCGTACACTTCTCCAGAGTGCCTGTTGGCAATTTACATCCCGCCCATCAGTGTAGCAAGGCTCCCATTTCTCCATGGCCTGTCCTGCATTTCTGGTTTTGACACTTTTTTCAGCATGGCCCTTTGGACCGATGGGAAGCGAGACTTCTTTGTAGCGCTGATTTGCCTTTCCAGGTTGCTTGGTTGGCCAAAAAGGGCGTATGCGTTTTTTCCTGAATATATTCAGCAAAAAACGCATACGCCCTTTTTGGCCAAGGGCATCATTGTCACCGTTTTGCCGCTTTTCATGTGCTTTAAAGATGATTCGAATCTACCTCCTGAAATCTGTTTCCTGCAATTCTGCCTTGATTTCAAATCCTCTTCTTTGCCTTCCCTCAATATATTTGTGGACGAGAGTTATCATTTATAACTCTGCAGGTTTGTGAATTGCAGTGCCCTGAAGCTCCATTTTACAACTCGCTTTTTTGGGAGCTGGCCGCAAAAGCGCAGGATGGCTTCAGGCCCTGTTCTGGTTCCGGGGGGCAGGCTGAGCCTGTGGTTAATTCTTCTTCCTGATGGGAAAATAGAGTGACCTGTGCCTGTCCCAACACCAAGAGCTAGTCTCTCATTGGTTCCCCGTCTTCCCGTTCATCCTAGGACAAATTGCAACCTGTACGGAACAGGAGGTTAAAGGTGCTGATGCTCCAAGTAGGGAGATTGCTAATAAAGTGGCTGGAATGGCGAACCCGAGCACAAGGAGATGAGAAATGAGGTGCGTTGTAGAAACCTTTCCCCATCACACGGTGTACCATCTTCTGGGTTTCTCATGCATGTTTTCGATGTAGGAAGATGCCCTTGAACCTGGAGATTTGGGACCCATGCGATGGGTACCACGCAGTATTACTTTAAAGGGTCTGCGTTTGCTCACCCAACCTCACCAAACCTCTCAGCCCCAAGAGTGTCCACCCTTATGTCTCATCCAGCTGTGGGTCTACATATGGTCAATCCAGGTTGCATCACAGCCCCTGAATGAATTGTGTAAGAATTTCTCTCTCTTTCACTGTCTTTGTTTCATGGGTTTTTAAAAGTAGTTTATTTTTATAATGGGGTTTAGCTGCTTTTCACTGCTGTGTTTATGCCGCTTTACACCCACTTGACACAATAACAGAGAGATATCAATACATAGGTTTTAAGATTATTACTAGTCAGATATATTCTTGTGCGGTGAATAGGGCGTGTTGAGTCCAGTTCTCTGAGCAAGGAGTAGGTCTTGTCGATTACATATTGGGTTTATGGAACGGTATCTGAGCTAATTTGAAACCCTTGTTTTATGTATCACCCCACCTCACCTTTCCCGTTTAGCAGCCATAGTGTGTTTTCTGCATGTGCGACTCTGTTCTGTTTTGTAATTCAGTTCAAGTGTAACGGTTTTTACATTCCCTCTATAAGTGATACCTTATGAGAAGTGTCCTTTTCTGTGTGACTTATTTCACTTAGAATTGTCGTACCTAAATCCACTCATCATGCTGCTACTAGCCTTATGCCATTGATTTCATGGCTGAGTGATATTCCATTGTACATAAGGACCACAACTTCTTTATCCATTTTTCTCTTTCCTGGGATATTTAAGGTGGAATGAAGTGGAGGTCCTTGTCAACAGAGCAGCCCTAAACTTTGGGCTGCTTGTGTTTTGCTGATTTTTCTTTTTCCCAATTTATACCCCGATGAGTGGAAGTGCCCTATGCTCTCTAAGCTGTGTTTTTTAGATATTTCAGGACTCACCGTACACTTCTCCAGAGTGCCTGTTGGCAATTTACATCCCGCCCATCAGTGTAGCAAGGCTCCCATTTCTCCATGGCCTGTCCTGCATTTCTGGTTTTGACACTTTTTTCAGCATGGCCCTTTTGACCGATGGGAAGCGAGACTTCTTTGTAGCGCTGATTTGCCTTTCCAGGTTGCTTGGTTGGCCAAAAATGGCGTATGCGTTTTTTCCTGAATATATTCAGCAAAAAAACGCATACGCCCTTTTTGGACAAGGGCATCATTGTCAACGTTTTGCCGCTTTTCATGTGCTTTAAAGATGATTCGAATCTACCTCCTGAAATCTGTTTCCTGCAATTCTGCCTTGATTTCAAATCCTCTTCTTTGCCTTCCCTCAATATATTTGTGGACGAGAGTTATCATTTATAACTCTGCAGGTTTGTGAATTGCAGTGCCCTGAAGCTCCATTTTACAACTCGCTTTTTTGGGAGCTGGCCGCAAAAGCGCAGGATGGCTTCAGGCCCTGTTCTGGTTCCGGGGGGCAGGCTGAGCCTGTGGTTAATTCTTCTTCCTGATGGGAAAATAGAGTGACCTGTGCCCGTCCCAACACCAAGAGCTAGTCTCTCATTGGTTCCCCGTCTTCCCGTTCATCCTCAGGACAAATTGCAACCTGTACGGAACAGGAGGTTAAAGGTGCTGATGCTCCAAGTAGGGAGATTGCTAGTAAAGTGGCTGGAATGGCGAACCCGAGCACAAGGAGATGAGAAATGAGGTGCGTTGTAGAAACCTTTCCCCATCACACGGTGTACCATCTTCTGGGTTTCTCATGTATGTTTTCGATGTAGGAAGATGCCCTTGAACCTGGAGATTTGGGACCCATGCAATGGGTACCACGCAGTATTACTTTAAAGGGTCTGCGTTTGCTCACCCAACCTCACAAAACCTCTCAGACCCAAGAGGGTCCACCCTTATGTCTCATCCAGCTGTGGGTCTACATATGGTCAATCCAGGTTGCATCACAGCCCCTGAATGAATTGTGTAAGAATTTCTCTCTCTTTCAATGTCTTTGTTTCATGGGTTTTTAAAAGTAATTTATTTTTATAATGGGGTTTAGCTGCTTTTCACTGCTGTGTTTATGCCGCTTTACACCCACTTGACACACTAGCAGAGAGATATCAATACATAGGTTTTAAGATTATTACTAGTCAGATATATTCTTGTGCGGTGAATAGGGCGTGTTGAGTCCAGTTCTCTGAGCAAGGAGTAGGTCTTGTCTACTACATATTGGGTTTATGGAACGGTATCTGAGCTAATTTGAAACCCTTGTTTTATGTATCACCCCACCTCACCTTTCCCGTTTAGCAGCCATAGTGTGTTTTCTGCATGTGCGACTCTGTTCTGTTTTGTAATTCAGTTCAAGTGTAACGGTTTTTACATTCCCTCTATAACTGATACCTTATGAGAAGTGTCCTTTTCTGTGTGACTTATTTCACTTAGAATCGTCGTACCTAAATCCACTCATCATGCTGCTACTAGCCTTATGCCATTGATTTCATGGCTGAGTGATATTCCATTGTACATAAGGACCACAACTTCTTTATCCATTTTTCTCTTTCCTGGGATATTTAAGGTGGAATGAAGTGGAGGTCCTTGTCAACAGAGCAGCCCTAAACTTTGGGCTGCTTGTGTTTTGCTGATTTTTCATTTTCCCAATTTATACCCCGATGAGTGGAAGTGCCCTATGCTCTCTAAGCTGTGTTTTTTAGATATTTCAGGACTCACCGTACACTTCTCCAGAGTGCCTGTTGGCAATTTACATCCCGCCCATCAGTGTAGCAAGGCTCCCATTTCTCCATGGCCTGTCCTGCATTTCTGGTTTTGACACTTTTTTCAGCATGGCCCTTTGGACCGATGGGAAGCGAGACTTCTTTGTAGCGCTGATTTGCCTTTCCAGGTTGCTTGGTTGGCCAAAAAGGGCGTATGCGTTTTTTCCTGAATATATTCAGCAAAAAACGCATACGCCCTTTTTGGCCAAGGGCATCATTGTCACCGTTTTGCCGCTTTTCATGTGCTTTAAAGATGATTCGAATCTACCTCCTGAAATCTGTTTCCTGCAATTCTGCCTTGATTTCAAATCCTCTTCTTTGCCTTCCCTCAATATATTTGTGGACGAGAGTTATCATTTATAACTATGCAGGTTTGTGTATTGCAGTGCCCTGAAGCTCCATTTTACAACTCGCTTTTTTGGGAGCTGGCCGCAAAAGCGCAGGATGGCTTCAGGCCCTGTTCTGGTTCCGGGGGGCAGGCTGAGCCTGTGGTTAATTGTTCTTCCTGATGGGAAAATAGAGTGACCTGTGCCTGTCCC
This sequence comes from Balaenoptera physalus, assembly GCF_965194825.1. Taxonomy (NCBI): domain Eukaryota; kingdom Metazoa; phylum Chordata; class Mammalia; order Artiodactyla; family Balaenopteridae; genus Balaenoptera; species Balaenoptera physalus. The sequence continues at coordinate 774,778 of NW_028126544.1, read as the reverse complement.
AACACCAAGAGCTAGTCTCTCATTGGTTCCCCGTCTTCCCGTTCATCCTCAGGACAAATTGCAACCTGTACGGAACAGGAGGTTAAAGGTGCTGCTGCTCCAAGTAGGGAGATTGCTAATAAAGTGGCTGGAATGGCGAACCCGAGCACAAGGAGATGAGAAATGAGGTGCGTTTTAGAAACTTTCCCCATCACACGGTGTACCATCTTCTGGGTTTCTCATGCATGTTTTCGATGTAGGAAGATGGCCTTGAACCTGGAGATTTGGGACCCATGCAATGGGTACCACGCAGTATTACTTTAAAGGGTCTGCGTTTCTTCACCCAACCTCACCAAACCTCTCAGCCCCAAGAGGGTCCACCCTTATGTCTCATCCAGCTGTGGGTCTACATATGGTCAATCCAGGTTGCATCACAGCCCCTGAATGAATTGTGTAAGAATTTCTCTCTCTTTCACTGTCTTTGTTTCATGGGTTTTTAAAAGTAGTTTATTTTTATAATGGGGTTAGCTGCTTTTCACTGCTGTGTTTATGCCGCTTTACACCCACTTGACTCACTTACAGAGAGATATCAATACATAGGTTTTAAGATTATTACTAGTCAGATATATTCTTGTGCGGTGAATAGGGCGTGTTGAGTCCAGTTCTCTGAGCAAGGAGTAGGTCTTGTCTATTACATATTGGGTTTATGGAACGGTATCTGAGCTAATTTGAAACCCTTGTTTTTTGTATCACCCCACCTCACCTTTCCTGTTTAGCAGCCATAGTGTGTTTTCTGCATGTGCGACTCTGTTCTGTTTTGTAATTCAGTTCAAGTGTAACGGTTTTTATGTTCCCTCTATAAGTGATACCTTATGAGAAGTGTCCTTTTCTGTGTGACTTATTTCACGTAGAATTGTCGTACCTAAATCCACTCATCATGCTGCTACTAGCCTTATGCCATTGATTTCATGGCTGAGTGATATTCCATTGTACATAAGGACCACAAATTCTTTATCCATTTTTCTCTTTCCTGGGATATTTAAGGTGGAATGAAGTGGAGGTCCTTGTCAACAGAGCAGCCCTAAACTTTGGGCTGCTTGTGTTTTGCTGATTTTTCATTTTCCCAATTTATACCCCAATGAGTGGAAGTGCCCTATGCTCTCTAAGCTGTGTTTTTTAGATATTTCAGGACTCACCGTACACTTCTCCATAGTGCCTGTTGGCAATTTACATCCCGCCCATCAGTGTAGCAAGGCTCCCATTTCTCCATGGCCTGTCCTGCATTTCTGGTTTTGACACTTTTTTCAGGATGGCCCTTTTGACCGATGGGAAGTGAGACTTCTTTGTAGCGCTGATTTGCCTTTCCAGGTTGCTTGGTTGGCCAAAAAGGGCGTATGCGTTTTTTCCTGAATATATTCAGCAAAAAACGCATACGCCCTTTTTGGCCAAGGGCATCATTGTCAACGTTTTGCCGCTTTTCATGTGCTTTAAAGATGATTCGAATCTACCTCCTGAAATCTGTTTCCTGCAATTCTGCCTTGATTTCAAATCCTCTTCTTTGCCTTCCCTCAATATATTTGTGGACGAGAGTTATCATTTATAACTCTGCAGGTTTGTGAATTGCAGTGCCCTGAAGCTCCATTTTACAACTCGCTTTTTTGGGAACTGGCCGCAAAAGCGCAGGATGGCTTCAGGCCCTGTTCTGTTTCCGGGCGGCAGGCTGAGCCTGTGGTTAATTCTTCTTCCTGATGGGAAAATAGAGTGACCTGTGCCCGTCCCAACACCAAGAGCTAGTCTCTCATTGGTTCCCCGTCTTCCCGTTCATCCTCAGGAAAAATTGCAACCTGTACGGAACAGGAGGTTAAAGGTGCTGATGCTCCAAGTAGGGAGATTGCTAGTAAAGTGGCTGGAATGGCGAACCCGAGCACAAGGAGATGAGAAATGAGGTGCGTTTTAGAAACCTTTCCCCATCACACGGTGTACCATCTTCTGGGTTTCTCATGCATGTTTTCGATGTAGGAAGATGGCCTTGAACCTGGAGATTTGGGACCCATGCAATGGGTACCACGCAGTATTACTTTAAAGGGTCTGCGTTTCTTCACCCAACCTCACCAAACCTCTCAGCCCCAAGAGGGTCCACCCTTATGTCTCATCCAGCTGTGGGTCTACATATGGTCAATCCAGGTTGCATCACAGCCCCTGAATGAATTGTGTAAGAATTTCTCTCTCTTTCACTGTCTTTGTTTCATGGGTTTTTAAAAGTAGTTTATTTTTATCATGGGGTTAGCTGCTTTTCACTGCTGTGTTTATGCCGCTTTACACCCACTTGACTCACTTACAGAGAGATATCAATACATAGGTTTTAAGATTATTACTAGTCAGATATATTCTTGTGCGGTGAATAGGGCGTGTTGAGTCCAGTTCTCTGAGCAAGGAGTAGGTCTTGTCTATTACATATTGGGTTTATGGAACGGTATCTGAGCTAATTTGAAACCCTTGTTTTTTGTATCACCCCACCTCACCTTTCCCGTTTAGCAGCCATAGTGTGTTTTCTGCATGTGCGACTCTGTTCTGTTTTGTAATTCAGTTCAAGTGTAACGGTTTTTATGTTCCCTCTATAAGTGATACCTTATGAGAAGTGTCCTTTTCTGTGTGACTTATTTCACGTAGAATTGTCGTACCTAAATCCACTCATCATGCTGCTACTAGCCTTATGCCATTGATTTCATGGCTGAGTGATATTCCATTGTACATAAGGACCACAAATTCTTTATCCATTTTTCTCTTTCCTGGGATATTTAAGGTGGAATGAAGTGGAGGTCCTTGTCAACAGAGCAGCCCTAAACTTTGGGCTGCTTGTGTTTTGCTGATTTTTCATTTTCCCAATTTATACCCCAATGAGTGGAAGTGCCCTATGCTCTCTAAGCTGTGTTTTTTAGATATTTCAGGACTCACCGTACACTTCTCCATAGTGCCTGTTGGCAATTTACATCCCGCCCATCAGTGTAGCAAGGCTCCCATTTCTCCATGGCCTGTCCTGCATTTCTGGTTTTGACACTTTTTTCAGGATGGCCCTTTTGACCGATGGGAAGTGAGACTTCTTTGTAGCGCTGATTTGCCTTTCCAGGTTGCTTGGTTGGCCAAAAAGGGCGTATGCGTTTTTTCCTGAATATATTCAGCAAAAAACGCATACGCCCTTTTTGGCCAAGGGCATCATTGTCAACGTTTTGCCGCTTTTCATGTGCTTTAAAGATGATTCGAATCTACCTCCTGAAATCTGTTTCCTGCAATTCTGCCTTGATTTCAAATCCTCTTCTTTGCCTTCCCTCAATATATTTGTGGACGAGAGTTATCATTTATAACTCTGCAGGTTTGTGAATTGCAGTGCCCTGAAGCTCCATTTTACAACTCGCTTTTTTGGGAACTGGCCGCAAAAGCGCAGGATGGCTTCAGGCCCTGTTCTGTTTCCGGGCGGCAGGCTGAGCCTGTGGTTAATTCTTCTTCCTAATGGGAAAATAGAGTGACCTGTGCCCGTCCCAACACCAAGAGCTAGTCTCTCATTGGTTCCCCGTCTTCCCGTTCATCCTCAGGAAAAATTGCAACCTGTACGGAACAGGAGGTTAAAGGTGCTGATGCTCCAAGTAGGGAGATTGCTAGTAAAGTGGCTGGAATGGCGAACCCGAGCACAAGGAGATGAGAAATGAGGTGCGTTTTAGAAACCTTTCCCCATCACACGGTGTACCATCTTCTGGGTTTCTCATGCATGTTTTCGATGTAGGAAGATGGCCTTGAACCTGGAGATTTGGGACCCATGCAATGGGTACCACGCAGTATTACTTTAAAGGGTCTGCGTTTCTTCACCCAACCTCACCAAACCTCTCAGCCCCAAGAGGGTCCACCCTTATGTCTCATCCAGCTGTGGGTCTACATATGGTCAATCCAGGTTGCATCACAGCCCCTGAATGAATTGTGTAAGAATTTCTCTCTCTTTCACTGTCTTTGTTTCATGGGTTTTTAAAAGTAGTTTATTTTTATAATGGGGTTAGCTGCTTTTCACTGCTGTGTTTATGCCGCTTTACACCCACTTGACTCACTTACAGAGAGATATCAATACATAGGTTTTAAGATTATTACTAGTCAGATATATTCTTGTGCGGTGAATAGGGAGTGTTGAGTCCAGTTCTCTGAGCAAGGAGTAGGTCTTGTCTATTAAATATTGGGTTTATGGAACGGTATCTGAGCTAATTTGAAACCCTTGTTTTTTGTATCACCCCACCTCACCTTTCCCGTTTAGCAGCCATAGTGTGTTTTCTGCATGTGCGACTCTGTTCTGTTTTGTAATTCAGTTCAAGTGTAACGGTTTTTACGTTCCCTCTATAAGTGATACCTTATGAGAAGTGTCCTTTTCTGTGTGACTTATTTCACTTAGAATCGTCGTACCTAAATCCACTCATCATGCTGCTACTAGCCTTATGCCATTGATTTCATGGCTGAGTGATATTCCATTGTACATAAGGACCACAACTTCTTTATCCATTTTTCTCTTTCCTGGGATATTTAAGGTGGAATGAAGTGGAGGTCCTTGTCAACAGAGCAGCCCTAAACTTTGGGCTGCTTGTGTTTTGCTGATTTTTCATTTTCCCAATTTATACCCCAATGAGTGGAAGTGCCCTATGCTCTCTAAGCTGTGTTTTTTAGATATTTCAGGACTCACCGTACACTTCTCCAGAGTGCCTGTTGGCAATTTACATCCCGCCCATCAGTGTAGCAAGGCTCCCATTTCTCCATGGCCTGTCCTGCATTTCTGGTTTTGACACTTTTTTCAGGATGGCCCTTTTGACCGATGGGAAGTGAGACTTCTTTGTACCGCTGATTTGCCTTTCCAGGTTGCTTGGTTGGCCAAAAAGGGCGTATGCGTTTTTTCCTGAATATATTCAGCAAAAAACGCATACGCCCTTTTTGGCCAAGGGCATCATTGTCAACGTTTTGCCGCTTTTCATGTGCTTTAAAGATGATTCGAATCTACCTCCTGAAATCTGTTTCCTGCAATTCTGCCTTGATTTCAAATCCTCTTCTTTGCCTTCCCTCAATATATTTGTGGACGAGAGTTATCATTTATAACTCTGCAGGTTTGTGAATTGCAGTGCCCTGAAGCTCCATTTTACAACTCGCTTTTTTGGGAACTGGCCGCAAAAGCGCAGGATGGCTTCAGGCCCTGTTCTGTTTCTGGGCGGCAGGCTGAGCCTGTGGTTAATTCTTCTTCCTAATGGGAAAATAGAGTGACCTGTGCCCGTCCCAACACCAAGAGCTAGTCTCTCATTGGTTCCCCGTCTTCCCGTTCATCCTCAGGAAAAATTGCAACCTGTACGGAACAGGAGGTTAAAGGTGCTGATGCTCCAAGTAGGGAGATTGCTAGTAAAGTGGCTGGAATGGCGAACCCGAGCACAAGGAGATGAGAAATGAGGTGCGTTTTAGAAACCTTTCCCCATCACACGGTGTACCATCTTCTGGGTTTCTCATGCATGTTTTCGATGTAGGAAGATGGCCTTGAACCTGGAGATTTGGGACCCATGCAATGGGTACCACGCAGTATTACTTTAAAGGGTCTGCGTTTCTTCACCCAACCTCACCAAACCTCTCAGCCCCAAGAGGGTCCACCCTTATGTCTCATCCAGCTGTGGGTCTACATATGGTCAATCCAGGTTGCATCACAGCCCCTGAATGAATTGTGTAAGAATTTCTCTCTCTTTCACTGTCTTTGTTTCATGGGTTTTTAAAAGTAGTTTATTTTTATAATGGGGTTAGCTGCTTTTCACTGCTGTGTTTATGCCGCTTTACACCCACTTGACTCACTTACAGAGAGATATCAATACATAGGTTTTAAGATTATTACTAGTCAGATATATTCTTGTGCGGTGAATAGGGAGTGTTGAGTCCAGTTCTCTGAGCAAGGAGTAGGTCTTGTCTATTAAATATTGGGTTTATGGAACGGTATCTGAGCTAATTTGAAACCCTTGTTTTTTGTATCACCCCACCTCACCTTTCCCGTTTAGCAGCCATAGTGTGTTTTCTGCATGTGCGACTCTGTTCTGTTTTGTAATTCAGTTCAAGTGTAACGGTTTTTACGTTCCCTCTATAACTGATACCTTATGAGAAGTGTCCTTTTCTGTGTGACTTATTTCACTTAGAATCGTCGTACCTAAATCCACTCATCATGCTGCTACTAGCCTTATGCCATTGATTTCATGGCTGAGTGATATTCCATTGTACATAAGGACCACAACTTCTTTATCCATTTTTCTCTTTCCTGGGATATTTAAGGTGGAATGAAGTGGAGGTCCTTGTCAACAGAGCAGCCCTAAACTTTGGGCTGCTTGTGTTTTGCTGATTTTTCATTTTCCCAATTTATACCCCAATGAGTGGAAGTGCCCTATGCTCTCTAAGCTGTGTTTTTTAGATATTTCAGGACTCACCGTACACTTCTCCAGAGTGCCTGTTGGCAATTTACATCCCGCCCATCAGTGTAGCAAGGCTCCCATTTCTCCATGGCCTGTCCTGCATTTCTGGTTTTGACACTTTTTTCAGCATGGCCCTTTGGACCGATGGGAAGCGAGACTTCTTTGTAGCGCTGATTTGCCTTTCCAGGTTGCTTGGTTGGCCAAAAAGGGCGTATGCGTTTTTTCCTGAATATATTCAGCAAAAAACGCATACGCCCTTTTTGGCCAAGGGCATCATTGTCACCGTTTTGCCGCTTTTCATGTGCTTTAAAGATGATTCGAATCTACCTCCTGAAATCTGTTTCCTGCAATTCTGCCTTGATTTCAAATCCTCTTCTTTGCCTTCCCTCAATATATTTGTGGACGAGAGTTATCATTTATAACTCTGCAGGTTTGTGAATTGCAGTGCCCTGAAGCTCCATTTTACAACTCGCTTTTTTGGGAGCTGGCCGCAAAAGCGCAGGATGGCTTCAGGCCCTGTTCTGGTTCCGGGGGGCAGGCTGAGCCTGTGATTAATTCTTCTTCCTGATGGGAAAATAGAGTGACCTGTGCCTGTCCCAACACCAAGAGCTAGTCTCTCATTGGTTCCCCGTCTTCCCGTTCATCCTCAGGACAAATTGCAACCTGTACGGAACAGGAGGTTAAAGGTGCTGATGCTCCAAGTAGGGAGATTGCTAATAAAGTGGCTGGAATGGCGAACCCGAGCACAAGGAGATGAGAAATGAGGTGCATTGTAGAAACCTTTCCCCATCACACGGTGTACCATCTTCTGGGTTTCTCATGCATGTTTTCGATGTAGGAAGATGCCCTTGAACCTGGAGATTTGGGACCCATGCGATGGGTACCACGCAGTATTACTTTAAAGGGTCTGCGTTTGCTCACCCAACCTCACCAAACCTCTCAGCCCCAAGAGTGTCCACCCTTATGTCTCATCCAGCTGTGGGTCTACATATGGTCAATCCAGGTTGCATCACAGCCCCTGAATGAATTGTGTAAGAATTTCTCTCTCTTTCACTGTCTTTGTTTCATGGGTTTTTAAAAGTAGTTTATTTTTATAATGGGGTTTAGCTGCTTTTCACTGCTGTGTTTATGCCGCTTTACACCCACTTGACACACTAACAGAGAGATATCAATACATAGGTTTTAAGATTATTACTAGTCAGATATATTCTTGTGCGGTGAATAGGGCGTGTTGAGTCCAGTTCTCTGAGCAAGGAGTAGGTCTTGTCTATTACATATTGGGTTTATGGAACGGTATCTGAGCTAATTTGAAACCCTTGTTTTATGTATCACCCCACCTCACCTTTCCCGTTTAGCAGCCATAGTGTGTTTTCTGCATGTGCGACTCTGTTCTGTTTTGTAATTCAGTTCAAGTGTAACGGTTTTTACGTTCCCTCTATAACTGATACCTTATGAGAAGTGTCCTTTTCTGTGTGACTTATTTCACTTAGAATCGTCGTACCTAAATCCACTCATCATGCTGCTACTAGCCTTATGCCATTGATTTCATGGCTGAGTGATATTCCATTGTACATAAGGACCACAACTTCTTTATCCATTTTTCTCTTTCCTGGGATATTTAAGGTGGAATGAAGTGGAGGTCCTTGTCAACAGAGCAGCCCTAAACTTTGGGCTGCTTGTGTTTTGCTGATTTTTCATTTTCCCAATTTATACCCCAATGAGTGGAAGTGCCCTATGCTCTCTAAGCTGTGTTTTTTAGATATTTCAGGACTCACCGTACACTTCTCCAGAGTGCCTGTTGGCAATTTACATCCCGCCCATCAGTGTAGCAAGGCTCCCATTTCTCCATGGCCTGTCCTGCATTTCTGGTTTTGACACTTTTTTCAGCATGGCCCTTTGGACCGATGGGAAGCGAGACTTCTTTGTAGCGCTGATTTGCCTTTCCAGGTTGCTTGGTTGGCCAAAAAGGGCGTATGCGTTTTTTCCTGAATATATTCAGCAAAAAACGCATACGCCCTTTTTGGCCAAGGGCATCATTGTCACCGTTTTGCCGCTTTTCATGTGCTTTAAAGATGATTCGAATCTACCTCCTGAAATCTGTTTCCTGCAATTCTGCCTTGATTTCAAATCCTCTTCTTTGCCTTCCCTCAATATATTTGTGGGCGAGAGTTATCATTTATAACTCTGCAGGTTTGTGAATTGCAGTGCCCTGAAGCTCCATTTTACAACTCGCTTTTTTGGGAGCTGGCCACAAAAGCGCAGGATGGCTTCAGGCCCTGTTCTGGTTCCGGGGGGCAGGCTGAGCCTGTGGTTAATTCTTCTTCCTGATGGGAAAATAGAGTGACCTGTGCCTGTCCCAACACCAAGAGCTAGTCTCTCATTGGTTCCCCGTCTTCCCGTTCATCCTCAGGACAAATTGCAACCTGTACGGAACAGGAGGTTAAAGGTGCTGATGCTCCAAGTAGGGAGATTGCTAATAAAGTGGCTGGAATGGCGAACCCGAGCACAAGGAGATGAGAAATGAGGTGCGTTGTAGAAACCTTTCCCCATCACACGGTGTACCATCTTCTGTGTTTCTCATGCATGTTTTCGATGTAGGAAGATGCCCTTGAACCTGGAGATTTGGGACCCATGCGATGGGTACCACGCAGTATTACTTTAAAGGGTCTGCGTTTGCTCACCCAACCTCACCAAACCTCTCAGCCCCAAGAGTGTCCACCCTTATGTCTCATCCAGCTGTGGGTCTACATATGGTCAATCCAGGTTGCATCACAGCCCCTGAATGAATTGTGTAAGAATTTCTCTCTCTTTCACTGTCTTTGTTTCATGGGTTTTTAAAAGTAGTTTATTTTTATAATGGGGTTTAGCTGCTTTTCACTGCTGTGTTTATGCCGCTTTACACCCACTTGACACACTAACAGAGAGATATCAATACATAGGTTTTAAGATTATTACTAGTCAGATATATTCTTGTGCGGTGAATAGGGCGTGTTGAGTCCAGTTCTCTGAGCAAGGAGTAGGTCTTGTCTATTACATATTGGGTTTATGGAACGGTATCTGAGCTAATTTGAAACCCTTGTTTTATGTATCACCCCACCTCACCTTTCCCGTTTAGCAGCCATAGTGTGTTTTCTGCATGTGCGACTCTGTTCTGTTTTGTAATTCAGTTCAAGTGTAACGGTTTTTACGTTCCCTCTATAACTGATACCTTATGAGAAGTGTCCTTTTCTGTGTGACTTATTTCACTTAGAATCGTCGTACCTAAATCCACTCATCATGCTGCTACTAGCCTTATGCCATTGATTTCATGGCTGAGTGATATTCCATTGTACATAAGGACCACAACTTCTTTATCCATTTTTCTCTTTCCTGTGATATTTAAGGTGGAATGAAGTGGAGGTCCTTGTCAACAGAGCAGCCCTAAACTTTGGGCTGCTTGTGTTTTGCTGATTTTTCATTTTCCCAATTTATACCCCGATGAGTGGAAGTGCCCTATGCTCTCTAAGCTGTGTTTTTTAGATATTTCAGGACTCACCGTACACTTCTCCAGAGTGCCTGTTGGCAATTTACATCCCGCCCATCAGTGTAACAAGGCTCCCATTTCTCCATGGCCTGTCCTGCATTTCTGGTTTTGACACTTTTTTCAGCATGGCCCTTTTGACCGATGGGAAGCGAGACTTCTTTGTAGCGCTGATTTGCCTTTCCAGGTTGCTTGGTTGGCCAAAAAGGGCGTATGCGTTTTTTCCTGAATATATTCAGGAAAAAACGCATACGCCCTTTTTGGCCAAGGGCATCATTGTCAACGTTTTGCCGCTTTTCATGTGCTTTAAAGATGATTCGAATCTACCTCCTGAAATCTGTTTCCTGCAATTCTGCCTTGATTTCAAATCCTCTTCTTTGCCTTCCCTCAATATATTTGTGGACGAGAGTTATCATTTATAACTCTGCAGGTTTTTGAATTGCAGTGCCCTGAAGCTCCATTTTACAACTCGCTTTTTTGGGAACTGGCCGCAAAACCGCAGGATGGCTTCAGGCCCTGTTCTGGTTCCGGGGGGCAGGCTGAGCCTGTGGTTAATTCTTCTTCCTGATGGGAAAATAGAGTGACCTGTGCCCGTCCCAACACCAAGAGCTAGTCTCTCATTGGTTCCCCGTCTTCCCGTTCATCCTCAGGACAAATTGCAACCTGTACGGAACAGGAGGTTAAAGGTGCTGATGCTCCAAGTAGGGAGATTGCTAGTAAAGTGGCTGGAATGGCGAACCCGAGCACAAGGAGATGAGAAATGAGGTGCGTTTTAGAAACCTTTCCCCATCACACGGTGTACCATCTTCTGGGTTTCTCATGCATGTTTTCGATGTAGGAAGATGCCCTTGAACCTGGAGATTTGGGCCCCATGCGATGGGTACCACGCAGTATTACTTTAAAGGGTCTGCGTTTGCTCACCCAACCTCACCAAACCTCTCAGCCCCAAGAGTGTCCACCCTTATGTCTCATCCAGCTGTGGGTCTACATATGGTCAATCCAGGTTGCATCACAGCCCCTGAATGAATTGTGTAAGAATTTCTCTCTCTTTCACTGTCTTTGTTTCATGGGTTTTTAAAAGTAGTTTATTTTTATAATGGGGTTAGCTGCTTTTCACTGCTGTGTTTATGCCGCTTTACACCCACTTGACTCACTTACAGAGAGATATCAATACATAGGTTTTAAGATTATTACTAGTCAGATATATTCTTGTGCGGTGAATAGGGCGTGTTGAGTCCAGTTCTCTGAGCAAGGAGTAGGTCTTGTCTATTACATATTGGGTTTATGGAACGGTATCTGAGCTAATTTGAAACCCTTGTTTTTTGTATCACCCCACCTCACCTTTCCCGTTTAGCAGCCATAGTGTGTTTTCTGCATGTGCGACTCTGTTCTGTTTTGTAATTCAGTTCAAGTGTAACGGTTTTTACGTTCCCCCTATAAGTGATACCTTATGAGAAGTGTCCTTTTCTGTGTGACTTATTTCACTTAGAATCGTCGTACCTAAATCCACTCATCATGCTGCTACTAGCCTTATGCCATTGATTTCATGGCTGAGTGATATTCCATTGTACATAAGGACCACAACTTCTTTATCCATTTTTCTCTTTCCTGGGATATTTAAGGTGGAATGAAGTGGAGGTCCTTGTCAACAGAGCAGCCCTAAACTTTGGGCTGCTTGTGTTTTGCTGATTTTTCATTTTCCCAATTTATACCCCAATAAGTGGAAGTGCCCTATGCTCTCTAAGCTGTGTTTTTTAGATATTTCAGGACTCACCGTACACTTCTCCAGAGTGCCTGTTGGCAATTTACATCCCGCCCATCAGTGTAGCAAGGCTCCCATTTCTCCATGGCCTGTCCTGCATTTCTGGTTTTGACACTTTTTTCAGCATGGCCCTTTGGACCGATGGGAAGCGAGACTTCTTTGTAGCGCTGATTTGCCTTTCCAGGTTGCTTGGTTGGCCAAAAAGGGCGTATGCGTTTTTTCCTGAATATATTCAGGAAAAAACGCATACGCCCTTTTTGGCCAAGGGCATCATTGTCAACGTTTTGCCGCTTTTCATGTGCTTTAAAGATGATTCGAATCTACCTCCTGAAATCTGTTTCCTGCAATTCTGCCTTGATTTCAAATCCTCTTCTTTGCCTTCCCTCAATATATTTGTGGACGAGAGTTATCATTTATAACTCTGCAGGTTTGTGAATTGCAGTGCCCTGAAGCTCCATTTTACAACTCGCTTTTTTGGGAGCTGGCCGCAAAAGCGCAGGATGGCTTCAGGCCCTGTTCTGGTTCCGGGGGGCAGGCTGAGCCTGTGGTTAATTCTTCTTCCTGATGGGAAAATAGAGTGACCTGTGCCCGTCCCAACACCAAGAGCTAGTCTCTCATTGGTTCCCCGTCTTCCCGTTCATCCTCAGGACAAATTGCAACCTGTACGGAACAGGAGGTTAAAGGTGCTGATGCTCCAAGTAGGGAGATTGCTAGTAAAGTGGCTGGAATGGCGAACCCGAGCACAAGGAGATGAGAAATGAGGTGCGTTGTAGAAACCTTTCCCCATCACACGGTGTACCATCTTCTGGGTTTCTCATGCATGTTTTCGATGTAGGAAGATGCCCTTGAACCTGGAGATTTGGGACCCATGCGATGGGTACCACGCAGTATTACTTTAAAGGGTCTGCGTTTGCTCACCCAACCTCACCAAACCTCTCAGCCCCAAGAGTGTCCACCCTTATGTCTCATCCAGCTGTGGGTCTACATATGGTCAATCCAGGTTGCATCACAGCCCCTGAATGAATTGTGTAAGAATTTCTCTCTCTTTCACTGTCTTTGTTTCATGGGTTTTTAAAAGTAGTTTATTTTTATAATGGGGTTAGCTGGTTTTCACTGCTGTGTTTATGCCGCTTTACACCCACTTGACTCACTTACAGAGAGATATCAATACATAGGTTTTAAGATTATTACTAGTCAGATATATTCTTGTGCGGTGAATAGGGCGTGTTGAGTCCAGTTCTCTGAGCAAGGAGTAGGTCTTGTCTATTACATATTGGTTTTATGGAACGGTATCTGAGCTAATTTGAAACCCTTGTTTTTTGTATCACCCCACCTCACCTTTCCCGTTTAGCAGCCATAGTGTGTTTCTGCATGTGCGACTCTGTTCTGTTTTGTAATTCAGTTCAAGTGTAACGGTTTTTACGTTCCCTCTATAAGTGATACCTTATGAGAAGTGTCCTTTTCTGTGTGACTTATTTCACTTAGAATCGTCGTACCTAAATCCACTCATCATGCTGCTACTAGCCTTATGCCATTGATTTCATGGCTGAGTGATATTCCATTGTACATAAGGACCACAACTTCTTTATCCATTTTTCTCTTTCCTGGGATATTTAAGGTGGAATGAAGTGGAGGTCCTTGTCAACAGAGCAGCCCTAAACTTTGGGCTGCTTGTGTTTTGCTGATTTTTCATTTTCCCAATTTATACCCCAATAAGTGGAAGTGCCCTATGCTCTCTAAGCTGTGTTTTTTAGATATTTCAGGACTCACCGTACCCTTCTCCAGAGTGCCTGTTGGCAATTTACATCCCGCCCATCAGTGTAGCAAGGCTCCCATTTCTCCATGGCCTGTCCTGCATTTCTGGTTTTGACACTTTTTTCAGCATGGCCCTTTTGACCGATGGGAAGCGAGACTTCTTTGTAGCGCTGATTTGCCTTTCCAGGTTGCTTGGTTGGCCAAAAAGGGCGTATGCGTTTTTTCCTGAATATATTCAGGAAAAAACGCATACGCCCTTTTTGGCCAAGGGCATCATTGTCAACGTTTTGCCGCTTTTCATGTGCTTTAAAGATGATTCGAATCTACCTCCTGAAATCTGTTTCCTGCAATTCTGCCTTGATTTCAAATCCTCTTCTTTGCCTTCCCTCAATATATTTGTGGACGAGAGTTATCATTTATAACTCTGCAGGTTTGTGTATTGCAGTGCCCTGAAGCTCCATTTTACAACTCGCTTTTTTGGGAGCTGGCCGCAAAAGCGCAGGATGGCTTCAGGCCCTGTTCTGGTTCCGGGGGGCAGGCTGAGCCTGTGGTTAATTGTTCTTCCTGATGGGAAAATAGAGTGACCTGTGCCTGTCCCAACACCAAGAGCTAGTCTCTCATTGGTTCCCCGTCTTCCCGTTCATCCTCAGGACAAATTGCAACCTGTACGGAACAGGAGGTTAAAGGTGCTGATGCTCCAAGTAGGGAGATTGCTAATAAAGTGGCTGGAATGGCGAACCCGAGCACAAGGAGATGAGAAATGAGGTGCGTTTTAGAAACTTTCCCCATCACACGGTGTACCATCTTCTGGGTTTCCCATGCATGTTTTCGATGTAGGAAGATGGCCTTGAACCTGGAGATTTGGGACCCATGCAATGGGTACCACGCAGTATTACTTTAAAGGGTCTGCGTTTCTTCACCCAACCTCACCAAACCTCTCAGCCCCAAGAGGGTCCACCCTTATGTCTCATCCAGCTGTGGGTCTACATATGGTCAATCCAGGTTGCATCACAGCCCCTGAATGAATTGTGTAAGAATTTCTCTCTCTTTCACTGTCTTTGTTTCATGGGTTTTTAAAAGTAGTTTATTTTTATAATGGGGTTAGCTGCTTTTCACTGCTGTGTTTATGCCGCTTTACACCCACTTGACTCACTTACAGAGAGATATCAATACATAGGTTTTAAGATTATTACTAGTCAGATATATTCTTGTGCGGTGAATAGGGAGTGTTGAGTCCAGTTCTCTGAGCAAGGAGTAGGTCTTGTCTATTACATATTGGGTTTATGGAACGGTATCTGAGCTAATTTGAAACCCTTGTTTTTTGTATCACCCCACCTCACCTTTCCCGTTTAGCAGCCATAGTGTGTTTTCTGCATGTGCGACTCTGTTCTGTTTTGTAATTCAGTTCAAGTGTAACGGTTTTTACATTCCCTCTATAAGTGATACCTTATGAGAAGTGTCCTTTTCTGTGTGACTTATTTCACTTAGAATCGTCGTACCTAAATCCACTCATCATGCTGCTACTAGCCTTATGCCATTGATTTCATGGCTGAGTGATATTCCATTGTACATAAGGACCACAACTTCTTTATCCATTTTTCTCTTTCCTGGGATATTTAAGGTGGAATGAAGTGGGGGTCCTTGTCAACAGAGCAGCCCTAAACTTTGGGCTGCTTGTGTTTTGCTGATTTTTCATTTTCCCAATTTATACCCCAATGAGTGGAAGTGCCCTATGCTCTCTAAGCTGTGTTTTTTAGATATTTCAGGACTCACCGTACACTTCTCCATAGTGCCTGTTGGCAATTTACATCCCGCCCATCAGTGTAGCAAGGCTCCCATTTCTCCATGGCCTGCCCTGCATTTCTGGTTTTGACACTTTTTTCAGGATGGCCCTTTTGACCGATGGGAAGTGAGACTTCTTTGTAGCGCTGATTTGCCTTTCCAGGTTGCTTGGTTGGCCAAAAAGGGCGTATGCGTTTTTTCCTGAATATATTCAGCAAAAAACGCATACGCCCTTTTTGGCCAAGGGCATCATTGTCAACGTTTTGCCGCTTTTCATGTGCTTTAAAGATGATTCGAATCTACCTCCTGAAATCTGTTTCCTGCAATTCTGCCTTGATTTCAAATCCTCTTCTTTGCCTTCCCTCAATATATTTGTGGACGAGAGTTATCATTTATAACTCTGCAGGTTTGTGAATTGCAGTGCCCTGAAGCTCCATTTTACAACTCGCTTTTTTGGGAACTGGCCGCAAAAGCGCAGGATGGCTTCAGGCCCTGTTCTGTTTCCGGGCGGCAGGCTGAGCCTGTGGTTAATTCTTCTTCCTAATGGGAAAATAGAGTGACCTGTGCCCGTCCCAACACCAAGAGCTAGTCTCTCATTGGTTCCCCGTCTTCCCGTTCATCCTCAGGAAAAATTGCAACCTGTACGGAACAGGAGGTTAAAGGTGCTGATGCTCCAAGTAGGGAGATTGCTAGTAAAGTGGCTGGAATGGCGAACCCGAGCACAAGGAGATGAGAAATGAGGTGCGTTTTAGAAACCTTTCCCCATCACACGGTGTACCATCTTCTGGGTTTCTCATGCATGTTTTCGATGTAGGAAGATGCCCTTGAACCTGTAGATTTGGGACCCATGCGATGGGTACCACGCAGTATTACTTTAAAGGGTCTGCGTTTGCTCACCCAACCTCACCAAACCTCTCAGCCCCAAGAGTGTCCACCCTTATGTCTCATCCAGCTGTGGGTCTACATATGGTCAATCCAGGTTGCATCACAGCCCCTGAATGAATTGTGTAAGAATTTCTCTCTCTTTCACTGTCTTTGTTTCATGGGTTTTTAAAAGTAGTTTATTTTTATAATGGGGTTAGCTGCTTTTCACTGCTGTGTTTATGCCGCTTTACACCCACTTGACTCACTTACAGAGAGATATCAATACATAGGTTTTAAGATTATTACTAGTCAGATATATTCTTGTGCGGTGAATAGGGCGTGTTGAGTCCAGTTCTCTGAGCAAGGAGTAGGTCTTGTCTATTACATATTGGGTTTATGGAACGGTATCTGAGCTAATTTGAAACCCTTGTTTTTTGTATCACCCCACCTCACCTTTCCCGTTTAGCAGCCATAGTGTGTTTTCTGCATGTGCGACTCTGTTCTGTTTTGTAATTCAGTTCAAGTGTAACGGTTTTTATGTTCCCTCTATAAGTGATACCTTATGAGAAGTGTCCTTTTCTGTGTGACTTATTTCACGTAGAATTGTCGTACCTAAATCCACTCATCATGCTGCTACTAGCCTTATGCCATTGATTTCATAGCTGAGTGATATTCCATTGTACATAAGGACCACAAATTCTTTATCCATTTTTCTCTTTCCTGGGATATTTAAGGTGGAATGAAGTGGAGGTCCTTGTCAACAGAGCAGCCCTAAACTTTGGGCTGCTTGTGTTTTGCTGATTTTTCATTTTCCCAATTTATACCCCAATGAGTGGAAGTGCCCTATGCTCTCTAAGCTGTGTTTTTTAGATATTTCAGGACTCACCGTACCCTTCTCCAGAGTGCCTGTTGGCAATTTACATCCCGCCCATCAGTGTAGCAAGGCTCCCATTTCTCCATGGCCTGTCCTGCATTTCTGGTTTTGACACTTTTTTCAGCATGGCCCTTTTGACCGATGGGAAGCGAGACTTCTTTGTAGCGCTGATTTGCCTTTCCAGGTTGCTTGGTTGGCCAAAAAGGGCGTATGCGTTTTTTCCTGAATATATTCAGCAAAAAAACGCATACGCCCTTTTTGGCCAGGGGCATCATTGTCAACGTTTTGCCGCTTTTCATGTGCTTTAAAGATGATTCGAATCTACCTCCTGAAATCTGTTTCCTGCAATTCAGCCTTGATTTCAAATCCTCTTCTTTGCCTTCCCTCAATATATTTGTGGACGAGAGTTATCATTTATAACTCTGCAGGTTTGTGAATTGCAGTGCCCTGAAGCTCCATTTTACAACTCGCTTTTTTGGGAGCTGGCCGCAAAAGCGCAGGATGGCTTCAGGCCCTGTTCTGGTTCCGGGGGGCAGGCTGAGCCTGTGGTTAATTCTTCTTCCTGATGGGAAAATAGAGTGACCTGTGCCCGTCCCAACACCAAGAGCTAGTCTCTCATTGGTTCCCCGTCTTCCCGTTCATCCTCAGGACAAATTGCAACCTGTACGGAACAGGAGGTTAAAGGTGCTGATGCTCCAAGTAGGGAGATTGCTAATAAAGTGGCTGGAATGGCGAACCCGAGCACAAGGAGATGAGAAATGAGGTGCGTTTTAGAAACCTTTCCCCATCACACGGTGTACCATCTTCTGGGTTTCTCATGCATGTTTTCGATGTAGGAAGATGCCCTTGAACCTGGAGATTTGGGACCCATGCAATGGGTACCACGCAGTATTACTTTAAAGGGTCTGCGTTTGCTCACCCAACCTCACAAAACCTCTCAGACCCAAGAGGGTCCACCCTTATGTCTCATCCAGCTGTGGGTCTACATATGGTCAATCCAGGTTGCATCACAGCCCCTGAATGAATTGTGTAAGAATTTCTCTCTCTTTCACTGTCTTTGTTTCATGGGTTTTTAAAAGTAATTTATTTTTATAATGGGGTTAGCTGCTTTTCACTGCTGTGTTTATGCCGCTTTACACCCACTTGACTCACTTACAGAGAGATATCAATACATAGGTTTTAAGATTATTACTAGTCAGATATATTCTTGTGCGGTGAATAGGGCGTGTTGAGTCCAGTTCTCTGAGCAAGGAGTAGGTCTTGTCTATTACATATTGGGTTTATGGAACGGTATCTGAGCTAATTTGAAACCCTTGTTTTTTGTATCACCCCACCTCACCTTTCCCGTTTAGCAGCCATAGTGTGTTTCTGCATGTGCGACTCTGTTCTGTTTTGTAATTCAGTTCAAGTGTAACGGTTTTTACATTCCCTCTATAACTGATACCTTATGAGAAGTGTCCTTTTCTGTGTGACTTATTTCACTTAGAATCATCGTACCTAAATCCACTCATCATGCTGCTACTAGCCTTATGCCATTGATTTCATGGCTGAGTGATATTCGATTGTACATAAGGACCACAACTTCTTTATCCATTTTTCTCTTTCCTGGGATATTTAAGGTGGAATGAAGTGGAGGTCCTTGTCAACAGAGCAGCCCTAAACTTTGGTCTGCTTGTGTTTTACTGATTTTTCATTTTCCCAATTTATACCCCGATGAGTGGAAGTGCCCTATGCTCTCTACGCTGTGTTTTTTAAATATTTCAGGACTCACCGTACACTTCTCCAGAGTGCCTGTTGGCAGTTTACATCCCGCCCATCAGTGTAGCAAGGCTCCCATTTCTCCATGGCCTGTCCTGCATTTCTGGTTTTGACACTTTTTTCAGCATGGCCCTTTGGACCGATGGGAAGCGAGACTTCTTTGTAGCGCTGATTTGCCTTTCCAGGTTGCTTGGTTGGCCAAAAAGGGCGTATGCGTTTTTTCCTGAATATATTCAGCAAAAAACGCATACGCCCTTTTTGGCCAAGGGCATCATTGTCACCGTTTTGCCGCTTTTCATGTGCTTTAAAGATGATTCGAATCTACCTCCTGAAATCTGTTTCCTGCAATTCTGCCTTGATTTCAAATCCTCTTCTTTGCCTTCCCTCAATATATTTGTGGACGAGAGTTATCATTTATAACTCTGCAGGTTTGTGAATTGCAGTGCCCTGAAGCTCCATTTTACAACTCACTTTTTTGGGAACTGGCCGCAAAAGCGCAGGATGGCTTCAGGCCCTGTTCTGGTTCCGGGCGGCAGGCTGAGCCTGTGGTTAATTCTTCTTCCTGATGGGAAAATAGAGTGACCTGTGCCTCTCCCAACACCAAGAGCTAGTCTCTCATTGGTTCCCCGTCTTCCCGTTCATCCTCAGGAAAAATTGCAACCTGTACGGAACAGGAGGTTAAAGGTGCTGATGCTCCAAGTAGGGAGATTGCTAGTAAAGTGGCTGGAATGGCGAACCCGAGCACAAGGAGATGAGAAATGAGGTGCGTTTTAGAAACCTTTCCCCGTCACACGGTGTACCATCTTCTGGGTTTCTCATGCATGTTTTCGATGTAGGAAGATGCCCTTGAACCTGTAGATTTGGGACCCATGCGATGGGTACCACGCAGTATTACTTTAAAGGGTCTGCGTTTGCTCACCCAACCTCACCAAACCTCTCAGCCCCAAGAGTGTCCACCCTTATGTCTCATCCAGCTGTGGGTCTACATATGGTCAATCCAGGTTGCATCACAGCCCCTGAATGAATTGTGTAAGAATTTCTCTCTCTTTCACTGTCTTTGTTTCATGGGTTTTTAAAAGTAATTTATTTTTATAATGGGGTTTAGCTGCTTTTCACTGCTGTGTTTATGCCGCTTTACACCCACTTGACTCACTTACAGAGAGATATCAATACATAGGTTTTAAGAATATTAGTAGTCAGATATATTCTTGTGCGGTGAATAGGGCGTGTTGAGTCCAGTTCTCTGAGCAAGGAGTAGGTCTTGTCTATTACATATTGGGTTTATGGAACGGTATCTGAGCTAATTTGAAACCCTTGTTTTATGTATCACCCCACCTCACCTTTCCCTTTTACAGCCATAGTGTGTTTTCTGCATGTGCGACTGTGTTCTGTTTTGTAATTCAGTTCAAGTGTAACGGTTTTTACATTCCCTCTATAAGTGATACCTTATGAGAAGTGTCCTTTTCTGTGTGACTTATTTCACTTAGAATCGTCGTACCTAAATCCACTCATCATGCTGCTACTAGCCTTATGCCATTGATTTCATGGCTGAGTGATATTCCATTGTACATAAGGACCACAACTTCTTTATCCATTTTTCTCTTTCCTGGGATATTTAAGGTGGAATGAAGTGGAGGTCCTTGTCAACAGAGCAGCCCTAAACTTTGGGGTGCTTGTGTCTCGCTGATTTTTCATTTTCCCAATTTATACCCCGATGAGTGGAATTGCCCTATGCTCTCTAAGCTGTGTTTTTTAGATATTTCAGGACTCACCGTACACTTCTCCAGAGTGGCTGTTGGCAATTTACATCCCGCCCATCAGTGTAGCAAGGCTCCCATTTCTCCATGGCCTGTCCTGCATTTCTGGTTTTGACACTTTTTTCAGCATGGCCCTTTGGACCGATGGGAAGCGAGACTTCTTTGTAGCGCTGATTTGCCTTTCCAGGTTGCTTGGTTGGCCAAAAAGGGCGTATGCGTTTTTTCCTGAATATATTCAGGAAAAAACGCATACGCCCTTTTTGGCCAAGGGCATCATTGTCAACGTTTTGCCGCTTTTCATGTGCTTTAAAGATGATTCGAATCTACCTCCTGAAATCTGTTTCCTGCAATTCTGCCTTGATTTCAAATCCTCTTCTTTGCCTTCCCTCAATATATTTGTGGACGAGAGTTATCATTTATAACTCTGCAGGTTTTTGAATTGCAGTGCCCTGAAGCTCCATTTTACAACTCGCTTTTCTGGGAACTGGCCGCAAAAGCGCAGGATGGCTTCAGGCCCTGTTCTGGTTCCGGGGGGCAGGCTGAGCCTGTGGTTAATTCTTCTTCCTGATGGGAAAATAGAGTGACCTGTGCCCGTCCCAACACCAAGAGCTAGTCTCTCATTGGTTCCCCGTCTTCCCGTTCATCCTCAGGAAAAATTGCAACCTGTACGGAACAGGAGGTTAAAGGTGCTGATGCTCCAAGTAGGGAGATTGCTAGTAAAGTGGCTGGAATGGCGAACCCGAGCACAAGGAGATGATAAATGAGTTGCGTTTTAGAAACCTTTCCCCATCACACGGTGTACCATCTTCTGGGTTTCTCATGCATGTTTTCGATGTAGGAAGATGCCCTTGAACCTGGAGATTTGGGACCCATGCGATGGGTACCACGCAGTATTACTTTAAAGGGTCTGCGTTTGCTCACCCAACCTCACCAAACCTCTCAGCCCCAAGAGTGTCCACCCTTATGTCTCATCCAGCTGTGGGTCTACATATGGTCAATCCAGGTTGCATCACAGCCCCTGAATGAATTGTGTAAGAATTTCTCTCTCTTTCACTGTCTTTGTTTCATGGGTTTTTAAAAGTAATTTATTTTTATAATGGGGTTAGGTGCTTTTCACTGCTGTGTTTATGCCGCTTTACACCCACTTGACTCACTTACAGAGAGATATCAATACATAGGTTTTAAGATTATTACTAGTCAGATATATTCTTGTGCGGTGAATAGGGCGTGTTGAGTCCAGTTCTCTGAGCAAGGAGTAGGTCTTGTCTATTACATATTGGGTTTATGGAACGGTATCTGAGCTAATTTGAAACCCTTGTTTTTTGTATCACCCCACCTCACCTTTCCGGTTTCGCAGCCATAGTGTGTTTTCTGCATGTGCGACTCTGTTCTGTTTTGTAATTCAGTTCAAGTGTAACGGTTTTTACATTCCCTCTATAAGTGATACCTTATGAGAAGTGTCCTTTTCTGTGTGACTTATTTCACTTAGAATCGTCGTACCTAAATCCACTCATCATGCTGCTACTAGCCTTATGCCATTGATTTCATGGCTGAGTGATATTCCATTTTACATAAGGACCACAACTTCTTTATCCATTTTTCTCTTTCCTGGGATATTTAAGGTGGAATGAAGTGGAGTTCCTTGTCAACAGAGCAGCCCAAATTTTGGGCTGCTTGTGTTTTGCTGATTTTTCATTTTCCCAATTTATACCCCGATGAGTGGAAGTGCCCTATGCTCTCTAAGCTGTGTTTTTTAGATATTTCAGGACTCACCGTACACTTCTCCAGAGTGCCTGTTGGCAATTTACATCCCGCCCATCAGTGTAGCAAGGCTCCCATTTCTCCATGGCCTGTCCTGCATTTCTGGTTTTGACACTTTTTTCAGCATGGCCCTTTTGACCGATGGGAAGCGAGACTTCTTTGTAGCGCTGATTTGCCTTTCCAGGTTGCTTGGTTGGCCAAAAAGGGCGTATGCGTTTTTTCCTGAATATATTCAGCAAAAAACGCATACGCCCTTTTTGGCCAAGGGCATCATTGTCAACGTTTTGCCGCTTTTCATGTGCTTTAAAGATGATTCGAATCTACCTCCTGAAATCTGTTTCCTGCAATTCTGCCTTGATTTCAAATCCTCTTCTTTGCCTTCCCTCAATATATTTGTGGGCGAGAGTTATCATTTATAACTCTGCAGGTTTGTGAATTGCAGTGCCCTGAAGCTCCATTTTACAACTCGCTTTTTTGGGAGCTGGCCACAAAAGCGCAGGATGGCTTCAGGCCCTGTTCTGGTTCCGGGGGGCAGGCTGAGCCTGTGGTTAATTCTTCTTCCTGATGGGAAAATAGAGTGACCTGTGCCTGTCCCAACACCAAGAGCTAGTCTCTCATTGGTTCCCCGTCTTCCCGTTCATCCTCAGGACAAATTGCAACCTGTACGGAACAGGAGGTTAAAGGTGCTGATGCTCCAAGTAGGGAGATTGCTAATAAAGTGGCTGGAATGGCGAACCCGAGCACAAGGAGATGAGAAATGAGGTGCGTTGTAGAAACCTTTCCCCATCACACGGTGTACCATCTTCTGTGTTTCTCATGCATGTTTTCGATGTAGGAAGATGCCCTTGAACCTGGAGATTTGGGACCCATGCGATGGGTACCACGCAGTATTACTTTAAAGGGTCTGCGTTTGCTCACCCAACCTCACCAAACCTCTCAGCCCCAAGAGTGTCCACCCTTATGTCTCATCCAGCTGTGGGTCTACATATGGTCAATCCAGGTTGCATCACAGCCCCTGAATGAATTGTGTAAGAATTTCTCTCTCTTTCCCTGTCTTTGTTTCATGGGTTTTTAAAAGTAGTTTATTTTTATAATGGGGTTTAGCTGCTTTTCACTGCTGTGTTTATGCCGCTTTACACCCACTTGACACACTAACAGAGAGATATCAATACATAGGTTTTAAGATTATTACTAGTCAGATATATTCTTGTGCGGTGAATAGGGCGTGTTGAGTCCAGTTCTCTGAGCAAGGAGTAGGTCTTGTCTATTACATATTGGGTTTATGGAACGGTATCTGAGCTAATTTGAAACCCTTGTTTTATGTATCACCCCACCTCACCTTTCCCGTTTAGCAGCCATAGTGTGTTTTCTGCATGTGCGACTCTGTTCTGTTTTGTAATTCAGTTCAAGTGTAACGGTTTTTACGTTCCCTCTATAACTGATACCTTATGAGAAGTGTCCTTTTCTGTGTGACTTATTTCACTTAGAATCGTCGTACCTAAATCCACTCATCATGCTGCTACTAGCCTTATGCCATTGATTTCATGGCTGAGTGATATTCCATTGTACATAAGGACCACAACTTCTTTATCCATTTTTCTCTTTCCTGTGATATTTAAGGTGGAATGAAGTGGAGGTCCTTGTCAACAGAGCAGCCCTAAACTTTGGGCTGCTTGTGTTTTGCTGATTTTTCATTTTCCCAATTTATACCCCGATGAGTGGAAGTGCCCTATGCTCTCTAAGCTGTGTTTTTTAGATATTTCAGGACTCACCGTACACTTCTCCAGAGTGCCTGTTGGCAATTTACATCCCGCCCATCAGTGTAACAAGGCTCCCATTTCTCCATGGCCTGTCCTGCATTTCTGGTTTTGACACTTTTTTCAGCATGGCCCTTTTGACCGATGGGAAGCGAGACTTCTTTGTAGCGCTGATTTGCCTTTCCAGGTTGCTTGGTTGGCCAAAAAGGGCGTATGCGTTTTTTCCTGAATATATTCAGGAAAAAACGCATACGCCCTTTTTGGCCAAGGGCATCATTGTCAACGTTTTGCCGCTTTTCATGTGCTTTAAAGATGATTCGAATCTACCTCCTGAAATCTGTTTCCTGCAATTCTGCCTTGATTTCAAATCCTCTTCTTTGCCTTCCCTCAATATATTTGTGGACGAGAGTTATCATTTATAACTCTGCAGGTTTTTGAATTGCAGTGCCCTGAAGCTCCATTTTACAACTCGCTTTTTTGGGAACTGGCCACAAAACCGCAGGATGGCTTCAGGCCCTGTTCTGGTTCCGGGGGGCAGGCTGAGCCTGTGGTTAATTCTTCTTCCTGATGGGAAAATAGAGTGACCTGTGCCCGTCCCAACACCAAGAGCTAGTCTCTCATTGGTTCCCCGTCTTCCCGTTCATCCTCAGGACAAATTGCAACCTGTACGGAACAGGAGGTTAAAGGTGCTGATGCTCCAAGTAGGGAGATTGCTAGTAAAGTGGCTGGAATGGCGAACCCGAGCACAAGGAGATGAGAAATGAGGTGCGTTTTAGAAACCTTTCCCCATCACACGGTGTACCATCTTCTGGGTTTCTCATGCATGTTTTCGATGTAGGAAGATGCCCTTGAACCTGGAGATTTGGGCCCCATGCGATGGGTACCACGCAGTATTACTTTAAAGGGTCTGCGTTTGCTCACCCAACCTCACCAAACCTCTCAGCCCCAAGAGTGTCCACCCTTATGTCTCATCCAGCTGTGGGTCTACATATGGTCAATCCAGGTTGCATCACAGCCCCTGAATGAATTGTGTAAGAATTTCTCTCTCTTTCACTGTCTTTGTTTCATGGGTTTTTAAAAGTAGTTTATTTTTATAATGGGGTTAGCTGCTTTTCACTGCTGTGTTTATGCCGCTTTACACCCACTTGACTCACTTACAGAGAGATATCAATACATAGGTTTTAAGATTATTACTAGTCAGATATATTCTTGTGCGGTGAATAGGGCGTGTTGAGTCCAGTTCTCTGAGCAAGGAGTAGGTCTTGTCTATTACATATTGGGTTTATGGAACGGTATCTGAGCTAATTTGAAACCCTTGTTTTTTGTATCACCCCACCTCACCTTTCCCGTTTAGCAGCCATAGTGTGTTTTCTGCATGTGCGACTCTGTTCTGTTTTGTAATTCAGTTCAAGTGTAACGGTTTTTACGTTCCCTCTATAAGTGATACCTTATGAGAAGTGTCCTTTTCTGTGTGACTTATTTCACTTAGAATCGTCGTACCTAAATCCACTCATCATGCTGCTACTAGCCTTATGCCATTGATTTCATGGCTGAGTGATATTCCATTGTACATAAGGACCACAACTTCTTTATCCATTTTTCTCTTTCCTGGGATATTTAAGGTGGAATGAAGTGGAGGTCCTTGTCAACAGAGCAGCCCTAAACTTTGGGCTGCTTGTGTTTTGCTGATTTTTCATTTTCCCAATTTATACCCCAATAAGTGGAAGTGCCCTATGCTCTCTAAGCTGTGTTTTTTAGATATTTCAGGACTCACCGTACACTTCTCCAGAGTGCCTGTTGGCAATTTACATCCCGCCCATCAGTGTAGCAAGGCTCCCATTTCTCCATGGCCTGTCCTGCATTTCTGGTTTTGACACTTTTTTCAGCATGGCCCTTTGGACCGATGGGAAGCGAGACTTCTTTGTAGCGCTGATTTGCCTTTCCAGGTTGCTTGGTTGGCCAAAAAGGGCGTATGCGTTTTTTCCTGAATATATTCAGGAAAAAACGCATACGCCCTTTTTGGCCAAGGGCATCATTGTCAACGTTTTGCCGCTTTTCATGTGCTTTAAAGATGATTCGAATCTACCTCCTGAAATCTGTTTCCTGCAATTCTGCCTTGATTTCAAATCCTCTTCTTTGCCTTCCCTCAATATATTTGTGGACGAGAGTTATCATTTATAACTCTGCAGGTTTGTGAATTGCAGTGCCCTGAAGCTCCATTTTACAACTCGCTTTTTTGGGAGCTGGCCGCAAAAGCGCCGGATGGCTTCAGGCCCTGTTCTGGTTCCGGGGGGCAGGCTGAGCCTGTGGTTAATTCTTCTTCCTGATGGGAAAATAGAGTGACCTGTGCCCGTCCCAACACCAAGAGCTAGTCTCTCATTGGTTCCCCGTCTTCCCGTTCATCCTCAGGACAAATTGCAACCTGTACGGAACAGGAGGTTAAAGGTGCTGATGCTCCAAGTAGGGAGATTGCTAGTAAAGTGGCTGGAATGGCGAACCCGAGCACAAGGAGATGAGAAATGAGGTGCGTTGTAGAAACCTTTCCCCATCACACGGTGTACCATCTTCTGGGTTTCTCATGCATGTTTTCGATGTAGGAAGATGCCCTTGAACCTGGAGATTTGGGACCCATGCGATGGGTACCACGCAGTATTACTTTAAAGGGTCTGCGTTTGCTCACCCAACCTCACCAAACCTCTCAGCCCCAAGAGTGTCCACCCTTATGTCTCATCCAGCTGTGGGTCTACATATGGTCAATCCAGGTTGCATCACAGCCCCTGAATGAATTGTGTAAGAATTTCTCTCTCTTTCACTGTCTTTGTTTCATGGGTTTTTAAAAGTAGTTTATTTTTATAATGGGGTTAGCTGGTTTTCACTGCTGTGTTTATGCCGCTTTACACCCACTTGACTCACTTACAGAGAGATATCAATACATAGGTTTTAAGATTATTACTAGTCAGATATATTCTTGTGCGGTGAATAGGGCGTGTTGAGTCCAGTTCTCTGAGCAAGGAGTAGGTCTTGTCTATTACATATTGGTTTTATGGAACGGTATCTGAGCTAATTTGAAACCCTTGTTTTTTGTATCACCCCACCTCACCTTTCCCGTTTAGCAGCCATAGTGTGTTTCTGCATGTGCGACTCTGTTCTGTTTTGTAATTCAGTTCAAGTGTAACGGTTTTTACGTTCCCTCTATAAGTGATACCTTATGAGAAGTGTCCTTTTCTGTGTGACTTATTTCACTTAGAATCGTCGTACCTAAATCCACTCATCATGCTGCTACTAGCCTTATGCCATTGATTTCATGGCTGAGTGATATTCCATTGTACATAAGGACCACAACTTCTTTATCCATTTTTCTCTTTCCTGGGATATTTAAGGTGGAATGAAGTGGAGGTCCTTGTCAACAGAGCAGCCCTAAACTTTGGGCTGCTTGTGTTTTGCTGATTTTTCATTTTCCCAATTTATACCCCAATAAGTGGAAGTGCCCTATGCTCTCTAAGCTGTGTTTTTTAGATATTTCAGGACTCACCGTACCCTTCTCCAGAGTGCCTGTTGGCAATTTACATCCCGCCCATCAGTGTAGCAAGGCTCCCATTTCTCCATGGCCTGTCCTGCATTTCTGGTTTTGACACTTTTTTCAGCATGGCCCTTTTGACCGATGGGAAGCGAGACTTCTTTGTAGCGCTGATTTGCCTTTCCAGGTTGCTTGGTTGGCCAAAAAGGGCGTATGCGTTTTTTCCTGAATATATTCAGGAAAAAACGCATACGCCCTTTTTGGCCAAGGGCATCATTGTCAAGGTTTTGCCGCTTTTCATGTGCTTTAAAGATGATTCGAATCTACCTCCTGAAATCTGTTTCCTGCAATTCTGCCTTGATTTCAAATCCTCTTCTTTGCCTTCCCTCAATATATTTGTGGACGAGAGTTATCATTTATAACTCTGCAGGTTTGTGTATTGCAGTGCCCTGAAGCTCCATTTTACAACTCGCTTTTTTGGGAGCTGGCCGCAAAAGCGCAGGATGGCTTCAGGCCCTGTTCTGGTTCCGGGGGGCAGGCTGAGCCTGTGGTTAATTGTTCTTCCTGATGGGAAAATAGAGTGACCTGTGCCTGTCCCAACACCAAGAGCTAGTCTCTCATTGGTTCCCCGTCTTCCCGTTCATCCTCAGGACAAATTGCAACCTGTACGGAACAGGAGGTTAAAGGTGCTGATGCTCCAAGTAGGGAGATTGCTAATAAAGTGGCTGGAATGGCGAACCCGAGCACAAGGAGATGAGAAATGAGGTGCGTTTTAGAAACTTTCCCCATCACACGGTGTACCATCTTCTGGGTTTCTCATGCATGTTTTCGATGTAGGAAGATGGCCTTGAACCTGGAGATTTGGGACCCATGCAATGGGTACCACGCAGTATTACTTTAAAGGGTCTGCGTTTCTTCACCCAACCTCACCAAACCTCTCAGCCCCAAGAGGGTCCACCCTTATGTCTCATCCAGCTGTGGGTCTACATATGGTCAATCCAGGTTGCATCACAGCCCCTGAATGAATTGTGTAAGAATTTCTCTCTCTTTCACTGTCTTTGTTTCATGGGTTTTTAAAAGTAGTTTATTTTTATAATGGGGTTAGCTGCTTTTCACTGCTGTGTTTATGCCGCTTTACACCCACTTGACTCACTTACAGAGAGATATCAATACATAGGTTTTAAGATTATTACTAGTCAGATATATTCTTGTGCGGTGAATAGGGAGTGTTGAGTCCAGTTCTCTGAGCAAGGAGTAGGTCTTGTCTATTACATATTGGGTTTATGGAACGGTATCTGAGCTAATTTGAAACCCTTGTTTTTTGTATCACCCCACCTCACCTTTCCCGTTTAGCAGCCATAGTGTGTTTTCTGCATGTGCGACTCTGTTCTGTTTTGTAATTCAGTTCAAGTGTAACGGTTTTTACATTCCCTCTATAAGTGATACCTTATGAGAAGTGTCCTTTTCTGTGTGACTTATTTCACTTAGAATCGTCGTACCTAAATCCACTCATCATGCTGCTACTAGCCTTATGCCATTGATTTCATGGCTGAGTGATATTCCATTGTACATAAGGACCACAACTTCTTTATCCATTTTTCTCTTTCCTGGGATATTTAAGGTGGAATGAAGTGGGGGTCCTTGTCAACAGAGCAGCCCTAAACTTTGGGCTGCTTGTGTTTTGCTGATTTTTCATTTTCCCAATTTATACCCCAATGAGTGGAAGTGCCCTATGCTCTCTAAGCTGTGTTTTTTAGATATTTCAGGACTCACCGTACACTTCTCCATAGTGCCTGTTGGCAATTTACATCCCGCCCATCAGTGTAGCAAGGCTCCCATTTCTCCATGGCCTGTCCTGCATTTCTGGTTTTGACACTTTTTTCAGGATGGCCCTTTTGACCGATGGGAAGTGAGACTTCTTTGTAGCGCTGATTTGCCTTTCCAGGTTGCTTGGTTGGCCAAAAAGGGCGTATGCGTTTTTTCCTGAATATATTCAGCAAAAAACGCATACGCCCTTTTTGGCCAAGGGCATCATTGTCAACGTTTTGCCGCTTTTCATGTGCTTTAAAGATGATTCGAATCTACCTCCTGAAATCTGTTTCCTGCAATTCTGCCTTGATTTCAAATCCTCTTCTTTGCCTTCCCTCAATATATTTGTGGACGAGAGTTATCATTTATAACTCTGCAGGTTTGTGAATTGCAGTGCCCTGAAGCTCCATTTTACAACTCGCTTTTTTGGGAACTGGCCGCAAAAGCGCAGGATGGCTTCAGGCCCTGTTCTGTTTCCGGGCGGCAGGCTGAGCCTGTGGTTAATTCTTCTTCCTAATGGGAAAATAGAGTGACCTGTGCCCGTCCCAACACCAAGAGCTAGTCTCTCATTGGTTCCCCGTCTTCCCGTTCATCCTCAGGAAAAATTGCAACCTGTACGGAACAGGAGGTTAAAGGTGCTGATGCTCCAAGTAGGGAGATTGCTAGTAAAGTGGCTGGAATGGCGAACCCGAGCACAAGGAGATGAGAAATGAGGTGCGTTTTAGAAACCTTTCCCCATCACACGGTGTACCATCTTCTGGGTTTCTCATGCATGTTTTCGATGTAGGAAGATGCCCTTGAACCTGTAGATTTGGGACCCATGCGATGGGTACCACGCAGTATTACTTTAAAGGGTCTGCGTTTGCTCACCCAACCTCACCAAACCTCTCAGCCCCAAGAGTGTCCACCCTTATGTCTCATCCAGCTGTGGGTCTACATATGGTCAATCCAGGTTGCATCACAGCCCCTGAATGAATTGTGTAAGAATTTCTCTCTCTTTCACTGTCTTTGTTTCATGGGTTTTTAAAAGTAGTTTATTTTTATAATGGGGTTAGCTGCTTTTCACTGCTGTGTTTATGCCGCTTTACACCCACTTGACTCACTTACAGAGAGATATCAATACATAGGTTTTAAGATTATTACTAGTCAGATATATTCTTGTGCGGTGAATAGGGCGTGTTGAGTCCAGTTCTCTGAGCAAGGAGTAGGTCTTGTCTATTACATATTGGGTTTATGGAACGGTATCTGAGCTAATTTGAAACCCTTGTTTTTTGTATCACCCCACCTCACCTTTCCCGTTTAGCAGCCATAGTGTGTTTCTGCATGTGCGACTCTGTTCTGTTTTGTAATTCAGTTCAAGTGTAACGGTTTTTACATTCCCTCTATAACTGATACCTTATGAGAAGTGTCCTTTTCTGTGTGACTTATTTCACTTAGAATCATCGTACCTAAATCCACTCATCATGCTGCTACTAGCCTTATGCCATTGATTTCATGGCTGAGTGATATTCGATTGTACATAAGGACCACAACTTCTTTATCCATTTTTCTCTTTCCTGGGATATTTAAGGTGGAATGAAGTGGAGGTCCTTGTCAACAGAGCAGCCCTAAACTTTGGGCTGCTTGTGTTTTGCTGATTTTTCATTTTCCCAATTTATACCCCGATGAGTGGAAGTGCCCTATGCTCTCTACGCTGTGTTTTTTAAATATTTCAGGACTCACCGTACACTTCTCCAGAGTGCCTGTTGGCAGTTTACATCCCGCCCATCAGTGTAGCAAGGCTCCCATTTCTCCATGGCCTGTCCTGCATTTCTGGTTTTGACACTTTTTTCAGCATGGCCCTTTGGACCGATGGGAAGCGAGACTTCTTTGTAGCGCTGATTTGCCTTTCCAGGTTGCTTGGTTGGCCAAAAAGGGCGTATGCGTTTTTTCCTGAATATATTCAGCAAAAAACGCATACGCCCTTTTTGGCCAAGGGCATCATTGTCACCGTTTTGCCGCTTTTCATGTGCTTTAAAGATGATTCGAATCTACCTCCTGAAATCTGTTTCCTGCAATTCTGCCTTGATTTCAAATCCTCTTCTTTGCCTTCCCTCAATATATTTGTGGACGAGAGTTATCATTTATAACTCTGCAGGTTTGTGAATTGCAGTGCCCTGAAGCTCCATTTTACAACTCACTTTTTTGGGAACTGGCCGCAAAAGCGCAGGATGGCTTCAGGCCCTGTTCTGGTTCCGGGCGGCAGGCTGAGCCTGTGGTTAATTTTTCTTCCTGATGGGAAAATAGAGTGACCTGTGCCTCTCCCAACACCAAGAGCTAGTCTCTCATTGGTTCCCCGTCTTCCCGTTCATCCTCAGGAAAAATTGCAACCTGTACGGAACAGGAGGTTAAAGGTGCTGATGCTCCAAGTAGGGAGATTGCTAGTAAAGTGGCTGGAATGGCGAACCCGAGCACAAGGAGATGAGAAATGAGGTGCGTTTTAGAAACCTTTCCCCGTCACACGGTGTACCATCTTCTGGGTTTCTCATGCATGTTTTCGATGTAGGAAGATGCCCTTGAACCTGTAGATTTGGGACCCATGCGATGGGTACCACGCAGTATTACTTTAAAGGGTCTGCGTTTGCTCACCCAACCTCACCAAACCTCTCAGCCCCAAGAGTGTCCACCCTTATGTCTCATCCAGCTGTGGGTCTACATATGGTCAATCCAGGTTGCATCACAGCCCCTGAATGAATTGTGTAAGAATTTCTCTCTCTTTCACTGTCTTTGTTTCATGGGTTTTTAAAAGTAATTTATTTTTATAATGGGGTTTAGCTGCTTTTCACTGCTGTGTTTATGCCGCTTTACACCCACTTGACTCACTTACAGAGAGATATCAATACATAGGTTTTAAGAATATTAGTAGTCAGATATATTCTTGTGCGGTGAATAGGGCGTGTTGAGTCCAGTTCTCTGAGCAAGGAGTAGGTCTTGTCTATTACATATTGGGTTTATGGAACGGTATCTGAGCTAATTTGAAACCTTTGTTTTATGTATCACCCCACCTCACCTTTCCCTTTTACAGCCATAGTGTGTTTTCTGCATGTGCGACTGTGTTCTGTTTTGTAATTCAGTTCAAGTGTAACGGTTTTTACATTCCCTCTATAAGTGATACCTTATGAGAAGTGTCCTTTTCTGTGTGACTTATTTCACTTAGAATCGTCGTACCTAAATCCACTCATCATGCTGCTACTAGCCTTATGCCATTGATTTCATGGCTGAGTGATATTCCATTGTACATAAGGACCACAACTTCTTTATCCATTTTTCTCTTTCCTGGGATATTTAAGGTGGAATGAAGTGGAGGTCCTTGTCAACAGAGCAGCCCTAAACTTTGGGGTGCTTGTGTCTCGCTGATTTTTCATTTTCCCAATTTATACCCCGATGAGTGGAAGTGCCCTATGCTCTCTAAGCTGTGTTTTTTAGATATTTCAGGACTCACCGTACACTTCTCCAGAGTGCCTGTTGGCAATTTACATCCCGCCCATCAGTGTAGCAAGGCTCCCATTTCTCCATGGCCTGTCCTGCATTTCTGGTTTTGACACTTTTTTCAGCATGGCCCTTTGGACCGATGGGAAGCGAGACTTCTTTGTAGCGCTGATTTGCCTTTCCAGGTTGCTTGGTTGGCCAAAAAGGGCGTATGCGTTTTTTCCTGAATA
Source organism: Balaenoptera physalus (assembly GCF_965194825.1). Taxonomy (NCBI): domain Eukaryota; kingdom Metazoa; phylum Chordata; class Mammalia; order Artiodactyla; family Balaenopteridae; genus Balaenoptera; species Balaenoptera physalus. The sequence continues at coordinate 741,727 of NW_028126544.1, read as the reverse complement.
TATTCAGCAAAAAACGCATACGCCCTTTTTGGCCAAGGGCATCATTGTCAACGTTTTGCCGCTTTTCATGTGCTTTAAAGATGATTCGAATCTACCTCCTGAAATCTGTTTCCTGCAATTCTGCCTTGATTTCAAATCCTCTTCTTTGCCTTCCCTCAATATATTTGTGGACGAGAGTTATCATTTATAACTCTGCAGGTTTTTGAATTGCAGTGCCCTGAAGCTCCATTTTACAACTCGCTTTTCTGGGAACTGGCCGCAAAAGCGCAGGATGGCTTCAGGCCCTGTTCTGGTTCCGGGGGGCAGGCTGAGCCTGTGGTTAATTCTTCTTCCTGATGGGAAAATAGAGTGACCTGTGCCCGTCCCAACACCAAGAGCTAGTCTCTCATTGGTTCCCCGTCTTCCCGTTCATCCTCAGGAAAAATTGCAACCTGTACGGAACAGGAGGTTAAAGGTGCTGATGCTCCAAGTAGGGAGATTGCTAGTAAAGTGGCTGGAATGGCGAACCCGAGCACAAGGAGATGATAAATGAGTTGCGTTTTAGAAACCTTTCCCCATCACACGGTGTACCATCTTCTGGGTTTCTCATGCATGTTTTCGATGTAGGAAGATGCCCTTGAACCTGGAGATTTGGGACCCATGCGATGGGTACCACGCAGTATTACTTTAAAGGGTCTGCGTTTGCTCACCCAACCTCACCAAACCTCTCAGCCCCAAGAGTGTCCACCCTTATGTCTCATCCAGCTGTGGGTCTACATATGGTCAATCCAGGTTGCATCACAGCCCCTGAATGAATTGTGTAAGAATTTCTCTCTCTTTCACTGTCTTTGTTTCATGGGTTTTTAAAAGTAATTTATTTTTATAATGGGGTTAGGTGCTTTTCACTGCTGTGTTTATGCCGCTTTACACCCACTTGACTCACTTACAGAGAGATATCAATACATAGGTTTTAAGATTATTACTAGTCAGATATATTCTTGTGCGGTGAATAGGGCGTGTTGAGTCCAGTTCTCTGAGCAAGGAGTAGGTCTTGTCTATTACATATTGGGTTTATGGAACGGTATCTGAGCTAATTTGAAACCCTTGTTTTTTGTATCACCCCACCTCACCTTTCCGGTTTCGCAGCCATAGTGTGTTTTCTGCATGTGCGACTCTGTTCTGTTTTGTAATTCAGTTCAAGTGTAACGGTTTTTACATTCCCTCTATAAGTGATACCTTATGAGAAGTGTCCTTTTCTGTGTGACTTATTTCACTTAGAATCGTCGTACCTAAATCCACTCATCATGCTGCTACTAGCCTTATGCCATTGATTTCATGGCTGAGTGATATTCCATTTTACATAAGGACCACAACTTCTTTATCCATTTTTCTCTTTCCTGGGATATTTAAGGTGGAATGAAGTGGAGTTCCTTGTCAACAGAGCAGCCCAAATTTTGGGCTGCTTGTGTTTTGCTGATTTTTCATTTTCCCAATTTATACCCCGATGAGTGGAAGTGCCCTATGCTCTCTAAGCTGTGTTTTTTAGATATTTCAGGACTCACCGTACACTTCTCCAGAGTGCCTGTTGGCAATTTACATCCCGCCCATCAGTGTAGCAAGGCTCCCATTTCTCCATGGCCTGTCCTGCATTTCTGGTTTTGACACTTTTTTCAGCATGGCCCTTTTGACCGATGGGAAGCGAGACTTCTTTGTAGCGCTGATTTGCCTTTCCAGGTTGCTTGGTTGGCCAAAAAGGGCGTATGCGTTTTTTCCTGAATATATTCAGCAAAAAACGCATACGCCCTTTTTGGCCAAGGGCATCATTGTCAACGTTTTGCCGCTTTTCATGTGCTTTAAAGACGATTCGAATCTACCTCCTGAAATCTGTTTCCTACAATTCTGCCTTGATTTCAAATCCTCTTCTTTGCCTTCCCTCAATATATTTGTGGACGAGAGTTATCATTTATAACTCTGCAGGTTTGTGAATTGCAGTGCCCTGAAGCTCCATTTTACAACTCGCTTTTTTGGGAACTGGCCGCAAAAGCGCAGGATGGCTTCAGGCCCTGTTCTGGTTCTGGGGGGCAGGCTGAGCCTGTGGTTAATTCTTCTTCCTGATGGGAAAATAGAGTGACCTGTGCCTGTCCCAACACCAAGAGCTAGTCTCTCATTGGTTCCCCGTCTTCCCGTTCATCCTCAGGACAAATTGCAACCTGTACGGAACAGGAGGTTAAAGGTGCTGATGCTCCAAGTAGGGAGATTGCTAATAAAGTGGCTGGAATGGCGAACCCGAGCACAAGGAGATGAGAAATGAGGTGCGTTTTAGAAACCTTTCCCCATCACACGGTGTACCATCTTCTGGGTTTCTCATGCATGTTTTCGATGTAGGAAGATGCCCTTGAACCTGGAGATTTGGGACCCATGCAATGGGTACCACGCAGTATTACTTTAAAGGGTCTGCGTTTGCTCACCCAACCTCACAAAACCTCTCAGACCCAAGAGGGTCCACCCTTATGTCTCATCCAGCTGTGGGTCTACATATGGTCAATCCAGGTTGCATCACAGCCCCTGAATGAATTGTGTAAGAATTTCTCTCTCTTTCACTGTCTTTGTTTCATGGGTTTTTAAAAGTAATTTATTTTTATAATGGGGTTTAGCTGCTTTTCACTGCTGTGTTTATGCCGCTTTACACCCACTTGACACACTAACAGAGAGATATCAATACATAGGTTTTAAGATTATTACTAGTCAGATATATTCTTGTGGGGTGAATAGGGCGTGTTGAGTCCAGTTCTCTGAGCAAGGAGTAGGTCTTGTCTATTACATATTGGGTTTATGGAACGGTATCTGAGCTAATTTGAAACCCTTGTTTTATGTATCACCCCACCTCACCTTTCCCGTTTAGCAGCCATAGTGTGTTTTCTGCATGTGCGACTCTGTTCTGTTTTGTAATTCAGTTCAAGTGTAACGGTTTTTACATTCCCTCTTTAACTGATACCTTATGAGAAGTGTCCTTTTCTGTGTGACTTATTTCACTTAGAATCGTCGTACCTAAATCCACTCATCATGCTGCTACTAGCCTTATGCCATTGATTTCATGGCTGAGTGATATTCCATTGTACATAAGGACCACAACTTCTTTATCCATTTTTCTCTTTCCTGGGATATTTAAGGTGGAATGAAGTGGAGGTCCTTGTCAACAGAGCAGCCCTAAACTTTGGGCTGCTTGTGTTTTGCTGATTTTTCATTTTCCCAATTTATACCCCGATGAGTGGAAGTGCCCTATGCTCTCTAAGCTGTGTTTTTTAGATATTTCAGGACTCACCGTACACTTCTCCAGAGTGCCTGTTGGCAATTTACATCCCGCCCATCAGTGTAGCAAGGCTCCCATTTCTCCATGGCCTGTCCTGCATTTCTGGTTTTGACACTTTTTTCAGCATGGCCCTTTTGACCGATGGGAAGCGAGACTTCTTTGTAGCGCTGATTTGCCTTTCCAGGTTGCTTGGTTGGCCAAAAAGGGCGTATGCGTTTTTTCCTGAATATATTCAGCAAAAAACGCATACGCCCTTTTTGGCCAAGGGCATCATTGTCAACGTTTTGCCACTTTTCATGTGCTTTAAAGATGATTGGAATCTACCTCCTGAAATCTGTTTCCTACAATTCTGCCTTGATTTCAAATCCTCTTCTTTGCCTTCCCTCAATATATTTGTGGACGAGAGTTATAATTTATAACTCTGCAGGTTTGTGAATTGCAGTGCCCTGAAGCTCCATTTTACAACTCGCTTTTTTGGGAGCTGGCCGCAAAAGCGCAGGATGGCTTAAAGCCCTGTTCTGGTTCCGGGGGGCAGGCTGAGCCTGTGGTTAATTCTTCTTCCTGATGGGAAAATAGAGTGACCTGTGCCCGTCCCAACACCAAGAGCTAGTCTCTCATTGGTTCCCCGTCTTCCCGTTCATCCTCAGGAAAAATTGCAACCTGTACGGAACAGGAGGTTAAAGGTGCTGATGCTCCAAGTAGGGAGATTGCTAATAAAGTGGCTGGAATGGCGAACCCGAGCACAAGGAGATGATAAATGAGGTGCGTTTTAGAAACCTTTCCCCATCACACGGTGTACCATCTTCTGGGTTTCTCATGCATGTTTTCGATGTAGGAAGATGGCCTTGAACCTGGAGATTTGGGACCCATGCAATGGGTACCACGCAGTATTACTTGAAAGGGTCTGCGTTTGCTCACCCAACCTCACCAAACCTCTCAGCCCCAAGAGGGTCCACCCTTATGTCTCATCCAGCTGTGGGTCTACATATGGTCAATCCAGGTTGCATCACAGCCCCTGAATGAATTGTGTAAGAATTTCTCTCTCTTTCACTGTCTTTGTTTCATGGGTTTTTAAAAGTAATTTATTTTTATAATGGGGTTAGCTGCTTTTCACTGCTGTGTTTATGCCGCTTTACACCCACTTGACTCACTTACAGAGAGATATCAATACATAGGTTTTAAGATTATTACTAGTCAGATATATTCTTGTGCGGTGAATAGGGCGTGTTGAGTCCAGTTCTCTGAGCAAGGAGTAGGTCTTGTCTATTACATATTGGGTTTATGGAACGGTATCTGAGCTAATTTGAAACCCTTGTTTTTTGTATCACCCCACCTCACCTTTCCCGTTTAGCAGCCATAGTGTGTTTCTGCATGTGCGACTCTGTTCTGTTTTGTAATTCAGTTCAAGTGTAACGGTTTTTACATTCCCTCTATAACTGATACCTTATGAGAAGTGTCCTTTTCTGTGTGACTTATTTCACTTAGAATCGTCGTACCTAAATCCACTCATCATGCTGCTACTAGCCTTATGCCATTGATTTCATGGCTGAGTGATATTCGATTGTACATAAGGACCACAACTTCTTTATCCATTTTTCTCTTTCCTGGGATATTTAAGGTGGAATGAAGTGGAGGTCCTTGTCAACAGAGCAGCCCTAAACTTTGGGCTGCTTGTGTTTTGCTGATTTTTCATTTTCCCAATTTATACCCCAATGAGTGGAAGTGCCCTATGCTCTCTAAGCTGTGTTTTTTAGATATTTCAGGACTCACCGTACACTTCTCCAGAGTGCCTGTTGGCAATTTACATCCCGCCCATCAGTGTAGCAAGGCTCCCATTTCTCCATGGCCTGTCCTGCATTTCTGGTTTTGACACTTTTTTCAGCATGGCCCTTTGGACCGATGGGAAGCGAGACTTCTTTGTAGCGCTGATTTGCCTTTCCAGGTTGCTTGGTTGGCCAAAAAGGGCGTATGCGTTTTTTCCTGAATATATTCAGCAAAAAACGCATACGCCCTTTTTGGCCAAGGGCATCATTGTCACCGTTTTGCCGCTTTTCATGTGCTTTAAAGATGATTCGAATCTACCTCCTGAAATCTGTTTCCTGCAATTCTGCCTTGATTTCAAATCCTCTTCTTTGCCTTCCCTCAATATATTTGTGGACGAGAGTTATCATTTATAACTCTGCAGGTTTGTGAATTGCAGTGCCCTGAAGCTCCATTTTACAACTCGCTTTTTTGGGAGCTGGCCGCAAAAGCGCAGGATGGCTTCAGGCCCTGTTCTGGTTCCGGGGGGCAGGCTGAGCCTGTGGTTAATTCTTCTTCCTGATGGGAAAATAGAGTGACCTGTGCCTGTCCCAACACCAAGAGCTAGTCTCTCATTGTTTCCCCGTCTTCCCGTTCATCCTCAGGACAAATTGCAACCTGTACGGAACAGGAGGTTAAAGGTGCTGATGCTCCATGTAGGGAGATTGCTAATAAAGTGGCTGGAATGGCGAACCCGAGCACAAGGAGATGAGAAATGAGGTGCATTTTAGAAACTTTCCCCATCACACGGTGTACCATCTTCTGGGTTTCTCATGCATGTTTTCGATGTAGGAAGATGCCCTTGAACCTGGAGATTTGGGACCCATGCGATGGGAACCACACAGTGTTACTTTAAAGGGTCTGCGTTTCTTCACCCAACCTCACCAAACCTCTCAGCCCCAAGAGGGTCCAGCCTTATGTCTCATCCAGCTGTGGGTCTACATATGGTCAATCCAGGTTGCATCACAGCCCCTGAATGAATTGTGTAAGAATTTCTCTCTCTTTCACTGTCTTTGTTTCATGGGTTTTTAAAAGTAATTTATTTTTATAATGGGGTTAGCTGCTTTTCACTGCTGTGTTTATGCCGCTTTACACCCACTTGACTCACTTACAGAGAGATATCAATACATAGGTTTTAAGATTATTACTAGTCAGATATATTCTTGTGCGGTGAATAGGGCGTGTTGAGTCCAGTTCTCTGAGCAAGGAGTACGTCTTGTCTATTACATATTGAGTTTATGGAACGGTATCTGAGCTAATTTGAAACGCTTGTTTTTTGTATCACCCCACCTCACCTTTCCCGTTTAGCAGCCATAGTGTGTTTCTGCATGTGCGACTCTGTTCTGTTTTGTAATTCAGTTCAAGTGTAACGGTTTTTACATTCCCTCTATAACTGATACCTTATGAGAAGTGTCCTTTTCTGTGTGACTTATTTCACTTAGAATCGTCGTACCTAAATCCACTCATCATGCTGCTACTAGCCTTATGCCATTGATTTCATGGCTGAGTGATATTCGATTGTACATAAGGACCACAACTTCTTTATCCATTTTTCTCTTTCCTGGGATATTTAAGGTGGAATGAAGTGGAGGTCCTTGTCAACAGAGCAGCCCTAAACTTTGGGCTGCTTGTGTTTTGCTGATTTTTCATTTTCCCAATTTATACCCCGATGAGTGGAAGTGCCCTATGCTCTCTACGCTGTGTTTTTTAGATATTTCATGACTCACCGTACACTTCTCCAGAGTGCCTGTTGGCAGTTTACATCCCGCCCATCAGTGTAGCAAGGCTCCCATTTCTCCATGGCCTGTCCTGCATTTCTGGTTTTGACACTTTTTTCAGCATGGCCCTTTTGACCGATGGGAAGCGAGACTTCTTTGTAGCGCTGATTTGCCTTTCCAGGTTGCTTGGTTGGCCAAAAAGGGCGTATGCGTTTTTTCCTGAATATATTCAGCAAAAAACGCATACGCCCTTTTTGGCCAAGGGCATCATTGTCACCGTATTGCCGCTTTTCATGTGCTTTAAAGATGATTCGAATCTACCTCCTGAAATCTGTTTCCTGCAATTCTGCCTTGATTTCAAATCCTCTTCTTTGCCTTCCCTCAATATATTTGTGGACGAGAGTTATCATTTATAACTCTGCAGGTTTGTGAATTGCAGTGCCCTGAAGCTCCATTTTACAACTCGCTTTTTTGGGAGCTGGCCGCAAAAGCGCAGGATGGCTTCAGGCCCTGTTCTGGTTTCGGGGGGCAGGCTGAGCCTGTGGTTAATTCTTCTTCCTGATGCGAAAATAGAGTGACCTGTGCCTGTCTCAACACCAAGAGCTAGTCTCTCATTGTTTCCCCGTCTTCCCGTTCATCCTCAGGACAAATTGCAACCTGTACGGAACAGGAGGTTAAAGGTGCTGATGCTCCAAGTAGGGAGATTGCTAATAAAGTGGCTGGAATGGCGAACCCGAGCACAAGGAGATGAGAAATGAGGTGCGTTTTAGAAACTTTCCCCATCACACGGTGTACCATCTTCTGGGTTTCTCATGCATGTTTTCGATGTAGGAAGATGGCCTTGAACCTGGAGATTTGGGACCCATGCGATGGGAACCACACAGTGTTACTTTAAAGGGTCTGCGTTTCTTCACCCAACCTCACCAAATCTCTCAGCCCCAAGAGGGTCCAGCCTTATGTCTCATCCAGCTGTGGGTCTACATATGGTCAATCCAGGTTGCATCACAGCCCCTGAATGAATTGTGTAAGAATTTCTCTCTCTTTCACTGTCTTTGTTTCATGGGTTTTTAAAAGTAATTTATTTTTATAATGGGGTTAGCTGCTTTTCACTGCTGTGTTTATGCCGCTTTACACCCACTTGACTCACTTACAGAGAGATATCAATACATAGGTTTTAAGATTATTACTAGTCAGATATATTCTTGTGCGGTGAATAGGGCTTGTTGAGTCCAGTTCTCTGAGCAAGGAGTAGGTCTTGTCTATTACATATTGGGTTTATGGAACGGTATCTGAGCTAATTTGAAACCCTTGTTTTTTGTATCACCACACCTCACCTTTCCCGTTTAGCAGCCATAGTGTGTTTCTGCATGTGCGACTCTGTTCTGTTTTGTAATTCAGTTCAAGTGTAACGGTTTTTACATTCCCTCTATAAGTGATACCTTATGAGAAGTGTCCTTTTCTGTGTGACTTATTTCACTTAGAATCGTCGTACCTAAATCCACTCATCATGCTGCTACTAGCCTTATGCCATTGATTTCATGGCTGAGTGATATTCGATTGTACATAAGGACCACAACTTCTTTATCCATTTTTCTCTTTCCTGGGATATTTAAGGTGGAATGAAGTGGAGGTCCTTGTCAACAGAGCAGCCCTAAACTTTGGGCTGCTTGTGTTTTGCTGATTTTTCATTTTCCCAATTTATACCCCGATGAGTGGAAGTGCCCTATGCTCTCTACGCTGTGTTTTTTAAATATTTCAGGACTCACCGTACACTTCTCCAGAGTGCCTGTTGGCAGTTTACATCCCGCCCATCAGTGTAGCAAGGCTCCCATTTCTCCATGGCCTGTCCTGCATTTCTGGTTTTGACACTTTTTTCAGCATGGCCCTTTGGACCGATGGGAAGCGAGACTTCTTTGTAGCGCTGATTTGCCTTTCCAGGTTGCTTGGTTGGCCAAAAAGGGCGTATGCGTTTTTTCCTGAATATATTCAGCAAAAAACGCATACGCCCTTTTTGGCCAAGGGCATCATTGTCACCGTTTTGCTGCTTTTCATGTGCTTTAAAGATGATTCGAATCTACCTCCTGAAATCTGTTTCCTGCAATTCTGCCTTGATTTCAAATCCTCTTCTTTGCCTTCCCTCAATATATTTGTGGACGAGAGTTATCATTTATAACTCTGCAGGTTTGTGAATTGCAGTGCCCTGAAGCTCCATTTTACAACTCGCTTTTTTGGGAACTGGCCGCAAAAGCGCAGGATGGCTTCAGGCCCTGTTCTGGTTCCGGGCGGCAGGCTGAGCCTGTGGTTAATTCTTCTTCCTGATGGGAAAATAGAGTGACCTGTGCCTCTCCCAACACCAAGAGCTAGTCTCTCATTGGTTCCCCGTCTTCCCGTTCATCCTCAGGAAAAATTGCAACCTGTACGGAACAGGAGGTTAAAGGTGCTGATGCTCCAAGTAGGGAGATTGCTAGTAAAGTGGCTGGAATGGCGAACCCGAGCACAAGGAGATGAGAAATGAGGTGCGTTTTAGAAACCTTTCCCCGTCACACGGTGTACCATCTTCTGGGTTTCTCATGCATGTTTTCGATGTAGGAAGATGCCCTTGAACCTGTAGATTTGGGACCCATGCGATGGGTACCACGCAGTATTACTTTAAAGGGTCTGCGTTTGCTCACCCAACCTCACCAAACCTCTCAGCCCCAAGAGTGTCCACCCTTATGTCTCATCCAGCTGTGGGTCTACATATGGTCAATCCAGGTTGCATCACAGCCCCTGAATGAATTGTGTAAGAATTTCTCTCTCTTTCACTGTCTTTGTTTCATGGGTTTTTAAAAGTAATTTATTTTTATAATGGGGTTTAGCTGCTTTTCACTGCTGTGTTTATGCCGCTTTACACCCACTTGACTCACTTACAGAGAGATATCAATACATAGGTTTTAAGAATATTAGTAGTCAGATATATTCTTGTGCGGTGAATAGGGCGTGTTGAGTCCAGTTCTCTGAGCAAGGAGTAGGTCTTGTCTATTACATATTGGGTTTATGGAACGGTATCTGAGCTAATTTGAAACCCTTGTTTTATGTATCACCCCACCTCACCTTTCCCTTTTACAGCCATAGTGTGTTTTCTGCATGTGCGACTGTGTTCTGTTTTGTAATTCAGTTCAAGTGTAACGGTTTTTACATTCCCTCTATAAGTGATACCTTATGAGAAGTGTCCTTTTCTGTGTGACTTATTTCACTTAGAATCGTCGTACCTAAATCCACTCATCATGCTGCTACTAGCCTTATGCCATTGATTTCATGGCTGAGTGATATTCCATTGTACATAAGGACCACAACTTCTTTATCCATTTTTCTCTTTCCTGGGATATTTAAGGTGGAATGAAGTGGAGGTCCTTGTCAACAGAGCAGCCCTAAACTTTGGGGTGCTTGTGTCTCGCTGATTTTTCATTTTCCCAATTTATACCCCGATGAGTGGAAGTGCCCTATGCTCTCTAAGCTGTGTTTTTTAGATATTTCAGGACTCACCGTACACTTCTCCAGAGTGGCTGTTGGCAATTTACATCCCGCCCATCAGTGTAGCAAGGCTCCCATTTCTCCATGGCCTGTCCTGCATTTCTGGTTTTGACACTTTTTTCAGCATGGCCCTTTGGACCGATGGGAAGCGAGACTTCTTTGTAGCGCTGATTTGCCTTTCCAGGTTGCTTGGTTGGCCAAAAAGGGCGTATGCGTTTTTTCCTGAATATATTCAGGAAAAAACGCATACGCCCTTTTTGGCCAAGGGCATCATTGTCAACGTTTTGCCGCTTTTCATGTGCTTTAAAGATGATTCGAATCTACCTCCTGAAATCTGTTTCCTGCAATTCTGCCTTGATTTCAAATCCTCTTCTTTGCCTTCCCTCAATATATTTGTGGACGAGAGTTATCATTTATAACTCTGCAGGTTTTTGAATTGCAGTGCCCTGAAGCTCCATTTTACAACTCGCTTTTTTGGGAACTGGCCGCAAAAGCGCAGGATGGCTTCAGGCCCTGTTCTGGTTCCGGGGGGCAGGCTGAGCCTGTGGTTAATTCTTCTTCCTGATGGGAAAATAGAGTGACCTGTGCCCGTCCCAACACCAAGAGCTAGTCTCTCATTGGTTCCCCGTCTTCCCGTTCATCCTCAGGAAAAATTGCAACCTGTACGGAACAGGAGGTTAAAGGTGCTGATGCTCCAAGTAGGGAGATTGCTAGTAAAGTGGCTGGAATGGCGAACCCGAGCACAAGGAGATGATAAATGAGTTGCGTTTTAGAAACCTTTCCCCATCACACGGTGTACCATCTTCTGGGTTTCTCATGCATGTTTTCGATGTAGGAAGATGCCCTTGAACCTGGAGATTTGGGACCCATGCGATGGGTAGCACGCAGTATTACTTTAAAGGGTCTGCGTTTGCTCACCCAACCTCACCAAACCTCTCAGCCCCAAGAGTGTCCACCCTTATGTCTCATCCAGCTGTGGGTCTACATATGGTCAATCCAGGTTGCATCACAGCCCCTGAATGAATTGTGTAAGAATTTCTCTCTCTTTCACTGTCTTTGTTTCATGGGTTTTTAAAAGTAATTTATTTTTATAATGGGGTTAGGTGCTTTTCACTGCTGTGTTTATGCCGCTTTACACCCACTTGACTCACTTACAGAGAGATATCAATACATAGGTTTTAAGATTATTACTAGTCAGATATATTCTTGTGCGGTGAATAGGGCGTGTTGAGTCCAGTTCTCTGAGCAAGGAGTAGGTCTTGTCTATTACATATTGGGTTTATGGAACGGTATCTGAGCTAATTTGAAACCCTTGTTTTTTGTATCACCCCACCTCACCTTTCCGGTTTCGCAGCCATAGTGTGTTTTCTGCATGTGCGACTCTGTTCTGTTTTGTAATTCAGTTCAAGTGTAACGGTTTTTACATTCCCTCTATAAGTGATACCTTATGAGAAGTGTCCTTTTCTGTGTGACTTATTTCACTTAGAATCGTCGTACCTAAATCCACTCATCATGCTGCTACTAGCCTTATGCCATTGATTTCATGGCTGAGTGATATTCCATTTTACATAAGGACCACAACTTCTTTATCCATTTTTCTCTTTCCTGGGATATTTAAGGTGGAATGAAGTGGAGTTCCTTGTCAACAGAGCAGCCCAAATTTTGGGCTGCTTGTGTTTTGCTGATTTTTCATTTTCCCAATTTATACCCCGATGAGTGGAAGTGCCCTATGCTCTCTAAGCTGTGTTTTTTAGATATTTCAGGACTCACCGTACACTTCTCCAGAGTGCCTGTTGGCAATTTACATCCCGCCCATCAGTGTAGCAAGGCTCCCATTTCTCCATGGCCTGTCCTGCATTTCTGGTTTTGACACTTTTTTCAGCATGGCCCTTTTGACCGATGGGAAGCGAGACTTCTTTGTAGCGCTGATTTGCCTTTCCAGGTTGCTTGGTTGGCCAAAAAGGGCGTATGCGTTTTTTCCTGAATATATTCAGCAAAAAACGCATACGCCCTTTTTGGCCAAGGGCATCATTGTCAACGTTTTGCCGCTTTTCATGTGCTTTAAAGACGATTCGAATCTACCTCCTGAAATCTGTTTCCTACAATTCTGCCTTGATTTCAAATCCTCTTCTTTGCCTTCCCTCAATATATTTGTGGACGAGAGTTATCATTTATAACTCTGCAGGTTTGTGAATTGCAGTGCCCTGAAGCTCCATTTTACAACTCGCTTTTTTGGGAACTGGCCGCAAAAGCGCAGGATGGCTTCAGGCCCTGTTCTGGTTCTGGGGGGCAGGCTGAGCCTGTGGTTAATTCTTCTTCCTGATGGGAAAATAGAGTGACCTGTGCCTGTCCCAACACCAAGAGCTAGTCTCTCATTGGTTCCCCGTCTTCCCGTTCATCCTCAGGACAAATTGCAACCTGTACGGAACAGGAGGTTAAAGGTGCTGATGCTCCAAGTAGGGAGATTGCTAATAAAGTGGCTGGAATGGCGAACCCGAGCACAAGGAGATGAGAAATGAGGTGCGTTTTAGAAACCTTTCCCCATCACACGGTGTACCATCTTCTGGGTTTCTCATGCATGTTTTCGATGTAGGAAGATGCCCTTGAACCTGGAGATTTGGGACCCATGCAATGGGTACCACGCAGTATTACTTTAAAGGGTCTGCGTTTGCTCACCCAACCTCACAAAACCTCTCAGACCCAAGAGGGTCCACCCTTATGTCTCATCCAGCTGTGGGTCTACATATGGTCAATCCAGGTTGCATCACAGCCCCTGAATGAATTGTGTAAGAATTTCTCTCTTTCACTGTCTTTGTTTCATGGGTTTTTAAAAGTAATTTATTTTTATAATGGGGTTTAGCTGCTTTTCACTGCTGTGTTTATGCCGCTTTACACCCACTTGACACACTAACAGAGAGATATCAATACATAGGTTTTAAGATTATTACTAGTCAGATATATTCTTGTGGGGTGAATAGGGCGTGTTGAGTCCAGTTCTCTGAGCAAGGAGTAGGTCTTGTCTATTACATATTGGGTTTATGGAACGGTATCTGAGCTAATTTGAAACCCTTGTTTTATGTATCACCCCACCTCACCTTTCCCGTTTAGCAGCCATAGTGTGTTTTCTGCATGTGCGACTCTGTTCTGTTTTGTAATTCAGTTCAATTGTAACGGTTTTTACATTCCCTCTATAACTGATACCTTATGAGAAGTGTCCTTTTCTGTGTGACTTATTTCACTTAGAATCGTCGTACCTAAATCCACTCATCATGCTGCTACTAGCCTTATGCCATTGATTTCATGGCTGAGTGATATTCCATTGTACATAAGGACCACAACTTCTTTATCCATTTTTCTCTTTCCTGGGATATTTAAGGTGGAATGAAGTGGAGGTCCTTGTCAACAGAGCAGCCCTAAACTTTGGGCTGCTTGTGTTTTGCTGATTTTTCATTTTCCCAATTTATACCCCGATGAGTGGAAGTGCCCTATGCTCTCTAAGCTGTGTTTTTTAGATATTTCAGGACTCACCGTACACTTCTCCAGAGTGCCTGTTGGCAATTTACATCCCGCCCATCAGTGTAGCAAGGCTCCCATTTCTCCATGGCCTGTCCTGCATTTCTGGTTTTGACACTTTTTTCAGCATGGCCCTTTTGACCGATGGGAAGCGAGACTTCTTTGTAGCGCTGATTTGCCTTTCCAGGTTGCTTGGTTGGCCAAAAAGGGCGTATGCGTTTTTTCCTGAATATATTCAGCAAAAAACGCATACGCCCTTTTTGGCCAAGGGCATCATTGTCAACGTTTTGCCGCTTTTCATGTGCTTTAAAGATGATTCGAATCTACCTCCTGAAATCTGTTTCCTGCAATTCTGCCTTGATTTCAAATCCTCTTCTTTGCCTTCCCTCAATATATTTGTGGACGAGAGTTATCATTTATAACTCTGCAGGTTTGTGAATTGCAGTGCCCTGAAGCTCCATTTTACAACTCGCTTTTTTGGGAACTGGCCGCAAAAGCGCAGGATGGCTTCAGGCCCTGTTCTGTTTCCGGGCGGCAGGCTGAGCCTGTGGTTAATTCTTCTTCCTAATGGGAAAATAGAGTGACCTGTGCCCGTCCCAACACCAAGAGCTAGTCTCTCATTGGTTCCCCGTCTTCCCGTTCATCCTCAGGAAAAATTGCAACCTGTACGGAACAGGAGGTTAAAGGTGCTGATGCTCCAAGTAGGGAGATTGCTAGTAAAGTGGCTGGAATGGCGAACCCGAGCACAAGGAGATGAGAAATGAGGTGCGTTTTAGAAACCTTTCCCCATCACACGGTGTACCATCTTCTGGGTTTCTCATGCATGTTTTCGATGTAGGAAGATGCCCTTGAACCTGTAGATTTGGGACCCATGCGATGGGTACCACGCAGTATTACTTTAAAGGGTCTGCGTTTGCTCACCCAACCTCACCAAACCTCTCAGCCCCAAGAGTGTCCACCCTTATGTCTCATCCAGCTGTGGGTCTACATATGGTCAATCCAGGTTGCATCACAGCCCCTGAATGAATTGTGTAAGAATTTCTCTCTCTTTCACTGTCTTTGTTTCATGGGTTTTTAAAAGTAGTTTATTTTTATAATGGGGTTAGCTGCTTTTCACTGCTGTGTTTATGCCGCTTTACACCCACTTGACTCACTTACAGAGAGATATCAATACATAGGTTTTAAGATTATTACTAGTCAGATATATTCTTGTGCGGTGAATAGGGCGTGTTGAGTCCAGTTCTCTGAGCAAGGAGTAGGTCTTGTCTATTACATATTGGGTTTATGGAACGGTATCTGAGCTAATTTGAAACCCTTGTTTTTTGTATCACCCCACCTCACCTTTCCCGTTTAGCAGCCATAGTGTGTTTTCTGCATGTGCGACTCTGTTCTGTTTTGTAATTCAGTTCAAGTGTAACGGTTTTTATGTTCCCTCTATAAGTGATACCTTATGAGAAGTGTCCTTTTCTGTGTGACTTATTTCACGTAGAATTGTCGTACCTAAATCCACTCATCATGCTGCTACTAGCCTTATGCCATTGATTTCATAGCTGAGTGATATTCCATTGTACATAAGGACCACAAATTCTTTATCCATTTTTCTCTTTCCTGGGATATTTAAGGTGGAATGAAGTGGAGGTCCTTGTCAACAGAGCAGCCCTAAACTTTGGGCTGCTTGTGTTTTGCTGATTTTTCATTTTCCCAATTTATACCCCAATGAGTGGAAGTGCCCTATGCTCTCTAAGCTGTGTTTTTTAGATATTTCAGGACTCACCGTACCCTTCTCCAGAGTGCCTGTTGGCAATTTACATCCCGCCCATCAGTGTAGCAAGGCTCCCATTTCTCCATGGCCTGTCCTGCATTTCTGGTTTTGACACTTTTTTCAGCATGGCCCTTTTGACCGATGGGAAGCGAGACTTCTTTGTAGCGCTGATTTGCCTTTCCAGGTTGCTTGGTTGGCCAAAAAGGGCGTATGCGTTTTTTCCTGAATATATTCAGCAAAAAAACGCATACGCCCTTTTTGGCCAGGGGCATCATTGTCAACGTTTTGCCGCTTTTCATGTGCTTTAAAGATGATTCGAATCTACCTCCTGAAATCTGTTTCCTGCAATTCAGCCTTGATTTCAAATCCTCTTCTTTGCCTTCCCTCAATATATTTGTGGACGAGAGTTATCATTTATAACTCTGCAGGTTTGTGAATTGCAGTGCCCTGAAGCTCCATTTTACAACTCGCTTTTTTGGGAGCTGGCCGCAAAAGCGCAGGATGGCTTCAGGCCCTGTTCTGGTTCCGGGGGGCAGGCTGAGCCTGTGGTTAATTCTTCTTCCTGATGGGAAAATAGAGTGACCTGTGCCCGTCCCAACACCAAGAGCTAGTCTCTCATTGGTTCCCCGTCTTCCCGTTCATCCTCAGGACAAATTGCAACCTGTACGGAACAGGAGGTTAAAGGTGCTGATGCTCCAAGTAGGGAGATTGCTAATAAAGTGGCTGGAATGGCGAACCCGAGCACAAGGAGATGAGAAATGAGGTGCGTTTTAGAAACCTTTCCCCATCACACGGTGTACCATCTTCTGGGTTTCTCATGCATGTTTTCGATGTAGGAAGATGCCCTTGAACCTG
The DNA here is from genome assembly GCF_965194825.1 of Balaenoptera physalus. Lineage (NCBI taxonomy): Eukaryota > Metazoa > Chordata > Mammalia > Artiodactyla > Balaenopteridae > Balaenoptera > Balaenoptera physalus. The sequence goes on along the minus strand of NW_028126544.1, from coordinate 725,277 downwards.
GAGATTTGGGACCCATGCAATGGGTACCACGCAGTATTACTTTAAAGGGTCTGCGTTTGCTCACCCAACCTCACAAAACCTCTCAGACCCAAGAGGGTCCACCCTTATGTCTCATCCAGCTGTGGGTCTACATATGGTCAATCCAGGTTGCATCACAGCCCCTGAATGAATTGTATAAGAATTTCTCTCTCTTTCACTGTCTTTGTTTCATGGGTTTTTAAAAGTAATTTATTTTTATAATGGGGTTAGCTGCTTTTCACTGCTGTGTTTATGCCGCTTTACACCCACTTGACTCACTTACAGAGAGATATCAATACATAGGTTTTAAGATTATTACTAGTCAGATATATTCTTGTGCGGTGAATAGGGCGTGTTGAGTCCAGTTCTCTGAGCAAGGAGTAGGTCTTGTCTATTACATATTGGGTTTATGGAACGGTATCTGAGCTAATTTGAAACCCTTGTTTTTTGTATCACCCCACCTCACCTTTCCCGTTTAGCAGCCATAGTGTGTTTCTGCATGTGCGACTCTGTTCTGTTTTGTAATTCAGTTCAAGTGTAACGGTTTTTACATTCCCTCTATAACTGATACCTTATGAGAAGTGTCCTTTTCTGTGTGACTTATTTCACTTAGAATCATCGTACCTAAATCCACTCATCATGCTGCTACTAACCTTATGCCATTGATTTCATGGCTGAGTGATATTCGATTGTACATAAGGACCACAACTTCTTTATCCATTTTTCTCTTTCCTGGGATATTTAAGGTGGAATGAAGTGGAGGTCCTTGTCAACAGAGCAGCCCTAAACTTTGGGCTGCTTGTGTTTTGCTGATTTTTCATTTTCCCAATTTATACCCCGATGAGTGGAAGTGCCCTATGCTCTCTACGCTGTGTTTTTTAAATATTTCAGGACTCACCGTACACTTCTCCAGAGTGCCTGTTGGCAGTTTACATCCCGCCCATCAGTGTAGCAAGGCTCCCATTTCTCCATGGCCTGTCCTGCATTTCTGGTTTTGACACTTTTTTCAGCATGGCCCTTTGGACCGATGGGAAGCGAGACTTCTTTGTAGCGCTGATTTGCCTTTCCAGGTTGCTTGGTTGGCCAAAAAGGGCGTATGCGTTTTTTCCTGAATATATTCAGCAAAAAACGCATACGCCCTTTTTGGCCAAGGGCATCATTGTCACCGTTTTGCCGCTTTTCATGTGCTTTAAAGATGATTCGAATCTACCTCCTGAAATCTGTTTCCTGCAATTCTGCCTTGATTTCAAATCCTCTTCTTTGCCTTCCCTCAATATATTTGTGGACGAGAGTTATCATTTATAACTCTGCAGGTTTGTGAATTGCAGTGCCCTGAAGCTCCATTTTACAACTCACTTTTTTGGGAACTGGCCGCAAAAGCGCAGGATGGCTTCAGGCCCTGTTCTGGTTCCGGGCGGCAGGCTGAGCCTGTGGTTAATTCTTCTTCCTGATGGGAAAATAGAGTGACCTGTGCCTCTCCCAACACCAAGAGCTAGTCTCTCATTGGTTCCCCGTCTTCCCGTTCATCCTCAGGAAAAATTGCAACCTGTACGGAACAGGAGGTTAAAGGTGCTGATGCTCCAAGTAGGGAGATTGCTAGTAAAGTGGCTGGAATGGCGAACCCGAGCACAAGGAGATGAGAAATGAGGTGCGTTTTAGAAACCTTTCCCCGTCACACGGTGTACCATCTTCTGGGTTTCTCATGCATGTTTTCGATGTAGGAAGATGCCCTTGAACCTGTAGATTTGGGACCCATGCGATGGGTACCACGCAGTATTACTTTAAAGGGTCTGCGTTTGCTCACCCAACCTCACCAAACCTCTCAGCCCCAAGAGTGTCCACCCTTATGTCTCATCCAGCTGTGGGTCTACATATGGTCAATCCAGGTTGCATCACAGCCCCTGAATGAATTGTGTAAGAATTTCTCTCTCTTTCACTGTCTTTGTTTCATGGGTTTTTAAAAGTAATTTATTTTTATAATGGGGTTTAGCTGCTTTTCACTGCTGTGTTTATGCCGCTTTACACCCACTTGACTCACTTACAGAGAGATATCAATACATAGGTTTTAAGAATATTAGTAGTCAGATATATTCTTGTGCGGTGAATAGGGCGTGTTGAGTCCAGTTCTCTGAGCAAGGAGTAGGTCTTGTCTATTACATATTGGGTTTATGGAACGGTATCTGAGCTAATTTGAAACCCTTGTTTTATGTATCACCCCACCTCACCTTTCCCTTTTACAGCCATAGTGTGTTTTCTGCATGTGCGACTGTGTTCTGTTTTGTAATTCAGTTCAAGTGTAACGGTTTTTACATTCCCTCTATAAGTGATACCTTATGAGAAGTGTCCTTTTCTGTGTGACTTATTTCACTTAGAATCGTCGTACCTAAATCCACTCATCATGCTGCTACTAGCCTTATGCCATTGATTTCATGGCTGAGTGATATTCCATTGTACATAAGGACCACAACTTCTTTATCCATTTTTCTCTTTCCTGGGATATTTAAGGTGGAATGAAGTGGAGGTCCTTGTCAACAGAGCAGCCCTAAACTTTGGGGTGCTTGTGTCTCGCTGATTTTTCATTTTCCCAATTTATACCCCGATGAGTGGAAGTGCCCTATGCTCTCTAAGCTGTGTTTTTTAGATATTTCAGGACTCACCGTACACTTCTCCAGAGTGGCTGTTGGCAATTTACATCCCGCCCATCAGTGTAGCAAGGCTCCCATTTCTCCATGGCCTGTCCTGCATTTCTGGTTTTGACACTTTTTTCAGCATGGCCCTTTGGACCGATGGGAAGCGAGACTTCTTTGTAGCGCTGATTTGCCTTTCCAGGTTGCTTGGTTGGCCAAAAAGGGCGTATGCGTTTTTTCCTGAATATATTCAGGAAAAAACGCATACGCCCTTTTTGGCCAAGGGCATCATTGTCAACGTTTTGCCGCTTTTCATGTGCTTTAAAGATGATTCGAATCTACCTCCTGAAATCTGTTTCCTGCAATTCTGCCTTGATTTCAAATCCTCTTCTTTGCCTTCCCTCAATATATTTGTGGACGAGAGTTATCATTTATAACTCTGCAGGTTTTTGAATTGCAGTGCCCTGAAGCTCCATTTTACAACTCGCTTTTCTGGGAACTGGCCGCAAAAGCGCAGGATGGCTTCAGGCCCTGTTCTGGTTCCGGGGGGCAGGCTGAGCCTGTGGTTAATTCTTCTTCCTGATGGGAAAATAGAGTGACCTGTGCCCGTCCCAACACCAAGAGCTAGTCTCTCATTGGTTCCCCGTCTTCCCGTTCATCCTCAGGAAAAATTGCAACCTGTACGGAACAGGAGGTTAAAGGTGCTGATGCTCCAAGTAGGGAGATTGCTAGTAAAGTGGCTGGAATGGCGAACCCGAGCACAAGGAGATGATAAATGAGTTGCGTTTTAGAAACCTTTCCCCATCACACGGTGTACCATCTTCTGGGTTTCTCATGCATGTTTTCGATGTAGGAAGATGCCCTTGAACCTGGAGATTTGGGACCCATGCGATGGGTACCACGCAGTATTACTTTAAAGGGTCTGCGTTTGCTCACCCAACCTCACCAAACCTCTCAGCCCCAAGAGTGTCCACCCTTATGTCTCATCCAGCTGTGGGTCTACATATGGTCAATCCAGGTTGCATCACAGCCCCTGAATGAATTGTGTAAGAATTTCTCTCTCTTTCACTGTCTTTGTTTCATGGGTTTTTAAAAGTAGTTTATTTTTATAATGGGGTTTAGCTGCTTTTCACTGCTGTGTTTATGCCGCTTTACACCCACTTGACACACTAACAGAGAGATATCAATACATAGGTTTTAAGATTATTACTAGTCAGATATATTCTTGTGCGGTGAATAGGGCGTGTTGAGTCCAGTTCTCTGAGCAAGGAGTAGGTCTTGTCTATTACATATTGGGTTTATGGAACGGTATCTGAGCTAATTTGAAACCCTTGTTTTATGTATCACCCCACCTCACCTTTCCCGTTTAGCAGCCATAGTGTGTTTTCTGCATGTGCGACTCTGTTCTGTTTTGTAATTCAGTTCAAGTGTAACGGTTTTTACGTTCCCTCTATAACTGATACCTTATGAGAAGTGTCCTTTTCTGTGTGACTTATTTCACTTAGAATCGTCGTACCTAAATCCACTCATCATGCTGCTACTAGCCTTATGCCATTGATTTCATGGCTGAGTGATATTCCATTGTACATAAGGACCACAACTTCTTTATCCATTTTTCTCTTTCCTGTGATATTTAAGGTGGAATGAAGTGGAGGTCCTTGTCAACAGAGCAGCCCTAAACTTTGGGCTGCTTGTGTTTTGCTGATTTTTCATTTTCCCAATTTATACCCCGATGAGTGGAAGTGCCCTATGCTCTCTAAGCTGTGTTTTTTAGATATTTCAGGACTCACCGTACACTTCTCCAGAGTGCCTGTTGGCAATTTACATCCCGCCCATCAGTGTAACAAGGCTCCCATTTCTCCATGGCCTGTCCTGCATTTCTGGTTTTGACACTTTTTTCAGCATGGCCCTTTTGACCGATGGGAAGCGAGACTTCTTTGTAGCGCTGATTTGCCTTTCCAGGTTGCTTGGTTGGCCAAAAAGGGCGTATGCGTTTTTTCCTGAATATATTCAGGAAAAAACGCATACGCCCTTTTTGGCCAAGGGCATCATTGTCAACGTTTTGCCGCTTTTCATGTGCTTTAAAGATGATTCGAATCTACCTCCTGAAATCTGTTTCCTGCAATTCTGCCTTGATTTCAAATCCTCTTCTTTGCCTTCCCTCAATATATTTGTGGACGAGAGTTATCATTTATAACTCTGCAGGTTTTTGAATTGCAGTGCCCTGAAGCTCCATTTTACAACTCGCTTTTTTGGGAACTGGCCGCAAAACCGCAGGATGGCTTCAGGCCCTGTTCTGGTTCCGGGGGGCAGGCTGAGCCTGTGGTTAATTCTTCTTCCTGATGGGAAAATAGAGTGACCTGTGCCCGTCCCAACACCAAGAGCTAGTCTCTCATTGGTTCCCCGTCTTCCCGTTCATCCTCAGGACAAATTGCAACCTGTACGGAACAGGAGGTTAAAGGTGCTGATGCTCCAAGTAGGGAGATTGCTAGTAAAGTGGCTGGAATGGCGAACCCGAGCACAAGGAGATGAGAAATGAGGTGCGTTTTAGAAACCTTTCCCCATCACACGGTGTACCATCTTCTGGGTTTCTCATGCATGTTTTCGATGTAGGAAGATGCCCTTGAACCTGGAGATTTGGGCCCCATGCGATGGGTACCACGCAGTATTACTTTAAAGGGTCTGCGTTTGCTCACCCAACCTCACCAAACCTCTCAGCCCCAAGAGTGTCCACCCTTATGTCTCATCCAGCTGTGGGTCTACATATGGTCAATCCAGGTTGCATCACAGCCCCTGAATGAATTGTGTAAGAATTTCTCTCTCTTTCACTGTCTTTGTTTCATGGGTTTTTAAAAGTAGTTTATTTTTATAATGGGGTTAGCTGCTTTTCACTGCTGTGTTTATGCCGCTTTACACCCACTTGACTCACTTACAGAGAGATATCAATACATAGGTTTTAAGATTATTACTAGTCAGATATATTCTTGTGCGGTGAATAGGGCGTGTTGAGTCCAGTTCTCTGAGCAAGGAGTAGGTCTTGTCTATTACATATTGGGTTTATGGAACGGTATCTGAGCTAATTTGAAACCCTTGTTTTTTGTATCACCCCACCTCACCTTTCCCGTTTAGCAGCCATAGTGTGTTTTCTGCATGTGCGACTCTGTTCTGTTTTGTAATTCAGTTCAAGTGTAACGGTTTTTACGTTCCCTCTATAAGTGATACCTTATGAGAAGTGTCCTTTTCTGTGTGACTTATTTCACTTAGAATCGTCGTACCTAAATCCACTCATCATGCTGCTACTAGCCTTATGCCATTGATTTCATGGCTGAGTGATATTCCATTGTACATAAGGACCACAACTTCTTTATCCATTTTTCTCTTTCCTGGGATATTTAAGGTGGAATGAAGTGGAGGTCCTTGTCAACAGAGCAGCCCTAAACTTTGGGCTGCTTGTGTTTTGCTGATTTTTCATTTTCCCAATTTATACCCCAATAAGTGGAAGTGCCCTATGCTCTCTAAGCTGTGTTTTTTAGATATTTCAGGACTCACCGTACACTTCTCCAGAGTGCCTGTTGGCAATTTACATCCCGCCCATCAGTGTAGCAAGGCTCCCATTTCTCCATGGCCTGTCCTGCATTTCTGGTTTTGACACTTTTTTCAGCATGGCCCTTTGGACCGATGGGAAGCGAGACTTCTTTGTAGCGCTGATTTGCCTTTCCAGGTTGCTTGGTTGGCCAAAAAGGGCGTATGCGTTTTTTCCTGAATATATTCAGGAAAAAACGCATACGCCCTTTTTGGCCAAGGGCATCATTGTCAACGTTTTGCCGCTTTTCATGTGCTTTAAAGATGATTCGAATCTACCTCCTGAAATCTGTTTCCTGCAATTCTGCCTTGATTTCAAATCCTCTTCTTTGCCTTCCCTCAATATATTTGTGGACGAGAGTTATCATTTATAACTCTGCAGGTTTTTGAATTGCAGTGCCCTGAAGCTCCATTTTACAACTCGCTTTTTTGGGAACTGGCCGCAAAACCGCAGGATGGCTTCAGGCCCTGTTCTGGTTCCGGGGGGCAGGCTGAGCCTGTGGTTAATTCTTCTTCCTGATGGGAAAATAGAGTGACCTGTGCCCGTCCCAACACCAAGAGCTAGTCTCTCATTGGTTCCCCGTCTTCCCGTTCATCCTCAGGACAAATTGCAACCTGTACGGAACAGGAGGTTAAAGGTGCTGATGCTCCAAGTAGGGAGATTGCTAGTAAAGTGGCTGGAATGGCGAACCCGAGCACAAGGAGATGAGAAATGAGGTGCGTTTTAGAAACCTTTCCCCATCACACGGTGTACCATCTTCTGGGTTTCTCATGCATGTTTTCGATGTAGGAAGATGCCCTTGAACCTGGACATTTGGGCCCCATGCGATGGGTACCACGCAGTATTACTTTAAAGGGTCTGCGTTTGCTCACCCAACCTCACCAAACCTCTCAGCCCCAAGAGTGTCCACCCTTATGTCTCATCCAGCTGTGGGTCTACATATGGTCAATCCAGGTTGCATCACAGCCCCTGAATGAATTGTGTAAGAATTTCTCTCTCTTTCACTGTCTTTGTTTCATGGGTTTTTAAAAGTAGTTTATTTTTATAATGGGGTTAGCTGCTTTTCACTGCTGTGTTTATGCCGCTTTACACCCACTTGACTCACTTACAGAGAGATATCAATACATAGGTTTTAAGATTATTACTAGTCAGATATATTCTTGTGCGGTGAATAGGGCGTGTTGAGTCCAGTTCTCTGAGCAAGGAGTAGGTCTTGTCTATTACATATTGGGTTTATGGAACGGTATCTGAGCTAATTTGAAACCCTTGTTTTTTGTATCACCCCACCTCACCTTTCCCGTTTAGCAGCCATAGTGTGTTTTCTGCATGTGCGACTCTGTTCTGTTTTGTAATTCAGTTCAAGTGTAACGGTTTTTACGTTCCCTCTATAAGTGATACCTTATGAGAAGTGTCCTTTTCTGTGTGACTTATTTCACTTAGAATCGTCGTACCTAAATCCACTCATCATGCTGCTACTAGCCTTATGCCATTGATTTCATGGCTGAGTGATATTCCATTGTACATAAGGACCACAACTTCTTTATCCATTTTTCTCTTTCCTGGGATATTTAAGGTGGAATGAAGTGGAGGTCCTTGTCAACAGAGCAGCCCTAAACTTTGGGCTGCTTGTGTTTTGCTGATTTTTCATTTTCCCAATTTATACCCCAATAAGTGGAAGTGCCCTATGCTCTCTAAGCTGTGTTTTTTAGATATTTCAGGACTCACCGTACACTTCTCCAGAGTGCCTGTTGGCAATTTACATCCCGCCCATCAGTGTAGCAAGGCTCCCATTTCTCCATGGCCTGTCCTGCATTTCTGGTTTTGACACTTTTTTCAGCATGGCCCTTTGGACCGATGGGAAGCGAGACTTCTTTGTAGCGCTGATTTGCCTTTCCAGGTTGCTTGGTTGGCCAAAAAGGGCGTATGCGTTTTTTCCTGAATATATTCAGGAAAAAACGCATACGCCCTTTTTGGCCAAGGGCATCATTGTCAACGTTTTGCCGCTTTTCATGTGCTTTAAAGATGATTCGAATCTACCTCCTGAAATCTGTTTCCTGCAATTCTGCCTTGATTTCAAATCCTCTTCTTTGCCTTCCCTCAATATATTTGTGGACGAGAGTTATCATTTATAACTCTGCAGGTTTGTGAATTGCAGTGCCCTGAAGCTCCATTTTACAACTCGCTTTTTTGGGAGCTGGCCGCAAAAGCGCAGGATGGCTTCAGGCCCTGTTCTGGTTCCGGGGGGCAGGCTGAGCCTGTGGTTAATTCTTCTTCCTGATGGGAAAATAGAGTGACCTGTGCCCGTCCCAACACCAAGAGCTAGTCTCTCATTGGTTCCCCGTCTTCCCGTTCATCCTCAGGACAAATTGCAACCTGTACGGAACAGGAGGTTAAAGGTGCTGATGCTCCAAGTAGGGAGATTGCTAGTAAAGTGGCTGGAATGGCGAACCCGAGCACAAGGAGATGAGAAATGAGGTGCGTTGTAGAAACCTTTCCCCATCACACGGTGTACCATCTTCTGGGTTTCTCATGCATGTTTTCGATGTAGGAAGATGCCCTTGAACCTGGAGATTTGGGACCCATGCGATGGGTACCACGCAGTATTACTTTAAAGGGTCTGCGTTTGCTCACCCAACCTCACCAAACCTCTCAGCCCCAAGAGTGTCCACCCTTATGTCTCATCCAGCTGTGGGTCTACATATGGTCAATCCAGGTTGCATCACAGCCCCTGAATGAATTGTGTAAGAATTTCTCTCACTTTCACTGTCTTTGTTTCATGGGTTTTTAAAAGTAGTTTATTTTTATAATGGGGTTAGCTGGTTTTCACTGCTGTGTTTATGCCGCTTTACACCCACTTGACTCACTTACAGAGAGATATCAATACATAGGTTTTAAGATTATTACTAGTCAGATATATTCTTGTGCGGTGAATAGGGCGTGTTGAGTCCAGTTCTCTGAGCAAGGAGTAGGTCTTGTCTATTACATATTGGTTTTATGGAACGGTATCTGAGCTAATTTGAAACCCTTGTTTTTTGTATCACCCCACCTCACCTTTCCCGTTTAGCAGCCATAGTGTGTTTCTGCATGTGCGACTCTGTTCTGTTTTGTAATTCAGTTCAAGTGTAACGGTTTTTACGTTCCCTCTATAAGTGATACCTTATGAGAAGTGTCCTTTTCTGTGTGACTTATTTCACTTAGAATCGTCGTACCTAAATCCACTCATCATGCTGCTACTAGCCTTATGCCATTGATTTCATGGCTGAGTGATATTCCATTGTACATAAGGACCACAACTTCTTTATCCATTTTTCTCTTTCCTGGGATATTTAAGGTGGAATGAAGTGGAGGTCCTTGTCAACAGAGCAGCCCTAAACTTTGGGCTGCTTGTGTTTTGCTGATTTTTCATTTTCCCAATTTATACCCCAATAAGTGGAAGTGCCCTATGCTCTCTAAGCTGTGTTTTTTAGATATTTCAGGACTCACCGTACCCTTCTCCAGAGTGCCTGTTGGCAATTTACATCCCGCCCATCAGTGTAGCAAGGCTCCCATTTCTCCATGGCCTGTCCTGCATTTCTGGTTTTGACACTTTTTTCAGCATGGCCCTTTTGACCGATGGGAAGCGAGACTTCTTTGTAGCGCTGATTTGCCTTTCCAGGTTGCTTGGTTGGCCAAAAAGGGCGTATGCGTTTTTTCCTGAATATATTCAGGAAAAAACGCATACGCCCTTTTTGGCCAAGGGCATCATTGTCAACGTTTTGCCGCTTTTCATGTGCTTTAAAGATGATTCGAATCTACCTCCTGAAATCTGTTTCCTGCAATTCTGCCTTGATTTCAAATCCTCTTCTTTGCCTTCCCTCAATATATTTGTGGACGAGAGTTATCATTTATAACTCTGCAGGTTTGTGTATTGCAGTGCCCTGAAGCTCCATTTTACAACTCGCTTTTTTGGGAGCTGGCCGCAAAAGCGCAGGATGGCTTCAGGCCCTGTTCTGGTTCCGGGGGGCAGGCTGAGCCTGTGGTTAATTGTTCTTCCTGATGGGAAAATAGAGTGACCTGTGCCTGTCCCAACACCAAGAGCTAGTCTCTCATTGGTTCCCCGTCTTCCCGTTCATCCTCAGGACAAATTGCAACCTGTACGGAACAGGAGGTTAAAGGTGCTGATGCTCCAAGTAGGGAGATTGCTAATAAAGTGGCTGGAATGGCGAACCCGAGCACAAGGAGATGAGAAATGAGGTGCGTTTTAGAAACTTTCCCCATCACACGGTGTACCATCTTCTGGGTTTCTCATGCATGTTTTCGATGTAGGAAGATGGCCTTGAACCTGGAGATTTGGGACCCATGCAATGGGTACCACGCAGTATTACTTTAAAGGGTCTGCGTTTGCTCACCCAACCTCACCAAACCTCTCAGCCCCAAGAGGGTCCACCCTTATGTCTCATCCAGCTGTGGGTCTACATATGGTCAATCCAGGTTGCATCACAGCCCCTGAATGAATTGTGTAAGAATTTCTCTCTCTTTCACTGTCTTTGTTTCATGGGTTTTTAAAAGTAGTTTATTTTTATAATGGGGTTAGCTGCTTTTCACTGCTGTGTTTATGCCGCTTTACACCCACTTGACTCACTTACAGAGAGATATCAATACATAGGTTTTAAGATTATTACTAGTCAGATATATTCTTGTGCGGTGAATAGGGAGTGTTGAGTCCAGTTCTCTGAGCAAGGAGTAGGTCTTGTCTATTACATATTGGGTTTATGGAACGGTATCTGAGCTAATTTGAAACCCTTGTTTTTTGTATCACCCCACCTCACCTTTCCCGTTTAGCAGCCATAGTGTGTTTTCTGCATGTGCGACTCTGTTCTGTTTTGTAATTCAGTTCAAGTGTAACGGTTTTTACATTCCCTCTATAAGTGATACCTTATGAGAAGTGTCCTTTTCTGTGTGACTTATTTCACTTAGAATCGTCGTACCTAAATCCACTCATCATGCTGCTACTAGCCTTATGCCATTGATTTCATGGCTGAGTGATATTCCATTGTACATAAGGACCACAACTTCTTTATCCATTTTTCTCTTTCCTGGGATATTTAAGGTGGAATGAAGTGGGGGTCCTTGTCAACAGAGCAGCCCTAAACTTTGGGCTGCTTGTGTTTTGCTGATTTTTCATTTTCCCAATTTATACCCCAATGAGTGGAAGTGCCCTATGCTCTCTAAGCTGTGTTTTTTAGATATTTCAGGACTCACCGTACACTTCTCCATAGTGCCTGTTGGCAATTTACATCCCGCCCATCAGTGTAGCAAGGCTCCCATTTCTCCATGGCCTGTCCTGCATTTCTGGTTTTGACACTTTTTTCAGGATGGCCCTTTTGACCGATGGGAAGTGAGACTTCTTTGTAGCGCTGATTTGCCTTTCCAGGTTGCTTGGTTGGCCAAAAAGGGCGTATGCGTTTTTTCCTGAATATATTCAGCAAAAAACGCATACGCCCTTTTTGGCCAAGGGCATCATTGTCAACGTTTTGCCGCTTTTCATGTGCTTTAAAGATGATTCGAATCTACCTCCTGAAATCTGTTTCCTGCAATTCTGCCTTGATTTCAAATCCTCTTCTTTGCCTTCCCTCAATATATTTGTGGACGAGAGTTATCATTTATAACTCTGCAGGTTTGTGAATTGCAGTGCCCTGAAGCTCCATTTTACAACTCGCTTTTTTGGGAACTGGCCGCAAAAGCGCAGGATGGCTTCAGGCCCTGTTCTGTTTCCGGGCGGCAGGCTGAGCCTGTGGTTAATTCTTCTTCCTAATGGGAAAATAGAGTGACCTGTGCCCGTCCCAACACCAAGAGCTAGTCTCTCATTGGTTCCCCGTCTTCCCGTTCATCCTCAGGAAAAATTGCAACCTGTACGGAACAGGAGGTTAAAGGTGCTGATGCTCCAAGTAGGGAGATTGCTAGTAAAGTGGCTGGAATGGCGAACCCGAGCACAAGGAGATGAGAAATGAGGTGCGTTTTAGAAACCTTTCCCCATCACACGGTGTACCATCTTCTGGGTTTCTCATGCATGTTTTCGATGTAGGAAGATGCCCTTGAACCTGTAGATTTGGGACCCATGCGATGGGTACCACGCAGTATTACTTTAAAGGGTCTGCGTTTGCTCACCCAACCTCACCAAACCTCTCAGCCCCAAGAGTGTCCACCCTTATGTCTCATCCAGCTGTGGGTCTACATATGGTCAATCCAGGTTGCATCACAGCCCCTGAATGAATTGTGTAAGAATTTCTCTCTCTTTCACTGTCTTTGTTTCATGGGTTTTTAAAAGTAGTTTATTTTTATAATGGGGTTAGCTGCTTTTCACTGCTGTGTTTATGCCGCTTTACACCCACTTGACTCACTTACAGAGAGATATCAATACATAGGTTTTAAGATTATTACTAGTCAGATATATTCTTGTGCGGTGAATAGGGCGTGTTGAGTCCAGTTCTCTGAGCAAGGAGTAGGTCTTGTCTATTACATATTGGGTTTATGGAACGGTATCTGAGCTAATTTGAAACCCTTGTTTTTTGTATCACCCCACCTCACCTTTCCCGTTTAGCAGCCATAGTGTGTTTCTGCATGTGCGACTCTGTTCTGTTTTGTAATTCAGTTCAAGTGTAACGGTTTTTACATTCCCTCTATAACTGATACCTTATGAGAAGTGTCCTTTTCTGTGTGACTTATTTCACTTAGAATCATCGTACCTAAATCCACTCATCATGCTGCTACTAGCCTTATGCCATTGATTTCATGGCTGAGTGATATTCGATTGTACATAAGGACCACAACTTCTTTATCCATTTTTCTCTTTCCTGGGATATTTAAGGTGGAATGAAGTGGAGGTCCTTGTCAACAGAGCAGCCCTAAACTTTGGGCTGCTTGTGTTTTGCTGATTTTTCATTTTCCCAATTTATACCCCGATGAGTGGAAGTGCCCTATGCTCTCTACGCTGTGTTTTTTAAATATTTCAGGACTCACCGTACACTTCTCCAGAGTGCCTGTTGGCAGTTTACATCCCGCCCATCAGTGTAGCAAGGCTCCCATTTCTCCATGGCCTGTCCTGCATTTCTGGTTTTGACACTTTTTTCAGCATGGCCCTTTGGACCGATGGGAAGCGAGACTTCTTTGTAGCGCTGATTTGCCTTTCCAGGTTGCTTGGTTGGCCAAAAAGGGCGTATGCGTTTTTTCCTGAATATATTCAGCAAAAAACGCATACGCCCTTTTTGGCCAAGGGCATCATTGTCACCGTTTTGCCGCTTTTCATGTGCTTTAAAGATGATTCGAATCTACCTCCTGAAATCTGTTTCCTGCAATTCTGCCTTGATTTCAAATCCTCTTCTTTGCCTTCCCTCAATATATTTGTGGACGAGAGTTATCATTTATAACTCTGCAGGTTTGTGAATTGCAGTGCCCTGAAGCTCCATTTTACAACTCACTTTTTTGGGAACTGGCCGCAAAAGCGCAGGATGGCTTCAGGCCCTGTTCTGGTTCCGGGCGGCAGGCTGAGCCTGTGGTTAATTTTTCTTCCTGATGGGAAAATAGAGTGACCTGTGCCTCTCCCAACACCAAGAGCTAGTCTCTCATTGGTTCCCCGTCTTCCCGTTCATCCTCAGGAAAAATTGCAACCTGTACGGAACAGGAGGTTAAAGGTGCTGATGCTCCAAGTAGGGAGATTGCTAGTAAAGTGGCTGGAATGGCGAACCCGAGCACAAGGAGATGAGAAATGAGGTGCGTTTTAGAAACCTTTCCCCGTCACACGGTGTACCATCTTCTGGGTTTCTCATGCATGTTTTCGATGTAGGAAGATGCCCTTGAACCTGTAGATTTGGGACCCATGCGATGGGTACCACGCAGTATTACTTTAAAGGGTCTGCGTTTGCTCACCCAACCTCACCAAACCTCTCAGCCCCAAGAGTGTCCACCCTTATGTCTCATCCAGCTGTGGGTCTACATATGGTCAATCCAGGTTGCATCACAGCCCCTGAATGAATTGTGTAAGAATTTCTCTCTCTTTCACTGTCTTTGTTTCATGGGTTTTTAAAAGTAATTTATTTTTATAATGGGGTTTAGCTGCTTTTCACTGCTGTGTTTATGCCGCTTTACACCCACTTGACTCACTTACAGAGAGATATCAATACATAGGTTTTAAGAATATTAGTAGTCAGATATATTCTTGTGCGGTGAATAGGGCGTGTTGAGTCCAGTTCTCTGAGCAAGGAGTAGGTCTTGTCTATTACATATTGGGTTTATGGAACGGTATCTGAGCTAATTTGAAACCTTTGTTTTATGTATCACCCCACCTCACCTTTCCCTTTTACAGCCATAGTGTGTTTTCTGCATGTGCGACTGTGTTCTGTTTTGTAATTCAGTTCAAGTGTAACGGTTTTTACATTCCCTCTATAAGTGATACCTTATGAGAAGTGTCCTTTTCTGTGTGACTTATTTCACTTAGAATCGTCGTACCTAAATCCACTCATCATGCTGCTACTAGCCTTATGCCATTGATTTCATGGCTGAGTGATATTCCATTGTACATAAGGACCACAACTTCTTTATCCATTTTTCTCTTTCCTGGGATATTTAAGGTGGAATGAAGTGGAGGTCCTTGTCAACAGAGCAGCCCTAAACTTTGGGGTGCTTGTGTCTCGCTGATTTTTCATTTTCCCAATTTATACCCCGATGAGTGGAAGTGCCCTATGCTCTCTAAGCTGTGTTTTTTAGATATTTCAGGACTCACCGTACACTTCTCCAGAGTGCCTGTTGGCAATTTACATCCCGCCCATCAGTGTAGCAAGGCTCCCATTTCTCCATGGCCTGTCCTGCATTTCTGGTTTTGACACTTTTTTCAGCATGGCCCTTTGGACCGATGGGAAGCGAGACTTCTTTGTAGCGCTGATTTGCCTTTCCAGGTTGCTTGGTTGGCCAAAAAGGGCGTATGCGTTTTTTCCTGAATATATTCAGCAAAAAACGCATACGCCCTTTTTGGCCAAGGGCATCATTGTCAACGTTTTGCCGCTTTTCATGTGCTTTAAAGATGATTCGAATCTACCTCCTGAAATCTGTTTCCTGCAATTCTGCCTTGATTTCAAATCCTCTTCTTTGCCTTCCCTCAATATATTTGTGGACGAGAGTTATCATTTATAACTCTGCAGGTTTTTGAATTGCAGTGCCCTGAAGCTTCATTTTACAACTCGCTTTTCTGGGAACTGGCCGCAAAAGCGCAGGATGGCTTCAGGCCCTGTTCTGGTTCCGGGGGGCAGGCTGAGCCTGTGGTTAATTCTTCTTCCTGATGGGAAAATAGAGTGACCTGTGCCCGTCCCAACACCAAGAGCTAGTCTCTCATTGGTTCCCCGTCTTCCCGTTCATCCTCAGGAAAAATTGCAACCTGTACGGAACAGGAGGTTAAAGGTGCTGATGCTCCAAGTAGGGAGATTGCTAGTAAAGTGGCTGGAATGGCGAACCCGAGCACAAGGAGATGATAAATGAGTTGCGTTTTAGAAACCTTTCCCCATCACACGGTGTACCATCTTCTGGGTTTCTCATGCATGTTTTCGATGTAGGAAGATGCCCTTGAACCTGGAGATTTGGGACCCATGCGATGGGTACCACGCAGTATTACTTTAAAGGGTCTGCGTTTGCTCACCCAACCTCACCAAACCTCTCAGCCCCAAGAGTGTCCACCCTTATGTCTCATCCAGCTGTGGGTCTACATATGGTCAATCCAGGTTGCATCACAGCCCCTGAATGAATTGTGTAAGAATTTCTCTCTCTTTCACTGTCTTTGTTTCATGGGTTTTTAAAAGTAATTTATTTTTATAATGGGGTTAGGTGCTTTTCACTGCTGTGTTTATGCCGCTTTACACCCACTTGACTCACTTACAGAGAGATATCAATACATAGGTTTTAAGATTATTACTAGTCAGATATATTCTTGTGCGGTGAATAGGGCGTGTTGAGTCCAGTTCTCTGAGCAAGGAGTAGGTCTTGTCTATTACATATTGGGTTTATGGAACGGTATCTGAGCTAATTTGAAACCCTTGTTTTTTGTATCACCCCACCTCACCTTTCCGGTTTCGCAGCCATAGTGTGTTTTCTGCATGTGCGACTCTGTTCTGTTTTGTAATTCAGTTCAAGTGTAACGGTTTTTACATTCCCTCTATAAGTGATACCTTATGAGAAGTGTCCTTTTCTGTGTGACTTATTTCACTTAGAATCGTCGTACCTAAATCCACTCATCATGCTGCTACTAGCCTTATGCCATTGATTTCATGGCTGAGTGATATTCCATTTTACATAAGGACCACAACTTCTTTATCCATTTTTCTCTTTCCTGGGATATTTAAGGTGGAATGAAGTGGAGTTCCTTGTCAACAGAGCAGCCCAAATTTTGGGCTGCTTGTGTTTTGCTGATTTTTCATTTTCCCAATTTATACCCCGATGAGTGGAAGTGCCCTATGCTCTCTAAGCTGTGTTTTTTAGATATTTCAGGACTCACCGTACACTTCTCCAGAGTGCCTGTTGGCAATTTACATCCCGCCCATCAGTGTAGCAAGGCTCCCATTTCTCCATGGCCTGTCCTGCATTTCTGGTTTTGACACTTTTTTCAGCATGGCCCTTTTGACCGATGGGAAGCGAGACTTCTTTGTAGCGCTGATTTGCCTTTCCAGGTTGCTTGGTTGGCCAAAAAGGGCGTATGCGTTTTTTCCTGAATATATTCAGCAAAAAACGCATACGCCCTTTTTGGCCAAGGGCATCATTGTCAACGTTTTGCCGCTTTTCATGTGCTTTAAAGACGATTCGAATCTACCTCCTGAAATCTGTTTCCTACAATTCTGCCTTGATTTCAAATCCTCTTCTTTGCCTTCCCTCAATATATTTGTGGACGAGAGTTATCATTTATAACTCTGCAGGTTTGTGAATTGCAGTGCCCTGAAGCTCCATTTTACAACTCGCTTTTTTGGGAACTGGCCGCAAAAGCGCAGGATGGCTTCAGGCCCTGTTCTGGTTCTGGGGGGCAGGCTGAGCCTGTGGTTAATTCTTCTTCCTGATGGGAAAATAGAGTGACCTGTGCCTGTCCCAACACCAAGAGCTAGTCTCTCATTGGTTCCCCGTCTTCCCGTTCATCCTCAGGACAAATTGCAACCTGTACGGAACAGGAGGTTAAAGGTGCTGATGCTCCAAGTAGGGAGATTGCTAATAAAGTGGCTGGAATGGCGAACCCGAGCACAAGGAGATGAGAAATGAGGTGCGTTTTAGAAACCTTTCCCCATCACACGGTGTACCATCTTCTGGGTTTCTCATGCATGTTTTCGATGTAGGAAGATGCCCTTGAACCTGGAGATTTGGGACCCATGCAATGGGTACCACGCAGTATTACTTTAAAGGGTCTGCGTTTGCTCACCCAACCTCACAAAACCTCTCAGACCCAAGAGGGTCCACCCTTATGTCTCATCCAGCTGTGGGTCTACATATGGTCAATCCAGGTTGCATCACAGCCCCTGAATGAATTGTGTAAGAATTTCTCTCTCTTTCACTGTCTTTGTTTCATGGGTTTTTAAAAGTAATTTATTTTTATAATGGGGTTTAGCTGCTTTTCACTGCTGTGTTTATGCCGCTTTACACCCACTTGACACACTAACAGAGAGATATCAATACATAGGTTTTAAGATTATTACTAGTCAGATATATTCTTGTGGGGTGAATAGGGCGTGTTGAGTCCAGTTCTCTGAGCAAGGAGTAGGTCTTGTCTATTACATATTGGGTTTATGGAACGGTATCTGAGCTAATTTGAAACCCTTGTTTTATGTATCACCCCACCTCACCTTTCCCGTTTAGCAGCCATAGTGTGTTTTCTGCATGTGCGACTCTGTTCTGTTTTGTAATTCAGTTCAAGTGTAACGGTTTTTACATTCCCTCTTTAACTGATACCTTATGAGAAGTGTCCTTTTCTGTGTGACTTATTTCACTTAGAATCGTCGTACCTAAATCCACTCATCATGCTGCTACTAGCCTTATGCCATTGATTTCATGGCTGAGTGATATTCCATTGTACATAAGGACCACAACTTCTTTATCCATTTTTCTCTTTCCTGGGATATTTAAGGTGGAATGAAGTGGAGGTCCTTGTCAACAGAGCAGCCCTAAACTTTGGGCTGCTTGTGTTTTGCTGATTTTTCATTTTCCCAATTTATACCCCGATGAGTGGAAGTGCCCTATGCTCTCTAAGCTGTGTTTTTTAGATATTTCAGGACTCACCGTACACTTCTCCAGAGTGCCTGTTGGCAATTTACATCCCGCCCATCAGTGTAGCAAGGCTCCCATTTCTCCATGGCCTGTCCTGCATTTCTGGTTTTGACACTTTTTTCAGCATGGCCCTTTTGACCGATGGGAAGCGAGACTTCTTTGTAGCGCTGATTTGCCTTTCCAGGTTGCTTGGTTGGCCAAAAAGGGCGTATGCGTTTTTTCCTGAATATATTCAGCAAAAAACGCATACGCCCTTTTTGGCCAAGGGCATCATTGTCAACGTTTTGCCACTTTTCATGTGCTTTAAAGATGATTGGAATCTACCTCCTGAAATCTGTTTCCTACAATTCTGCCTTGATTTCAAATCCTCTTCTTTGCCTTCCCTCAATATATTTGTGGACGAGAGTTATCATTTATAACTCTGCAGGTTTGTGAATTGCAGTGCCCTGAAGCTCCATTTTACAACTCGCTTTTTTGGGAGCTGGCCGCAAAAGCGCAGGATGGCTTAAAGCCCTGTTCTGGTTCCGGGGGGCAGGCTGAGCCTGTGGTTAATTCTTCTTCCTGATGGGAAAATAGAGTGACCTGTGCCCGTCCCAACACCAAGAGCTAGTCTCTCATTGGTTCCCCGTCTTCCCGTTCATCCTCAGGAAAAATTGCAACCTGTACGGAACAGGAGGTTAAAGGTGCTGATGCTCCAAGTAGGGAGATTGCTAATAAAGTGGCTGGAATGGCGAACCCGAGCACAAGGAGATGATAAATGAGGTGCGTTTTAGAAACCTTTCCCCATCACACGGTGTACCATCTTCTGGGTTTCTCATGCATGTTTTCGATGTAGGAAGATGGCCTTGAACCTGGAGATTTGGGACCCATGCAATGGGTACCACGCAGTATTACTTGAAAGGGTCTGCGTTTGCTCACCCAACCTCACCAAACCTCTCAGCCCCAAGAGGGTCCACCCTTATGTCTCATCCAGCTGTGGGTCTACATATGGTCAATCCAGGTTGCATCACAGCCCCTGAATGAATTGTGTAAGAATTTCTCTCTCTTTCACTGTCTTTGTTTCATGGGTTTTTAAAAGTAATTTATTTTTATAATGGGGTTAGCTGCTTTTCACTGCTGTGTTTATGCCGCTTTACACCCACTTGACTCACTTACAGAGAGATATCAATACATAGGTTTTAAGATTATTACTAGTCAGATATATTCTTGTGCGGTGAATAGGGCGTGTTGAGTCCAGTTCTCTGAGCAAGGAGTAGGTCTTGTCTATTACATATTGGGTTTATGGAACGGTATCTGAGCTAATTTGAAACCCTTGTTTTTTGTATCACCCCACCTCACCTTTCCCGTTTAGCAGCCATAGTGTGTTTCTGCATGTGCGACTCTGTTCTGTTTTGTAATTCAGTTCAAGTGTAACGGTTTTTACATTCCCTCTATAACTGATACCTTATGAGAAGTGTCCTTTTCTGTGTGACTTATTTCACTTAGAATCGTCGTACCTAAATCCACTCATCATGCTGCTACTAGCCTTATGCCATTGATTTCATGGCTGAGTGATATTCGATTGTACATAAGGACCACAACTTCTTTATCCATTTTTCTCTTTCCTGGGATATTTAAGGTGGAATGAAGTGGAGGTCCTTGTCAACAGAGCAGCCCTAAACTTTGGGCTGCTTGTGTTTTGCTGATTTTTCATTTTACCAATTTATACCCCAATGAGTGGAAGTGCCCTATGCTCTCTAAGCTGTGTTTTTTAGATATTTCAGGACTCACCGTACACTTCTCCAGAGTGCCTGTTGGCAATTTACATCCCGCCCATCAGTGTAGCAAGGCTCCCATTTCTCCATGGCCTGTCCTGCATTTCTGGTTTTGACACTTTTTTCAGCATGGCCCTTTGGACCGATGGGAAGCGAGACTTCTTTGTAGCGCTGATTTGCCTTTCCAGGTTGCTTGGTTGGCCAAAAAGGGCGTATGCGTTTTTTCCTGAATATATTCAGCAAAAAACGCATACGCCCTTTTTGGCCAAGGGCATCATTGTCACCGTTTTGCCGCTTTTCATGTGCTTTAAAGATGATTCGAATCTACCTCCTGAAATCTGTTTCCTGCAATTCTGCCTTGATTTCAAATCCTCTTCTTTGCCTTCCCTCAATATATTTGTGGGCGAGAGTTATCATTTATAACTCTGCAGGTTTGTGAATTGCAGTGCCCTGAAGCTCCATTTTACAACTCGCTTTTTTGGGAGCTGGCCACAAAAGCGCAGGATGGCTTCAGGCCCTGTTCTGGTTCCGGGGGGCAGGCTGAGCCTGTGGTTAATTCTTCTTCCTGATGGGAAAATAGAGTGACCTGTGCCTGTCCCAACACCAAGAGCTAGTCTCTCATTGGTTCCCCGTCTTCCCGTTCATCCTCAGGACAAATTGCAACCTGTACGGAACAGGAGGTTAAAGGTGCTGATGCTCCAAGTAGGGAGATTGCTAATAAAGTGGCTGGAATGGCGAACCCGAGCACAAGGAGATGAGAAATGAGGTGCGTTGTAGAAACCTTTCCCCATCACACGGTGTACCATCTTCTGGGTTTCTCATGCATGTTTTCGATGTAGGAAGATGCCCTTGAACCTGGAGATTTGGGACCCATGCGATGGGTACCACGCAGTATTACTTTAAAGGGTCTGCGTTTGCTCACCCAACCTCACCAAACCTCTCAGCCCCAAGAGTGTCCACCCTTATGTCTCATCCAGCTGTGGGTCTACATATGGTCAATCCAGGTTGCATCACAGCCCCTGAATGAATTGTGTAAGAATTTCTCTCTCTTTCACTGTCTTTGTTTCATGGGTTTTTAAAAGTAGTTTATTTTTATAATGGGGTTTAGCTGCTTTTCACTGCTGTGTTTATGCCGCTTTACACCCACTTGACACAATAACAGAGAGATATCAATACATAGGTTTTAAGATTATTACTAGTCAGATATATTCTTGTGCGGTGAATAGGGCGTGTTGAGTCCAGTTCTCTGAGCAAGGAGTAGGTCTTGTCGATTACATATTGGGTTTATGGAACGGTATCTGAGCTAATTTGAAACCCTTGTTTTATGTATCACCCCACCTCACCTTTCCCGTTTATCAGCCATAGTGTGTTTTCTGCATGTGCGACTCTGTTCTGTTTTGTAATTCAGTTCAAGTGTAACGGTTTTTACATTCCCTCTATAAGTGATACCTTATGAGAAGTGTCCTTTTCTGTGTGACTTATTTCACTTAGAATTGTCGTACCTAAATCCACTCATCATGCTGCTACTAGCCTTATGCCATTGATTTCATGGCTGAGTGATATTCCATTGTACATAAGGACCACAACTTCTTTATCCATTTTTCTCTTTCCTGGGATATTTAAGGTGGAATGAAGTGGAGGTCCTTGTCAACAGAGCAGCCCTAAACTTTGAGCTGCTTGTGTTTTGCTGATTTTTCATTTTCCCAATTTATACCCCGATGAGTGGAAGTGCCCTATGCTCTCTAAGCTGTGTTTTTTAGATATTTCAGGACTCACCGTACACTTCTCCAGAGTGCCTGTTGGCAATTTACATCCCGCCCATCAGTGTAGCAAGGCTCCCATTTCTCCATGGCCTGTCCTGCATTTCTGGTTTTGACACTTTTTTCAGGATGGCCCTTTTGACCGATGGGAAGTGAGACTTCTTTGTAGCGCTGATTTGCCTTTCCAGGTTGCTTGGTTGGCCAAAAAGGGCGTATGCGTTTTTTCCTGAATATATTCAGCAAAAAACGCATACGCCCTTTTTGGCCAAGGGCATCATTGTCAACGTTTTGCCGCTTTTCATGTGCTTTAAAGATGATTCGAATCTACCTCCTGAAATCTGTTTCCTGCAATTCTGCCTTGATTTCAAATCCTCTTCTTTGCCTTCCCTCAATATATTTGTGGACGAGAGTTATCATTTATAACTCTGCAGGTTTGTGAATTGCAGTGCCCTGAAGCTCCATTTTACAACTCGCTTTTTTGGGAACTGGCCGCAAAAGCGCAGGATGGCTTCAGGCCCTGTTCTGTTTCCGGGCGGCAGGCTGAGCCTGTGGTTAATTCTTCTTCCTAATGGGAAAATAGAGTGACCTGTGCCCGTCCCAACACCAAGAGCTAGTCTCTCATTGGTTCCCCGTCTTCCCGTTCATCCTCAGGAAAAATTGCAACCTGTACGGAACAGGAGGTTAAAGGTGCTGATGCTCCAAGTAGGGAGATTGCTAGTAAAGTGGCTGGAATGGCGAACCCGAGCACAAGGAGATGAGAAATGAGGTGCGTTTTAGAAACCTTTCCCCATCACACGGTGTACCATCTTCTGGGTTTCTCATGCATGTTTTCGATGTAGGAAGATGCCCTTGAACCTGTAGATTTGGGACCCATGCGATGGGTACCACGCAGTATTACTTTAAAGGGTCTGCGTTTGCTCACCCAACCTCACCAAACCTCTCAGCCCCAAGAGTGTCCACCCTTATGTCTCATCCAGCTGTGGGTCTACATATGGTCAATCCAGGTTGCATCACAGCCCCTGAATGAATTGTGTAAGAATTTCTCTCTCTTTCACTGTCTTTGTTTCATGGGTTTTTAAAAGTAGTTTATTTTTATAATGGGGTTAGCTGCTTTTCACTGCTGTGTTTATGCCGCTTTACACCCACTTGACTCACTTACAGAGAGATATCAATACATAGGTTTTAAGATTATTACTAGTCAGATATATTCTTGTGCGGTGAATAGGGCGTGTTGAGTCCAGTTCTCTGAGCAAGGAGTAGGTCTTGTCTATTACATATTGGGTTTATGGAACGGTATCTGAGCTAATTTGAAACCCTTGTTTTTTGTATCACCCCACCTCACCGTTCCCGTTTAGCAGCCATAGTGTGTTTTCTGCATGTGCGACTCTGTTCTGTTTTGTAATTCAGTTCAAGTGTAACGGTTTTTATGTTCCCTCTATAAGTGATACCTTATGAGAAGTGTCCTTTTCTGTGTGACTTATTTCACGTAGAATTGTCGTACCTAAATCCACTCATCATGCTGCTACTAGCCTTATGCCATTGATTTCATAGCTCAGTGATATTCCATTGTACATAAGGACCACAAATTCTTTATCCATTTTTCTCTTTCCTGGGATATTTAAGGTGGAATGAAGTGGAGGTCCTTGTCAACAGAGCAGCCCTAAACTTTGGGCTGCTTGTGTTTTGCTGATTTTTCATTTTCCCAATTTATACCCCAATGAGTGGAAGTGCCCTATGCTCTCTAAGCTGTGTTTTTTAGATATTTCAGGACTCACCGTACCCTTTTCCAGAGTGCCTGTTGGCAATTTACATCCCGCCCATCAGTGTAGCAAGGCTCCCATTTCTCCATGGCCTGTCCTGCATTTCTGGTTTTGACACTTTTTTCAGCATGGCCCTTTTGACCGATGGGAAGCGAGACTTCTTTGTAGCGCTGATTTGCCTTTCCAGGTTGCTTGGTTGGCCAAAAAGGGCGTATGCGTTTTTTCCTGAATATATTCAGCAAAAAAACGCATACGCCCTTTTTGGCCAGGGGCATCATTGTCAACGTTTTGCCGCTTTTCATGTGCTTTAAAGATGATTCGAATCTACCTCCTGAAATCTGTTTCCTGCAATTCAGCCTTGATTTCAAATCCTCTTCTTTGCCTTCCCTCAATATATTTGTGGACGAGAGTTATCATTTATAACTCTGCAGGTTTGTGAATTGCAGTGCCCTGAAGCTCCATTTTACAACTCGCTTTTTTGGGAGCTGGCCGCAAAAGCGCAGGATGGCTTCAGGCCCTGTTCTGGTTCCGGGGGGCAGGCTGAGCCTGTGGTTAATTCTTCTTCCTGATGGGAAAATAGAGTGACCTGTGCCCGTCCCAACACCAAGAGCTAGTCTCTCATTGGTTCCCCGTCTTCCCGTTCATCCTCAGGACAAATTGCAACCTGTACGGAACAGGAGGTTAAAGGTGCTGATGCTCCAAGTAGGGAGATTGCTAATAAAGTGGCTGGAATGGCGAACCCGAGCACAAGGAGATGAGAAATGAGGTGCGTTTTAGAAACCTTTCCCCATCACACGGTGTACCATCTTCTGGGTTTCTCATGCATGTTTTCGATGTAGGAAGATGCCCTTGAACCTGGAGATTTGGGACCCATGCAATGGGTACCACGCAGTATTACTTTAAAGGGTCTGCGTTTGCTCACCCAACCTCACAAAACCTCTCAGACCCAAGAGGGTCCACCCTTATGTCTCATCCAGCTGTGGGTCTACATATGGTCAATCCAGGTTGCATCACAGCCCCTGAATGAATTGTGTAAGAATTTCTCTCTCTTTCACTGTCTTTGTTTCATGGGTTTTTAAAAGTAATTTATTTTTATAATGGGGTTAGCTGCTTTTCACTGCTGTGTTTATGCCGCTTTACACCCACTTGACTCACTTACAGAGAGATATCAATACATAGGTTTTAAGATTATTACTAGTCAGATATATTCTTGTGCGGTGAATAGGGCGTGTTGAGTCCAGTTCTCTGAGCAAGGAGTAGGTCTTGTCTATTACATATTGGGTTTATGGAACGGTATCTGAGCTAATTTGAAACCCTTGTTTTTTGTATCACCCCACCTCACCTTTCCCGTTTAGCAGCCATAGTGTGTTTCTGCATGTGCGACTCTGTTCTGTTTTGTAATTCAGTTCAAGTGTAACGGTTTTTACATTCCCTCTATAAGTGATACCTTATGAGAAGTGTCCTTTTCTGTGTGACTTATTTCACTTAGAATCGTCGTACCTAAATCCACTCATCATGCTGCTACTAGCCTTATGCCATTGATTTCATGGCTGAGTGATATTCCATTGTACATAAGGACCACAACTTCTTTATCCATTTTTCTCTTTCCTGGGATATTTAAGGTGGAATGAAGTGGAGGTCCTTGTCAACAGAGCAGCCCTAAACTTTGGGCTGCTTGTGTTTTGCTGATTTTTCATTTTCCCAATTTATACCCCGATGAGTGGAAGTGCCCTATGCTCTCTACGCTGTGTTTTTTAGATATTTCAGGACTCACCGTACACTTCTCCAGAGTGCCTGTTGGCAGTTTACATCCCGCCCATCAGTGTAGCAAGGCTCCCATTTCTCCATGGCCTGTCCTGCATTTCTGGTTTTGACACTTTTTTCAGCATGGCCCTTTGGACCGATGGGAAGCGAGACTTCTTTGTAGCGCTGATTTGCCTTTCCAGGTTGCTTGGTTGGCCAAAAAGGGCGTATGCGTTTTTTCCTGAATATATTCAGCAAAAAACGCATACGCCCTTTTTGGCCAAGGGCATCATTGTCACCGTTTTGCCGCTTTTCATGTGCTTTAAAGATGATTCGAATCTACCTCCTGAAATCTGTTTCCTGCAATTCTGCCTTGATTTCAAATCCTCTTCTTTGCCTTCCCTCAATATATTTGTGGACGAGAGTTATCATTTATAACTCTGCAGGTTTGTGAATTGCAGTGCCCTGAAGCTCCATTTTACAACTCGCTTTTTTGGGAGCTGGCCGCAAAAGCGCAGGATGGCTTCAGGCCCTGTTCTGGTTCCGGGGGGCAGGCTGAGCCTGTGGTTAATTCTTCTTCCTGATGGGAAAATAGAGTGACCTGTGCCTGTCCCAACACCAAGAGCTAGTCTCTCATTGTTTCCCCGTCTTCCCGTTCATCCTCAGGACAAATTGCAACCTGTACGGAACAGGAGGTTAAAGGTGCTGATGCTCCATGTAGGGAGATTGCTAATAAAGTGGCTGGAATGGCGAACCCGAGCACAAGGAGATGAGAAATGAGGTGCATTTTAGAAACTTTCCCCATCACACGGTGTACCATCTTCTGGGTTTCTCATGCATGTTTTCGATGTAGGAAGATGCCCTTGAACCTGGAGATTTGGGACCCATGCGATGGGAACCACACAGTGTTACTTTAAAGGGTCTGCGTTTCTTCACCCAACCTCACCAAACCTCTCAGCCCCAAGAGGGTCCAGCCTTATGTCTCATCCAGCTGTGGGTCTACATATGGTCAATCCAGGTTGCATCACAGCCCCTGAATGAATTGTGTAAGAATTTCTCTCTCTTTCACTGTCTTTGTTTCATGGGTTTTTAAAAGTAATTTATTTTTATAATGGGGTTAGCTGCTTTTCACTGCTGTGTTTATGCCGCTTTACACCCACTTGACTCACTTACAGAGAGATATCAATACATAGGTTTTAAGATTATTACTAGTCAGATATATTCTTGTGCGGTGAATAGGGCGTGTTGAGTCCAGTTCTCTGAGCAAGGAGTACGTCTTGTCTATTACATATTGAGTTTATGGAACGGTATCTGAGCTAATTTGAAACGCTTGTTTTTTGTATCACCCCACCTCACCTTTCCCGTTTAGCAGCCATAGTGTGTTTCTGCATGTGCGACTCTGTTCTGTTTTGTAATTCAGTTCAAGTGTAACGGTTTTTACATTCCCTCTATAACTGATACCTTATGAGAAGTGTCCTTTTCTGTGTGACTTATTTCACTTAGAATCGTCGTACCTAAATCCACTCATCATGCTGCTACTAGCCTTATGCCATTGATTTCATGGCTGAGTGATATTCGATTGTACATAAGGACCACAACTTCTTTATCCATTTTTCTCTTTCCTGGGATATTTAAGGTGGAATGAAGTGGAGGTCCTTGTCAACAGAGCAGCCCTAAACTTTGGGCTGCTTGTGTTTTGCTGATTTTTCATTTTCCCAATTTATACCCCGATGAGTGGAAGTGCCCTATGCTCTCTACGCTGTGTTTTTTAGATATTTCATGACTCACCGTACACTTCTCCAGAGTGCCTGTTGGCAGTTTACATCCCGCCCATCAGTGTAGCAAGGCTCCCATTTCTCCATGGCCTGTCCTGCATTTCTGGTTTTGACACTTTTTTCAGCATGGCCCTTTTGACCGATGGGAAGCGAGACTTCTTTGTAGCGCTGATTTGCCTTTCCAGGTTGCTTGGTTGGCCAAAAAGGGCGTATGCGTTTTTTCCTGAATATATTCAGCAAAAAACGCATACGCCCTTTTTGGCCAAGGGCATCATTGTCACCGTATTGCCGCTTTTCATGTGCTTTAAAGATGATTCGAATCTACCTCCTGAAATCTGTTTCCTGCAATTCTGCCTTGATTTCAAATCCTCTTCTTTGCCTTCCCTCAATATATTTGTGGACGAGAGTTATCATTTATAACTCTGCAGGTTTGTGAATTGCAGTGCCCTGAAGCTCCATTTTACAACTCGCTTTTTTGGGAGCTGGCCGCAAAAGCGCAGGATGGCTTCAGGCCCTGTTCTGGTTTCGGGGGGCAGGCTGAGCCTGTGGTTAATTCTTCTTCCTGATGCGAAAATAGAGTGACCTGTGCCTGTCTCAACACCAAGAGCTAGTCTCTCATTGTTTCCCCGTCTTCCCGTTCATCCTCAGGACAAATTGCAACCTGTACGGAACAGGAGGTTAAAGGTGCTGATGCTCCAAGTAGGGAGATTGCTAATAAAGTGGCTGGAATGGCGAACCCGAGCACAAGGAGATGAGAAATGAGGTGCGTTTTAGAAACTTTCCCCATCACACGGTGTACCATCTTCTGGGTTTCTCATGCATGTTTTCGATGTAGGAAGATGGCCTTGAACCTGGAGATTTGGGACCCATGCGATGGGAACCACACAGTGTTACTTTAAAGGGTCTGCGTTTCTTCACCCAACCTCACCAAATCTCTCAGCCCCAAGAGGGTCCAGCCTTATGTCTCATCCAGCTGTGGGTCTACATATGGTCAATCCAGGTTGCATCACAGCCCCTGAATGAATTGTGTAAGAATTTCTCTCTCTTTCACTGTCTTTGTTTCATGGGTTTTTAAAAGTAATTTATTTTTATAATGGGGTTAGCTGCTTTTCACTGCTGTGTTTATGCCGCTTTACACCCACTTGACTCACTTACAGAGAGATATCAATACATAGGTTTTAAGATTATTACTAGTCAGATATATTCTTGTGCGGTGAATAGGGCTTGTTGAGTCCAGTTCTCTGAGCAAGGAGTAGGTCTTGTCTATTACATATTGGGTTTATGGAACGGTATCTGAGCTAATTTGAAACCCTTGTTTTTTGTATCACCACACCTCACCTTTCCCGTTTAGCAGCCATAGTGTGTTTCTGCATGTGCGACTCTGTTCTGTTTTGTAATTCAGTTCAAGTGTAACGGTTTTTACATTCCCTCTATAAGTGATACCTTATGAGAAGTGTCCTTTTCTGTGTGACTTATTTCACTTAGAATCGTCGTACCTAAATCCACTCATCATGCTGCTACTAGCCTTATGCCATTGATTTCATGGCTGAGTGATATTCGATTGTACATAAGGACCACAACTTCTTTATCCATTTTTCTCTTTCCTGGGATATTTAAGGTGGAATGAAGTGGAGGTCCTTGTCAACAGAGCAGCCCTAAACTTTGGGCTGCTTGTGTTTTGCTGATTTTTCATTTTCCCAATTTATACCCCGATGAGTGGAAGTGCCCTATGCTCTCTACGCTGTGTTTTTTAAATATTTCAGGACTCACCGTACACTTCTCCAGAGTGCCTGTTGGCAGTTTACATCCCGCCCATCAGTGTAGCAAGGCTCCCATTTCTCCATGGCCTGTCCTGCATTTCTGGTTTTGACACTTTTTTCAGCATGGCCCTTTGGACCGATGGGAAGCGAGACTTCTTTGTAGCGCTGATTTGCCTTTCCAGGTTGCTTGGTTGGCCAAAAAGGGCGTATGCGTTTTTTCCTGAATATATTCAGCAAAAAACGCATACGCCCTTTTTGGCCAAGGGCATCATTGTCACCGTTTTGCTGCTTTTCATGTGCTTTAAAGATGATTCGAATCTACCTCCTGAAATCTGTTTCCTGCAATTCTGCCTTGATTTCAAATCCTCTTCTTTGCCTTCCCTCAATATATTTGTGGACGAGAGTTATCATTTATAACTCTGCAGGTTTGTGAATTGCAGTGCCCTGAAGCTCCATTTTACAACTCGCTTTTTTGGGAACTGGCCGCAAAAGCGCAGGATGGCTTCAGGCCCTGTTCTGGTTCCGGGCGGCAGGCTGAGCCTGTGGTTAATTCTTCTTCCTGATGGGAAAATAGAGTGACCTGTGCCTCTCCCAACACCAAGAGCTAGTCTCTCATTGGTTCCCCGTCTTCCCGTTCATCCTCAGGAAAAATTGCAACCTGTACGGAACAGGAGGTTAAAGGTGCTGATGCTCCAAGTAGGGAGATTGCTAGTAAAGTGGCTGGAATGGCGAACCCGAGCACAAGGAGATGAGAAATGAGGTGCGTTTTAGAAACCTTTCCCCGTCACACGGTGTACCATCTTCTGGGTTTCTCATGCATGTTTTCGATGTAGGAAGATGCCCTTGAACCTGTAGATTTGGGACCCATGCGATGGGTACCACGCAGTATTACTTTAAAGGGTCTGCGTTTGCTCACCCAACCTCACCAAACCTCTCAGCCCCAAGAGTGTCCACCCTTATGTCTCATCCAGCTGTGGGTCTACATATGGTCAATCCAGGTTGCATCACAGCCCCTGAATGAATTGTGTAAGAATTTCTCTCTCTTTCACTGTCTTTGTTTCATGGGTTTTTAAAAGTAATTTATTTTTATAATGGGGTTTAGCTGCTTTTCACTGCTGTGTTTATGCCGCTTTACACCCACTTGACTCACTTACAGAGAGATATCAATACATAGGTTTTAAGAATATTAGTAGTCAGATATATTCTTGTGCGGTGAATAGGGCGTGTTGAGTCCAGTTCTCTGAGCAAGGAGTAGGTCTTGTCTATTACATATTGGGTTTATGGAACGGTATCTGAGCTAATTTGAAACCCTTGTTTTATGTATCACCCCACCTCACCTTTCCCTTTTACAGCCATAGTGTGTTTTCTGCATGTGCGACTGTGTTCTGTTTTGTAATTCAGTTCAAGTGTAACGGTTTTTACATTCCCTCTATAAGTGATACCTTATGAGAAGTGTCCTTTTCTGTGTGACTTATTTCACTTAGAATCGTCGTACCTAAATCCACTCATCATGCTGCTACTAGCCTTATGCCATTGATTTCATGGCTGAGTGATATTCCATTGTACATAAGGACCACAACTTCTTTATCCATTTTTCTCTTTCCTGGGATATTTAAGGTGGAATGAAGTGGAGGTCCTTGTCAACAGAGCAGCCCTAAACTTTGGGGTGCTTGTGTCTCGCTGATTTTTCATTTTCCCAATTTATACCCCGATGAGTGGAAGTGCCCTATGCTCTCTAAGCTGTGTTTTTTAGATATTTCAGGACTCACCGTACACTTCTCCAGAGTGGCTGTTGGCAATTTACATCCCGCCCATCAGTGTAGCAAGGCTCCCATTTCTCCATGGCCTGTCCTGCATTTCTGGTTTTGACACTTTTTTCAGCATGGCCCTTTGGACCGATGGGAAGCGAGACTTCTTTGTAGCGCTGATTTGCCTTTCCAGGTTGCTTGGTTGGCCAAAAAGGGCGTATGCGTTTTTTCCTGAATATATTCAGGAAAAAACGCATACGCCCTTTTTGGCCAAGGGCATCATTGTCAACGTTTTGCCGCTTTTCATGTGCTTTAAAGATGATTCGAATCTACCTCCTGAAATCTGTTTCCTGCAATTCTGCCTTGATTTCAAATCCTCTTCTTTGCCTTCCCTCAATATATTTGTGGACGAGAGTTATCATTTATAACTCTGCAGGTTTTTGAATTGCAGTGCCCTGAAGCTCCATTTTACAACTCGCTTTTTTGGGAACTGGCCGCAAAAGCGCAGGATGGCTTCAGGCCCTGTTCTGGTTCCGGGGGGCAGGCTGAGCCTGTGGTTAATTCTTCTTCCTGATGGGAAAATAGAGTGACCTGTGCCCGTCCCAACACCAAGAGCTAGTCTCTCATTGGTTCCCCGTCTTCCCGTTCATCCTCAGGAAAAATTGCAACCTGTACGGAACAGGAGGTTAAAGGTGCTGATGCTCCAAGTAGGGAGATTGCTAGTAAAGTGGCTGGAATGGCGAACCCGAGCACAAGGAGATGATAAATGAGTTGCGTTTTAGAAACCTTTCCCCATCACACGGTGTACCATCTTCTGGGTTTCTCATGCATGTTTTCGATGTAGGAAGATGCCCTTGAACCTGGAGATTTGGGACCCATGCGATGGGTAGCACGCAGTATTACTTTAAAGGGTCTGCGTTTGCTCACCCAACCTCACCAAACCTCTCAGCCCCAAGAGTGTCCACCCTTATGTCTCATCCAGCTGTGGGTCTACATATGGTCAATCCAGGTTGCATCACAGCCCCTGAATGAATTGTGTAAGAATTTCTCTCTCTTTCACTGTCTTTGTTTCATGGGTTTTTAAAAGTAATTTATTTTTATAATGGGGTTAGGTGCTTTTCACTGCTGTGTTTATGCCGCTTTACACCCACTTGACTCACTTACAGAGAGATATCAATACATAGGTTTTAAGATTATTACTAGTCAGATATATTCTTGTGCGGTGAATAGGGCGTGTTGAGTCCAGTTCTCTGAGCAAGGAGTAGGTCTTGTCTATTACATATTGGGTTTATGGAACGGTATCTGAGCTAATTTGAAACCCTTGTTTTTTGTATCACCCCACCTCACCTTTCCGGTTTCGCAGCCATAGTGTGTTTTCTGCATGTGCGACTCTGTTCTGTTTTGTAATTCAGTTCAAGTGTAACGGTTTTTACATTCCCTCTATAAGTGATACCTTATGAGAAGTGTCCTTTTCTGTGTGACTTATTTCACTTAGAATCGTCGTACCTAAATCCACTCATCATGCTGCTACTAGCCTTATGCCATTGATTTCATGGCTGAGTGATATTCCATTTTACATAAGGACCACAACTTCTTTATCCATTTTTCTCTTTCCTGGGATATTTAAGGTGGAATGAAGTGGAGTTCCTTGTCAACAGAGCAGCCCAAATTTTGGGCTGCTTGTGTTTTGCTGATTTTTCATTTTCCCAATTTATACCCCGATGAGTGGAAGTGCCCTATGCTCTCTAAGCTGTGTTTTTTAGATATTTCAGGACTCACCGTACACTTCTCCAGAGTGCCTGTTGGCAATTTACATCCCGCCCATCAGTGTAGCAAGGCTCCCATTTCTCCATGGCCTGTCCTGCATTTCTGGTTTTGACACTTTTTTCAGCATGGCCCTTTTGACCGATGGGAAGCGAGACTTCTTTGTAGCGCTGATTTGCCTTTCCAGGTTGCTTGGTTGGCCAAAAAGGGCGTATGCGTTTTTTCCTGAATATATTCAGCAAAAAACGCATACGCCCTTTTTGGCCAAGGGCATCATTGTCAACGTTTTGCCGCTTTTCATGTGCTTTAAAGACGATTCGAATCTACCTCCTGAAATCTGTTTCCTACAATTCTGCCTTGATTTCAAATCCTCTTCTTTGCCTTCCCTCAATATATTTGTGGACGAGAGTTATCATTTATAACTCTGCAGGTTTGTGAATTGCAGTGCCCTGAAGCTCCATTTTACAACTCGCTTTTTTGGGAACTGGCCGCAAAAGCGCAGGATGGCTTCAGGCCCTGTTCTGGTTCCGGGGTGCAGGCTGAGCCTCTGGTTAATTCTTCTTCCTGATGGGAAAATAGAGTGACCTGTGCCTGTCCCAACACCAAGAGCTAGTCTCTCATTGGTTCCCCGTCTTCCCGTTCATCCTCAGGACAAATTGCAACCTGTACGGAACAGGAGGTTAAAGGTGCTGATGCTCCAAGTAGGGAGATTGCTAATAAAGTGGCTGGAATGGCGAACCCGAGCACAAGGAGATGAGAAATGAGGTGCGTTTTAGAAACCTTTCCCCATCACACGGTGTACCATCTTCTGGGTTTCTCATGCATGTTTTCGATGTAGGAAGATGCCCTTGAACCTGGAGATTTGGGACCCATGCAATGGGTACCACGCAGTATTACTTTAAAGGGTCTGCGTTTGCTCACCCAACCTCACAAAACCTCTCAGACCCAAGAGGGTCCACCCTTATGTCTCATCCAGCTGTGGGTCTACATATGGTCAATCCAGGTTGCATCACAGCCCCTGAATGAATTGTGTAAGAATTTCTCTCTCTTTCACTGTCTTTGTTTCATGGGTTTTTAAAAGTAATTTATTTTTATAATGGGGTTTAGCTGCTTTTCACTGCTGTGTTTATGCCGCTTTACACCCACTTGACACACTAACAGAGAGATATCAATACATAGGTTTTAAGATTATTACTAGGCAGATATATTCTTGTGGGGTGAATAGGGCGTGTTGAGTCCAGTTCTCTGAGCAAGGAGTAGGTCTTGTCTATTACATATTGGGTTTATGGAACGGTATCTGAGCTAATTTGAAACCCTTGTTTTATGTATCACCCCACCTCACCTTTCCCGTTTAGCAGCCATAGTGTGTTTTCTGCATGTGCGACTCTGTTCTGTTTTGTAATTCAGTTCAATTGTAACGGTTTTTACATTCCCTCTATAACTGATACCTTATGAGAAGTGTCCTTTTCTGTGTGACTTATTTCACTTAGAATCGTCGTACCTAAATCCACTCATCATGCTGCTACTAGCCTTATGCCATTGATTTCATGGCTGAGTGATATTCCATTGTACATAAGGACCACAACTTCTTTATCCATTTTTCTCTTTCCTGGGATATTTAAGGTGGAATGAAGTGGAGGTCCTTGTCAACAGAGCAGCCCTAAACTTTGGGCTGCTTGTGTTTTGCTGATTTTTCATTTTCCCAATTTATACCCCGATGAGTGGAAGTGCCCTATGCTCTCTAAGCTGTGTTTTTTAGATATTTCAGGACTCACCGTACACTTCTCCAGAGTGCCTGTTGGCAATTTACATCCCGCCCATCAGTGTAGCAAGGCTCCCATTTCTCCATGGCCTGTCCTGCATTTCTGGTTTTGACACTTTTTTCAGCATGGCCCTTTTGACCG
This sequence comes from Balaenoptera physalus, assembly GCF_965194825.1. Taxonomy (NCBI): domain Eukaryota; kingdom Metazoa; phylum Chordata; class Mammalia; order Artiodactyla; family Balaenopteridae; genus Balaenoptera; species Balaenoptera physalus. The sequence continues at coordinate 690,817 of NW_028126544.1, read as the reverse complement.
ATGGGAAGCGAGACTTCTTTGTAGCGCTGATTTGCCTTTCCAGGTTGCTTGGTTGGCCAAAAAGGGCGTATGCGTTTTTTCCTGAATATATTCAGCAAAAAACGCATACGCCCTTTTTGGCCAAGGGCATCATTGTCAACGTTTTGCCACTTTTCATGTGCTTTAAAGATGATTGGAATCTACCTCCTGAAATCTGTTTCCTACAATTCTGCCTTGATTTCAAATCCTCTTCTTTGCCTTCCCTCAATATATTTGTGGACGAGAGTTATCATTTATAACTCTGCAGGTTTGTGAATTGCAGTGCCCTGAAGCTCCATTTTACAACTCGCTTTTTTGGGAGCTGGCCGCAAAAGCGCAGGATGGCTTAAAGCCCTGTTCTGGTTCCGGGGGGCAGGCTGAGCCTGTGGTTAATTCTTCTTCCTGATGGGAAAATAGAGTGACCTGTGCCCGTCCCAACACCAAGAGCTAGTCTCTCATTGGTTCCCCGTCTTCCCGTTCATCCTCAGGAAAAATTGCAACCTGTACGGAACAGGAGGTTAAAGGTGCTGATGCTCCAAGTAGGGAGATTGCTAATAAAGTGGCTGGAATGGCGAACCCGAGCACAAGGAGATGATAAATGAGGTGCGTTTTAGAAACCTTTCCCCATCACACGGTGTACCATCTTCTGGGTTTCTCATGCATGTTTTCGATGTAGGAAGATGGCCTTGAACCTGGAGATTTGGGACCCATGCAATGGGTACCACGCAGTATTACTTGAAAGGGTCTGCGTTTGCTCACCCAACCTCACCAAACCTCTCAGCCCCAAGAGGGTCCACCCTTATGTCTCATCCAGTTGTGGGTCTACATATGGTCAATCCAGGTTGCATCACAGCCCCTGAATGATTTGTGTAAGAATTTCTCTCTCTTTCACTGTCTTTGTTTCATGGGTTTTTAAAAGTAATTTATTTTTATAATGGGGTTAGCTGCTTTTCACTGCTGTGTTTATGCCGCTTTACACCCACTTGACTCACTTACAGAGAGATATCAATACATAGGTTTTAAGATTATTACTAGTCAGATATATTCTTGTGCGGTGAATAGGGCGTGTTGAGTCCAGTTCTCTGAGCAAGGAGTAGGTCTTGTCTATTACATATTGGGTTTATGGAACGGTATCTGAGCTAATTTGAAACCCTTGTTTTTTGTATCACCCCACCTCACCTTTCCCGTTTAGCAGCCATAGTGTGTTTCTGCATGTGCGACTTGTTCTGTTTTGTAATTCAGTTCAAGTGTAACGGTTTTTACATTCCCTCTATAACTGATACCTTATGAGAAGTGTCCTTTTCTGTGTGACTTATTTCACTTAGAATCGTCGTACCTAAATCCACTCATCATGCTGCTACTAGCCTTATGCCATTGATTTCATGGCTGAGTGATATTCGATTGTACATAAGGACCACAACTTCTTTATCCATTTTTCTCTTTCCTGGGATATTTAAGGTGGAATGAAGTGGAGGTCCTTGTCAACAGAGCAGCCCTAAACTTTGGGCTGCTTGTGTTTTGCTGATTTTTCATTTTCCCAATTTATACCCCGATGAGTGGAAGTGCCCTATGCTCTCTACGCTGTGTTTTTTAGATATTTCAGGACTCACCGTACACTTCTCCAGAGTGCCTGTTGGCAGTTTACATCCCGCCCATCAGTGTAGCAAGGCTCCCATTTCTCCATGGCCTGTCCTGCATTTCTGGTTTTGACACTTTTTTCAGCATGGCCCTTTGGACCGATGGGAAGCGAGACTTCTTTGTAGCGCTGATTTGCCTTTCCAGGTTGCTTGGTTGGCCAAAAAGGCGTATGCGTTTTTTCCTGAATATATTCAGCAAAAAACGCATACGCCCTTTTTGGCCAAGGGCATCATTGTCACCGTTTTGCCGCTTTTCATGTGCTTTAAAGATGATTCGAATCTACCTCCTGAAATCTGTTTCCTGCAATTCTGCCTTGATTTCAAATCCTCTTCTTTGCCTTCCCTCAATATATTTGTGGACGAGAGTTATCATTTATAACTCTGCAGGTTTGTGAATTGCAGTGCCCTGAAGCTCCATTTTACAACTCGCTTTTTTGGGAGCTGGCCGCAAAAGCGCAGGATGGCTTCAGGCCCTGTTCTGGTTCCGGGGGGCAGGCTGAGCCTGCGGTTAATTCTTCTTCCTGATGGGAAAATAGAGTGACCTGTGCCTGTCCCAACACCAAGAGCTAGTCTCTCATTGTTTCCCCGTCTTCCCGTTCATCCTCAGGACAAATTGCAACCTGTACGGAACAGGAGGTTAAAGGTGCTGATGCTCCAAGTAGGGAGATTGCTAATAAAGTGGCTGGAATGGCGAACCCGAGCACAAGGAGATGAGAAATGAGGTGCGTTTTAGAAACTTTCCCCATCACACGGTGTACCATCTTCTGGGTTTCTCATGCATGTTTTCGATGTAGGAAGATGGCCTTGAACCTGGAGATTTGGGACCCATGCGATGGGAACCACACAGTGTTACTTTAAAGGGTCTGCGTTTCTTCACCCAACCTCACCAAACCTCTCAGCCCCAAGAGGGTCCAGCCTTATGTCTCATCCAGCTGTGGGTCTACATATGGTCAATCCAGGTTGCATCACAGCCCCTGAATGAATTGTGTAAGAATTTCTCTCTCTTTCACTGTCTTTGTTTCATGGGTTTTTAAAAGTAATTTATTTTTATAATGGGGTTTAGCTGCTTTTCACTGATGTGTTTATGCCGCTTTACACCCACTTGACACACTAATAGAGAGATATCAATACATAGGTTTTAAGATTATTACTAGTCAGATATATTCTTGTGCGGTGAATAGGGCGTGTTGAGTCCAGTTCTCTGAGCAAGGAGTAGGTCTTGTCTATTACATATTGGGTTTATGGAACGGTATCTGAGCTAATTTGAAACCCTTGTTTTTTGTATCACCCCACCTCACCTTTCCCGTTTAGCAGCCATTGTGTGTTTTCTGCATGTGCGACTCTGTTCTGTTTTGTAATTCAGTTCAAGTGTAACGGTTTTTACATTCCCTCTATAACTGATACCTTATGAGAAGTGTCCTTTTCTGTGTGACTTATTTCACTTAGAATCGTCGTACCTAAATCCACTCATCATGCTGCTACTAGCCTTATGCCATTGATTTCATGGCTGAGTGATATTCCATTGTACATAAGGACCACAACTTCTTTATCCATTTTTCTCTTTCCTGGGATATTTAAGGTGGAATGAAGTGGAGGTCCTTGTCAACAGAGCAGCCCTAAACTTTGGGCTGCTTGTGTTTTGCTGATTTTTCATTTTCCCAATTTATACCCCGATGAGTGGAAGTGCCCTATGCTCTCTAAGCTGTGTTTTTTAGATATTTCAGGACTCACCGTACACTTCTCCAGAGTGCCTGTTGGCAATTTACATCCCGCCCATCAGTGTAGCAAGGCTCCCATTTCTCCATGGCCTGTCCTGCATTTCTGGTTTTGACACTTTTTTCAGCATGGCCCTTTGGACCGATGGGAAGCGAGACTTCTTTGTAGCGCTGATTTGCCTTTCCAGGTTGCTTGGTTGGCCAAAAAGGGCGTATGCGTTTTTTCCTGAATATATTCAGGAAAAAACGCATACGCCCTTTTTGGCCAAGGGCATCATTGTCAACGTTTTGCCGCTTTTCATGTGCTTTAAAGACGATTCGAATCTACCTCCTGAAATCTGTTTCCTGCAATTCTGCCTTGATTTCAAATCCTCTTCTTTGCCTTCCCTCAATATATTTGTGGACGAGAGTTATCATTTATAACTCTGCAGGTTTGTGAATTGCAGTGCCCTGAAGCTCCATTTTACAACTCGCTTTTTTGGGAACTGGCCGCAAAAGCGCAGGATGGCTTCAGGCCCTGTTCTGGTTCCGGGCGGCAGGCTGAGCCTGTGGTTAATTCTTCTTCCTGATGGGAAAATAGAGTGACCTGTGCCTGTCCCAACACCAAGAGCTAGTCTCTCATTGGTTCCCCGTCTTCCCGTTCATCCTCAGGAAAAATTGCAACCTGTACGGAACAGGAGGTTAAAGGTGCTGATGCTCCAAGTAGGGAGATTGCTAGTAAAGTGGCTGGAATGGCGAACCCGAGCACAAGGAGATGCGAAATGAGGTGCGTTTTAGAAACCTTTCCCCGTCACACGGTGTACCATCTTCTGGGTTTCTCATGCATGTTTTCGATGTAGGAAGATGCCCTTGAACCTGGAGATTTGGGACCCATGCGATGGGTACCACGCAGTATTACTTTAAAGGGTCTGCGTTTGCTCACCCAACCTCACCAAACCTCTGAGCCCCAAGAGTGTCCACCCTTATGTCTCATCCAGCTGTGGGTCTACATATGGTCAATCCAGGTTGCATCACAGCCCCTGAATGAATTGTGTAAGAATTTCTCTCTCTTTCACTGTCTTTGTTTCATGGGTTTTTAAAAGTAATTTATTTTTATAATGGGGTTTAGCTGCTTTTCACTGCTGTGTTTATGCCGCTTTACACCCACTTGACTCACTTACAGAGAGATATCAATACATAGGTTTTAAGAATATTACTAGTCAGATATATTCTTGTGCGGTGAATAGGGCGTGTTGAGTCCAGTTCTCTGAGCAAGGAGTAGGTCTTGTCTATTACATATTGGGTTTATGGAACGGTATCTGAGCTAATTTGAAACCCTTGTTTTATGTATCACCCCACCTCACCTTTCCCTTTTACAGCCATAGTGTGTTTTCTGCATGTGCGACTGTGTTCTGTTTTGTAATTCAGTTCAAGTGTAACGGTTTTTACATTCCCTCTATAAGTGATACCTTATGAGAAGTGTCCTTTTCTGTGTGACTTATTTCACTTAGAATCGTCGTACCTAAATCCACTCATCATGCTGCTACTAGCCTTATGCCATTGATTTCATGGCTGAGTGATATTCCATTGTACATAAGGACCACAACTTCTTTATCCATTTTTCTCTTTCCTGGGATATTTAAGGTGGAATGAAGTGGACGTCCTTGTCAACAGAGCAGCCCTAAACTTTGGGGTGCTTGTGTCTCGCTGATTTTTCATTTTCCCAATTTATACCCCGATGAGTGGAAGTGCCCTATGCTCTCTAAGCTGTGTTTTTTAGATATTTCAGGACTCACCGTACACTTCTCCAGAGTGCCTTTTGGCAATTTACATCCCGCCCATCAGTGTAGCAAGGCTCCCATTTCTCCATGGCCTGTCCTGCATTTCTGGTTTTGACACTTTTTTCAGCATGGCCCTTTGGACCGATGGGAAGCGAGACTTCTTTGTAGCGCTGATTTGCCTTTCCAGGTTGCTTGGTTGGCCAAAAAGGGCGTATGCGTTTTTTCCTGAATATATTCAGGAAAAAACGCATACGCCCTTTTTGGCCAAGGGCATCATTGTCAACGTTTTGCCGCTTTTCATGTGCTTTAAAGATGATTCGAATCTACCTCCTGAAATCTGTTTCCTGCAATTCTGCCTTGATTTCAAATCCTCTTCTTTGCCTTCCCTCAATATATTTGTGGACGAGAGTTATCATTTATAACTCTGCAGGTTTTTGAATTGCAGTGCCCTGAAGCTCCATTTTACAATTCGCTTTTTTGGGAACTGGCCGCAAAACCGCAGGATGGCTTCAGGCCCTGTTCTGGTTCCGGGGGGCAGGCTGAGCCTGTGGTTAATTCTTCTTCCTGATGGGAAAATAGAGTGACCTGTGCCCGTCCCAACACCAAGAGCTAGTCTCTCATTGGTTCCCCGTCTTCCCGTTCATCCTCAGGAAAAATTGCAACCTGTACGGAACAGGAGGTTAAAGGTGCTGATGCTCCAAGTAGGGAGATTGCTAGTAAAGTGGCTGGAATGGCGAACCCGAGCACAAGGAGATGATAAATGAGATGCGTTTTAGAAACCTTTCCCCATCACACGGTGTACCATCTTCTGGGTTTCTCATGCATGTTTTCGATGTAGGAAGATGCCCTTGAACCTGGAGATTTGGGACCCATGCGATGGGTACCACGCAGTATTACTTTAAAGGGTCTGCGTTTGCTCACCCAACCTCACCAAACCTCTCAGCCCCAAGAGTGTCCACCCTTATGTCTCATCCAGCTGTGGGTCTACATATGGTCAATCCAGGTTGCATCACAGCCCCTGAATGAATTGTGTAAGAATTTCTCTCTCTTTCACTGTCTTTGTTTCATGGGTTTTTAAAAGTAGTTTATTTTTATAATGGGGTTAGCTGGTTTTCACTGCTGTGTTTATGCCGCTTTACACCCACTTGACTCACTTACAGAGAGATATCAATACATAGGTTTTAAGATTATTACTAGTCAGATATATTATTGTGCGGTGAATAGGGCGTGTTGAGTCCAGTTCTCTGAGCAAGGAGTAGGTCTTGTCTATTACATATTGGGTTTATGGAACGGTATCTGAGCTAATTTGAAACCCTTGTTTTTTGTATCACCCCACCTCACCTTTCCCGTTTAGCAGCCATAGTGTGTTTTCTGCATGTGCGACTCTGTTCTGTTTTGTAATTCAGTTCAAGTGTAACGGTTTTTACGTTCCCTCTATAAGTGATACCTTATGAGAAGTGTCCTTTTCTGTGTGACTTATTTCACTTAGAATCGTCGTACCTAAATCCACTCATCATGCTGCTACTAGCCTTATGCCATTGATTTCATGGCTGAGTGATATTCCATTGTACATAAGGACCACAACTTCTTTATCCATTTTTCTCTTTCCTGGGATATTTAAGGTGGAATGAAGTGGAGGTCCTTGTCAACAGAGCAGCCCTAAACTTTGGGCTGCTTGTGTTTTGCTGATTTTTCATTTTCCCAATTTATACCCCAATGAGTGGAAGTGCCCTATGCTCTCTAAGCTGTGTTTTTTAGATATTTCAGGACTCACCGTACCCTTCTCCAGAGTGCCTGTTGGCAATTTACATCCCGCCCATCAGTGTAGCAAGGCTCCCATTTCTCCATGGCCTGTCCTGCATTTCTGGTTTTGACACTTTTTTCAGCATGGCCCTTTTGACCGATGGGAAGCGAGACTTCTTTGTAGCGCTGATTTGCCTTTCCAGGTTGCTTGGTTGGCCAAAAAGGGCATATGCGTTTTTTCCTGAATATATTCAGGAAAAAACGCATACGCCCTTTTTGGCCAAGGGCATCATTGTCAACGTTTTGCCGCTTTTCATGTGCTTTAAAGATGATTCGAATCTACCTCCTGAAATCTGTTTCCTGCAATTCTGCCTTGATTTCAAATCCTCTTCTTTGCCTTCCCTCAATATATTTGTGGACGAGAGTTATCATTTATAACTCTGCAGGTTTGTGTATTGCAGTACCCTGAAGCTCCATTTTACAACTCGCTTTTTTGGGAGCTGGCCGCAAAAGCGCAGGATGGCTTCAGGCCCTGTTCTGGTTCCGGGGGGCAGGCTGAGCCTGTGGTTAATTGTTCTTCCTGATGGGAAAATAGAGTGACCTGTGCCTGTCCCAACACCAAGAGCTAGTCTCTCATTGGTTCCCCGTCTTCCCGTTCATCCTCAGGACAAATTGCAACCTGTACGGAACAGGAGGTTAAAGGTGCTGATGCTCCAAGTAGGGAGATTGCTAATAAAGTGGCTGGAATGGCGAACCCGAGCACAAGGAGATGAGAAATGAGGTGCGTTTTAGAAACTTTCCCCATCACACGGTGTACCATCTTCTGGGTTTCTCATGCATGTTTTCGATGTAGGAAGATGGCCTTGAACCTGGAGATTTGGGACCCATGCAATGGGTACCACGCAGTATTACTTTAAAGGGTCTGCGTTTCTTCACCCAACCTCACCAAACCTCGCAGCCCCAAGAGGGTCCACCCTTATGTCTCATCCAGCTGTGGGTCTACATATGGTCAATCCAGGTTGCATCACAGCCCCTGAATGAATTGTGTAAGAATTTCTCTCTCTTTCACTGTCTTTGTTTCATGGGTTTTTAAAAGTAGTTTATTTTTATAATGGGGTTAGCTGCTTTTCACTGCTGTGTTTATGCCGCTTTACACCCACTTGACTCACTTACAGAGAGATATCAATACATAGGTTTTAAGATTATTACTAGTCAGATATATTCTTGTGCGGTGAATAGGGAGTGTTGAGTCCAGTTCTCTGAGCAAGGAGTAGGTCTTGTCTATTACATATTGGGTTTATGGAACGGTATCTGAGCTAATTTGAAACCCTTGTTTTTTGTATCACCCCACCTCACCTTTCCCGTTTAGCAGCCATAGTGTGTTTTCTGCATGTGCGACTCTGTTCTGTTTTGTAATTCAGTTCAAGTGTAACGGTTTTTACATTCCCTCTATAAGTGATACCTTATGAGAAGTGTCCTTTTCTGTGTGACTTATTTCACTTAGAATCGTCGTACCTAAATCCACTCATCATGCTGCTACTAGCCTTATGCCATTGATTTCATGGCTGAGTGATATTCCATTGTACATAAGGACCACAACTTCTTTATCCATTTTTCTCTTTCCTGGGATATTTAAGGTGGAATGAAGTGGGGGTCCTTGTCAACAGAGCAGCCCTAAACTTTGGGCTGCTTGTGTTTTGCTGATTTTTCATTTTCCCAATTTATACCCCAATGAGTGGAAGTGCCCTATGCTCTCTAAGCTGTGTTTTTTAGATATTTCAGGACTCACCGTACACTTCTCCAGAGTGCCTGTTGGCAATTTACATCCCGCCCATCAGTGTAGCAAGGCTCCCATTTCTCCATGGCCTGTCCTGCATTTCTGGTTTTGACACTTTTTTCAGGATGGCCCTTTTGACCGATGGGAAGTGAGACTTCTTTGTAGCGCTGATTTGCCTTTCCAGGTTGCTTGGTTGGCCAAAAAGGGCGTATGCGTTTTTTCCTGAATATATTCAGCAAAAAACGCATACGCCCTTTTTGGCCAAGGGCATCATTGTCAACGTTTTGCCGCTTTTCATGTGCTTTAAAGATGATTCGAATCTACCTCCTGAAATCTGTTTCCTGCAATTCTGCCTTGATTTCAAATCCTCTTCTTTGCCTTCCCTCAATATATTTGTGGACGAGAGTTATCATTTATAACTCTGCAGGTTTGTGAATTGCAGTGCCCTGAAGCTCCATTTTACAACTCGCTTTTTTGGGAACTGGCCGCAAAAGCGCAGGATGGCTTCAGGCCCTGTTCTGTTTCCGGGCGGCAGGCTGAGCCTGTGGTTAATTCTTCTTCCTAATGGGAAAATAGAGTGACCTGTGCCCGTCCCAACACCAAGAGCTAGTCTCTCATTGGTTCCCCGTCTTCCCGTTCATCCTCAGGAAAAATTGCAACCTGTACGGAACAGGAGGTTAAAGGTGCTGATGCTCCAAGTAGGGAGATTGCTAGTAAAGTGGCTGGAATGGCGAACCCGAGCACAAGGAGATGAGAAATGAGGTGCGTTTTAGAAACCTTTCCCCATCACACGGTGTACCATCTTCTGGGTTTCTCATGCATGTTTTCGATGTAGGAAGATGGCCTTGAACCTGGAGATTTGGGACCCATGCAATGGGTACCACGCAGTATTACTTTAAAGGGTCTGCGTTTCTTCACCCAACCTCACCAAACCTCTCAGCCCCAAGAGGGTCCACCCTTATGTCTCATCCAGCTGTGGGTCTACATATGGTCAATCCAGGTTGCATCACAGCCCCTGAATGAATTGTGTAAGAATTTCTCTCTCTTTCACTGTCTTTGTTTCATGGGTTTTTAAAAGTAGTTTATTTTTATAATGGGGTTAGCTGCTTTTCACTGCTGTGTTTATGCCGCTTTACACCCACTTGACTCACTTACAGAGAGATATCAATACATAGGTTTTAAGATTATTACTAGTCAGATATATTCTTGTGCGGTGAATAGGGAGTGTTGAGTCCAGTTCTCTGAGCAAGGAGTAGGTCTTGTCTATTAAATATTGGGTTTATGGAACGGTATCTGAGCTAATTTGAAACCCTTGTTTTTTGTATCACCCCACCTCACCTTTCCCGTTTAGCAGCCATAGTGTGTTTTCTGCATGTGCGACTCTGTTCTGTTTTGTAATTCAGTTCAAGTGTAACGGTTTTTACGTTCCCTCTATAAGTGATACCTTATGAGAAGTGTCCTTTTCTGTGTGACTTATTTCACTTAGAATCGTCGTACCTAAATCCACTCATCATGCTGCTACTAGCCTTATGCCATTGATTTCATGGCTGAGTGATATTCCATTGTACATAAGGACCACAACTTCTTTATCCATTTTTCTCTTTCCTGGGATATTTAAGGTGGAATGAAGTGGAGGTCCTTGTCAACAGAGCAGCCCTAAACTTTGGGCTGCTTGTGTTTTGCTGATTTTTCATTTTCCCAATTTATACCCCAATGAGTGGAAGTGCCCTATGCTCTCTAAGCTGTGTTTTTTAGATATTTCAGGACTCACCGTACACTTCTCCAGAGTGCCTGTTGGCAATTTACATCCCGCCCATCAGTGTAGCAAGGCTCCCATTTCTCCATGGCCTGTCCTGCATTTCTGGTTTTGACACTTTTTTCAGCATGGCCCTTTGGACCGATGGGAAGCGAGACTTCTTTGTAGCGCTGATTTGCCTTTCCAGGTTGCTTGGTTGGCCAAAAAGGGCATATGCGTTTTTTCCTGAATATATTCAGCAAAAAACGCATACGCCCTTTTTGGCCAAGGGCATCATTGTCACCGTTTTGCCGCTTTTCATGTGCTTTAAAGATGATTCGAATCTACCTCCTGAAATCTGTTTCCTGCAATTCTGCCTTGATTTCAAATCCTCTTCTTTGCCTTCCCTCAATATATTTGTGGACGAGAGTTATCATTTATAACTCTGCAGGTTTGTGAATTGCAGTGCCCTGAAGCTCCATTTTACAACTCGCTTTTTTGGGAGCTGGCCGCAAAAGCGCAGGATGGCTTCAGGCCCTGTTCTGGTTCCGGGGGGCAGGCTGAGCCTGTGGTTAATTCTTCTTCCTGATGGGAAAATAGAGTGACCTGTGCCTGTCCCAACACCAAGAGCTAGTCTCTCATTGTTTCCCCGTCTTCCCGTTCATCCTCAGGACAAATTGCAACCTGTACGGAACAGGAGGTTAAAGGTGCTGATGCTCCAAGTAGGGAGATTGCTAATAAAGTGGCTGGAATGGCGAACCCGAGCACAAGGAGATGAGAAATGAGGTGCGTTTTAGAAACTTTCCCCATCACACGGTGTACCATCTTCTGGGTTTCTCATGCATGTTTTCGATGTAGGAAGATGGCCTTGAACCTGGAGATTTGGGACCCATGCGATGGGAACCACACAGTGTTACTTTAAAGGGTCTGCGTTTCTTCACCCAACCTCACCAAACCTCTCAGCCCCAAGAGGGTCCAGCCTTATGTCTCATCCAGCTGTGGGTCTACATATGGTCAATCCAGGTTGCATCACAGCCCCTGAATGAATTGTGTAAGAATTTCTCTCTCTTTCACTGTCTTTGTTTCATGGGTTTTTAAAAGTAATTTATTTTTATAATGGGGTTTAGCTGCTTTTCACTGATGTGTTTATGCCGCTTTACACCCACTTGACACACTAATAGAGAGATATCAATACATAGGTTTTAAGATTATTACTAGTCAGATATATTCTTGTGCGGTGAATAGGGCGTGTTGAGTCCAGTTCTCTGAGCAAGGAGTAGGTCTTGTCTATTACATATTGGGTTTATGGAACGGTATCTGAGCTAATTTGAAACCCTTGTTTTTTGTATCACCCCACCTCACCTTTCCCGTTTAGCAGCCATTGTGTGTTTTCTGCATGTGCGACTCTGTTCTGTTTTGTAATTCAGTTCAAGTGTAACGGTTTTTACATTCCCTCTATAACTGATACCTTATGAGAAGTGTCCTTTTCTGTGTGACTTATTTCACTTAGAATCGTCGTACCTAAATCCACTCATCATGCTGCTACTAGCCTTATGCCATTGATTTCATGGCTGAGTGATATTCCATTGTACATAAGGACCACAACTTCTTTATCCATTTTTCTCTTTCCTGGGATATTTAAGGTGGAATGAAGTGGAGGTCCTTGTCAACAGAGCAGCCCTAAACTTTGGGCTGCTTGTGTTTTGCTGATTTTTCATTTTCCCAATTTATACCCCGATGAGTGGAAGTGCCCTATGCTCTCTAAGCTGTGTTTTTTAGATATTTCAGGACTCACCGTACACTTCTCCAGAGTGCCTGTTGGCAATTTACATCCCGCCCATCAGTGTAGCAAGGCTCCCATTTCTCCATGGCCTGTCCTGCATTTCTGGTTTTGACACTTTTTTCAGCATGGCCCTTTGGACCGATGGGAAGCGAGACTTCTTTGTAGCGCTGATTTGCCTTTCCAGGTTGCTTGGTTGGCCAAAAAGGGCGTATGCGTTTTTTCCTGAATATATTCAGGAAAAAACGCATACGCCCTTTTTGGCCAAGGGCATCATTGTCAACGTTTTGCCGCTTTTCATGTGCTTTAAAGACGATTCGAATCTACCTCCTGAAATCTGTTTCCTGCAATTCTGCCTTGATTTCAAATCCTCTTCTTTGCCTTCCCTCAATATATTTGTGGACGAGAGTTATCATTTATAACTCTGCAGGTTTGTGAATTGCAGTGCCCTGAAGCTCCATTTTACAACTCGCTTTTTTGGGAACTGGCCGCAAAAGCGCAGGATGGCTTCAGGCCCTGTTCTGGTTCCGGGCGGCAGGCTGAGCCTGTGGTTAATTCTTCTTCCTGATGGGAAAATAGAGTGACCTGTGCCTGTCCCAACACCAAGAGCTAGTCTCTCATTGGTTCCCCGTCTTCCCGTTCATCCTCAGGAAAAATTGCAACCTGTACGGAACAGGAGGTTAAAGGTGCTGATGCTCCAAGTAGGGAGATTGCTAGTAAAGTGGCTGGAATGGCGAACCCGAGCACAAGGAGATGCGAAATGAGGTGCGTTTTAGAAACCTTTCCCCGTCACACGGTGTACCATCTTCTGGGTTTCTCATGCATGTTTTCGATGTAGGAAGATGCCCTTGAACCTGGAGATTTGGGACCCATGCGATGGGTACCACGCAGTATTACTTTAAAGGGTCTGCGTTTGCTCACCCAACCTCACCAAACCTCTGAGCCCCAAGAGTGTCCACCCTTATGTCTCATCCAGCTGTGGGTCTACATATGGTCAATCCAGGTTGCATCACAGCCCCTGAATGAATTGTGTAAGAATTTCTCTCTCTTTCACTGTCTTTGTTTCATGGGTTTTTAAAAGTAATTTATTTTTATAATGGGGTTTAGCTGCTTTTCACTGCTGTGTTTATGCCGCTTTACACCCACTTGACTCACTTACAGAGAGATATCAATACATAGGTTTTAAGAATATTACTAGTCAGATATATTCTTGTGCGGTGAATAGGGCGTGTTGAGTCCAGTTCTCTGAGCAAGGAGTAGGTCTTGTCTATTACATATTGGGTTTATGGAACGGTATCTGAGCTAATTTGAAACCCTTGTTTTATGTATCACCCCACCTCACCTTTCCCTTTTACAGCCATAGTGTGTTTTCTGCATGTGCGACTGTGTTCTGTTTTGTAATTCAGTTCAAGTGTAACGGTTTTTACATTCCCTCTATAAGTGATACCTTATGAGAAGTGTCCTTTTCTGTGTGACTTATTTCACTTAGAATCGTCGTACCTAAATCCACTCATCATGCTGCTACTAGCCTTATGCCATTGATTTCATGGCTGAGTGATATTCCATTGTACATAAGGACCACAACTTCTTTATCCATTTTTCTCTTTCCTGGGATATTTAAGGTGGAATGAAGTGGACGTCCTTGTCAACAGAGCAGCCCTAAACTTTGGGGTGCTTGTGTCTCGCTGATTTTTCATTTTCCCAATTTATACCCCGATGAGTGGAAGTGCCCTATGCTCTCTAAGCTGTGTTTTTTAGATATTTCAGGACTCACCGTACACTTCTCCAGAGTGCCTTTTGGCAATTTACATCCCGCCCATCAGTGTAGCAAGGCTCCCATTTCTCCATGGCCTGTCCTGCATTTCTGGTTTTGACACTTTTTTCAGCATGGCCCTTTGGACCGATGGGAAGCGAGACTTCTTTGTAGCGCTGATTTGCCTTTCCAGGTTGCTTGGTTGGCCAAAAAGGGCGTATGCGTTTTTTCCTGAATATATTCAGGAAAAAACGCATACGCCCTTTTTGGCCAAGGGCATCATTGTCAAAGTTTTGCCGCTTTTCATGTGCTTTAAAGATGATTCGAATCTACCTCCTGAAATCTGTTTCCTGCAATTCTGCCTTGATTTCAAATCCTCTTCTTTGCCTTCCCTCAATATATTTGTGGACGAGAGTTATCATTTATAACTCTGCAGGTTTTTGAATTGCAGTGCCCTGAAGCTCCATTTTACAACTCGCTTTTTTGGGAACTGGCCGCAAAACCGCAGGATGGCTTCAGGCCCTGTTCTGGTTCCGGGGGGCAGGCTGAGCCTGTGGTTAATTCTTCTTCCTGATGGGAAAATAGAGTGACCTGTGCCCGTCCCAACACCAAGAGCTAGTCTCTCATTGGTTCCCCGTCTTCCCGTTCATCCTCAGGAAAAATTGCAACCTGTACGGAACAGGAGGTTAAAGGTGCTGATGCTCCAAGTAGGGAGATTGCTAGTAAAGTGGCTGGAATGGCGAACCCGAGCACAAGGAGATGATAAATGAGATGCGTTTTAGAAACCTTTCCCCATCACACGGTGTACCATCTTCTGGGTTTCTCATGCATGTTTTCGATGTAGGAAGATGCCCTTGAACCTGGAGATTTGGGACCCATGCGATGGGTACCACGCAGTATTACTTTAAAGGGTCTGCGTTTGCTCACCCAACCTCACCAAACCTCTCAGCCCCAAGAGTGTCCACCCTTATGTCTCATCCAGCTGTGGGTCTACATATGGTCAATCCAGGTTGCATCACAGCCCCTGAATGAATTGTGTAAGAATTTCTCTCTCTTTCACTGTCTTTGTTTCATGGGTTTTTAAAAGTAGTTTATTTTTATAATGGGGTTAGCTGGTTTTCACTGCTGTGTTTATGCCGCTTTACACCCACTTGACTCACTTACAGAGAGATATCAATACATAGGTTTTAAGATTATTACTAGTCAGATATATTATTGTGCGGTGAATAGGGCGTGTTGAGTCCAGTTCTCTGAGCAAGGAGTAGGTCTTGTCTATTACATATTGGGTTTATGGAACGGTATCTGAGCTAATTTGAAACCCTTGTTTTTTGTATCACCCCACCTCACCTTTCCCGTTTAGCAGCCATAGTGTGTTTTCTGCATGTGCGACTCTGTTCTGTTTTGTAATTCAGTTCAAGTGTAACGGTTTTTACGTTCCCTCTATAAGTGATACCTTATGAGAAGTGTCCTTTTCTGTGTGACTTATTTCACTTAGAATCGTCGTACCTAAATCCACTCATCATGCTGCTACTAGCCTTATGCCATTGATTTCATGGCTGAGTGATATTCCATTGTACATAAGGACCACAACTTCTTTATCCATTTTTCTCTTTCCTGGGATATTTAAGGTGGAATGAAGTGGAGGTCCTTGTCAACAGAGCAGCCCTAAACTTTGGGCTGCTTGTGTTTTGCTGATTTTTCATTTTCCCAATTTATACCCCAATGAGTGGAAGTGCCCTATGCTCTCTAAGCTGTGTTTTTTAGATATTTCAGGACTCACCGTACCCTTCTCCAGAGTGCCTGTTGGCAATTTACATCCCGCCCATCAGTGTAGCAAGGCTCCCATTTCTCCATGGCCTGTCCTGCATTTCTGGTTTTGACACTTTTTTCAGCATGGCCCTTTTGACCGATGGGAAGCGAGACTTCTTTGTAGCGCTGATTTGCCTTTCCAGGTTGCTTGGTTGGCCAAAAAGGGCATATGCGTTTTTTCCTGAATATATTCAGGAAAAAACGCATACGCCCTTTTTGGCCAAGGGCATCATTGTCAACGTTTTGCCGCTTTTCATGTGCTTTAAAGATGATTCGAATCTACCTCCTGAAATCTGTTTCCTGCAATTCTGCCTTGATTTCAAATCCTCTTCTTTGCCTTCCCTCAATATATTTGTGGACGAGAGTTATCATTTATAACTCTGCAGGTTTGTGTATTGCAGTACCCTGAAGCTCCATTTTACAACTCGCTTTTTTGGGAGCTGGCCGCAAAAGCGCAGGATGGCTTCAGGCCCTGTTCTGGTTCCGGGGGGCAGGCTGAGCCTGTGGTTAATTGTTCTTCCTGATGGGAAAATAGAGTGACCTGTGCCTGTCCCAACACCAAGAGCTAGTCTCTCATTGGTTCCCCGTCTTCCCGTTCATCCTCAGGACAAATTGCAACCTGTACGGAACAGGAGGTTAAAGGTGCTGATGCTCCAAGTAGGGAGATTGCTAATAAAGTGGCTGGAATGGCGAACCCGAGCACAAGGAGATGAGAAATGAGGTGCGTTTTAGAAACTTTCCCCATCACACGGTGTACCATCTTCTGGGTTTCTCATGCATGTTTTCGATGTAGGAAGATGGCCTTGAACCTGGAGATTTGGGACCCATGCAATGGGTACCACGCAGTATTACTTTAAAGGGTCTGCGTTTCTTCACCCAACCTCACCAAACCTCGCAGCCCCAAGAGGGTCCACCCTTATGTCTCATCCAGCTGTGGGTCTACATATGGTCAATCCAGGTTGCATCACAGCCCCTGAATGAATTGTGTAAGAATTTCTCTCTCTTTCACTGTCTTTGTTTCATGGGTTTTTAAAAGTAGTTTATTTTTATAATGGGGTTAGCTGCTTTTCACTGCTGTGTTTATGCCGCTTTACACCCACTTGACTCACTTACAGAGAGATATCAATACATAGGTTTTAAGATTATTACTAGTCAGATATATTCTTGTGCGGTGAATAGGGAGTGTTGAGTCCAGTTCTCTGAGCAAGGAGTAGGTCTTGTCTATTACATATTGGGTTTATGGAACGGTATCTGAGCTAATTTGAAACCCTTGTTTTTTGTATCACCCCACCTCACCTTTCCCGTTTAGCAGCCATAGTGTGTTTTCTGCATGTGCGACTCTGTTCTGTTTTGTAATTCAGTTCAAGTGTAACGGTTTTTACATTCCCTCTATAAGTGATACCTTATGAGAAGTGTCCTTTTCTGTGTGACTTATTTCACTTAGAATCGTCGTACCTAAATCCACTCATCATGCTGCTACTAGCCTTATGCCATTGATTTCATGGCTGAGTGATATTCCATTGTACATAAGGACCACAACTTCTTTATCCATTTTTCTCTTTCCTGGGATATTTAAGGTGGAATGAAGTGGGGGTCCTTGTCAACAGAGCAGCCCTAAACTTTGGGCTGCTTGTGTTTTGCTGATTTTTCATTTTCCCAATTTATACCCCAATGAGTGGAAGTGCCCTATGCTCTCTAAGCTGTGTTTTTTAGATATTTCAGGACTCACCGTACACTTCTCCAGAGTGCCTGTTGGCAATTTACATCCCGCCCATCAGTGTAGCAAGGCTCCCATTTCTCCATGGCCTGTCCTGCATTTCTGGTTTTGACACTTTTTTCAGGATGGCCCTTTTGACCGATGGGAAGTGAGACTTCTTTGTAGCGCTGATTTGCCTTTCCAGGTTGCTTGGTTGGCCAAAAAGGGCGTATGCGTTTTTTCCTGAATATATTCAGCAAAAAACGCATACGCCCTTTTTGGCCAAGGGCATCATTGTCAACGTTTTGCCGCTTTTCATGTGCTTTAAAGATGATTCGAATCTACCTCCTGAAATCTGTTTCCTGCAATTCTGCCTTGATTTCAAATCCTCTTCTTTGCCTTCCCTCAATATATTTGTGGACGAGAGTTATCATTTATAACTCTGCAGGTTTGTGAATTGCAGTGCCCTGAAGCTCCATTTTACAACTCGCTTTTTTGGGAACTGGCCGCAAAAGCGCAGGATGGCTTCAGGCCCTGTTCTGTTTCCGGGCGGCAGGCTGAGCCTGTGGTTAATTCTTCTTCCTAATGGGAAAATAGAGTGACCTGTGCCCGTCCCAACACCAAGAGCTAGTCTCTCATTGGTTCCCCGTCTTCCCGTTCATCCTCAGGAAAAATTGCAACCTGTACGGAACAGGAGGTTAAAGGTGCTGATGCTCCAAGTAGGGAGATTGCTAGTAAAGTGGCTGGAATGGCGAACCCGAGCACAAGGAGATGAGAAATGAGGTGCGTTTTAGAAACCTTTCCCCATCACACGGTGTACCATCTTCTGGGTTTCTCATGCATGTTTTCGATGTAGGAAGATGGCCTTGAACCTGGAGATTTGGGACCCATGCAATGGGTACCACGCAGTATTACTTTAAAGGGTCTGCGTTTCTTCACCCAACCTCACCAAACCTCTCAGCCCCAAGAGGGTCCACCCTTATGTCTCATCCAGCTGTGGGTCTACATATGGTCAATCCAGGTTGCATCACAGCCCCTGAATGAATTGTGTAAGAATTTCTCTCTCTTTCACTGTCTTTGTTTCATGGGTTTTTAAAAGTAGTTTATTTTTATAATGGGGTTAGCTGCTTTTCACTGCTGTGTTTATGCCGCTTTACACCCACTTGACTCACTTACAGAGAGATATCAATACATAGGTTTTAAGATTATTACTAGTCAGATATATTCTTGTGCGGTGAATAGGGAGTGTTGAGTCCAGTTCTCTGAGCAAGGAGTAGGTCTTGTCTATTAAATATTGGGTTTATGGAACGGTATCTGAGCTAATTTGAAACCCTTGTTTTTTGTATCACCCCACCTCACCTTTCCCGTTTAGCAGCCATAGTGTGTTTTCTGCATGTGCGACTCTGTTCTGTTTTGTAATTCAGTTCAAGTGTAACGGTTTTTACGTTCCCTCTATAAGTGATACCTTATGAGAAGTGTCCTTTTCTGTGTGACTTATTTCACTTAGAATCGTCGTACCTAAATCCACTCATCATGCTGCTACTAGCCTTATGCCATTGATTTCATGGCTGAGTGATATTCCATTGTACATAAGGACCACAACTTCTTTATCCATTTTTCTCTTTCCTGGGATATTTAAGGTGGAATGAAGTGGAGGTCCTTGTCAACAGAGCAGCCCTAAACTTTGGGCTGCTTGTGTTTTGCTGATTTTTCATTTTCCCAATTTATACCCCAATGAGTGGAAGTGCCCTATGCTCTCTAAGCTGTGTTTTTTAGATATTTCAGGACTCACCGTACACTTCTCCAGAGTGCCTGTTGGCAATTTACATCCCGCCCATCAGTGTAGCAAGGCTCCCATTTCTCCATGGCCTGTCCTGCATTTCTGGTTTTGACACTTTTTTCAGCATGGCCCTTTGGACCGATGGGAAGCGAGACTTCTTTGTAGCGCTGATTTGCCTTTCCAGGTTGCTTGGTTGGCCAAAAAGGGCATATGCGTTTTTTCCTGAATATATTCAGCAAAAAACGCATACGCCCTTTTTGGCCAAGGGCATCATTGTCACCGTTTTGCCGCTTTTCATGTGCTTTAAAGATGATTCGAATCTACCTCCTGAAATCTGTTTCCTGCAATTCTGCCTTGATTTCAAATCCTCTTCTTTGCCTTCCCTCAATATATTTGTGGACGAGAGTTATCATTTATAATTCTGCAGGTTTGTGAATTGCAGTGCCCTGAAGCTCCATTTTACAACTCGCTTTTTTGGGAGCTGGCCGCAAAAGCGCAGGATGGCTTCAGGCCCTGTTCTGGTTCCGGGGGGCAGGCTGAGCCTGTGGTTAATTCTTCTTCCTGATGGGAAAATAGAGTGACCTGTGCCTGTCCCAACACCAAGAGCTAGTCTCTCATTGGTTCCCCGTCTTCCCGTTCATCCTCAGGACAAATTGCAACCTGTACGGAACAGGAGGTTAAAGGTGCTGATGCTCCAAGTAGGGAGATTGCTAATAAAGTGGCTGGAATGGCGAACCCGAGCACAAGGAGATGAGAAATGAGGTGCATTGTAGAAACCTTTCCCCATCACACGGTGTACCATCTTCTGGGTTTCTCTTGCATGTTTTCGATGTAGGAAGATGCCCTTGAACCTGGAGATTTGGGACCCATGCGATGGGTACCACGCAGTATTACTTTAAAGGGTCTGCGTTTGCTCACCCAACCTCACCAAACCTCTCAGCCCCAAGAGTGTCCACCCTTATGTCTTTTCCAGCTGTGGGTCTACATATGGTCAATCCAGGTTGCATCACAGCCCCTGAATGAATTGTGTAAGAATTTCTCTCTCTTTCACTGTCTTTGTTTCATGGGTTTTTAAAAGTAGTTTATTTTTATAATGGGGTTTAGCTGCTTTTCACTGCTGTGTTTATGCCGCTTTACACCCACTTGACACACTAACAGAGAGATATCAATACATAGGTTTTAAGATTATTACTAGTCAGATATATTCTTGTGCGGTGAATAGGGCGTGTTGAGTCCAGTTCTCTGAGCAAGGAGTAGGTCTTGTCTATTACATATTGGGTTTATGGAACGGTATCTGAGCTAATTTGAAACCCTTGTTTTATGTATCACCCCACCTCACCTTTCCCGTTTAGCAGCCATAGTGTGTTTTCTGCATGTGCGACTCTGTTCTGTTTTGTAATTCAGTTCAAGTGTAACGGTTTTTACGTTCCCTCTATAACTGATACCTTATGAGAAGTGTCCTTTTCTGTGTGACTTATTTCACTTAGAATCGTCGTACCTAAATCCACTCATCATGCTGCTACTAGCCTTATGCCATTGATTTCATGGCTGAGTGATATTCCATTGTACATAAGGACCACAACTTCTTTATCCATTTTTCTCTTTCCTGGGATATTTAAGGTGGAATGAAGTGGGGGTCCTTGTCAACAGAGCAGCCCTAAACTTTGGGCTGCTTGTGTTTTGCTGATTTTTCATTTTCCCAATTTATACCCCAATGAGTGGAAGTGCCCTATGCTCTCTAAGCTGTGTTTTTTAGATATTTCAGGACTCACCGTACCCTTCTCCAGAGTGCCTGTTGGCAATTTACATCCCGCCCATCAGTGTAGCAAGGCTCCCATTTCTCCATGGCCTGTCCTGCATTTCTGGTTTTGACACTTTTTTCAGCATGGCCCTTTTGACCGATGGGAAGCGAGACTTCTTTGTAGCGCTGATTTGCCTTTCCAGGTTGCTTGGTTGGCCAAAAAGGGCGTATGCGTTTTTTCCTGAATATATTCAGCAAAAAAACGCATACGCCCTTTTTGGCCAGGGGCATCATTGTCAACGTTTTGCCGCTTTTCATGTGCTTTAAAGATGATTCGAATCTACCTCCTGAAATCTGTTTCCTGCAATTCAGCCTTGATTTCAAATCCTCTTCTTTGCCTTCCCTCAATATATTTGTGGACGAGAGTTATCATTTATAACTCTGCAGGTTTGTGAATTGCAGTGACCTGAAGCTCCATTTTACAACTCGCTTTTTTGGGAGCTGGCCGCAAAAGCGCAGGATGGCTTCAGGCCCTGTTCTGGTTCCGGGGGGCAGGCTGAGCCTGTGGTTAATTCTTCTTCCTGATGGGAAAATAGAGTGACCTGTGCCCGTCCCAACACCAAGAGCTAGTCTCTCATTGGTTCCCCGTCTTCCCGTTCATCCTCAGGACAAATTGCAACCTGTACGGAACAGGAGGTTAAAGGTGCTGATGCTCCAAGTAGGGAGATTGCTAATAAAGTGGCTGGAATGGCGAACCCGAGCACAAGGAGATGAGAAATGAGGTGCGTTTTAGAAACCTTTCCCCATCACACGGTGTACCATCTTCTGGGTTTCTCATGCATGTTTTCGATGTAGGAAGATGCCCTTGAACCTGGAGATTTGGGACCCATGCAATGGGTACCACGCAGTATTACTTTAAAGGGTCTGCGTTTGCTCACCCAACCTCACCAAACCTCTCAGCCCCAAGAGGGTCCACCCTTATGTCTCATCCAGCTGTGGGTCTACATATGGTCAATCCAGGTTGCATCACAGCCCCTGAATGAATTGTGTAAGAATTTCTCTCTCTTTCACTGTCTTTGTTTCATGGGTTTTTAAAAGTAATTTATTTTTATAATGGGGTTAGCTGCTTTTCACTGCTGTGTTTATGCCGCTTTACACCCACTTGACTCACTTACAGAGAGATATCAATACATAGGTTTTAAGATTATTACTAGTCAGATATATTCTTGTGCGGTGAATAGGGCGTGTTGAGTCCAGTTCTCTGAGCAAGGAGTAGGTCTTGTCTATTACATATTGGGTTTATGGAACGGTATCTGAGCTAATTTGAAACCCTTGTTTTTTGTATCACCCCACCTCACCTTTCCCGTTTAGCAGCCATAGTGTGTTTCTGCATGTGCGACTCTGTTCTGTTTTGTAATTCAGTTCAAGTGTAACGGTTTTTACATTCCCTCTATAACTGATACCTTATGAGAAGTGTCCTTTTCTGTGTGACTTATTTCACTTAGAATCGTCGTACCTAAATCCACTCATCATGCTGCTACTAGCCTTATGCCATTGATTTCATGGCTGAGTGATATTCCATTGTACATAAGGACCACAACTTCTTTATCCATTTTTCTCTTTCCTGGGATATTTAAGGTGGAATGAAGTGGAGGTCCTTGTCAACAGAGCAGCCCTAAACTTTGGGCTGCTTGTGTTTTGCTGATTTTTCATTTTCCCAATTTATACCCCGATGAGTGGAAGTGCCCTATGCTCTCTACGCTGTGTTTTTTAGATATTTCAGGACTCACCGTACACTTCTCCAGAGTGCCTGTTGGCAGTTTACATCCCGCCCATCAGTGTAGCAAGGCTCCCATTTCTCCATGGCCTGTCCTGCATTTCTGGTTTTGACACTTTTTTCAGCATGGCCCTTTGGACCGATGGGAAGCGAGACTCCTTTGTAGCGCTGATTTGCCTTTCCAGGTTGCTTGGTTGGCCAAAAAGGGCGTATGCGTTTTTTCCTGAATATATTCAGCAAAAAACGCATACGCCCTTTTTGGCCAAGGGCATCATTGTCACCGTTTTGCTGCTTTTCATGTGCTTTAAAGATGATTCGAATCTACCTCCTGAAATCTGTTTCCTGCAATTCTGCCTTGATTTCAAATCCTCTTCTTTGCCTTCCCTCAATATATTTGTGGACGAGAGTTATCATTTATAACTCTGCAGGTTTGTGAATTGCAGTGCCCTGAAGCTCCATTTTACAACTCGCTTTTTTGGGAGCTGGCCGCAAAAGCGCAGGATGGCTTCAGGCCCTGTTCTGGTTCCGGGGGGCAGGCTGAGCCTGTGGTTAATTCTTCTTCCTGATGGGAAAATAGAGTGACCTGTGCCTGTCCCAACACCAAGAGCTAGTCTCTCATTGTTTCCCCGTCTTCCCGTTCATCCTCAGGACAAATTGCAACCTGTACGGAACAGGAGGTTAAAGGTGCTGATGCTCCAAGTAGGGAGATTGCTAATAAAGTGGCTGGAATGGCGAACCCGAGCACAAGGAGATGAGAAATGAGGTGCATTTTAGAAACTTTCCCCATCACACGGTATACCATATTCTGGGTTTCTCATGCATGTTTTCGATGTAGGAAGATGGCCTTGAACCTGGAGATTTGGGACCCATGCGATGGGAACCACACAGTGTTACTTTAAAGGGTCTGCGTTTCTTCACCCAACCTCACCAAACCTCTCAGCCCCAAGAGGGTCCAGCCTTATGTCTCATCCAGCTGTGGGTCTACATATGGTCAATCCAGGTTGCATCACAGCCCCTGAATGAATTGTGTAAGAATTTCTCTCTCTTTCACTGTCTTTGTTTCATGGGTTTTTAAAAGTAATTTATTTTTATAATGGGGTTAGCTGCTTTTCACTGCTGTGTTTATGCCGCTTTACACCCACTTGACTCACTTACAGAGAGATATCAATACATAGGTTTTAAGATTATTACTAGTCAGATATATTCTTGTGCGGTGAATAGGGCGTGTTGAGTCCAGTTCTCTGAGCAAGGAGTAGGTCTTGTCTATTACATATTGGGTTTATGGAACGGTATCTGAGCTAATTTGAAACGCTTGTTTTTTGTATCACCCCACCTCACCTTTCCCGTTTAGCAGCCATAGTGTGTTTCTGCATGTGCGACTCTGTTCTGTTTTGTAATTCAGTTCAAGTGTAACGGTTTTTACATTCCCTCTATAACTGATACCTTATGAGAAGTGTCCTTTTCTGTGTGACTTATTTCACTTAGAATCGTCGTACCTAAATCCACTCATCATGCTGCTACTAGCCTTATGCCATTGATTTCATGGCTGAGTGATATTCGATTGTACATAAGGACCACAACTTCTTTATCCATTTTTCTCTTTCCTGGGATATTTAAGGTGGAATGAAGTGGAGGTCCTTGTCAACAGAGCAGCCCTAAACTTTGGGCTGCTTGTGTTTTGCTGATTTTTCATTTTCCCAATTTATTCCCCGATGAGTGGAAGTGCCCTATGCTCTCTACGCTGTGTTTTTTAGATATTTCATGACTCACCGTACACTTCTCCAGAGTGCCTGTTGGCAGTTTACATCCCGCCCATCAGTGTAGCAAGGCTCCCATTTCTCCATGGCCTGTCCTGCATTTCTGGTTTTGACACTTTTTTCAGCATGGCCCTTTTGACCGATGGGAAGCGAGACTTCTTTGTAGCGCTGATTTGCCTTTCCAGGTTGCTTGGTTGGCCAAAAAGGGCGTATGCGTTTTTTCCTGAATATATTCAGCAAAAAACGCATACGCCCTTTTTGGCCAAGGGCATCATTGTCACCGTATTGCCGCTTTTCATGTGCTTTAAAGATGATTCGAATCTACCTCCTGAAATCTGTTTCCTGCAATTCTGCCTTGATTTCAAATCCTCTTCTTTGCCTTCCCTCAATATATTTGTGGACGAGAGTTATCATTTATAACTCTGCAGGTTTGTGAATTGCAGTGCCCTGAAGCTCCATTTTACAACTCGCTTTTTTGGGAGCTGGCCGCAAAAGCGCAGGATGGCTTCAGGCCCTGTTCTGGTTCCGGGGGGCAGGCTGAGCCTGTGGTTAATTCTTCTTCCTGATGGGAAAATAGAGTGACCTGTGCCTGTCCCAACACCAAGAGCTAGTCTCTCATTGTTTCCCCGTCTTCCCGTTCATCCTCAGGACAAATTGCAACCTGTACGGAACAGGAGGTTAAAGGTGCTGATGCTCCAAGTAGGGAGATTGCTAATAAAGTGGCTGGAATGGCGAACCCGAGCACAAGGAGATGAGAAATGAGGTGCATTTTAGAAACTTTCCCCATCACACGGTATACCATATTCTGGGTTTCTCATGCATGTTTTCGATGTAGGAAGATGGCCTTGAACCTGGAGATTTGGGACCCATGCGATGGGAACCACACAGTGTTACTTTAAAGGGTCTGCGTTTCTTCACCCAACCTCACCAAACCTCTCAGCCCCAAGAGGGTCCAGCCTTATGTCTCATCCAGCTGTGGGTCTACATATGGTCAATCCAGGTTGCATCACAGCCCCTGAATGAATTGTGTAAGAATTTCTCTCTCTTTCACTGTCTTTGTTTCATGGGTTTTTAAAAGTAATTTATTTTTATAATGGGGTTAGCTGCTTTTCACTGCTGTGTTTATGCCGCTTTACACCCACTTGACTCACTTACAGAGAGATATCAATACATAGGTTTTAAGATTATTACTAGTCAGATATATTCTTGTGCGGTGAATAGGGCGTGTTGAGTCCAGTTCTCTGAGCAAGGAGTAGGTCTTGTCTATTACATATTGGGTTTATGGAACGGTATCTGAGCTAATTTGAAACGCTTGTTTTTTGTATCACCCCACCTCACCTTTCCCGTTTAGCAGCCATAGTGTGTTTCTGCATGTGCGACTCTGTTCTGTTTTGTAATTCAGTTCAAGTGTAACGGTTTTTACATTCCCTCTATAACTGATACCTTATGAGAAGTGTCCTTTTCTGTGTGACTTATTTCACTTAGAATCGTCGTACCTAAATCCACTCATCATGCTGCTACTAGCCTTATGCCATTGATTTCATGGCTGAGTGATATTCGATTGTACATAAGGACCACAACTTCTTTATCCATTTTTCTCTTTCCTGGGATATTTAAGGTGGAATGAAGTGGAGGTCCTTGTCAACAGAGCAGCCCTAAACTTTGGGCTGCTTGTGTTTTGCTGATTTTTCATTTTCCCAATTTATACCCCGATGAGTGGAAGTGCCCTATGCTCTCTACGCTGTGTTTTTTAGATATTTCATGACTCACCGTACACTTCTCCAGAGTGCCTGTTGGCAGTTTACATCCCGCCCATCAGTGTAGCAAGGCTCCCATTTCTCCATGGCCTGTCCTGCATTTCTGGTTTTGACACTTTTTTCAGCATGGCCCTTTTGACCGATGGGAAGCGAGACTTCTTTGTAGCGCTGATTTGCCTTTCCAGGTTGCTTGGTTGGCCAAAAAGGGCGTATGCGTTTTTTCCTGAATATATTCAGCAAAAAACGCATACGCCCTTTTTGGCCAAGGGCATCATTGTCACCGTATTGCCGCTTTTCATGTGCTTTAAAGATGATTCGAATCTACCTCCTGAAATCTGTTTCCTGCAATTCTGCCTTGATTTCAAATCCTCTTCTTTGCCTTCCCTCAATATATTTGTGGACGAGAGTTATCATTTATAACTCTGCAGGTTTGTGAATTGCAGTGCCCTGAAGCTCCATTTTACAACTCGCTTTTTTGGGAGCTGGCCGCAAAAGCGCAGGATGGCTTCAGGCCCTGTTCTGGTTCCGGGGGGCAGGCTGAGCCTGTGGTTAATTCTTCTTCCTGATGGGAAAATAGAGTGACCTGTGCCTGTCCCAACACCAAGAGCTAGTCTCTCATTGTTTCCCCGTCTTCCCGTTCATCCTCAGGACAAATTGCAACCTGTACGGAACAGGAGGTTAAAGGTGCTGATGCTCCAAGTAGGGAGATTGCTAATAAAGTGGCTGGAATGGCGAACCCGAGCACAAGGAGATGAGAAATGAGGTGCGTTTTAGAAACTTTCCCCATCACACGGTGTACCATCTTCTGGGTTTCTCATGCATGTTTTCGATGTAGGAAGATGGCCTTGAACCTGGAGATTTGGGACCCATGCGATGGGAACCACACAGTGTTACTTTAAAGGGTCTGCGTTTCTTCACCCAACCTCACCAAATCTCTCAGCCCCAAGAGGGTCCAGCCTTATGTCTCATCCAGCTGTGGGTCTACATATGGTCAATCCAGGTTGCATCACAGCCCCTGAATGAATTGTGTAAGAATTTCTCTCTCTTTCACTGTCTTTGTTTCATGGGTTTTTAAAAGTAATTTATTTTTATAATGGGGTTAGCTGCTTTTCACTGCTGTGTTTATGCCGCTTTACACCCACTTGACTCACTTACAGAGAGATATCAATACATAGGTTTTAAGATTATTACTAGTCAGATATATTCTTGTGCGGTGAATAGGGCTTGTTGAGTCCAGTTCTCTGAGCAAGGAGTAGGTCTTGTCTATTACATATTGGGTTTATGGAACGGTATCTGAGCTAATTTGAAACCCTTGTTTTTTGTATCACCACACCTCACCTTTCCCGTTTAGCAGCCATAGTGTGTTTCTGCATGTGCGACTCTGTTCTGTTTTGTAATTCAGTTCAAGTGTAACGGTTTTTACATTCCCTCTATAACTGATACCTTATGAGAAGTGTCCTTTTCTGTGTGACTTATTTCACTTAGAATCGTCGTACCTAAATCCACTCATCATGCTGCTACTAGCCTTATGCCATTGATTTCATGGCTGAGTGATATTCGATTGTACATAAGGACCACAACTTCTTTATCCATTTTTCTCTTTCCTGGGATATTTAAGGTGGAATGAAGTGGAGGTCCTTGTCAACAGAGCAGCCCTAAACTTTGGGCTGCTTGTGTTTTGCTGATTTTTCATTTTCCCAATTTATACCCCGATGAGTGGAAGTGCCCTATGCTCTCTACGCTGTGTTTTTTAAATATTTCAGGACTCACCGTACACTTCTCCAGAGTGCCTGTTGGCAGTTTACATCCCGCCCATCAGTGTAGCAAGGCTCCCATTTCTCCATGGCCTGTCCTGCATTTCTGGTTTTGACACTTTTTTCAGCATGGCCCTTTGGACCGATGGGAAGCGAGACTTCTTTGTAGCGCTGATTTGCCTTTCCAGGTTGCTTGGTTGGCCAAAAAGGGCGTATGCGTTTTTTCCTGAATATATTCAGCAAAAAACGCATACGCCCTTTTTGGCCAAGGGCATCATTGTCACCGTTTTGCCGCTTTTCATGTGCTTTAAAGATGATTCGAATCTACCTCCTGAAATCTGTTTCCTGCAATTCTGCCTTGATTTCAAATCCTCTTCTTTGCCTTCCCTCAATATATTTGTGGACGAGAGTTATCATTTATAACTCTGCAGGTTTGTGAATTGCAGTGCCCTGAAGCTCCATTTTACAACTCGCTTTTTTGGGAACTGGCCGCAAAAGCGCAGGATGGCTTCAGGCCCTGTTCTGGTTCCGGGCGGCAGGCTAAGCCTGTGGTTAATTCTTCTTCCTGATGGGAAAATAGAGTGACCTGTGCCTCTCCCAACACCAAGAGCTAGTCTCTCATTGGTTCCCCGTCTTCCCGTTCATCCTCAGGAAAAATTGCAACCTGTACGGAACAGGAGGTTAAAGGTGCTGATGCTCCAAGTAGGGAGATTGCTAGTAAAGTGGCTGGAATGGCGAACCCGAGCACAAGGAGATGAGAAATGAGGTGCGTTTTAGAAACCTTTCCCCGTCACACGGTGTACCATCTTCTGGGTTTCTCATGCATGTTTTCGATGTAGGAAGATGCCCTTGAACCTGTAGATTTGGGACCCATGCGATGGGTACCACGCAGTATTACTTTAAAGGGTCTGCGTTTGCTCACCCAACCTCACCAAACCTCTCAGCCCAAAGAGTGTCCACCCTTATGTCTCATCCAGCTGTGGGTCTACATATGGTCAATCCAGGTTGCATCACAGCCCCTGAATGAATTGTGTAAGAATTTCTCTCTCTTTCACTGTCTTTGTTTCATGGGTTTTTAAAAGTAATTTATTTTTATAATGGGGTTTAGCTGCTTTTCACTGCTGTGTTTATGCCGCTTTACACCCACTTGACTCACTTACAGAGAGATATCAATACATAGGTTTTAAGAATATTAGTAGTCAGATATATTCTTGTGCGGTGAATAGGGCGTGTTGAGTCCAGTTCTCTGAGCAAGGAGTAGGTCTTGTCTATTACATATTGGGTTTATGGAACGGTATCTGAGCTAATTTGAAACCCTTGTTTTTTGTATCACCCCACCTCACCTTTCCGGTTTCGCAGCCATAGTGTGTTTTCTGCATGTGCGACTCTGTTCTGTTTTGTAATTCAGTTCAAGTGTAACGGTTTTTACATTCCCTCTATAAGTGATACCTTATGAGAAGTGTCCTTTTCTGTGTGACTTATTTCACTTAGAATCGTCGTACCTAAATCCACTCATCATGCTGCTACTAGCCTTATGCCATTGATTTCATGGCTGAGTGATATTCCATTTTACATAAGGACCACAACTTCTTTATCCATTTTTCTCTTTCCTGGGATATTTAAGGTGGAATGAAGTGGAGTTCCTTGTCAACAGAGCAGCCCAAATTTTGGGCTGCTTGTGTTTTGCTGATTTTTCATTTTCCCAATTTATACCCCGATGAGTGGAAGTGCCCTATGCTCTCTAAGCTGTGTTTTTTAGATATTTCAGGACTCACCGTACACTTCTCCAGAGTGCCTGTTGGCAATTTACATCCCGCCCATCAGTGTAGCAAGGCTCCCATTTCTCCATGGCCTGTCCTGCATTTCTGGTTTTGACACTTTTTTCAGCATGGCCCTTTTGACCGATGGGAAGCGAGACTTCTTTGTAGCGCTGATTTGCCTTTCCAGGTTGCTTGGTTGGCCAAAAAGGGCGTATGCGTTTTTTCCTGAATATATTCAGCAAAAAACGCATACGCCCTTTTTGGCCAAGGGCATCATTGTCAACGTTTTGCCGCTTTTCATGTGCTTTAAAGACGATTCGAATCTACCTCCTGAAATCTGTTTCCTACAATTCTGCCTTGATTTCAAATCCTCTTCTTTGCCTTCCCTCAATATATTTGTGGACGAGAGTTATCATTTATAACTCTGCAGGTTTGTGAATTGCAGTGCCCTGAAGCTCCATTTTACAACTCGCTTTTTTGGGAACTGGCCGCAAAAGCGCAGGATGGCTTCAGGCCCTGTTCTGGTTCTGGGGGGCAGGCTGAGCCTGTGGTTAATTCTTCTTCCTGATGGGAAAATAGAGTGACCTGTGCCTGTCCCAACACCAAGAGCTAGTCTCTCATTGGTTCCCCGTCTTCCCATTCATCCTCAGGAAAAATTGCAACCTGTACGGAACAGGAGGTTAAAGGTGCTGATGCTCCAAGTAGGGAGATTGCTAGTAAAGTGGCTGGAATGGCGAACCCGAGCACAAGGAGATGAGAAATGAGGTGCGTTTTAGAAACCTTTCCCCGTCACACGGTGTACCATCTTCTGGGTTTCTCATGCATGTTTTCGATGTAAGAAGATGCCCTTGAACCTGGAGATTTGGGACCCATGCAATGGGTACCACGCAGTATTACTTTAAAGGGTCTGCGTTTGCTCACCCAACCTCACAAAACCTCTCAGACCCAAGAGGGTCCACCCTTATGTCTCATCCAGCTGTGGGTCTACATATGGTCAATCCAGGTTGCATCACAGCCCCTGAATGAATTGTGTAAGAATTTCTCTCTCTTTCACTGTCTTTGTTTCATGGGTTTTTAAAAGTAATTTATTTTTATAATGGGGTTTAGCTGCTTTTCACTGCTGTGTTTATGCCGCTTTACACCCACTTGACACACTAACAGAGAGATATCAATACATAGGTTTTAAGATTATTACTAGTCAGATATATTCTTGTGGGGTGAATAGGGCGTGTTGAGTCCAGTTCTCTGAGCAAGGAGTAGGTCTTGTCTATTACATATTGGGTTTATGGAACGGTATCTGAGCTAATTTGAAACCCTTGTTTTATGTATCACCCCACCTCACCTTTCCCGTTTAGCAGCCATAGTGTGTTTTCTGCAAGTGCGACTCTGTTCTGTTTTGTAATTCAGTTCAAGTGTAACGGTTTTTACATTCCCTCTATAACTGATACCTTATGAGAAGTGTCCTTTTCTGTGTGACTTATTTCACTTAGAATCGTCGTACCTAAATCCACTCATCATGCTGCTACTAGCCTTATGCCATTGATTTCATGGCTGAGTGATATTCCATTGTACATAAGGACCACAACTTCTTTATCCATTTTTCTCTTTCCTGGGATATTTAAGGTGGAATGAAGTGGAGGTCCTTGTCAACAGAGCAGCCCTAAACTTTGGGCTGCTTGTGTTTTGCTGATTTTTCATTTTCCCAATTTATACCCCGATGAGTGGAAGTGCCCTATGCTCTCTAAGCTGTGTTTTTTAGATATTTCAGGACTCACCGTACACTTCTCCAGAGTGCCTGTTGGCAATTTACATCCCGCCCATCAGTGTAGCAAGGCTCCCATTTCTCCATGGCCTGTCCTGCATTTCTGGTTTTGACACTTTTTTCAGCATGGCCCTTTTGACCGATGGGAAGCGAGACTTCTTTGTAGCGCTGATTTGCCTTTCCAGGTTGCTTGGTTGGCCAAAAAGGGCGTATGCGTTTTTTCCTGAATATATTCAGCAAAAAACGCATACGCCCTTTTTGGCCAAGGGCATCATTGTCAACGTTTTGCCACTTTTCATGTGCTTTAAAGATGATTGGAATCTACCTCCTGAAATCTGTTTCCTACAATTCTGCCTTGATTTCAAATCCTCTTCTTTGCCTTCCCTCAATATATTTGTGGACGAGAGTTATCATTTATAACTCTGCAGGTTTGTGAATTGCAGTGCCCTGAAGCTCCATTTTACAACTCGCTTTTTTGGGAGCTGGCCGCAAAAGCGCAGGATGGCTTAAAGCCCTGTTCTGGTTCCGGGGGGCAGGCTGAGCCTGTGGTTAATTCTTCTTCCTGATGGGAAAATAGAGTGACCTGTGCCCGTCCCAACACCAAGAGCTAGTCTCTCATTGGTTCCCCGTCTTCCCGTTCATCCTCAGGAAAAATTGCAACCTGTACGGAACAGGAGGTTAAAGGTGCTGATGCTCCAAGTAGGGAGATTGCTAATAAAGTGGCTGGAATGGCGAACCCGAGCACAAGGAGATGATAAATGAGGTGCGTTTTAGAAACCTTTCCCCATCACACGGTGTACCATCTTCTGGGTTTCTCATGCATGTTTTCGATGTAGGAAGATGGCCTTGAACCTGGAGATTTGGGACCCATGCAATGGGTACCATGCAGTATTACTTGAAAGGGTCTGCGTTTGCTCACCCAACCTCACCAAACCTCTCAGCCCCAAGAGGGTCCACCCTTATGTCTCATCCAGCTGTGGGTCTACATATGGTCAATCCAGGTTGCATCACAGCCCCTGAATGATTTGTGTAAGAATTTCTCTCTCTTTCACTGTCTTTGTTTCATGGGTTTTTAAAAGTAATTTATTTTTATAATGGGGTTAGCTGCTTTTCACTGCTGTGTTTATGCCGCTTTACACCCACTTGACTCACTTACAGAGAGATATCAATACATAGGTTTTAAGATTATTACTAGTCAGATATATTCTTGTGCGGTGAATAGGGCGTGTTGAGTCCAGTTTTCTGAGCAAGGAGTAGGTCTTGTCTATTACATATTGGGTTTATGGAACGGTATCTGAGCTAATTTGAAACCCTTGTTTTTTGTATCACCCCACCTCACCTTTCCCGTTTAGCAGCCATTGTGTGTTTTCTGCATGTGCGACTCTGTTCTGTTTTGTAATTCAGTTCAAGTGTAACGGTTTTTACATTCCCTCTATAACTGATACCTTATGAGAAGTGTCCTTTTCTGTGTGACTTATTTCACTTAGAATCGTCGTACCTAAATCCACTCATCATGCTGCTACTAGCCTTATGCCATTGATTTCATGGCTGAGTGATATTCCATTGTACATAAGGACCACAACTTCTTTATCCATTTTTCTCTTTCCTGGGATATTTAAGGTGGAATGAAGTGGAGGTCCTTGTCAACAGAGCAGCCCTAAACTTTGGGCTGCTTGTGTTTTGCTGATTTTTCATTTTCCCAATTTATACCCCGATGAGTGGAAGTGCCCTATGCTCTCTAAGCTGTGTTTTTTAGATATTTCAGGACTCACCGTACACTTCTCCAGAGTGCCTGTTGGCAATTTACATCCCGCCCATCAGTGTAGCAAGGCTCCCATTTCTCCATGGCCTGTCCTGCATTTCTGGTTTTGACACTTTTTTCAGCATGGCCCTTTGGACCGATGGGAAGCGAGACTTCTTTGTAGCGCTGATTTGCCTTTCCAGGTTGCTTGGTTGGCCAAAAAGGGCGTATGCGTTTTTTCCTGAATATATTCAGGAAAAAACGCATACGCCCTTTTTGGCCAAGGGCATCATTGTCAACGTTTTGCCGCTTTTCATGTGCTTTAAAGACGATTCGAATCTACCTCCTGAAATCTGTTTCCTGCAATTCTGCCTTGATTTCAAATCCTCTTCTTTGCCTTCCCTCAATATATTTGTGGACGAGAGTTATCATTTATAACTCTGCAGGTTTGTGAATTGCAGTGCCCTGAAGCTCCATTTTACAACTCGCTTTTTTGGGAGCTGGCCGCAAAAGCGCAGGATGGCTTCAGGCCCTGTTCTGGTTCCGGGGGGCAGGCTGAGCCTGTGGTTAATTCTTCTTCCTGATGGGAAAATAGAGTGACCTGTGCCTGTCCCAACACCAAGAGCTAGTCTCTCATTGTTTCCCCGTCTTCCCGTTCATCCTCAGGACAAATTGCAACCTGTACGGAACAGGAGGTTAAAGGTGCTGATGCTCCAAGTAGGGAGATTGCTAATAAAGTGGCTGGAATGGCGAACCCGAGCACAAGGAGATGAGAAATGAGGTGCGTTTTAGAAACTTTCCCCATCACACGGTGTACCATCTTCTGGGTTTCTCATGCATGTTTTCGATGTAGGAAGATGGCCTTGAACCTGGAGATTTGGGACCCATGCGATGGGAACCACACAGTGTTACTTTAAAGGTCTGCGTTTCTTCACCCAACCTCACCAAACCTCTCAGCCCCAAGAGGGTCCAGCCTTATGTCTCATCCAGCTGTGGGTCTACATATGGTCAATCCAGTTTGCATCACAGCCCCTGAATGAATTGTGTAAGAATTTCTCTCTCTTTCACTGTCTTTGTTTCATGGGTTTTTAAAAGTAATTTATTTTTATAATGGGGTTTAGCTGCTTTTCACTGATGTGTTTATGCCGCTTTACACCCACTTGACACACTAATAGAGAGATATCAATACATAGGTTTTAAGATTATTACTAGTCAGATATATTCTTGTGCGGTGAATAGGGCGTGTTGAGTCCAGTTCTCTGAGCAAGGAGTAGGTCTTGTCTATTACATATTGGGTTTATGGAACGGTATCTGAGCTAATTTGAAACCCTTGTTTTTTGTATCACCCCACCTCACCTTTCCCGTTTAGCAGCCATTGTGTGTTTTCTGCATGTGCGACTCTGTTCTGTTTTGTAATTCAGTTCAAGTGTAACGGTTTTTACATTCCCTCTATAACTGATACCTTATGAGAAGTGTCCTTTTCTGTGTGACTTATTTCACTTAGAATCGTCGTACCTAAATCCACTCATCATGCTGCTACTAGCCTTATGCCATTGATTTCATGGCTGAGTGATATTCCATTGTACATAAGGACCACAACTTCTTTATCCATTTTTCTCTTTCCTGGGATATTTAAGGTGGAATGAAGTGGAGGTCCTTGTCAACAGAGCAGCCCTAAACTTTGGGCTGCTTGTGTTTTGCTGATTTTTCATTTTCCCAATTTATACCCCGATGAGTGGAAGTGCCCTATGCTCTCTAAGCTGTGTTTTTTAGATATTTCAGGACTCACCGTACACTTCTCCAGAGTGCCTGTTGGCAATTTACATCCCGCCCATCAGTGTAGCAAGGCTCCCATTTCTCCATGGCCTGTCCTGCATTTCTGGTTTTGACACTTTTTTCAGCATGGCCCTTTGGACCGATGGGAAGCGAGACTTCTTTGTAGCGCTGATTTGCCTTTCCAGGTTGCTTGGTTGGCCAAAAAGGGCGTATGCGTTTTTTCCTGAATATATTCAGGAAAAAACGCATACGCCCTTTTTGGCCAAGGGCATCATTGTCAACGTTTTGCCGCTTTTCATGTGCTTTAAAGACGATTCGAATCTACCTCCTGAAATCTGTTTCCTGCAATTCTGCCTTGATTTCAAATCCTCTTCTTTGCCTTCCCTCAATATATTTGTGGACGAGAGTTATCATTTATAACTCTGCAGGTTTGTGAATTGCAGTGCCCTGAAGCTCCATTTTACAACTCGCTTTTTTGGGAGCTGGCCGCAAAAGCGCAGGATGGCTTCAGGCCCTGTTCTGGTTCCGGGGGGCAGGCTGAGCCTGTGGTTAATTCTTCTTCCTGATGGGAAAATAGAGTGACCTGTGCCTGTCCCAACACCAAGAGCTAGTCTCTCATTGTTTCCCCGTCTTCCCGTTCATCCTCAGGACAAATTGCAACCTGTACGGAACAGGAGGTTAAAGGTGCTGATGCTCCAAGTAGGGAGATTGCTAATAAAGTGGCTGGAATGGCGAACCCGAGCACAAGGAGATGAGAAATGAGGTGCGTTTTAGAAACTTTCCCCATCACACGGTGTACCATCTTCTGGGTTTCTCATGCATGTTTTCGATGTAGGAAGATGGCCTTGAACCTGGAGATTTGGGACCCATGCGATGGGAACCACACAGTGTTACTTTAAAGGGTCTGCGTTTCTTCACCCAACCTCACCAAACCTCTCAGCCCCAAGAGGGTCCAGCCTTATGTCTCATCCAGCTGTGGGTCTACATATGGTCAATCCAGGTTGCATCACAGCCCCTGAATGAATTGTGTAAGAATTTCTCTCTCTTTCACTGTCTTTGTTTCATGGGTTTTTAAAAGTAATTTATTTTTATAATGGGGTTTAGCTGCTTTTCACTGATGTGTTTATGCCGCTTTACACCCACTTGACACACTAATAGAGAGATATCAATACATAGGTTTTAAGATTATTACTAGTCAGATATATTCTTGTGCGGTGAATAGGGCGTGTTGAGTCCAGTTCTCTGAGCAAGGAGTAGGTCTTGTCTATTACATATTGGGTTTATGGAACGGTATCTGAGCTAATTTGAAACCCTTGTTTTTTGTATCACCCCACCTCACCTTTCCCGTTTAGCAGCCATTGTGTGTTTTCTGCATGTGCGACTCTGTTCTGTTTTGTAATTCAGTTCAAGTGTAACGGTTTTTACATTCCCTCTATAACTGATACCTTATGAGAAGTGTCCTTTTCTGTGTGACTTATTTCACTTAGAATCGTCGTACCTAAATCCACTCATCATGCTGCTACTAGCCTTATGCCATTGATTTCATGGCTGAGTGATATTCCATTGTACATAAGGACCACAACTTCTTTATCCATTTTTCTCTTTCCTGGGATATTTAAGGTGGAATGAAGTGGAGGTCCTTGTCAACAGAGCAGCCCTAAACTTTGGGCTGCTTGTGTTTTGCTGATTTTTCATTTTCCCAATTTATACCCCGATGAGTGGAAGTGCCCTATGCTCTCTAAGCTGTGTTTTTTAGATATTTCAGGACTCACCGTACACTTCTCCAGAGTGCCTGTTGGCAATTTACATCCCGCCCATCAGTGTAGCAAGGCTCCCATTTCTCCATGGCCTGTCCTGCATTTCTGGTTTTGACACTTTTTTCAGCATGGCCCTTTGGACCGATGGGAAGCGAGACTTCTTTGTAGCGCTGATTTGCCTTTCCAGGTTGCTTGGTTGGCCAAAAAGGGCGTATGCGTTTTTTCCTGAATATATTCAGGAAAAAACGCATACGCCCTTTTTGGCCAAGGGCATCATTGTCAACGTTTTGCCGCTTTTCATGTGCTTTAAAGACGATTCGAATCTACCTCCTGAAATCTGTTTCCTGCAATTCTGCCTTGATTTCAAATCCTCTTCTTTGCCTTCCCTCAATATATTTGTGGACGAGAGTTATCATTTATAACTCTGCAGGTTTGTGAATTGCAGTGCCCTGAAGCTCCATTTTACAACTCGCTTTTTTGGGAACTGGCCGCAAAAGCGCAGGATGGCTTCAGGCCCTGTTCTGGTTCCGGGCGGCAGGCTGAGCCTGTGGTTAATTCTTCTTCCTGATGGGAAAATAGAGTGACCTGTGCCCGTCCCAACACCAAGAGCTAGTCTCTCATTGGTTCCCCGTCTTCCCGTTCATCCTCAGGAAAAATTGCAACCTGTACGGAACAGGAGGTTAAAGGTGCTGATGCTCCAAGTAGGGAGATTGCTAGTAAAGTGGCTGGAATGGCGAACCCGAGCACAAGGAGATGATAAATGAGTTGCGTTTTAGAAACCTTTCCCCATCACACGGTGTACCATCTTCTGGGTTTCTCATGCATGTTTTCGATGTAGGAAGATGCCCTTGAACCTGGAGATTTGGGACCCATGCGATGGGTACCACGCAGTATTACTTTAAAGGGTCTGCGTTTGCTCACCCAACCTCACCAAACCTCTCAGCCCCAAGAGTGTCCACCCTTATGTCTCATCCAGCTGTGGGTCTACATATGGTCAATCCAGGTTGCATCACAGCCCCTGAATGAATTGTGTAAGAATTTCTCTCTCTTTCACTGTCTTTGTTTCATGGGTTTTTAAAAGTAATTTATTTTTATAATGGGGTTAGGTGCTTTTCACTGCTGTGTTTATGCCGCTTTACACCCACTTGACTCACTTACAGAGAGATATCAATACATAGGTTTTAAGATTATTACTAGTCAGATATATTCTTGTGCGGTGAATAGGGCGTGTTGAGTCCAGTTCTCTGAGCAAGGAGTAGGTCTTGTCTATTACATATTGGGTTTATGGAACGGTATCTGAGCTAATTTGAAACCCTTGTTTTTTGTATCACCCCACCTCACCTTTCCGGTTTCGCAGCCATAGTGTGTTTTCTGCATGTGCGACTCTGTTCTGTTTTGTAATTCAGTTCAAGTGTAACGGTTTTTACATTCCCTCTATAAGTGATACCTTATGAGAAGTGTCCTTTTCTGTGTGACTTATTTCACTTAGAATCGTCGTACCTAAATCCACTCATCATGCTGCTACTAGCCTTATGCCATTGATTTCATGGCTGAGTGATATTCCATTTTACATAAGGACCACAACTTCTTTATCCATTTTTCTCTTTCCTGGGATATTTAAGGTGGAATGAAGTGGAATTCCTTGTCAACAGAGCAGCCCAAATTTTGGGCTGCTTGTGTTTTGCTGATTTTTCATTTTCCCAATTTATACCCCGATGAGTGGAAGTGCCCTATGCTCTCTAAGCTGTGTTTTTTAGATATTTCAGGACTCACCGTACACTTCTCCAGAGTGCCTGTTGGCAATTTACATCCCGCCCATCAGTGTAGCAAGGCTCCCATTTCTCCATGGCCTGTCCTGCATTTCTGGTTTTGACACTTTTTTCAGCATGGCCCTTTTGACCGATGGGAAGCGAGACTTCTTTGTAGCGCTGATTTGCCTTTCCAGGTTGCTTGGTTGGCCAAAAAGGGCGTATGCGTTTTTTCCTGAATATATTCAGCAAAAAACGCATACGCCCTTTTTGGCCAAGGGCAACATTGTCAACGTTTTGCCGCTTTTCATGTGCTTTAAAGACGATTCGAATCTACCTCCTGAAATCTGTTTCCTACAATTCTGCCTTGATTTCAAATCCTCTTCTTTGCCTTCCCTCAATATATTTGTGGACGAGAGTTATCATTTATAACTCTGCAGGTTTGTGAATTGCAGTGCCCTGAAGCTCCATTTTACAACTCGCTTTTTTGGGAACTGGCCGCAAAAGCGCAGGATGGCTTCAGGCCCTGTTCTGGTTCTGGGGGGCAGGCTGAGCCTGTGGTTAATTCTTCTTCCTGATGGGAAAATAGAGTGACCTGTGCCTGTCCCAACACCAAGAGCTAGTCTCTCATTGGTTCCCCGTCTTCCCGTTCATCCTCAGGAAAAATTGCAACCTGTACGGAACAGGAGGTTAAAGGTGCTGATGCTCCAAGTAGGGAGATTGCTAATAAAGTGGCTGGAATGGCGAACCCGAGCACAAGGAGATGAGAAATGAGGTGCGTTGTAGAAACCTTTCCCCATCACACGGTGTACCATCTTCTGGGTTTCTCATGCATGTTTTCGATGTAGGAAGATGGCCTTGAACCTGGAGATTTGGGACCCATGCAATGGGTACCACGCAGTATTACTTGAAAGGGTCTGCGTTTGCTCACCCAACCTCACCAAACCTCTCAGCCCCAAGAGGGTCCACCCTTATGTCTCATCCAGCTGTGGGTCTACATATGGTCAATCCAGGTTGCATCACAGCCCCTGAATGAATTGTGTAAGAATTTCTCTCTCTTTCACTGTCTTTGTTTCATGGGTTTTTAAAAGTAATTTATTTTTATAATGGGGTTAGCTGCTTTTCACTGCTGTGTTTATGCCGCTTTACACCCACTTGACTCACTTACAGAGAGATATCAATACATAGGTTTTAAGATTATTACTAGTCAGATATATTCTTGTGCGGTGAATAGGGCGTGTTGAGTCCAGTTCTCTGAGCAAGGAGTAGGTCTTGTCTATTACATATTGGGTTTATGGAACGGTATCTGAGCTAATTTGAAACCCTTGTTTTTTGTATCACCCCACCTCACCTTTCCCGTTTAGCAGCCATAGTGTGTTTCTGCATGTGCGACTCTGTTCTGTTTTGTAATTCAGTTCAAGTGTAACGGTTTTTACATTCCCTCTATAACTGATACCTTATGAGAAGTGTCCTTTTCTGTGTGACTTATTTCACTTAGAATCGTCGTACCTAAATCCACTCATCATGCTGCTACTAGCCTTATGCCATTGATTTCATGGCTGAGTGATATTCCATTGTACATAAGGACCACAACTTCTTTATCCATTTTTCTCTTTCCTGGGATATTTAAGGTGGAATGAAGTGGAGGTCCTTGTCAACAGAGCAGCCCTAAACTTTGGGCTGCTTGTGTTTTGCTGATTTTTCATTTTCCCAATTTATACCCCGATGAGTGGAAGTGCCCTATGCTCTCTAAGCTGTGTTTTTTAGATATTTCAGGACTCACCGTACACTTCTCCAGAGTGCCTGTTGGCAATTTACATCCCGCCCATCAGTGTAGCAAGGCTCCCATTTCTCCATGGCCTGTCCTGCATTTCTGGTTTTGACACTTTTTTCAGCATGGCCCTTTGGACCGATGGGAAGCGAGACTTCTTTGTAGCGCTGATTTGCCTTTCCAGGTTGCTTGGTTGGCCAAAACGGGCGTATGCGTTTTTTCCTGAATATATTCAGCAAAAAACGCATACGCCCTTTTTGGCCAAGGGCATCATTGTCAACGTTTTGCCGCTTTTCATGTGCTTTAAAGACGATTCGAATCTACCTCCTGAAATCTGTTTCCTACAATTCTGCCTTGATTTCAAATCCTCTTCTTTGCCTTCCCTCAATATATTTGTGGACGAGAGTTATCATTTATAACTCTGCAGGTTTGTGAATTGCAGTGCCCTGAAGCTCCATTTTACAACTCGCTTTTTTGGGAACTGGCCGCAAAAGCGCAGGATGGCTTCAGGCCCTGTTCTGGTTCTGGGGGGCAGGCTGAGCCTGTGGTTAATTCTTCTTCCTGATGGGAAAATAGAGTGACCTGTGCCTGTCCCAACACCAAGAGCTAGTCTCTCATTGGTTCCCCGTCTTCCCATTCATCCTCAGGAAAAATTGCAACCTGTACGGAACAGGAGGTTAAAGGTGCTGATGCTCCAAGTAGGGAGATTGCTAGTAAAGTGGCTGGAATGGCGAACCCGAGCACAAGGAGATGAGAAATGAGGTGCGTTTTAGAAACCTTTCCCCGTCACACGGTGTACCATCTTCTGGGTTTCTCATGCATGTTTTCGATGTAGGAAGATGCCCTTGAACCTGGAGATTTGGGACCCATGCGATGGGTACCACGCAGTATTACTTTAAAGGGTCTGCGTTTGCTCACCCAACCTCACCAAACCTCTCAGCCCCAAGAGTGTCCACCCTTATGTCTCATCCAACTGTGGGTCTACATATGGTCAATCCAGGTTGCATCACAGCCCCTGAATGAATTGTGTAAGAATTTCTCTCTCTTTCACTGTCTTTGTTTCATGGGTTTTTAAAAGTAATTTATTTTTATAATGGGGTTTAGCTGCTTTTCACTGCTGTGTTTATGCCGCTTTACACCCACTTGACTCACTTACAGAGAGATATCAATACATAGGTTTTAAGAATATTACTAGTCAGATATATTCTTGTGCGGTGAATAGGGCGTGTTGAGTCCAGTTCTCTGAGCAAGGAGTAGGTCTTGTCTATTACATATTGGGTTTATGGAACGGTATCTGAGCTAATTTGAAACCCTTGTTTTATATATCACCCCACCTCACCTTTCCCGTTTACAGCCATAGTGTGTTTTCTGCATGTGCGACTCTGTTCTGTTTTGTAATTCAGTTCAAGTGTAACGGTTTTTACATTCCCTCTATAAGTGATACCTTATGAGAAGTGTCGTTTTCTGTGTGACTTATTTCACTTAGAATCGTCGTACCTAAATCCACTCATCATGCTGCTACTAGCCTTATGCCATTGATTTCATGGCTGAGTGATATTCCATTGTACATAAGGACCACAACTTCTTTATCCATTTTTCTCTTTCCTGGGATATTTAAGGTGGAATGAAGTGGAGGTCCTTGTCAACAGAGCAGCCCTAAACTTTGGGGTGCTTGTGTCTCGCTGATTTTTCATTTTCCCAATTTATACCCCGATGAGTGGAAGTGCCCTATGCTCTCTAAGCTGTGTTTTTTAGATATTTCAGGACTCACCGTACACTTCTCCAGAGTGCCTGTTGGCAATTTACATCCCGCCCATCAGTGTAGCAAGGCTCCCATTTCTCCATGGCCTGTCCTGCATTTCTGGTTTTGACACTTTTTTCAGCATGGCCCTTTGGACCGATGGGAAGCGAGACTTCTTTGTAGCGCTGATTTGCCTTTCCAGGTTGCTTGGTTGGCCAAAAAGGGCGTATGCGTTTTTTCCTGAATATATTCAGGAAAAAACGCATACGCCCTTTTTGGCCAAGGGCATCATTGTCAACGTTTTGCCGCTTTTCATGTGCTTTAAAGATGATTCGAATCTACCTCCTGAAATCTGTTTCCTGCAATTCTGCCTTGATTTCAAATCCTCTTCTTTGCCTTCCCTCAATATATTTGTGGACGAGAGTTATCATTTATAACTCTGCAGGTTTTTGAATTGCAGTGCCCTGAAGCTCCATTTTACAACTCGCTTTTTTGGGAACTGGCCGCAAAACCGCAGGATGGCTTCAGGCCCTGTTCTGGTTCCGGGGGGCAGGCTGAGCCTGTGGTTAATTCTTCTTCCTGATGGGAAAATAGAGTGACCTGTGCCCGTCCCAACACCAAGAGCTAGTCTCTCATTGGTTCCCCGTCTTCCCGTTCATCCTCAGGAAAAATTGCAACCTGTACGGAACAGGAGGTTAAAGGTGCTGATGCTCCAAGTAGGGAGATTGCTAGTAAAGTGGCTGGAATGGCGAACCCGAGCACAAGGAGATGATAAATGAGTTGCGTTTTAGAAACCTTTCCCCATCACACGGTGTACCATCTTCTGGGTTTCTCATGCATGTTTTCGATGTAGGAAGATGCCCTTGAACCTGGAGATTTGGGACCCATGCGATGGGTACCACGCAGTATTACTTTAAAGGGTCTGCGTTTGCTCACCCAACCTCACCAAACCTCTCAGCCCCAAGAGTGTCCACCCTTATGTCTCATCCAGCTGTGGGTCTACATATGGTCAATCCAGGTTGCATCACAGCCCCTGAATGAATTGTGTAAGAATTTCTCTCTCTTTCACTGTCTTTGTTTCATGGGTTTTTAAAAGTAATTTATTTTTATAATGGGGTTTAGCTGCTTTTCACTGCTGTGTTTATGCCGCTTTACACCCACTTGACTCACTTACAGAGAGATATCAATACATAGGTTTTAAGATTATTACTAGTCAGATATATTCTTGTGCGGTGAATAGGGCGTGTTGAGTCCAGTTCTCTGAGCAAGGAGTAGGTCTTGTCTATTACATATTGGGTTTATGGAACGGTATCTGAGCTAATTTGAAACCCTTGTTTTTTGTATCACCCCACCTCACCTTTCCGGTTTCGCAGCCATAGTGTGTTTTCTGCATGTGCGACTCTGTTCTGTTTTGTAATTCAGTTCAAGTGTAACGGTTTTTACATTCCCTATATAAGTGATACCTTATGAGAAGTGTCCTTTTCTGTGTGACTTATTTCACTTAGAATCGTCGTACCTAAATCCACTCATCATGCTGCTACTAGCCTTATGCCATTGATTTCATGGCTGAGTGATATTCCATTTTACATAAGGACCACAACTTCTTTATCCATTTTTCTCTTTCCTGGGATATTTAAGGTGGAATGAAGTGGAGTTCCTTGTCAACAGAGCAGCCCAAATTTTGGGCTGCTTGTGTTTTGCTGATTTTTCATTTTCCCAATTTATACCCCGATGAGTGGAAGTGCCCTATGCTCTCTAAGCTGTGTTTTTTAGATATTTCAGGACTCACCGTACACTTCTCCAGAGTGCCTGTTGGCAATTTACATCCCGCCCATCAGTGTAGCAAGGCTCCCATTTCTCCATGGCCTGTCCTGCATTTCTGGTTTTGACACTTT
The DNA here is from genome assembly GCF_965194825.1 of Balaenoptera physalus. Classification (NCBI taxonomy): domain Eukaryota; kingdom Metazoa; phylum Chordata; class Mammalia; order Artiodactyla; family Balaenopteridae; genus Balaenoptera; species Balaenoptera physalus. The sequence goes on along the minus strand of NW_028126544.1, from coordinate 646,877 downwards.
TTTCAGCATGGCCCTTTTGACCGATGGGAAGCGAGACTTCTTTGTAGCGCTGATTTGCCTTTCCAGGTTGCTTGGTTGGCCAAAAAGGGCGTATGCGTTTTTTCCTGAATATATTCAGCAAAAAACGCATACGCCCTTTTTGGCCAAGGGCATCATTGTCAACGTTTTGCCGCTTTTCATGTGCTTTAAAGACGATTCGAATCTACCTCCTGAAATCTGTTTCCTACAATTCTGCCTTGATTTCAAATCCTCTTCTTTGCCTTCCCTCAATATATTTGTGGACGAGAGTTATCATTTATAACTCTGCAGGTTTGTGAATTGCAGTGCCCTGAAGCTCCATTTTACAACTCGCTTTTTTGGGAACTGGCCGCAAAAGCGCAGGATGGCTTCAGGCCCTGTTCTGGTTCTGGGGGGCAGGCTGAGCCTGTGGTTAATTCTTCTTCCTGATGGGAAAATAGAGTGACCTGTGCCTGTCCCAACACCAAGAGCTAGTCTCTCATTGGTTCCCCGTCTTCCCGTTCATCCTCAGGACAAATTGCAACCTGTACGGAACAGGAGGTTAAAGGTGCTGATGCTCCAAGTAGGGAGATTGCTAATAAAGTGGCTGGAATGGCGAACCCGAGCACAAGGAGATGAGAAATGAGGTGCGTTTTAGAAACCTTTCCCCATCACACGGTGTACCATCTTCTGGGTTTCTCATGCATGTTTTCGATGTAGGAAGATGCCCTTGAACCTGGAGATTTGGGACCCATGCAATGGGTACCACGCAGTATTACTTTAAAGGGTCTGCGTTTGCTCACCCAACCTCACAAAACCTCTCAGACCCAAGAGGGTCCACCCTTATGTCTCATCCAGCTGTGGGTCTACATATGGTCAATCCAGGTTGCATCACAGCCCCTGAATGAATTGTGTAAGAATTTCTCTCTCTTTCACTGTCTTTGTTTCATGGGTTTTTAAAAGTAATTTATTTTTATAATGGGGTTTAGCTGCTTTTCACTGCTGTGTTTATGCCGCTTTACACCCACTTGACACACTAACAGAGAGATATCAATACATAGGTTTTAAGATTATTACTAGTCAGATATATTCTTGTGGGGTGAATAGGGCGTGTTGAGTCCAGTTCTCTGAGCAAGGAGTAGGTCTTGTCTATTACATATTGGGTTTATGGAACGGTATCTGAGCTAATTTGAAACCCTTGTTTTATGTATCACCCCACCTCACCTTTCCCGTTTAGCAGCCATAGTGTGTTTTCTGCATGTGCGACTCTGTTCTGTTTTGTAATTCAGTTCAAGTGTAACGGTTTTTACATTCCCTCTATAACTGATACCTTATGAGAAGTGTCCTTTTCTGTGTGACTTATTTCACTTAGAATCGTCGTACCTAAATCCACTCATCATGCTGCTACTAGCCTTATGCCATTGATTTCATGGCTGAGTGATATTCCATTGTACATAAGGACCACAACTTCTTTATCTATTTTTCTCTTTCCTGGGATATTTAAGGTGGAATGAAGTGGAGGTCCTTGTCAACAGAGCAGCCCTAAACTTTGGGCTGCTTGTGTTTTGCTGATTTTTCATTTTCCCAATTTATACCCCGATGAGTGGAAGTGCCCTATGCTCTCTAAGCTGTGTTTTTTAGATATTTCTGGACTCACCGTACACTTCTCCAGAGTGCCTGTTGGCAATTTACATCCCGCCCATCAGTGTAGCAAGGCTCCCATTTCTCCATGGCCTGTCCTGCATTTCTGGTTTTGACACTTTTTTCAGCATGGCCCTTTTGACCGATGGGAAGCGAGACTTCTTTGTAGCGCTGATTTGCCTTTCCAGGTTGCTTGGTTGGCCAAAAAGGGCGTATGCGTTTTTTCCTGAATATATTCAGCAAAAAACGCATACGCCCTTTTTGGCCAAGGGCATCATTGTCAACGTTTTGCCACTTTTCATGTGCTTTAAAGATGATTGGAATCTACCTCCTGAAATCTGTTTCCTACAATTCTGCCTTGATTTCAAATCCTCTTCTTTGCCTTCCCTCAATATATTTGTGGACGAGAGTTATCATTTATAACTCTGCAGGTTTGTGAATTGCAGTGCCCTGAAGCTCCATTTTACAACTCGCTTTTTTGGGAGCTGGCCGCAAAAGCGCAGGATGGCTTCAGGCCCTGTTCTGGTTCCGGGGGGCAGGCTGAGCCTGTGGTTAATTCTTCTTCCTGATGGGAAAATAGAGTGACCTGTGCCCGTCCCAACACCAAGAGCTAGTCTCTCATTGGTTCCCCGTCTTCCCGTTCATCCTCAGGAAAAATTGCAACCTGTACGGAACAGGAGGTTAAAGGTGCTGATGCTCCAAGTAGGGAGATTGCTAATAAAGTGGCTGGAATGGCGAACCCGAGCACAAGGAGATGATAAATGAGGTGCGTTTTAGAAACCTTTCCCCATCACACGGTGTACCATCTTCTGGGTTTCTCATGCATGTTTTCGATGTAGGAAGATGGCCTTGAACCTGGAGATTTGGGACCCATGCAATGGGTACCACGCAGTATTACTTGAAAGGGTCTGCGTTTGCTCACCCAACCTCACCAAACCTCTCAGCCCCAAGAGGGTCCACCCTTATGTCTCATCCAGCTGTGGGTCTACATATGGTCAATCCAGGTTGCATCACAGCCCCTGAATGAATTGTGTAAGAATTTCTCTCTCTTTCACTGTCTTTGTTTCATGGGTTTTTAAAAGTAATTTATTTTTATAATGGGGTTAGCTGCTTTTCACTGCTGTGTTTATGCCGCTTTACACCCACTTGACTCACTTACAGAGAGATATCAATACATAGGTTTTAAGATTATTACTAGTCAGATATATTCTTGTGCGGTGAATAGGGCGTGTTGAGTCCAGTTCTCTGAGCAAGGAGTAGGTCTTGTCTATTACATATTGGGTTTATGGAACGGTATCTGAGCTAATTTGAAACCCTTGTTTTTTGTATCACCCCACCTCACCTTTCCCGTTTAGCAGCCATAGTGTGTTTTTGCATGTGCGACTCTGTTCTGTTTTGTAATTCAGTTCAAGTGTAACGGTTTTTACATTCCCTCTATAACTGATACCTTATGAGAAGTGTCCTTTTCTGTGTGACTTATTTCACTTAGAATCGTCGTACCTAAATCCACTCATCATGCTGCTACTAGCCTTATGCCATTGATTTCATGGCTGAGTGATATTCGATTGTACATAAGGACCACAACTTCTTTATCCATTTTTCTCTTTCCTGGGATATTTAAGGTGGAATGAAGTGGAGGTCCTTGTCAACAGAGCAGCCCTAAACTTTGGGCTGCTTGTGTTTTGCTGATTTTTCATTTTCCCAATTTATACCCCGATGAGTGGAAGTGCCCTATGCTCTCTAACTGTGTTTTTTAGATATTTCAGGACTCACCGTACACTTCTCCAGAGTGCCTGTTGGCAATTTACATCCCGCCCATCAGTGTAGCAAGGCTCCCATTTCTCCATGGCCTGTCCTGCATTTCTGGTTTTGACACTTTTTTCAGCATGGCCCTTTGGACCGATGGGAAGCGAGACTTCTTTGTAGCGCTGATTTGCCTTTCCAGGTTGCTTGGTTGGCCAAAAAGGGCGTATGCGTTTTTTCCTGAATATATTCAGCAAAAAACGCATACGCCCTTTTTGGCCAAGGGCATCATTGTCAACGTTTTGCCGCTTTTCATGTGCTTTAAAGACGATTCGAATCTACCTCCTGAAATCTGTTTCCTACAATTCTGCCTTGATTTCAAATCCTCTTCTTTGCCTTCCCTCAATATATTTGTGGACGAGAGTTATCATTTATAACTCTGCAGGTTTGTGAATTGCAGTGCCCTGAAGCTCCATTTTACAACTCGCTTTTTTGGGAACTGGCCGCAAAAGCGCAGGATGGCTTCAGGCCCTGTTCTGGTTCTGGGGGGCAGGCTGAGCCTGTGGTTAATTCTTCTTCCTGATGGGAAAATAGAGTGACCTGTGCCTGTCCCAACACCAAGAGCTAGTCTCTCATTGGTTCCCCGTCTTCCCGTTCATCCTCAGGACAAATTGCAACCTGTACGGAACAGGAGGTTAAAGGTGCTGATGCTCCAAGTAGGGAGATTGCTAATAAAGTGGCTGGAATGGCGAACCCGAGCACAAGGAGATGAGAAATGAGGTGCGTTTTAGAAACCTTTCCCCATCACACGGTGTACCATCTTCTGGGTTTCTCATGCATGTTTTCGATGTAGGAAGATGCCCTTGAACCTGGAGATTTGGGACCCATGCAATGGGTACCACGCAGTATTACTTTAAAGGGTCTGCGTTTGCTCACCCAACCTCACAAAACCTCTCAGACCCAAGAGGGTCCACCCTTATGTCTCATCCAGCTGTGGGTCTACATATGGTCAATCCAGGTTGCATCACAGCCCCTGAATGAATTGTGTAAGAATTTCTCTCTCTTTCACTGTCTTTGTTTCATGGGTTTTTAAAAGTAATTTATTTTTATAATGGGGTTTAGCTGCTTTTCACTGCTGTGTTTATGCCGCTTTACACCCACTTGACACACTAACAGAGAGATATCAATACATAGGTTTTAAGATTATTACTAGTCAGATATATTCTTGTGGGGTGAATAGGGCGTGTTGAGTCCAGTTCTCTGAGCAAGGAGTAGGTCTTGTCTATTACATATTGGGTTTATGGAACGGTATCTGAGCTAATTTGAAACCCTTGTTTTATGTATCACCCCACCTCACCTTTCCCGTTTAGCAGCCATAGTGTGTTTTCTGCATGTGCGACTCTGTTCTGTTTTGTAATTCAGTTCAAGTGTAACGGTTTTTACATTCCCTCTATAACTGATACCTTATGAGAAGTGTCCTTTTCTGTGTGACTTATTTCACTTAGAATCGTCGTACCTAAATCCACTCATCATGCTGCTACTAGCCTTATGCCATTGATTTCATGGCTGAGTGATATTCCATTGTACATAAGGACCACAACTTCTTTATCCATTTTTCTCTTTCCTGGGATATTTAAGGTGGAATGAAGTGGAGGTCCTTGTCAACAGAGCAGCCCTAAACTTTGGGCTGCTTGTGTTTTGCTGATTTTTCATTTTCCCAATTTATACCCCGATGAGTGGAAGTGCCCTATGCTCTCTAAGCTGTGTTTTTTAGATATTTCAGGACTCACCGTACACTTCTCCAGAGTGCCTGTTGGCAATTTACATCCCGCCCATCAGTGTAGCAAGGCTCCCATTTCTTCATGGCCTGTCCTGCATTTCTGGTTTTGACACTTTTTTCAGCATGGCCCTTTTGACCGATGGGAAGCGAGACTTCTTTGTAGCGCTGATTTGCCTTTCCAGGTTGCTTGGTTGGCCAAAAAGGGCGTATGCGTTTTTTCCTGAATATATTCAGCAAAAAACGCATACGCCCTTTTTGGCCAAGGGCATCATTGTCAACGTTTTGCCACTTTTCATGTGCTTTAAAGATGATTGGAATCTACCTCCTGAAATCTGTTTCCTACAATTCTGCCTTGATTTCAAATCCTCTTCTTTGCCTTCCCTCAATATATTTGTGGACGAGAGTTATCATTTATAACTCTGCAGGTTTGTGAATTGCAGTGCCCTGAAGCTCCATTTTACAACTCGCTTTTTTGGGAGCTGGCCGCAAAAGCGCAGGATGGCTTCAGGCCCTGTTCTGGTTCCGGGGGGCAGGCTGAGCCTGTGGTTAATTCTTCTTCCTGATGGGAAAATAGAGTGACCTGTGCCCGTCCCAACACCAAGAGCTAGTCTCTCATTGGTTCCCCGTCTTCCCGTTCATCCTCAGGAAAAATTGCAACCTGTACGGAACAGGAGGTTAAAGGTGCTGATGCTCCAAGTAGGGAGATTGCTAATAAAGTGGCTGGAATGGCGAACCCGAGCACAAGGATATGATAAATGAGGTGCGTTTTAGAAACCTTTCCCCATCACACGGTGTACCATCTTCTGGGTTTCTCATGCATGTTTTCGATGTAGGAAGATGGCCTTGAACCTGGAGATTTGGGACCCATGCAATGGGTACCACGCAGTATTACTTGAAAGGGTCTGCGTTTGCTCACCCAACCTCACCAAACCTCTCAGCCCCAAGAGGGTCCACCCTTATGTCTCATCCAGCTGTGGGTCTACATATGGTCAATCCAGGTTGCATCACAGCCCCTGAATGAATTGTGTAAGAATTTCTCTCTCTTTCACTGTCTTTGTTTCATGGGTTTTTAAAAGTAATTTATTTTTATAATGGGGTTAGCTGCTTTTCACTGCTGTGTTTATGCCGCTTTACACCCACTTGACTCACTTACAGAGAGATATCAATACATAGGTTTTAAGATTATTACTAGTCAGATATATTCTTGTGCGGTGAATAGGGCGTGTTGAGTCCAGTTCTCTGAGCAAGGAGTAGGTCTTGTCTATTACATATTGGGTTTATGGAACGGTATCTGAGCTAATTTGAAACCCTTGTTTTTTGTATCACCCCACCTCACCTTTCCCGTTTAGCAGCCATAGTGTGTTTCTGCATGTGCGACTCTGTTCTGTTTTGTAATTCAGTTCAAGTGTAACGGTTTTTACATTCCCTCTATAACTGATACCTTATGAGAAGTGTCCTTTTCTGTGTGACTTATTTCACTTAGAATCGTCGTACCTAAATCCACTCATCATGCTGCTACTAGCCTTATGCCATTGATTTCATGGCTGAGTGATATTCGATTGTACATAAGGACCACAACTTCTTTATCCATTTTTCTCTTTCCTGGGATATTTAAGGTGGAATGAAGTGGAGGTCCTTGTCAACAGAGCAGCCCTAAACTTTGGGCTGCTTGTGTTTTGCTGATTTTTCATTTTCCCAATTTATACCCCGATGAGTGGAAGTGCCCTATGCTCTCTAACTGTGTTTTTTAGATATTTCAGGACTCACCGTACACTTCTCCAGAGTGCCTGTTGGCAATTTACATCCCGCCCATCAGTGTAGCAAGGCTCCCATTTCTCCATGGCCTGTCCTGCATTTCTGGTTTTGACACTTTTTTCAGCATGGCCCTTTGGACCGATGGGAAGCGAGACTTCTTTGTAGCGCTGATTTGCCTTTCCAGGTTGCTTGGTTGGCCAAAAAGGGCGTATGCGTTTTTTCCTGAATATATTCAGCAAAAAACGCATACGCCCTTTTTGGCCAAGGGCATCATTGTCAACGTTTTGCCGCTTTTCATGTGCTTTAAAGACGATTCGAATCTACCTCCTGAAATCTGTTTCCTACAATTCTGCCTTGATTTCAAATCCTCTTCTTTGCCTTCCCTCAATATATTTGTGGACGAGAGTTATCATTTATAACTCTGCAGGTTTGTGAATTGCAGTGCCCTGAAGCTCCATTTTACAACTCGCTTTTTTGGGAACTGGCCGCAAAAGCGCAGGATGGCTTCAGGCCCTGTTCTGGTTCTGGGGGGCAGGCTGAGCCTGTGGTTAATTCTTCTTCCTGATGGGAAAATAGAGTGACCTGTGCCTGTCCCAACACCAAGAGCTAGTCTCTCATTGGTTCCCCGTCTTCCCATTCATCCTCAGGAAAAATTGCAACCTGTACGGAACAGGAGGTTAAAGGTGCTGATGCTCCAAGTAGGGAGATTGCTAGTAAAGTGGCTGGAATGGCGAACCCGAGCACAAGGAGATGAGAAATGAGGTGCGTTTTAGAAACCTTTCCCCGTCACACGGTGTACCATCTTCTGGGTTTCTCATGCATGTTTTCGATGTAGGAAGATGCCCTTGAACCTGGAGATTTGGGACCCATGCGATGGGTACCACGCAGTATTACTTTAAAGGGTCTGCGTTTGCTCACCCAACCTCACCAAACCTCTCAGCCCCAAGAGTGTCCACCCTTATGTCTCATCCAACTGTGGGTCTACATATGGTCAATCCAGGTTGCATCACAGCCCCTGAATGAATTGTGTAAGAATTTCTCTCTCTTTCACTGTCTTTGTTTCATGGGTTTTTAAAAGTAATTTATTTTTATAATGGGGTTTAGCTGCTTTTCACTGCTGTGTTTATGCCGCTTTACACCCACTTGACTCACTTACAGAGAGATATCAATACATAGGTTTTAAGAATATTACTAGTCAGATATATTCTTGTGCGGTGAATAGGGCGTGTTGAGTCCAGTTCTCTGAGCAAGGAGTAGGTCTTGTCTATTACATATTGGGTTTATGGAACGGTATCTGAGCTAATTTGAAACCCTTGTTTTATATATCACCCCACCTCACCTTTCCCGTTTACAGCCATAGTGTGTTTTCTGCATGTGCGACTCTGTTCTGTTTTGTAATTCAGTTCAAGTGTAACGGTTTTTACATTCCCTCTATAAGTGATACCTTATGAGAAGTGTCGTTTTCTGTGTGACTTATTTCACTTAGAATCGTCGTACCTAAATCCACTCATCATGCTGCTACTAGCCTTATGCCATTGATTTCATGGCTGAGTGATATTCCATTGTACATAAGGACCACAACTTCTTTATCCATTTTTCTCTTTCCTGGGATATTTAAGGTGGAATGAAGTGGAGGTCCTTGCAAATAGAGCAGCCCTAAACTTTGGGCTGCTTGTGTTTTGCTGATTTTTCATTTTCCCAATTTATACCCCGATGAGTGGAAGTGCCCTATGCTCTCTAAGCTGTGTTTTTTAGATATTTCAGGACTCACCGTACACTTCTCCAGAGTGCCTGTTGGCAATTTACATCCCGCCCATCAGTGTAGCAAGGCTCCCATTTCTCCATGGCCTGTCCTGCATTTCTGGTTTTGACACTTTTTTCAGCATGGCCCTTTTGACCGTTGGGAAGCGAGACTTCTTTGTAGCGCTGATTTGCATTTCCAGGTTGCTTGGTTGGCCAAAAAGGGCGTATGCGTTTTTTCCTGAATATATTCAGGAAAAAACGCATACGCCCTTTTTGGCCAAGGGCATCATTGTCAACGTTTTGCCGCTTTTCATGTGCTTTAAAGATGATTCGAATCTACCTCCTGAAATCTGTTTCCTGCAATTCTGCCTTGATTTCAAATCCTCTTCTTTGCCTTCCCTCAATATATTTGTGGACGAGAGTTATCATTTATAACTCTGCAGGTTTTTGAATTGCAGTGACCTGAAGCTCCATTTTACAACTCGCTTTTTTGGGAACTGGCCGCAAAAGCGCATGATGGCTTCAGGCCCTGTTCTGGTTCCGGGCGGCAGGCTGAGCCTGTGGTTAATTCTTCTTCCTGATGGGAAAATAGAGTGACCTGTGCCCGTCCCAACACCATGAGCTAGTCTCTCATTGGTTCCCCGTCTTCCCGTTCATCCTCAGGAAAAATTGCAACCTGTACGGAACAGGAGGTTAAAGGTGCTGATGCTCCAAGTAGGGAGATTGCTAGTAAAGTGGCTGGAATGGCGAACCCGAGCACAAGGAGAAGATAAATGAGGTGCGTTTCAGAAACATTTCCCCATCACACGGTGTACCATCTTCTGGGTTTCTCATGCATGTTTTCGATGTAGGAAGATGCCCTTGAACCTGGAGATTTGGGACCCATGCGATGGGTACCACGCAGTATTACTTTAAAGGGTCTGCGTTTGCTCACCCAACCTCATCAAACCTCTCAGCCCCAAGGGTGTCCACCCTTATGTCTCATCCAGCTGTGGGTCTATATATGGTCAATACAGGTTGCATCACAGCCCCTGAATGAATTGTGTAAGAATTTCTCTCTCTTTCACTCTCTTTGTTTCATGGGTTTTTAAAAGTAATTTATTTTTATAATGGGGTTAGCTGCTTTTCACTGCTGTGTTTATGCCGCTTTACACCGACTTGACTCACTTACAGAGAGTTATCAATACATAGGTTTTAAGATTATTACTAGTCAGATATATTCTTGTGCGGTGAATAGGGCGTGTTGAGTCCAGTTCTCTGAGCAAGGAGTAGGTCTTGTCTATTACATATTGGGTTTATGGAACGGTATCTGAGCTAATTTGAAACCCTTGTTTTTTGTATCACCCCACCTCACCTTTCCCGTTTAGCAGCCATAGTGTGTTTTCTGCATGTGCGACTCTGTTCTGTTTTGTAATTCAGTTCAAGTGTAACGGTTTTTACATTCCCTCTATAAGTGATACCTTATGAGAATGTCCTTTTCTGTGTGACTTATTTCACTTAGAATCGTCGTACCTAAATCCACTCATCATGCTGCTACTAGCCTTATGCCATTGATTTCATGGCTGAGTGATATTCCATTGTACATAAGGACCACAACTTCTTTATCCATTTTTCTCTTTCCTGGGATATTTAAGGTGGAATGAAGTGGAGGTCCTTGTCAACAGAGCAGCCCTAAACTTTGGGCTGCTTGTGTTTTGCTGATTTTTCATTTTCCCAATTTATACCCCGATGAGTGGAAGTGCCCTATGCTCTCTAAGCTGTGTTTTTTAGATATTTCAGGACTCACCGTACACTTCTCCAGAGTGCCTGTTGGCAATTTACATCCCGCCCATCAGTGTAGCAAGGCTCCCATTTCTCCATGGCCTGTCCTGCATTTCTGGTTTTGACACTTTTTTCAGCATGGCCCTTTTGACCGATGGGAAGCGAGACTTCTTTGTAGCGCTGATTTGCCTTTCTAGGTTGCTTGGTTGGCCAAAAAGGGCGTATGCGTTTTTTCCTGAATATATTCAGGAAAAAACGCATACGCCCTTTTTGGCCAAGGGCATCATTGTGAACGTTTTCCCGCGTTTCATGTGCTTTAAAGACGATTCGAATCTACCTCCTGAATTCTGTTTCCTGCAATTCTGCCTTGATTTCAAATCGTCTTCTTTGCCTTCCCTCAATATATTAGTGGACGAGAGTTATCATTTACAACTCTGCAGGTTTGTGAATTGCAGTGCCCTGAAGCTCCATTTTACAACTCGCTTTTTTGGGAACTGGCCGCAAAAGCGCAGGATGGCTTCAGGCCCTGTTCTGGTTCCAGGCGGCAGGCTGAGCCTGTGGTTAATTCTTCTTCCTGATGGGAAAATAGAGTGACCTGTGCCCGTCCCAACACCACGAGCTAGTCTCTCATTGGTTCCCCGTCTTCCCGTTCATCCTCAGGAAAAATTGCAACCTGTACGGAACAGGAGGTTAAAGGTGCTGATGCTCCAAGTAGGGAGATTGCTAGTAAAGTGGCTGGAATGGCGAACCCGAGCACAAGGAGAAGATAAATGAGGTGCGTTTCAGAAACCTTTCCCCATCACACGGTGTACCATCTTCTGGGTTTCTCATGCATGTTTTCGATGTAGGAAGATGCCCTTGAACCTGGAGATTTGGGACCCATGCGATGGGTACCACGCAGTATTACTTTAAAGGGTCTGCGTTTGCTCACCCAACCTCACCAAACCTCTCAGCCCCAAGGGTGTCCACCCTTATGTCTCATCCAGCTGTGGGTCTACATATGGTCAATCCAGGTTGCATCACAGCCCCTGAATGAATTGTGTAAGTATTTCTCTCTCTTTCACAGTCTTTGTTTCATGGGTTTTTAAAAGTAGTTTATTTTTATAATGGGGTTAGCTGCTTTTCACTGCTGTGTTTATGCCGCTTTACACCCACTTGACTCACTTACAGAGAGATATCAATACATAGGTTTTAAGATTATTACTAGTCAGATATATTCTTGTGCGGTGAATAGGGCGTGTTGAGTCCAGTTCTCTGAGCAAGGAGTAGGTCTTGTCTATTACATATTGGGTTTATGGAACGGTATCTGAGCTAATTTGAAACCCTTGTTTTTTGTATCACCCCACCTCACCTTTCCCGTTTAGCAGCCATAGTGTGTTTTCTGCATGTGCGACTCTGTTCTGTTTTGTAATTCAGTTCAAGTGTAACGGTTTTTACATTCCCTATATAAGTGATACCTTATGAGAAGTGTCCTTTTCTGTGTGACTTATTTCACTTAGAATCGTCATACCTAAATCCACTCATCATGCTGCTACTAGCCTTATGCCATTGATTTCATGGCTGAGTGATATTCCATTGTACATAAGGACCACAACTTCTTTATCCATTTTTCTCTTTCCTGGGATATTTAAGGTGGAATGAAGTGGAGGTCCTTGTCAACAGAGCAGCCCTAAACTTTGGGCTGCTTGTGTTTTGCTGATTTTTCATTTTCCCAATTTATACCCCGATGAGTGGAAGTGCCCTATGCTCTCTAAGCTGTGTTTTTTAGATATTTCAGGACTCACCGTACACTTCTCCAGAGTGCCTGTTGGCAATTTACATCCCGCCCATCAGTGTAGCAAGGCTCCCATTTCTCCATGGCCTGTCCTGCATTTCTGGTTTTGACACTTTTTTCAGCATGGCCCTTTTGACCGTTGGGAAGCGAGACTTCTTTGTAGCGCTGATTTGCATTTCCAGGTTGCTTGGTTGGCCAAAAAGGGCGTATGCGTTTTTTCCTGAATATATTCAGGAAAAAACGCATACGCCCTTTTTGGCCAAGGGCATCATTGTCAACGTTTTGCCGCTTTTCATGTGCTTTAAAGATGATTCGAATCTACCTCCTGAAATCTGTTTCCTGCAATTCTGCCTTGATTTCAAATCCTCTTCTTTGCCTTCCCTCAATATATTTGTGGACGAGAGTTATCATTTATAACTCTGCAGGTTTTTGAATTGCAGTGACCTGAAGCTCCATTTTACAACTCGCTTTTTTGGGAACTGGCCGCAAAAGCGCATGATGGCTTCAGGCCCTGTTCTGGTTCCGGGCGGCAGGCTGAGCCTGTGGTTAATTCTTCTTCCTGATGGGAAAATAGAGTGACCTGTGCCCGTCCCAACACCACGAGCTAGTCTCTCATTGGTTCCCCGTCTTCCCGTTCATCCTCAGGAAAAATTGCAACCTGTACGGAACAGGAGGTTAAAGGTGCTGATGCTCCAAGTAGGGAGATTGCTAGTAAAGTGGCTGGAATGGCGAACCCGAGCACAAGGAGAAGATAAATGAGGTGCGTTTCAGAAACATTTCCCCATCACACGGTGTACCATCTTCTGGGTTTCTCATGCATGTTTTCGATGTAGGAAGATGCCCTTGAACCTGGAGATTTGGGACCCATGCGATGGGTACCACGCAGTATTACTTTAAAGGGTCTGCGTTTGCTCACCCAACCTCATCAAACCTCTCAGCCCCAAGGGTGTCCACCCTTATGTCTCATCCAGCTGTGGGTCTATATATGGTCAATCCAGGTTGCATCACAGCCCCTGAATGAATTGTGTAAGAATTTCTCTCTCTTTCACTCTCTTTGTTTCATGGGTTTTTAAAAGTAATTTATTTTTATAATGGGGTTAGCTGCTTTTCACTGCTGTGTTTATGCCGCTTTACACCGACTTGACTCACTTACAGAGAGTTATCAATACATAGGTTTTAAGATTATTACTAGTCAGATATATTCTTGTGCGGTGAATAGGGCGTGTTGAGTCCAGTTCTCTGAGCAAGGAGTAGGTCTTGTCTATTACATATTGGGTTTATGGAACGGTATCTGAGCTAATTTGAAACCCTTGTTTTTTGTATCACCCCACCTCACCTTTCCCGTTTAGCAGCCATAGTGTGTTTTCTGCATGTGCGACTCTGTTCTGTTTTGTAATTCAGTTCAAGTGTAACGGTTTTTACATTCCCTCTATAAGTGATACCTTATGAGAATGTCCTTTTCTGTGTGACTTATTTCACTTAGAATCGTCGTACCTAAATCCACTCATCATGCTGCTACTAGCCTTATGCCATTGATTTCATGGCTGAGTGATATTCCATTGTACATAAGGACCACAACTTCTTTATCCATTTTTCTCTTTCCTGGGATATTTAAGGTGGAATGAAGTGGAGGTCCTTGTCAACAGAGCAGCCCTAAACTTTGGGCTGCTTGTGTTTTGCTGATTTTTCATTTTCCCAATTTATACCCCGATGAGTGGAAGTGCCCTATGCTCTCTAAGCTGTGTTTTTTAGATATTTCAGGACTCACCGTACACTTCTCCAGAGTGCCTGTTGGCAATTTACATCCCGCCCATCAGTGTAGCAAGGCTCCCATTTCTCCATGGCCTGTCCTGCATTTCTGGTTTTGACACTTTTTTCAGCATGGCCCTTTTGACCGATGGGAAGCGAGACTTCTTTGTAGCGCTGATTTGCCTTTCTAGGTTGCTTGGTTGGCCAAAAAGGGCGTATGCATTTTTTCCTGAATATATTCAGGAAAAAACGCATACGCCCTTTTTGGCCAAGGGCATCATTGTCAACGTTTTCCCGCGTTTCATGTGCTTTAAAGACGATTCGAATCTACCTCCTGAATTCTGTTTCCTGCAATTCTGCCTTGATTTCAAATCGTCTTCTTTGCCTTCCCTCAATATATTAGTGGACGAGAGTTATCATTTACAACTCTGCAGGTTTGTGAATTGCAGTGCCCTGAAGCTCCATTTTACAACTCGCTTTTTTGGGAACTGGCCGCAAAAGCGCAGGATGGCTTCAGGCCCTGTTCTGGTTCCAGGCGGCAGGCTGAGCCTGTGGTTAATTCTTCTTCCTGATGGGAAAATAGAGTGACCTGTGCCCGTCCCAACACCACGAGCTAGTCTCTCATTGGTTCCCCGTCTTCCCGTTCATCCTCAGGAAAAATTGCAACCTGTACGGAACAGGAGGTTAAAGGTGCTGATGCTCCAAGTAGGGAGATTGCTAGTAAAGTGGCTGGAATGGCGAACCCGAGCACAAGGAGAAGATAAATGAGGTGCGTTTCAGAAACCTTTCCCCATCACACGGTGTACCATCTTCTGGGTTTCTCATGCATGTTTTCGATGTAGGAAGATGCCCTTGAACCTGGAGATTTGGGACCCATGCGATGGGTACCACGCAGTATTACTTTAAAGGGTCTGCGTTTGCTCACCCAACCTCACCAAACCTCTCAGCCCCAAGGGTGTCCACCCTTATGTCTCATCCAGCTGTGGGTCTACATATGGTCAATCCAGGTTGCATCACAGCCCCTGAATGAATTGTGTAAGTATTTCTCTCTCTTTCACTGTCTTTGTTTCATGGGTTTTTAAAAGTAATTTATTTTTATAATGGGGTTAGCTGCTTTTCACTGCTGTGTTTATGCCGCTTTACACCGACTTGACTCACTTACAGAGAGATATCAATACATAGGTTTTAAGATTATTACTAGTCAGATATATTCTTGTGCGGTGAATAGGGCGTATTGAGTCCAGTTCTCTGAGCAAGGAGTAGGTCTTGTCTATTACATATTGGGTTTATGGAACGGTATCTGAGCTAATTTGAAACCCTTGTTTTTTGTATCACCCCACCTCACCTTTCCCGTTTAGCAGCCATAGTGTGTTTTCTGCATGTGCGACTCTGTTCTGTTTTGTAATTCAGTTCAAGTGTAACGGTTTTTACATTCCCTCTATAAGTGATACCTTATGAGAATGTCCTTTTCTGTGTGACTTATTTCACTTAGAATCGTCGTACCTAAATCCACTCATCATGCTGCTACTAGCCTTATGCCATTGATTTCATGGCTGAGTGATATTCCATTGTACATAAGGACCACAACTTCTTTATCCATTTTTCTCTTTCCTGGGATATTTAAGGTGGAATGAAGTGGAGGTCCTTGTCAACAGAGCAGCCCTAAACTTTGGGCTGCTTGTGTTTTGCTGATTTTTCATTTTCCCAATTTATACCCCGATGAGTGGAAGGGCCCTATGCTCTCTAAGCTGTGTTTTTTAGATATTTCAGGACTCACCGTACACTTCTCCAGAGTGCCTGTTGGCAATTTACATCCCGCCCATCAGTGTAGCAAGGCTCCCATTTCTCCATGGCCTGTCCTGCATTTCTGGTTTTTACACTTTTTTCAGCATGGCCCTTTTGACCGATGGGAAGCGAGACTTCTTTGTAGCGCTGATTTGCCTTTCCAGGTTGCTTGGTTGGCCAAAAAGGGCGTATGCGTTTTTTCCTGAATATATTCAGCAAAAAACGCATACGCCCTTTTTGGCCAAGGGCATCATTGTCAACGTTTTGCCGCTTTTCATGTGCTTTAAAGATGATTCGAATCTACCTCCTGAAATCTGTTTCCTACAATTCTGCCTTGATTTCAAATCCTCTTCTTTGCCTTCCCTCAATATATTTGTGGACGAGAGTTATCATTTATAACTCTGCAGGTTTGTGAATTGCAGTGCCCTGAAGCTCCATTTTACAACTCGCTTTTTTGGGAGCTGGCCGCAAAAGCGCAGGATGGCTTCAGGCCCTGTTCTGGTTCCGCGTGGCAGGCTGAGCCTGTGGTTAATTCTTCTTCCTGATGGGAAAATAGAGTGACCTGTGCCTGTCCCAACACCAAGAGCTAGTCTCTCATTGGTTCCCCGTCTTCCCGTTCATCCTCAGGACAAATTGCAACCTGTACGGAACAGGAGGTTAAAGGTGCTGATGCTCCAAGTAGGGAGATTGCTAATAAAGTGGCTGGAATGGCGAACCCGAGCACAAGGAGATGAGAAATGAGGTGCGTTTTAGAAACCTTTCCCCATCACACGGTGTACCATCTTCTGGGTTTCTCATGCATGTTTTCGATGTAGGAAGATGCCCTTGAACCTGGAGATTTGGGACCCATGCAATGGGAACCACACAGTATTACTTTAAAGGGTCTGCGTTTCTTCACCCAACCTCACCAAACCTCTCAGCCCCAAGAGTGTCCACCCTTATGTCTCATCCAGCTGTGGGTCTACATATGGTCAATCCAGGTTGCATCACAGCCCCTGAATGAATTGTGTAAGAATTTCTCTCTCTTTCACAGTCTTTGTTTCATGCGTTTTTAAAAGTAGTTTATTTTTATAATGGGGTTAGCTGCTTTTCACTGCTGTGTTTATGCCGCTTTACACCCACTTGACTCACTTACAGAGAGATATCAATACATAGGTTTTAAGATTATTACTAGTCAGATATATTCTTGTGCGGTGAATAGGGTGTGTTGAGTCCAGTTCTCTGAGCAAGGAGTAGGTCTTGTCTATTACATATTGGGTTTATGGAACGGTATCTGAGCTAATTTGAAACCCTTGTTTTTTGTATCACCCCACCTCACCTTTCCCGTTTAGCAGCCATAGTGTGTTTTCTGCATGTGCGACTCTGTTCTGTTTTGTAATTCAGTTCAAGTGTAACGGTTTTTACATTCCCTATATAAGTGATACCTTATGAGAAGTGTCCTTTTCTGTGTGACTTATTTCACTTAGAATCGTCATACCTAAATCCACTCATCATGCTGCTACTAGCCTTATGCCATTGATTTCATGGCTGAGTGATATTCCATTGTACATAAGGACCACAACTTCTTTATCCATTTTTCTCTTTCCTGGGATATTTAAGGTGGAATGAAGTGGAGGTCCTTGTCAACAGAGCAGCCCTAAACTTTGGGCTGCTTGTGTTTTGCTGATTTTTCATTTTCCCAATTTATACCCCGATGAGTGGAAGTGCCCTATGCTCTCTAAGCTGTGTTTTTTAGATATTTCAGGACTCACCGTACACTTCTCCAGAGTGCCTGTTGGCAATTTACATCCCGCCCATCAGTGTAGCAAGGCTCCCATTTCTCCATGGCCTGTCCTGCATTTCTGGTTTTGACACTTTTTTCAGCATGGCCCTTTTGACCGATGGGAAGCGAGACTTCATTTTAGCGCTGATTTGCCTTTCCAGGTTGCTTGGTTGGCCAAAAAGGGCGAATGCGTTTTTTCCTGAATATATTCAGGAAAAAACGCATTCGCCCTTTTTGGCCAAGGGCATCATTGTCAACGTTTTGCCGCTTTTCATGTGCTTTAAAGACGATTCGAATCTACCTCCTGAATTCTGTTTCCTGCAATTCTGCCTTGATTTCAAATCCTCTTCTTTGCCTTCCCTCAATATATTTGTGGACGAGAGTTATCATTTACAACTCTGCAGGTTTGTGAATTGCAGTGCCCTGAAGCTCCATTTTACAACTCGGTTTTTTGGGAGCTGGCCGCAAAAGCGCAGGATGGCTTCAGGCCCTGTTCTGGTTCCGGGGGGCAGGCTGAGCCTGTGGTTAATTCTTCTTCCTGATGGGAAAATAGAGTGACCTGTGCCCGTCCCAACACCAAGAGCTAGTCTCGCATTGGTTCCCCGTCTTCCCGTTCATCCTCAGGACAAATTGCAACCTGTACGGAACAGGAGGTTAAAGGTGCTGATGCTCCAAGTAGGGAGATTGCTAGTAAAGTGGCTGGAATGGCGAACCCGAGCACAAGGAGAAGATAAATGAGGTGCGTTTCAGAAACATTTCCCCATCACACGGTGTACCATCTTCTGGGTTTCTCATGCATGTTTTCGATGTAGGAAGATGCCCTTGAACCTGGAGATTTGGGACCCATGCGATGGGTACCACGCAGTATTACTTTAAAGGGTCTGCGTTTGCTCACCCAACCTCATCAAACCTCTCAGCCCCAAGGGTGTCCACCCTTATGTCTCATCCAGCTGTGGGTCTATATATGGTCAATCCAGGTTGCATCACAGCCCCTGAATGAATTGTGTAAGAATTTCTCTCTCTTTCACTGTCTTTGTTTCATGGGTTTTTAAAAGTAATTTATTTTTATAATGGGGTTAGCTGCTTTTCACTGCTGTGTTTATGCCGCTTTACACCGACTTGACTCACTTACAGAGAGTTATCAATACATAGGTTTTAAGATTATTACTAGTCAGATATATTCTTGTGCGGTGAATAGGGCGTGTTGAGTCCAGTTCTCTGAGCAAGGAGTAGGTCTTGTCTATTACATATTGGGTTTATGGAACGGTATCTGAGCTAATTTGAAACCCTTGTTTTTTGTATCACCCCACCTCACCTTTCCCGTTTAGCAGCCATAGTGTGTTTTCTGCATGTGCGACTCTGTTCTGTTTTGTAATTCAGTTCAAGTGTAACGGTTTTTACATTCCCTCTATAAGTGATACCTTATGAGAATGTCCTTTTCTGTGTGACTTATTTCACTTAGAATCGTCGTACCTAAATCCACTCATCATGCTGCTACTAGCCTTATGCCATTGATTTCATGGCTGAGTGATATTCCATTGTACATAAGGACCACAACTTCTTTATCCATTTTTCTCTTTCCTGGGATATTTAAGGTGGAATGAAGTGGAGGTCCTTGTCAACAGAGCAGCCCTAAACTTTGGGCTGCTTGTGTTTTGCTGATTTTTCATTTTCCCAATTTATACCCCGATGAGTGGAAGTGCCCTATGCTCTCTAAGCTGTGTTTTTTAGATATTTCAGGACTCACCGTACACTTCTCCAGAGTGCCTGTTGGCAATTTACATCCCGCCCATCAGTGTAGCAAGGCTCCCATTTCTCCATGGCCTGTCCTGCATTTCTGGTTTTGACACTTTTTTCAAAATGGCCCTTTTGACCGATGGGAAGCGAGACTTCTTTGTAGCGCTGATTTGCCTTTCTAGGTTGCTTGGTTGGCCAAAAAGGGCGTATGCATTTTTTCCTGAATATATTCAGGAAAAAACGCATACGCCCTTTTTGGCCAAGGGCATCATTGTCAACGTTTTCCCGCGTTTCATGTGCTTTAAAGACGATTCGAATCTACCTCCTGAATTCTGTTTCCTGCAATTCTGCCTTGATTTCAAATCGTCTTCTTTGCCTTCCCTCAATATATTAGTGGACGAGAGTTATCATTTACAACTCTGCAGGTTTGTGAATTGCAGTGCCCTGAAGCTCCATTTTACAACTCGCTTTTTTGGGAACTGGCCGCAAAAGCGCAGGATGGCTTCAGGCCCTGTTCTGGTTCCAGGCGGCAGGCTGAGCCTGTGGTTAATTCTTCTTCCTGATGGGAAAATAGAGTGACCTGTGCCCGTCCCAACACCACGAGCTAGTCTCTCATTGGTTCCCCGTCTTCCCGTTCATCCTCAGGAAAAATTGCAACCTGTACGGAACAGGAGGTTAAAGGTGCTGATGCTCCAAGTAGGGAGATTGCTAGTAAAGTGGCTGGAATGGCGAACCCGAGCACAAGGAGAAGATAAATGAGGTGCGTTTCAGAAACCTTTCCCCATCACACGGTGTACCATCTTCTGGGTTTCTCATGCATGTTTTCGATGTAGGAAGATGCCCTTGAACCTGGAGATTTGGGACCCATGCGATGGGTACCACGCAGTATTACTTTAAAGGGTCTGCGTTTGCTCACCCAACCTCACCAAACCTCTCAGCCCCAAGGGTGTCCACCCTTATGTCTCATCCAGCTGTGGGTCTACATATGGTCAATCCAGGTTGCATCACAGCCCCTGAATGAATTGTGTAAGAATTTCTCTCTCTTTCACAGTCTTTGTTTCATGGGTTTTTAAAAGTAGTTTATTTTTATAATGGGGTTAGCTGCTTTTCACTGCTGTGTTTATGCCGCTTTACACCCACTTGACTCACTTACAGAGAGATATCAATACATAGGTTTTAAGATTATTACTAGTCAGATATATTCTTGTGCGGTGAATAGGGCGTGTTGAGTCCAGTTCTCTGAGCAAGGAGTAGGTCTTGTCTATTACATATTGGGTTTATGGAACGGTATCTGAGCTAATTTGAAACCCTTGTTTTTTGTATCACCCCACCTCACCTTTCCCGTTTAGCAGCCATAGTGTGTTTTCTGCATGTGCGACTCTGTTCTGTTTTGTAATTCAGTTCAAGTGTAACGGTTTTTACATTCCCTATATAAGTGATACCTTATGAGAAGTGTCCTTTTCTGTGTGACTTATTTCACTTAGAATCGTCATACCTAAATCCACTCATCATGCTGCTACTAGCCTTATGCCATTGATTTCATGGCTGAGTGATATTCCATTGTACATAAGGACCACAACTTCTTTATCCATTTTTCTCTTTCCTGGGATATTTAAGGTGGAATGAAGTGGAGGTCCTTGTCAACAGAGCAGCCCTAAACTTTGGGCTGCTTGTGTTTTGCTGATTTTTCATTTTCCCAATTTATACCCCGATGAGTGGAAGTGCCCTATGCTCTCTAAGCTGTGTTTTTTAGATATTTCAGGACTCACCGTACACTTCTCCAGAGTGCCTGTTGGCAATTTACATCCCGCCCATCAGTGTAGCAAGGCTCCCATTTCTCCATGGCCTGTCCTGCATTTCTGGTTTTGACACTTTTTTCAGCATGGCCCTTTTGACCGTTGGGAAGCGAGACTTCTTTGTAGCGCTGATTTGCATTTCCAGGTTGCTTGGTTGGCCAAAAAGGGCGTATGCGTTTTTTCCTGAATATATTCAGGAAAAAACGCATACGCCCTTTTTGGCCAAGGGCATCATTGTCAACGTTTTGCCGCTTTTCATGTGCTTTAAAGATGATTCGAATCTACCTCCTGAAATCTGTTTCCTGCAATTCTGCCTTGATTTCAAATCCTCTTCTTTGCCTTCCCTCAATATATTTGTGGACGAGAGTTATCATTTATAACTCTGCAGGTTTTTGAATTGCAGTGACCTGAAGCTCCATTTTACAACTCGCTTTTTTGGGAACTGGCCGCAAAAGCGCATGATGGCTTCAGGCCCTGTTCTGGTTCCGGGCGGCAGGCTGAGCCTGTGGTTAATTCTTCTTCCTGATGGGAAAATAGAGTGACCTGTGCCCGTCCCAACACCACGAGCTAGTCTCTCATTGGTTCCCCGTCTTCCCGTTCATCCTCAGGAAAAATTGCAACCTGTACGGAACAGGAGGTTAAAGGTGCTGATGCTCCAAGTAGGGAGATTGCTAGTAAAGTGGCTGGAATGGCGAACCCGAGCACAAGGAGAAGATAAATGAGGTGCGTTTCAGAAACATTTCCCCATCACACGGTGTACCATCTTCTGGGTTTCTCATGCATGTTTTCGATGTAGGAAGATGCCCTTGAACCTGGAGATTTGGAACCCATGCGATGGGTACCACGCAGTATTACTTTAAAGGGTCTGCGTTTGCTCACCCAACCTCATCAAACCTCTCAGCCCCAAGGGTGTCCACCCTTATGTCTCATCCACCTGTGGGTCTATATTTGGTCAATCCAGGTTGCATCACAGCCCCTGAATGAATTGTGTAAGAATTTCTCTCTCTTTCACTGTCTTTGTTTCATGGGTTTTTAAAAGTAATTTATTTTTATAATGGGGTTAGCTGCTTTTCACTGCTGTGTTTATGCCGCTTTACACCGACTTGACTCACTTACAGAGAGTTATCAATACATAGGTTTTAAGATTATTACTAGTCAGATATATTCTTGTGCGGTGAATAGGGCGTGTTGAGTCCAGTTCTCTGAGCAAGGAGTAGGTCTTGTCTATTACATATTGGGTTTATGGAACGGTATCTGAGCTAATTTGAAACCCTTGTTTTTTGTATCACCCCACCTCACCTTTCCCGTTTAGCAGCCATAGTGTGTTTTCTGCATGTGCGACTCTGTTCTGTTTTGTAATTCAGTTCAAGTGTAACGGTTTTTACATTCCCTCTATAAGTGATACCTTATGAGAATGTCCTTTTCTGTGTGACTTATTTCACTTAGAATCGTCGTACCTAAATCCACTCATCATGCTGCTACTAGCCTTATGCCATTGATTTCATGGCTGAGTGATATTCCATTGTACATAAGGACCACAACTTCTTTATCCATTTTTCTCTTTCCTGGGATATTTAAGGTGGAATGAAGTGGAGGTCCTTGTCAACAGAGCAGCCCTAAACTTTGGGCTGCTTGTGTTTTGCTGATTTTTCATTTTCCCAATTTATACCCCGATGAGTGGAAGTGCCCTATGCTCTCTAAGCTGTGTTTTTTAGATATTTCAGGACTCACCGTACACTTCTCCAGAGTGCCTGTTGGCAATTTACATCCCGCCCATCAGTGTAGCAAGGCTCCCATTTCTCCATGGCCTGTCCTGCATTTCTGGTTTTGACACTTTTTTCAGCATGGCCCTTTTGACCGATGGGAAGCGAGACTTCTTTGTAGCGCTGATTTGCCTTTCTAGGTTGCTTGGTTGGCCAAAAAGGGCGTATGCATTTTTTCCAGAATATATTCAGGAAAAAACGCATACGCCCTTTTTGGCCAAGGGCATCATTGTGAACGTTTTCCCGCTTTTCATGTGCTTTAAAGACGATTCGAATCTACCTCCTGAATTCTGTTTCCTGCAATTCTGCCTTGATTTCAAATCGTCTTTTTGCCTTCCCTCAATATATTAGTGGACGAGAGTTATCATTTACAACTCTGCAGGTTTGTGAATTGCAGTGCCCTGAAGCTCCATTTTACAACTCGCTTTTTTGGGAACTGGCCGCAAAAGCGCAGGATGGCTTCAGGCCCTGTTCTGGTTCCAGGCGGCAGGCTGAGACTGTGGTTAATTCTTCTTCCTGATGGGAAAATAGAGTGACCTGTGCCCGTCCCAACACCACGAGCTAGTCTCTCATTGGTTCCCCGTCTTCCCGTTCATCCTCAGGAAAAATTGCAACCTGTACGGAACAGGAGGTTAAAGGTGCTGATGCTCCAAGTAGGGAGATTGCTAGTAAAGTGGCTGGAATGGCGAACCCGAGCACAAGGAGAAGATAAATGAGGTGCGTTTCAGAAACCTTTCCCCATCACACGGTGTACCATCTTCTGGGTTTCTCATGCATGTTTTCGATGTAGGAAGATGCCCTTGAACCTGGAGATTTGGGACCCATGCGATGGGTACCACGCAGTATTACTTTAAAGGGTCTGCGTTTGCTCACCCAACCTCACCAAACCTCTCAGCCCCAAGGGTGTCCACCCTTATGTCTCATCCAGCTGTGGGTCTACATATGGTCAATCCAGGTTGCATCACAGCCCCTGAATGAATTGTGTAAGTATTTCTCTCTCTTTCACTGTCTTTGTTTCATGGGTTTTTAAAAGTAATTTATTTTTATAATGGGGTTAGCTGCTTTTCACTGCTGTGTTTATGCCGCTTTACACCCACTTGACTCACTTACAGAGAGATATCAATACATAGGTTTTAAGATTATTACTAGTCAGATATATTCTTGTGCGGTGAATAGGGCGTATTGAGTCCAGTTCTCTGAGCAAGGAGTAGGTCTTGTCTATTACATATTGGGTTTATGGAACGGTATCTGAGCTAATTTGAAACCCTTGTTTTTTGTATCACCCCACCTCACCTTTCCCGTTTAGCAGCCATAGTGTGTTTTCTGCATGTGCGACTCTGTTCTGTTTTGTAATTCAGTTCAAGTGTAACGGTTTTTACATTCCCTCTATAAGTGATACCTTATGAGAATGTCCTTTTCTGTGTGACTTATTTCACTTAGAATCGTCGTACCTAAATCCACTCATCATGCTGCTACTAGCCTTATGCCATTGATTTCATGGCTGAGTGATATTCCATTGTACATAAGGACCACAACTTCTTTATCCATTTTTCTCTTTCCTGGGATATTTAAGGTGGAATGAAGTGGAGGTCCTTGTCAACAGAGCAGCCCTAAACTTTGGGCTGCTTGTGTTTTGCTGATTTTTCATTTTCCCAATTTATACCCCGATGAGTGGAAGGGCCCTATGCTCTCTAAGCTGTGTTTTTTAGATATTTCAGGACTCACCGTACACTTCTCCAGAGTGCCTGTTGGCAATTTACATCCCGCCCATCAGTGTAGCAAGGCTCCCATTTCTCCATGGCCTGTCCTGCATTTCTGGTTTTTACACTTTTTTCAGCATGGCCCTTTTGACCGATGGGAAGCGAGACTTCTTTGTAGCGCTGATTTGCCTTTCCAGGTTGCTTGGTTGGCCTAAAAGAGCGTATGCGTTTTTTCCTGAATATATTCAGCAAAAAACGCATACGCCCTTTTTGGCCAAGGGCATCATTGTCAACGTTTTGCCGCTTTTCATGTGCTTTAAAGATGATTCGAATCTACCTCCTGAAATCTGTTTCCTACAATTCTGCCTTGATTTCAAATCCTCTTCTTTGCCTTCCCTCAATATATTTGTGGACGAGAGTTATCATTTATAACTCTGCAGGTTTGTGAATTGCAGTGCCCTGAAGCTCCATTTTACAACTCGCTTTTTTGGGAGCCGGCCGCAAAAGCGCAGGATGGCTTCAGGCCCTGTTCTGGTTCCGGGTGGCAGGCTGAGCCTGTGGTTAATTCTTCTTCCTGATGGGAAAATAGAGTGACCTGTGCCTGTCCCAACACCAAGAGCTAGTCTCTCATTGGTTCCCCGTCTTCCCGTTCATCCTCAGGACAAATTGCCACCTGTACGGAACAGGAGGTTAAAGGTGCTGATGCTCCAAGTAGGGAGATTGCTAATAAAGTGGCTGGAATGGCGAACCCGAGCACAACGAGATGAGAAATGAGGTGCGTTTTAGAAACCTTTCCCCATCACACGGTGTACCATCTTCTGGGTTTCTCATGCATGTTTTCGATGTAGGAAGATGCCCTTGAACCTGGAGATTTGGGACCCATGCAATGGGAACCACACAGTATTACTTTAAAGGGTCTGCGTTTCTTCACCCAACCTCACCAAACCTCTCAGCCCCAAGAGTGTCCACCCTTATGTCTCATCCAGCTGTGGGTCTACATATGGTCAATCCAGGTTGCATCACAGCCCCTGAATGAATTGTGTAAGAATTTCTCTCTCTTTCACAGTCTTTGTTTCATGGGTTTTTAAAAGTAGTTTATTTTTATAATGGGGTTAGCTGCTTTTCACTGCTGTGTTTATGCCGCTTTACACCCACTTGACTCACTTACAGAGAGATATCAATACATAGGTTTTAAGATTATTACTAGTCAGATATATTCTTGTGCGGTGAATAGGGCGTGTTGAGTCCAGTTCTCTGAGCAAGGAGTAGGTCTTGTCTATTACATATTGGGTTTATGGAACGGTATCTGAGCTAATTTTAAACCCTTGTTTTTTGTATCACCCCACCTCACCTTTCCCGTTTAGCAGCCATAGTGTGTTTTCTGCATGTGCGACTCTGTTCTGTTTTGTAATTCAGTTCAAGTGTAACGGTTTTTACATTCCCTATATAAGTGATACCTTATGAGAAGTGTCCTTTTCTGTGTGACTTATTTCACTTAGAATCGTCATACCTAAATCCACTCATCATGCTGCTACTAGCCTTATGCCATTGATTTCATGGCTGAGTGATATTCCATTGTACATAAGGACCACAACTTCTTTATCCATTTTTCTCTTTCCTGGGATATTTAAGGTGGAATGAAGTGGAGGTCCTTGTCAACAGAGCAGCCCTAAACTTTGGGCTGCTTGTGTTTTGCTGATTTTTCATTTTCCCAATTTATACCCCGATGAGTGGAAGTGCCCTATGCTCTCTAAGCTGTGTTTTTTAGATATTTCAGGACTCACCGTACACTTCTCCAGAGTGCCTGTTGGCAATTTACATCCCGCCCATCAGTGTAGCAAGGCTCCCATTTCTCCATGGCCTGTCCTGCATTTCTGGTTTTGACACTTTTTTCAGCATGGCCCTTTTGACCGATGGGAAGCGAGACTTCTTTGTAGCGCTGATTTGCCTTTCCAGGTTGCTTGGTTGGCCAAAAAGGGCGTATGCGTTTTTTCCTGAATATATTCAGGAAAAAACGCATACGCCCTTTTTGGCCAAGGGCATCATTGTGAACGTTTTCCCGCTTTTCATGTGCTTTAAAGACGATTCGAATCTACCTCCTGAATTCTGTTTCCTGCAATTCTGCCTTGATTTCAAATCCTCTTCTTTGCCTTCCCTCAATATATTTGTGGACGAGAGTTATCATTTACAACTCTGCAGGTTTGTGAATTGCAGTGCCCTGAAGCTCCATTTTACAACTCGCTTTTTTGGGAACTGGCCGCAAAAGCACAGGATGGCTTCAGGCCCTGTTCTGGTTCCGGGGGGCAGGCTGAGCCTGTGGTTAATTCTTCTTCCTGATGGGAAAATAGAGTGACCTGTGCCTGTCCCAACACCAAGAGCTAGTCTCTCATTGGTTCCCCGTCTTCCCGTTCATCCTCAGGACAAATTGCAACCTGTACGGAACAGGAGGTTAAAGGTGCTGATGCTCCAAGTAGGGAGATTGCTAGTAAAGTGGCTGGAATGGCGAACCGGAGCACAAGGAGATGATAAATGAGGTGCGTTTTGGAAAACTTTCTCCATCACACGGTGTACCATCTTCTGGGTTTCTCATGCATGTTTTCGATGTAGGAAGATGCCCTTGAACTTGGAGATTTGGGACCCATGCAATGGGTACCACACAGTATTACTTTAAAGGGTCTGCGTTTGCTCACCCAACCTCACAAAACCTCTCAGACCCAAGAGGGTCCACCCTTATGTCTCATCCAGCTGTGGGTCTACATATGGTCAATCCAGGTTGCATCACAGCCCCTGAATGAATTGTGTAAGAATTTCTCTCTCTTTCACTGTCTTTGTTTCATGGGTTTTTAAAAGTAATTTATTTTTATAATGGGGTTTAGCTGCTTTTCACTGCTGTGTTTATGCCGCTTTACACCCACTTGACACACTAACAGAGAGATATCAATACATAGGTTTTAAGATTATTACTAGTCAGATATATTCTTGTGCGGTGAATAGGGCGTGTTGAGTCCAGTTCTCTGAGCAAGGAGTAGGTCTTGTCTACTACATATTGGGTTTATGGAACGGTATCTGAGCTAATTTGAAACCCTTGTTTTATGTATCACCCCACCTCACCTTTCCCGTTTAGCAGCCATAGTGTGTTTTCTGCATGTGCGACTCTGTTCTCTTTTGTAATTCAGTTCAAGTGTAACCGTTTTTACATTCCCTCTATAACTGATACCTTATGAGAAGTGTCCTTTTCTGTGTGACTTATTTCACTTAGAATCGTCGTACCTAAATCCACTCATCATGCTGCTACTAGCCTTATGCCATTGATTTCATGGCTGAGTGATATTCCATTGTACATAAGGACCACAACTTCTTTATCCATTTTTCTCTTTCCTGGGATATTTAAGGTGGAATGAAGTGGAGGTCCTTGTCAACAGAGCAGCCCTAAACTTTGGGCTGCTTGTGTTTTGCTGATTTTTCATTTTCCCAATTTATACCCCGATGAGTGGAAGTGCCCTATGCTCTCTAAGCTGTGTTTTTTAGATATTTCAGGACTCACCGTACACTTCTCCAGAGTGCCTGTTGGCAATTTACATCCCGCCCATCAGTGTAGCAAGGCTCCCATTTCTCCATGGCCTGTCCTGCATTTCTGGTTTTGACACTTTTTTCAGCATGGCCCTTTTGACCGATGGGAAGCGAGACTTCTTTGTAGCGCTGATTTGCCTTTCCAGGTTGCTTGGTTGGCCAAAAAGGGCGAATGCGTTTTTTCCTGAATATATTCAGGAAAAAACGCATTCGCCCTTTTTGGCCAAGGGCATCATTGTCAACGTTTTGCCGCTTTTCATGTGCTTTAAAGACGATTCGAATCTACCTCCTGAATTCTGTTTCCTGCAATTCTGCCTTGATTTCAAATCCTCTTCTTTGCCTTCCCTCAATATATTTGTGGACGAGAGTTATCATTTACAACTCTGCAGGTTTGTGAATTGCAGTGCCCTGAAGCTCCATTTTACAACTCGGTTTTTTGGGAGCTGGCCGCAAAAGCGCAGGATGGCTTCAGGCCCTGTTCTGGTTCCGGGGGGCAGGCTGAGCCTGTGGTTAATTCTTCTTCCTGATGGGAAAATAGAGTGACCTGTGCCTGTCCCAACACCAAGAGCTAGTCTCTCATTGGTTCCCCGTCTTCCCGTTCATGCTCAGGACAAATTGCAACCTGTACGGAACAGGAGGTTAAAGGTGCTGATGCTCCAAGTAGGGAGATTGCTAGTAAAGTGGCTGGAATGGCGAACCCGAGCACAAGGAGATGATAAATGAGGTGCGTTTTGGAAAACTTTCTCCATCACACGGTGTACCATCTTCTGGGTTTCTCATGCATGTTTTCGATGTAGGAAGATGCCCTTGAACTTGGAGATTTGGGACCCATGCAATGGGTACCACACAGTATTACTTTAAAGGGTCTGCGTTTGCTCACCCAACCTCACAAAACCTCTCAGACCCAAGAGGGTCCACCCTTATGTCTCATCCAGCTGTGGGTCTACATATGGTCAATCCAGGTTGCATCACAGCCCCTGAATGAATTGTGTAAGAATTTCTGTCTCTTTCACTGTCTTTGTTTCATGGGTTTTTAAAAGTAATTTATTTTTATAATGGGGTTTAGCTGCTTTTCACTGCTGTGTTTATGCCGCTTTACACCCACTTGACACACTAACAGAGAGATATCAATACATAGGTTTTAAGATTATTACTAGTCAGATATATTCTTGTGCGGTGAATAGGGCGTGTTGAGTCCAGTTCTCTGAGCAAGGAGTAGGTCTTGTCTACTACATATTGGGTTTATGGAACGGTATCTGAGCTAATTTGAAACCCTTGTTTTATGTATCACCCCACCTCACCTTTCCCGTTTAGCAGCCATAGTGTGTTTTCTGCATGTGCGACTCTGTTCTCTTTTGTAATTCAGTTCAAGTGTAACCGTTTTTACATTCCCTCTATAACTGATACCTTATGAGAAGTGTCCTTTTCTGTGTGACTTATTTCACTTAGAATCGTCGTACCTAAATCCACTCATCATGCTGCTACTAGCCTTATGCCATTGATTTCATGGCTGAGTGATATTCCATTGTACATAAGGACCACAACTTCTTTATCCATTTTTCTCTTTCCTGGGATATTTAAGGTGGAATGAAGTGGAGGTCCTTGTCAACAGAGCAGCCCTAAACTTTGGGCTGCTTGTGTTTTGCTGATTTTTCATTTTCCCAATTTATACCCCGATGAGTGGAAGTGCCCTATGCTCTCTAAGCTGTGTTTTTTAGATATTTCAGGACTCACCGTACACTTCTCCAGAGTGCCTGTTGGCAATTTACATCCCGCCCATCAGTGTAGCAAGGCTCCCATTTCTCCATGGCCTGTCCTGCATTTCTGGTTTTGACACTTTTTTCAGCATGGCCCTTTTGACCGATGGGAAGCGAGACTTCTTTGTAGCGCTGATTTGCCTTTCCAGGTTGCTTGGTTGGCCAAAAAGGGCGAATGCGTTTTTTCCTGAATATATTCAGGAAAAAACGCATTCGCCCTTTTTGGCCAAGGGCATCATTGTCAACGTTTTGCCGCTTTTCATGTGCTTTAAAGACGATTCGAATCTACCTCCTGAATTCTGTTTCCTGCAATTCTGCCTTGATTTCAAATCCTCTTCTTTGCCTTCCCTCAATATATTTGTGGACGAGAGTTATCATTTACAACTCTGCAGGTTTGTGAATTGCAGTGCCCTGAAGCTCCATTTTACAACTCGGTTTTTTGGGAGCTGGCCGCAAAAGCGCAGGATGGCTTCAGGCCCTGTTCTGGTTCCGGGGGGCAGGCTGAGCCTGTGGTTAATTCTTCTTCCTGATGGGAAAATAGAGTGACCTGTGCCTGTCCCAACACCAAGAGCTAGTCTCTCATTGGTTCCCCGTCTTCCCGTTCATGCTCAGGACAAATTGCAACCTGTACGGAACAGGAGGTTAAAGGTGCTGATGCTCCAAGTAGGGAGATTGCTAGTAAAGTGGCTGGAATGGCGAACCCGAGCACAAGGAGATGATAAATGAGGTGCGTTTTGGAAAACTTTCTCCATCACACGGTGTACCATCTTCTGGGTTTCTCATGCATGTTTTCGATGTAGGAAGATGCCCTTGAACTTGGAGATTTGGGACCCATGCAATGGGTACCACACAGTATTACTTTAAAGGGTCTGCGTTTGCTCACCCAACCTCACAAAACCTCTCAGACCCAAGAGGGTCCACCCTTATGTCTCATCCAGCTGTGGGTCTACATATGGTCAATCCAGGTTGCATCACAGCCCCTGAATGAATTGTGTAAGAATTTCTCTCTCTTTCACTGTCTTTGTTTCATGGGTTTTTAAAAGTAATTTATTTTTATAATGGGGTTTAGCTGCTTTTCACTGCTGTGTTTATGCCGCTTTACACCCACTTGACACACTAACAGAGAGATATCAATACATAGGTTTTAAGATTATTACTAGTCAGATATATTCTTGTGCGGTGAATAGGGCGTGTTGAGTCCAGTTCTCTGAGCAAGGAGTAGGTCTTGTCTACTACATATTGGGTTTATGGAACGGTATCTGAGCTAATTTGAAACCCTTGTTTTATGTATCACCCCACCTCACCTTTCCCGTTTAGCAGCCATAGTGTGTTTTCTGCATGTGCGACTCTGTTCTCTTTTGTAATTCAGTTCAAGTGTAACCGTTTTTACATTCCCTCTATAACTGATACCTTATGAGAAGTGTCCTTTTCTGTGTGACTTATTTCACTTAGAATCGTCGTACCTAAATCCACTCATCATGCTGCTACTAGCCTTATGCCATTGATTTCATGGCTGAGTGATATTCCATTGTACATAAGGACCACAATTTCTTTATCCATTTTTCTCTTTCCTGGGATATTTAAGGTGGAATGAAGTGGAGGTCCTTGTCAACAGAGCAGCCCTAAACTTTGGGCTGCTTGTGTTTTGCTGATTTTTCATTTTCCCAATTTATACCCCGATGAGTGGAAGTGCCCTATGCTCTCTAAGCTGTGTTTTTTAGATATTTCAGGACTCACCGTACACTTCTCCAGAGTGCCTGTTGGCAATTTACATCCCGCCCATCAGTGTAGCAAGGCTCCCATTTCTCCATGGCCTGTCCTGCATTTCTGGTTTTGACACTTTTTTCAGCATGGCCCTTTTGACCGATGGGAAGCGAGACTTCTTTGTAGCGCTGATTTGCCTTTCCAGGTTGCTTGGTTGGCCAAAAAGGGCGAATGCGTTTTTTCCTGAATATATTCAGGAAAAAACGCATTCGCCCTTTTTGGCCAAGGGCATCATTGTCAACGTTTTGCCGCTTTTCATGTGCTTTAAAGACGATTCGAATCTACCTCCTGAATTCTGTTTCCTGCAATTCTGCCTTGATTTCAAATCCTCTTCTTTGCCTTCCCTCAATATATTTGTGGACGAGAGTTATCATTTACAACTCTGCAGGTTTGTGAATTGCAGTGCCCTGAAGCTCCATTTTACAACTCGGTTTTTTGGGAGCTGGCCGCAAAAGCGCAGGATGGCTTCAGGCCCTGTTCTGGTTCCGGGGGGCAGGCTGAGCCTGTGGTTAATTCTTCTTCCTGATGGGAAAATAGAGTGACCTGTGCCTGTCCCAACACCAAGAGCTAGTCTCTCATTGGTTCCCCGTCTTCCCGTTCATGCTCAGGACAAATTGCAACCTGTACGGAACAGGAGGTTAAAGGTGCTGATGCTCCAAGTAGGGAGATTGCTAGTAAAGTGGCTGGAATGGCGAACCCGAGCACAAGGAGATGATAAATGAGGTGCGTTTTGGAACACTTTCTCCATCACACGGTGTACCATCTTCTGGGTTTCTCATGCATGTTTTCGATGTAGGAAGATGCCCTTGAACTTGGAGATTTGGGACCCATGCAATGGGTACCACACAGTATTACTTTAAAGGGTCTGCGTTTGCTCACCCAACCTCACAAAACCTCTCAGACCCAAGAGGGTCCACCCTTATGTCTCATCCAGCTGTGGGTCTACATATGGTCAATCCAGGTTGCATCACAGCCCCTGAATGAATTGTGTAAGAATTTCTCTCTCTTTCACTGTCTTTGTTTCATGGGTTTTTAAAAGTAATTTATTTTTATAATGGGGTTTAGCTGCTTTTCACTGCTGTGTTTATGCCGCTTTACACCCACTTGACACACTAACAGAGAGATATCAATACATAGGTTTTAAGATTATTACTAGTCAGATATATTCTTGTGCGGTGAATAGGGCGTGTTGAGTCCAGTTCTCTGAGCAAGGAGTAGGTCTTGTCTACTACATATTGGGTTTATGGAACGGTATCTGAGCTAATTTGAAACCCTTGTTTTATGTATCACCCCACCTCACCTTTCCCGTTTAGCAGCCATAGTGTGTTTTCTGCATGTGCGACTCTGTTCTCTTTTGTAATTCAGTTCAAGTGTAACGGTTTTTACATTCCCTCTATAACTGATACCTTATGAGAAGTGTCCTTTTCTGTGTGACTTATTTCACTTAGAATCGTCGTACCTAAATCCACTCATCATGCTGCTACTAGCCTTATGCCATTGATTTCATGGCTGAGTGATATTCCATTGTACATAAGGACCACAACTTCTTTATCCATTTTTCTCTTTCCTGGGATATTTAAGGTGGAATGAAGTGGAGGTCCTTGTCAACAGAGCAGCCCTAAACTTTGGGCTGCTTGTGTTTTGCTGATTTTTCATTTTCCCAATTTATACCCCGATGAGTGGAAGTGCCCTATGCTCTCTAAGCTGTGTTTTTTAGATATTTCAGGACTCACCGTACACTTCTCCAGAGTGCCTGTTGGCAATTTACATCCCGCCCATCAGTGTAGCAAGGCTCCCATTTCTCCATGGCCTGTCCTGCATTTCTGGTTTTGACACTTTTTTCAGCATGGCCCTTTTGACCGATGGGAAGCGAGACTTCTTTGTAGCGCTGATTTGCCTTTCCAGGTTGCTTGGTTGGCCAAAAAGGGCGAATGCGTTTTTTCCTGAATATATTCAGGAAAAAACGCATTCGCCCTTTTTGGCCAAGGGCATCATTGTCAACGTTTTGCCGCTTTTCATGTGCTTTAAAGACGATTCGAATCTACCTCCTGAATTCTGTTTCCTGCAATTCTGCCTTGATTTCAAATCCTCTTCTTTGCCTTCCCTCAATATATTTGTGGACGAGAGTTATCATTTACAACTCTGCAGGTTTGTGAATTGCAGTGCCCTGAAGCTCCATTTTACAACTCGGTTTTTTGGGAGCTGGCCGCAAAAGCGCAGGATGGCTTCAGGCCCTGTTCTGGTTCCGGGGGGCAGGCTGAGCCTGTGGTTAATTCTTCTTCCTGATGGGAAAATAGAGTGACCTGTGCCTGTCCCAACACCAAGAGCTAGTCTCTCATTGGTTCCCCGTCTTCCCGTTCATGCTCAGGACAAATTGCAACCTGTACGGAACAGGAGGTTAAAGGTGCTGATGCTCCAAGTAGGGAGATTGCTAGTAAAGTGGCTGGAATGGCGAACCCGAGCACAAGGAGATGATAAATGAGGTGCGTTTTGGAAAACTTTCTCCATCACACGGTGTACCATCTTCTGGGTTTCTCATGCATGTTTTCGATGTAGGAAGATGCCCTTGAACTTGGAGATTTGGGACCCATGCAATGGGTACCACACAGTATTACTTTAAAGGGTCTGCGTTTGCTCACCCAACCTCACAAAACCTCTCAGACCCAAGAGGGTCCACCCTTATGTCTCATCCAGCTGTGGGTCTACATATGGTCAATCCAGGTTGCATCACAGCCCCTGAATGAATTGTGTAAGAATTTCTCTCTCTTTCACTGTCTTTGTTTCATGGGTTTTTAAAAGTAATTTATTTTTATAATGGGGTTTAGCTGCTTTTCACTGCTGTGTTTATGCCGCTTTACACCCACTTGACACACTAACAGAGAGATATCAATACATAGGTTTTAAGATTATTACTAGTCAGATATATTCTTGTGCGGTGAATAGGGCGTGTTGAGTCCAGTTCTCTGAGCAAGGAGTAGGTCTTGTCTACTACATATTGGGTTTATGGAACGGTATCTGAGCTAATTTGAAACCCTTGTTTTATGTATCACCCCACCTCACCTTTCCCGTTTAGCAGCCATAGTGTGTTTTCTGCATGTGCGACTCTGTTCTCTTTTGTAATTCAGTTCAAGTGTAACCGTTTTTACATTCCCTCTATAACTGATACCTTATGAGAAGTGTCCTTTTCTGTGTGACTTATTTCACTTAGAATCGTCGTACCTAAATCCACTCATCATGCTGCTACTAGCCTTATGCCATTGATTTCATGGCTGAGTGATATTCCATTGTACATAAGGACCACAACTTCTTTATCCATTTTTCTCTTTCCTGGGATATTTAAGGTGGAATGAAGTGGAGGTCCTTGTCAACAGAGCAGCCCTAAACTTTGGGCTGCTTGTGTTTTGCTGATTTTTCATTTTCCCAATTTATACCCCGATGAGTGGAAGTGCCCTATGCTCTCTAAGCTGTGTTTTTTAGATATTTCAGGACTCACCGTACACTTCTCCAGAGTGCCTGTTGGCAATTTACATCCCGCCCATCAGTGTAGCAAGGCTCCCATTTCTCCATGGCCTGTCCTGCATTTCTGGTTTTGACACTTTTTTCAGCATGGCCCTTTTGACCGATGGGAAGCGAGACTTCTTTGTAGCGCTGATTTGCCTTTCCAGGTTGCTTGGTTGGCCAAAAAGGGCGAATGCGTTTTTTCCTGAATATATTCAGGAAAAAACGCATTCGCCCTTTTTGGCCAAGGGCATCATTGTCAACGTTTTGCCGCTTTTCATGTGCTTTAAAGACGATTCGAATCTACCTCCTGAATTCTGTTTCCTGCAATTCTGCCTTGATTTCAAATCCTCTTCTTTGCCTTCCCTCAATATATTTGTGGACGAGAGTTATCATTTACAACTCTGCAGGTTTGTGAATTGCAGTGCCCTGAAGCTCCATTTTACAACTCGGTTTTTTGGGAGCTGGCCGCAAAAGCGCAGGATGGCTTCAGGCCCTGTTCTGGTTCCGGGGGGCAGGCTGAGCCTGTGGTTAATTCTTCTTCCTGATGGGAAAATAGAGTGACCTGTGCCTGTCCCAACACCAAGAGCTAGTCTCTCATTGGTTCCCCGTCTTCCCGTTCATGCTCAGGACAAATTGCAACCTGTACGGAACAGGAGGTTAAAGGTGCTGATGCTCCAAGTAGGGAGATTGCTAGTAAAGTGGCTGGAATGGCGAACCCGAGCACAAGGAGATGATAAATGAGGTGCGTTTTGGAAAACTTTCTCCATCACACGGTGTACCATCTTCTGGGTTTCTCATGCATGTTTTCGATGTAGGAAGATGCCCTTGAACTTGGAGATTTGGGACCCATGCAATGGGTACCACACAGTATTACTTTAAAGGGTCTGCGTTTGCTCACCCAACCTCACAAAACCTCTCAGACCCAAGAGGGTCCACCCTTATGTCTCATCCAGCTGTGGGTCTACATATGGTCAATCCAGGTTGCATCACAGCCACTGAATGAATTGTGTAAGAATTTCTCTCTCTTTCACTGTCTTTGTTTCATGGGTTTTTAAAAGTAATTTATTTTTATAATGGGGTTTAGCTGCTTTTCACTGCTGTGTTTATGCCGCTTTACACCCACTTGACACACTAACAGAGAGATATCAATACATAGGTTTTAAGATTATTACTAGTCAGATATATTCTTGTGCGGTGAATAGGGCGTGTTGAGTCCAGTTCTCTGAGCAAGGAGTAGGTCTTGTCTACTACATATTGGGTTTATGGAACGGTATCTGAGCTAATTTGAAACCCTTGTTTTATGTATCACCCCACCTCACCTTTCCCGTTTAGCAGCCATAGTGTGTTTTCTGCATGTGCGACTCTGTTCTCTTTTGTAATTCAGTTCAAGTGTAACCGTTTTTACATTCCCTCTATAACTGATACCTTATGAGAAGTGTCCTTTTCTGTGTGACTTATTTCACTTAGAATCGTCGTACCTAAATCCACTCATCATGCTGCTACTAGCCTTATGCCATTGATTTCATGGCTGAGTGATATTCCATTGTACATAAGGACCACAACTTCTTTATCCATTTTTCTCTTTCCTGGGATATTTAAGGTGGAATGAAGTGGAGGTCCTTGTCAACGGAGCAGCCCTAAACTTTGGGCTGCTTGTGTTTTGCTGATTTTTCATTTTCCCAATTTATACCCCGATGAGTGGAAGTGCCCTATGCTCTCTAAGCTGTGTTTTTTAGATATTTCAGGACTCACCGTACACTTCTCCAGAGTGCCTGTTGGCAATTTACATCCCGCCCATCAGTGTAGCAAGGCTCCCATTTCTCCATGGCCTGTCCTGCATTTCTGGTTTTGACACTTTTTTCAGCATGGCCCTTTTGACCGATGGGAAGCGAGACTTCTTTGTAGCGCTGATTTGCCTTTCCAGGTTGCTTGGTTGGCCAAAAAGGGCGAATGCGTTTTTTCCTGAATATATTCAGGAAAAAACGCATTCGCCCTTTTTGGCCAAGGGCATCATTGTCAACGTTTTGCCGCTTTTCATGTGCTTTAAAGACGATTCGAATCTACCTCCTGAATTCTGTTTCCTGCAATTCTGCCTTGATTTCAAATCCTCTTCTTTGCCTTCCCTCAATATATTTGTGGACGAGAGTTATCATTTACAACTCTGCAGGTTTGTGAATTGCAGTGCCCTGAAGCTCCATTTTACAACTCGGTTTTTTGGGAGCTGGCCGCAAAAGCGCAGGATGGCTTCAGGCCCTGTTCTGGTTCCGGGGGGCAGGCTGAGCCTGTGGTTAATTCTTCTTCCTGATGGGAAAATAGAGTGACCTGTGCCTGTCCCAACACCAAGAGCTAGTCTCTCATTGGTTCCCCGTCTTCCCGTTCATGCTCAGGACAAATTGCAACCTGTACGGAACAGGAGGTTAAAGGTGCTGATGCTCCAAGTAGGGAGATTGCTAGTAAAGTGGCTGGAATGGCGAACCCGAGCACAAGGAGATGATAAATGAGGTGTGTTTTGGAAAACTTTCTCCATCACACGGTGTACCATCTTCTGGGTTTCTCATGCATGTTTTCGATGTAGGAAGATGCCCTTGAACTTGGAGATTTGGGACCCATGCAATGGGTACCACACAGTATTACTTTAAAGGGTCTGCGTTTGCTCACCCAACCTCACAAAACCTCTCAGACCCAAGAGGGTCCACCCTTATGTCTCATCCAGCTGTGGGTCTACATATGGTCAATCCAGGTTGCATCACAGCCCCTGAATGAATTGTGTAAGAATTTCTCTCTCTTTCACTGTCTTTGTTTCATGGGTTTTTAAAAGTAATTTATTTTTATAATGGGGTTTAGCTGCTTTTCACTGCTGTGTTTATGCCGCTTTACACCCACTTGACACACTAACAGAGAGATATCAATACATAGGTTTTAAGATTATTACTAGTCAGATATATTCTTGTGCGGTGAATAGGGCGTGTTGAGTCCAGTTCTCTGAGCAAGGAGTAGGTCTTGTCTATTACATATTGGGTTTATGGAACGGTATCTGAGCTAATTTGAAACCCTTGTTTTATGTATCACCCCACCTCACCTTTCCCGTTTAGCAGCCATAGTGTGTTTTCTGCATGTGCGACTCTGTTCTCTTTTGTAATTCAGTTCAAGTGTAACCGTTTTTACATTCCCTCTATAACTGATACCTTATGAGAATGTCCTTTTCTGTGTGACTTATTTCACTTAGAATCGTCGTACCTAAATCCACTCATCATGCTGCTACTAGCCTTATGCCATTGATTTCATGGCTGAGTGATATTCCATTGTACATAAGGACCACAACTTCTTTATCCATTTTTCTCTTTCCTGGAATATTTAAGGTGGAATGAAGTGGAGGTCCTTGTCAACAGAGCAGCCCTAAACTTTGGGCTGCTTGTGTTTTGCTGATTTTTCATTTTCCCAATTTATACCCCGATGAGTGGAAGTGCCCTATGCTCTCTAAGCTGTGTTTTTTAGATATTTCAGGACTCACCGTACACTTCTCCAGAGTGCCTGTTGGCAATTTACATCCCGCCCATCAGTGTAGCAAGGCTCCCATTTCTCCATGGCCTGTCCTGCATTTCTGGTTTTGACACTTTTTTCAGCATGGCCCTTTTGATCGATGGGAAGCGAGACTTCTTTTTAGCGCTGATTTGCCTTTCCAGGTTGCTTGGTTGGCCAAAAAGGGCGAATGCGTTTTTTCCTGAATATATTCAGGAAAAAACGCATTCGCCCTTTTTGGCCAAGGGCATCATTGTCAACGTTTTGCCGCTTTTCATGTGCTTTAAAGACGATTCGAATCTACCTCCTGAATTCTGTTTCCTGCAATTCTGCCTTGATTTCAAATCCTCTTCTTTGCCTTCCCTCAATATATTTGTGGACGAGAGTTATCATTTACAACTCTGCAGGTTTGTGAATTGCAGTGCCCTGAAGCTCCATTTTACAACTCGCTTTTTTGGGAGCTGGCCGCAAAAGCGCAGGATGGCTTCAGGCCCTGTTCTGGTTCCGGGGGGCAGGCAGAGCCTGTGGTTAATTCTTCTTCCTGATGGGAAAATAGAGTGACCTGTGCCTGTCCCAAAACCAAGAGCTAGTCTCTCATTGGTTCCCCGTCTTCCCGTTCATCCTCAGGACAAATTGCAACCTGTACGGAACAGGAGGTTAAAGGTGCTGATGCTCCAAGTAGGGAGATTGCTAATAAAGTGGCTGGAATGGCGAACCCGAGCACAAGGAGATGAGAAATGAGGTGCGTTGTAGAAACCTTTCCCCATCACACGGTGTACCATCTTCTGGGTTTCTCATGCATGTTTTCGATGTAGGAAGATGCCCTTGAACCTGGAGATTTGGGACCCATGCGATGGGTACCACGCAGTATTACTTTAAAGGGTCTGCGTTTGCTCACCCAACCTCACAAAACCTCTCAGACCCAAGAGGGTCCACCCTTATGTCTCATCCAGCTGTGGGTCTACATATGGTCAATCCAGGTTGCATCACAGCCCCTGAATGAATTGTGTAAGAATTTCTCTCTCTTTCACTGTCTTTGTTTCATGGGTTTTTAAAAGTAATTTATTTTTATAATGGGGTTTAGCTGCTTTTCACTGCTGTGTTTATGCCACTTTACACCCACTTGACACACTAACAGAGAGATATCAATACATAGGTTTTAAGATTATTACTAGTCAGATATATTCTTGTGCGGTGAATAGGGCGTGTTGAGTCCAGTTCTCTTAGCAAGGAGTAGGTCTTGTCTATTACATATTGGGTTTATGGAACGGTATCTGAGCTAATTTGAAACCCTTGTTTTATGTATCACCCCACCTCACCTTTCCCGTTTAGCAGCCATAGTGTGTTTTCTGCATGTGCGACTCTGTTCTCTTTTGTAATTCAGTTCAAGTGTAACCGTTTTTACATTCCCTCTATAACTGATACCTTATGAGAAGTGTCCTTTTCTGTGTGACTTATTTCACTTAGAATCGTCGTACCTAAATCCACTCATCATGCTGCTACTAGCCTTATACCATTGATTTCATGGCTGAGTGATATTCCATTGTACATAAGGACCACAACTTCTTTATCCATTTTTCTCTTTCCTGGGATATTTAAGGTGGAATGAAGTGGAGGTCCTTGTCAACAGAGCAGCCCTAAACTTTGGGCTGCTTGTGTTTTGCTGATTTTTCATTTTCCCAATTTATACCCCGATGAGTGGAAGTGCCCTATGCTCTCTAAGCTGTGTTTTTTAGATATTTCAGGACTCACCGTACACTTCTCCAGAGTGGCTGTTGGCAATTTACATCCCGCCAATCAGTGTAGCAAGGCTCCCATTTCTCCATGGCCTGTCCTGCATTTCTGGTTTTGACACTTTTTTCAGCATGGCCCTTTTGACCGATGGGAAGCGAGACTTCTTTGTAGCGCTGATTTGCCTTTCCAGGTTGCTTGGTTGGCCAAAGAGGGCGTATGCGTTTTTTCCTGAATATATTCAGGAAAAAACGCATACGCCCTCTTTGGCCAAGGGCATCATTGTCAACATTTTGCCGCTTTTCATGTGCTTTAAAGACGATTCGAATCTACCTCCTGAATTCTGCTTCCTGCAATTCTGCCTTGATTTCAAATCCTCTTCTTTGCCTTCCCTCAATATATTTGTGGACGAGAGTTATCATTTACAACTCTGCAGGTTTGTGAATTGCAGTGCCCTGAAGCTCCATTTTACAACTCGCTTTTTTGGGAACTGGCCGCAAAAGCACAGGATGGCTTCAGGCCCTGTTCTGGTTCCGGGGGGCAGGCTGAGCCTGTGGTTAATTCTTCTTCCTGATGGGAAAATAGAGTGACCTGTGCCTGTCCCAACACCAAGAGCTAGTCTCTCATTGGTTCCCCGTTTTCCCGTTCATCCTCAGGACAAATTGCAACCTGTACGGAACAGGAGGTTAAAGGTGCTGATGCTCCAAGTAGGGAGATTGCTAGTAAAGTGGCTGGAATGGCGAACCCAAGCACAAAGAGATGAGAAATGAGGTGCATTTTAGAAACCTTTCCCCATCACACGGTGTACCATCTTCTGGGTTTCTCATGCATGTTTTCGATGTAGGAAGATGCCCTTGAACCTGGAGATTTGGGACCCATGCAATGGGAACCACACAGTATTACTTTAAAGGGTCTGTGTTTCTTCACCCAACCTCACCAAACCTCTCAGCCCCAAGAGTGTCCACCCTTATGTCTCATCCAGCTGTGGGTCTACATATGGTCAATCCAGGTTGCATCACAGCCCCTGAATGAATTGTGTAAGAATTTCTCTCTCTTTCACTGTCTTTGTTTCATGGGTTTTTAAAAGTAATTTATTTTTATAATGGGGTTTAGCTGCTTTTCACTGATGTGTTTATGCCGCTTTACACCCACTTGACACACTAACAGAGAGATATCAATACATAGGTTTTAAGATTATTACTAGTCAGATATATTCTTGTGCGGTGAATAGGGCGTGTTGAGTCCAGTTCTCTGAGCAAGGAGTAGGTCTTGTGTATTACATATTGGGTTTATGGAACGGTATCTGAGCTAATTTGAAACCCTTGTTTTATGTATCACCCCACCTCACCTTTCCCGTTTAGCAGCCATAGTGTGTTTTCTGCATGTGCGACTCTGTTCTGTTTTGTAATTCAGTTCAAGTGTAACGGTTTTTACATTCCCTCTATAAGTGATACCTTATGAGAATATCCTTTTCTGTGTGACTTATTTCACTTAGAATCGTCGTACCTAAATCCACTCATCATGCTGCTACTAGCCTTATGCCATTGATTTCATGGCTGAGTGATATTCCATTGTACATAAGGACCACAAATTCTTTATCCATTTTTCTCTTTCCTGGGATATTTAAGGTGGAATGAAGTGGAGGTCCTTGTCAACAGAGCAGCCCTAAACTTTGGGCTGCTTGTGTTTTGCTGATTTTTCATTTTCCCAATTTATACCCCGATGAGTGGAAGTGCCCTATGCTCTCTAAGCTGTGTTTTTTAGATATTTCAGGACTCACCGTACACTTCTCCAGAGTGCCTGTTGGCAATTTACATCCCGCCCATCAGTGTAGCAAGGCTCCCATTTCTCCATGGCCTGTCCTGCATTTCTGGTTTTGACACTTTTTTCAGCAGGGCCCTTTTGACCGATGGGAAGCGAGACTTCTTTGTAGCGCTGATTTGCCTTTTCAGGTTGCTTGGTTGGCCAAAAAGGGCGTATGCGTTTTTTCCTGAATATATTCAGGAAAAGACGCATACGCCCTTTTTGGCCAAGGGCATCATTGTCAACGTTTTGCCGCTTTTCATGTGCTTTAAAGACGATTCGAATC
Organism: Balaenoptera physalus; assembly: GCF_965194825.1. Taxonomy (NCBI): domain Eukaryota; kingdom Metazoa; phylum Chordata; class Mammalia; order Artiodactyla; family Balaenopteridae; genus Balaenoptera; species Balaenoptera physalus. The sequence goes on along the minus strand of NW_028126544.1, from coordinate 604,460 downwards.
TACCTCCTGAAATCTGTTTCCTGCAATTCTGCCTTGATTTCAAATCCTCTTCTTTGCCTTCCCTCAATATATTTGTGGACGAGAGTTATCATTTATAACTCTGCAGGTTTGTGAATTGCAGTGCCCTGAATCTCCATTTTACCACTCGCTTTTTTGGGAACTGGCCGCAAAAGCGCAGGATGGCTTCAGGCCCTGTTCTGGTTCCGGGGGGCAGGCTGAGCCTGTGGTTAATTCTTCTTCCTGATGGGAAAATAGAGTGACCTGTGCCTGTCCCAACACCAAGAGCTAGTCTCTCATTGGTTCCCCGTCTTCCCGTTCATCCTCAGGAAATATTGCAACCTGTACGGAACAGGAGGTTAAAGGTGCTGATGCTCCAAGTAGGGAGATTGCTAGTAAAGTGGCTGGAATGGCGAACCCGAGCACAAGGAGATGAGAAATGAGGTGCGTTTTAGAAACCTTTCCCCATCACACGGTGTACCATATTCTGGGTTTCTCATGCATGTTTTCGATGTAGGAAGATGCCCTTGAACCTGGAGATTTGGGACCCATGCGATGGATACCATGCAGTATTACTTTAAAGGGTCTGCGTTTGCTCACCCAACCTCACCAAACCTCTCAGCCCCAAGAGTGTCCACCCTTATGTCTCATCTAGCTGTGGGTCAACATATGGTCAATCCAGGTTGCATCACAGCCCCTGAATGAATTGTGTAAGAATTTCTCTCTCTTTCACTGTCTTTGTTTCATGGGTTTTTAAAAGTAATATATTTTTATAATGGGGTTTAGCTGCTTTTCACTGATGTGTTTAAGCCGCTTTACACCCACTTGACACACTAACAGAGGGATATCAATACATAGGTTTTAAGATTATTACTAGTCAGATATATTCTTGTGCGGTGAATAGGGCGTGTTGAGTCCAGTTCTCTGAGCAAGGAGTAGGTCTTGTCTATTACATATTGGGTTTATGGAACGGTATCTGAGCTAATTTGAAACCCTTGTTTTATGTATCACCCCACCTCACCTTTCCCGTTTAGCAGCCATAGTGTGTTTTCTGCATGTGCGACTCTGTTCTGTTTTGTAATTCAGTTCAAGTGTAACGGTTTTTACATTCCCTCTATAAGTGATACCTTATGAGAAGTGTCCTTTTCTGTGTGACTTATTTCACTTAGAATCGTCGTACCTAAATCCACTCACCATGCTGCTACCAGCCTTATGCCATTGATTTCATGGCTGAGTGATATTCCATTGTACATAAGGACCACAACTTCTTTATCCATTTTTCTCTTTCCTGGGATATTTAAGGTGGAATGAAGTGGAGGTCCTTGTCAACAGAGCAGCCCTAAACTTTGGGCTGCTTGTGTTTTGCTGATTTTTCATTTTCCCAATTTATACGCCGATGAGTGGAAGTGCCCTATGCTCTCTAAGCTGTGTTTTTTAGATATTTCAGGACTCACCGTACACTTCTCCAGAGTGCCTGTTGGCAATTTACATCCCGCCCATCAGTGTAGCAAGGCTCCCATTTCTCCATGGCCTGTCCTGCATTTCTGGTTTTGACACTTTTTTCAGCATGGCCCTTTTGACCGATGGGAAGGGAGACTTCTTTGTAGCGCTGATTTTCCTTTCCAGGTTGCTTGGTTGGCCAAAAAGGGCGTATGCGTTTTTTCCTGAATATATTCAGGAAAAAACGCATACACACTTTATGGCCAAGGGCATCGTTGTCAACGTTTTGCCGCTTTTCATGTGCTTTAAAGGCGATTCGAATCTACCTCCTGAAATCTGTTTCCTGCAATTCTGCCTTGATTTCAAATCCTCTTCTTTGCCTTCCCTCAATATATTTGTGGACGAGAGTTATCATTTATAACTCTGCAGGTTTGTGAATTGCAGTGCCCTGAAGCTCCATTTTACAACTCGCTTTTTTGGGAACTGGCCGCAAAAGCGCAGGATGGCTTCAGGCCCTGTTCTGGTTCCGGGGGTCAGGCTGAGCCTGTGGTTAATTCTTCTTCCTGATGGGAAAATAGAGTGACCTGTGCCTGTCCCAACACCAAGAGCTAGTCTCTCATTGGTTCCCCGTCTTCCCGTTCATCCTCAGGAAAAATTGCAACCTGTACGGAACAGGAGGTTAAAGGTGCTGATGCTCCAAGTAGGGAGATTGCTAGTAAAGTGGCTGGAATGGCGAACCCGAGCACAAGGAGACGAGAAATGAGGTGCGTTTTAGAAACCTTTCCCCATCACACGGTGTACCATCTTCTGGGTTTCTCATGCATGTTTTCGATGTAGGAAGATGCCCTTGAACCTGGAGATTTGGGACCCATGCGATGGGTACCACGCAGTATTACTTTAAAGGGTCTGCGTTTGCTCACCCAACCTCACCAAACCTCTCAGCCCCAAGAGTGTCCACCCTTATGTCTCATCCAGCTGTGGGTCTACATATGGTCAATCCAGGTTGCATCACAGCCCCTGAATGAATTGTGTAAGAATTTCTCTCTCTTTCACTCTCTTTGTTTCATGGGTTTTTAAAAGTAATTTATTTTTATAATGGGGTTTAGCTGCTTTTCACTGATGTGTTTATGCCGCTTTACACCCACTTGACACACTAACAGAGAGATATCAATACATAGGTTTTAAGATTATTACTAGTCAGATATATTCTTGTGCGGTGAATAGGGCGTGTTGAGTCCAGTTCTCTGAGCAAGGAGTAGGTCTTGTGTATTACATATTGGGTTTATGGAACGGTATCTGAGCTAATTTGAAACCCTTGTTTTATGTATCACCCCACCTCACCTTTCCCGTTTAGCAGCCATAGTGTGTTTTCTGCATGTGCGACTCTGTTCTGTTTTGTAATTCAGTTCAAGTGTAACGGTTTTTACATTCCCTCTATAAGTGATACCTTATGAGAATATCCTTTTCTGTGTGACTTATTTCACTTAGAATCGTCGTACCTAAATCCACTCATCATGCTGCTACTAGCCTTATGCCATTGATTTCATGGCTGAGTGATATTCCATTGTACATAAGGACCACAACTTCTTTATCCATTTTTCTCTTTCCTGGGATATTTAAGGTGGAATGAAGTGGAGGTCCTTGTCAACAGAGCAGCCCTAAACTTTGGGCTGCTTGTGTTTTGCTGATTTTTCATTTTCCCAATTTATACGCCGATGAGTGGAAGTGCCCTATGCTCTCTAAGCTGTGTTTTTTAGATATTTCAGGACTCACCGTACACTTCTCCAGAGTGCCTGTTGGCAATTTACATCCCGCCCATCAGTGTAGCAAGGCTCCCATTTCTCCACGGCCTGTCCTGCATTTCTGGTTTTGACACTTTTTTCAGCAGGGCCCTTTTGACCGATGGGAAGCGAGACTTCTTTGTAGCGCTGATTTGCCTTTTCAGGTTGCTTGGTTGGCCAAAAAGGGCGTATGCGTTTTTTCCTGAATATATTCAGGAAAAGACGCATACGCCCTTTTTGGCCAAGGGCATCATTGTCAACGTTTTGCCGCTTTTCATGTGCTTTAAAGACGATTCGAATCTACCTCCTGAAATCTGTTTCCTGCAATTCTGCCTTGATTTCAAATCCTCTTCTTTGCCTTCCCTCAATATATTTGTGGACGAGAGTTATCATTTATAACTCTGCAGGTTTGTGAATTGCAGTGCCCTGAAGCTCCATTTTACAACTCGCTTTTTTGGGAACTGGCCGCAAAAGCGCAGGATGGCTTCAGGCCCTGTTCTGGTTCCGGGGGGCAGGCTGAGCCTGTGGTTAATTCTTCTTCCTGATGGGAAAATAGAGTGACCTGTGCCTGTCCCAACACCAAGAGCTAGTCTCTCATTGGTTCCCCGTCTTCCCGTTCATCCTCAGGAAAAATTGCAACCTGTACGGAACAGGAGGTTAAAGGTGCTGATGCTCCAAGTAGGGAGATTGCTAGTAAAGTGGCTGGAATGGCGAACCCGAGCACAAGGAGACGAGAAATGAGGTGCGTTTTAGAAACCTTTCCCCATCACACGGTGTACCATCTTCTGGGTTTCTCATGCATGTTTTCGATGTAGGAAGATGCCCTTGAACCTGGAGATTTGGGACCCATGCGATGGGTACCACGCAGTATTACTTTAAAGGGTCTGCGTTTGCTCACCCAACCTCACCAAACCTCTCAGCCCCAAGAGTGTCCACCCTTATGTCTCATCCAGCTGTGGGTCTACATATGGTCAATCCAGGTTGCATCACAGCCCCTGAATGAATTGTGTAAGAATTTCTCTCTCTTTCACTCTCTTTGTTTCATGGGTTTTTAAAAGTAGTTTATTTTTATAATGGGGTTAGCTGCTTTTCACTGCTGTGTTTATGCCGCTTTACACCCACTTGACTCACTTACAGAGAGATATCAATACATAGGTTTTAAGATTATTACTAGTCAGATATATTCTTGTGCGGTGAATAGGGCGTGTTGAGTCCAGTTCTCTGAGCAAGGAGTAGGTCTTGTCTATTACATATTGGGTTTATGGAACGGTATCTGAGCTAATTTGAAACCCTTTTTTTTTTGTATCACCCCACCTCACCTTTCCCGTTTAGCAGCCATAGTGTGTTTTCTGCATGTGTGACTCTGTTCTGTTTTGTAATTCAGTTCAAGTGTAACGGTTTTTACATTCCCTCTATAAGTGATACCTTATGAGAAGTGTCCTTTTCTGTGTGACTTATTTCACTTAGAATCGTCGTACCTAAATCCACTCATCATGCTGCTACTAGCCTTATGCCATTGATTTCATGGCTGAGTGATATTCCATTGTACATAAGGACCACAACTTCTTTATCCATTTTTCTCTTTCCTGGGATATTTAAGGTGGAATGAAGTGGAGGTCATTGTAAACAGAGCAGCCCTAAACTTTGGGCTGCTTGTGTTTTGCTGATTTTTCATTTTCCCAATTTATACCCCGATGAGTGGAAGTGCCCTATGCTCTCTAAGCTGTGTTTTTTAGATATTTCAGGACTCACCGTACACTTCTCCAGAGTGCCTGTTGGCAATTTACATCCCGCCCATCAGTGTAGCAAGGCTCCCATTTCTCCATGGCCTGTCCTGCATTTCTGGTTTTGACACTTTTTTCAGCATGGCCCTTTTGACCGATGGGAAGCGAGACTTCTTTGTAGCGCTGATTTGCCTTTCCAGGTTGCTTGGTTGGCCAAAAAGGGCGTATGCGTTTTTTCCTGAATATATTCAGGAAAAAACGCATACGCCCTTTTTGGCCAAGGGCATCATTGTCAACGTTTTGCCGCTTTTCATGTGCTTTAAAGACGATTCGAATCTACCTCCTGAATTCTGTTTCCTGCAATTCTGCCTTGATTTCAAATCCTCTTCTTTGCCTTCCCTCAATATATTTGTGGACGAGAGTTATCATTTACAACTCTGCAGGTTTGTGAATTGCAGTGCCCTGAAGCTCCATTTTACAACTCGCTTTTTTGGGAACTGGCCGCAAAAGCGCAGGATGGCTTCAGGCCCTGTTCTGGTTCCGGGGGGCAGGCTGAGCCTGTGGTTAATTCTTCTTCCTGATGGGAAAATAGAGTGACCTGTGCCTGTCCCAACACCTAGAGCTAGTCTCTCATTGGTTCCCCGTCTTCCCGTTCATCCTCAGGACAAATTGCAACCTGTACGGAACAGGAGGTTAAAGGTGCTGATGCTCCAAGTAGGGAGATTGCTAGTAAAGTGGCTGGAATGGCGAACCCGAGCTCAAGGAGATGAGAAATGACGTGCGTTTTAGAAACCTTTCCCCATCACACGGTGTACCATCTTCTGGGTTTCTCATGCATGTTTTCGATGTAGGAAGATGCCCTTGAACCTGGAGATTTGGGACCCATGCGATGGGTACCACGCAGTATTACTTTAAAGGGTCTGCGTTTGCTCACCCAACCTCACCAAACCTCTCAGCCCCAAGAGTGTCCACCCTTATGTCTCATCCAGCTGTGGGTCTACATATGGTCAATCCAGGTTGCATCACAGCCCCTGAATGAATTGTGTAAGAATTTCTCTCTCTTTCACTGTCTTTGTTTCATGGGTTTTTAAAAGTAGTTTATTTTTATAATGGGGTTAGTTGCTTTTCACTGCTGTGTTTATGCCGCTTTACACCCACTTGACTCACTTACAGAGAGATATCAATACATAGGTTTTAAGATTATTACTAGTCAGATATATTCTTGTGCGGTGAATAGGGCGTGTTGAGTCCAGTTCTCTGAGCAAGGAGTAGGTCTTGTCTATTACATATTGGGTTTATGGAACGGTATCTGAGCTAATTTGAAACCCTTGTTTTTTGTATCACCCCACCTCACCTTTCCCGTTTAGCAGCCATAGTGTTTTCTGCATGTGCGACTCTGTTCTGTTTTGTAATTCAGTTCAAGTGTAACGGTTTTTACATTCCCTCTATAAGTGATACCTTATGAGAAGTGTCCTTTTCTGTGTGACTTATTTCACTTAGAATCATCGTACCTAAATCCACTCATCATGCTGCTACTAGCCTTATGCCATTGATTTCATGGCTGAGTGATATTCCATTGTACATAAGGACCACAACTTCTTTATCCATTTTTCTCTTTCCTGGGATATTTAAGGTGGAATGAAGTGGAGGTCCTTGTCAACAGAGCAGCCCTAAACTTTGGGCTGCTTGTGTTTTGCTGATTTTTCATTTTCCCAATTTATACCCCGATGAGTGGAAGTGCCCTATGCTCTCTAAGCTGTGTTTTTTAGATATTTCAGGACTCACCGTACACTTCTCCAGAGTGCCTGTTGGCAATTTACATCCCGCCCATCAGTGTAGCAAGGCTCCCATTTCTCCATGGCCTGTCCAGCATTTCTGGTTTTGACACTTTTTTCAGCATGGCTCTTTTGACCGATGGGAAGCGAGACTTCTTTGTAGCGCTGATTTGCCTTTCCAGGTTGCTTGGTTGGCCAAAAAGGGCGTATGCGTTTTTTCCTGAATATATTCAGGAAAAAACGCATACGCCCTTTTTGGCCAAGGGCATCATTGTCAACGTTTTGCCGCTTTTCATGTGCTTTAAAGACGATTCGAATCTACCTCCTGAATTCTGTTTCCTGCAATTCTGCCTTGATTTCAAATCCTCTTCTTTGCCTTCCCTCAATATATTTGAAGACGAGAGTTATCATTTACAACTCTGCAGGTTTGTGAATTGCAGTGCCCTGAAGCTCCATTTTACAACTCGCTTTTTTGGGAACTGGCCGCAAAAGCGCAGGATGGCTTCAGGCCCTGTTCTGGTTCCGGGGGGCAGGCTGAGCCTGTGGTTAATTCTTCTTCCTGATGGGAAAATAGAGTGACCTGTGCCTGTCCCAACACCTAGAGCTAGTCTCTTATTGGTTCCCCGTCTTCCCGTTCATCCTCAGGACAAATTGCAACCTGTACGGAACAGGAGGTTAAAGGTGCTGATGCTCCAAGTAGGGAGATTGCTAGTAAAGTGGCTGGAATGGCGAACCCGAGCACAAGGAGATGAGAAATGAGGTGCGTTTTAGAAACCTTTCCCCATCACACGGTGTACCATCTTCTGGGTTTCTCATGCATGTTTTCGATGTAGGAAAATGCCCTTGAACCTGGAGATTTGGGACCCATGCGATGGGTACCACGCAGTATTACTTTAAAGGGTCTGCGTTTGCTCACCCAACCTCACCAAACCTCTCAGCCCCAAGAGTGTCCACCCTTATGTCTCATCCAGCTGTGGGTCTACATATGGTCAATCCAGGTTGCATCACAGCCCCTGAATGAATTGTGTAAGAATTTCTCTCTCTTTCACTGTCTTTGTTTCATGGGTTTTTAAAAGTAGTTTATTTTTATAATGGGGTTAGCTGCTTTTCACTGCTGTGTTTATGCCGCTTTACACCCACTTGACTCACTTACAGAGAGATATCAATACATAGGTTTTAAGATTATTACTAGTCAGATATATTCTTGTGCGGTGAATAGGGCGTGTTGAGTCCAGTTCTCTGAGCAAGGAGTAGGTCTTGTCTATTACATATTGGGTTTATGGAACGGTATCTGAGCTAATTTGAAACCCTTGTTTTTTGTATCACCCCACCTCACCTTTCCCGTTTAGCAGCCATAGTGTGTTTTCTGCATGTGCGACTCTGTTCTGTTTTGTAATTCAGTTCAAGTGTAACGGTTTTTACATTCCCTCTATAAGTGATACCTTATGAGAAGTGTCCTTTTCTGTGTGACTTATTTCACTTAGAATCGTCGTACCTAAATCCACTCATCATGCTGCTACTAGCCTTATGCCATTGATTTCATGGCTGAGTGATATTCCATTGTACATAAGGACCACAACTTCTTTATCCATTGTTCTCTTTCCTGGGATATTTAAGGTGGAATGAAGTGGAGGTCCTTGTCAACAGAGCAGCCCTAAACTTTGGGCTGCTTGTGTTTTGCTGATTTTTCATTTTCCCAATTTATACCCCGATGAGTGGAAGTGCCCTATGCTCTCTAAGCTGTGTTTTTTAGATATTTCAGGACTCACTGTACACTTCTCCAGAGTGCCTGTTGGCAATTTACATCCCGCCCATCAGTGTAGCAAGGCTCCCATTTCTCCATGGCCTGTCCTGCATTTCTGGTTTTGACACTTTTTTCAGCATGGCCCTTTTGACCGATGGGAAGCGAGACTTCTTTGTAGCGCTGATTTGCCTTTCCAGGTTGCTTGGTTGGCCAAAAAGGGCGTATGCGTTTTTTCCTGAATATATTCAGCAAAAAACGCATACGCCCTTTTTGGCCAAGGGCATCATTGTCAACGTTTTGCCGCTTTTCATGTGCTTTAAAGACGATTCGAATCTACCTCCTGAATTCTGTTTCCTGCAATTCTGCCTTGATTTCAAATCCTCTTCTTTGCCTTCCCTCAATATATTTGTGGACGAGAGTTATCATTTACAACTCTGCAGGTTTGTGAATTGCAGTGCCCTGAAGCTCCATTTTACAACTCGCGTTTTTGGGAACTGGCCGCAAAATCGCAGGATGGCTTCAGGCCCTGTTCTGGTTCCGGGGGGCAGGCTGAGCCTGTGGTTAATTCTTCTTCCTGATGGGAAAATAGAGTGACCTGTGCCTGTCCCAACACCAAGAGCTAGTCTCTCATTGGTTCCCCGTCTTCCCGTTCATGCTCAGGACAAATTGCAACCTGTACGGAACAGGAGGTTAAAGGTGCTGATGCTCCAAGTAGGGAGATTGCTAGTAAAGTGGCTGGAATGGCGAACCCGAGCACAAGGAGATGATAAATGAGGTGCGTTTTGGAAACCTTTCCCCATCACACGGTGTACCATCTTCTGGGTTTCTCATGCATGTTTTCGATGTAGGAAGATGCCCTTGAACCTGGAGATTTGGGACCCATGCGATGGGTACCACGCAGTATTACTTTAAAGGGTCTGCGTCTGCTCACCCAACCTCACCAAACCTCTCAGCCCCAAGAGTGTCCACCCTTATGTCTCATCCAGCTGTGGGTCTACATATGGTCAATCCAGGTTGCATCACAGCCCCTGAATGAATTGTGTAAGAATTTCTCTCTCTTTCACTGTCTTTGTTTCATGGGTTTTTAAACGTAATTTATTTTTATAATGGGGTTTAGCTGCTTTTCACTGCTGTGTTTATGCCGCTTTACACCCACTTGACACACTAACAGAGAGATATCAATACAAAGGTTTTAAGATTATTACTAGTCAGATATATTCTTGTGCGGTGAATAGGGCGTGTTGAGTCCAGTTCTCTGAGCAAGGAGTAGGTCTTGTCTATTACATATTGGGTTTATGGAACGGTATCTGAGCTAATTTGAAACCCTTGTTTTATGTATCACCCCACCTCACCTTTCCCGTTTAGCAGCCATAGTGTGTTTTCTGCATGTGCGACTCTGTTCTGTTTTGTAATTCAGTTCAAGTGTAACGGTTTTTACATTCCCTCTATAAGTGATACCTTATGAGAAGTGTCCTTTTCTGTGTGACTTATTTCACTTAGAATCGTCGTACCTAAATCCACTCATCATGCTGCTACTAGCCTTATGCCATTGATTTCATGGCTGAGTGATATTCCATTGTACATAAGGACCACAACTTCTTTATCCATTTTTCTCTTTCCTGGGATATTTAAGGTGGAATGAAGTGGAGGTCCTTGTCAACAGAGCAGCCCTAAACTTTGGGCTGCTTGTGTTTTGCTGATTTTTCATTTTCCCAATTTATACCCCGATGAGTGGAAGTGCCCTATGCTCTCTAAGCTGTGTTTTTTAGATGTTTCAGGACACACCGTACACTTCTCCAGAGTGCCTGTTGGCAATTTACATCCCGCCCATCAGTGTAGCAAGGCTCCCATTTCTCCATGGCCTGTCCTGCATTTCTGGTTTTGACACTTTTTTCAGCATGGCCCTTTTGACCGATGGGAAGCGAGACTTCTTTGTAGCGCTGATTTGCCTTTCCAGGTTGCTTGGTTGGCCAAAAAGGGCGTATGCGTTTTTTCCTGAATATATTCAGGAAAAAACGCATACGCCCTTTTTGGCCAAGGGCATCATTGTCAACGTTTTGCCGCTTTTCATGTGCTTTAAAGACGATTCGAATCTACCTCCTGAAATCTGTTTCCTGCAATTCTGCCTTGATTTCAAATCCTCTTCTTTGCCTTCCCTCAATATATTTGTGGACGAGAGTTATCATTTACAACTCTGCAGGTTTGTGAATTGCAGTGCCCTGAAGTTCCATTTTACAACTCGCTTTTTTGGGAACTGGCCGCAAAAGCGCAGGATGGCTTCAGGCCCTGTTCTGCTTCCGGGGGGCAGGCTGAGCCTGTGGTTAATTCTTCTTCCTGATGGGAAAATAGAGTGACCTGTGCCTGTCCCAACACCTAGAGCTAGTCTCTCATTGGTTCCCCGTCTTCCCGTTCATCCTCAGGACAAATTGCAACCTGTACGGAACAGGAGGTTAAAGGTGCTGATGCTCCAAATAGGGAGATTGCTAGTAAAGTGGCTGGAATGGCGAACCCGAGCACAAGGAGATGAGAAATGTGGTGCGTTTTAGAAACCTTTCCCCATCACACGGTGTACCATCTTGTGGGTTTCTCATGCATGTTTTCGATGTAGGAAGATGCCCTTGAACCTGGAGATTTGGGACCCATGCGATGGGTACCACGCAGTATTACTTTAAAGGGTCTGCGTCTGCTCACCCAACCTCACCAAACCTCTCAGCCCCAAGAGTGTCCACCCTTATGTCTCATCCAGCTGTGGGTCTACATATGGTCAATCCAGGTTGCATCACAGCCCCTGAATGAATTGTGTAAGAATTTCTCTCTCTTTCACTGTCTTTGTTTCATGGGTTTTTAAAAGTAATTTATTTTTATAATGGGGTTTAGCTGTTTTTCACTGATGTGTTTATGCCGCTTTACACCCACTTGACACACTAACAGAGAGATATCAATACATAGGTTTTAAGATTATTACTAGTCAGATATATTCTTGTGCGGTGAATAGGGCGTGTTGAGTCCAGTTCTCTGAGCAAGGAGTAGGTCTTGTCTATTACATATTGGGTTTATGGAACGGTATCTGAGCTAATTTGAAACCCTTTTTTTTTGTATCACCCCACCTCACCTTTCCCGTTTAGCAGCCATAGTGTGTTTTCTGCATGTGCGACTCTGTTCTGTTTTGTAATTCAGTTCAAGTGTAACGGTTTTTACATTCCCTCTATAAGTGATACCTTATGAGAAGTGTCCTTTTCTGTGTGACTTATTTCACTTAGAATCGTCGTACCTAAATCCACTCATCATGCTGCTACTAGCCTTATGCCATTGATTTCATGGCTGAGTGATATTCCATTGTACATAAGGACCACAACTTCTTTATCCATTTTTCTCTTTCCTGGGATATTTAAGGTGGAATGAAGTGGAGGTCATTGTCAACAGAGCAGCCCTAAACTTTGGGCTGCTTGTGTTTTGCTGATTTTTCATTTTCCCAATTTATACCCCGATGAGTGGAAGTGCCCTATGCTCTCTAAGCTGTGTTTTTTAGATATTTCAGGACTCACCGTACACTTGTCCAGAGTGCCTGTTGGCAATTTACACCCCGCCCATCAGTGTAGCAAGGCTCCCATTTCTCCATGGCCTGTCCTGCATTTCTGGTTTTGACACTTTTTTCAGCATGGCCCTTTTGACCAATGGGAAGCGAGACTTCTTTGTAGCGCTGATTTGCCTTTCCAGGTTGCTTGGTTGGCCAAAAAGGGCGTATGCGTTTTTTCCTGAATATATTCAGGAAAAAACGCATACGCCCTTTTTGGCCAAGGGCATCATTGTCAACGTTTTGCCGCTTTTCATGTGCTTTAAAGACGATTCGAATCTACCTCCTGAAATCTGTTTCCTGCAATTCTGCCTTGATTTCAAATCCTCTTCTTTGCCTTCCCTCAATATATTTGTGGACGAGAGTTATCATTTATAACTCTGCAGGTTTGTGAATTGCAGTGCCCTGAAGCTCCATTTTACAACTCGCGTTTTTGGGAACTGGCCGCAAAAGCGCAGGATGGCTTCCGGCCCTGTTCTGGTTCCGGGGGGCAGGCTGAGCCTGTGGTTAATTCTTCTTCCTGATGGGAAAATAGAGTGACCTGTGCCTGTCCCAACACCAAGAGCTAGTCTCTCATTGGTTCCCCGTCTTCCCGTTCATGCTCAGGACAAATTGCAACCTGTACGGAACAGGAGGTTAAAGGTGCTGATGCTCCAAGTAGGGAGATTGCTAGTAAAGTGGCTGGAATGGCGAACCCGAGCACAAGGAGATGATAAATGAGGTGCGTTTTGGAAAACTTTCTCCATCACACGGTGTACCATCTTCTGGGTTTCTCATGCATGTTTTCGATGTAGGAAGATGCCCTTGAACCTGGAGATTTGGGACCCATGCCATGGGTACCACGCAGTATTACTTTAAAGGGTCTGCGTTTGCTCACCCAACCTCACCAAACCTCTCAGCCCCAAGAGTGTCCACCCTTATGTCTCATCCAGCTGTGGGTCTACATATGGTCAATCCAGGTTGCATCACAGCCCCTGAATGAATTGTGTAAGAATTTCTCTCTCTTTCACTGTCTTTGTTTCATGGGTTTTTAAAAGTAGTTTATTTTTATAATGGGGTTAGCTGCTTTTCACTGCTGTGTTTATGCCGCTTTACACCCACTTGACTCACTTACAGAGAGATATCAATACATAGGTTTTAAGATTATTACTAGTCAGATATATTCTTGTGCAGTGAATAGGGCGTGTTGAGTCCAGTTCTCTGAGCAAGGAGTAGGTCTTGTCTATTACATATTGGGTTTATGGAACGGTATCTGAGCTAATTTGAAACCCTTGTTTTTTGTATCACCCCACCTCACCTTTCCCGTTTAGCAGCCATAGTGTGTTTTCTGCATGTGCGACTCTGTTCTGTTTTGTAATTCAGTTCAAGTGTAACGGTTTTTACATTCCCTCTATAAGTGATACCTTATGAGAAGTGTCCTTTTCTGTGTGACTTATTTCACTTAGAATTGTCGTACCTAAATCCACTCATCATGCTGCTACTAGCCTTATGCCATTGATTTCATGGCTGAGTGATATTCCATTGTACATAAGGACCACAACTTCTTTATCCATTTTTCTCTTTCCTGGGATATTTAAGGTGGAATGAAGTGGAGGTGCTTGTCAACAGAGCAGCCCTAAACTTTGAGCTGCTTGTGTTTTGCTGATTTTTCATTTTCCCAATTTATACCCCGATGAGTGGAAGTGCCCTATGCTCTCTAAGCTGTGTTTTTTAGATATTTCAGGACTCACTGTACACTTCTCCAGAGTGCCTGTTGGCAATTTACATCCCGCCCATCAGTGTAGCAAGGCTCCCATTTCTCCATGGCCTGTCCTGCATTTCTGGTTTTGACACTTTTTTCAGCATGGCCCTTTTGACCGATGGGAAGCGAGACTTCTTTGTAGCGCTGATTTGCCTTTCCAGGTTGCTTGGTTGGCCAAAAAGGGCGTATGCGTTTTTTCCTGAATATATTCAGGAAAAAACGCATACGCCCTTTTTGGCCAAGGGCATCATTGTCAACGTTTTGCCGCTTTTCATGTGCTTTAAAGACGATTCGAATCTACCTCCTGAAATCTGTTTCCTGCAATTCTGCCTTGATTTCAAATCCTCTTCTTTGCCTTCCCTCAATATATTTGTGGACGAGAGTTATCATTTATAACTCTGCAGGTTTGTGAATTGCAGTGCCCTGAAGCTCCATTTTACAACTCGCGTTTTTGGGAACTGGCCGCAAAAGCGCAGGATGGCTTCAGGCCCTGTTCTGGTTCCGGGGGGCAGGCTGAGCCTGTGGTTAATTCTTCTTCCTGATGGGAAAATAGAGTGACCTGTGCCTGTCCCAACACCAAGAGCTAGTCTCTCATTGGCTCCCCGTCTTCCCGTTCATGCTCAGGACAAATTGCAACCTGTACGGAACAGGAGGTTAAAGGTGCTGATGCTCCAAGTAGGGAGATTGCTAGTAAAGTGGCTGGAATGGCGAACCCGAGCACAAGGAGATGATAAATGAGGTGCGTTTTGGAAACCTTTCCCCATCACACGGTGTACCATCTTCTGGGTTTCTCATGCATGTTTTCGATGTAGGAAGATGCCCTTGAACCTGGAGATTTGGGACCCATGCGATGGGTACCACGCAGTATTACTTTAAAGGGTCTGCGTCTGCTCACCCAACCTCACCAAACCTCTCAGCCCCAAGAGTGTCCACCCTTATGTCTCATCCAGCTGTGGGTCTACATATGGTCAATCCAGGTTGCATCACAGCCCCTGAATGAATTGTGTAAGAATTTATCTCTCTTTCACTGTCTTTGTTTCATGGGTTTTTAAACGTAATTTATTTTTATAATGGGGTTTAGCTGCTTTTCACTGCTGTGTTTATGCCGCTTTACACCCACTTGACACACTAACAGAGAGATATCAATACAAAGGTTTTAAGATTATTACTAGTCAGATATATTCTTGTGCGGTGAATAGGGCGTGTTGAGTGCATTACTCTGAGCAAGGAGTAGGTCTTGTCTATTACATATTGGGTTTATGGAACGGTATCTGAGCTAATTTGAAACCCTTGTTTTATGTATCACACCACCTCACCTTTCCCGTTTAGCAGCCATAGTGTGTTTTCTGCATGTGCGACTCTGTTCTGTTTTGTAATTCACTTCAAGTGTAACGGTTTTTACATTCCCTCTATAAGTGATACCTTATGAGAAGTGTCATTTTCTGTGTGACTTATTTCACTTAGAATCGTTGAACCTAAATCCACTCATCATGCTGCTACTAGCCTTATGCCATTGATTTCACGGCTGAGTGATATTCTATTGTACATAAGGACCACAACTTCTTTATCCATTTTTCTCTTTCCTGGGATATTTAAGGTGGAATGAAGTGGAGGTCCTTGTCAACAGAGCAGCCCTAAACTTTGGGCTGCTTGTGTTTTGCTGATTTTTCATTTTCCCAATTTATACCCCGATGAGTGGAAGTGCCCTATGCTCTCTAAGCTGTGTTTTTTAGATATTTCAGGACTCACCGTACACTTCTCCAGAGTGCCTGTTGGCAATTTACATCCCGCCCATCAGTTTAGCAAGGCTCCCATATCTCCATGGCCTGTCCTGCATTTCTGGTTTTGACACTTTTTTCAGCATGGCCCTTTTGACCGATGGGAAGCGAGACTTCTTTGTAGCGCTGATTTGCCTTTCCAGGTTGCTTGGTTGACCAAAAAGGGCGTATGCGTTTTTTCCTGAATATATTCAGGAAAAAACGCATACGCCCTTTTTGGCCAAGGGCATCATTGTCAACGTTTTGCCGCTTTTCATGTGCTTTAAAGACGATTCGAATCTACCTCCTGAAATCTGTTTCCTGCAATTCTGCCTTGATTTCAAATCCCCTTCTTTGCCTTCCCTCAATGTATTTGTGGACGAGAGTTATCATTTATAACTCTGCAGTTTTGTGAATTGCAGTGCCCTGAAGCTCCATTTTACAACTCGCTTTTTTGGGAACTGGCCGCAAATGCGCAGGATGGCTTCAGGCCCTGTTCTGGTTCCGGGGGTCAGGCTGAGCCTGTGGTTAATTCTTCTTCCTGATGGGAAAATAGAGTGACCTGTGCCTGTCCCAACACCAAGAGCTAGTCTCTCATTGGTTCCCCGTCTTCCCGTTCATGCTCAGGACAAATTGCAACCTGTACGGAACAGGAGGTTAAAGGTGCTGATGCTCCAAGTAGGGAGATTGCTAGTAAAGTGGCTGGAATGGCGAACCCGAGCACAAGGAGATGATAAATGAGGTGCGTTTTGGAAACCTTTCTCCATCACACGGTGTACCATCTTCTGGGTCTCTCATGCATGTTTTCGATGTAGGAAGATGCCCTTGAACCTGGAGATTTGGGACCCATGCGATGGGTACCACGCAGTATTACTTTAAAGGGTCTGCGTTTGCTCACCCAACCTCACCAAACCTCTCAGCCCCAAGAGTGTCCACCCTTATGTCTCATCCAGCTGTGGGTCTACATATGGTCAATCCAGGTTGCATCACAGCCCCTGAATGAATTGTGTAAGAATTTCTCTCTCTTTCACTGTCTTTGTTTCATGGGTTTTTAAAAGTAATTTATTTTTATAATGGGGTTTAGCTGCTTTTCACTGCTGTGTTTATGCCGCTTTACACCCACTTGACACACTAACAGAGATATATCAATACAAAGGTTTTAAGATTATTACTAGTCATATATATTCTTGTGCGGTGAATAGGGCGTGTTGAGTCCAGTTCTCTGAGCAAGGAGTAGGTCTTCTCTATTACATATTGGGTTTATGGAACGGTATCTGAGCTAATTTGAAACCCTTGTTTTATGTATCACCCCACCTCACCTTTTCCGTTTAGCAGCCATAGTGTGTTTTCTGCATGTGCGACTCTATTCTGTTTTGTAATTCAGTTCAAGTGTAACGGTTTTTACATTCCCTCTATAAGTGATACCTTATGAGAAGTGTCCTTTTCTGTGTGACTTATTTCACTTAGAATCGTCGTACCTAAATCCACTCATCATGCTGCTACTAGCCTTATGCCATTGATTTCATGGTTGAGTGATATTGCATTGTACATAAGGACCACAACTTCTTTATCCATTTTTCTCTTTCCTGGGATATTTAAGGTGGAATGAAGTGGAGGTCCTTGTCAACAGAGCAGCCCTAAACTTTGGGCTGCTTGTGTTTTGCTGATTTTTCATTTTCCCAATTTATACCCCGATGAGTGGAAGTGCCCTATGCTCTCTAAGCTGTGTTTTTTTGATATTTCAGGACTCACCGTACACTTCTCCAGAGTGCCCGTTGGCAGTTTACATCCCGCCCATCAGTGTAGCAAGGCTCCCATTTCTCCATGGCCTGTCCTGCATTTCTGGTTTTGACACTTTTTTCAGCATGGCCCTTTTGACCGATGGGAAGCGAGACTTCTTTGTAGCGCTGATTTGCCTTTCCAGGTTGCTTGGTTGGCCAAAAATGGCCTATGCGTTTTTTCCTGAATATATTCAGGAAAAAACGCATACGCCCTTTTTGGCCAAGGGCATCATTGTCAACGTTTTGCCGCTTTTCATGTGCTTTAAAGACGATTCGAATCTACCTCCTGAAATCTGTTTCCTGCAATTCTGCCTTGATTTCAAATCCTCTTCTTTGCCTTCCCTCAATATATTTGTGGACGAGAGTTATCATTTATAACTTTGCAGGTTTGTGAATTGCAGTGCCCTGAAGCTCCATTTTACAACTCGCTTTTTTGGGAGCTGGCCGCAAAAGCGCAGGATGGCTTCAGGCCCTGTTCTGGTTCCGGGGGGCAGGCTGAGCCTGTGGTTAATTCTTCTTCCTGATGGGAAAATAGAGTGACCTGTGCCTGTCCCAACACCAAGAGCTAGTCTCCCATTGGTTCCCCGTCTTCCCGTTCATCCTCAGGAAAAATTGCAACCTGTACGGAACAGGAGGTTAAAGGTGCTGATGCTCCAAGTAGGGAGATTGCTAGTAAAGTGGCTGGAATGGCGAACCCGAGCACAAGGAGATGAGAAATGAGGTGCGTTTTAGAAACCTTTCCCCATCACACGGTGTACCATCTTCTGGGTTTCTCATGCATGTTTTCGATGTAGGAAGATGCCCTTGAACCTGGAGATTTGGGACCCATGCGATGGGTACCACGCAGTATTACTTTAAAGGGTCTGCGTTTGCTCACCCAACCTCACCAAACCTCTCAGCCCCAAGAGTGTCCACCCTTATGTCTCATCCAGCTGTGGATCTACATATGGTCAATCCAGGTTGTATCACAGCCCCTGAATGAATTGTGTAAGAATTTCTCTCTCTTTCACTGTCTTTGTTTCATGGGTTTTTAAAAGTAATTTATTTTTATAATGGGGTTTAGCTGCTTTTCACTGCTGTGTTTATGCCGCTTTACACCCACTTGACACACTAACAGAGAGATATCAATACATAGGTTTTAAGATGATTACTAGTCAGATATATTCTTGTGCGGTGAATAGGGCGTGTTGAGTCCAGTTCTCTGAGCAAGGAGTAGGTCTTGTCTATTACTTATTGGGTTTATGGAACGATATCTGAGCTAATTTGAAACCCTTGTTTTATGTATCACCCCACCTCACCTTTCCTGTTAAGCAGCCATAGTGTGTTTTCTGCATGTGCGACTCTGTTCTGTTTTGTAATTCAGTTCAAGTGTAACGGTTTTTACATTCCCTCTATAAGTGATACCTTATGAGAAGTGTCCTTTTCTGTGTGACTTATTTCACTTAGAATCGTCGTACCTAAATCCACTCATCATGCTGCTACTAGCCTTATGCCATTGATTTCATGGCTGAGTGATATTCCATTGTACATAAGGACCACAACTTCTTTATCCATTTTTCTCTTTCCTGGGATATTTAAGGTGGAATGAAGTGGAGGTCCTTGTCAACAGAGCAGCCCTAAACTTTGGGTTGCTTGTGTTTTGCTGATTTTTCATTTTCCCAATTTATACCCCGATGAGTGGAAGTGCCCTATGCTCTCTAAGCTGTGTTTTTTAGATATTTCAGGACTCACCGTACACTTCTCCAGAGTGCCCGTTGGCAATTTACATCCCGCCCATCAGTGTAGCAAGGCTCCCATTTCTCCATGGCCTGTCCTGCATTTCTGGTTTTGACACTTTTTTCAGCATGGCCCTTTTGACCGATGGGAAGCGAGACTTCTTTGTAGCGCTGATTTGCCTTTCCAGGTTGCTTGGTTGGCCAAAAAGGGCCTATGCGTTTTTTCCTGAATATATTCAGGAAAAAACGCATACGCCCTTTTTGGCCAAGGGCATCATTGTCAACGTTTTGCCGCTTTTCATGTGCTTTAAAGACGATTCGAATCTACCTCCTGAAATCTGTTTCCTGCAATTCTGCCTTGATTTCAAATCCTCTTCTTTGCCTTCCCTCAATATATTTGTGGACGAGAGTTATCATTTATAACTTTGCAGGTTTGTGAATTGCAGTGCCCTGAAGCTCCATTTTACAACTCGCTTTTTTGGGAGCTGGCCGCAAAAGCGCAGGATGGCTTCAGGCCCTGTTCTGGTTCCGGGGGGCAGGCTGAGCCTGTGGTTAATTCTTCTTCCTGATGGGAAAATAGAGTGACCTGTGCCTGTCCCAACACCAAGAGCTAGTCTCCCATTGGTTCCCCGTCTTCCCGTTCATCCTCAGGAAAAATTGCAACCTGTACGGAACAGGATGTTAAAGGTGCTGATGCTCCAAGTAGGGAGATTGCTAGTAAAGTGGCTGGAATGGCGAACCTGAGCACAAGGAGATGAGAAATGAGGTGCGTTTTAGAAACCTTTCCCCATCACACGGTGTACCATCTTCTGGGTTTCTCATGCATGTTTTCGATGTAGGAAGATGCCCTTGAACCTGGAGATTTGGGACCCATGCGATGGGTACCACGCAGTATTACTTTAAAGGGTCTGCGTTTGCTCACCCAACCTCACCAAACCTCTCAGCCCCAAGAGTGTCCACCCTTATGTCTCATCCAGCTGTGGATCTACATATGGTCAATCCAGGTTGTATCACAGCCCCTGAATGAATTGTGTAAGAATTTCTCTCTCTTTCACTGTCTTTGTTTCATGGGTTTTTAAAAATAATTTATTTTTATAATGGGGTTTAGCTGCTTTTCACTGCTGTGTTTATGCCGCTTTACACCCACTTGACACACTAACAGAGAGATATCAATACATAGGTTTTAAGATGATTACTAGTCAGATATATTCTTGTGCGGTGAATAGGGCGTGTTGAGTCCAGTTCTCTGAGCAAGGAGTAGGTCTTGTCTATTACTTATTGGGTTTATGGAACGATATCTGAGCTAATTTGAAACCCTTGTTTTATGTATCACCCCACCTCACCTTTCCCGTTAAGCAGCCATAGTGTGTTTTCTGCATGTGCGACTCTGTTCTGTTTTGTAATTCAGTTCAAGTGTAACGGTTTTTACATTCCCTCTATAAGTGATACCTTATGAGAAGTGTCCTTTTCTGTGTGACTTATTTCACTTAGAATCGTCGTACCTAAATCCACTCATCATGCTGCTACTAGCCTTATGCCATTGATTTCATGGCTGAGTGATATTCCATTGTACATAAGGACCACAACTTCTTTATCCATTTTTCTCTTTCCTGGGATATTTAAGGTGGAATGAAGTGGAGGTCCTTGTCAACAGAGCAGCCCTAAACTTTGGGTTGCTTGTGTTTTGCTGATTTTTCATTTTCCCAATTTATACCCCGATGAGTGGAAGTGCCCTATGCTCTCTAAGCTGTGTTTTTTAGATATTTCAGGACTCACCGTACACTTCTCCAGAGTGCCTGTTGGCAATTTACATCCCGCCCATCAGTGTAGCAAGGCTCCCATTTATCCATGGCCTGTCCTGCATTTCTGGTTTTGACACTTTTCTCAGCATGGCCCTTTTGACCGATGGGAAGCGAAACTTCTTTGGAGCGCTGATTTGCCTTTCCAGGTTGCTTGGTTGGCCAAAAAGGGCGTATGCGTTTTTTCCTGAATATATTCAGGAAAAAACGCATACGCCCTTTTTGGCCAAGGGCATCATTTTCATCGTTTTGCCGCTTTTCATGTGCTTTAAAGACGATTCGAATCTACCTCCTGAAATCTGTTTCCTGCAATTCTGCCTTGATTTCAAATCCTCTTCTTTGCCTTCCCTCAATATATTTGTGGACGAGAGTTATCATTTATAACTCTGCAGGTTTGTGAATTGCACTGCCCTGAAGCTCCATTTTACAAGTCGCTTTTTTGGGAACTGGCCGCAAAAGGGCAGGATGGCTTCAGGCCCTGTTCTGGTTCCGGGGGGCAGGCTGAGCCTGTGGTTAATTCTTCTTCCTGATGGGAAAATAGAGTAACCTGTGCCTGTCCCAACACCAAGAGCTAGTCTCTCATTGGTTCCCCGTCTTCCCGTTCATCCTCAGGACAAATTGCAACCTGTACGGAACAGGAGGTTAAAGGTGTTCATGCTCCAAGTAGGGAGATTGCTAGTAAAGTGGCTGGAATGGCGAACCCGAGCACAAGGAGAAAATAAATGAGGTGCGTTTTAGAAACCTTTCCCCATCACACGGTGTACCATCTTCTGGGTTTCTCATGCATGTTTTCGATATAGGAAGATGCCCTTGAACCTGGAGATTTGGGACCCATGCAATGGGTAACACGCAGTATTACTTTAAAGGGTCTGGGTTTGCTCACCCAACCTCACCAAACCTCTCAGCCCCAAGAGTGTCCACCCTTATGTCTCTTCCAGCTGTGGGTCTACATATGGTCAATCCAGGTTGCATCACAGCCCCTGAATGAATTGTGTAAGAATTTCTCTCTCTTTCACTCTCTTTGTTTCATGGGTTTTTAAAAGTAATATATTTTTATAATGGGGTTTAGCTGCTTTTCACTGCTGTGTTTATGCCGCTTTACACCCACTTGACACACTAACAGAGAGATATCAATACATAGGTTTTAAGATTATTACTAGTCAGATATATTCTTGTGCGGTGAATAGGGCGTGTTGAGTGCATTACTCTGAGCAAGGAGTAGGTCTTGTCTATTACATATTGGGTTTATGGAACGGTATCTGAGGTAATTTGAAACCCTTGTTTTATGTATCACACCACCTCACCTTTCCCGTTTAGCAGCCATAGTGTGTTTTCTGCATGTGCGACTCTGTTCTGTTTTGTAATTCACTTCAAGTGTAACGGTTTTTACATTCCCTCTATAAGTGATACCTTATGAGAAGTGTCATTTTCTGTGTGACTTATTTCACTTAGAATCGTTGAACCTAAATCCACTCATCATGCTGCTACTAGCCTTATGCCATTGATTTCACGGCTGAGTGATATTCCATTGTACATAAGGACCACAACTTCTTTATCCATTTTTCTCTTTCCTGGGATATTTAAGGTGGAATGAAGTGGAGGTCCTTGTCAACAGAGCAGCCCTAAACTTTGGGCTGCTTGTGTTTTGCTGATTTTTCATTTTCCCAATTTATACCCCGATGAGTGGAAGTGCCCTATGCTCTCTAAGCTGTGTTTTTTAGATATTTCAGGACTCACCGTACACTTCTCCAGAGTGCCTGTTGGCAATTTACATCCCGCCCATCAGTGTAGCAAGGCTCCCATATCTCCATGGCCTGTCCTGCATTTCTGGTTTTGACACTTTTTTCAGCATGGCCCTTTTGACCGATGGGAAGCGAGACTTCTTTGTAGCGCTGATTTGCCTTTCCAGGTTGCTTGGTTGACCAAAAAGGGCGTATGCGTTTTTTCCTGAATATATTCAGGAAAAAACGCATACGCCCTTTTTGGCCAAGGGCATCATTGTCAACGTTTTGCCGCTTTTCATGTGCTTTAAAGACGATTCGAATCTACCTCCTGAAATCTGTTTCCTGCAATTCTGCCTTGATTTCAAATCCCCTTCTTTGCCTTCCCTCAATGTATTTGTGGACGAGAGTTATCATTTATAACTCTGCAGTTTTGTGAATTGCAGTGCCCTGAAGCTCCATTTTACAACTCGCTTTTTTGGGAACTGGCCGCAAATGCGCAGGATGGCTTCAGGCCCTGTTCTGGTTCCGGGGGTCAGGCTGAGCCTGTGGTTAATTCTTCTTCCTGATGGGAAAATAGAGTGACCTGTGCCTGTCCCAACACCAAGAGCTAGTCTCTCATTGGTTCCCCGTCTTCCCGTTCATGCTCAGGACAAATTGCAACCTGTACGGAACAGGAGGTTAAAGGTGCTGATGCTCCAAGTAGGGAGATTGCTAGTAAAGTGGCTGGAATGGCGAACCCGAGCACAAGGAGATGATAAATGAGGTGCGTTTTGGAAACCTTTCTCCATCACACGGTGTACCATCTTCTGGGTCTCTCATGCATGTTTTCGATGTAGGAAGATGCCCTTGAACCTGGAGATTTGGGACCCATGCGATGGGTACCACGCAGTATTACTTTAAAGGGTCTGCGTTTGCTCACCCAACCTCACCAAACCTCTCAGCCCCAAGAGTGTCCACCCTTATGTCTCATCCAGCTGTGGGTCTACATATGGTCAATCCAGGTTGCATCACAGCCCCTGAATGAATTGTGTAAGAATTTCTCTCTCTTTCACTGTCTTTGTTTCATGGGTTTTTAAAAGTAATTTATTTTTATAATGGGGTTTAGCTGCTTTTCACTGCTGTGTTTATGCCGCTTTACACCCACTTGACACACTAACAGAGATATATCAATACAAAGGTTTTAAGATTATTACTAGTCATATATATTCTTGTGCGGTGAATAGGGCGTGTTGAGTCCAGTTCTCTGAGCAAGGAGTAGGTCTTCTCTATTACATATTGGGTTTATGGAACGGTATCTGAGCTAATTTGAAACCCTTGTTTTATGTATCACCCCACCTCACCTTTTCCGTTTAGCAGCCATAGTGTGTTTTCTGCATGTGCGACTCTATTCTGTTTTGTAATTCAGTTCAAGTGTAACGGTTTTTACATTCCCTCTATAAGTGATACCTTATGAGAAGTGTCCTTTTCTGTGTGACTTATTTCACTTAGAATCGTCGTACCTAAATCCACTCATCATGCTGCTACTAGCCTTATGCCATTGATTTCATGGTTGAGTGATATTGCATTGTACATAAGGACCACAACTTCTTTATCCATTTTTCTCTTTCCTGGGATATTTAAGGTGGAATGAAGTGGAGGTCCTTGTCAACAGAGCAGCCCTAAACTTTGGGCTGCTTGTGTTTTGCTGATTTTTCATTTTCCCAATTTATACCCCGATGAGTGGAAGTGCCCTATGCTCTCTAAGCTGTGTTTTTTTGATATTTCAGGACTCACCGTACACTTCTCCAGAGTGCCCGTTGGCAGTTTACATCCCGCCCATCAGTGTAGCAAGGCTCCCATTTCTCCATGGCCTGTCCTGCATTTCTGGTTTTGACACTTTTTTCAGCATGGCCCTTTTGACCGATGGGAAGCGAGACTTCTTTGTAGCGCTGATTTGCCTTTCCAGGTTGCTTGGTTGGCCAAAAATGGCCTATGCGTTTTTTCCTGAATATATTCAGGAAAAAACGCATACGCCCTTTTTGGCCAAGGGCATCATTGTCAACGTTTTGCCGCTTTTCATGTGCTTTAAAGACGATTCGAATCTACCTCCTGAAATCTGTTTCCTGCAATTGTGCCTTGATTTCAAATCCTCTTCTTTGCCTTCCCTCAATATATTTGTGGACGAGAGTTATCATTTATAACTTTGCAGGTTTGTGAATTGCAGTGCCCTGAAGCTCCATTTTACAACTCGCTTTTTTGGGAGCTGGCCGCAAAAGCGCAGGATGGCTTCAGGCCCTGTTCTGGTTCCGGGGGGCAGGCTGAGCCTGTGGTTAATTCTTCTTCCTGATGGGAAAATAGAGTGACCTGTGCCTGTCCCAACACCAAGAGCTAGTCTCCCATTGGTTCCCCGTCTTCCCGTTCATCCTCAGGAAAAATTGCAACCTGTACGGAACAGGAGGTTAAAGGTGCTGATGCTCCAAGTAGGGAGATTGCTAGTAAAGTGGCTGGAATGGCGAACCCGAGCACAAGGAGATGAGAAATGAGGTGCGTTTTAGAAACCTTTCCCCATCACACGGTGTACCATCTTCTGGGTTTCTCATGCATGTTTTCGATGTAGGAAGATGCCCTTGAACCTGGAGATTTGGGACCCATGCGATGGGTACCACGCAGTATTACTTTAAAGGGTCTGCGTTTGCTCACCCAACCTCACCAAACCTCTCAGCCCCAAGAGTGTCCACCCTTATGTCTCATCCAGCTGTGGATCTACATATGGTCAATCCAGGTTGTATCACAGCCCCTGAATGAATTGTGTAAGAATTTCTCTCTCTTTCACTGTCTTTGTTTCATGGGTTTTTAAAAGTAATTTATTTTTATAATGGGGTTTAGCTGCTTTTCACTGCTGTGTTTATGCCGCTTTACACCCACTTGACACACTAACAGAGAGATATCAATACATAGGTTTTAAGATGATTACTAGTCAGATATATTCTTGTGCGGTGAATAGGGCGTGTTGAGTCCAGTTCTCTGAGCAAGGAGTAGGTCTTGTCTATTACTTATTGGGTTTATGGAACGATATCTGAGCTAATTTGAAACCCTTGTTTTATGTATCACCCCACCTCACCTTTCCTGTTAAGCAGCCATAGTGTGTTTTCTGCATGTGCGACTCTGTTCTGTTTTGTAATTCAGTTCAAGTGTAACGGTTTTTACATTCCCTCTATAAGTGATACCTTATGAGAAGTGTCCTTTTCTGTGTGACTTATTTCACTTAGAATCGTCGTACCTAAATCCACTCATCATGCTGCTACTAGCCTTATGCCATTGATTTCATGGCTGAGTGATATTCGATTGTACATAAGGACCACAACTTCTTTATCCATTTTTCTCTTTCCTGGGATATTTAAGGTGGAATGAAGTGGAGGTCCTTGTCAACAGAGCAGCCCTAAACTTTGGGTTGCTTGTGATTTGCTGATTTTTCATTTTCCCAATTTATACCCCGATGAGTGGAAGTGCCCTATGCTCTCTAAGCTGTGTTTTTTAGATATTTCAGGACTCACCGTACACTTCTCCAGAGTGCCCGTTGGCAATTTACATCCCGCCCATCAGTGTAGCAAGGCTCCCATTTCTCCATGGCCTGTCCTGCATTTCTGGTTTTGACACTTTTTTCAGCATGGCCCTTTTGACCGATGGGAAGCGAGACTTCTTTGTAGCGCTGATTTGCCTTTCCAGGTTGCTTGGTTGGCCAAAAAGGGCCTATGCGTTTTTTCCTGAATATATTCAGGAAAAAACGCATACGCCCTTTTTGGCCAAGGGCATCATTGTCAACGTTTTGCCGCTTTTCATGTGCTTTAAAGACGATTCGAATCTACCTCCTGAAATCTGTTTCCTGCAATTCTGCCTTGATTTCAAATCCTCTTCTTTGCCTTCCCTCAATATATTTGTGGACGAGAGTTATCATTTATAACTTTGCAGGTTTGTGAATTGCAGTGCCCTGAAGCTCCATTTTACAACTCGCTTTTTTGGGAGCTGGCCGCAAAAGCGCAGGATGGCTTCAGGCCCTGTTCTGGTTCCGGGGGGCAGGCTGAGCCTGTGGTTAATTCTTCTTCCTGATGGGAAAATAGAGTGACCTGTGCCTGTCCCAACACCAAGAGCTAGTCTCCCATTGGTTCCCCGTCTTCCCGTTCATCCTCAGGAAAAATTGCAACCTGTACGGAACAGGATGTTAAAGGTGCTGATGCT
Organism: Balaenoptera physalus; assembly: GCF_965194825.1. Classification (NCBI taxonomy): domain Eukaryota; kingdom Metazoa; phylum Chordata; class Mammalia; order Artiodactyla; family Balaenopteridae; genus Balaenoptera; species Balaenoptera physalus. The sequence goes on along the minus strand of NW_028126544.1, from coordinate 577,693 downwards.
CCAAGTAGGGAGATTGCTAGTAAAGTGGCTGGAATGGCGAACCCGAGCACAAGGAGATGAGAAATGAGGTGCGTTTTAGAAACCTTTCCCCATCACACGGTGTACCATCTTCTGGGTTTCTCATGCATGTTTTCGATGTAGGAAGATGCCCTTGAACCTGGAGATTTGGGACCCATGCGATGGGTACCACGCAGTATTACTTTAAAGGGTCTGCGTTTGCTCACCCAACCTCACCAAACCTCTCAGCCCCAAGAGTGTCCACCCTTATGTCTCATCCAGCTGTGGATCTACATATGGTCAATCCAGGTTGTATCACAGCCCCTGAATGAATTGTGTAAGAATTTCTCTCTCTTTCACTGTCTTTGTTTCATGGGTTTTTAAAAATAATTTATTTTTATAATGGGGTTTAGCTGCTTTTCACTGCTGTGTTTATGCCGCTTTACACCCACTTGACACACTAACAGAGAGATATCAATACATAGGTTTTAAGATGATTACTAGTCAGATATATTCTTGTGCGGTGAATAGGGCGTGTTGAGTCCAGTTCTCTGAGCAAGGAGTAGGTCTTGTCTATTACTTATTGGGTTTATGGAACGATATCTGAGCTAATTTGAAACCCTTGTTTTATGTATCACCCCACCTCACCTTTCCCGTTAAGCAGCCATAGTGTGTTTTCTGCATGTGCGACTCTGTTCTGTTTTGTAATTCAGTTCAAGTGTAACGGTTTTTACATTCCCTCTATAAGTGATACCTTATGAGAAGTGTCCTTTTCTGTGTGACTTATTTCACTTAGAATCGTCGTACCTAAATCCACTCATCATGCTGCTACTAGCCTTATGCCATTGATTTCATGGCTGAGTGATATTCCATTGTACATAAGGACCACAACTTCTTTATCCATTTTTCTCTTTCCTGGGATATTTAAGGTGGAATGAAGTGGAGGTCCTTGTCAACAGAGCAGCCCTAAACTTTGGGTTGCTTGTGTTTTGCTGATTTTTCATTTTCCCAATTTATACCCCGATGAGTGGAAGTGCCCTATGCTCTCTAAGCTGTGTTTTTTAGATATTTCAGGACTCACCGTACACTTCTCCAGAGTGCCTGTTGGCAATTTACATCCCGCCCATCAGTGTAGCAAGGCTCCCATTTATCCATGGCCTGTCCTGCATTTCTGGTTTTGACACTTTTCTCAGCATGGCCCTTTTGACCGATGGGAAGCGAAACTTCTTTGGAGCGCTGATTTGCCTTTCCAGGTTGCTTGGTTGGCCAAAAAGGGCGTATGCGTTTTTTCCTGAATATATTCAGGAAAAAACGCATACTCCCTTTTTGGCCAAGGGCATCATTTTCATCGTTTTGCCGCTTTTCATGTGCTTTAAAGACGATTCGAATCTACCTCCTGAAATCTGTTTCCTGCAATTCTGCCTTGATTTCAAATCCTCTTCTTTGCCTTCCCTCAATATATTTGTGGACGAGAGTTATCATTTATAACTCTGCAGGTTTGTGAATTGCACTGCCCTGAAGCTCCATTTTACAAGTCGCTTTTTTGGGAACTGGCCGCAAAAGGGCAGGATGGCTTCAGGCCCTGTTCTGGTTCCGGGGGGCAGGCTGAGCCTGTGGTTAATTCTTCTTCCTGATGGGAAAATAGAGTAACCTGTGCCTGTCCCAACACCAAGAGCTAGTCTCTCATTGGTTCCCCGTCTTCCCGTTCATCCTCAGGACAAATTGCAACCTGTACGGAACAGGAGGTTAAAGGTGTTCATGCTCCAAGTAGGGAGATTGCTAGTAAAGTGGCTGGAATGGCGAACCCGAGCACAAGGAGAAAATAAATGAGGTGCGTTTTAGAAACCTTTCCCCATCACACGGTGTACCATCTTCTGGGTTTCTCATGCATGTTTTCGATATAGGAAGATGCCCTTGAACCTGGAGATTTGGGACCCATGCAATGGGTAACACGCAGTATTACTTTAAAGGGTCTGGGTTTGCTCACCCAACCTCACCAAACCTCTCAGCCCCAAGAGTGTCCACCCTTATGTCTCTTCCAGCTGTGGGTCTACATATGGTCAATCCAGGTTGCATCACAGCCCCTGAATGAATTGTGTAAGAATTTCTCTCTCTTTCACTCTCTTTGTTTCATGGGTTTTTAAAAGTAATATATTTTTATAATGGGGTTTAGCTGCTTTTCACTGCTGTGTTTATGCCGCTTTACACCCACTTGACACACTAACAGAGAGATATCAATACATAGGTTTTAAGATTATTACTAGTCAGATATATTCTTGTGCGGTGAATAGGGCGTGTTGAGTGCATTACTCTGAGCAAGGAGTAGGTCTTGTCTATTACATATTGGGTTTATGGAACGGTATCTGAGGTAATTTGAAACCCTTGTTTTATGTATCACACCACCTCACCTTTCCCGTTTAGCAGCCATAGTGTGTTTTCTGCATGTGCGACTCTGTTCTGTTTTGTAATTCACTTCAAGTGTAACGGTTTTTACATTCCCTCTATAAGTGATACCTTATGAGAAGTGTCATTTTCTGTGTGACTTATTTCACTTAGAATCGTTGAACCTACATCCACTCATCATGCTGCTACTAGCCTTATGCCATTGATTTCACGGCTGAGTGATATTCCATTGTACATAAGGACCACAACTTCTTTATCCATTTTTCTCTTTCCTGGGATATTTAAGGTGGAATGAAGTGGAGGTCCTTGTCAACAGAGCAGCCCTAAACTTTGGGCTGCTTGTGTTTTGCTGATTTTTCATTTTCCCAATTTATACCCCGATGAGTGGAAGTGCCCTATGCTCTCTAAGCTGTGTTTTTTAGATATTTCAGGACTCACCGTACACTTCTCCAGAGTGCCTGTTGGCAATTTACATCCCGCCCATCAGTGTAGCAAGGCTCCCATATCTCCATGGCCTGTCCTGCATTTCTGGTTTTGACACTTTTTTCAGCATGGCCCTTTTGACCGATGGGAAGCGAGACTTCTTTGTAGCGCTGATTTGCCTTTCCAGGTTGCTTTGTTGACCAAAAAGGGCGTATGCGTTTTTTCCTGAATATATTCAGGAAAAAACGCATACGCCCTTTTTGGCCAAGGGCATCATTGTCAACGTTTTGCCGCTTTTCATGTGCTTTAAAGACGATTCGAATCTACCTCCTGAAATCTGTTTCCTGCAATTCTGCCTTGATTTCAAATCCCCTTCTTTGCCTTCCCTCAATGTATTTGTGGACGAGAGTTATCATTTATAACTCTGCAGTTTTGTGAATTCCAGTGCCCTGAAGCTCCATTTTACAACTCGCTTTTTTGGGAACTGGCCGCAAATGCGCAGGATGGCTTCAGGCCCTGTTCTGGTTCCGGGGGTCAGGCTGAGCCTGTGGTTAATTCTTCTTCCTGATGGGAAAATAGAGTGACCTGTGCCTGTCCCAACACCAAGAGCTAGTCTCTCATTGGTTCCCCGTCTTCCCGTTCATGCTCAGGACAAATTGCAACCTGTACGGAACAGGAGGTTAAAGGTGCTGATGCTCCAAGTAGGGAGATTGCTAGTAAAGTGGCTGGAATGGCGAACCCGAGCACAAGGAGATGATAAATGAGGTGCGTTTTGGAAACCTTTCTCCATCACACGGTGTACCATCTTCTGGGTTTCTCATGCATGTTTTCGATGTAGGAAGATGCCCTTGAACCTGGAGATTTGGGACCCATGCGATGGGTACCACGCAGTATTACTTTAAAGGGTCTGCGTTTGCTCACCCAACCTCACCAAACCTCTCAGCCCCAAGAGTGTCCACCCTTATGTCTCATCCAGCTGTGGGTCTACATATGGTCAATCCAGGTTGCATCACAGCCCCTGAATGAATTGTGTAAGAATTTCTCTCTCTTTCACTCTCTTTGTTTCATGGGTTTTTAAAAGTAATATATTTTTATAATGGGGTTTAGCTGCTTTTCACTGCTGTGTTTATGCCGCTTTACACCCACTTGACACACTAACAGAGAGATATCAATACATAGGTTTTAAGATTATTACTAGTCAGATATATTCTTGTGCGGTGAATAGGGCGTGTTGAGTGCATTACTCTGAGCAAGGAGTAGGTCTTGTCTATTACATATTGGGTTTATGGAACGGTATCTGAGGTAATTTGAAACCCTTGTTTTATGTATCACACCACCTCACCTTTCCCGTTTAGCAGCCATAGTGTGTTTTCTGCATGTGCGACTCTGTTCTGTTTTGTAATTCAGTTCAAGTGTAACGGTTTTTACATTCCCTCTATAAGTGATACCTTATGAGAAGTGTCATTTTCTGTGTGACTTATTTCACTTAGAATCGTTGAACCTAAATCCACTCATCATGCTGCTACTAGCCTTATGCCATTGATTTCACGGCTGAGTGATATTCCATTGTACATAAGGACCACAACTTCTTTATCCATTTTTCTCTTTCCTGGGATATTTAAGGTGGAATGAAGTGGAGGTCCTTGTCAACAGAGCAGCCCTAAACTTTGGGCTGCTTGTGTTTTGCTGATTTTTCATTTTCCCAATTTATACCCCGATGAGTGGAAGTGCCCTATGCTCTCTAAGCTGTGTTTTTTAGATATTTCAGGACTCACCGTACACTTCTCCAGAGTGCCTGTTGGCAATTTACATCCCGCCCATCAGTGTAGCAAGGCTCCCATATCTCCATGGCCTGTCCTGCATTTCTGGTTTTGACACTTTTTTCAGCATGGCCCTTTTGACCGATGGGAAGCCAGACTTCTTTGTAGCGCTGATTTGCCTTTCCAGGTTGCTTGGTTGACCAAAAAGGGCGTATGCGTTTTTTCCTGAATATATTCAGGAAAAAACGCATACGCCCTTTTTGGCCAAGGGCATCATTGTCAACGTTTTGCCGCTTTTCATGTGCTTTAAAGACGATTCGAATCTACCTCCTGAAATCTGTTTCCTGCAATTCTGCCTTGATTTCAAATCCCCTTCTTTGCCTTCCCTCAATGTATTTGTGGACGAGAGTTATCATTTATAACTCTGCAGTTTTGTGAATTGCAGTGCCCTGAAGCTCCATTTTACAACTCGCTTTTTTGGGAACTGGCCGCAAATGCGCAGGATGGCTTCAGGCCCTGTTCTGGTTCCGGGGGTCAGGCTGAGCCTGTGGTTAATTCTTCTTCCTGATGGGAAAATAGAGTGACCTGTGCCTGTCCCAACACCAAGAGCTAGTCTCTCATTGGTTCCCCGTCTTCCCGTTCATGCTCAGGACAAATTGCAACCTGTACGGAACAGGAGGTTAAAGGTGCTGATGCTCCAAGTAGGGAGATTGCTAGTAAAGTGGCTGGAATGGCGAACCCGAGCACAAGGAGATGATAAATGAGGTGCGTTTTGGAAACCTTTCTCCATCACACGGTGTACCATCTTCTGGGTTTCTCATGCATGTTTTCGATGTAGGAAGATGCCCTTGAACCTGGAGATTTGGGACCCATGCGATGGGTACCACGCAGTATTACTTTAAAGGGTCTGCGTTTGCTCACCCAACCTCACCAAACCTCTCAGCCCCAAGAGTGTCCACCCTTATGTCTCATCCAGCTGTGGGTCTACATATGGTCAATCCAGGTTGCATCACAGCCCCTGAATGAATTGTGTAAGAATTTCTCTCTCTTTCACTCTCTTTGTTTCATGGGTTTTTAAAAGTAATATATTTTTATAATGGGGTTTAGCTGCTTTTCACTGCTGTGTTTATGCCGCTTTACACCCACTTGACACACTAACAGAGAGATATCAATACATAGGTTTTAAGATTATTACTAGTCAGATATATTCTTGTGCGGTGAATAGGGCGTGTTGAGTGCATTACTCTGAGCAAGGAGTAGGTCTTGTCTATTACATATTGGGTTTATGGAACGGTATCTGAGGTAATTTGAAACCCTTGTTTTATGTATCACACCACCTCACCTTTCCCGTTTAGCAGCCATAGTGTGTTTTCTGCATGTGCGACTCTGTTCTGTTTTGTAATTCACTTCAAGTGTAACGGTTTTTACATTCCCTCTATAAGTGATACCTTATGAGAAGTGTCATTTTCTGTGTGACTTATTTCACTTAGAATCGTTGAACCTAAATCCACTCATCATGCTGCTACTAGCCTTATGCCATTGATTTCACGGCTGAGTGATATTCCATTGTACATAAGGACCACAACTTCTTTATCCATTTTTCTCTTTCCTGGGATATTTAAGGTGGAATGAAGTGGAGGTCCTTGTCAACAGAGCAGCCCTAAACTTTGGGCTGCTTGTGTTTTGCTGATTTTTCATTTTCCCAATTTATACCCCGATGAGTGGAAGTGCCCTATGCTCTCTAAGCTGTGTTTTTTAGATATTTCAGGACTCACCGTACACTTCTCCAGAGTGCCTGTTGGCAATTTACATCCCGCCCATCAGTGTAGCAAGGCTCCCATATCTCCATGGCCTGTCCTGCATTTCTGGTTTTGACACTTTTTTCAGCATGGCCCTTTTGACCGATGGGAAGCGAGACTTCTTTGTAGCGCTGATTTGCCTTTCCAGGTTGCTTGGTTGACCAAAAAGGGCGTATGCGTTTTTTCCTGAATATATTCAGGAAAAAACGCATACGCCCTTTTTGGCCAAGGGCATCATTGTCAACGTTTTGCCGCTTTTCATGTGCTTTAAAGACGATTCGAATCTACCTCCTGAAATCTGTTTCCTGCAATTCTGCCTTGATTTCAAATCCCCTTCTTTGCCTTCCCTCAATGTATTTGTGGACGAGAGTTATCATTTATAACTCTGCAGTTTTGTGAATTGCAGTGCCCTGAAGCTCCATTTTACAACTCGCTTTTTTGGGAACTGGCCGCAAATGCGCAGGATGGCTTCAGGCCCTGTTCTGGTTCCGGGGGTCAGGCTGAGCCTGTGGTTAATTCTTCTTCCTGATGGGAAAATAGAGTGACCTGTGCCTGTCCCAACACCAAGAGCTAGTCTCTCATTGGTTCCCCGTCTTCCCGTTCATGCTCAGGACAAATTGCAACCTGTACGGAACAGGAGGTTAAAGGTGCTGATGCTCCAAGTAGGGAGATTGCTAGTAAAGTGGCTGGAATGGCGAACCCGAGCACAAGGAGATGATAAATGAGGTGCGTTTTGGAAACCTTTCTCCATCACACGGTGTACCATCTTCTGGGTCTCTCATGCATGTTTTCGATGTAGGAAGATGCCCTTGAACCTGGAGATTTGGGACCCATGCGATGGGTACCACGCAGTATTACTTTAAAGGGTCTGCGTTTGCTCACCCAACCTCACCAAACCTCTCAGCCCCAAGAGTGTCCACCCTTATGTCTCATCCAGCTGTGGGTCTACATATGGTCAATCCAGGTTGCATCACAGCCCCTGAATGAATTGTGTAAGAATTTCTCTCTCTTTCACTGTCTTTGTTTCATGGGTTTTTAAAAGTAATTTATTTTTATAATGGGGTTTAGCTGCTTTTCACTGCTGTGTTTATGCCGCTTTACACCCACTTGACACACTAACAGAGATATATCAATACAAAGGTTTTAAGATTATTACTAGTCATATATATTCTTGTGCGGTGAATAGGGCGTGTTGAGTCCAGTTCTCTGAGCAAGGAGTAGGTCTTCTCTATTACATATTGGGTTTATGGAACGGTATCTGAGCTAATTTGAAACCCTTGTTTTATGTATCACCCCACCTCACCTTTTCCGTTTAGCAGCCATAGTGTGTTTTCTGCATGTGCGACTCTATTCTGTTTTGTAATTCAGTTCAAGTGTAACGGTTTTTACATTCCCTCTATAAGTGATACCTTATGAGAAGTGTCCTTTTCTGTGTGACTTATTTCACTTAGAATCGTCGTACCTAAATCCACTCATCATGCTGCTACTAGCCTTATGCCATTGATTTCATGGTTGAGTGATATTGCATTGTACATAAGGACCACAACTTCTTTATCCATTTTTCTCTTTCCTGGGATATTTAAGGTGGAATGAAGTGGAGGTCCTTGTCAACAGAGCAGCCCTAAACTTTGGGCTGCTTGTGTTTTGCTGATTTTTCATTTTCCCAATTTATACCCCGATGAGTGGAAGTGCCCTATGCTCTCTAAGCTGTGTTTTTTTGATATTTCAGGACTCACCGTACACTTCTCCAGAGTGCCCGTTGGCAGTTTACATCCCGCCCATCAGTGTAGCAAGGCTCCCATTTCTCCATGGCCTGTCCTGCATTTCTGGTTTTGACACTTTTTTCAGCATGGCCCTTTTGACCGATGGGAAGCGAGACTTCTTTGTAGCGCTGATTTGCCTTTCCAGGTTGCTTGGTTGGCCAAAAAGGGCCTATGCGTTTTTTCCTGAATATATTCAGGAAAAAACGCATACGCCCTTTTTGGCCAAGGGCATCATTGTCAACGTTTTGCCGCTTTTCATGTGCTTTAAAGACGATTCGAATCTACCTCCTGAAATCTGTTTCCTGCAATTCTGCCTTGATTTCAAATCCTCTTCTTTGCCTTCCCTCAATATATTTGTGGACGAGAGTTATCATTTATAACTTTGCAGGTTTGTGAATTGCAGTGCCCTGAAGCTCCATTTTACAACTCGCTTTTTTGGGAGCTGGCCGCAAAAGCGCAGGATGGCTTCAGGCCCTGTTCTGGTTCCGGGGGGCAGGCTGAGCCTGTGGTTAATTCTTCTTCCTGATGGGAAAATAGAGTGACCTGTGCCTGTCCCAACACCAAGAGCTAGTCTCCCATTGGTTCCCCGTCTTCCCGTTCATCCTCAGGAAAAATTGCAACCTGTACGGAACAGGAGGTTAAAGGTGCTGATGCTCCAAGTAGGGAGATTGCTAGTAAAGTGGCTGGAATGGCGAACCCGAGCACAAGGAGATGAGAAATGAGGTGCGTTTTAGAAACCTTTCCCCATCACACGGTGTACCATCTTCTGGGTTTCTCATGCATGTTTTCGATGTAGGAAGATGCCCTTGAACCTGGAGATTTGGGACCCATGCGATGGGTACCACGCAGTATTACTTTAAAGGGTCTGCGTTTGCTCACCCAACCTCACCAAACCTCTCAGCCCCAAGAGTGTCCACCCTTATGTCTCATCCAGCTGTGGATCTACATATGGTCAATCCAGGTTGTATCACAGCCCCTGAATGAATTGTGTAAGAATTTCTCTCTCTTTCACTGTCTTTGTTTCAAGGGTTTTTAAAAGTAATTTATTTTTATAATGGGGTTTAGCTGCTTTTCACTGCTGTGTTTATGCCGCTTTACACCCACTTGACACACTAACAGAGAGATATCAATACATAGGTTTTAAGATGATTACTAGTCAGATATATTCTTGTGCGGTGAATAGGGCGTGTTGAGTCCAGTTCTCTGAGCAAGGAGTAGGTCTTGTCTATTACTTATTGGGTTTATGGAACGATATCTGAGCTAATTTGAAACCCTTGTTTTATGTATCACCCCACCTCACCTTTCCTGTTAAGCAGCCATAGTGTGTTTTCTGCATGTGCGACTCTGTTCTGTTTTGTAATTCAGTTCAAGTGTAACGGTTTTTACATTCCCTCTATAAGTGATACCTTATGAGAAGTGTCCTTTTCTGTGTGACTTATTTCACTTAGAATCGTCGTACCTAAATCCACTCATCATGCTGCTACTAGCCTTATGCCATTGATTTCATGGCTGAGTGATATTCCATTGTACATAAGGACCACAACTTCTTTATCCATTTTTCTCTTTCCTGGGATATTTAAGGTGGAATGAAGTGGAGGTCCTTGTCAACAGAGCAGCCCTAAACTTTGGGTTGCTTGTGTTTTGCTGATTTTTCATTTTCCCAATTTATACCCCGATGAGTGGAAGTGCCCTATGCTCTCTAAGCTGTGTTTTTTAGATATTTCAGGACTCACTGTACACTTCTCCAGAGTGCCTGTTGGCAATTTACATCCCGCCCATCAGTGTAGCAAGGCTCCCATTTATCCATGGCCTGTCCTGCATTTCTGGTTTTGACACTTTTCTCAGCATGGCCCTTTTGACCGATGGGAAGCGAAACTTCTTTGGAGCACTGATTTGCCTTTCCAGGTTGCTTGGTTGGCCAAAAAGGGCGTATGCGTTTTTTCCTGAATATATTCAGGAAAAAACGCATACGCCCTTTTTGGCCAAGGGCATCATTGTCATCGTTTTGCCGCTTTTCATGTGCTTTAAAGACGATTCGAATCTACCTCCTGAAATCTGTTTCCTGCAATTCTGCCTTGATTTCAAATCCTCTTCTTTGCCTTCCCTCAATATATTTGTGGACGAGAGTTATCATTTATAACTCTGCAGGTTTGTGAATTGCAGTACCCTGAAGCTCAATTTTACAACTCGCTTTTTTGGGAACTGGCCGCAAAAGCGCAGGATGGCTTCAGGCCCTGTTCTGGTTCCGGGGGGCAGGCTGAGCCTGTGGTTAATTCTTCTTCCTGATGGGAAAATAGAGTGACCTGTGCCTGTCCCAACACCAAGAGCTAGTCTCTCATTGGTTCCCCGTCTTCCCGTTCATCCTCAGGACAAATTGCAACCTGTACGGAACAGGAGGTTAAAGGTGCTGATGCTCCAAGTAGGGAGATTGCTAGTAAAGTGGCTGGAATGGCGAACCCGAGCACAAGGAGATGAGAAATGAGGTGCGTTTTAGAAACCTTTCCCCATCACACGGTGTACCATCTTCTGGGTTTCTCATGCATGTTTTCGATGTAGGAAGATGCCCTTGAACCTGGAGATTTGGGACCCATGCGATGGGTAGCACGCAGTATTACTTTAAAGGGTCTGCGTTTGCTCACCCAACCTCACCAAACCTCTCAGCCCCAAGAGTGTCCACCCTTATGTCTCATCCAGCTGTGGGTCTACATATGGTCAATCCAGGTTGCATCACATCCCCTGAATGAATTGTGTAAGAATTTCTCTCTCTTTCACTCTCTTTGTTTCATGGGTTTTTAAAAGTAATTTATTTTTATAATGAGGTTTAGCTGCTTTTCACTGCTGTGTTTATGCCGCTTTACACCCACTTGACACCCTAATAGAGAGATATCAATACATAGGTTTTAAGATTATTACTAGTCAGATATATTCTTGTGCGGTGAATAGGGCGTGTTGAGTGCAGTTCTCTGAGCAAGGAGTAGGTCTTGTCTATTACATATTCGGTTTATGGAACGGTATCTGAGCTAATTTGAAACCCTTGTTTTATGTATCACCCCACCTCACCTTTCCCGTTTAGCAGCCATAGTGTGTTTTCTGCATGTGCGACTCTGTTCTGTTTTCAAATTCAGTTCAAGTGTAACGGTTTTTACATTCCCTCTATAAGTGATACCTTATGAGAAGTGGCCTTTTCTGTGTGACTTATTTCACTTAGAATCGTCGTACCTAAATCCACTCATCATGCTGCTACTAGCCTTATGCCATTGATTTCATAGCTGAGTGATATTCCATTGTACATAAGGACCACAACTTCTTTATCCATTTTTCTCTTTCCTGGGATATTTAAGGTGGAATGAAGTGGAGGTCCTTGTCAACAGAGCAGCCCTAAACTTTGGGCTGCTTGTGTTTTGCTGATTTTTCATTTTCCCAATTTATACCCCGATGAGTGGAAGTGCCCTAGGCTCTCTAAGCTCTGTTTTTTAGATATTTCAGGACTCACCGTACACTTCTCCAGAGTGCCTGTTGGCAATTTACATCCCGCCCATCAGTGTAGCAAGGCTCCCATTTCTCCATGGCCTGTCCTGCATTTCTGGTTTTGACACTTTTTTCAGCATGGCCCTTTTGACCGATGGGAAGCGAGACTTCTTTCTAGCGCTGATTTGCCTTTCCAGGTTGCTTGGTTGGCCAAAAAGGGCGTATGCGTTTTTTCCTGAATATATTCAGGAAAAAACGCATACGCCCTTTTTGGCCAAGGGCATCATTGTCAACGTTTTGCCGCTTTTCATGTGCTTTAAAGACGATTCGAATCTACCTCCTGAAATCTGTTTCCTGCAATTCTGCCTTGATTTCAAATCCTCTTCTTTGCCTTCCCTCAATATATTTGTGGACGAGAGTTATCATTTATAACTCTGCAGGTTTGTGAATTGCAGTGCCCTGAAGCTCCATTTTACAACTCGCTTTTTTGGGAACAGGCCGCAAAAGCGCAGGATGGCTTCAGGCCCTGTTCTGGTTCCGGGGGGCAGGCTGAGCCTGTGGTTAATTCTTCTTCCTGATGGGAAAATAGAGTGACCTGCGCCTGTCCCAACACCAAGAGCTAGTCTCTCATTGGTTCCCCGTCTTCCCGTTCATCCTCAGGACAAATTGCAACCTGTACGGAACAGGAGGTTAAAGGTGCTGAGGCTCCAAGTAGGGAGATTGCTAGTAAAGTGGCTGGAATGGCGAACCCGAGCACAAGGAGATGAGAAATGAGGTGCGTTTTAGAAACCTTTCCCCATCACACGGTGTACCATCTTCTGGGTTTCTCATGCATGTTTTCGATGTAGGAAGATGCCCTTGAACCTGGAGATTTGGGACCCATGCGATGGGTAGCACGCAGTATTACTTTAAAGGGTCTGCGTTTGCTCACCCAACCTCACCAAACCTCTCAGCCCCAAGAGTGTCCACCCTTATGTCTCATCCAGCTGTGGGTCTAGATATGGTCAATCCAGGTTGCATCACAGCCCCTGAACGAATTGTGTAAGAATTTCTCTCTCTTTCCCTGTCTTTGTTTCATGGGTTTTTAAAAGTAATTTATTTTTATAATGGGGTTTAGCTGCTTTTCACGGCTGTGTTTATGCCGCTTTACACCCACTTGACACACTAACAGAGAGATATCAATACATAGGTTTTAAGATTATTACTAGTCAGATATATTCTTGTGCGGTGAATCGGGCGTGTTGAGTCCAGTTCTTTGAGCAAGGAGTAGGTCTTGTCTATTACATATTGGGTTTATGGAACGGTATCTGAGCTAATTTGAAACTCTTGTTTTATGTATCACCCCACCTCACCTTTCCCGTTAAGCAGCCATAGTGTGTTTTCTGCATGTGTGACTCTGTTCTGTTTTGTAATTCAGTTCAAGTGTAACGGTTTTTACATTCCCTCTATAAGTGACACCTTATGAGAAGTGTCCTTTTCTGTGTGACTTATTTCACTTAGAATCGTCGTACCTAAATCCACTCATCATGCTGCTACTAGCCTTATGACATTGATTTCATGGCTTAGTGATATTCCATTGTACATAAGGACCACAACTTTTTTATCCATTTTTCGCTTTCCTGGGATATTTAAGGTGGAATGAAGTGGAGGTCCTAGTCAACAGAGCAGCCCTAAACTTTGGGGTGCTTGTGTCTTGCTGATTTTCAATTTTCCCACTTTATCCCCCCATGCGTGGAAGTGCCCTATGCTCTCTAAGCTGTGTTTTTTAGATGTTTCAGGACACACCGTACACTTCTCCAGAGTGGCTGTTGGCAATTTACATCCCGCCCATCAGTGTAGCAAGGCTCCCATTTCTCCATGGCCTGTCCTGCATTTCTGGTTTTGACACTTTTTTCAGCATGGCCCTTTTGACCGATGGGAAGCGAGACTTCTTTGTAGCGCTGATTTGCCTTTCCAGGTTGCTTGGTTGGCCAAAAAGGGCGTATGCGTTTTTTCCTGAATATATTCAGGAAAAAACGCATACGCCCTTTTTGGCCAAGGGCATCATTGTCAACGTTTTGCCGCTTTTCATGTGCTTTAAAGGCGATTCGAATCTACCTCCTGAACTCTGTTTCCTGCAATTCTGACTTGATTTCAAATCCTCTTCTTTGCCTTCCCTCAATATATTTGTGGACGAGAGTTATCATTTATAACTCTGCAGGTTTGTGAATTGCAGTGCCCTGAAGCTCCATTTTACAAGTCGCTTTTTTGGGAGCTGGCCGCAAAAGCGCAGGATGGCTTCAGGCCCTGTTCTGGTTCCGGGGGGCAGGCTGAGCCTGTGGTTAATTCTTCTTCCTGATGGGAAAATAGAGTGACCTGCGCCTGTCCCAACACCAAGAGCTAGTCTCTCATTGGTTCCCCGTCTTCCCGTTCATCCTCAGGACAAATTGCAACCTGTACGGAACAGGAGGTTAAAGGTGCTGAGGCTCCAAGTAGGGAGATTGCTAGTAAAGTGGCTGGAATGGCGAACCCGAGCACAAGGAGATGAGAAATGAGGTGCGTTTTAGAAACCTTTCCCCATCACACGGTGTACCATCTTCTGGGTTTCTCATGCATGTTTTCGATGTAGGAAGATGCCCTTGAACCTGGAGATTTGGGACCCATGCGATGGGTAGCACGCAGTATTACTTTAAAGGGTCTGCGTTTGCTCACCCAACCTCACCAAACCTCTCAGCCCCAAGAGTGTCCACCCTTATGTCTCATCCAGCTGTGGGTCTAGATATGGTCAATCCAGGTTGCATCACAGCCCCTGAACGAATTGTGTAAGAATTTCTCTCTCTTTCCCTGTCTTTGTTTCATGGGTTTTTAAAAGTAATTTATTTTTATAATGGGGTTTAGCTGCTTTTCACGGCTGTGTTTATGCCGCTTTACACCCACTTGACACACTAACAGAGAGATATCAATACATAGGTTTTAAGATTATTACTAATCAGATATATTCTTGTGCGGTGAATCGGGCGTGTTGAGTCCAGTTCTCTGAGCAAGGAGTAGGTCTTGTCTATAACATATTGGGTTTATGGAACGGTATCTGAGCTAATTTGAAACTCTTGTTTTATGTATCACCCCACCTCACCTTTCCCGTTAAGCAGCCATAGTGTGTTTTCTGCATGTGTGACTCTGTTCTGTTTTGTAATTCAGTTCAAGTGTAACGGTTTTTACATTCCCTCTATAAGTGACACCTTATGAGAAGTGTCCTTTTCTGTGTGACTTATTTCACTTAGAATCGTCGTACCTAAATCCACTCATCATGCTGCTACTAGCCTTATGACATTGATTTCATGGCTTAGTGATATTCCATTGTACATAAGGACCACAACTTTTTTATCCATTTTTCGCTTTCCTGGGATATTTAAGGTGGAATGAAGTGGAGGTCCTTGTCAACAGAGCAGCCCTAAACTTTGGGGTGCTTGTGTCTTGCTGATTTTCAATTTTCCCACTTTATCCCCCCATGCGTGCAAGTGCCCTATGCTCTCTAAGCTGTGTTTTTTAGATGTTTCAGGACACACCGTACACTTCTCCAGAGTGGCTGTTGGCAATTTACATCCCGCCCATCAGTGTAGCAAGGCTCCCATTTCTCCATGGCCTGTCCTGCATTTCTGGTTTTGATACTTTTTTCGGCATGGCCCTTTTGACCGATGGGAAGCGAGACTTCTTTGTAGCGCTGATTTGCCTTTCCAGGTTGCTTGGTTGGCCAAAAAGGGCGTATGCGTTATTTCCTGAATATATTCAGGAAAAAACGCAAACGCCCTTTTTGGCCAAGGGCATCATTGTCAACGTTTTGCCGCTTTTCATGTGCTTTAAAGGCGATTCGAATCTACCTCCTGAAATCTGTTTCCTGCAATTCTGCCTTGATTTCAAATCCTCTTCTTTGCCTTTCCTCAATATATTTGTGGACGAGAGTTATCATTTATAACTCTGCAGGTTTGTGAATTGCAGTGCCCTGAAGCTCCATTTTACAAGTCGCTTTTTTGGGAGCTGGCCGCAAAAGCGCAGGATGGCTTCAGGCCCTGTTCTGGTTCCGGGGGGCAGGCTGAGCCTGTGGTTAATTCTTCTTCCTGATGGGAAAATAGAGTGACCTGCGCCTGTCCGAACACCAAGAGCTAGTCTCTCATTGGTTCCCCGTCTTCCCATTCATCCTCAGGACAAATTGCCACCTGTACGGAACAGGAGGTTAAAGGTGCTGAGGCTCCAAGTAGGGAGATTGCTAGTAAAGTGGCTGGAATGGCGAACCCGAGCACAAGGAGATGAGAAATGAGGTGCGTTTTAGAAACCTTTCCCCATCACACGGTGTACCATCTTCTGGGTTTCTCATGCATGTTTTCGATGTAGGAAGATGCCCTTGAACCTGGAGATTTGGGACCCATGCGATGGGTAGCACGCAGTATTACTTTAAAGGGTCTGTGTTTGCTCACCCAAGCTCACCAAACCTCTCAGCCCCAAGAGTGTCCACCCTTATGCATCATCCAGCTGTGGGTCTAGATATGGTCAATCCAGGTTGCATTCACAGCCCCTGAACGAATTGTGTAAGAATTTCTCTCTCTTTCCCTGTCTTTGTTTCATTGGTTTTTAAAAGTAATTTATTTTTATAATGGGGTTTAGCTGCCTTTCACTGCTGTGTTTATGCGGCTTTACACCCACTTGACACACTAACAGAGAGATATCAATACATAGGTTTTAAGATTATGACTAGTCCGATATATTCTTGTGCGGTGAATAGGGGGTGTTGAGTCCAGTTCTCTGAGCAAGGAGTAGGTCTTGTGTATTACATATTGGGTTTATGGAACGATATCTGAGCTAATTTGAAATTCTTGTTTTATGTATCACCCCACCTCACCTTTCTCGTTAAGCAGCCATAGTTTGTTTTTTGGATGTGTGATTCTGTTCTGTTTTGTAATTCAGTTCAAGTGTAACGATTTATACATTCCCTCTATAAGTGATACCTTATGAGAAGTGGCCTTTACTGTGTGACTTATTTCACTTAGAATCGGCGTACCTAAATCCACTCATCATGCTGCTACTAGCCTTATGACAGTGTTTTCATGGCTGAGTGATATTCCATTGTACATAAGGAGCACAACTTCTTTATCCATTTTTCTCTTTCCTGGGATATTTAAGGTGGAGTGAAGTGGAGGTCCTTGTCAACAGAGCAGCCCTAAACTTTGGGCTGCTTGTGTCTTGCTGATTTTTCATTTTCCCTATTTATACCCCAATGAGTGGAATTGCCCTACGCTCTCTAAGCTGTGTTTTTTAGATGTTTCAGGACACACCGTACACTTCTCCATCGTGGTTGTTGGCAATTTACATCCCGCCCATCAGTGTAGCAAGCCTCCCATTTCTCCATGGCCTGTCCTGCATGTTTGGTTTTGACACTTTTTTCAGCATGGCCCTTTTGACCGATGGGAAGCGAGACTTCTTTGTAGCGCTGATTTGCCTTTCCAGGTTGCTTGGTTGGCAAAAAAGGGCGTATGTGGTTTTTCCTGAATATATTCAGGAAAAAACGCATACGCCCTTTTTGCCCAAGGGCATCATTGTCAACTTTTTGCCACTTTTCATGTGCTTTAAAGGCGATTCGAATCTACCTCCTGAAATCTGTTTCCTGCAATTCTGCCTTGATTTCAAATCCTCTTCTTTGCCTTCCTTCAATATATATGTGGACGACAGTTATCATTTATAACTCTGCAGGTTTGTGAATTGCAGTGCCCTGAAGCTCCATTTTACAACTCGCTTTTTTGGGAACAGGCCGCAAAAGCGCAGGATGGCTTCAGGCCCTGTTCTGGTTCCGGGGGGCAGGCTGAGCCTGTGGTTAATTCTTCTTCCTGATGGGAAAATAGAGTGACCTGTGCCTGTCCCAACACCAAGAGCTAGTTTCTCATTGGTTCCCCGTCTTCCCGTTGAACCTCAGGACAAATTGCAACCTGTACGGAACAGGAGGTTAAAGGTGCTGATGATCCAAGTAGGGAGATTGCTAGTAAAGTGGCTGGAATGGCGAACCCGAGCACAAGGAGATGAGAAATGAAGTGCGTTTTAGAAACATTTCCCCATCACACGGTGTACCATCTTCTGGGTTTCTCATGCATGTGTTCGATGTAGGAAGATGCCCTTGAACCTGGAGATTTGGGACCCATGCAATGGGTACCACGCAGTATTACTTTAAAGGGTCTGCGTTTGCTCACCCAACCTCACAAAACCTCTCAGACCCAAGAGTGTCCACCCTTATGTCTCATCCAGCTGTGGGTCTAGATATGGTCAATCCAGGTTGCATCACAGCCCCTGAACGAATTGTGTAAGAATTTCTCTCTCTTTCACTGTCTTTGTTTCATGGGTTTTTAAAAGTAATTTATTTTTATAATGGGGTTTAGCTGCTTTTCACTGCTGTGTTTATGCCACTTTACACCCACTTGACACACTAACAGAGAGATATCAATACATAGGTTTTAAGATTATTACTAGTCAGATATATTCTTGTGCGGTGAATCGGGCGTGTTGAGTCCAGTTCTCTGAGCAAGGAGTAGGTCTTGTCTATTACATATTGGGTTTATGGAACGGTATATGAGCTAATTTGAAACCCTTGTTTTATGTATCACCCCACCTCACCTTTCCGTTAAGCAGCCATAGTGTGTTTTCTGCATGTGCGACTCTGTTCTGTTTTGTAATTCAGTTCAAGAGTAACGGTTTTTACATTCCCTCTATAAGTGATACCTTATGAGAAGTGCCCTTTTCTGTGTGACTTATTTCACTTAGAATCGTCGTACCTAAATCCACTCATCATGCTGCTATTAGCCTTATGAAATTGATTTCATGGCTGAGTGATATTCCATTGTACATAAGGACCACAACTTCTTTATCCATTTTTCTCTTTCCTGGGATATTTAAGGTGGAATGAAGTGGAGGTCCTTGTCTACAGAGCAGCCCTAAACTTTGGGCTGCTTGTGTTTTGCTGATTTTTCATTTTCCCAATTTATACCCCGATGAGTGGAAGTGCCCTATGCTCTCTAAGCTGTGTTTTTTAGATATTTCAGGACTCACCGTACACTTCTCCAGAGTGGCTGTTGGCAATTTACATCCCGCCCATCAGTGTAGCAAGGCTCCCATTTCTCCATGGCCTGTCCTGCATTTCTGGTTTTGACACTTTTTTCAGCATGGCCCTTTTGACCGATGGGAAGCGAGACTTGTTTGTAGCGCTGATTTGCCTTTCCAGGTTGCTTGGTTGGCCAAAAGGGGCGTATGCGTTTTTTCCTGAATATATTCAGGAAAAAACGCATACGCCCTTTTTGGCCAAGGGCAT
This sequence comes from Balaenoptera physalus, assembly GCF_965194825.1. Taxonomy (NCBI): domain Eukaryota; kingdom Metazoa; phylum Chordata; class Mammalia; order Artiodactyla; family Balaenopteridae; genus Balaenoptera; species Balaenoptera physalus. The sequence goes on along the minus strand of NW_028126544.1, from coordinate 558,756 downwards.
CATTGTCAACTTTTTGCCGCTTTTCATGTGCTTTAAAGGCGATTTGAATCTACCTCCTGAAATCTGTTTCCTGCAATTCTGCCTTGATTTCAAATCCTCTTCTTTGCCTTCCCTCAATATATTTGTGGACGAGAGTTATCATTTATAACTCTGCAGGTTTGTGAATTGCAGTGCCCTGAAGCTCCATTTTACAACTCGCTTTTTTGGGAACAGGCCGCAAAAGCGCAGGATGGCTTCAGGCCCTGTTCTGGTTCCGGGGGGCAGGCTGAGCCTGTGGTTAATTCTTCTTCCTGATGGGAAAATAGAGTGACCTGTGCCTGTCCCAACACCAAGAGCTAGTTTCTCATTGGTTCCCCGTCTTCCCGTTGAACCTCAGGACAAATTGCAACCTGTACGGAACAGGAGGTTAAAGGTGCTGATGCTCCAAGTAGGGAGATTGCTAGTAAAGTGGCTGGAATGGCGAACCCGAGCACAAGGAGATGAGAAATGAAGTGCGTTTTAGAAACATTTCCCCATCACACGGTGTACCATCTTCTGGGTTTCTCATGCATGTGTTCGATGTAGGAAGATGCCCTTGAACCTGGAGATTTGGGACCCATGCAATGGGTACCACGCAGTATTACTTTAAAGGGTCTGCGTTTGCTCACCCAACCTCACAAAACCTCTCAGACCCAAGAGGGTCCACCCTTATGTCTCATCCAGCTGTGGGTCTACATATGGTCAATACAGGTTGCATCACAGCCCCTGAATGAATTGTGTAAGAATTTCTCTCTCTTTCACTGTCTTTGTTTCATGGGTTTTTAAAAGTAATTTATTTTTATAATGGGGTTTAGCTGCTTTTCACTGCTGTGTTTATGCCGCTTTACACCCACTTGACACACTAACAGAGAGATATCAATACATAGGTTTTAAGATTATTACTAGTCAGATATATTCTTGTGCGGTGAATAGGGCGTGTTGAGTCCAGTTCTCTGAGCAAGGAGTAGGTCTTGTCTATTACATATTGGGTTTATGGAACGGTATCTGAGCTAATTTGAAACCCTTGTTTTATGTATCACCCCACCTCACCTTTCCTGTTTAGCAGCCATAGTGTGTTTTCTGCATGTGCGACTCTGTTCTGTTTTGTAATTCAGTTCAAGTGTAACGGTTTTTACATTCCCTCTATAAGTGATACCTTATGAGAAGTGTCCTTTTCTGTGTGACTTATTTCACTTAGAATCGTCGTACCTAAATCCACTCATCATGCTGCTACTAGCCTTATGCCATTGATTTCATGGCTGAGTGATATTCCATTGTACATAAGGACCACAACTTCTTTATCCATTTTTCTCTTTCCTGGGATATTTAAGGTGGAATGAAGTGGAGGTCCTTGTCAACAGAGCAGCCCTAAACTTTGGGCTGCTTGTGTTTTGCTGATTTTTCATTTTCCCAATTTATACCCCGATGAGTGGAAGTGTCCTATGCTCTCTAAGCTGTGTTTTTTAGATATTTCAGGACTCACCGTACACTTCTCCAGAGTACCTGTTGGCAATTTACATCCCGCCCATCAGTGTAGCAAGGCTCCCATTTCTCCATGGCCTGTCCTGCATTTCTGGTTTTGACACTTTTTTCAGCATGGCCCTTTTGACCGATGGGAGGCGAGACTTCTTTGTAGCGCTGATTTGCCTTTCCAGGTTGCTTGGTTGGCCAAAAAGGGCCTATGCGTTTTTTCCTGAATATATTCAGGAAAAAAGGCATACGCCCTTTTTTGCCAAGGGCATCATTGTCAACGTTTTGCCGCTTTTCATGTGCTTTAAAGACTATTCGAATCTACCTCCTGAAATCTGTTTCCTGCAATTCTGCCTTGATTTCAAATCCTCTTCTTTGCCTTCCCTCAATATATTTGTGGACGAGAGTTATCATTTATAACTCTGCAGGTTTGTGAATTGCAGTGCCCTGAAGCTCCATTTTACAACTCGCATTTTTGGGAGCTGGCCGCAAAAGCGCATGATGGCTTCAGGCCCTGTTCTGGTTCCGGGGGGCAGGCTGAGCCTGTGGTTAATTCTTCTTCCTGATGGGAAAATAGAGTGACCTGTGCCTGTCCCAACACCAAGAGCTAGTCTCTCTTTGGTTCCCCGTCTTCCCGTTCATCCTCAGGAAAAATTGCAACCTGTACGGAACAGGAGGTTAAAGGTGCTGATGCTCCAAGTAGGGAGATTGCTAGTAAAGTGCCTGGAATTGCGAACCCGAGCACAAGGAGATGAGAAATGAGGTGCGTTTTAGAAACCTTTCCCCATCACACGGTGTACCATCTTCTGGGTTTCTCATGCATGTTTTCGATGTAGGAAGATGCCCTTGAACCTGGAGATTTGGGACCCATGCGATGGGTACCACGCAGTACTACTTTAAAGGGTCTGCGTTTGCTCACCCAACCTCACCAAACCTCTCAGCCCCAAGAGTGTCCACCCTTATGTCTCATCCAGCTGTGGGTCTACATATGGTCAATCCAGGTTGCATCACAGCCCCTGAATGAATTGTGTAAGAATTTCTCTCTCTTTCACTGTCTTTGTTTCATGGGTTTTTAAAAGTAATTTATTTTTATAATGGGGTTAGCTGCTTTTCACTGCTGTGTTTATGCCGCTTTACACCCACTTGACTCACTTACAGAGAGATATCAATACATAGGTTTTAAGATTATTACTAGTCAGATATATTCTTGTGTGGTGAATAGGGCGTGTTGAGTCCAGTTCTCTGAGCAAGGAGTAGGTCTTGTCTATTACATATTGGGTTTATGGAACGGTATCTGAGCTAATTTGAAACCCTTGTTTTATGTATCACCCCACCTCACCTTTCCCGTTTAGCAGCCATAGTGTGTTTTCTGCATGTGCGACTCTGTTCTGTTTTGTAATTCAGTTCAAGTGTAACGGTTTTTACATTCCCTCTATAAGTGATACCTTATGAGAAGTGTCCTTTTCTGTGTGACTTATTTCACTTAGAATCGTCGTACCTAAATCCACTCATCATGCTGCTACTAGCCTTATGCCATTGATTTCATGGCTGAGTGATATTCCATTGTACATAAGGACCACAACTTCTTTATCCATTTTTCTCTTTCCTGGGATATTTAAGGTGGAATGAAGTGGAGGTCCTTGTCAACAGAGCAGCCCTAAACTTTGGGCTGCTTGTGTTTTGCTGATTTTTCATTTTCCCAATTTATACCCCGATGAGTGGAAGTGTCCTATGCTCTCTAAGCTGTGTTTTTTAGATATTTCAGGACTCACCGTACACTTCTCCAGAGTGCCTGTTGGCAATTTACATCCCGCCCATCAGTGTAGCAAGGCTCCCATTTCTCAATGGCCTGTCCTGCATTTCTGGTTTTGACACTTTTTTCAGCATGGCCCTTTTGACCGATGGGAAGCGAGACTTCTTTGTAGCGCTGATTTGCCTTTCCAGGTTGCTTGGTTGGCCAAAAAGGGCCTATGCGTTTTTTCCTGAATATATTCAGGAAAAAACGCATAGGCCCTTTTTGGCCAAGGGCATCATTGTCAACGTTTTGCCGCTTTTCATGTGCTTTAAATCCGATTCGAATCTACCTCCTGAAATCTGTTTCCTGCAATTCTGCCTTGATTTCAAATCCTCTTCTTTGCCTTCCCTCAATATATTTGTGGACGAAAGTTATCATTTATAACTCTGCAGGTTTGTGAATTGCAGTGCCCTGAAGCTCCATTTTACAACCCGCTTTTTTGGGAACTGGCTGCAAAAGCGCAGGATGGCTTCAGGCACTGTTCTGGTTCCTGCGGGCAGGCTGAGCCTGTGGTTAATTCTTCTTCCTGATGGGAAAATAGAGTGACCTGTGCCTGTCCCAACACCAACAGCTAGTCTCTCATTGGTTCCCCGTCTTCCCGTTCATCCTCAGGACAAATTGCAACCTGTACGGAACAGGAGGTTAAAGGTGCTGATGCTCCAAGTAGGGAGATTGCTAGTAAAGTGGCTGGAATGGCGAACCCGAGCACAAGGAGATGAGAAATGAGGTGCGTTTTAGAAACCTTTCCCCATCACACGGTGTACCATCTTCTGGGTTTCTCATGCATGTTTTTGATGCAGGAAGATGCCCTTGAACCTAGAGATTTGGGACCCATGCGATGGGTAGCACGCAGTAACACTTTAAAGGGTCTGCGTTTGCTCACCCAACCTCAGCAAAACTCTCAGTCCCAAGAGTGTCCACCCTTATGTCTCATCCAGCTGTGGGTCTAGATATGGTCAATCCAGGTTGCATCACAGCCCCTGAACGAATTGTGTAAGAATTTCTCTCTCTTTCACTGTCTTTGTTTCATGGGTTTTTAAAAGTAATTTATTTTTATAATGGGGTTTAGCTGCTTTTCACTGCTGTGTTTATGCCACTTTACACCCACTTGACACACTAACAGAGAGATATCAATACATAGGTTTTAAGATTATTACTAGTCAGATATATTCTTGTGCGGTGAATCGGGCGTGTTGAGTCCAGTTCTCTGAGCAAGGAGTAGGTCTTGTCTATTACATATTGGGTTTATGGAACGGTATATGAGCTAATTTGAAACCCTTGTTTTATGTATCACCCCACCTCACCTTTCCCGTTAAGCAGCCATAGTGTGTTTTCTGCATGTGCGACTCTGTTCTGTTTTGTAATTCAGTTCAAGAGTAACGGTTTTTACATTCCCTCTATAAGTGATACCTTATGAGAAGTGCCCTTTTCTGTGTGACTTATTTCACTTAGAATCGTCGTACCTAAATCCACTCATCATGCTGCTATTAGCCTTATGAAATTGATTTCATGGCTGAGTGATATTCCATTGTACATAAGGACCACAACTTCTTTATCTATTTTTCTCTTTCCTGGGATATTTAAGGTGGAATGAAGTGGAGGTCCTTGTCTACAGAGCAGCCCTAAACTTTGGGCTGCTTGTGTTTTGCTGATTTTTCATTTTCCCAATTTATACCCCGATGAGTGGAAGTGCCCTATGCTCTCTAAGCTGTGTTTTTTAGATATTTCAGTACTCACCGTACACTTCTCCAGAGTGGCTGTTGGCAATTTACATCCCGCCCATCAGTGTAGCAAGGCTCCCATTTCTCCATGGCCTGTCCTGCATTTCTGGTTTTGACACTTTTTTCAGCATGGCCCTTTTGACCGATGGGAAGCGAGACTTGTTTGTAGCGCTGATTTGCCTTTCCAGGTTGCTTGGTTGGCCAAAAGGGGCGTATGCGTTTTTTCCTGAATATATTCAGGAAAAAACGCATACGCCCTTTTTGGCCAAGGGCATCATTGTCAACTTTTTGCCGCTTTTCATGTGCTTTAAAGGCGATTTGAATCTACCTCCTGAAATCTGTTTCCTGCAATTCTGCCTTGATTTCAAATCCTCTTCTTTGCCTTCCCTCAATATATTTGTGGACGAGAGTTATCATTTATAACTCTGCAGGTTTGTGAATTGCAGTGCCCTGAAGCTCCATTTTACAACTCGCTTTTTTGGGAACAGGCCGCAAAAGCGCAGGATGGCTTCAGGCCCTGTTCTGGTTCCGGGGGGCAGGCTGAGCCTGTGGTTAATTCTTCTTCCTGATGGGAAAATAGAGTGACCTGTGCCTGTCCCAACACCAAGAGCTAGTTTCTCATTGGTTCCCCGTCTTCCCGTTGAACCTCAGGACAAATTGCAACCTGTACGGAACAGGAGGTTAAAGGTGCTGATGCTTCAAGTAGGGAGATTGCTAGTAAAGTGGCTGGAATGGCGAACCCGAGCACAAGGAGATGAGAAATGAAGTGCGTTTTAGAAACATTTCCCCATCACACGGTGTACCATCTTCTGGGTTTCTCATGCATGTGTTCGATGTAGGAAGATGCCCTTGAACCTGGAGATTTGGGACCCATGCAATGGGTACCACGCAGTATTACTTTAAAGGGTGTGCGTTTGCTCACCCAACCTCACAAAACCTCTCAGACCCAAGAGGGTCCACCCTTATGTCTCATCCAGCTGTGGGTCTACATATGGTCAATACAGGTTGCATCACAGCCCCTGAATGAATTGTGTAAGAATTTCTCTCTCTTTCACTGTCTTTGTTTCATGGGTTTTTAAAAGTAATTTATTTTTATAATGGGGTTTAGCTGCTTTTCACTGCTGTGTTTATGCCGCTTTACACCCACTTGACACACTAACAGAGAGATATCAATACATAGGTTTTAAGATTATTACTAGTCAGATATATTCTTGTGCGGTGAATAGGGCGTGTTGAGTCCAGTTCTCTGAGCAAGGAGTAGGTCTTGTCTACTACATATTGGGTTTATGGAACGGTATCTGAGCTAATTTGAAACCCTTGTTTTATGTATCACCCCACCTCACCTTTCCCGTTTAGCAGCCATAGTGTGTTTTCTGCATGTGCGACTCTGTTCTCTTTTGTAATTCAGTTCAAGTGTAACGGTTTTTACATTCCCTCTATAAGTGATACCTTATGAGAAGTGTCCTTTTCTGTGTGACTTATTTCACTTAGAATCGTCGTACCTAAATCCACTCATCATGCTTCTACTAGCCTTATGCCATTGATTTCATGGCTGAGTGATATTCCATTGTACATAAGGACCACAACTTCTTTATCCATTTTTCTCTTTCCTGGGATATTTAAGGTGGAATGAAGTGGAGGTCCTTGTCAACAGAGCAGCCCTAAACTTTGAGCTGCTTGTGTTTTGCTGATTTTTAATTTTCCCAATTTATACCCCGATGAGTGGAAGTGCCCTATGCTCTCTAAGCTGTGTTTTTTAGATATTTCAGGACTCACCGTACACTTCTCCAGAGTGGCTGTTGGCAATTTACATCCCGCCCATCAGTGTAGCAAGGCTCCCATTTCTCCATGGCCTGTCCTGCATTTCTGGTTTTGACACTTTTTTCAGCATGGCCCTTTTGACCGATGGGAGGCGAGACTTCTTTGTAGCGCTGATTTGCCTTTCCAGGTTGCTTGGTTGGCCAAAAAGGGCCTATGCGTTTTTTCCTGAATATATTCAGGAAAAAAGGCATACGCCCTTTTTTGGCAAGGGCATCATTGTCAACGTTTTGCCGCTTTTCATGTGCTTTAAAGACTATTCGAATCTACCTCCTGAAATCTGTTTCCTGCAATTCTGCCTTGATTTCAAATCCTCTTCTTTGCCTTCCCTCAATATATTTGTGGACGAGAGTTATCATTTATAACTCTGCAGGTTTGTGAATTGCAGTGCCCTGAAGCTCCATTTTACAACTCGCATTTTTGGGAGCTGGCCGCAAAAGCGCATGATGGCTTCAGGCCCTGTTCTGGTTCCGGGGGGCAGGCTGAGCCTGTGGTTAATTCTTCTTCCTGATGGGAAAATAGAGTGACCTGTGCCTGTCCCAACACCAAGAGCTAGTCTCTCTTTGGTTCCCCGTCTTCCCGTTCATCCTCAGGAAAAATTGCAACCTGTACGGAACAGGAGGTTAAAGGTGCTGATGCTCCAAGTAGGGAGATTGCTAGTAAAGTGCCTGGAATGGCGAACCCGAGCACAAGGAGATGAGAAATGAGGTGCGTTTTAGAAACCTTTCCCCATCACACGGTGTACCATCTTCTGGGTTTCTCATGCATGTTTTCGATGTAGGAAGATGCCCTTGAACCTGGAGATTTGGGACCCATGCGATGGGTACCACGCAGTACTACTTTAAAGGGTCTGCGTTTGCTCACCCAACCTCACCAAACCTCTCAGCCCCAAGAGTGTCCACCCTTATGTCTCATCCAGCTGTGGGTCTACATATGGTCAATCCAGGTTGCATCACAGCCCCTGAATGAATTGTGTAAGAATTTCTCTCTCTTTCACTGTCTTTGTTTCATGGGTTTTTAAAAGTAATTTATTTTTATAATGGGGTTAGCTGCTTTTCACTGCTGTGTTTATGCCGCTTTACACCCACTTGACTCACTTACAGAGAGATATCAATACATAGGTTTTAAGATTATTACTAGTCAGATATATTCTTGTGTGGTGAATAGGGCGTGTTGAGTCCAGTTCTCTGAGCAAGGAGTAGGTCTTGTCTATTACATATTGGGTTTATGGAACGGTATCTGAGCTAATTTGAAACCCTTGTTTTATGTATCACCCCACCTCACCTTTCCCGTTTAGCAGCCATAGTGTGTTTTCTGCATGTGCGACTCTCTTCTGTTTTGTAATTCAGTTCAAGTGTAACGGTTTTTACATTCCCTCTATAAGTGATACCTTATGAGAAGTGTCCTTTTCTGTGTGACTTATTTCACTTAGAATCGTCGTACCTAAATCCACTCATCATGCTGCTACTAGCCTTATGCCATTGATTTCATGGCTGAGTGATATTCCATTGTACATAAGGACCACAACTTCTTTATCCATTTTTCTCTTTCCTGGGATATTTAAGGTGGAATGAAGTGGAGGTCCTTGTCAACAGAGCAGCCCTAAACTTTGGGCTGCTTGTGTTTTGCTGATTTTTCATTTTCCCAATTTATACCCCGATGAGTGGAAGTGTCCTATGCTCTCTAAGCTGTGTTTTTTAGATATTTCAGGACTCACCGTACACTTCTCCAGAGTGCCTGTTGGCAATTTACATCCCGCCCATCAGTGTAGCAAGGCTCCCATTTCTCAATGGCCTGTCCTGCATTTCTGGTTTTGACACTTTTTTCAGCATGGCCCTTTTGACCGATGGGAAGCGAGACTTCTTTGTAGCGCTGATTTGCCTTTCCAGGTTGCTTGGTTGGCCAAAAAGGGCCTATGCGTTTTTTCCTGAATATATTCAGGAAAAAACGCATAGGCCCTTTTTGGCCAAGGGCATCATTGTCAACGTTTTGCCGCTTTTCATGTGCTTTAAATCCGATTCGAATCTACCTCCTGAAATCTGTTTCCTGCAATTCTGCCTTGATTTCAAATCCTCTTCTTTGCCTTCCCTCAATATATTTGTGGACGAAAGTTATCATTTATAACTCTGCAGGTTTGTGAATTGCAGTGCCCTGAAGCTCCATTTTACAACCCGCTTTTTTGGGAACTGGCTGCAAAAGCGCAGGATGGCTTCAGGCACTGTTCTGGTTCCTGCGGGCAGGCTGAGCCTGTGGTTAATTCTTCTTCCTGATGGGAAAATAGAGTGACCTGTGCCTGTCCCAACACCAACAGCTAGTCTCTCATTGGTTCCCCGTCTTCCCGTTCATCCTCAGGACAAATTGCAACCTGTACGGAACAGGAGGTTAAAGGTGCTGATGCTCCAAGTAGGGAGATTGCTAGTAAAGTGGCTGGAATGGCGAACCCGAGCACAAGGAGATGAGAAATGAGGTGCGTTTTAGAAACCTTTCCCCATCACACGGTGTACCATCTTCTGGGTTTCTCATGCATGTTTTTGATGCAGGAAGATGCCCTTGAACCTAGAGATTTGGGACCCATGCGATGGGTAGCACGCAGTAACACTTTAAAGGGTCTGCGTTTGCTCACCCAACCTCAGCAAAACTCTCAGTCCCAAGAGTGTCCACCCTTATGTCTCATCCAGCTGTGGGTCTAGATATGGTCAATCCAGGTTGCATCACAGCCCCTGAACGAATTGTGTAAGAATTTCTCTCTCTTTCACTGTCTTTGTTTCATGGGTTTTTAAAAGTAATTTATTTTTATAATGGGGTTTAGCTGCTTTTCACTGCTGTGTTTATGCCACTTTACACCCACTTGACACACTAACAGAGAGATATCAATACATAGGTTTTAAGATTATTACTAGTCAGATATATTCTTGTGCGGTGAATCGGGCGTGTTGAGTCCAGTTCTCTGAGCAAGGAGTAGGTCTTGTCTATTACATATTGGGTTTATGGAACGGTATATGAGCTAATTTGAAACCCTTGTTTTATGTATCACCCCACCTCACCTTTCCCGTTAAGCAGCCATAGTGTGTTTTCTGCATGTGCGACTCTGTTCTGTTTTGTAATTCAGTTCAAGAGTAACGGTTTTTACATTCCCTCTATAAGTGATACCTTATGAGAAGTGCCCTTTTCTGTGTGACTTATTTCACTTAGAATCGTCGTACCTAAATCCACTCATCATGCTGCTATTAGCCTTATGAAATTGATTTCATGGCTGAGTGATATTCCATTGTACATAAGGACCACAACTTCTTTATCCATTTTTCTCTTTCCTGGGATATTTAAGGTGGAATGAAGTGGAGGTCCTTGTCTACAGAGCAGCCCTAAACTTTGGGCTGCTTGTGTTTTGCTGATTTTTCATTTTCCCAATTTATACCCCGATGAGTGGAAGTGCCCTATGCTCTCTAAGCTGTGTTTTTTAGATATTTCAGTACTCACCGTACACTTCTCCAGAGTGGCTGTTGGCAATTTACATCCCGCCCATCAGTGTAGCAAGGCTCCCATTTCTCCATGGCCTGTCCTGCATTTCTGGTTTTGACACTTTTTTCAGCATGGCCCTTTTGACCGATGGGAAGCGAGACTTGTTTGTAGCGCTGATTTGCCTTTCCAGGTTGCTTGGTTGGCCAAAAGGGGCGTATGCGTTTTTTCCTGAATATATTCAGGAAAAAACGCATACGCCCTTTTTGGCCAAGGGCATCATTGTCAACTTTTTGCCGCTTTTCATGTGCTTTAAAGGCGATTTGAATCTACCTCCTGAAATCTGTTTCCTGCAATTCTGCCTTGATTTCAAATCCTCTTCTTTGCCTTCCCTCAATATATTTGTGGACGAGAGTTATCATTTATAACTCTGCAGGTTTGTGAATTGCAGTGCCCTGAAGCTCCATTTTACAACTCGCTTTTTTGGGAACAGGCCGCAAAAGCGCAGGATGGCTTCAGGCCCTGTTCTGGTTCCGGGGGGCAGGCTGAGCCTGTGGTTAATTCTTCTTCCTGATGGGAAAATAGAGTGACCTGTGCCTGTCCCAACACCAAGAGCTAGTTTCTCATTGGTTCCCCGTCTTCCCGTTGAACCTCAGGACAAATTGCAACCTGTACGGAACAGGAGGTTAAAGGTGCTGATGCTTCAAGTAGGGAGATTGCTAGTAAAGTGGCTGGAATGGCGAACCCGAGCACAAGGAGATGAGAAATGAAGTGCGTTTTAGAAACATTTCCCCATCACACGGTGTACCATCTTCTGGGTTTCTCATGCATGTGTTCGATGTAGGAAGATGCCCTTGAACCTGGAGATTTGGGACCCATGCAATGGGTACCACGCAGTATTACTTTAAAGGGTGTGCGTTTGCTCACCCAACCTCACAAAACCTCTCAGACCCAAGAGGGTCCACCCTTATGTCTCATCCAGCTGTGGGTCTACATATGGTCAATACAGGTTGCATCACAGCCCCTGAATGAATTGTGTAAGAATTTCTCTCTCTTTCACTGTCTTTGTTTCATGGGTTTTTAAAAGTAATTTATTTTTATAATGGGGTTTAGCTGCTTTTCACTGCTGTGTTTATGCCGCTTTACACCCACTTGACACACTAACAGAGAGATATCAATACATAGGTTTTAAGATTATTACTAGTCAGATATATTCTTGTGCGGTGAATAGGGCGTGTTGAGTCCAGTTCTCTGAGCAAGGAGTAGGTCTTGTCTACTACATATTGGGTTTATGGAACGGTATCTGAGCTAATTTGAAACCCTTGTTTTATGTATCACCCCACCTCACCTTTCCCGTTTAGCAGCCATAGTGTGTTTTCTGCATGTGCGACTCTGTTCTCTTTTGTAATTCAGTTCAAGTGTAACGGTTTTTACATTCCCTCTATAAGTGATACCTTATGAGAAGTGTCCTTTTCTGTGTGACTTATTTCACTTAGAATCGTCGTACCTAAATCCACTCATCATGCTTCTACTAGCCTTATGCCATTGATTTCATGGCTGAGTGATATTCCATTGTACATAAGGACCACAACTTCTTTATCCATTTTTCTCTTTCCTGGGATATTTAAGGTGGAATGAAGTGGAGGTCCTTGTCAACAGAGCAGCCCTAAACTTTGGGCTGCTTGTGTTTTGCTGATTTTTCATTTTCCCAATTTATACCCCGATGAGTGGAAGTGCCCTATGCTCTCTAAGCTGTGTTTTTTAGATATTTCAGGACTCACCGTACACTTCTCCAGAGTACCTGTTGGCAATTTACATCCCGCCCATCAGTGTAGCAAGGCTCCCATTTCTCCATGGCCTGTCCCGCATTTCTGGTTTTGACACTTTTTTCAGCATGGCCCTTTTGACCGATGGGAGGCGAGACTTCTTTGTATCGCTGATTTGCCTTTCCAGGTTGCTTGGTTGGCCAAAAAGGGCCTATGCGTTTTTTCCTGAATATATTCAGGAAAAAACGCATACGCCCTTTTTGGCCAAGGGCATCATTGTCAACGTTTTGCCGCTTTTCATGTGCTTTAAAGACTATTCGAATCTACCTCCTGAAATCTGTTTCCTGCAATTCTGCCTTGATTTCAAATCCTCTTCTTTGCCTTCCCTCAATATATTTGTGGACGAGAGTTATCATTTATAACTCTGCAGGTTTGTGAATTGCAGTGCCCTGAAGCTCCATTTTACAACTCGCATTTTTGGGAGCTGGCCGCAAAAGCGCATGATGGCTTCAGGCCCTGTTCTGGTTCCGGGGGGCAGGCTGAGCCTGTGGTTAATTCTTCTTCCTGATGGGAAAATAGAGTGACCTGTGCCTGTCCCAACACCAAGAGCTAGTCTCTCTTTGGTTCCCCGTCTTCCCGTTCATCCTCAGGAAAAATTGCAACCTGTACGGAACAGGAGGTTAAAGGTGCTGATGCTCCAAGTAGGGAGATTGCTAGTAAAGTGCCTGGAATGGCGAACCCGAGCACAAGGAGATGAGAAATGAGGTGCGTTTTAGAAACCTTTCCCCATCACACGGTGTACCATCTTCTGGGTTTCTCATGCATGTTTTCGATGTAGGAAGATGCCCTTGAACCTGGAGATTTGGGACCCATGCGATGGGTACCACGCAGTATTACTTTAAAGGGTCTGCGTTTGCTCACCCAACCTCACCAAACCTCTCAGCCCCAAGAGTGTCCACCCTTATGTCTCATCCAGCTGTGGGTCTACATATGGTCAATCCAGGTTGCATCACAGCCCCTGAATGAATTGTGTAAGAATTTCTCTCTCTTTCACTGTCTTTGTTTCATGGGTTTTTAAAAGTAATTTATTTTTATAATGGGGTTAGCTGCTTTTCACTGCTGTGTTTATGCCGCTTTACACCCACTTGACTCACTTACAGAGAGATATCAATACATAGGTTTTAAGATTATTACTAGTCAGATATATTCTTGTGCGGTGAATAGGGCGTGTTGAGTCCAGTTCTCTGAGCAAGGAGTAGGTCTTGTCTATTACATATTGGGTTTATGGAACGGTATCTGAGCTAATTTGAAACCCTTGTTTTATGTATCACCCCACCTCACCTTTCCCGTTTAGCAGCCATAGTGTGTTTTCTGCATGTGCGACTCTGTTCTGTTTTGTAATTCAGTTCAAGTGTAACGGTTTTTACATTCCCTCTATAAGTGATACCTTATGAGAAGTGTCCTTTTCTGTGTGACTTATTTCACTTAGAATCGTCGTACCTAAATCCACTCATCATGCTGCTACTAGCCTTATGCCATTGATTTCATGGCTGAGTGATATTCCATTGTACATAAGGACCACAACTTCTTTATCCATTTTTCTCTTTCCTGGGATATTTAAGGTGTAATGAAGTGGAGGTCCTTGTCAACAGAGCAGCCCTAAACTTTGGGCTGCTTGTGTTTTGCTGATTTTTCATTTTCCCAATTTATACCCCGATGAGTGGAAGTGCCCTATGCTCTCTAAGCTGTGTTTTTTAGATATTTCAGGACTCACCGTACACTTCTCCAGAGTGCCTGTTGGCAATTTACATCCCGCCCATCAGTGTAGCAAGGCTCCCATTTCTCAATGGCCTGTCCTGCATTTCTGGTTTTGACACTTTTTTCAGCATGGCCCTTTTGACCGATGGGAAGCGAGACTTCTTTGTAGCGCTGATTTGCCTTTCCAGGTTGCTTGGGTGGCCAAAAAGGGCCTATGCGTTTTTTCCTGAATATATTCAGGAAAAAACGCATAGGCCCTTTTTGGCCAAGGGCATCATTGTCAACGTTTTGCCGCTTTTCATGTGCTGTAAAGGCGATTCGAATCTACCTCCTGAAATCTGTTTCCTGCAATTCTGCCTTGATTTCAAATCCTCTTCTTTGCCTTCCCTCAATATATTTGTGGAGGAGAGTTATCATTTATACCTCTGCAGGTTTGTGAATTGCAGTGCCCTGAAGCTCCATTTTACAACTCGCTTTTTTGGGAACTGGCCGCAAAAGCGCAGGATGGCTTCAGGCCCTGTTCTGGTTCTTGCGGGCAGGCTGAGCCTGTGGTTAATTCTTCTTCCTGATGGGAAAATAGAGTGACCTGTGCCTGTCCCAACACCAACAGCTAGTCTCTCATTGGTTCCCCTTCTTCCCGTTCATCCTCAGGACAAATTGCAACCTGTACGGAACAGGAGGTTAAAGGTGCTGATGATCCAAATAGGGAGATTGCTAGTAAGGTGGCTGGAATGGCGAACCCGAGCAAAAGGAGATGAGAAATGAGGTGCGTTTTAGAAACCTTTCCCCATCACATGGTGTACCATCGTCTGGGTTTCTCATGCATGTTTTCGATGTAGGAAGATGCCCTTCAACCTGGAGATTAGGGACCCATGCGATGGGTACCACGCAGTATTACTTTAAAGGGTCTGCGTTTGCTCACCCATCCTCACTAAACCTCTCAGCCCCAAGAGTGTCCACCCTTATGTCTAATCCAGCTGTTGGTCTAGATATGGTCAATCCAGGTTGCATCACAGCCCCTGAACGAATTGTGTAAGAATTTCTCTCTCTTTCACTGTCTTTTTTCATGGGTTTTTAAAAGTAATTTATTTTTATAATGGGGTTTAGCTGCTTTTCACTGCTGTGTTTATGCCGCTTTACACCCACTTGACACACTAACAGAGAGATATCAATACATAGGTTTTAAGATTATTTCTAGTCAGATATATTCTTGTGTGGTGAATAGGGCGTGTTGAGTCCAGTTCTCTGAGCAAGGAGTAGGTCTTGTCTATTACATATTGGGTTTATGGAATGGTATCTGAGCTAATTTGAAACCCTTGTTTTATGTATCACCCCACCTCACCTTTCCCGTTAAGCAGCCATAGTGTGTTTTCTGCATGTGCGAATCTGTTCTGTTTTGTAATTCAGTTCAAGTGTAACAGTTTTTACATTCCCTCTATAAGTGATACCTTATGAGAAGTGCCCTTTTCTGTGTGACTTATTTCACTTAGAATCGTCGTACCTAAATCCACTCATCATGCTGCTACTAACCTTATGACATTAATTTCATGGCTGAGTGATATTCCATTGTACATAAGGAGCACAACTTCTTTATCCACTTTTCTCTTTCCTGGGATATTTAAGGTGGAATGAAGTGGAGGTCCTTGTCAACAGAGCAGCCCTAAACTTTGGGCTGCTTGTGTTTTCTGATTTTTCATTTTCCCAATTTGTACCCCGATGAGTGGAAGTGCACTATGCTCTCTAAGCTGTTTTTTTAGATATTTCAGGACTCACCGTACACTTCTCCAGAGGGGCTGTTGGCAATTTACATCCCGCCCATCAGTGTAGCAAGGCTCCCATTTCTCCATGGCCTGTCCTGCATTTCTGGTTTTGACACTTTTTTCAGCATGGCCCTTTTGACCGATGGGAAGCGAGACTTCTTTGTAGCGCTGATTTGCCTTTCCAGGTTGCTTGGTTGGCCAAAAAGGGCGTATGCGTTTTTTCCTGAATATATTCAGGAAAAAACGCATACGCCCCTTTTGGCCAAGGGCATCATTGTCAACGTTTTGCCGCTTTTCATGTGCTTTAAAGGCGATTCGAATCTACCTCCTGAAATCTGTTTCCTGCAATTCTGCCTTGATTTCAAATCCTCTTCTTTGCCTTCCCTCATTATATTTGTGGACGAGAGTTATCATTTATAACTCTGCAGGTTTGTGAATTGCAGTGCCCTGAAGCTCCATTTTACAACTCGCTTTTTTGGGAACTGGCCGCAAAACGCAGTATGGCTTCAGGCCCTGTTCTGGTTCCGGGGGGCAGGCTGAGCCTGTGGTTAATTCTTCTTCCTGATTGGAAAATAGAGTGACCTGTGCCTGTCCCTACACCAAGAGCTTGTCTCTCATTGGTTTCCCGTCTTCCCGTTCATCCTCAGGACAAATTGCAACCTCTACGGAACAGGAGGTTAAAGGTGCTGATGCTCCAAGTAGGGAGATTGCTAGTAAAGTGGCTGGAATGGCGAACCCGAGCACAAGGAGATGAGAAATGAGGTGCGTTTTAGAAACCTTTCCCCATCACACGGTGTACCATCGTCTGGGTTTCTCATGCATGTTTTCGATGTAGGAAGATGCCCTTCAACCTGGAGATTAGGGACCCATGCGATGGGTACCACGCAGTATTACTTTAAAGGGTCTGCGTTTGCTCACCCATCCTCACTAAACCTCTCAGCCCCAAGAGTGTCCACCCTTATGTCTAATCCAGCTGTTGGTCTAGATATGGTCAATCCAGGTTGCATCACAGCCCCTGAACGAATTGTGTAAGAATTTCTCTCTCTTTCACTGTCTTTTTTCATGGGTTTTTAAAAGTAATTTATTTTTATAATGGGGTTTAGCTGCTTTTCACTGCTGTGTTTATGCCGCTTTACACCCACTTGACACACTAACAGAGAGATATCAATACATAGGTTTTAAGATTATTTCTAGTCAGATATATTCTTGTGTGGTGAATAGGGCGTGTTGAGTCCAGTTCTCTGAGCAAGGAGTAGGTCTTGTCTATTACATATTGGGTTTATGGAATGGTATCTGAGCTAATTTGAAACCCTTGTTTTATGTATCACCCCACCTCACCTTTCCCGTTAAGCAGCCATAGTGTGTTTTCTGCATGTGCGAATCTGTTCTGTTTTGTAATTCAGTTCAAGTGTAACAGTTTTTACATTCCCTCTATAAGTGATACCTTATGAGAAGTGCCCTTTTCTGTGTGACTTATTTCACTTAGAATCGTCGTACCTAAATCCACTCATCATGCTGCTACTAACCTTATGACATTAATTTCATGGCTGAGTGATATTCCATTGTACATAAGGAGCACAACTTCTTTATCCACTTTTCTCTTTCCTGGGATATTTAAGGTGGAATGAAGTGGAGGTCCTTGTCAACAGAGCAGCCCTAAACTTTGGGCTGCTTGTGTTTTCTGATTTTTCATTTTCCCAATTTGTACCCCGATGAGTGGAAGTGCACTATGCTCTCTAAGCTGTTTTTTTAGATATTTCAGGACTCACCGTACACTTCTCCAGAGGGGCTGTTGGCAATTTACATCCCGCCCATCAGTGTAGCAAGGCTCCCATTTCTCCATGGCCTGTCCTGCATTTCTGGTTTTGACACTTTTTTCAGCATGGCCCTTTTGACCGATGGGAAGCGAGACTTCTTTGTAGCGCTGATTTGCCTTTCCAGGTTGCTTGGTTGGCCAAAAAGGGCGTATGCGTTTTTTCCTGAATATATTCAGGAAAAAACGCATACGCCCCTTTTGGCCAAGGGCATCATTGTCAACGTTTTGCCGCTTTTCATGTGCTTTAAAGGCGATTCGAATCTACCTCCTGAAATCTGTTTCCTGCAATTCTGCCTTGATTTCAAATCCTCTTCTTTGCCTTCCCTCATTATATTTGTGGACGAGAGTTATCATTTATAACTCTGCAGGTTTGTGAATTGCAGTGCCCTGAAGCTCCATTTTACAACTCGCTTTTTTGGGAACTGGCCGCAAAACGCAGTATGGCTTCAGGCCCTGTTCTGGTTCCGGGGGGCAGGCTGAGCCTGTGGTTAATTCTTCTTCCTGATTGGAAAATAGAGTGACCTGTGCCTGTCCCTACACCAAGAGCTTGTCTCTCATTGGTTTCCCGTCTTCCCGTTCATCCTCAGGACAAATTGCAACCTCTACGGAACAGGAGGTTAAAGGTGCTGATGCTCCAAGTAGGGAGATTGCTAGTAAAGTGGCTGGAATGGTGAACCCGAGCACAAGGAGATGAGAAATGAGGTGCGTTTTAGAAACCTTTCCCCATCATATGGTGTACCATCTTCTGGGTTTCTCATGCATGTTTTCGATGTAGGAAGATGCCCTTGAACCTGGAGATTTGGGACCCATGAAATGGGTACCACGCAGTACTAATTTAAAGGGTCTGCATTTGCTCACCCAACCTCACCAAACCTCTCAGCCCCAAGAGTGTCCACCCTTATGTCTCATCCAGCTGTGGGTCTAGATATGGTCAATCCAGGTTGCATCACAGCCCCTGAACGAATTCTGTAAGTATTTCTCTCTCTTTCACTGTCTTTGTTTCATGGGTTTTTAAAAGTAATTTATTTTTATAATGGGGTTTAGCTGCTTTTCACTGCTGTGTTTATGCCACTTTACACCCAATTGACACACTAACAGAGAGATATCAATACATAGGTTTTAAGATTATTACTAGTCAGATATATTCTTGTGTGGTGAATAGGGGGTGTTGAGTCCAGTTCTCTGAGCAAGGAGTAGGTCTTGTCTATTACATATTGGGTTTATGGAACAGTATCTGAGCTAATTTGAAACCCTTGTTTTATGTATCACCCCACCTCACCTTTCCCGTTAAGCAGCCATAGTGTGTTTTCTGCATGTGCGACTCTGTTCTGTTTTGTAATACAGTTCAAGTGTAACGGTTTTTACATTCCCTCTATAAGTGATACCTTATGAGAAGTGTCCTTTTCTGTGTGACTTATTTCACTTAGAATCGTCGTACCTAAATCCACTCATCATGCTGCTACTAGCCTTATGACATTGATTTCATGGCTGAGTGATATTCCATTGTACATAAGGACCACAACTTCTTTATCCATTTTTCTCTTTCCTGGGATACTTAAGGTGGAATGAAGTGGAGGTCCTTGTCAACAGAGCAGCCCTAAACTTTGGCCTGCTTGTGTTTTGCTGATTTTTCATTTTCCCAATTTATACCCCGATGAGTGGAAGTGCACTGTGCTCTCTAAGCTGTGTTTTTTAGATATTTCAGGACTCACCGTACACTTTTCCATAGTGGCTGTTGGCAATTTACATCCCGCCCATCAGTGTAGCAAGGCTCCCTTCTCTCCATGGCCTGTCCTGCATTTCTGGTTTTGACACTTTTTTCAGCATGGCCCTTTTGACCGATGGGAAGCGAGACTTCTTTTTAGCGCTGATTTGCCTTTCCAGGTTGCTTGGTTGGCCAAAAAGGGCGTATGCGTTTTTTCCTGAATATATTCAGGAAAAAACGCATACGCCCTTTTTGGCCAAGGGCATCATTGTCAACGTTTTGCCGCTTTTCATGTGCTTTAAAGGCGATTCGAATCTACCTCCTGAAATCTGTTTCCTGCAATTCTGCCTTGATTTCAAATCCTCTTCTTTGCCTTCCCTCAATATATTTGTGGACGAGAGTTATCATTTATACCTCTGCAGATTTGGGAATTGCAGTGCCCTGAAGCTCCATTTTACAACTCGCTTTTTTGGGAACTGGCCGCAAAAGCGCAGGATGGCTTCAGGCCCTGTTCTGGTTCCGGGGGGCAGGCTGAGCCTCTGGTTAATTCTTCTTCCTGATGGGAAAATAGAGTGACCTGTGACTGTCCCTACACCAAGAGTTAGTCTCTCATTGTTTCCCCGTCTTCCCTTTCATCCTCAGAACAAATTGCAACCTGTACGGAACAGGAGCTTAAAGGTGCTGATGCCCCAAGTAGGGAGATTGCTAGTAAAGTGGCTGGAATGCCGAACCCGAGCACAAGGAGATGAGAAATGAGGTGCATTTTAGAAACCTTTCCCCATCACACGGTGTACCATCTTCTGGGTTTCTCATGCATGTTTTCGATGTAGGAAGATGCCCTTGAACCTGGAGATTTGGGACCCATGCGATGGGTACCACGCAGTATTACTTTAAAGGGTCTGCGTTTGCTCACCCAACCTCAACAAACCTCTCAGCCCCAAGAGTATCCACCCTTATGTCTCATCCAGCTGTGGGTCTAGATATGGTCAATCCAGGTTGCATCACAGCCCCTGAACGAATTGTGTAAGAATTTCTCTCTCTTTCACTGTCTTAGTTTCAATGGTTTTTAAAAGTAATGTATTTTTATAATGGGGTTTAGCTGCTTTTCACTGCTGTGTTTATGCCACTTTACACCCACTTGACACACTAACAGAGAGATATCAATACATAGGTTTTAAGATTATTACTAGTCAGATATATTCTTGTGCGGTTAATAGGGCGTGTTGAGTCCAGTTCTCTGAGCAAGGAGTAGGTCTTGTCAGTTACACATTGGGTTTATGGAACAGTATCGAAGCTAATTTGAAACCCTTGTTTTATGTATCACCCCACCTCACCTTTCCCGTTAAGCAGCCATAGTGTGTTTTCTGCATGTGCGACTCTGTTCTGTTTTGTAATTCAGTTCAAGTGTAACGGGTTTTACATTCCCTCTATAAGTGATACCTTATGAGAAGTGTCCTTTTCTGTGTGACTTATTTCACTTAGAATCGTCGTTCCTAAATCCACTCATCATGCTGCTACTAGCCTTATGACATTGATTTCATGGCTGAGTGATATTCCATTGTACATAAGGACCACATCTTCTTTATCCATTTTTCTCTTTCCTGGGATATTTAAGGTGGAATGAAGTGGAGGTCCTTGTCAAGAGAGCAGCCCTAAACTTTGGGCTGCTTGTGTTTTGCTGATTTTTCATTTTCCCAATTTATACCCCGATGAGTGGAAGTGCCCTATGCTCTCTAAGCTGTGTTTTTTGGATATTTCAGGACTCACCGTACTCTTCTCCAGAGTGGCTGTTGGCAATTTACATCCCGCCCATCAGTGTAGCAAGGCTCCCATTTCTCCATGGCCTGTCCTGCATTTCTGGTTTTGACACTTTTTTCAGCATGGCCCTTTTGACCGATGGGAAGCGAGACTTATTTGTAGCGCTGATTTGCCTTTCCAGGTTGCTTGGTTGGCCAAAAAGGGCGTATGCGTTTTTTCCTGAATATATTCAGGAAAAAACGCATACGCCCTTTTTGGCCAAGGGCATCGTTGTTAAAGTTTTGCCGCTTTTCATGTGCTTTAAAGGCGATTCGAATCTACCTCCTGAAATCTGTTTCCTGCAATTCTGCCTTGATTTCAAATCCTCTTCTTTGCCTTCCCTCAATATATTTGTGGAGGAGAGTTATCATTTATACCTCTGCAGGCTTGTGAATTGCAGTGCCCTGAAGCTCCATTTTACAACTCGCTTTTTTGGGAACTGGCCGCAAAAGCGCAGGATGGCTTCAGGCCCTGTTCTGGTTCCGGGGGGCAGGCTGAGCCTCTGGTTAATTCTTCTTCCTGATGGGAAAATAGAGTGACCTGTGCCTGTCCCAACAAAAACAGCTAGTCTCTCATTGGTTCCCCGTCTTCCCGTTCATCCTCAGGACAAATTGCAACCTGTACAGAACAGGAGGTTAAAGGTGCTGATGATCCAAGTAGGGAGATTGCTAGTAAAGTGGCTGGAATGGCGAACCCGAGCAAAAGGAGATGAGAAATGAGGTGCGTTTTAGAAACCTTTCCCCATCACATGGTGTACCATCGTCTGGGTTTCTCATGCATGTTTTCGATGTAGGAAGATGCCCTTGAACCTGGAGATTTGGGACCCATGCGATGGGTACCACGCAGTATTACTTTAAAGGGTCTGCGTTTGCTCACCCATCCTCACTAAACCTCTCAGCCCCAAGAGTGTCCTCCCTTATGTCTAATCCAGCTGTTGGTCTAGATATGGTCAATCCAGGTTGCATCACAGCCCCTGAACGAATTGTGTAAGAATATCTCTCTCTTTCACTGTCTTTTTTCATGGGTTTTTAAAAGTAATTTATTTTTATAATGGGGTTTAGCTGCTTTTCACTGCTGTGTTTATGCCGCTTTACACCCACTTGACACACTAACAGTGAGATATCAATACATAGGTTTTAAGATTATTTCTAGTCAGATATATTCTTGTGTGGTGAATAGGGCGTGTTGAGGCCAGTTCTCTGAGCAAGGAGTAGGTCCTGTCTATTACATATTGGGTTTATGGAATGGTATCTGAGCTAATTTGAAACCCTTGTTTTATGTATCACCCCACCTCACCTTTCCCGTTAAGCAGCCATAGTGTGTTTTCTTCTTGTGCGAATCTGTTCTGTTTTGTAATTCAGTTCAAGTGTAACAGTTTTTACATTCCCTCTATAAGTGATACCTTATGAGAAGTGCCCTTTTCTGTGTGACTTATTTCACTTAGAATCGTCGTACCTAAATCCACTCATCATGCTGCTACTAACCTTATGACATTGATTTCATGGCTGAGTGATATTCCATTGTACATAAGGAGCACAACTTCTTTATCCATTTTTCTCTTTCCTGGGATATTTAAGGTGGAATGAAGTGGAGGTCCTTGTCAACACAGCAGCCCTAAACTTTGGGCTGCTTGTGTTTTGCTGATTTTTCATTTTCCCAATTTGTACCCCGATGAGTGGAAGTGCCCTATGCTCTCTAAGCTGTTTTTTTTAGATATTTCAGGACTCACCGTACACTTCTCCAGAGTGGCTGTTGGCAATTTACATCCCGCCCATCAGTGTAGCAAGGCTCCCATTTCTCCATGGCCTGTCCTGCATTTCTGGTTTTGACACATTTTTCAGCATGGCCTTTTTGACCGATGGGAAGTGAGACTTCTTTGTAGCGCTGATTTGCCTTTCCAGGTTGCTTGGTTGGCCAAAAAGGGCGTATGCGTTTTTTCCTGAATATATTCAGGAAAAAACGCATACGCCCCTTTTGGCCAAGGGCATCATTGTCAACGTTTTGCCGCTTTTCATGTGCTTTAAAGGCGATTCGAATCTACCTCCTGAAATCTGTTTCCTGCAATTCTGCCTTGATTTCAAATCCTCTTCTTTGCCTTTCCGCATTATATTTGTGGACGAGAGTTATCATTTATAACTCTGCAGGTTTGTGAATTGCAGTGCCCTGAAGCTCCATTTTACAACTCGCTTTTTTGGGAACTGGCCGCAAAACGCAGTATGGCTTCAGGCCCTGTTCTGGTTCCGGGGGACAGGCTGAGCCTGTGGTTAATTCTTCTTCCTGATGGGAAAATAGAGTGACCTGTGCCTGTCCCTACACCAAGAGCTAGTCTCTCATTGGTTCCCCGTCTTCCCGTTGAACCTCAGGACAAATTGCAACCTGTACGGAACAGGAGGTTAAAGGTGCTGATGATCCAAGTAGGGAGATTGCTAGTAAAGTGGCTAGAATGGCGAACCCGAGCAAAAGGAGATGAGAAATGAGGTGCGTTTTAGAAACCTTTCGCCATCACACGGTGTACCATCATCTGTGTTTCTCATGCATGTTTTCGATGTAGGAAGATGCCCTTAAACCTAGAGATTTGGGACCCATGCGATGGGTAGCACGCAGTAACACTTTAAAGGGTCTGCGTTTGCTCACCCAACCTCAGCAAAACTCTCAGCCCCAAGAGTGTCCACCCTTATGTCTCATCCAGCTGTGGGTCTAGATATGGTCAATCCAGGTTGCATCACAGCCCCTGAACGAATTGCGTAAGAATTTCTCTCTCTTTCCCTGTGTTTGTTTCATTGGTTTTTAAAAGAAATTTATTTTTATAATGGGGTTTAGCTGCTTTTCACTGCTGTGTTTATGCCACTTTACACCCACTTGACACACTAACAGAGAGATATCAATACATAGGTTTTAAGATTATGACTAGTCAGATATATTCTTGTGCGGTGAATAGGGCGTGTTGAGTCCAGTTCTCTGAGCAAGGAGTAGGTCTTGTCTATTACATATTGGGTTTATGGAACGGTATCTGAGCTAATTTGAAACCCTTGTTTTATGTATCACCCCACCTCACCTTTCCCGTTAAGCAGCCATAGTGTGTTTTCTGCATGTGCGACTCTGTTCTGTTTTGTAATTCAGTTCAAGTGTAACGGTTTTTACATTCCCTCTATAAGTGATACCTTATGAGAAGTGTCCTTTTCTGTGTGACTTATTTCACTTAGAATCGTCGTACCTAAATCCACTCATCATGCTGCTACTAGCCTTATGACATTGATTTCATGGCTGAGTGATATTCCATTGTACATAAGGACCACAACTTCTTTATCCATTTTTCTCTTTCCTGGGATATTTAAGGTGGAATGAAGTGGAGGTCCTTCTCAACAGAGCAGCCCTAAACTTTGAGCTGCTTGTGTTTTGCTGATTTTTAATTTTCCCAATTTATACCCCGATGAGTGGAATTGCCCTATGCTCTCTAGGCTGTGTTTTTTAGATATTTCAGGACTCACCGTACACTTCTCCAGAGTGGCTGTTGGCAATTTACATCCCGCCCATCAGTGTAGCAAGGCTCCCATTTCTCAATGGCCTGTCCTGCATTTCTGGTTTTGACACTTTTTTCAGCATGGCCCTTTTGACCGATGGGAAGCGAGACTTCTTTGTAGCGCTGATTTGCCTTTCCAGGTTGCTTGGTTGGCCAAAAAGGGCGTATGCGTTTTTTCCTGAATATATTCAGGAAAAAACGCATACGCCCTTTTTGGCCAAGGGCATCATTGTCAACGTTTTGCCGCTTTTCATGTGATTTAAAGGCGATTCGAATCTACATCCTGAAATCTCTATCCTGCAATTCTGCCTTGATTTCAAATCCTCTTCTTTGCCTTCCCTCAATATATTTATGGACGAGAGTTATCATTTATAACTCTGCAGGTTTGTGAATTGCAGTGCCCTGAAGCTCCATTTTACAACCCGCTTTTTTGGGAACTGGCCGCAAAAGCGCAGGATGGCTTCAGGCCCTCTTCTGGTTCCGGGGGACAGGCTGAGCCTGAGGTTAATTCTTCTTCCTGATGGGAAAATAGAGTGACCTGTGCCTGTCCCTACACCAAGAGCTAGTGTCTCATTGGTTCCCCGTCTTCCCGTTCATCCTCAGGACAAATTGCAACCTATACGGAACAGGAGGTTAAAGGTGCTGATGCTCCAAGTAGGGAGATTGCTAGTAAAGTGGCTGGAATGGCGATCCCGAGGACAAGGAGATGAGAAATGAGGTGCGTTTTAGAAACCTTTCCCCATCAAACGGTGTACCATCTTCTGGGTTTCTCATGCATGTTTTCGATGTTGGAAGATGCCCTTGAACCTGGAGATTTGGGACCCATGCGATGGGTACCACGCAGTATTACTTTAAAGGGTCTGCATTTGCTCACCCAACCTCACCAAACCTCTCAGGCCTAAGAATGTCCACCCTTATGTCTCATCCAGCTGTGGGTCTAGATATGGTCAATCCAGGTTGCATCACAGCCCCTGAACGAATTCTGTAAGAATTTCTCTCTCTTTCACTGTCTTTGTTTCATGGGTTTTTAAAAGTAATTTATTTTTATAATGGGGTTTAGCTGCTTTTCACTGCTGTGTTTATGCCACTTTACACCCACTTGACACACTAACAGAGAGATATCAATACATAGGTTTTAAGATTATTACTAGTCAGATATATTCTTGTGTGGTGAATAGGGCGTGTTGAGTCCAGTTCTCTGAGCAAGGAGTAGGTCTTGTCTATTACATATTGGGTTTATGGAACGGTATCTGAGCTAATTTGAAACCCTTGTTTTATGTATCACCCCACCTCACCTTTCCCGTTAAGCAGCCATAGTGTGTTTTCTGCATGTGCGACTCTGTTCTGTTTTGTAATTCAGTTCAAGTGTAACGGTTTTTACATTCCCTCTATAAGTGATACCTTATGAGAAGTGCCCTTTTCTGTGTGACTTATTTCACTTAGAATCGTCGTTCCTAAATCCACTCATCATGCTGCTACTAGCCTTATGCCATTGATTTCATGGCTGAGTGATATTCCATTGTACATAAGGACCACAATTTCTTTATCCATTTTTCTCTTTCCTGGGATATTTAAGGTGGAATGAAGTGGAGGTCCTTGTCAACAGAGCAGCCCTAAACTTTGGGCTGCTTGAGTTTTGCTGATTTTTCATTTTCCCAATTTATACCCCAATGAGTGGAAGTGCCCTATGCTCTCTAAGCTGTGTTTTTTAGATATTTCAGGACTCACCGTACACTTCTCCAGAGTGGCTGTTGGCAATTTACATCCCGCCCATCAGTGTAGCAAGGCTCCCATTTCTCCATGGCCTGTCCTGCATTTCTGGTTTTGACACTTTTTTCAGCATGGCCCTTTTGACCGATGGGAAGCGAGACTTCTTTGTAGCGCTGATTTGCCTTTCCAGGTTGCTTGGTTGGCCAAAAAGGGCGTATGCGTTTTTTCCTGAATATATTCAGGAAAAAACGCATACGCCCTTTTTGGCCAAGGGCATCATTGTTAAAGTTTTGCCGCTTTTCATGTGCTTTAAAGGCG
Source organism: Balaenoptera physalus (assembly GCF_965194825.1). Lineage (NCBI taxonomy): Eukaryota > Metazoa > Chordata > Mammalia > Artiodactyla > Balaenopteridae > Balaenoptera > Balaenoptera physalus. The sequence continues at coordinate 532,328 of NW_028126544.1, read as the reverse complement.
ATTCGAATCTACCTCCTGAAATATCTTTCCTGCAATTGTGCCTTGATTTCAAATCCTCTTCTTTGCCTTCCCTCAATATATTTGTGGACGAGAGTTATCATTTATAACTCTGCAGTTTTGTGAATTGCAGTGCCCTGAAGCTCCATTTTACAACCCGCTTTTTTGGGAACTGGCTGCAAAAGCGCAGGATGGCTTCAGGCCCTGTTCTGGTTCCGGGGGGCAGGCTGAGCCTGTGGTTAATTCTTCTTCCTGATGGGAAAATAGAGTGACCTGTGCCTGTCCCTACACCAAGAGCTAGTCTCTCATTGGTTCCCCTTCTTCCCGTTCATCCTCAGGACAAATTGCAACCTATACGGAACAGGAGTTTAAAGGTGCTGATGCTCCAAGTAGGGAGTTTGCTAGTAAAGTGGCTGGAATGGTGAACCCGAGGACAAGGAGATGAGAAATGAGGTGCGTTTTAGAAACCTTTCCCCATCACACGGTGTACCATCTTCTGGGTTTCTCATGCATGTTTTCGATGTAGGAAGATGCCCTTGAACCGGAGATTTGGGACCCATTCGATGGGTACCACGCAGTATTACTTTAAAGGGTCTGCATTTGCTCACCCAACCTCACAAAACCTCTCAGCCCCAAGAGGGTCCACCCTTATGTCTCATCCAGCTGTGGGTCTAGATATGGTCAATCCAGGTTGCATCACAGCCCCTGAACGAATTGTGTAAGAATTTCTCTCTCTTTCACTGTCTTAGTTTCAATGGTTTTTAAAAGTAAATTATTTTTATAATGGGGTTTAGCTGCTTTTCACTGCTGTGTTTATGCCACTTTACACCCAATTGACACACTAACAGAGAGATATCAATACATAGGTTTTAAGATTATTACTAGTCAGATATATTCTTGTGCGGTGAATAGGGCGTGTTGAGTCCAGTTCTCTGAGCAAGGAGTAGGTCTTGTCTATTACATATTGGGTTTATGGAACGGTATCTGAGCTAATTTGAAACCCTTGTTTTATGTATCACCCCACCTCACCTTTCCCGTTAAGCAGCCATAGTGTGTTTTCTGCATGTGCGACTCTGTTCTGTTTTGTAATTCAGTTCAAGTGTAACGGTTTTTACATTCCCTCTATAAGTGATACCTTACGAGAAGTGTCCTTTTCTGTGTGACTTATTTCACTTAGAATCGTCGTACCTAAATCCACTCATCATGCTGCTACTAGCCTTATGACATTGATTTCATGGCTGAGTGATATTCCATTGTACATAAAGACCACAACTTCTTTATCCATTTTTCTCTTTCCTGGGATATTTAAGGTGCAATGAAGTTGAGGTCCTTGTCAACAGAGCAGCCCTAAACTTTGAGCTGCTTGTGTTTTGCTGATTTTTAATTTTCCCAATTTATACCCCGATGAGTGGAAGTGCCCTATGCTCTCTAAGCTGTGTTTTTTAGATATTTCAGGACTCACCGTACACTTCTCCAGAGTGGCTGTTGGCAATTTACATCCCGCCCATCAGTGTAGCAAGGCTCCCATTTCTCAATGGCCTGTCCTGCATTTCTGGTTTTGACACTTTTTTCAGCATGGCCCTTTTGACCGATGGGAAGCGAGACTTCTTTGTAGCGCTGATTTGCCTTTCCAGGTTGCTTGGTTGGCCAAAAGGGGCGTATGCGTTTTTTCCTGAATATATTCAGGAAAAAACGCATACGCTCTTTTTGGCCAAGGGCATCGTTGTTAAAGTTTTGCCGCTTTTCATGTGCTTTAAAGGCGATTCGAATCTACCTCCTGAAATCTGTTTCCTGCAATTCTGCCTTGATTTCAAATCCTCTTCTTTGCCTTCCCTCAATATATTTGTGGACGAGAGTTATCATTTATACCTCTGCAAGTTTCTGAATTGCAGTGCCCTGAAGCTCCATTTTACAACTCGCTTTTTTGGGAGCTGGCCGTAAAAGCGCAGGATGGCTTCAGGCCCTGTTCTGGTTCCGGGGGCAGGCTGAGCCTGTGGTTAATTCTTCTTCCTGATGGGAAAATAGAGTGACCTGTGCCTGTCCCAACACCAACAGCTAGTCTCTCATTGGTTCCCCGTCTTCCCGTTCATCCTCAGGACAAATTGCAACCTGTACGGAACAGGAGGTTAAAGGTGCTGATGCTCCAAGTAGGGAGATTGCTAGTAAAGTGGCTGGAATGGCGAACCCGAGCACAAGGAGATGAGAAATGAGGTGCGTTTTAGAAACCTTTCCCCATCACACGGTGTACCATCTTCTGGGTTTCTCATGCATGTTTTTGATGCAGGAAGATGCCCTTGAACCTAGAGACTTGGGACCCATGCGATGGGTAGCACGCAGTAACACTTTAAAGGGTCTGCATTTGCTCACCCAACCTCAGCAAAACTCTCAGTCCCAAGATTGTGCACCCTTATGTCTCATCCAGCTGTGGGTCTACATATGGTCAATCCAGGTTGCATCACAGCCCCTGAACGAATTGTGTAAGAATTTCTCTCTCTTTCACTGTCTTTGTTTCATGGGTTTTTAAAAGTAATTTATTTTTATAATGGGGTTTAGCTGCTTTTCACTGCTGTGTTTATGCCACTTTACACCCACTTGACACACTAACAGAGAGATATCAATACATAGGTTTTAAGATTATTACTAGTCAGATATATTCTTGTGTGTTGAATAGGGCGTGTTGAATCCAGTTCTCTGAGCAAGGAGTAGGTCTTGTCTATTACATATTGGGTTTATGGAACGGTATCTGAGCTAATTTGAAACCCTTGTTTTATGTATCACCCCACCCCACCTTTCCCGTTAAGCAGCCATAGTGTGTTTTCTGCATGTGCGACTCTGTTCTGTTTTGTAATTCAGTTCAAGAGTAACGGTTTTTACATTCCCTCTATAAGTGATACCTTATGAGAAGTGCCCTTTTCTGTGTGACTTATTTCACTTAGAATCGTCGTACCTAAATCCACTCATCATGCTGCTACTAGCCTTATGACATTGATTTCATGGCTGAGTGATATTCCATTGTACATAAGGACCACAACTTCTTTATCCATTTTTCTCTTTCCTGGGATATTTAAGGTGGAATGAAGTGGAGGTCCTTGTCTACAGAACAGCCCTAAACTTTGGGCTGCTTGTGTTTTGCTGATTTTTCATTTTCCCAATTTATACCCTGATGAGTGGAAGTGCCCTATGCTCTCTAAGCTGTGTTTTTTAGATATTTCAGGACTCACCGTACACTTCTCCAGAGTGGCTGTTGGCAATTTACATCCCGCCCATCAGTGTAGCAAGGCTCCCATTTCTCCATGGCCTGTCCTGCATTTCTGGTTTTGACACTTTTTTCAGCATGGCCCTTTTGACCGATGGGAAGCGAGACTTCTTTGTAGCTCTGATTTGCCTTTCCAGGTTGCTTGGTTGGCCAAAAAGGGCGTATGCGTTTTTTCCTGAATATATTCAGGAAAAAACGCATACGCCCTTTTTGGCCAAGGGCATCATTGTTAAAGTTTTGCCGCTTTTCATGTGCTGTAAAGGCAATTCGAATCTACCTCCTGAAATCTGTTTCCTGCAATTCTGCCTTGATTTCAAATCCTCTTCTTTGCCTTCCCTCAATATATTTGTGGAGGAGAGTTATCATTTATACCTCTGCAGGTTTGTGAATTGCAGTGCCCAGAAGCTCCATTTTACAAATCGCTTTTTTGGGAACTGGCCGCAAAAGCGCAGGATGGCTTCAGGCCCTGTTCTGGTTCTTGCGGGCAGGCTGAGCCTGTGGTTAATTCTTTTTCCTGATGGGAAAATAGAGTGACCTGTGCCTGTCCCAACACCAACAGCTAGGCTCTCTTTGGTTCCCCGTCTTCCCGTTCATCCTCAGGAAAAATTGCAACCTGTACGGAACAGGAGGTTAAAGGTGCTGATGCTCCAAGTAGGGAGATTGCTAGTAAAGTGCCTGGAATGGCGAACCCGAGCACAAGGAGATGAGAAATGAGGTGCGTTTTAGAAACCTTTCCCCATCACACGGTGTACCATCTTCTGGGTTTCTCATGCATGTTTTCGATGTAGGAAGATGCCCTTGAACCTGGAGATTTGGGACCCATGCGATGGGTACCACGCAGTATTACTTTAAAGGGTCTGCGTTTGCTCACCCAACCTCACCAAACCTCTCAGCCCCAAGAGTGTCCACCCTTATGTCTCATCCAGCTGTGGGTCTACATATTGTCAATCCAGGTTGCATCACAGCCCCTGAATGAATTGTGTAAGAATTTCTCTCTCTTTCACTGTCTTTGTTTCATGGGTTTTTAAAAGTAATTTATTTTTATAATGGGGTTAGCTGCTTTTCACTGCTGTGTTTATGCCGCTTTACACCCACTTGACTCACTTACAGAGAGATATCAATACATAGGTTTTAAGATTATTACTAGTCAGATATATTCTTGTGCGGTGAATAGGGCGTGTTGAGTCCAGTTCTCTGAGCAAGGAGTAGGTCTTGTCTATTACATATTGGGTTTATGGAACGGTATCTGAGCTAATTTGAAACCCTTGTTTTATGTATCACCCCACCTCACCTTTCCCGTTTAGCAGCCATAGTGTGTTTTCTGCATGTGCGACTCTGTTCTGTTTTGTAATTCAGTTCAAGTGTAACGGTTTTTACATTCCCTCTATAAGTGATACCTTATGAGAAGTGTCCTTTTCTGTGTGACTTATTTCACTTAGAATCGTCGTACCTAAATCCACTCATCATGCTGCTACTAGCCTTATGCCATTGATTTCATGGCTGAGTGATATTCCATTGTACATAAGGACCACAACTTCTTTATCCATTTTTCTCTTTCCTGGGATATTTAAGGTGGAATGAAGTGGAGGTCCTTGTCAACAGAGCAGCCCTAAACATTGGGCTGCTTGTGTTTTGCTGATTTTTCATTTTCCCAGTTTATACCCCGATGAGTGGAAGTGCCTTATGCTCTCTAGGCTGTGTTTTTTAGATATTTCAGGACTCACCGTACACTTCTCCAGAGTGCCTGTTGGCAATTTACATCCCGCCCATCAGTGTAGCAAGGCTCCCATTTCTCCATGGCCTGTCCTGCATTTCTGGTTTTGACACTTTTTTCAGCATGGCCCTTTTGACCGATGGGAAGCGAGACTTCTTTGTAGCGCTGATTTGCCTTTCCAGGTTGCTTGGTTGGCCAAAAAGGGCCTATGCGTTTTTTCCTGAATATATTCAGGAAAAAACGCATACGCCCTTTTTGGCCAAGGGCATCATTGTCAACGTTTTGCCGCATTTCATGTGCTTTAAAGACTATTCGAATCTACCTCCTGAAATCTGTTTCCTGCAATTCTGCCTTGATTTCAAATCCTCTTCTTTGCCTTCCCTCAATATATTTGTGGACGAGAGTTATCATTTATAACTCTGCAGGTTTGTGAATTGCAGTGCCCTGAAGCTCCATTTTACAACTCGCTTTTTTGGGAGCTGGCCGCAAAAGCGCATGATGGCTTCAGGCCCTGTTCTGGTTCCGGGGGGCAGGCTGAGCCTGTGGTTAATTCTTCTTCCTGATGGGAAAATAGAGTGACCTGTGCCTGTCCCAACACCAAAAGCTAGTCTCTCATTGGTTCCCCGTCTTCCCGTTCATCCTCAGGAAAAATTGCAACCTGTACGGAACAGGAGGTTAAAGGTGCTGATGCTCCAAGTAGGGAGATTGCTAGTAAAGTGCCTGGAATGGCGAACCCGAGCACAAGGAGATGAGAAATGAGGTGCGTTTTAGAAACCTTTCCCCATCACACGGTGTACCATCTTCTGGGTTTCTCATGCATGTTTTCGATGTAGGAAGATGCCCTTGAACCTGGAGATTTGGGACCCATGCGATGGGTACCACGCAGTATTACTTTAAAGGGTCTGCGTTTGCTCACCCAACCTCCCCAAACCTCTCAGCCCCAAGAGTGTCCACCCTTATGTCTCATCCAGCTGTGGGTCTACATATTGTCAATCCAGGTTGCATCACAGCCCCTGAATGAATTGTGTAAGAATTTCTCTCTCTTTCACTGTCTTTGTTTCATGGGTTTTTAAAAGTAATTTATTTTTATAATGGGGTTAGCTGCTTTTCACTGCTGTGTTTATGCCGCTTTACACCCACTTGACTCACTTACAGAGAGATATCAATACATAGGTTTTAAGATTATTACTAGTCAGATATATTCTTGTGCGGTGAATAGGGCGTGTTGAGTCCAGTTCTCTGAGCAAGGAGTAGGTCTTGTCTATTACATATTGGGTTTATGGAACGGTATCTGAGCTAATTTGAAACCCTTGTTTTATGTATCACCCCACCTCACCTTTCCCGTTTAGCAGCCATAGTGTGTTTTCTGCATGTGCGACTCTGTTCTGTTTTGTAATTCAGTTCAAGTGTAACGGTTTTTACATTCCCTCTATAAGTGATACCTTATGAGAAGTGTCCTTTTCTGTCTGACTTATTTCACTTAGAATCGTCGTACCTAAATCCACTCATCATGCTGCTACTAGCCTTATGCCATTGATTTCATGGCTGAGTGATATTCCATTGTACATAAGGACCACAACTTCTTTATCCATTTTTCTCTTTCCTGGGATATTTAAGGTGGAATGAAGTGGAGGTCCTTGTCAACAGAGCAGCCCTAAACTTTGGGCTGCTTGTGTTTTGCTGATTTTTCATTTTCCCAGTTTATACCCCGATGAGTGGAAGTGCCTTATGCTCTCTAGGCTGTGTTTTTTAGATATTTCAGGACTCACCGTACACTTCTCCAGAGTGCCTGTTGGCAATTTACATCCCGCCCATCAGTGTAGCAAGGCTCCCATTTCTCCATGGCCTGTCCTGCATTTCTGGTTTTGACACTTTTTTCAGCATGGCCCTTTTGACCGATGGGAAGCGAGACTTCTTTGTAGCGCTGATTTGCCTTTCCAGGTTGCTTGGTTGGCCAAAAAGGGCCTATGCGTTTTTTCCTGAATATATTCAGGAAAAAACGCATACGCCCTTTTTGGCCAAGGGCATCATTGTCAACGTTTTGCCGCTTTTCATGTGCTTTAAAGACTATTCGAATCTACCTCCTGAAATCTGTTTCCTGCAATTCTGCCTTGATTTCAAATCCTCTTCTTTGCCTTCCCTCAATATATTTGTGGACGAGAGTTATCATTTATAACTCTGCAGGTTTGTGAATTGCAGTGCCCTGAAGCTCCATTTTACAACTCGCTTTTTTGGGAGCTGGCCGCAAAAGCGCATGATGGCTTCAGGCCCTGTTCTGGTTCCGGGGGGCAGGCTGAGCCTGTGGTTAATTCTTCTTCCTGATGGGAAAATAGAGTGACCTGTGCCTGTCCCAACACCAAAAGCTAGTCTCTCATTGGTTCCCCGTCTTCCCGTTCATCCTCAGGAAAAATTGCAACCTGTACGGAACAGGAGGTTAAAGGTGCTGATGCTCCAAGTAGGGAGATTGCTAGTAAAGTGCCTGGAATGGCGAACCCGAGCACAAGGAGATGAGAAATGAGGTGCGTTTTAGAAACCTTTCCCCATCACACGGTGTACCATCTTCTGGGTTTCTCATGCATGTTTTCGATGTAGGAAGATGCCCTTGAACCTGGAGATTTGGGACCCATGCGATGGGTACCACGCAGTATTACTTTAAAGGGTCTGCGTTTGCTCACCCAACCTCACCAAACCTCTCAGCCCCAAGAGTGTCCACCCTTATGTCTCATCCAGCTGTGGGTCTACATATGGTCAATCCCGGTTGCATCACAGCCCCTGAATGAATTGTGTAAGAATTTCTCTCTCTTTCACAGTCTTTGTTTCATGGGTTTTTAAAAGTAATTTATTTTTATAATGGGGTTAGCTGCTTTTCACTGCTGTGTTTATGCCGCTTTACACCCACTTGACTCACTTACAGAGAGATATCAATACATAGGTTTTAAGATTATTACTAGTCAGATATATTCTTGTGCGGTGAATAGGGCGTGTTGAGTCCAGTTCTCTGAGCAAGGAGTAGGTCTTGTCTATTACATATTGGGTTTAAGGAACGGTATCTGAGCTAATTTGAAACCCTTTTTTTATGTATCACCCCACCTCACCTTTCCCGCTTAGCAGCCATAGTGTGTTTTCTGCATGTGCGACTCTGTTCTGATTTGTAATTCAGTTCAAGTGTAACGGTTTTAACATTCCCTCTATAAGTGATACCTTATGAGAAGTGTCCTTTTCTGTGTGACTTATTTCACTTAGAATCGTCGTACCTAAATCCACTCATCATGCTGCTACTAGCCTTATGCCATTGATTTCATGGCTGAGTGATATTCCATTGTACATAAGGACCACAACTTCTTTATCCATTTTTCTCTTTCCTGGGATATTTAAGGTGGAATGAAGTGGAGGTCCTTGTCAACAGAGCAGCCCTAAACTTTGGGCTGCTTGTGTTTTGCTGATTTTTCATTTTCCCAATTTATACCCCGATGAGTGGAAGTGCCCTATGCTCTCTCAGCTGTGTTTTTTAGATATTTCAGGACTCACCGTACACTTCCCCAGAGTGCCTGTTGGCAATTTACATCCCGCCCATCAGTGTAGCAAGGCTCCCATTTCTCAATGGCCTGTACTGCATTTCTGGTTTTGACACTTTTTTCAGCATGGCCCTTTTGACCGATGGGAAGCGAGACTTCTTTGTAGCGCTGATTTGCCTTTCCAGGTTGCTTGGTTGGCCAAAAAGGGCGTATGCGTTTTTTCCTGAATATATTCAGGAAAAAACGCATACGCCCCTTTTGGCCAAGGGCATCATTGTCAACGTTTTGCCGCTTTTCATGTGCTTTAAAGGCGATTCGAATCTACCTCCTGAAATCTGTTTCCTGCAATTCTGCCTTGATTTCAAATCCTCTTCTTTGCCTTCCCTCATTATATTTGTGGACGAGAGTTATCATTTATAACTCTGCAGGTTTGTGAATTGCAGTGCCCTGAAGCTCCATTTTACAACTCGCTTTTTTGGGAACTGGCCGCAAAACGCAGTATGGCTTCAGGCCCTGTTCTGGTTCCGGGGGGCAGGCTGAGCCTGTGGTTAATTCTTCTTCCTGATGGGAAAATAGAGTGACCTGTGCCTGTCCCTACACCAAGAGCTTGTCTCTCATTGGTTTCCCGTCTTCCCGTTCATCCTCAGGACAAATTGCAACCTCTACGGAACAGGAGGTTAAAGGTGCTGATGCTCCAAGTAGGGAGATTGCTAGTAAAGTGGCTGGAATGGCGAACCCAAGCACAAGGAGATGAGAAATGAGGTGCGTTTTAGAAACCTTTCCCCATCACACGGTGTACCATCTTCTGGGTTTCTCATGCATGTTTTTGATGCAGGAAGATGCCCTTGAACCTAGAGATTTGGGACCCATGCGATGGGTAGCACGCAGTAACACTTTAAAGGGTCTGCGTTTGCTCACCCAACCTCAGCAAAACTCTCAGCCCCAAGAGTGTCCACCCTTATGTCTCATCCAGCTGTGGGTCTAGATATGGTCAATCCAGGTTGCATCAGAGCCCCTGAACGAATTGTGTAAGAATTTCTCTCTCTTTCACTGTCTTTGTTTCATGGGTTTTTAAAAGTAATTTATTTTTATAATGGGGTTTAGCTGCTTTTCACTGCTGTGTTTATGCCACTTTACACCCACTTGACACACTAACAGAGAGATATCAATACATAAGTTTTAAGATTATGACTAGTCAGATATATTCTTGTGCGGTGAATAGGGCGTGTTGAGTCCAGTTCTCTGAGCAAGGAGTAGGTCTTGTCTATTACATATTGGGTTTATGGAACGGTATCTGAGCTAATTTGAAACCCTTGTTTTATGTATCACCCCACCTCACCTTTCCCGTTAAGCAGCCATAGTGTGTTTTCTGCATGTGCGACTCTGTTCTGTTTTGTAATTCAGTTCAAGTGTAACGGTTTTTACATTCCCTTTATAAGTGATACCTTATGAGAAGTGTCCTTTTCTGTGTGACTTATTTCACTTAGAGTCGTCGTACCTAAATCCACTCATCATGCTGCTACTAGCCTTATGCCATTGATTTCATGGCTGAGTGATATTCCATTGTACATAAGGACCACAACTTCTTTATCCATTTTTCTCTTTCCTGGGATATTTAAGGTGGAATGAAGTGGAGGTCCTTGTCAACAGAGCAGCCCTAAACTTTGAGCTGCTTGTGTTTTGCTGATTTTTAATTTTCCCAATTTATACCCCGATGAGTGGAAGTGCCCTATGCTCTCTAAGCTGTGTTTTTTAGATATTTCAGGACTCACCGTACACTTCTCCAGAGTGGCTGTTGGCAATTTACATCCCGCCCATCAGTGTAGCAAGGCTCCCATTTCTCAATGGCCTGTCCTGCATTTCTGGTTTTGAAACTTTTTTCAGCATGGCCCTTTTGACCGATGGGAAGCGAGACTTCTTTGTAGCGCTGATTTGCCTTTCCAGGTTGCTTGGTTGGCCAAAAAGGGCCTATGGGTTTTTTCCTGAATATATTCAGGAAAAAACGCATAGGCCCTTTTTGGCCAAGGGCATCATTGTCAACGTTTTGCCGCTTTTCATGTGCTTTAAAGACTATTCGAATCTACCTCCTGAAATCTGTTTCCTGCAATTCTGCCTTATTTCAAATCCTCTTCTTTGCCTTCCCTCAATATATTTGTGGACGAGAGTTATCATTTATACCTCTGCAGGTTTGTGAATTGCAGTGCCCTGAAGCTCCATTTTACAACTCGCTTTTTTGGGAGCTGGCCGCAAAAGCGCAGGATGGCTTCAGGCCCTGTTCTGGATCCGGGGGGCAGGCTGAGCCTGTGGTTAATTCTTCTTCCTGATGGGAAAATAGAGTGACCTGTGCCTGTCCCTACACCAAGAGCTAGTCTCTCATTGGTTCCCCGTCTTCCCGTTCATCCTCAGGACAAATTGCAACCTATACGGAACAGGAGGTTAAAGGTGCTGATGCTCCAAGTAGGGAGATTGCTAGTAAAGTGGCTGGAATGGCGAACCCGAGCACAAGGAGTTGAGAAATGAGGTGCGTTTTAGAAACCTTTCCCCATCACACGGTGTACCATCTTCTGGGTTTCTCATGCATGTTTTCGATGTAGGAAGATGCCCTTGAACCTGGAGATTTGGGACCCATGCGATGGGTACCACGCAGTATTACTTTAAAGGGTCTGAGTTTGCTCACCCAACCTCACCAAACCTCTCAGCCCCAAGAGTGTCCACCCTTATGTCTCATCCAGCTGTGGGTCTACATATGGTCAATCCAGGTTGCATCACAGCCCCTGAATGAATTGTGTAAGAATTTCTCTCTCTTTCCCTGACTTTGTTTCATTGGTTTTTAAAAGTAATTTATTTTTATAATGGGGTTTAGCTGCTTTTCACTGCTGTGTTTATGCCACTTTACACCCAATTGACACACTAACAGAGAGATATCAATACATAGGTTTTAAGATTATTACTAGTCAGATATATTCTTGTGCGGTGAATAGGGCGTGTTGAGTCCAGTTCTCTGAGCAAGGAGTAGGTCTTGTCTATTACATATTGGGTTTATGGAACGGTATCTGAGCTAATTTGAAACCCTTGTTTTATGTATCACCCCACCTCACCTTTCCCGTTAAGCAGCCATAGTGTGTTTTCTGCATGTGCGACTCTGTTCTGTTTTGTAATTCAGTTCAAGTGTAACGGTTTTTACATTCCCTCTATAAGTGATACCTTATGAGAAGTGTCCTTTTCTGTGTGACTTATTTCACTTAGAGTCGTCGTACCTAAATCCACTCATCATGCTGCTACTAGCCTTATGCCATTGATTTCATGGCTGAGTGATATTCCATTGTACATAAGGACCACAACTTCTTTATCCATTTTTCTCTTTCCTGGGATATTTAAGGTGGAATGAAGTGGAGGTCCTTGTCAACAGAGCAGCCCTAAACTTTGAGCTGCTTGTGTTTTGCTGATTTTTAATTTTCCCAATTTATACCCCGATGAGTGGAAGTGCCCTATGCTCTCTAAGCTGTGTTTTTTAGATATTTCAGGACTCACCGTACACTTCTCCAGAGTGGCTGTTGGCAATTTACATCCCGCCCATCAGTGTAGCAAGGCTCCCATTTCTCAATGGCCTGTCCTGCATTTCTGGTTTTGAAACTTTTTTCAGCATGGCCCTTTTGACCGATGGGAAGCGAGACTTCTTTGTAGCGCTGATTTGCCTTTCCAGGTTGCTTGGTTGGCCAAAAAGGGCCTATGCGTTTTTTCCTGAATATATTCAGGAAAAAATGCATAGGCCCTTTTTGGCCAAGGGCATCATTGTCAACGTTTTGCCGCTTTTCATGTGCTTTAAAGACTATTCGAATCTACCTCCTGAAATCTGTTTCCTGCAATTCTGCCTTGATTTCAAATCCTCTTCTTTGCCTTCCCTCAATATATTTGTGGACGAGAGTTATCATTTATAACTCTGCAGGTTTGTGAATTGCAGTGCCCTGAAGCTCCATTTTACAACTCGCTTTTTTGGGAGCTGGCCGCAAAAGCGCATGATGGCTTCAGGCCCTGTTCTGGTTCCGGGGGGCAGGCTGAGCCTGTGGTTAATTCTTCTTCCTGATGGGAAAATAGAGTGACCTGTGCCTGTCCCAACACCAAAAGCTAGTCTCTCATTGGTTCCCCGTCTTCCCGTTCATCCTCAGGAAAAATTGCAACCTGTACGGAACAGGAGGTTAAAGGTGCTGATGCTCCAAGTAGGGAGATTGCTAGTAAAGTGCCTGGAATGGCGAACCCGAGCACAAGGAGATGAGAAATGAGGTGCGTTTTAGAAACCTTTCCCCATCACACGGTGTACCATCTTCTGGGTTTCTCATGCATGTTTTCGATGTAGGAAGATGCCCTTGAACCTGGAGATTTGGGACCCATGCGATGGGTACCACGCAGTATTACTTTAAAGGGTCTGCGTTTGCTCACCCAACCTCACCAAACCTCTCAGCCCCAAGAGTGTCCACCCTTATGTCTCATCCAGCTGTGGGTCTACATATGGTCAATCCCGGTTGCATCACAGCCCCTGAATGAATTGTGTAAGAATTTCTCTCTCTTTCACAGTCTTTGTTTCATGGGTTTTTAAAAGTAATTTATTTTTATAATGGGGTTAGCTGCTTTTCACTGCTGTGTTTATGCCGCTTTACACCCACTTGACTCACTTACAGAGAGATATCAATACATAGGTTTTAAGATTATTACTAGTCAGATATATTCTTGTGCGGTGAATAGGGCGTGTTGAGTCCAGTTCTCTGAGCAAGGAGTAGGTCTTGTCTATTACATATTGGGTTTAAGGAACGGTATCTGAGCTAATTTGAAACCCTTTTTTTATGTATCACCCCACCTCACCTTTCCCGCTTAGCAGCCATAGTGTGTTTTCTGCATGTGCGACTCTGTTCTGATTTGTAATTCAGTTCAAGTGTAACGGTTTTAACATTCCCTCTATAAGTGATACCTTATGAGAAGTGTCCTTTTCTGTGTGACTTATTTCACTTAGAATCGTCGTACCTAAATCCACTCATCATGCTGCTACTAGCCTTATGCCATTGATTTCATGGCTGAGTGATATTCCATTGTACATAAGGACCACAACTTCTTTATCCATTTTTCTCTTTCCTGGGATATTTAAGGTGGAATGAAGTGGAGGTCCTTGTCAACAGAGCAGCCCTAAACTTTGGACTGCTTGTGTTTTGCTGATTTTTCATTTTCCCAATTTATACCCCGATGAGTGGAAGTGCCCTATGCTCTCTCAGCTGTGTTTTTTAGATATTTCAGGACTCACCGTACACTTCCCCAGAGTGCCTGTTGGCAATTTACATCCCGCCCATCAGTGTAGCAAGGCTCCCATTTCTCAATGGCCTGTACTGCATTTCTGGTTTTGACACTTTTTTCAGCATGGCCCTTTTGACCGATGGGAAGCGAGACTTCTTTGTAGCGCTGATTTGCCTTTCCAGGTTGCTTGGTTGGCCAAAAAGGGCGTATGCGTTTTTTCCTGAATATATTCAGGAAAAAACGCATACGCCCCTTTTGGCCAAGGGCATCATTGTCAACGTTTTGCCGCTTTTCATGTGCTTTAAAGGCGATTCGAATCTACCTCCTGAAATCTGTTTCCTGCAATTCTGCCTTGATTTCAAATCCTCTTCTTTGCCTTCCCTCATTATATTTGTGGACGAGAGTTATCATTTATAACTCTGCAGGTTTGTGAATTGCAGTGCCCTGAAGCTCCATTTTACAACTCGCTTTTTTGGGAACTGGCCGCAAAACGCAGTATGGCTTCAGGCCCTGTTCTGGTTCCGGGGGGCAGGCTGAGCCTGTGGTTAATTCTTCTTCCTGATGGGAAAATAGAGTGACCTGTGCCTGTCCCTACACCAAGAGCTTGTCTCTCATTGGTTTCCCGTCTTCCCGTTCATCCTCAGGACAAATTGCAACCTCTACGGAACAGGAGGTTAAAGGTGCTGATGCTCCAAGTAGGGAGATTGCTAGTAAAGTGGCTGGAATGGCGAACCCAAGCACAAGGAGATGAGAAATGAGGTGCGTTTTAGAAACCTTTCCCCATCACACGGTGTACCATCTTCTGGGTTTCTCATGCATGTTTTTGATGCAGGAAGATGCCCTTGAACCTAGAGATTTGGGACCCATGCGATGGGTAGCACGCAGTAACACTTTAAAGGGTCTGCGTTTGCTCACCCAACCTCAGCAAAACTCTCAGCCCCAAGAGTGTCCACCCTTATGTCTCATCCAGCTGTGGGTCTAGATATGGTCAATCCAGGTTGCATCAGAGCCCCTGAACGAATTGTGTAAGAATTTCTCTCTCTTTCACTGTCTTTGTTTCATGGGTTTTTAAAAGTAATTTATTTTTATAATGGGGTTTAGCTGCTTTTCACTGCTGTGTTTATGCCACTTTACACCCACTTGACACACTAACAGAGAGATATCAATACATAAGTTTTAAGATTATGACTAGTCAGATATATTCTTGTGCGGTGAATAGGGCGTGTTGAGTCCAGTTCTCTGAGCAAGGAGTAGGTCTTGTCTATTACATATTGGGTTTATGGAACGGTATCTGAGCTAATTTGAAACCCTTGTTTTATGTATCACCCCACCTCACCTTTCCCGTTAAGCAGCCATAGTGTGTTTTCTGCATGTGCGACTCTGTTCTGTTTTGTAATTCAGTTCAAGTGTAACGGTTTTTACATTCCCTTTATAAGTGATACCTTATGAGAAGTGTCCTTTTCTGTGTGACTTATTTCACTTAGAGTCGTCGTACCTAAATCCACTCATCATGCTGCTACTAGCCTTATGCCATTGATTTCATGACTGAGTGATATTCCATTGTACATAAGGACCACAACTTCTTTATCCATTTTTCTCTTTCCTGGGATATTTAAGGTGGAATGAAGTGGAGGTCCTTGTCAACAGAGCAGCCCTAAACTTTGAGCTGCTTGTGTTTTGCTGATTTTTAATTTTCCCAATTTATACCCCGATGAGTGGAAGTGCCCTATGCTCTCTAAGCTGTGTTTTTTAGATATTTCAGGACTCACCGTACACTTCTCCAGAGTGGCTGTTGGCAATTTACATCCCGCCCATCAGTGTAGCAAGGCTCCCATTTCTCAATGGCCTGTCCTGCATTTCTGGTTTTGAAACTTTTTTCAGCATGGCCCTTTTGACCGATGGGAAGCGAGACTTCTTTGTAGCGCTGATTTGCCTTTCCAGGTTGCTTGGTTGGCCAAAAAGGGCCTATGGGTTTTTTCCTGAATATATTCAGGAAAAAACGCATAGGCCCTTTTTGGCCAAGGGCATCATTGTCAACGTTTTGCCGCTTTTCATGTGCTTTAAAGACTATTCGAATCTACCTCCTGAAATCTGTTTCCTGCAATTCTGCCTTATTTCAAATCCTCTTCTTTGCCTTCCCTCAATATATTTGTGGACGAGAGTTATCATTTATACCTCTGCAGGTTTGTGAATTGCAGTGCCCTGAAGCTCCATTTTACAACTCGCTTTTTTGGGAGCTGGCCGCAAAAGCGCAGGATGGCTTCAGGCCCTGTTCTGGATCCGGGGGGCAGGCTGAGCCTGTGGTTAATTCTTCTTCCTGATGGGAAAATAGAGTGACCTGTGCCTGTCCCTACACCAAGAGCTAGTCTCTCATTGGTTCCCCGTCTTCCCGTTCATCCTCAGGACAAATTGCAACCTATACGGAACAGGAGGTTAAAGGTGCTGATGCTCCAAGTAGGGAGATTGCTAGTAAAGTGGCTGGAATGGCGAACCCGAGCACAAGGAGTTGAGAAATGAGGTGCGTTTTAGAAACCTTTCCCCATCACACGGTGTACCATCTTCTGGGTTTCTCATGCATGTTTTCGATGTAGGAAGATGCCCTTGAACCTGGAGATTTGGGACCCATGCGATGGGTACCACGCAGTATTACTTTAAAGGGTCTGAGTTTGCTCACCCAACCTCACCAAACCTCTCAGCCCCAAGAGTGTCCACCCTTATGTCTCATCCAGCTGTGGGTCTACATATGGTCAATCCAGGTTGCATCACAGCCCCTGAATGAATTGTGTAAGAATTTCTCTCTCTTTCCCTGACTTTGTTTCATTGGTTTTTAAAAGTAATTTATTTTTATAATGGGGTTTAGCTGCTTTTCACTGCTGTGTTTATGCCACTTTACACCCAATTGACACACTAACAGAGAGATATCAATACATAGGTTTTAAGATTATTACTAGTCAGATATATTCTTGTGCGGTGAATAGGGCGTGTTGAGTCCAGTTCTCTGAGCAAGGAGTAGGTCTTGTCTATTACATATTGGGTTTATGGAACGGTATCTGAGCTAATTTGAAACCCTTGTTTTATGTATCACCCCACCTCACCTTTCCCGTTAAGCAGCCATAGTGTGTTCTCTGCATGTGCGACTCTGTTCTGTTTTGTAATTCAGTTCAAGTGTAACGGTTTTTACATTCCCTCTATAAGTGATACCTTATGAGAAGTGTCCTTTTCTGTGTGACTTATTTCACTTAGAGTCGTCGTACCTAAATCCACTCATCATGCTGCTACTAGCCTTATGCCATTGATTTCATGGCTGAGTGATATTCCATTGTACATAAGGACCACAAATTCTTTATCCATTTTTCTCTTTCCTGGGATATTTAAGGTGGAATGAAGTGGAGGTCCTTGTCAACAGAGCAGCCCTAAACTTTGAGCTGCTTGTGTTTTGCTGATTTTTAATTTTCCCAATTTATACCCCGATGAGTGGAAGTGCCCTATGCTCTCTAAGCTGTGTTTTTTAGATATTTCAGGACTCACCGTACACTTCTCCAGAGTGGCTGTTGGCAATTTACATCCCGCCCATCAGTGTAGCAAGGCTCCCATTTCTCCATGGCCTGTCCTGCATTTCTGGTTTTGACACTTTTTTCAGCATGGCCCTTTTGACCGATGGGAAGCGAGACTCCTTTGTAGCGCTGATTTGCCTTTCCAGGTTGCTTGGTTGGCCAAAAAGGGCGTATGCGTTTTTTCCTGAATATATTCAGGAAAAAACGCATACGCCCTTTTTGGCCAAGGGCATCGTTATCAATGTTTTGCCGCTTTTCATGTGCTTTAAAGGCGATTCGAATCTACCTCCTGAAATCTCTATCCTGCAATTCTGCCTTGATTTCAAATCCTCTTCTTTGCCTTCCCTCAATATATTTGTGGACGAGAGTTATCATTTGTAACTCTGCAGGTTTGTGAATTGCAGTACCCTGAAGCTCCATTTTACAACCCGATTTTTGGGAACTGGCCGCAAAAGCGCAGGATGGCATCAGTCCCTGTTCTGGTTCCGGGGGGCAGGCTGAGCCTGTGGTTAATTCTTCTTCCTGATGGGAAAATAGAGTGACCTGTGCCTGTCCCTACACCAAGAGCTAGTCTCTCATTGGTTCCCCGTCTTCCCCTTCATCCTCAGGACAAATTGCAACCTATACGGAACAGGAGGTTAAAGGTGCTGATGCTCCAAGTAGGGAGATTGCTAGTAAATTGGCTGGAATGGCGAACCCGAGGACAAGGAGATGAGAAATGAGGTGCGTTTTAGAAACCTTTCCCCATCAAACGGTGTACCATCTTCTGGGTTTCTCATGCATGTTTTCGATGTTGGAAGATGCCCTTGAACCTGGAGATTTGGGACCCATGCGATGGGTACCACGCAGTATTACTTTAAAGGGTCTGCGTTTGCTCACCCAACCTCACAAAACCTCTCAGGCCTAACAGTGTCCACCCTTATGTCTCATCCAGCTGTGGGTCTAGATATGGTCAATCCAGGTTGCATCACAGCCCCTGAACGAATTCTGTAAGAATTTCTCTCTCTTTCACTGTCTTTGTTTCATGGGTTTTTAAAAGTAATTTATTTTTATAATGGGGTTTAGCTGCTTTTCACTGCTGTGTTTATGCCACTTTACACCCACTTGACACACTAACAGAGAGATATCAATACATAGGTTTTAAGATTATTACTAGTCAGATGTATTCTTGTGTGGTGAATAGGGCGTGTTGAGTCCAGTTCTCTGAGCAAGGAGTAGGTCTTGTCTATTACATATTGGGTTTATGGAACGGTATCTGAGCTAATTTGAAACCCTTGTTTTATGTATCACCCCACCTCACCTTTCCCGTTAAGCAGCCATAGTGTGTTTTCTGCATGTGCGACTCTGTTCTGTTTTGTAATTCAGTTCAAGAGTAACGGTTTTTACATTCCCTCTATAAGTGATACCTTATGAGAAGTGCCCTTTTCTGTGTGACTTATTTCACTTAGAATCGTCGTACCTAAATCCACTCATCATGCTGCTACAAGCCTTATGACATTGATTTCATGGCTGAGTGATATTCCATTTTACATAAGGACCACAAATTCTTTATCCATTTTTCTCTTTCCTGGGATATTTAAGGTGGAATGAAGTGGAGGTCCTTGTCTACAGAGCAGCCCTAAACTTTGGGCTGCTTGTGTTTTGCTGATTTTTCATTTTCCCAATTTATACCCCGATGAGTGGAAGTGCCCTATGCTCTCTAAGCTGTGTTTTTTAGATATTTCAGGACTCACCGTACACTTCTCCAGAGTGGCTGTTGGAAATTTACATCCCGCCCATCAGTGTAGCAAGGCTCCCATTTCTCCATGGCCTGTCCTGCATTTCTGGTTTTGACACTTTTTTCAGCATGGCCCTTTTGACCGATGGGAAGCGAGACTTCTTTGTAGCGCTGATTTGCCTTTCCAGGTTGCTTGGTTGGCCAAAAAGGGCGTATGCGTTTTTTCCTGAATATATTCAGGAAAAAACGCATACGCCCTTTTTGGCCAAGGGCATCATTTTTAAAGTTTTGCCGCTTTTCATGTGCTTTAAAGGCGATTCGAATCTACCTCCTGAAATCTGTTTCCTGCAATTCTGCCTTGATTTCAAATCCTCTTCTTTGCCTTCCCTCAAAATATTTGTGGATGAGAGTTATTATTTATACCTCTGCAGGTTTGTGAATTGCAGTGCCCTGAAGCTCCATTTTACAACTCGCTTTTTTGGGAACTGGCCGCAAAAGCGCAGGATGGCTTCAGGCCCTGTTCTGGTTCCGGGGGGCAGGCTGAGCCTGTGGTTAATTCTTCTTCCTGATGGGAAAATAGAGTGACCTGTGCCTGTCCCTACACCAAGAGCTAGTCTCTCATTGGTTCCCCGTCTTCCCGTTGAACCTCAGGACAAATTGCAACCTATACGGAACAGGAGGTTAAAGGTGCTGATGCTCCAAGTAGGGAGTTTGCTAGTAAAGTGGCTGGAATGGTGAACCCGAGGACAAGGAGATGAGAAATGAGGTGCGTTTTAGAAACCTTTCCCCATCACACGGTGTACCATCTTCTGGGTTTCTCATGCATGTTTTCGATGTAGGAAGATGCCCTTGAACCGGAGTTTTGGGACCCATTCGATGGGTACCATGCAGTATTACTTTAAAGGGTCTGCATTTGCTCACCCAACCTCACAAAACCTCTCAGCCCCAAGAGGGTCCACCCTTATGTCTCATCCATCTGTGGGTCTAGATATGGTCAATCCAGGTTGCATCACAGCCCCTGAACGAATTGTGTAAGAATTTCTCTCTCTTTCACTGTCTTAGTTTCAATGGTTTTTAAAAGTAAATTATTTTTATAATGGGGTTTAGCTGCTTTTCACTGCTGTGTTTATGCCACTTTACACCCAATTGACACACTAACAGAGAGATATCAATACATAGGTTTTAAGATTATTACTAGTCAGATATATTCTTGTGCGGTGAATAGGGCGTGTTGAGTCCAGTTCTCTGAGCAAGGAGTAGGTCTTGTCTATTACATATTGGGTTTATGGAACGGTATCTGAGCTAATTTGAAACCCTTGTTTTATGTATCACCCCACCTCACCTTTCCCGTTAAGCAGCCATAGTGTGTTTTCTGCATGTGCGACTCTGTTCTGTTTTGTAATTCAGTTCAAGTGTAACGGTTTTTACATTCCCTCTATAAGTGATACCTTATGAGAAGTGTCCTTTTCTGTGTTACTTATTTCACTTAGAATCGTCGTACCTAAATCCACTCATCATGCTGCTACTAGCCTTATGACATTGATTTCATGGCTGAGTGATATTCCATTGTACATAAAGACCACAACTTCTTTATCCATTTTTCTCTTTCCTGGGATATTTAAGGTGGAATGAAGTTGAGGTCCTTGTCAACAGAGCAGCCCTAAACTTTGAGCTGCTTGTGTTTTGCTGATTTTTAATTTTCCCAATTTATACCCCGATGAGTGGAAGTGCCCTATGCTCTCTAAGCTGTGTTTTTTGGATATTTCAGGACTCACCGTACACTTCTCCAGAGTGGCTGTTGGCAATTTACATCCCGCCCATCAGTGTAGCAAGCCTCCCATTTCTCCATGGCCTGTACTGCATTTCTGGTTTTGACACTTTTTTCAGCATGGCCCTTTTGACCGATGGGAAGCGAGACTTCTTTGTAGCGCTGATTTGCCTTTCCAGGTTGCTTGGTTGGCCAAAAAGGGCGTATGCGTTTTTTCCTGAATATATTCAGGAAAAAACGCATACGCCCTTTTTGGCCAAGGGCATCATTGTTAAAGTTTTGCCGCTTTTCATGTGCTTTAAAGGCGATTCGAATCTACCTCCTGAAATCTGTTTCCTGCAATTCTGCCTTGATTTCAAATCCTCTTCTTTGCCTTCCCTCAATATATTTGTGGATGAGAGTTATCATTTATACCTCTGCAGGTTTGTGAATTCCAGTGCCCTGAAGCTCCATTTTACAACTCGCTTTTTTGGGAACTGGCCGCAAAAGCGCAGGATGGCTTCAGGCCCTGTTCTGGTTCCGGGGGGCAGGCTGAGCCTCTGGTTAATTCTTCTTCCTGATGGGAAAATAGAGTGACCTGTGCCTGTCCCTACACCAAGAGCTAGTCTCTCATTGGTTCCCCGTCTTCCCGTTCATCCTCAGGACAAATTGCAACCTGTACGGAACAGGAGGTTAAAGGTGCTGATGCTCCAAGTAGGGAGATTGCTAGTAAAGTGGCTGGAATGGTGAACCCGAGAACAAGGAGATGAGAAATGAGGTGCGTTATAGAAACCTTTCCCCATCACATGGTGTACCATCTTCTGGGTTTCTCATGCATGTTTTCGATGTAGGAAGATGCCCTTGAACTTGGAGATTTGGGACCCATGAGATGGGTACCACGCAGTATTAATTTAAAGGGTCTGCATTTGCTCACCCAACCTCACCAAACCTCTCAGCCCCAAGAGTGTCCACCCTTATGTCTCATCCAGCTGTGGGTCTAGATATGGTCAATCCAGGTTGCATCACAGCCCCTGAACGAATTGTGTAAGAATTTCTCTCTCTTTCACTGTCTTAGTTTCAATGGTTTTTAAAAGTAATTTATTTTTATAATGGGGTTTAGCTGCTTTTCACTGCTGTGTTGATGCCGCTTTACACCCAATTGACACACTAACAGAGAGATATCAATACATAGGTTTTAAGATTATTAATAGTCAGATATATTCTTGTGCGGTGAATAAGGCGTGTTGAGTCCAGTTCTCTGAGCAAGGAGTAGGTCTTGTCAATTACATATTGGGTTTATGGAACAGTATCGGAGCTAATTTGAAACCCTTGTTTTATGTATCACCCCACCTCACCTTTCCCGTTAAGCAGCCATAGTGTGTTTTCTGCATGTGCGACTCTGTTCTGTTTTGTAATTCAGTTCAAGTGTAACGGTTTTTACATTCCCTCTATAAGTGATACCTTATGAGAAGTGTCCTTTTCTGTGTGACTTATTTCACTTAGAATCGTCGTACCTAAATCCACTCATCATGCTGCTACTAGCCTTATGACATTGATTTCATGGCTGAGTGATATTCCATTGTACATAAGGACCACAACTTCTTTATCCATTTTTCTCTTTCCTGGGATACTTAAGGTGGAATGAAGTGGAGGTCCTTGTCAACAGAGCAGCCCTAAACTTTGGGCTGCTTGTGTTTTGCTGATTTTTCATTTTCCCAATTTATACCCCGATGAGTGGAAGTGCACTGTGCTCTCTAAGCTGTGTTTTTTAGATATTTCAGGACTCACCGTACACTTTTCCAGAGTGGCTGTTGGCAATTTACATCCCGCCCATCAGTGTAGCAAGGCTCCCTTTTCTCCATGGCCTGTCCTGCATTTCTGGTTTTGACACTTTTTTCAGCATGGCCCTTTTGACCGATGGGAAGCGAGACTTCTTTGTAGCGCTGATTTGCCTTTCCAGGTTGCTTGGTTGGCCAAAAAGGGCGTATGCGTTTTTTCCTGAATATATTCAGAAAAAAACGCATACGCCCTTTTTGGCCAAGGGCATCATTGTTAAAGTTTTGTCGCTTTTCATGTGCTTTAAAGGCGATTCGAATCTACCTCCTGAAATCTGTTTCCTGCAATTCTGCCTTGATTTCAAATCCTCTTCTTTGCCTTCCCTCAATATATTTGTGGACGAGAGTTATCATTTATAACACTGCAGGTTTGTGAATTGCTGTGCCCTGAAGCCTCATTTTACAACTCGCTTTTTTGGGAACTGGCCGCAAAAGCGCAGGATGGCTTCAGGCCCTGTTCTGGTTCCGGGGGGCAGGCTGAGCCTGTGGTTAATTCTTCTTCCTGATGGGAAAATAGAGTGACCTGTGCCTGTCCCAACACCAAGAGCTAGTCTCTCATTGGTTCCCCATCTTCCCGTTCATCCTCAGGACAAATTGCAACCTGTACGGAACAGGAGGTTAAAGGTGCTGATGATCCAAGTAGGGAGATTACTAATAAAGTGGCTGGAATGGCGAACCCGAGCACAAGGAGATGAGAAATGAGGTGCGTTTTAGAAACCTTTCCCCATCACACGGTGTACCATCTTCTGGGTTTCTCATGCATGTTTTCGATGTAGGAAGATGCCCTTGAACCTGGAGATTTGGGACCCATGCGATGGGTTCCACGCAGTATTACTTTAAAGGGTCTGCGTTTGCTCACCCAACCTCACCAAACCTCTCAGCCCCAAGAGTATCCACCCTTATGTCTCATCCAGCTGTGGGTCTAGATATGGTCAATCCAGGTTGCATCACAGCCCCTGAACGAATTGTGTAAGAATTTCTCTCTCTTTCACTGTCTTAGTTTCAATGGTTTTTAAAAGTAATTTATTTTTATAATGGGGTTTAGCTGCTTTTCACTGCTGTGTTTATGCCGCTTTACACCCACTTGACACACTAACAGAGAGATATCAATACATAGGTTTTAAGATTATTACTAGTCAAATATATTCTTGTGCGGTTAATAGGGCGTGTTGAGTCCAGTTCTCTGAGCAAGGAGTAGGTCTTGTCAATTACATATTGGGTTTATGGAACAGTATCGAAGCTAATTTGAAACCCTTGTTTTATGTATCACCCCACCTCACCTTTCCCGTTAAGCAGCCATAGTGTGTTTTCTGCATGTGCGACTCTGTTCTGTTTTGTAATTCAGTTCAAGTGTAACGGTTTTTACATTCCCTCTATAAGTGATACCTTATGAGAAGTGTCCTTTTCTGTGTGACTTATTTCACTTAGAATCGTCGTTCCTAAATCCACTCATCATGCTGCTACTAGCCTTATGACATTGATTTCATGGCTGAGTGATATTCCATTGTACATAAGGACCACAACTTCTTTATCCATTTTTCTCTTTCCTGGGATACTTAAGGTGGAATGAAGTGGAGGTCCTTGTCAACAGAGCAGCCCTAAACTTTGGGCTGCTTGTGTTTTGCTGATTTTTCATTTTCCCAATTTATACCCCGATGAGTGGAAGTGCACTGTGCTCT
The DNA here is from genome assembly GCF_965194825.1 of Balaenoptera physalus. Taxonomy (NCBI): domain Eukaryota; kingdom Metazoa; phylum Chordata; class Mammalia; order Artiodactyla; family Balaenopteridae; genus Balaenoptera; species Balaenoptera physalus. Next base: position 508,034 of record NW_028126544.1, on the reverse strand, counting down.
CTAAGCTGTGTTTTTTAGATATTTCAGGACTCACCGTACACTTCTCCAGAGTGGCTGTTGGCAATTTACATCCCGCCCATCAGTGCAGCAAGGCTCTCATTTCTCCATGGCCTGTCCTGCATTTCTGGTTTTGACACTTTTTTCAGCATGGCCCTTTTGACCGATGGGAAGCGAGACTTCTTTGTAGCGCTGATTTGCCTTTCCAGGTTGCTTGGTTGGCCAAAAAGGGCGTATGCGTTTTTTCCTGAATATATTCAGGAAAAAACGCATACGCCCTTTTTGGCCAAGGGCATGATTGTTAAAGTTTTGCCGCTTTTCATGTGCTTTAAAGGCGATTCGAATCTACCTCCTGAAATCTGTTTCCTGCAATTCTGCCTTGATTTCAAATCCTCTTCTTTGCCTTCCCTCAATATATTTGTGGAGGAGAGTTATCATTTATACCTCTGCAGGTTTGTGAATTGCAGTGCCCTGAAGCTCCATTTTACAACTCGCATTTTTGGGAACTGGCCGCATAAGCGCAGGATGGCTTCAGGCCCTGTTCTGGTTCCGGGGGGCAGGCTGAGCCTGTGGTTAATTCTTCTTCCTGATGGGAAAATAGAGTGACCTGTGCCTGTCCCTACACCAAGAGCTAGTCTCTCATTGGTTCCCCGTCTTCCCGTTCATCCTCAGGACAAATTGCAACCTGTACGGAACAGGAGGTTAAAGGTGCTGATGCTCCAAGTAGGGAGATTGCTAGTAAAGTGGCTGGAATGGTGAACCCGAGCACAAGGAGATGAGAAATGAGGTGCGTTTTAGAAACCTTTCCCCATCACACGGTGTACCATCTTCTGGGTTTCTCATGCATGTTTTCGATGTAGGAAGATGCCCTTGAACCGGAGTTTTGGGACCCATTCGATGGGTACCATGCAGTATTACTTTAAAGGGTCTGCATTTGCTCACCCAACCTCACAAAACCTCTCAGCCCCAAGAGGGTCCACCCTTATGTCTCATCCAGCTGTGGGTCTAGATATGGTCAATCCAGGTTGCATCACAGCCCCTGAACGAATTGTGTAAGAATTTCTCTCTCTTTCACTGTCTTAGTTTCAATGGTTTTTAAAAGTAAATTATTTTTATAATGGGGTTTAGCTGCTTTTCACTGCTGTGTTTATGCCACTTTACACCCAATTGACACACTAACAGAGAGATATCAATACATAGGTTTTAAGATTATTACTAGTCAGATATATTCTTGTGCGGTGAATAGGGCGTGTTGAGTCCAGTTCTCTGAGCAAGGAGTAGGTCTTGTCTATTACATATTGGGTTTATGGAACGGTATCTGAGCTAATTTGAAACCCTTGTTTTATGTATCACCCCACCTCACCTTTCCCGTTAAGCAGCCATAGTGTGTTTTCTGCATGTGCGACTCTGTTCTGTTTTGTAATTCAGTTCAAGTGTAACGGTTTTTACATTCCCTCTATAAGTGATACCTTATGAGAAGTGTCCTTTTCTGTGTTACTTATTTCACTTAGAATCGTCGTACCTAAATCCACTCATCATGCTGCTACTAGCCTTATGACATTGATTTCATGGCTGAGTGATATTCCATTGTACATAAAGACCACAACTTCTTTATCCATTTTTCTCTTTCCTGGGATATTTAAGGTGGAATGAAGTTGAGGTCCTTGTCAACAGAGCAGCCCTAAACTTTGAGCTGCTTGTGTTTTGCTGATTTTTAATTTTCCCAATTTATACCCCGATGAGTGGAAGTGCCCTATGCTCTCTAAGCTGTGTTTTTTGGATATTTCAGGACTCACCGTACACTTCTCCAGAGTGGCTGTTGGCAATTCACATCCCGCCCATCAGTGTAGCAAGCCTCCCATTTCTCCATGGCCTGTACTGCATTTCTGGTTTTGACACTTTTTTCAGCATGGCCCTTTTGACCGATGGGAAGCGAGACTTCTTTGTAGCGCTGATTTGCCTTTCCAGGTTGCTTGGTTGGCCAAAAAGGGCGTATGCGTTTTTTCCTGAATATATTCAGGAAAAAACGCATACGCCCTTTTTGGCCAAGGGCATCATTGTTAAAGTTTTGCCGCTTTTCATGTGCTTTAAAGGCGATTCGAATCTACCTCCTGAAATCTGTTTCCTGCAATTCTGCCTTGATTTCAAATCCTCTTCTTTGCCTTCCCTCAATATATTTGTGGATGAGAGTTATCATTTATACCTCTGCAGGTTTGTGAATTCCAGTGCCCTGAAGCTCCATTTTACAACTCGCTTTTTTGGGAACTGGCCGCAAAAGCGCAGGATGGCTTCAGGCCCTGTTCTGGTTCCGGGGGGCAGGCTGAGCCTCTGGTTAATTCTTCTTCCTGATGGGAAAATAGAGTGACCTGTGCCTGTCCCTACACCAAGAGCTAGTCTCTCATTGGTTCCCCGTCTTCCCGTTCATCCTCAGGACAAATTGCAACCTGTACGGAACAGGAGGTTAAAGGTGCTGATGCTCCAAGTAGGGAGATTGCTAGTAAAGTGGCTGGAATGGTGAACCCGAGAACAAGGAGATGAGAAATGAGGTGCGTTATAGAAACCTTTCCCCATCACATGGTGTACCATCTTCTGGGTTTCTCATGCATGTTTTCGATGTAGGAAGATGCCCTTGAACTTGGAGATTTGGGACCCATGAGATGGGTACCACGCAGTATTAATTTAAAGGGTCTGCATTTGCTCACCCAACCTCACCAAACCTCTCAGCCCCAAGAGTGTCCACCCTTATGTCTCATCCAGCTGTGGGTCTAGATATGGTCAATCCAGGTTGCATCACAGCCCCTGAACGAATTGTGTAAGAATTTCTCTCTCTTTCACTGTCTTAGTTTCAATGGTTTTTAAAAGTAATTTATTTTTATAATGGGGTTTAGCTGCTTTTCACTGCTGTGTTGATGCCGCTTTACACCCAATTGACACACTAACAGAGAGATATCAATACATAGGTTTTAAGATTATTAATAGTCAGATATATTCTTGTGCGGTGAATAAGGCGTGTTGAGTCCAGTTCTCTGAGCAAGGAGTAGGTCTTGTCAATTACATATTGGGTTTATGGAACAGTATCAGAGCTAATTTGAAACCCTTGTTTTATGTATCACCCCACCTCACCTTTCCCGTTAAGCAGCCATAGTGTGTTTTCTGCATGTGCGACTCTGTTCTGTTTTGTAATTCAGTTCAAGTGTAACGGTTTTTACATTCCCTCTATAAGTGATACCTTATGAGAAGTGTCCTTTTCTGTGTGACTTATTTCACTTAGAATCGTCGTACCTAAATCCACTCATCATGCTGCTACTAGCCTTATGACATTGATTTCATGGCTGAGTGATATTCCATTGTACATAAGGACCACAACTTCTTTATCCATTTTTCTCTTTCCTGGGATACTTAAGGTGGAATGAAGTGGAGGTCCTTGTCAACAGAGCAGCCCTAAACTTTGGGCTGCTTGTGTTTTGCTGATTTTTCATTTTCCCAATTTATACCCCGATGAGTGGAAGTGCACTGTGCTCTCTAAGCTGTGTTTTTTAGATATTTCAGGACTCACCGTACACTTTTCCAGAGTGGCTGTTGGCAATTTACATCCCGCCCATCAGTGTAGCAAGGCTCCCTTTTCTCCATGGCCTGTCCTGCATTTCTGGTTTTGACACTTTTTTCAGCATGGCCCTTTTGACCGATGGGAAGCGAGACTTCTTTTTAGCGCTGATTTGCCTTTCCAGGTTGCTTGGTTGGCCAAAAAGGGCGTATGCGTTTTTTCCTGAATATATTCAGAAAAAAACGCATACGCCCTTTTTGGCCAAGGGCATCATTGTTAAAGTTTTGTCGCTTTTCATGTGCTTTAAAGGCGATTCGAATCTACCTCCTGAAATCTGTTTCCTGCAATTCTGCCTTGATTTCAAATCCTCTTCTTTGCCTTCCCTCAATATATTTGTGGACGAGAGTTATCATTTATAACACTGCAGGTTTGTGAATTGCTGTGCCCTGAAGCCTCATTTTACAACTCGCTTTTTTGGGAACTGGCCGCAAAAGCGCAGGATGGCTTCAGGCCCTGTTCTGGTTCCGGGGGGCAGGCTGAGCCTGTGGTTAATTCTTCTTCCTGATGGGAAAATAGAGTGACCTGTGCCTGTCCCAACACCAAGAGCTAGTCTCTCATTGGTTCCCCATCTTCCCGTTCATCCTCAGGACAAATTGCAACCTGTACGGAACAGGAGGTTAAAGGTGCTGATGATCCAAGTAGGGAGATTACTAATAAAGTGGCTGGAATGGCGAACCCGAGCACAAGGAGATGAGAAATGAGGTGCGTTTTAGAAACCTTTCCCCATCACACGGTGTACCATCTTCTGGGTTTCTCATGCATGTTTTCGATGTAGGAAGATGCCCTTGAACCTGGAGATTTGGGACCCATGCGATGGGTTCCACGCAGTATTACTTTAAAGGGTCTGCGTTTGCTCACCCAACCTCACCAAACCTCTCAGCCCCAAGAGTATCCACCCTTATGTCTCATCCAGCTGTGGGTCTAGATATGGTCAATCCAGGTTGCATCACAGCCCCTGAACGAATTGTGTAAGAATTTCTCTCTCTTTCACTGTCTTAGTTTCAATGGTTTTTAAAAGTAATTTATTTTTATAATGGGGTTTAGCTGCTTTTCACTGCTGTGTTTATGCCGCTTTACACCCACTTGACACACTAACAGAGAGATATCAATACATAGGTTTTAAGATTATTACTAGTCAAATATATTCTTGTGCGGTTAATAGGGCGTGTTGAGTCCAGTTCTCTGAGCAAGGAGTAGGTCTTGTCAATTACATATTGGGTTTATGGAACAGTATCGAAGCTAATTTGAAACCCTTGTTTTATGTATCACCCCACCTCACCTTTCCCGTTAAGCAGCCATAGTGTGTTTTCTGCATGTGCGACTCTGTTCTGTTTTGTAATTCAGTTCAAGTGTAACGGTTTTTACATTCCCTCTATAAGTGATACCTTATGAGAAGTGTCCTTTTCTGTGTGACTTATTTCACTTAGAATCGTCGTTCCTAAATCCACTCATCATGCTGCTACTAGCCTTATGACATTGATTTCATGGCTGAGTGATATTCCATTGTACATAAGGACCACAACTTCTTTATCCATTTTTCTCTTTCCTGGGATACTTAAGGTGGAATGAAGTGGAGGTCCTTGTCAACAGAGCAGCCCTAAACTTTGGGCTGCTTGTGTTTTGCTGATTTTTCATTTTCCCAATTTATACCCCGATGAGTGGAAGTGCACTGTGCTCTCTAAGCTGTGTTTTTTAGATATTTCAGGACTCACCGTACACTTCTCCAGAGTGGCTGTTGGCAATTTACATCCCGCCCATCAGTGCAGCAAGGCTCTCATTTCTCCATGGCCTGTCCTGCATTTCTGGTTTTGACACTTTTTTCAGCATGGCCCTTTTGACCGATGGGAAGCGAGACTTCTTTGTAGCGCTGATTTGCCTTTCCAGGTTGCTTGGTTGGCCAAAAAGGGCGTATGCGTTTTTTCCTGAATATATTCAGGAAAAAACGCATACGCCCTTTTTGGCCAAGGGCATGATTGTTAAAGTTTTGCCGCTTTTCATGTGCTTTAAAGGCGATTCGAATCTACCTCCTGAAATCTGTTTCCTGCAATTCTGCCTTGATTTCAAATCCTCTTCTTTGCCTTCCCTCAATATATTTGTGGAGGAGAGTTATCATTTATACCTCTGCAGGTTTGTGAATTGCAGTGCCCTGAAGCTCCATTTTACAACTCGCATTTTTGGGAACTGGCCGCATAAGCGCAGGATGGCTTCAGGCCCTGTTCTGGTTCCGGGGGGCAGGCTGAGCCTGTGGTTAATTCTTCTTCCTGATGGGAAAATAGAGTGACCTGTGCCTGTCCCTACACCAAGAGCTAGTCTCTCATTGGTTCCCCGTCTTCCCGTTCATCCTCAGGACAAATTGCAACCTGTACGGAACAGGAGGTTAAAGGTGCTGATGCTCCAAGTAGGGAGATTGCTAGTAAAGTGGCTGGAATGGTGAACCCGAGCACAAGGAGATGAGAAATGAGGTGCGTTTTAGAAACCTTTCCCCATCACACGGTGTACCATCTTCTGGGTTTCTCATGCATGTTTTTGATGCAGGAAGATGCCCTTGAACCTAGAGATTTGGGACCCATGCGATGGGTACCACGCAGTAACACTTTAAAGGGTCTGCGTTTGCTCATCCAACCTCAGCAAAACTCTCAGCCCCAAGAGTGTCCACCCTTATGTCTCATCCAGCTGTGGGTCTAGATATGGTCAATCCAGGTTGCATCAGAGCCCCTGAACGAATTGTGTAAGAATTTCTCTCTCTTTCACTGTCTTTGTTTCATGGGTTTTTAAAAGTAATGTATTTTTATAATGTGGTTTAGCTGCTTTTCACTGCTGTGTTTATGCCACTTTACACCCAATTGACACACTAACAGAGAGATATCAATACATAGGTTTTAAGATTATTACTAGTCAGATATATTCTTGTGCGGTGAATAGGGCGTGTTGAGTCCAGTTCTCTGAGCAAGGAGTAGGTCTTGTCAATTACATATTGGGTTTATGGAACGGTATCTGAGCTAATTTGAAACCCTTGTTTTATGTATCACCCCACCTCACCTTTCCCGTTAAGCAGCCATAGTGTGTTTTCTGCATGTGCGACTCTGTTCTGTTTTGTAATTCAGTTCAAGTGTAACGGTTTTTACATTCCCTCTATAAGTGATACCTTATGAGAAGTGTCCTTTTCTGTGTGACTTATTTCACTTAGAATCGTCGTACCTAAATCCACTCATCATGCTGCTACTAGCCTTATGACATTGATTTCATGGCTGAGTGATATTCCATTGTACATAAGGACCACAACTTCTTTATCCATTTTTCTCTTTCCTGGGATATTTAAGGTGGAATGAAGTTGAGGTCCTTGTCAACAGAGCAGCCCTAAACTTTGAGCTGCTTGTGTTTTGCTGATTTTTAATTTTCCCAATTTATACCCCGATGAGTGGAAGTGCCCTATGCTCTCTAAGCTGTGTTTTTTAGATATTTCAGGACTCACCGTACACTTCTCCAGAGTGGCTGTTGGCAATTTACATCCCACCCATCAGTGTAGCAAGGCTCCCATTTCTCAATGGCCTGTCCTGCATTTCTGGTTTTGACACTTTTTTCAGCATGGCCCTTTTGACCGATGGGAAGCGAGACTTCTTTGTAGCGCTGATTTGCCTTTCCAGGTTGCTTGGTTGGCCAAAAAGGGCGTATGCGTTTTTTCCTGAATATATTCAGGAAAAAACGCATACGCCCTTTTTGGCCAAGGGCATCGTTGTCAACGTTTTGCCGCTTTTCATGTGATTTAAAGGCGATTCGAATCTACCTCCTGAAATCTCTATCCTGCAATTCTGCCTTGATTTCAAATCCTCTTCTTTGCCTTCCCTCAATATATTTGTGGACGAGAGTTATCATTTATAACTCTGCAGGTTTGTGAATTGCAGTGCCCTGAAGCTCCATTTTACAACTCGCTTTTTTGGGAACTGGCCGCAAAAGCGCAGGATGGCTTCAGGCCCTGTTCTGGTTCCAGGGGGCAGGCTGAGCCTGTGGTTAATTCTTCTTCCTGATGGGAAAATAGAGTGACCTGTGCCTGTCCCAACACCAAGAGCTAGTCTCTCATTGGTTCCCCGTCTTCCCGTTCATCCTCAGGAAAAATTGCAACCTGTACGGAACAGGAGGTTAAAGGTGCTGATGCTCCAAGTAGGGAGATTGCTAGTAAAGTGGCTGTAATGGCAAACCCGAGCACAAGGAGATGAGAAATGAGGTGCGTTTTAGAAACCTTTCCCCATCACACGGTGTACCATCTTCTGGGTTTCTCATGCATGTTTTCGATGTAGGAAGATGCCCTTGAACCTGGAGATTTGGGACCCATGCAATGGGTACCACGCAGTATTACTTTAAAGGGTCTACGTTTGCTCACCCAACCTCACCAAACCTCTCAGCCCCAAGAGTGCCCACCCTTATGTCTCATCCAGCTGTGGGTCTAGATATGGTCAATCCAGGTTGCATCACAGCCCTTGAACGAATTCTGTAAGAATTTCTCTCTCTTTCACTGTCTTTGTTTCATGGGTTTTTAAAAGTAATTTATTTTTATAATGGGGTTTAGCTGCTTTTCACTGCTGTGTTTATGCCACTTTACACCCACTTGACACACTAACAGAGAGATATCAATACATAGGTTTTAAGATTATTACTAGTCAGATATATTCTTGTGTGGTGAATAGGGCGTGTTGAGTCCAGTTCTCTGAGCAAGGAGTAGGTCTTGTCTATTACATATTGGGTTTATGGAACGGTATCTGAGCTAATTTGAAACCCTTGTTTTATGTATCACCCCACCTCACCTTTCCCGTTAAGCAGCCATAGTGTTTTCTGCATGTGCGACTCTGTTCTGTTTTGGAATTCAGTTCAAGTGTAACGGTTTTTACATTCCCTCTATAAGTGATACCTTATGAGAAGTGCCCTTTTCTGTGTGACTTATTTCACTTAGAATCGTCGTTCCTAAATCCACTCATCATGCTGCTACTAGCCTTATGACATTGATTTCATGGCTGAGTGATATTCCATTGTACATAAGGACCACAACTTCTTTATCCATTTTTCTCTTTCCTGGGATATTTAAGGTGGAATGAAGTGGAGGTCCTTGTCAACAGAGCAGCCCTAAACTTTGGGCTGCTTGAGTTTTGCTGATTTTTCATTTTCCCAATTTATACCCCAATGAGTGGAAGTGCCCTATGCTCTCTAAGCTGTGTTTTTTAGATATTTCAGGACTCACCGTACACTTCTCCAGAGTGGCTGTTGGCAATTTACATCCCGCCCATCAGTGTAGCAAGGCTCCCATTTCTCCATGGCCTGTCCTGCATTTCTGGTTTTGACACTTTTTTCAGCATGGCCCTTTTGACCGATGGGAAGCGAGACTTCTTTGTAGCGCTGATTTGCCTTTCCAGGTTGCTTGGTTGGCCAAAAACGGCGTATGCGTTTTTTCCTGAATATATTCAGGAAAAAACGCATACGCCCTTTTTGGCCAAGGGCATCATTGTTAAAGTTTTGCCGCTTTTCATGTGCTTTAAAGGCGATTCGAATCTACCTCCTGAAATATCTTTCCTGCAATTCTGCCTTGATTTCAAATCCTCTTCTTTGCCTTCCCTCCATATATTTGTGGACGAGAGTTATCATTTATAACTCTGCAGTTTTGTGAATTGCAGTGACCTGAAGCTCCATTTTACAACTCGCTTTTTTGGGAACTGGCCGCAAAAGCGCAGGATGGCTTCAGGCCCTGTTCTGGTTCCGGGGGGCAGGCTGAGCCTCTGGTTAATATTTCTTCCTGATGGGAAAATAGAGTGACCTGTGCCTGTCCCTACACCAAGAGCTAGTCTCTCACTGGTTCCCCGTCTTTCCGTTCATCCTCAGGACAAATTGCAACCTGTACGGAACAGGAGGTTAAAGGTTCTGATGCTCCAAGTAGGGAGATTGCTAGTAAAGTGGCTGGAATGGTGAACCCGAGCACAAGGAGATGAGAAATGAGGTGCGTTTTAGAAACCTTTCCCCATCATATGGTGTACCATCTTCTGGGTTTCTCATGCATGTTTTCGATGTAGGAAGATGCCCTTGAACCTGGAGATTTGGGACCCATGAAATGGGTACCACGCAGTACTAATTTAAAGGGTCTGCATTTGCTCACCCAACCTCACCAAACCTCTCAGCCCCACGAGTGTCCACCCTTATGTCTCATCCAGCTGTGGGTCTAGATATGGTCAATCCAGGTTGCATCACAGCCCCTGAACGAATTCTGTAAGTATTTCTCTCTCTTTCACTGTCTTTGTTTCATGGGTTTTTAAAAGTAATTTATTTTTATAATGGGGTTTAGCTGCTTTTCACTGCTGTGTTTATGCCACTTTACACCCAATTGACACACTAACAGAGAGATATCAATACATAGGTTTTAAGATTATTACTAGTCAGATATATTCTTGTGCGGTGAATAGGGGGTGTTGAGTCCAGTTCTCTGAGCAAGGAGTAGGTCTTGTCTATTACATATTGGGTTTATGGAACAGTATCTGAGCTAATTTGAAACCCTTGTTTTATGTATCACCCCACCTCACCTTTCCCGTTAAGCAGCCATAGTGTGTTTTCTGCATGTGCGACTCTGTTCTGTTTTGTAATTCAGTTCAAGTGTAACGGTTTTTACATTCCCTCTATAAGTGATACCTTATGAGAAGTGTCCTTTTCTGTGTGACTTATTTCACTTAGAATCGTCGTACCTAAATCCACTCATCATGCTGCTACTAGCCTTATGACATTGATTTCATGGCTGAGTGATATTCCATTGTACATAAGGACCACAACTTCTTTATCCATTTTTCTCTTTCCTGGGATACTTAAGGTGGAATGAAGTGGAGGTCCTTGTCAACAGAGCAGCCCTAAACTTTGGCCTGCTTGTGTTTTGCTGATTTTTCATTTTCCCAATTTATACCCCGATGAGTGGAAGTGCACTGTGCTCTCTAAGCTGTGTTTTTTAGATATTTCAGGACTCACCGTACACTTTTCCATAGTGGCTGTTGGCAATTTACATCCCGCCCATCAGTGTAGCAAGGCTCCCTTCTCTCCATGGCCTGTCCTGCATTTCTGGTTTTGACACTTTTTTCAGCATGGCCCTTTTGACCGATGGGAAGCGAGACTTCTTTTTAGCGCTGATTTGCCTTTCCAGGTTGCTTGGTTGGCCAAAAAGGGCGTATGCGTTTTTTCCTGAATATATTCAGGAAAAAACGCATACGCCCTTTTTGGCCAAGGGCATCATTGTCAACGTTTTGCCGCTTTTCATGTGCTTTAAAGGCGATTCGAATCTACCTCCTGAAATCTGTTTCCTGCAATTCTGCCTTGATTTCAAATCCTCTTCTTTGCCTTCCCTCAATATATTTGTGGACGAGAGTTATCATTTATACCTCTGCAGATTTGGGAATTGCAGTGCCCTGAAGCTCCATTTTACAACTCGCTTTTTTGGGAACTGGCCGCAAAAGCGCAGGATGGCTTCAGGCCCTGTTCTGGTTCCGGGGGGCAGGCTGAGCCTCTGGTTAATTCTTCTTCCTGATGGGAAAATAGAGTGACCTGTGCCTGTCCCTACACCAAGAGTTAGTCTCTCATTGTTTCCCCGTCTTCCCTTTCATCCTCAGAACAAATTGCAACCTGTACGGAACAGGAGCTTAAAGGTGCTGATGCCCCAAGTAGGGAGATTGCTAGTAAAGTGGCTGGAATGCCGAACCCGAGCACAAGGAGATGAGAAATGAGGTGCATTTTAGAAACCTTTCCCCATCACACGGTGTACCATCTTCTGGGTTTCTCATGCATGTTTTCGATGTAGGAAGATGCCCTTGAACCTGGAGATTTGGGACCCATGCGATGGGTACCACGCAGTATTACTTTAAAGGGTCTGCGTTTGCTCACCCAACCTCAACAAACCTCTCAGCCCCAAGAGTATCCACCCTTATGTCTCATCCAGCTGTGGGTCTAGATATGGTCAATCCAGGTTGCATCACAGCCCCTGAACGAATTGTGTAAGAATTTCTCTCTCTTTCACTGTCTTAGTTTCAATGGTTTTTAAAAGTAATGTATTTTTATAATGGGGTTTAGCTGCTTTTCACTGCTGTGTTTATGCCACTTTACACCCACTTGACACACTAACAGAGAGATATCAATACATAGGTTTTAAGATTATTACTAGTCAGATATATTCTTGTGCGGTTAATAGGGCGTGTTGAGTCCAGTTCTCTGAGCAAGGAGTAGGTCTTGTCAATTACACATTGGGTTTATGGAACAGTATCGAAGCTAATTTGAAACCCTTGTTTTATGTATCACCCCACCTCACCTTTCCCGTTAAGCAGCCATAGTGTGTTTTCTGCATGTGCGACTCTGTTCTGTTTTGTAATTCAGTTCAAGTGTAACGGTTTTTACATTCCCTCTATAAGTGATACCTTATGAGAAGTGTCCTTTTCTGTGTGACTTATTTCACTTAGAATCGTCGTTCCTAAATCCACTCATCATGCTGCTACTAGCCTTATGACATTGATTTCATGGCTGAGTGATATTCCATTGTACATAAGGACCACATCTTCTTTATCCATTTTTCTCTTTCCTGGGATATTTAAGGTGGAATGAAGTGGAGGTCCTTGTCAAGAGAGCAGCCCTAAACTTTGGGCTGCTTGTGTTTTGCTGATTTTTCATTTTCCCAATTTATACCCCGATGAGTGGAAGTGCCCTATGCTCTCTAAGCTGTGTTTTTTGGATATTTCAGGACTCACCGTACTCTTCTCCAGAGTGGCTGTTGGCAATTTACATCCCGCCCATCAGTGTAGCAAGGCTCCCATTTCTCCATGGCCTGTCCTGCATTTCTGGTTTTGACACTTTTTTCAGCATGGCCCTTTTGACCGATGGGAAGCGAGACTTATTTGTAGCGCTGATTTGCCTTTCCAGGTTGCTTGGTTGGCCAAAAAGGGCGTATGCGTTTTTTCCTGAATATATTCAGGAAAAAACGCATACGCCCTTTTTGGCCAAGGGCATCGTTGTTAAAGTTTTGCCGCTTTTCATGTGCTTTAAAGGCGATTCGAATCTACCTCCTGAAATCTGTTTCCTGCAATTCTGCCTTGATTTCAAATCCTCTTCTTTGCCTTCCCTCAATATATTTGTGGAGGAGAGTTATCATTTATACCTCTGCAGGCTTGTGAATTGCAGTGCCCTGAAGCTCCATTTTACAACTCGCTTTTTTGGGAACTGGCCGCAAAAGCGCAGGATGGCTTCAGGCCCTGTTCTGGTTCCGGGGGGCAGGCTGAGCCTGTGGTTAATTCTTCTTCCTGATGGGAAAATAGAGTGACCTGTGCCTGTCCCTACACCAAGAGCTAGTCTCTCATTGGTTCCCCTTCTTCCCGTTCATCCTCAGGACAAATTGCAACCTATACGGAACAGGAGTTTAAAGGTGCTGATGCTCCAAGTAGGGAGTTTGCTAGTAAAGTGGCTGGAATGGTGAACCCGAGGACAAGGAGATGAGAAATGAGGTGCGTTTTAGAAACCTTTCCCCATCACACGGTGTACCATCTTCTGGGTTTCTCATGCATGTTTTCGATGTAGGAAGATGCCCTTGAACCGGAGATTTGGGACCCATTCGATGGGTACCACGCAGTATTACTTTAAAGGGTCTGCATTTGCTCACCCAACCTCACAAAACCTCTCAGCCCCAAGAGGGTCCACCCTTATGTCTCATCCAGCTGTGGGTCTAGATATGGTCAATCCAGGTTGCATCACAGCCCCTGAACGAATTGTGTAAGAATTTCTCTCTCTTTCACTGTCTTAGTTTCAATGGTTTTTAAAAGTAAATTATTTTTATAATGGGGTTTAGCTGCTTTTCACTGCTGTGTTTATGCCACTTTACACCCAATTGACACACTAACAGAGAGATATCAATACATAGGTTTTAAGATTATTACTAGTCAGATATATTCTTGTGCGGTGAATAGGGCGTGTTGAGTCCAGTTCTCTGAGCAAGGAGTAGGTCTTGTCTATTACATATTGGGTTTATGGAACGGTATCTGAGCTAATTTGAAACCCTTGTTTTATGTATCACCCCACCTCACCTTTCCCGTTAAGCAGCCATAGTGTGTTTTCTGCATGTGCGACTCTGTTCTGTTTTGTAATTCATTTCAAGTGTAACGGTTTTTACATTCCCTCTATAAGTGATACCTTACGAGAAGTGTCCTTTTCTGTGTGACTTATTTCACTTAGAATCGTCGTACCTAAATCCACTCATCATGCTGCTACTAGCCTTATGACATTGATTTCATGGCTGAGTGATATTCCATTGTACATAAAGACCACAACTTCTTTATCCATTTTTCTCTTTCCTGGGATATTTAAGGTGCAATGAAGTGTAGGTCCTTGTCAACAGAGCAGCCCTAAACTTTGAGCTGCTTGTGTTTTGCTGATTTTTAATTTTCCCAATTTATACCCCGATGAGTGGAAGTGCCCTATGCTCTCTAAGCTGTGTTTTTTAGATATTTCAGGACTCACCGTACACTTCTCCAGAGTGGCTGTTGGCAATTTACATCCCGCCCATCAGTGTAGCAAGGCTCCCATTTCTCAATGGCCTGTCCTGCATTTCTGGTTTTGACACTTTTTTCAGCATGGCCCTTTTGACCGATGGGAAGCGAGACTTCTTTGTAGCGCTGATTTGCCTTTCCAGGTTGCTTGGTTGGCCAAAAGGGGCGTATGCGTTTTTTCCTGAATATATTCAGGAAAAAACGCATACGCTCTTTTTGGCCAAGGGCATCGTTGTTAAAGTTTTGCCGCTTTTCATGTGCTTTAAAGGCGATTCGAATCTACCTCCTGAAATCTGTTTCCTGCAATTCTGCCTTGATTTCAAATCCTCTTCTTTGCCTTCCCTCAATATATTTGTGGACGAGAGTTATCATTTATACCTCTGCAAGTTTCTGAATTGCAGTGCCCTGAAGCTCCATTTTACAACTCGCTTTTTTGGGAGCTGGCCGTAAAAGCGCAGGATGGCTTCAGGCCCTGTTCTGGTTCCGGGGGCAGGCTGAGCCTGTGGTTAATTCTTCTTCCTGATGGGAAAATAGAGTGACCTGTGCCCGTCCCAACACCCAGAGCTTGTCTCTCATTGGTTCCCCGTCTTCCCTTTCATCCTCAGGATAAATTGCAACATGTACGGAACAGGAGGTTAAAGTGATGATGCTCCAAGTAGGGAGATTGCTAGTATAGTGGCTGGAATGGCGAACCCGAGCACAAGGAGATGAGAAATGAGGTCCGTTTTAGAAACCTTTCCCCATCACACGGTGTACCATCTTCTGGGTTTCTCATGCATGTTTTCGATGTAGGAAGATGCCCTTGAACCTGGAGATTTGGGACCCATGCGATGGTTACCACGCAGTATTACTTTAAAGGGTCTGCGTTTGCTCACCCAACCTCAGCAAAACTCTCAGCCCCAAGAGTATCCACCCTTATGTCTCATCCAGCTGAGGGTCTAGATATGGTCAATCCAGGTTGCATCACAGCCCCTGAATGAATTGTGTAAGAATTTCTCTCTCTTTCACTGTCTTTGTTTCATGGGTTTTTAAAAGTAATTTATTTTTATAATGTGGTTTAGCTGCTTTTCACTGCTGTGTTTATGACGCTTTAAACCCACTTGACACACTAACAGAGAGATATTAATACATAGGTTTTAAGATTATTACTAGTCAGATATATTCTTGTGCGGTGAATAGGGCGTGTTGCGTCCAGTTCTCTGAGCAAGGAGTAGGTCTTGTCTATTACATATTGGGTTTATGGAATGGTATCTGAGCTAATTTGAAACCCTTGATTTATGTATCACCCCACCTCACCTTTCCCGTTAAGCAGCCATAGTGTGTTTTCTGCTTGTGTGACTCTGTTCTGTTTTGTAATTCAGTTCAAGTGTAACGCTTTTTACATTCCCTCTATAAGTGATACCTTATGAGAAGTGTCCTTTTCTGTGTGACTTATTTCACTTAGAATCGTCGTACCTAAATCCACTCATCATGCTGCTACTAGACTTATGACATTGATTTCATGGCTGAGTGATATTCCATTGTACATAAGGACCACAACTTCTTTATCCATTTTTCTCTTTCCTGGGATATTTAAGGTGGAATGAAGTGGAGGTCCTTGTCAACAGAGCAGCCCTAAACTTTGGGCTGCTTGTGTTTTGCTGATTTTTCATTTTCCCAATTTATACCCCGATGAGTGGAAGTGCCCTTTGCTCTCTAAGCTGTGTTTTTTAGATATTTCAGGACTCACCGTACACTTCTCCAGAGTGCCTGTTGGCAATTTACATCCCGCCCATCAGTGTAGCAAGGCTCCCATTTCTCCATGGCCTGTCCTGCATTTCTGGTTTTGACACTTTTTTCAGCATGGCCCTTTTGACCGATGGGAAGCGAGACTTCTTTGTAGCGCTGATTTGCCTTTCCAGGTTGCTTGGTTGGCCAAGAAGGGCCTATGCGTTTTTTCCTGAATATATTCAGGAAAAAACGCATAGGCCCTTTTTGGCCAAGGGCATCATTGTCAACGTTTTGCCGCTTTTCATGTGCTTTAAAGACGATTCGAATCTACCTCCTGAAATCTGTTTCCTGCAATTCTGCCTTGATTTCAAATCCTCTTCTTTGCCTTCCCTCAATATATTTGTGGACGAGAGTTATCATTTATAACTCTGCAGGTTTGTGAATTGCAGTGCCCTGAAGCTCCATTTTACAACCCGCTTTTTTGGGAACTGGCTGCAAAAGCGCAGGATGGCTTCAGGCACTGTTCTGGTTCCTGCGGGCAGGCTGAGCCTGTGGTTAATTCTTCTTCCTGATGGGAAAATAGAGTGACCTGTGCCTGTCCCAACACCAACAGCTAGTCTCTCATTGGTTCCCCGTCTTCCCGTTCATCCTCAGGACAAATTGCAACCTGTACGGAACAGGAGGTTAAAGGTGCTGATGCTCCAAGTAGGGAGATTGCTAGTAAAGTGGCTGGAATGGCGAACCCGAGCACAAGGAGATGAGAAATGAGGTGCGTTTTAGAAACCTTTCCCCATCACACGGTGTACCATCTTCTGGGTTTCTCATGCATGTTTTTGATGCAGGAAGATGCCCTTGAACCTAGAGATTTGGGCCCCATGCGATGGGTAGCACGCAGTAACACTTTAAAGGGTCTGCATTTGCTCACCCAACCTCAGCAAAACTCTCAGTCCCAAGATTGTGCACCCTTATGTCTCATCCAGCTGTGGGTCTACATATGGTCAATCCAGGTTGCATCACAGCCCCTGAACGAATTGTGTAAGAATTTCTCTCTCTTTCACTGTCTTTGTTTCATGGGTTTTTAAAAGTAATTTATTTTTATAATGGGGTTTAGCTGCTTTTCACTGCTGTGTTTATGCCACTTTACACCCACTTGACACACTAACAGAGAGATATCAATACATAGGTTTTAAGATTATTACTAGTCAGATATATTCTTGTGTGTTGAATAGGGCGTGTTGAATCCAGTTCTCTGAGCAAGGAGTAGGTCTTGTCTATTACATATTGGGTTTAGGGAACGGTATCTGAGCTAATTTGAAACCCTTGTTTTATGTATCACCCCACCCCACCTTTCCCGTTAAGCAGCCATAGTGTGTTTTCTGCATGTGCGACTCTGTTCTGTTTTGTAATTCAGTTCAAGAGTAACGGTTTTTACATTCCCTCTATAAGTGATACCTTATGAGAAGTGCCCTTTTCTGTGTGACTTATTTCACTTAGAATCGTCGTACCTAAATCCACTCATCATGCTGCTACTAGCCTTATGACATTGATTTCATGGCTGAGTGATATTCCATTGTACATAAGGACCACAACTTCTTTATCCATTTTTCTCTTTCCTGGGATATTTAAGGTGGAATGAAGTGGAGGTCCTTGTCTACAGAACAGCCCTAAACTTTGGGCTGCTTGTGTTTTGCTGATTTTTCATTTTCCCAATTTATACCCCGATGAGTGGAAGTGCCCTATGCTCTCTAAGCTGTGTTTTTTAGATATTTCAGGACTCACCGTACACTTCTCCAGAGTGGCTGTTGGCAATTTACATCCCGCCCATCAGTGTAGCAAGGCTCCCATTTCTCCATGGCCTGTCCTGCATTTCTGGTTTTGACACTTTTTTCAGCATGGCCCTTTTGACCGATGGGAAGCGAGACTTCTTTGTAGCTCTGATTTGCCTTTCCAGGTTGCTTGGTTGGCCAAAAAGGGTGTATGCGTTTTTTCCTGAATATATTCAGGAAAAAACGCATACGCCCTTTTTGGCCAAGGGCATCATTGTTAAAGTTTTGCCGCTTTTCATGTGCTGTAAAGGCAATTCGAATCTACCTCCTGAAATCTGTTTCCTGCAATTCTGCCTTGATTTCAAATCCTCTTCTTTGCCTTCCCTCAGTATATTTGTGGACGAGAGTTATCATTTATAACTCTGCAGGTTTGTGAATTGCAGTGCCCTGAAGCTCCATTTTACAACTCGCTTTTTTGGGAGCTGGCCGCAAAAGCGCATGATGGCTTCAGGCCCTGTTCTGGTTCCGGGGGGCAGGCTGAGCCTGTGGTTAATTCTTCTTCCTGATGGGAAAATAGAGTGACCTGTGCCTGTCCCAACACCAAAAGCTAGTCTCTCATTGGTTCCCCGTCTTCCCGTTCATCCTCAGGAAAAATTGCAACCTGTACGGAACAGGAGGTTAAAGGTGCTGATGCTCCAAGTAGGGAGATTGCTAGTAAAGTGCCTGGAATGGCGAACCCGAGCACAAGGAGATGAGAAATGAGGTGCGTTTTAGAAACCTTTCCCCATCACACGGTGTACCATCTTCTGGGTTTCTCATGCATGTTTTCGATGTAGGAAGATGCCCTTGAACCTGGAGATTTGGGACCCATGCGATGGGTACCACGCAGTATTACTTTAAAGGGTCTGCGTTTGCTCACCCAACCTCACCAAACCTCTCAGCCCCAAGAGTGTCCACCCTTATGTCTCATCCAGCTGTGGGTCTACATATGGTCAATCCCGGTTGCATCACAGCCCCTGAATGAATTGTGTAAGAATTTCTCTCTCTTTCACAGTCTTTGTTTCATGGGTTTTTAAAAGTAATTTATTTTTATAATGGGGTTAGCTGCTTTTCACTGCTGTGTTTATGCCGCTTTACACCCACTTGACTCACTTACAGAGAGATATCAATACATAGGTTTTAAGATTATTACTAGTCAGATATATTCTTGTGCGGTGAATAGGGCGTGTTGAGTCCAGTTCTCTGAGCAAGGAGTAGGTCTTGTCTATTACATATTGGGTTTAAGGAACGGTATCTGAGCTAATTTGAAACCCTTTTTTTATGTATCACCCCACCTCACCTTTCCCGCTTAGCAGCCATAGTGTGTTTTCTGCATGTGCGACTCTGTTCTGATTTGTAATTCAGTTCAAGTGTAACGGTTTTAACATTCCCTCTATAAGTGATACCTTATGAGAAGTGTCCTTTTCTGTGTGACTTATTTCACTTAGAATCGTCGTACCTAAATCCACTCATCATGCTGCTACTAGCCTTATGCCATTGATTTCATGGCTGAGTGATATTCCATTGTACATAAGGACCACAACTTCTTTATCCATTTTTCTCTTTCCTGGGATATTTAAGGTGGAATGAAGTGGAGGTCCTTGTCAACAGAGCAGCCCTAAACTTTGGGCTGCTTGTGTTTTGCTGATTTTTCATTTTCCCAATTTATACCCCGATGAGTGGAAGTGCCCTATGCTCTCTCAGCTGTGTTTTTTAGATATTTCAGGACTCACCGTACACTTCCCCAGAGTGCCTGTTGGCAATTTACATCCCGCCCATCAGTGTAGCAAGGCTCCCATTTCTCAATGGCCTGTACTGCATTTCTGGTTTTGACACTTTTTTCAGCATGGCCCTTTTGACCGATGGGAAGCGAGACTTCTTTGTAGCACTGATTTGCCTTTCCAGGTTGCTTGGTTGGCCAAAAAGGGCGTATGCGTTTTTTCCTGAATATATTCAGGAAAAAACGCATACGCCCCTTTTGGCCAAGGGCATCATTGTCAACGTTTTGCCGCTTTTCATGTGCTTTAAAGGCGATTCGAATCTACCTCCTGAAATCTGTTTCCTGCAATTCTGCCTTGATTTCAAATCCTCTTCTTTGCCTTCCCTCATTATATTTGTGGACGAGAGTTATCATTTATAACTCTGCAGGTTTGTGAATTGCAGTGCCCTGAAGCTCCATTTTACAACTCGCTTTTTTGGGAACTGGCCGCAAAACGCAGTATGGCTTCAGGCCCTGTTCTGGTTCCGGGGGGCAGGCTGAGCCTGTGGTTAATTCTTCTTCCTGATGGGAAAATAGAGTGACCTGTGCCTGTCCCTACACCAAGAGCTTGTCTCTCATTGGTTTCCCGTCTTCCCGTTCATCCTCAGGACAAATTGCAACCTCTACGGAACAGGAGGTTAAAGGTGCTGATGCTCCAAGTAGGGAGATTGCTAGTAAAGTGGCTGGAATGGCGAACCCAAGCACAAGGAGATGAGAAATGAGGTGCGTTTTAGAAACCTTTCCCCATCACACGGTGTACCATCTTCTGGGTTTCTCATGCATGTTTTTGATGCAGGAAGATGCCCTTGAACCTAGAGATTTGGGACCCATGCGATGGGTAGCACGCAGTAACACTTTAAAGGGTCTGCGTTTGCTCACCCAACCTCAGCAAAACTCTCAGCCCCAAGAGTGTCCACCCTTATGTCTCATCCAGCTGTGGGTCTAGATATGGTCAATCCAGGTTGCATCAGAGCCCCTGAACGAATTGTGTAAGAATTTCTCTCTCTTTCACTGTCTTTGTTTCATGGGTTTTTAAAAGTAATTTATTTTTATAATGGGGTTTAGCTGCTTTTCACTGCTGTGTTTATGCCACTTTACACCCACTTGACACACTAACAGAGAGATATCAATACATAAGTTTTAAGATTATGACTAGTCAGATATATTCTTGTGCGGTGAATAGGGCGTGTTGAGTCCAGTTCTCTGAGCAAGGAGTAGGTCTTGTCTATTACATATTGGGTTTATGGAACGGTATCTGAGCTAATTTGAAACCCTTGTTTTATGTATCACCCCACCTCACCTTTCCCGTTAAGCAGCCATAGTGTGTTTTCTGCATGTGCGACTCTGTTCTGTTTTGTATTTCAGTTCAAGTGTAACGGTTTTTACATTCCCTCTATAAGTGATACCTTATGAGAAGTGTCCTTTTCTGTGTGACTTATTTCACTTAGAGTCGTCGTACCTAAATCCACTCATCATGCTGCTACTGCCTTATGCCATTGATTTCATGGCTGAGTGATATTCCATTGTACATAAGGACCACAACTTCTTTATCCATTTTTCTCTTTCCTGGGATATTTAAGGTGGAATGAAGTGGAGGTCCTTGTCAACAGAGCAGCCCTAAACTTTGAGCTGCTTGTGTTTTGCTGATTTTTAATTTTCCCAATTTATACCCCGATGAGTGGAAGTGCCCTATGCTCTCTAAGCTGTGTTTTTTAGATATTTCAGGACTCACCGTACACTTCTCCAGAGTGGCTGTTGGCAATTTACATCCCGCCCATCAGTGTAGCAAGGCTCCCATTTCTCAATGGCCTGTCCTGCATTTCTGGTTTTGAAACTTTTTTCAGCATGGCCCTTTTGACCGATGGGAAGCGAGACTTCTTTGTAGCGCTGATTTGCCTTTCCAGGTTGCTTGGTTGGCCAAAAAGGGCCTATGGGTTTTTTCCTGAATATATTCAGGAAAAAACGCATAGGCCCTTTTTGGCCAAGGGCATCATTGTCAACGTTTTGCCGCTTTTCATGTGCTTTAAAGACTATTCGAATCTACCTCCTGAAATCTGTTTCCTGCAATTCTGCCTTGATTTCAAATCCTCTTCTTTGCCTTCCCTCAATATATTTGTGGACGAGAGTTATCATTTATAACTCTGCAGGTTTGTGAATTGCAGTGCCCTGAAGCTCCATTTTACAACTCGCTTTTTTGGGAGCTGGCCGCAAAAGCGCAGGATGGCTTCAGGCCCTGTTCTGGATCCGGGGGGCAGGCTGAGCCTGTGGTTAATTCTTCTTCCTGATGGGAAAATAGAGTGACCTGTGCCTGTCCCTACACCAAGAGCTAGTCTCTCATTGGTTCCCCGTCTTCCCGTTCATCCTCAGGACAAATTGCAACCTATACGGAACAGGAGGTTAAAGGTGCTGATGCTCCAAGTAGGGAGATTGCTAGTAAAGTGGCTGGAATGGCGAACCCGAGCACAAGGAGTTGAGAAATGAGGTGCGTTTTAGAAACCTTTCCCCATCACACGGTGTACCATCTTCTGGGTTTCTCATGCATGTTTTCGATGTAGGAAGATGCCCTTGAACCTGGAGATTTGGGACCCATGCGATGGGTACCACGCAGTATTACTTTAAAGGGTCTGAGTTTGCTCACCCAACCTCACCAAACCTCTCAGCCCCAAGAGTGTCCACCCTTATGTCTCATCCAGCTGTGGGTCTACATATGGTCAATCCAGGTTGCATCACAGCCCCTGAATGAATTGTGTAAGAATTTCTCTCTCTTTCCCTGACTTTGTTTCATTGGTTTTTAAAAGTAATTTATTTTTATAATGGGGTTTAGCTGCTTTTCACTGCTGTGTTTATGCCACTTTACACCCAATTGACACACTAACAGAGAGATATCAATACATAGGTTTTAAGATTATTACTAGTCAGATATATTCTTGTGCGGTGAATAGGGCGTGTTGAGTCCAGTTCTCTGAGCAAGGAGTAGGTCTTGTCTATTACATATTGGGTTTATGGAACGGTATCTGAGCTAATTTGAAACCCTTGTTTTATGTATCACCCCACCTCACCTTTCCCGTTAAGCAGCCATAGTGTGTTTTCTGCATGTGCGACTCTGTTCTGTTTTGTAATTCAGTTCAAGTGTAACGGTTTTTACATTCCCTCTATAAGTGATACCTTATGAGAAGTGTCCTTTTCTGTGTGACTTATTTCACTTAGAGTCGTCGTATCTAAATCCACTCATCATGCTGCTACTAGCCTTATGCCATTGATTTCATGGCTGAGTGATATTCCATTGTACATAAGGACCACAACTTCTTTATCCATTTTTCTCTTTCCTGGGATATTTAAGGTGGAATGAAGTGGAGGTCCTTGTCAACAGAGCAGTCCTAAACTTTGAGCTGCTTGTGTTTTGCTGATTTTTAATTTTCCCAATTTATACCCCGATGAGTGGAAGTGCCCTATGCTCTCTAAGCTGTGTTTTTTAGATATTTCAGGACTCACCGTACACTTCTCCAGAGTGGCTGTTGGCAATTTACATCCCGCCCATCAGTGTAGCAAGGCTCCCATTTCTCAATGGCCTGTCCTGCATTTCTGGTTTTGAAACTTTTTTCAGCATGGCCCTTTTGACCGATGGGAAGCGAGACTTCTTTGTAGCGCTGATTTGCCTTTCCAGGTTGCTTGGTTGGCCAAAAAGGGCGTATGCGTTTTTTCCTGAATATATTCAGGAAAAAATGCATAGGCCCTTTTTGGCCAAGGGCATCATTGTCAACGTTTTGCCGGTTTTCATGTGCTTTAAAGACTATTCGAATCTACCTCCTGAAATCTGTTTCCTGCAATTCTGCCTTGATTTCAAATCCTCTTCTTTGCCTTCCCTCAATATATTTGTGGACGAGAGTTATCATTTATAACTCTGCAGGTTTGTGAATTGCAGTGCCCTGAAGCTCCATTTTACAACTCGCTTTTTTGGGAGCTGGCTGCAAAAGCGCAGGATGGCTTCAGGCCCTGTTCTGGTTCCGGGGGGCAGGCTGAGCCTGTGGTTAATTCTTCTTCCTGATGGGAAAATAGAGTGACCTGTGCCTGTCCCAACACCAAGAGCTAGTCTCTCATTGGTTCCCCGTCTTCCCGTTCATCCTCAGGAAAAATTGCAACCTGTACGGAACAGGAGGTTAAAGGTGCTGATGCTCCAAGTAGGGAGATTGCTAGTAAAGTGGCTGGAATGGCGAACCCGAGCACAAGGAGATGAGAAATGAGGTGCGTTTTAGACCTTTCCCCATCAAACGGTGTACCATCTTCTGGGTTTCTCATGCATGTTTTCGATGTTGGAAGATGCCCTTGAACCTGGAGATTTGGGACCCATGTGATGGGTACCACGCAGTATTACTTTAAAGGGTCTGCATTTGCTCACCCAACCTCACAAAACCTCTCAGGCCCAAGAGTGTCCACCCTTATGTCTCATCCAGCTGTGGGTCTAGATATGGTCAATCCAGGTTGCATCACAGCCCCTGAACGAATTCTGTAAGAATTTCTCTCTCTTTCACTGTCTTTGTTTCATGGGTTTTTAAAAGTAATTTATTTTTATAATGGGGTTTAGCTGCTTTTCACTGCTGTGTTTATACCACTTTACACCCACTTGACACACTAACAGAGAGATATCAATACATAGGTTTTAAGATTATTTCTAGTCAGATATATTCTTGTGTGGTGAATAGGGCGTGTTGAGTCCAGTTCTCTGAGCAAGGAGTAGGTCTTGTCTATTACATATTGGGTTTATGGAACGGTATCTGAGCTAATTTGAAACCCTTGTTTTATGTATCACCCCACCTCACCTTTCCCGTTAAGCAGCCATAGTGTGTTTTCTGCATGTGCGACTCTGTTCTGTTTTGTAATTCAGTTCAAGTGTAACGGTTTTTACATTCCCTCTATAAGTGATACCTTATGAGAAGTGCCCTTTTCTGTGTGACTTATTTCACTTAGAATCGTCGTTCCTAAATCCACTCATCATGCTGCTACTAGCCTTATGACATTGATTTCATGGCTGAGTGATATTCCATTGTACATAAGGACCACAACTTCTTTATCCATTTTTCTCTTTCCTGGGATATTTAAGGTGGAATGAAGTGGAGGTCCTTGTCAACAGAGCAGCCCTAAACTTTGGGCTGCTTGAGTTTTGCTGATTTTTCATTTTTCCAATTTATACCCCAATGAGTGGAAGTGCCCTATGCTCTCTAAGCTGTGTTTTTTAGATATTTCAGGACTCACCGTACACTTCTCCAGAGTGGCTGTTGGCAATTTACATCCCGCCCATCAGTGTAGCAAGGCTCCCATTTCTCCATGGCCTGTCCTGCATTTCTGGTTTTGACACTTTTTTCAGCATGGCCCTTTTGACCGATGGGAAGCGAGACTCCTTTGTAGCGCTGATTTGCCTTTCCAGGTTGCTTGGTTGGCCAAAAAGGGCGTATGCGTTTTTTCCTGAATATATTCAGGAAAAAACGCATACGCCCTTTTTGACCAAGGGCATCGTTATCAATGTTTTGCCGCTTTTCATGTGCTTTAAAGGCGATTCGAATCTACCTCCTGAAATCTCTATCCTGCAATTCTGCCTTGATTTCAAATCCTCTTCTTTGCCTTCCCTCAATATATTTGTGGACGAGAGTTATCATTTGTAACTCTGCAGGTTTGTGAATTGCAGTACCCTGAAGCTCCATTTTACAACCCGATTTTTGGGAACTGGCCGCAAAAGCGCAGGATGGCATCAGTCCCTGTTCTGGTTCCGGGGGGCAGGCTGAGCCTGTGGTTAATTCTTCTTCCTGATGGGAAAATAGAGTGACCTGTGCCTGTCGCTACACCAAGAGCTAGTCTCTCATTGGTTCCCCGTCTTCCCCTTCATCCTCAGGACAAATTGCAACCTATACGGAACAGGAGGTTAAAGGTGCTGATGCTCCAAGTAGGGAGATTGCTAGTAAATTGGCTGGAATGGCGAACCCGAGGACAAGGAGATGAGAAATGAGGTGCGTTTTAGAAACCTTTCCCCATCAAACGGTGTACCATCTTCTGGGTTTCTCATGCATGTTTTCGATGTTGGAAGATGCCCTTGAACCTGGAGATTTGGGACCCATGCGATGGGTACCACGCAGTATTACTTTAAAGGGTCTGCGTTTGCTCACCCAACCTCACAAAACCTCTCAGGCCTAACAGTGTCCACCCTTATGTCTCATCCAGCTGTGGGTCTAGATATGGTCAATCCAGGTTGCATCACAGCCCCTGAACGAATTCTGTAAGAATTTCTCTCTCTTTCACTGTCTTTGTTTCATGGGTTTTTAAAAGTAATTTATTTTTATAATGGGGTTTAGCTGCTTTTCACTGCTGTGTTTATGCCACTTTACACCCACTTGACACACTAACAGAGAGATATCAATACATAGGTTTTAAGATTATTTCTAGTCAGATATATTCTTGTGTGGTGAATAGGGCGTGTTGAGTCCAGTTCTCTGAGCAAGGAGTAGGTCTTGTCTATTACATATTGGGTTTATGGAACGGTATCTGAGCTAATTTGAAACCCTTTTTTTATGTATCACCCCACCTCACCTTTCCCGTTAAGCAGCCATAGTGTGTTTTCTGCATGTGCGACTCTGTTCTGTTTTGTAATTCAGTTCAAGTGTAACGGTTTTTACATTCCCTCTATAAGTGATACCTTATGAGAAGTGCCCTTTTCTGTGTGACTTATTTCACTTAGAATCGTCGTTCCTAAATCCACTCATCATGCTGCTACTAGCCTTATGACATTGATTTCATGGCTGAGTGATATTCCATTGTACATAAGGACCACAACTTCTTTATCCATTTTTCTCTTTCCTGGGATATTTAAGGTGGAATGAAGTGGAGGTCCTTGTCAACAGAGCAGCCCTAAACTTTGGGCTGCTTGAGTTTTGCTGATTTTTCATTTTTCCAATTTATACCCCAATGAGTGGAAGTGCCCTATGCTCTCTAAGCTGTGTTTTTTAGATATTTCAGGACTCACCGTACACTTCTCCAGAGTGGCTGTTGGCAATTTACATCCCGCCCATCAGTGTAGCAAGGCTCCCATTTCTCCATGGCCTGTCCTGCATTTCTGGTTTTGACACTTTTTTCAGCATGGCCCTTTTGACCGATGGGAAGCGAGACTCCTTTGTAGCGCTGATTTGCCTTTCCAGGTTGCTTGGTTGGCCAAAAAGGGCGTATGCGTTTTTTCCTGAATATATTCAGGAGAAAATGCATAGGCCCTTTTTGGCCAAGGGCATCATTGTCAACGTTTTGCCGGTTTTCATGTGCTTTAAAGACTATTCGAATCTACCTCCTGAAATCTGTTTCCTGCAATTCTGCCTTGATTTCAAATCCTCTTCTTTGCCTTCCCTCAATATATTTGTGGACGAGAGTTATCATTTATAACTCTGCAGGTTTGTGAATTGCAGTGCCCTGAAGCTCCATTTTACAACTCGCTTTTTTGGGAGCTGGCTGCAAAAGCGCAGGATGGCTTCAGGCCCTGTTCTGGTTCCGGGGGGCAGGCTGAGCCTGTGGTTAATTCTTCTTCCTGATGGGAAAATAGAGTGACCTGTGCCTGTCCCAACACCAAGAGCTAGTCTCTCATTGGTTCCCCGTCTTCCCGTTCATCCTCAGGAAAAATTGCAACCTGTACGGAACAGGAGGTTAAAGGTGCTGATGCTCCAAGTAGGGAGATTGCTAGTAAAGTGGCTGGAATGGCGAACCCGAGCACAAGGAGATGAGAAATGAGGTGCGTTTTAGACCTTTCCCCATCAAACGGTGTACCATCTTCTGGGTTTCTCATGCATGTTTTCGATGTTGGAAGATGCCCTTGAACCTGGAGATTTGGGACCCATGTGATGGGTACCACGCAGTATTACTTTAAAGGGTCTGCATTTGCTCACCCAACCTCACAAAACCTCTCAGGCCCAAGAGTGTCCACCCTTATGTCTCATCCAGCTGTGGGTCTAGATATGGTCAATCCAGGTTGCATCACAGCCCCTGAACGAATTCTGTAAGAATTTCTCTCTCTTTCACTGTCTTTGTTTCATGGGTTTTTAAAAGTAATTTATTTTTATAATGGGGTTTAGCTGCTTTTCACTGCTGTGTTTATACCACTTTACACCCACTTGACACACTAACAGAGAGATATCAATACATAGGTTTTAAGATTATTTCTAGTCAGATATATTCTTGTGTGGTGAATAGGGCGTGTTGAGTCCAGTTCTCTGAGCAAGGAGTAGGTCTTGTCTATTACATATTGGGTTTATGGAACGGTATCTGAGCTAATTTGAAACCCTTGTTTTATGTATCACCCCACCTCACCTTTCCCGTTAAGCAGCCATAGTGTGTTTTCTGCATGTGCGACTCTGTTCTGTTTTGTAATTCAGTTCAAGTGTAACGGTTTTTACATTCCCTCTATAAGTGATACCTTATGAGAAGTGCCCTTTTCTGTGTGACTTATTTCACTTAGAATCGTCGTTCCTAAATCCACTCATCATGCTGCTACTAGCCTTATGACATTGATTTCATGGCTGAGTGATATTCCATTGTACATAAGGACCACAACTTCTTTATCCATTTTTCTCTTTCCTGGGATATTTAAGGTGGAATGAAGTGGAGGTCCTTGTCAACAGAGCAGCCCTAAACTTTGGGCTGCTTGAGTTTTGCTGATTTTTCATTTTTCCAATTTATACCCCAATGAGTGGAAGTGCCCTATGCTCTCTAAGCTGTGTTTTTTAGATATTTCAGGACTCACCGTACACTTCTCCAGAGTGGCTGTTGGCAATTTACATCCCGCCCATCAGTGTAGCAAGGCTCCCATTTCTCCATGGCCTGTCCTGCATTTCTGGTTTTGACACTTTTTTCAGCATGGCCCTTTTGACCGATGGGAAGCGAGACTCCTTTGTAGCGCTGATTTGCCTTTCCAGGTTGCTTGGTTGGCCAAAAAGGGCGTATGCGTTTTTTCCTGAATATATTCAGGAAAAAACGCATACGCCCTTTTTGACCAAGGGCATCGTTATCAATGTTTTGCCGCTTTTCATGTGCTTTAAAGGCGATTCGAATCTACCTCCTGAAATCTCTATCCTGCAATTCTGCCTTGATTTCAAATCCTCTTCTTTGCCTTCCCTCAATATATTTGTGGACGAGAGTTATCATTTGTAACTCTGCAGGTTTGTGAATTGCAGTACCCTGAAGCTCCATTTTACAACCCGATTTTTGGGAACTGGCCGCAAAAGCGCAGGATGGCATCAGTCCCTGTTCTGGTTCCGGGGGGCAGGCTGAGCCTGTGGTTAATTCTTCTTCCTGATGGGAAAATAGAGTGACCTGTGCCTGTCGCTACACCAAGAGCTAGTCTCTCATTGGTTCCCCGTCTTCCCCTTCATCCTCAGGACAAATTGCAACCTATACGGAACAGGAGGTTAAAGGTGCTGATGCTCCAAGTAGGGAGATTGCTAGTAAATTGGCTGGAATGGCGAACCCGAGGACAAGGAGATGAGAAATGAGGTGCGTTTTAGAAACCTTTCCCCATCAAACGGTGTACCATCTTCTGGGTTTCTCATGCATGTTTTCGATGTTGGAAGATGCCCTTGAACCTGGAGATTTGGGACCCATGCGATGGGTACCACGCAGTATTACTTTAAAGGGTCTGCGTTTGCTCACCCAACCTCACAAAACCTCTCAGGCCTAACAGTGTCCACCCTTATGTCTCATCCAGCTGTGGGTCTAGATATGGTCAATCCAGGTTGCATCACAGCCCCTGAACGAATTCTGTAAGAATTTCTCTCTCTTTCACTGTCTTTGTTTCATGGGTTTTTAAAAGTAATTTATTTTTATAATGGGGTTTAGCTGCTTTTCACTGCTGTGTTTATGCCACTTTACACCCACTTGACACACTAACAGAGAGATATCAATACATAGGTTTTAAGATTATTTCTAGTCAGATATATTCTTGTGTGGTGAATAGGGCGTGTTGAGTCCAGTTCTCTGAGCAAGGAGTAGGTCTTGTCTATTACATATTGGGTTTATGGAACGGTATCTGAGCTAATTTGAAACCCTTTTTTTATGTATCACCCCACCTCACCTTTCCCGTTAAGCAGCCATAGTGTGTTTTCTGCATGTGCGACTCTGTTCTGTTTTGTAATTCAGTTCAAGTGTAACGGTTTTTACATTCCCTCTATAAGTGATACCTTATGAGAAGTGCCCTTTTCTGTGTGACTTATTTCACTTAGAATCGTCGTTCCTAAATCCACTCATCATGCTGCTACTAGCCTTATGACATTGATTTCATGGCTGAGTGATATTCCATTGTACATAAGGACCACAACTTCTTTATCCATTTTTCTCTTTCCTGGGATATTTAAGGTGGAATGAAGTGGAGGTCCTTGTCAACAGAGCAGCCCTAAACTTTGGGCTGCTTGAGTTTTGCTGATTTTTCATTTTTCCAATTTATACCCCAATGAGTGGAAGTGCCCTATGCTCTCTAAGCTGTGTTTTTTAGATATTTCAGGACTCACCGTACACTTCTCCAGAGTGGCTGTTGGCAATTTACATCCCGCCCATCAGTGTAGCAAGGCTCCCATTTCTCCATGGCCTGTCCTGCATTTCTGGTTTTGACACTTTTTTCAGCATGGCCCTTTTGACCGATGGGAAGCGAGACTCCTTTGTAGCGCTGATTTGCCTTTCCAGGTTGCTTGGTTGGCCAAAAAGGGCGTATGCGTTTTTTCCTGAATATATTCAGGAAAAAACGCATACGCCCTTTTTGACCAAGGGCATCGTTATCAATGTTTTGCCGCTTTTCATGTGCTTTAAAGGCGATTCGAATCTACCTCCTGAAATCTCTATCCTGCAATTCTGCCTTGATTTCAAATCCTCTTCTTTGCCTTCCCTCAATATATTTGTGGACGAGAGTTATCATTTGTAACTCTGCAGGTTTGTGAATTGCAGTACCCTGAAGCTCCATTTTACAACCCGATTTTTGGGAACTGGCCGCAAAAGCGCAGGATGGCATCAGTCCCTGTTCTGGTTCCGGGGGGCAGGCTGAGCCTGTGGTTAATTCTTCTTCCTGATGGGAAAATAGAGTGACCTGTGCCTGTCCCTACACCAAGAGCTAGTCTCTCATTGGTTCCCCGTCTTCCCCTTCATCCTCAGGACAAATTGCAACCTATACGGAACAGGAGGTTAAAGGTGCTGATGCTCCAAGTAGGGAGATTGCTAGTAAATTGGCTGGAATGGCGAACCCGAGGACAAGGAGATGAGAAATGAGGTGCGTTTTAGAAACCTTTCCCCATCAAACGGTGTACCATCTTCTGGGTTTCTCATGCATGTTTTCGATGTTGGAAGATGCCCTTGAACCTGGAGATTTGGGACCCATGCGATGGGTACCACGCAGTATTACTTTAAAGGGTCTGCGTTTGCTCACCCAACCTCACAAAACCTCTCAGGCCTAACAGTGTCCACCCTTATGTCTCATCCAGCTGTGGGTCTAGATATGGTCAATCCAGGTTGCATCACAGCCCCTGAACGAATTCTGTAAGAATTTCTCTCTCTTTCACTGTCTTTGTTTCATGGGTTTTTAAAAGTAATTTATTTTTATAATGGGGTTTAGCTGCTTTTCACTGCTGTGTTTATGCCACTTTACACCCACTTGACACACTAACAGAGAGATATCAATACATAGGTTTTAAGATTATTACTAGTCAGATGTATTCTTGTGTGGTGAATAGGGCGTGTTGAGTCCAGTTCTCTGAGCAAGGAGTAGGTCTTGTCTATTACATATTGGGTTTATGGAACGGTATCTGAGCTAATTTGAAACCCTTGTTTTATGTATCACCCCACCTCACCTTTCCCGTTAAGCAGCCATAGTGTGTTTTCTGCATGTGCGACTCTGTTCTGTTTTGTAATTCAGTTCAAGAGTAACGGTTTTTACATTCCCTCTATAAGTGATACCTTATGAGAAGTGCCCTTTTCTGTGTGACTTATTTCACTTAGAATCGTCGTACCTAAATCCACTCATCATGCTGCTACAAGCCTTATGACATTGATTTCATGGCTGAGTGATATTCCATTTTACATAAGGACCACAAATTCTTTATCCATTTTTCTCTTTCCTGGGATATTTAAGGTGGAATGAAGTGGAGGTCCTTGTCTACAGAGCAGCCCTAAACTTTGGGCTGCTTGTGTTTTGCTGATTTTTCATTTTCCCAATTTATACCCCGATGAGTGGAAGTGCCCTATGCTCTCTAAGCTGTGTTTTTTAGATATTTCAGGACTCACCGTACACTTCTCCAGAGTGGCTGTTGGAAATTTACATCCCGCCCATCAGTGTAGCAAGGCTCCCATTTCTCCATGGCCTGTCCTGCATTTCTGGTTTTGACACATTTTTCAGCATGGCCCTTTTGACCGATGGGAAGCGAGACTTCTTTGTAGCGCTGATTTGCCTTTCCAGGTTGCTTGGTTGGCCAAAAAGGGCGTATGCGTTTTTTCCTGAATATATTCAGGAAAAAACGCATACGCCCTTTTTGGCCAAGGGCATCATTTTTAAAGTTTTGCCGCTTTTCATGTGCTTTAAAGGCGATTCGAATCTACCTCCTGAAATCTGTTTCCTGCAATTCTGCCTTGATTTCAAATCCTCTTCTTTGCCTTCCCTCAAAATATTTGTGGATGAGAGTTATTATTTATACCTCTGCAGGTTTGTGAATTGCAGTGCCCTGAAGCTCCATTTTACAACTCGCTTTTTTGGGAACTGGCCGCAAAAGCGCAGGATGGCTTCAGGCCCTGTTCTGGTTCCGGGGGGCAGGCTGAGCCTGTGGTTAATTCTTCTTCCTGATGGGAAAATAGAGTGACCTGTGCCTGTCCCTACACCAAGAGCTAGTCTCTCATTGGTTCCCCGTCTTCCCGTTGAACCTCAGGACAAATTGCAACCTGTACGGAACAGGAGGTTAAAGGTGCTGATGCTCCAAGTAGGGAGATTGCTAGTAAAGTGGCTGGAATGGTGAACCCGAGAACAAGGAGATGAGAAATGAGGTGCGTTATAGAAACCTTTCCCCATCACATGGTGTACCATCTTCTGGGTTTCTCATGCATGTTTTCGATGTAGGAAGATGCCCTTGAACTTGGAGATTTGGGACCCATGAGATGGGTACCACGCAGTATTAATTTAAAGGGTCTGCATTTGCTCACCCAACCTCACCAAACCTCTCAGCCCCAAGAGTGTCCACCCTTATGTCTCATCCAGCTGTGGGTCTAGATATGGTCAATCCAGGTTGCATCACAGCCCCTGAACGAATTGTGTAAGAATTTCTCTCTCTTTCACTGTCTTAGTTTCAATGGTTTTTAAAAGTAATTTATTTTTATAATGGGGTTTAGCTGCTTTTCACTGCTGTGTTGATGCCGCTTTACACCCAATTGACACACTAACAGAGAGATATCAATACATAGGTTTTAAGATTATTAATAGTCAGATATATTCTTGTGCGGTGAATAAGGCGTGTTGAGTCCAGTTCTCTGAGCAAGGAGTAGGTCTTGTCAATTACATATTGGGTTTATGGAACAGTATCGGAGCTAATTTGAAACCCTTGTTTTATGTATCACCCCACCTCACCTTTCCCGTTAAGCAGCCATAGTGTGTTTTCTGCATGTGCGACTCTGTTCTGTTTTGTAATTCAGTTCAAGTGTAACGGTTTTTACATTCCCTCTATAAGTGATACCTTATGAGAAGTGTCCTTTTCTGTGTGACTTATTTCACTTAGAATCGTCGTACCTAAATCCACTCATCATGCTGCTACTAGCCTTATGACATTGATTTCATGGCTGAGTGATATTCCATTGTACATAAGGACCACAACTTCTTTATCCATTTTTCTCTTTCCTGGGATACTTAAGGTGGAATGAAGTGGAGGTCCTTGTCAACAGAGCAGCCCTAAACTTTGGGCTGCTTGTGTTTTGCTGATTTTTCATTTTCCCAATTTATACCCCGATGAGTGGAAGTGCACTGTGCTCTCTAAGCTGTGTTTTTTAGATATTTCAGGACTCACCGTACACTTTTCCAGAGTGGCTGTTGGCAATTTACATCCCGCCCATCAGTGTAGCAAGGCTCCCTTTTCTCCATGGCCTGTCCTGCATTTCTGGTTTTGACACTTTTTTCAGCATGGCCCTTTTGACCGATGGGAAGCGAGACTTCTTTTTAGCGCTGATTTGCCTTTCCAGGTTGCTTGGTTGGCCAAAAAGGGCGTATGCGTTTTTTCCTGAATATATTCAGAAAAAAACGCATACGCCCTTTTTGGCCAAGGGCATCATTGTTAAAGTTTTGTCGCTTTTCATGTGCTTTAAAGGCGATTCGAATCTACCTCCTGAAATCTGTTTCCTGCAATTCTGCCTTGATTTCAAATCCTCTTCTTTGCCTTCCCTCAATATATTTGTGGACGAGAGTTATCATTTATAACACTGCAGGTTTGTGAATTGCTGTGCCCTGAAGCCTCATTTTACAACTCGCTTTTTTGGGAACTGGCCGCAAAAGCGCAGGATGGCTTCAGGCCCTGTTCTGGTTCCGGGGGGCAGGCTGAGCCTGTGGTTAATTCTTCTTCCTGATGGGAAAATAGAGTGACCTGTGCCTGTCCCAACACCAAGAGCTAGTCTCTCATTGGTTCCCCATCTTCCCGTTCATCCTCAGGACAAATTGCAACCTGTACGGAACAGGAGGTTAAAGGTGCTGATGATCCAAGTAGGGA
Source organism: Balaenoptera physalus (assembly GCF_965194825.1). Classification (NCBI taxonomy): domain Eukaryota; kingdom Metazoa; phylum Chordata; class Mammalia; order Artiodactyla; family Balaenopteridae; genus Balaenoptera; species Balaenoptera physalus. The sequence goes on along the minus strand of NW_028126544.1, from coordinate 473,883 downwards.
GATTACTAATAAAGTGGCTGGAATGGCGAACCCGAGCACAAGGAGATGAGAAATGAGGTGCGTTTTAGAAACCTTTCCCCATCACACGGTGTACCATCTTCTGGGTTTCTCATGCATGTTTTCGATGTAGGAAGATGCCCTTGAACCTGGAGATTTGGGACCCATGCGATGGGTTCCACGCAGTATTACTTTAAAGGGTCTGCGTTTGCTCACCCAACCTCACCAAACCTCTCAGCCCCAAGAGTATCCACCCTTATGTCTCATCCAGCTGTGGGTCTAGATATGGTCAATCCAGGTTGCATCACAGCCCCTGAACGAATTGTGTAAGAATTTCTCTCTCTTTCACTGTCTTAGTTTCAATGGTTTTTAAAAGTAATTTATTTTTATAATGGGGTTTAGCTGCTTTTCACTGCTGTGTTTATGCCGCTTTACACCCACTTGACACACTAACAGAGAGATATCAATACATAGGTTTTAAGATTATTACTAGTCAAATATATTCTTGTGCGGTTAATAGGGCGTGTTGAGTCCAGTTCTGTGAGCAAGGAGTAGGTCTTGTCAATTACATATTGGGTTTATGGAACAGTATCGAAGCTAATTTGAAACCCTTGTTTTATGTATCACCCCACCTCACCTTTCCCGTTAAGCAGCCATAGTGTGTTTTCTGCATGTGCGACTCTGTTCTGTTTTGTAATTCAGTTCAAGTGTAACGGTTTTTACATTCCCTCTATAAGTGATACCTTATGAGAAGTGTCCTTTTCTGTGTGACTTATTTCACTTAGAATCGTCGTACCTAAATCCACTCATCATGCTGCTACTAGCCTTATGACATTGATTTCATGGCTGAGTGATATTCCATTGTACATAAGGACCACAACTTCTTTATCCATTTTTCTCTTTCCTGGGATACTTAAGGTGGAATGAAGTGGAGGTCCTTGTCAACAGAGCAGCCCTAAACTTTGGGCTGCTTGTGTTTTGCTGATTTTTCATTTTCCCAATTTATACCCCGATGAGTGGAAGTGCACTGTGCTCTCTAAGCTGTGTTTTTTAGATATTTCAGGACTCACCGTACACTTTTCCAGAGTGGCTGTTGGCAATTTACATCCCGCCCATCAGTGTAGCAAGGCTCCCTTTTCTCCATGGCCTGTCCTGCATTTCTGGTTTTGACACTTTTTTCAGCATGGCCCTTTTGACCGATGGGAAGCGAGACTTCTTTTTAGCGCTGATTTGCCTTTCCAGGTTGCTTGGTTGGCCAATAAGGGCGTATGCGTTTTTTCCTGAATATATTCAGAAAAAAACGCATACGCCCTTTTTGGCCAAGGGCATCGTTGTTAAAGTTTTGTCGCTTTTCATGTGCTTTAAAGGCGATTCGAATCTACCTCCTGAAATCTGTTTCCTGCAATTCTGCCTTGATTTCAAATCCTCTTCTTTTCCTTCCCTCAATATATTTGTGGACGAGAGTTATCATTTATAACACTGCAGGTTTGTGAATTGCTGTGCCCTGAAGCCTCATTTTACAACTCGCTTTTTTGGGAACTGGCCGCAAAAGCGCAGGATGGCTTCAGGCCCTGTTCTGGTTCCGGGGGGCAGGCTGAGCCTGTGGTTAATTCTTCTTCCTGATGGGAAAATAGAGTGACCTGTGCCTGTCCCAACACCAAGAGCTAGTCTCTCATTGGTTCCCCATCTTCCCGTTCATCCTCAGGACAAATTGCAACCTGTACGGAACAGGAGGTTAAAGGTGCTGATGATCCAAGTAGGGAGATTACTAATAAAGTGGCTGGAATGGCGAACCCGAGCACAAGGAGATGAGAAATGAGGTGCGTTTTAGAAACCTTTCCCCATCACACGGTGTACCATCTTCTGGGTTTCTCATGCATGTTTTCGATGTAGGAAGATGCCCTTGAACCTGGAGATTTGGGACCCATGCGATGGGTTCCACGCAGTATTACTTTAAAGGGTCTGCGTTTGCTCACCCAACCTCACCAAACCTCTCAGCCCCAAGAGTATCCACCCTTATGTCTCATCCAGCTGTGGGTCTAGATATGGTCAATCCAGGTTGCATCACAGCCCCTGAACGAATTGTGTAAGAATTTCTCTCTCTTTCACTGTCTTAGTTTCAATGGTTTTTAAAAGTAATTTATTTTTATAATGGGGTTTAGCTGCTTTTCACTGCTGTGTTTATGCCGCTTTACACCCACTTGACACACTAACAGAGAGATATCAATACATAGGTTTTAAGATTATTACTAGTCAAATATATTCTTGTGCGGTTAATAGGGCGTGTTGAGTCCAGTTCTCTGAGCAAGGAGTAGGTCTTGTCAATTACATATTGGGTTTATGGAACAGTATCGAAGCTAATTTGAAACCCTTGTTTTATGTATCACCCCACCTCACCTTTCCCGTTAAGCAGCCATAGTGTGTTTTCTGCATGTGCGACTCTGTTCTGTTTTGTAATTCAGTTCAAGTGTAACGGTTTTTACATTCCCTCTATAAGTGATACCTTATGAGAAGTGTCCTTTTCTGTGTGACTTATTTCACTTAGAATCGTCGTTCCTAAATCCACTCATCATGCTGCTACTAGCCTTATGACATTGATTTCATGGCTGAGTGATATTCCATTGTACATAAGGACCACAACTTCTTTATCCATTTTTCTCTTTCCTGGGATACTTAAGGTGGAATGAAGTGGAGGTCCTTGTCAACAGAGCAGCCCTAAACTTTGGGCTGCTTGTGTTTTGCTGATTTTTCATTTTCCCAATTTATACCCCGATGAGTGGAAGTGCACTGTGCTCTCTAAGCTGTGTTTTTTAGATATTTCAGGACTCACCGTACACTTTTCCAGAGTGGCTGTTGGCAATTTACATCCCGCCCATCAGTGTAGCAAGGCTCCCTTTTCTCCATGGCCTGTCCTGCATTTCTGGTTTTGACACTTTTTTCAGCATGGCCCTTTTGACCGATGGGAAGCGAGACTTCTTTTTAGCGCTGATTTGCCTTTCCAGGTTGCTTGGTTGGCCAAAAAGGGCGTATGCGTTTTTTCCTGAATATATTCAGGAAAAAACGCATACGCCCTTTTTGGCCAAGGGCATCATTGTCAACGTTTTGCCGCTTTTCATGTGCTTTAAAGGCGATTCGAATCTACCTCCTGAAATCTGTTTCCTGCAATTCTGCCTTGATTTCAAATCCTCTTCTTTGCCTTCCCTCAATATATTTGTGGACGAGAGTTATCATTTATAACACTGCAGGTTTGTGAATTGCAGTGCCCTGAAGCTCCATTTTACAACTCGCTTTTTTGGGAACTGGCCGCAAAAGCGCAGGATGGCTTCAGGCCCTGTTCTGGTTCCGGGGGGCAGGCTGAGCCTGTGGTTAATTCTTCTTCCTGATGGGAAAATAGAGTGACCTGTGCCTGTCCCTACACCAAGAGCTAGTCTCTCATTGGTTGCCCGTCTTCCCGTTCATCCTCAGGACAAATTTCAACCTGTACGGAACAGGAGGTTAAAGGTGCTGATGCTCCAAGTAGGGAGATTGCTAGTAAAGTGCCTGGAATGGTGAACCCGAGCACAAGGAGATGAGAAATGAGGTGCGTTTTAGAAACCTTTCCCCATCACATGGTGTACCATCTTCTGGGTTTCTCATGCATGTTTTCGATATAGGAAGATGCCCTTGAACCTGGAGATTTGGGACCCATGAGATGGGTGCCACGCAGTATTAATTTAAAGGGTCTGCATTTGCTCACCCAACCTCACCAAACCTCTCAGCCCCAAGAGTGTCCACCCTTATGTCTCATCCAGCTGTGGGTCTAGATATGGTCAATCCAGGTTGCATCACAGCCCCTGAACGAATTGTGTAAGAATTTCTCTCTCTTTCACTGTCTTAGTTTCAATGGTTTTTAAAAGTAATTTATTTTTATAATGGGGTTTAGCTGCTTTTCACTGCTGTGTTTATGCCGCTTTACACCCACTTGACACACTAACAGAGAGATATCAATACATAGGTTTTAAGATTATTAATAGTCAGATATATTCTTGTGCGGTGAATAAGGCGTGTTGAGTCCAGTTCTCTGAGCAAGGAGTAGGTCTTGTCAATTACATATTGGGTTTATGGAACAGTATCGGAGCTAATTTGAAACCCTTGTTTTATGTATCACCCCACCTCACCTTTCCCGTTAAGCAGCCATAGTGTGTTTTCTGCATGTGCGACTCTGTTCTGTTTTGTAATTCAGTTCAAGTGTAACGGTTTTTACATTCCCTCTATAAGTGATACCTTATGAGAAGTGTCCTTTTCTGTGTGACTTATTTCACTTAGAATCGTCGTACCTAAATCCACTCATCATGCTGCTACTAGCCTTATGACATTGATTTCATGGCTGAGTGATATTCCATTGTACATAAGGACCACATCTTCTTTATCCATTTTTCTCTTTCCTGGGATATTTAAGGTGGAATGAAGTGGAGGTCCTTGTCAAGAGAGCAGCCCTAAACTTTGGGCTGCTTGTGTTTTGCTGATTTTTCATTTTCCCAATTTATACCCCGATGAGTGGAAGTGCCCTATGCTCTCTAAGCTGTGTTTTTTGGATATTTCAGGACTCACCGTACACTTCTCCAGAGTGGCTGTTGGCAATTTACATCCCGCCCATCAGTGTAGCAAGGCTCCCATTTCTCCATGGCCTGTCCTGCATTTCTGGTTTTGACACTTTTTTCAGCATGGCCCTTTTGACCGATGGGAAGCGAGACTTCTTTGTAGTGCTGATTTGCCTTTCCAGGTTGCTTGGTTGGCCAAAAAGGGCGTATGCGTTTTTTCCTGAATATATTCAGGAAAAAACGCATACGCCCTTTTTGTCCAAGGGCATCATTGTTAAAGTTTTGCCGCTTTTCATGTGCTTTAAAGGCGATTCGAATCTACCTCCTGAAATATCTTTCCTGCAATTCTGCCTTGATTTCAAATCCTCTTCTTTGCCTTCCCTCAATATATTTGTGGACGAGAGTTATCATTTATAACTCTGCAGTTTTGTGAATTGCAGTGCCCTGAAGCTCCATTTTACAACCCGCTTTTTTGGGAACTGGCCGCAAAAGCGCAGGATGGCTTCAGGCCCCGTTCTTGTTCCGGGGGGCAGGCTGAGCCTGTGGTTAATTCTTCTTCCTGATGGGAAAATAGAGTGACCTGTGCCTGTCCCTACACCAAGAGCTAGTCTCTCATTGGTTCCCCTTCTTCCCGTTCATCCTCAGGACAAATTGCAACCTATACGGAACAGGAGGTTAAAGGTGCTGATGCTCCAAGTAGGGAGTTTGCTAGTAAAGTGGCTGGAATGGTGAACCCGAGGACAAGGAGATGAGAAATGAGGTGCGTTTTAGAAACCTTTCCCCATCACATGGTGTACCATCTTCTGGGTTTCTCATGCATGTTTTCGATGTAGGAAGATGCCCTTGAACCTGGAGATCTGGGACCCATGAGATGGGTACCACGCAGTACTAATTTAAAGGGTCTGCATTTGCTCACCCAACCTCACCAAACCTCTCAGCCCGAAGAGTGTACACCCTTATGTCTCATCCAGCTGTGGGTCTAGATATGGTCAATCCAGGTTGCATCACAGCCCCTGAACGAATTGTGTAAGAATTTCTCTCTCTTTCACTGCCTTTGTTTCATGGGTTTTTAAAAGTAATTTATTTTTATAATGGGGTTTAGCTGCTTTTCACTGCTGTGTTTATGCCACTTTACACCCACTTGACACACTAACAGAGAGATATCAATACATAGGTTTTAAGATTATTACTAGTCAGATATATTCTTGTGTGGTTAATAGGGCGTGTTGAGTCCAGTTCTCTGAGCAAGGAGTAGGTCTTGTCTATTACATATTGGGTTTATGGAACGGTATCTGAGCTAATTTGAAACCCTTGTTTTATGTGTCACCCCACCTCACCTTTCCCGTTAAGCAGCCATAGTGTGTTTTCTGCATGTGCGACTCTGTTCTGTTTTGTAATTCAGTTCAAGAGTAACGGTTTTTACATTCCCTCTATAAGTGATACCTTATGAGAAGTGCCCTTTTCTGTGTGACTTATTTCACTTAGAATCGTCGTACCTAAATCCACTCATCATGCTGCTACTAGCCTTATGACATTGATTTCATGGCTGAGTGACATTCCATTGTACATAAGGACCACATCTTCTTTATCCATTTTTCTCTTTCCTGGGATATTTAAGGTGGAATGAAGTGGAGGTCCTTGTCAACAAAGCAGCCCTAAACTTTGGGCTGCTTGTGTTTTGCTGATTTTTCATTTTCCCAATTTATACCCCGATGAGTGGAAGTGCCCTATGCTCTCTAAGCTGTGTTTTTTGGATATTTCAGGACTCACCGTACACTTCTCCAGAGTGGCTGTTGGCAATTTACATCCCGCCCATCAGTGTAGCAAGGCTCTCATTTCTCCATGGCCTGTCCTGCATTTCTGGTTTTGACACTTTTTTCAGCATGGGCCTTTTGACCGATGGGAAGCGAGACTTCTTTTTAGCGCTGATTTGCCTTTCCAGGTTGCTTGGTTGGCCAAAAAGGGCGTATGCGTTTTTTCCTGAATATATTCAGAAAAAAACGCATACGCCCTTTTTGGCCAAGGGCATCATTGTTAAAGTTTTGTCGCTTTTCATGTGCTTTAAAGGCGATTCGAATCTACCTCCTGAAATCTGTTTCCTGCAATTCTGCCTTGATTTCAAATCCTCTTCTTTGCCTTCCCTCAATATATTTGTGGACGAGAGTTATCATTTATACCTCTGCAGATTTGGGAATTGCAGTGCCCTGAAGCTCCATTTTACAACTCGCTTTTTTGGGAACTGGCCGCAAAAGCGCAGGATGGCTTCACTCCCTGTTCTGGTTCCGGGGGGCAGGCTGAGCCTCTGGTTAATTCTTCTTCCTGATGGGAAAATAGAGTGACCTGTTCCTGTCCCTACACCAAGAGCTAGTCTCTCATTGTTTCCCCGTCTTCCCTTTCATCCTCAGAACAAATTGCAACCTGTACGGAACAGGAGCTTAAAGGTGCTGATGCCCCAAGTAGGGAGATTGCTAGTAAAGTGGCTGGAATGCCGAACCCGAGCCCAAGGAGATGAGAAATGAGGTGCATTTTAGAAACCTTTCCCCATCACACGGTGTACCATCTTCTGGGTTTCTCATGCATGTTTTCGATGTAGGAAGATGCCCTTGAACCTGGAGATTTGGGACCCATGCGATGGGTACCACGCAGTATTACTTTAAAGGGTCTGCATTTGCTCACCCAACCTCACAAAACCTCTCAGCCCCAAGAGTGTCCACCCTTATGTCTCATCCAGCTGTGGGTCTAGATATGGTCAATCCAGGTTGCATCACAGCCCCTGAACGAATTATGTAAGAATTTCTCTCTCTTTCACTGTCTTAGTTTCAATGGTTTTTAAAAGTAATTTATTTTTATAATGGGGTTTAGCTGCTTTTCACTGCTGTGTTGATGCCGCTATACACCCACTTGACACACTAACAGAGAGATATCAATACATAGGTTTTAAGATTATTATTAGTCAGATATATTCTTGTGCGGTGAATAGGGCGTGTTGAGTCCAGTTCTCTGAGCAAGGAGTAGGTCTTGTCAATTACATATTGGGTTTATGGAACAGTATCGAAGCTAATTTGAAACCCTTGTTTTATGTATCACCCCACCTCACCTTTCCCGTTAAGCAGCCATAGTGTGTTTTCTGCATGTGCGACTCCGTTCTGTTTTGTAATTCAGTTCAAGTGTAACGGTTTTTACATTCCCTCTATAAGTGATACCTTATGAGAAGTGTCCTTTTCTGTGTGACTTATTTCACTTAGAATCGTCGAACCTAAATCCACTCATCATGCTGCTACTAGCCTTATGACATTGATTTCATGGCTGAGTGATATTCCATTGTACATAAGGACCACAACTTCTTTATCCATTTTTCTCTTTCCTGGGATACTTAAGGTGGAATGAAGTGGAGGTCCTTGTCAACAGAGCAGCCCTAAACTTTGGGCTGCTTGTGTTTTGCTGATTTTTCATTTTCCCAATTTATACCCCGATGAGTGGAAGTGCCCTATGCTCTCTAAGCTGTGTTTTTTAGATATTTCAGGACTCACCGTACACTTTTCCAGAGTGGCTGTTGGCAATTTACATCCCGCCCATCAGTGTAGCAAGGCTCCCTTTTCTCCATGGCCTGTCCTGCATTTCTGGTTTTGACACTTTTTTCAGCATGGCCCTTTTGACCGATGGGAAGCGAGACTTCTTTTTAGCGCTGATTTGCCTTTCCAGGTTGCTTGGTTGGCCAAAAAGGGCGTATGCGTTTTTTCCTGAATATATTCAGAAAAAAACGCATACGCCCTTTTTGGCCAAGGGCATCATTGTTAAAGTTTTGTCGCTTTTCATGTGCTTGAAAGGCGATTCGAATCTACCTCCTGAAATCTGTTTCCTGCAATTCTGCCTTGATTTCAAATCCTCTTCTTTGCCTTCCCTCAATATATTTGTGGACGAGAGTTATCATTTATACCTCTGCAGATTTGGGAATTGCAGTGCCCTGAAGCTCCATTTTACAACTCGCTTTTTTGGGAACTGGCCGCAAAAGCGCAGGATGGCTTCAGGCCCTGTTCTGGTTCCGGGGGGCAGGCTGAGCCTCTGGTTAATTCTTCTTCCTGATGGGAAAATAGAGTGACCTGTGCCTGTCCCTACACCAAGAGCTAGTCTCTCATTGTTTCCCCGTCTTCCCTTTCATCCTCAGAACAAATTGCAACCTGTACGGAACAGGAGCTTAAAGGTGCTGATGCCCCAAGTAGGGAGATTGCTAGTAAAGTGGCTGGAATGCCGAACCCGAGCCCAAGGAGATGAGAAATGAGGTGCATTTTAGAAACCTTTCCCCATCACACGGTGTACCATCTTCTGGGTTTCTCATGCATGTTTTCGATGTAGGAAGATGCCCTTGAACCTGGAGATTTGGGACCCATGCGATGGGTACCACGCAGTATTACTTTAAAGGGTCTGCATTTGCTCACCCAACCTCACAAAACCTCTCAGCCCCAAGAGTGTCCACCCTTATGTCTCATCCAGCTGTGGGTCTAGATATGGTCAATCCAGGTTGCATCACAGCCCCTGAACGAATTATGTAAGAATTTCTCTCTCTTTCACTGTCTTAGTTTCAATGGTTTTTAAAAGTAATTTATTTTTATAATGGGGTTTAGCTGCTTTTCACTGCTGTGTTGATGCCGCTATACACCCACTTGACACACTAACAGAGAGATATCAATACATAGGTTTTAAGATTATTATTAGTCAGATATATTCTTGTGCGGTGAATAGGGCGTGTTGAGTCCAGTTCTCTGAGCAAGGAGTAGGTCTTGTCAATTACATATTGGGTTTATGGAACAGTATCGAAGCTAATTTGAAACCCTTGTTTTATGTATCACCCCACCTCACCTTTCCCGTTAAGCAGCCATAGTGTGTTTTCTGCATGTGCGACTCCGTTCTGTTTTGTAATTCAGTTCAAGTGTAACGGTTTTTACATTCTCTCTATAAGTGATACCTTATGAGAAGTGTCCTTTTCTGTGTGACTTATTTCACTTAGAATCGTCGAACCTAAATCCACTCATCATGCTGCTACTAGCCTTATGACATTGATTTCATGGCTGAGTGATATTCCATTGTACATAAGGACCACAACTTCTTTATCCATTTTTCTCTTTCCTGGGATACTTAAGGTGGAATGAAGTGGAGGTCCTTGTCAACAGAGCAGCCCTAAACTTTGGGCTGCTTGTGTTTTGCTGATTTTTCATTTTCCCAATTTATACCCCGATGAGTGGAAGTGCCCTATGCTCTCTAAGCTGTGTTTTTTAGATATTTCAGGACTCACCGTACACTTTTCCAGAGTGGCTGTTGGCAATTTACATCCCGCCCATCAGTGTAGCAAGGCTCCCTTTTCTCCATGGCCTGTCCTGCATTTCTGGTTTTGACACTTTTTTCAGCATGGCCCTTTTGACCGATGGGAAGCGAGACTTCTTTGTAGCGCTGATTTGCCTTTCCAGGTTGCTTGGTTGGCCAAAAAGGGCGTATGCGTTTTTTCCTGAATATATTCAGAAAAAAACGCATACGCCCTTTTTGGCCAAGGGCATCATTGTTAAAGTTTTGTCGCTTTTCATGTGCTTGAAAGGCGATTCGAATCTACCTCCTGAAATCTGTTTCCTGCAATTCTGCCTTGATTTCAAATCCTCTTCTTTGCCTTCCCTCAATATATTTGTGGACGAGAGTTATCATTTATACCTCTGCAGATTTGGGAATTGCAGTGCCCTGAAGCTCCATTTTACAACTCGCTTTTTTGGGAACTGGCCGCAAAAGCGCAGGATGGCTTCAGGCCCTGTTCTGGTTCCGGGGGGCAGGCTGAGCCTCTGGTTAATTCTTCTTCCTGATGGGAAAATAGAGTGACCTGTGCCTGTCCCTACACCAAGAGCTAGTCTCTCATTGTTTCCCCGTCTTCCCTTTCATCCTCAGAACAAATTGCAACCTGTACGGAACAGGAGCTTAAAGGTGCTGATGCCCCAAGTAGGGAGATTGCTAGTAAAGTGGCTGGAATGCCGAACCCGAGCCCAAGGAGATGAGAAATGAGGTGCATTTTAGAAACCTTTCCCCATCACACGGTGTACCATCTTCTGGGTTTCTCATGCATGTTTTCGATGTAGGAAGATGCCCTTGAACCTGGAGATTTGGGACCCATGCGATGGGTACCACGCAGTATTACTTTAAAGGGTCTGCATTTGCTCACCCAACCTCACAAAACCTCTCAGCCCCAAGAGTGTCCACCCTTATGTCTCATCCAGCTGTGGGTCTAGATATGGTCAATCCAGGTTGCATCACAGCCCCTGAACGAATTATGTAAGAATTTCTCTCTCTTTCACTGTCTTAGTTTCAATGGTTTTTAAAAGTAATTTATTTTTATAATGGGGTTTAGCTGCTTTTCACTGCTGTGTTGATGCCGCTATACACCCACTTGACACACTAACAGAGAGATATCAATACATAGGTTTTAAGATTATTACTAGACAGATATATTCTTGTGCGGTGAATAGGGCGTGTTGAGTCCAGTTCTCTGAGCAAGGAGTAGGTCTTGTCAATTACATATTGGGTTTATGGAACTGTATCGAAGCTAATTTGAAACCCTTGTTTTATGTATCACCCCACCTCACCTTTCCCGTTAAGCAGCCATAGGGTGTTTTCTGCATGTGCGACTCTGTTCTGTTTTGTAATTCAGTTCAAGTGTAACGGTTTTTACATTCCCTCTATAAGTGATACCTTATGAGAAGTATCCTTTTCTGTGTGACTTATTTCACTTAGAATCGTCGTACCTAAATCCACTCATCATGCTGCTACTAGCCTTATGACATTGATTTCATGGCTGAGTGATATTCCATTGTACATAAGGACCACAACTTCTTTATCCATTTTTCTCTTTCCTGGGATACTTAAGGTGGAATGAAGTGGAGGTCCTTGTCAACAGAGCAGCCCTAAACTTTGGGCTGCTTGTGTTTTGCTGATTTTTCATTTTCCCAATTTATACCCCGATGAGTGGAAGTGCCCTGTGCTCTCTAAGCTGTGTTTTTTAGATATTTCAGGACTCACCGTACACTTTTCCAGAGTGGCTGTTGGCAATTTACATCCCGCCCATCAGTGTAGCAAGGCTCCCTTTTCTCCATGGCCTGTCCTGCATTTCTGGTTTTGACACTTTTTTCAGCATGGCCCTTTTGACCGATGGGAAGCGAGACTTCTTTTTAGCGCTGATTTGCCTTTCCAGGTTGCTTGGTTGGCCAAAAAGGGCGTATGCGTTTTTTCCTGAATATATTCAGGAAAAAACGCATACGCCCTTTTTGGCCAAGGGCATCATTGTCAACGTTTTGCCGCTTTTCATGTGCTTTAAAGGCGATTCGAATCTACCTCCTGAAATCTGTTTCCTGCAATTCTGCCTTGATTTCAAATCCTCTTCTTTGCCTTCCCTCAATATATTTGTGGACGAGAGTTATCATTTATAACACTGCAGGTTTGTGAATTGCAGTGCCCTGAAGCTCCATTTTACAACTCGCTTTTTTGGGAACTGGCCGCAAAAGCGCAGGATGGCTTCAGGCCCTGTTCTGGTTCCGGGGGGCAGGCTGAGCCTCTGGTTAATTCTTCTTCCTGATGGGAAAATAGAGTGACCTGTGCCTGTCCCTACACCAAGAGCTTGTCTCTCATTGTTTCCCCGTCTTCCCTTTCATCCTCAGAACAAATTGCAACCTGTACGGAACAGGAGCTTAAAGGTGCTGATGCCCCAAGTAGGGAGATTGCTAGTAAAGTGGCTGGAATGCCGAACCCGAGCACAAGGAGATGAGAAATGAGGTGCATTTTAGAAACCTTTCCCCATCACACGGTGTACCATCTTCTGGGTGCATGTTTTCGATGTAGGAAGATGCCCTTGAACCTGGAGATTTGGGACCCATGCGATGGGTACCACGCAGTATTACTTAAAAGGGTCTGAATTTGCTCACCCAACCTCACAAAACCTCTCAGCCCCAAGAGTGTCCACCCTTATGTCTCATCCAGCTGTGGGTCTAGATATGGTCAATCCAGGTTGCATCACAGCCCCTGAACGAATTGTGTAAGAATTTCTCTCTCTTTCACTGTCTTAGTTTCAATGGTTTTTAAAAGTAATTTATTTTTATAATGGGGTTTAGCTGCTTTTCACTGCTGTTTTGATGCCGCTTTACACCCAATTGACACACTAACAGAGAGATATCAATACATAGGTTTTAAGATTATTACTAGTCAGATATATTCTTGTGTGGTGAATAGGGCGTGTTGAGTCCAGTTCTCTGAGCAAGGAGTAGGTCTTGTCTATTACATATTGGGTTTATGGAACGGTATATGAGCTAATTTGAAACCCTTGTTTTATGTATCACCCCACCTCACCTTTCCCGTTAAGCAGCCATAGTGTGTTTTCTGCATGTGCGACTCTGTTCTGTTTTGTAATTCAGTTCAAGAGTAACGGTTTTTACATTCCCTCTATAAGTGATACCTTATGAGAAGTGCCCTTTTCTGTGTGACTTATTTCACTTAGAATCGTCGTACCTAAATCCACTCATCATGCTGCTATTAGCCTTATGAAATTGATTTCATGGCTGAGTGATATTCCATTGTACATAAGGACCACAACTTCTTTATCCATTTTTCTCTTTCCTGGGATATTTAAGGTGGAATGAAGTGGAGGTCCTTGTCTACAGAGCAGCCCTAAACTTTGGGCTGCTTGTGTTTTGCTGATTTTTCATTTTCCCAATTTATACCCCGATGAGTGGAAGTGACCTGTGCTCTCTAAGCTGTGTTTTTTAGATATTTCAGGACTCACCGTACACTTCTCCAGAGTGGCTGTTGGCAATTTACATCCCGCCCATCAGTGTAGCAAGGCTCCCATTTCTCCATGGCCTGTCCTGCATTTCTGGTTTTGACACTTTTTTCAGCATGGCCCTTTTGACCGATGGGAAGCGAGACTTCTTTGTAGCGCTGATTTGCCTTTCCAGGTTGCTTGGTTGGCCAAAAGGGGCGTATGCGTTTTTTCCTGAATATATTCAGGAAAAAACGCATACGCCCTTTTTGGCCAAGGGCATCATTGTCAACTTTTTGCCGCTTTTCATGTGCTTTAAAGGCGATTCGAATCTACCTCCTGAAATCTGTTTCCTGCAATTCTGCCTTGATTTCAAATCCTCTTCTTTGCCTTCCCTCAATATATTTGTGGACGAGAGTTATCATTTATAACTCTGCAGGTTTGTGAATTGCAGTGCCCTGAAGCTCCATTTTACAACTCGCTTTTTTGGGAACTGGCCGCAAAAGCGCAGGATGGCTTCAGGCCCTGTTCTGGTTCCGGGGGGCAGGCTGAGCCTGTGGTTAATTCTTCTTCCTGATGGGAAAATAAAGTGACCTGTGCCTGTCCCAACACCAAGAGCTAGTTTCTCATTGGTTCCCCGTCTTCCCGTTGAACCTCAGGACAAATTGCAACCTGTACGGAACAGGAGGTTAAAGGTGCTGAGGCTCCAAGTAGGGAGATTGCTAGTAAAGTGGCTGGAATGGCGAACCCGAGCACAAGGAGATGAGAAATGAAGTGCGTTTTAGAAACATTTCCCCATCACACGGTGTACCATCTTCTGGGTTTCTCATGCATGTGTTCGATGTAGGAAGATGCCCTTGAACCTGGAGATTGGGGACCCATGCAATGGGTACCACGCAGTATTACTTGAAAGGGTCTGCGTTTGCTCACCCAACCTCACAAAACCTCTCAGACCCAAGAGGGTCCACCCTTATGTCTCATCCAGCTGTGGGTCTACATATGGTCAATCCAGGTTGCATCACAGCCCCTGAATGAATTGTGTAAGAATTTCTCTCTCTTTCACTGTCTTTGTTTCATGGGTTTTTAAAAGTAATTTATTTTTATAATGGGGTTTAGCTGCTTTTCACTGCTGTGTTTATGCCGCTTTACACCCACTTGACACACTAACAGAGAGATATCAATACATAGGTTTTAAGATTATTACTAGTCAGATATATTCTTGTGCGGTGAATAGGGCGTGTTGAGTCCAGTTCTCTGAGCAAGGAGTAGGTCTTGTCTATTACATATTGGGTTTATGGAACGGTATCTGAGCTAATTTGAAACCCTTGTTTTATGTATCACCCCACCTCACCTTTCCTGTTTAGCAGCCATAGTGTGTTTTCTGCATGTGCGACTCTGTTCTGTTTTGTAATTCAGTTCAAGTGTAACGGTTTTTACATTCCCTCTATAAGTGATACCTTATGAGAAGTGTCCTTTTCTGTGTGACTTATTTCACTTAGAATCGTCGTACCTAAATCCACTCATCATGCTGCTACTAGCCTTATGCCATTGATTTCATGGCTGAGTGATATTCCATTGTACATAAGGACCACAACTTCTTTATCCATTTTTCTCTTTCCTGGGATATTTAAGGTGGAATGAAGTGGAGGTCCTTGTCAACAGAGCAGCCCTAAACTTTGGGCTGCTTGTGTTTTGCTGATTTTTCATTTTCCCAATTTATACCCCGATGAGTGGAAGTGCCCTATGCTCTCTAAGCTGTGTTTTTTAGATATTTCAGGACTCACCGTACACTTCTCCAGAGTACCTGTTGGCAATTTACATCCCGCCCATCAGTGTAGCAAGGCTCCCATTTCTCCATGGCCTGTCCTGCATTTCTGGTTTTGACACTTTTTTCAGCATGGCCCTTTTGACCGATGGGAAGCGAGACTTCTTTGTAGCGCTGATTTGCCTTTCCAGGTTGCTTGGTTGGCCAAAAAGGGCCTAGGCGTTTTTTCCTGAATATATTCAGGAAAAAACGCATACACCCTTTTTGGCCAAGGGCATCATTGTCAACGTTTTGCCGCTTTTCATGAGCTTTAAAGACTATTCGAATCTACCTCCTGAAATCTGTTTCCTGCAATTCTGCCTTGATTTCAAATCCTCTTCTTTGCCTTCCCTCAATATATTTGTGGACGAGAGTTATCATTTATAACTCTGCAGGTTTGTGAATTGCAGTGCCCTGAAGCTCCATTTTACAACTCGCATTTTTGGGAGCTGGCCGCAAAAGCGCATGATGGCTTCAGGCCCTGTTCTGGTTCCGGGGGGCAGGCTGAGCCTGTGGTTAATTCTTCTTCCTGATGGGAAAATAGAGTGACCTGTGCCTGTCCCAACACCAAGAGCTAGTCTCTCTTTGGTTCCCCGTCTTCCCGTTCATCCTCAGGAAAAATTGCAACCTGTACGGAACAGGAGGTTAAAGGTGCTGATGCTCCAAGTAGGGAGATTGCTAGTAAAGTGCCTGGAATGGCGAACCCGAGCACAAGGAGATGAGAAATGAGGTGCGTTTTAGAAACCTTTCCCCATCACACGGTGTACCATCTTCTGGGTTTCTCATGCATGTTTTCGATGTAGGAAGATGCCCTTGAACCTGGAGATACGGGACCCATGCGATGGGTACCACGCAGTATTACTTTAAAGGGTCTGCGTTTGCTCACCCAACCTCACCAAACCTCTCAGCCCCAAGAGTGTCCACCCTTATGTCTCATCCAGCTGTGGGTCTACATATGGTCAATACAGGTTGCATCACAGCCCCTGAACGAATTGTGTAAGAATTTCTCTCTCTTTCACTGTCTTAGTTTCAATGGTTTTTAAAAGTAATTTATTTTTATAATGGGGTTTAGCTGCTTTTCACTGCTGTGTTGATGCCGCTATACACCCACTTGACACACTAACAGAGAGATATCAATACATAGGTTTTAAGATTATTACTAGACAGATATATTCTTGTGCGGTGAATAGGGCGTGTTGAGTCCAGTTCTCTGAGCAAGGAGTAGGTCTTGTCAATTACATATTGGGTTTATGGAACAGTATCGAAGCTAATTTGAAACCCTTGTTTTATGTATCACCCCACCTCACCTTTCCCGTTAAGCAGCCATAGTGTGTTTTCTGCATGTGCGACTCTGTTCTGTTTTGTAATTCAGTTCAAGTGTAACGGTTTTTACATTCCCTCTATAAGTGATACCTTATGAGAAGTATCCTTTTCTGTGTGACTTATTTCACTTAGAATCGTCGTACCTAAATCCACTCATCATGCTGCTACTAGCCTTATGACATTGATTTCATGGCTGAGTGATATTCCATTGTACATAAGGACCACAACTTCTTTATCCATTTTTCTCTTTCCTGGGATACTTAAGGTGGAATGAAGTGGAGGTCCTTGTCAACAGAGCAGCCCTAAACTTTGGGCTGCTTGTGTTTTGCTGATTTTTCATTTTCCCAATTTATACCCCGATGAGTGGAAGTGCCCTGTGCTCTCTAAGCTGTGTTTTTTAGATATTTCAGGACTCACCGTACACTTTTCCAGAGTGGCTGTTGGCAATTTACATCCCGCCCATCAGTGTAGCAAGGCTCCCTTTTCTCCATGGCCTGTCCTGCATTTCTGGTTTTGACACTTTTTTCAGCATGGCCCTTTTGACCGATGGGAAGCGAGACTTCTTTTTAGCGCTGATTTGCCTTTCCAGGTTGCTTGGTTGGCCAAAAAGGGCGTATGCGTTTTTTCCTGAATATATTCAGGAAAAAACGCATACGCCCTTTTTGGCCAAGGGCATCATTGTCAACGTTTTGCCGCTTTCCATGTGCTTTAAAGGCGATTCGAATCTACCTCCTGAAATCTGTTTCCTGCAATTCTGCCTTGATTTCAAATCCTCTTCTTTGCCTTCCCTCAATATATTTGTGGACGAGAGTTATCATTTATAACACTGCAGGTTTGTGAATTGCAGTGCCCTGAAGCTCCATTTTACAACTCGCTTTTTTGGGAACTGGCCGCAAAAGCGCAGGATGGCTTCAGGCCCTGTTCTGGTTCCGGGGGGCAGGCTGAGCCTCTGGTTAATTCTTCTTCCTGATGGGAAAATAGAGTGACCTGTGCCTGTCCCTACACCAAGAGCTTGTCTCTCATTGTTTCCCCGTCTTCCCTTTCATCCTCAGAACAAATTGCAACCTGTACGGAACAGGAGCTTAAAGGTGCTGATGCCCCAAGTAGGGAGATTGCTAGTAAAGTGGCTGGAATGCCGAACCCGAGCACAAGGAGATGAGAAATGAGGTGCATTTTAGAAACCTTTCCCCATCACACGGTGTACCATCTTCTGGGTGCATGTTTTCGATGTAGGAAGATGCCCTTGAACCTGGAGATTTGGGACCCTTGTGATGGGTACCATGCAGTATTACTTTAAAGGGTCTGCGTTTGCTCACCCAAGCTCACCAAACCTCTCAGCCCCAAGAGTGTCCACCCTTATGCATCATCCAGCTGTGGGTCTAGATATGGTCAATCCAGGTTGCATTCACAGCCCCTGAACGAATTGTGTAAGAATTTCTCTCTCTTTCACTGTCTTTGTTTCATTGGTTTTTAAAAGTAATTTATTTTTATAATGGGGTTTAGCTGCCTTTCACTGCTGTGTTTATGCGGCTTTACACCACATTGACACACTAACAGAGAGATATCAATACATAGGTTTTAAGATTATGACTAGTCCGATATATTCTTGTGCGGTGAATAGGGGGTGTTGAGTCCAGTTCTCTGAGCAAGGAGTAGGTCTTGTGTATTACATATTGGGTTTATGGAACGATATCTGATCTAATTTGAAACTCTTGTTTTATGTATCACCCCACCTCACCTTTCCCGTTAAGCAGCCATAGTTTGTTTTTTGGATGTGTGATTCTGTTCTGTTTTGTAATTCAGTTCAAGTGTAACGGTGTTTACATTCCCACTATAAGTGATATCTTATGAGAAGTGTCCTTGTCTGTGTGACTTATTTCACTTAGAATCGACGTACCTGAATCCACTCATCATGCTGCTACTAGCCTTATGACATTGATTTCATGACTGAGTTATATTCCATTGTACATAAGGACCAAAACTTCTTTATCCATTTTTCTCTTTCCTGGGATATTTCAGGTGGAATGAAGTGGAGGTCCTTGTCAACAGAGCAGCCGTATACTTTGGGGTGCTTGTGTCTTGCTGATTTTTAATTTTCCCAATTTATACCCCCATGAGTGGAAGTGCCCTATGCTCTCTACGCTGTGTTTTTTAGAAGTTTCAGGACACACCGTACCCTTCTCCAGAGTGGCTGTTGGCAATTTACCTCCCTCCCATCAGTGTAGCAAGGCTCCCATTTCTCCATGGCCTGTCCTGCATTTCTGGTTTTGACACATTTTTCAGCATAGCCCTTTTAACCGATGCGTAGCGAGTATTCTTTGTAGCGCTGATTTGCCTTTCCAGGTTGCTTGGTTGGCCAAAACGGGCGTATGCGTTTTTTCCTGAATATATTCAGGAAAAAACGCATACGCCCTTTTTGGCCAAGGGCATCATTGTCAAAGTTTTGCCGCTTTTCATGTGCTTTAAAGGCGATTCGAATCTACCTCCTGAAATCTGTTTCCTGCAATTCTGCCTTGATTTCAAATCCTCTTCTATGCCTTCCCTCAATATATTTGTGGACGAGAGTTATCATTTATAACTCTGCAGGTGTGTGAATTGCAGTGCCCTGAGCTCCATTTTACAACTCGCTTTTTTGGGAGCTGGCCGCAAAATCGCAGGATGGCTTCAGGCCCTGTTCTGGTTCCGGGGGGCAGGCTGAGCCTGTGGTTAATTCTTCTTCCTGATGGGAAAATAGAGTGAAATGTGCCTGTCTCAACACCAAGAGCTAGTCTCTCATTGGTTCCCCGTCTTCCCGTTCATCCTCAGGACAAATGGCAACCTGTACGGAACAGGATGTTAAAGGTGCTGATGCTCCAAGTAGGGAGATTGCTAGTAAAGTGGCTGGAATGGCGAACCCGAGCACAAGGTGATGAGAAATGAGGTGCGTTTTAGAAACCTTTCCCCATCACACGGTGCACCATCTTCTGGGTTTCTCATGCATGTTTTCGATGTAGGAAGGTGCCCTTGAACCTGGAGATTTGGGACCCATGCGATGGGTAGTACGCAGTGTTACTTTAAAGGGTCTGCGTTTGCTCAGCCAACCTCACCAAACCTCTCAGCCCCAAGAGTGTCCACCCTTATGTCTCATCCACCTGTGGGTCTAGATATGGTCAATCCAGGTTGCATCACAGCCCCTGAACGAATTGTGTAAGAATTTCTCTCTCTTTCACTGTCTTTGTTTCATTTGTCTTTAAAAGTAATTTATTTTTATAATGGGGTTTAGCTGCTTTTCACTGCTGTGTTTATGCCACTTTACACCCACTTGACACACTAACAGAGAGATATCAATACATAGGTTTTAAGATTATTACTAGTCAGATATATTCTTGTGCGGTGAATAGGGCGTGTTGAGTCCAGTTCTCTGAGCAAGGAGTAGGTCTTGTCTATTACATATTGGGTTTATGGAACGGTATCTGAGCTAATTTGAAACCCTTGTTTTATGTATCACCCCACCTCACCTTTCCCGTTTAGCAGCCATAGTGTGTTTTCTAAACGTGTGACTCTGTTCTGTTTTGTAATTTATTTAAAGTGTAACGGTGTTTACATTCCCACTATAAGTGATACCTTATGAGAAGTGTCCTTTTCTGTGTGACTTATTTCACTTAGGATCGTGGTACCTAAATCCACTCATCATGCTGCTACTAGCCTTATGACATTGATTTCATGGCTGAGTGATATTCCATTGTACATAAGGACCACAACTTCTTTATCCATTTTTCTCTTTCCTGGGATATTTAAGGTGGAATGAAGTGGAGGTCCTTGTCAACAGAGCAGCCCTAAACTTTGGGCTGCTTTTGTTTTGCTGATTTTTAATTTTCCCAATTTATACCCCGATGAGTGGAAGTGCCCTATGCTCTCTAAGCTGTGTTTCTTAGATATTTCAGGACTCACCGTACACTTCTCCAGAGTGGCTGTTGGCAATTTACATCCCGTCCATCAGTGTAGCAAGGCTCCCATTTCTCCATGGCCTGTCCTGCATTTCTGGTTTTGACACTTTTTTCAGCATGGCCCTTTTGACCGATGGGAAGCGAGACTTCTTTGTAGCGCTGATTTGCCTTTCCAGGTTGCTTGGTTGGCCAAAAAGGGCGTATGCGTTTTTTCCTGAATATATTCAGGAAAAAACGCATACGCCCTTTTTGACCAAGGGCATCGTTGTCAACGTTTTGCCGCTTTTCATGTGATTTAAAGGCGATTCGAATCTACCTCCTGAAATCTCTATCCTGCAATTCTGCCTTGATTTCAAATCCTCTTCTTTGCCTTCCCTCAATATATTTGTGGACGAGAGTTATCATTTATACCTCTGCAGGTTTGCGAATTGCAGTGCCCTGAAGCTCCATTTTACAACTCGCTTTTTTGGGAGCTGGCCGCAAAAGCGCAGGATGGCTTCAGGCCCTGTTCTGGTTCCGGGGGGCAGGCTGAGCCTGTGGTTAATTCTTCTTCCTGATGGGAAAATAGAGTGACCTGTGCCTGTCCCAACACCAAGAGCTACTCTCTCATTGGTTCCCCGTCTTCCCGTTCATCCTCAGGACAAATTGCAACATGTACGGAAGAGGATGTTAAAGGTGATGATGCTCCAAGTAGGGAGATTGCTAGTACAGTGGCTGGAATGGCGAACCCGAGCACAAGGAGATGAGAAATGAGGTGCGTTTTAGAAACCTTTCCCCATCACACGGTGTACCATCTTCTGGGTTTCTCATGCATATTTTCGATGTAGGAAGATGCCCTTGAACCTGGAGATTTGGGACCCATGCGATGGTTACCACGCAGTATTACTTTAAAGGGTCTGCGTTTGCTCACCCAACCTCACCAAAACTCTCAGTCCCAAGAGTGTCCACCCTTATGTCTCATCCAGCTGTGGGTCTAGATATGGTCAATCCAGGTTGCATCACAGCCCCTGAACGAATTGTGTAAGAATTTCTCTCTCTTTCACTGTCTTAGTTTCAATGGTTTTTAAAAGTAATTTATTTTTATAATGGGGTTTAGCTGCTTTTCACTGCTGTGTTTATGCCGCTTTACACCCACTTGACACACTAACAGAGAGATATCAATACATAGGTTTTAAGATTATTACTAGTCAGATATATTCTTGTGCGGTGAATAGGGCGTGTTGAGTCCAGTTCTCTGAGCAAGGAGTAGGTCTTGTCTATTACATATTGGGTTTATGGAAAAGTATCGAAGCTAATTTGAAACCCTTGTTTTATGTATCATCCCACCTCACCTTTCCCGTTAAGCAGCCATAGTGTGTTTTCTGCATGTGTGACTCTGTTCTGTTTTGTAATTCAGTTCAGGTGTAACGGTATTCACATTCCCTCTATAAGTGATACCTTATGAGAAGTGTCCTTTTCTGTGTGACTTATTTCACTTAGAATCGTCGTACCTAAATCCACTCATCATGCTGCTACTAGCCTTATGACATTGATTTCATGGCTGAGTGATATTCCATTGTACATAAGGACCACAACTTCTTTATCCATTTTTCTCTTTCCTGGTATACTTAAGGTGGAATGAAGTGGAGGTCCTTGTCAACAGAGCAGCCCTAAACTTTGAGCTGCTTGAGTTTTGCTGATTTTTAATTTTCCCAATTTATACACCGATGAGTGGAAGTGCCCTATGCTCTCTAAGCTGTGTTTTTTAGATATTTCAGGACTCACCGTACACTTCTCCAGAGTGGCTGTTGGCAATTTACATCCCGTCCATCAGTGTAGCAAGGCTCCCATTTCTCCATGGCCTGTCCTGCATTTCTGGTTTTGACACTTTTTTCAGCATGGCCCTTTTGACCGATGGGAAGCGAGACTTCTTTGTAGCGCT
The DNA here is from genome assembly GCF_965194825.1 of Balaenoptera physalus. Lineage (NCBI taxonomy): Eukaryota > Metazoa > Chordata > Mammalia > Artiodactyla > Balaenopteridae > Balaenoptera > Balaenoptera physalus. The sequence goes on along the minus strand of NW_028126544.1, from coordinate 451,553 downwards.
GATTTGCCTTTCCACGTTGCTTGGTTGGCCAAAAAGGGCGTATGCGTTTTTTCCTGAATATATTCAGGAAAAAACGCATACGCCCTTTTTGGCCAAGGGCATCATTGTTAAAGTTTTGTCGCTTTTCATGTGCTTTAAAGGCGATTCGAATCTACCTCCTGAAATCTGTTTCCTGCAATTCTGCCTTGATTTCAAATCCTCTTCTTTGCCTTCCCTCAATATATTTGTGGACGAGAGTTATCATTTATACCTCTGCAGATTTGGGAATTGCAGTGCCCTGAAGCTCCATTTTACAACTCGCTTTTTTGGGAACTGGCCGCTAAAGCGCAGGATGGCTTCAGGCCCTGTTCTGGTTCCGGGGGGCAGGCTGAGCCTGTGGTTAATTCTTCTTCCTGATGGGAAAATAGAGTGACCTGTGCCTGTCCCTACACCAAGAGCTAGTCTCTCATTGTTTCCCCGTCTTCCCTTTCATCCTCAGAACAAATTGCAACCTGTGCGGAACAGGAGCTTAAAGGTGCTGATGCCCCAAGTAGGGAGATTGCTAGTAAAGTGGCTGGAATGCCGAACCCGAGCACAAGGAGATGAGAAATGAGGTGCATTTTAGAAACCTTTCTGCATCACACGGTGTACCATCTTCTGGGTTTCTCATGCATGTTTTCGATGTAGGAAGATGCCCTTGAACCTGGAGATTTGGGACCCATGCGATGGGTACCACGCAGTATTACTTTAAAGGGTCTGCATTTGCTCACCCAACCTCACAAAACCTCTCAGCCCCAAGAGTGTCCACCCTTATGTCTCATCCAGCTGTGGGTCTAGATATGGTCAATCCAGGTTGCATCACAGCCCCTGAACGAATTGTGTAAGAATTTCTCTCTCTTTCACTGTCTTAGTTTCAATGGTTTTTAAAAGTAATTTATTTTTATAATGGGGTTTAGCTGCTTTTCACTGCTGTTTTGATGCCGCTTTACACCCAATTGACACACTAACAGAGAGATATCAATACATACGTTTTAAGATTATTACTAGTCAGATATATTTTTGTGTGGTGAATAGGGCGTGTTGAGTCCAGTTCTCTGAGCAAGGAGTAGGTCTTGTCTATTACATATTGGGTTTATGGAACGGTATATGAGCTAATTTGAAACCCTTGTTTTATGTATCACCCCACCTCACCTTTCCCGTTAAGCAGCCATAGTGTGTTTTCTGCATGTGCGACTCTGTTCTGTTTTGTAATTCAGTTCAAGAGTAACGGTTTTTACATTCCCTCTATAAGTGATACCTTATGAGAAGTGCCCTTTTCTGTGTGACTTATTTCACTTAGAATCGTCGTACCTAAATCCACTCATCATGCTGCTATTAGCCTTATGAAATTGATTTCATGGCTGAGTGATATTCCATTGTACATAAGGACCACAACTTCTTTATCCATTTTTCTCTTTCCTGGGATATTTAAGGTGGAATGAAGTGGAGGTCCTTGTCTACAGAGCAGCCCTAAACTTTGGGCTGCTTGTGTTTTGCTGATTTTTCATTTTCCCAATTTATACCCCGATGAGTGGAAGTGCCCTATGCTCTCTAAGCTGTGTTTTTTAGATATTTCAGGACTCACCGTACACTTCTCCAGAGTGGCTGTTGGCAATTTACATCCCGCCCATCAGTGTAGCAAGGCTCCCATTTCTCCATGGCCTGTCCTGCATTTCTGGTTTTGACACTTTTTTCAGCATGGCCCTTTTGACCGATGGGAAGCGAGACTTCTTTGTAGCGCTGATTTGCCTTTCCAGGTTGCTTGGTTGGCCAAAAGGGGCGTATGCGTTTTTTCCTGAATATATTCAGGAAAAAACGCATACGCCCTTTTTGGCCAAGGGCATCATTGTCAACTTTTTGCCGCTTTTCATGTGCTTTAAAGGCGATTCGAATCTACCTCCTGAAATCTGTTTCCTGCAATTCTGCCTTGATTTCAAATCCTCTTCTTTGCCTTCCCTCAATATATTTGTGGACGAGAGTTATCATTTATAACTCTGCAGGTTTGTGAATTGCAGTGCCCTGAAGCTCCATTTTACAACTCGCTTTTTTGGGAACTGGCCGCAAAAGCGCAGGATGGCTTCAGGCCCTGTTCTGGTTCCGGGGGGCAGGCTGAGCCTGTGGTTAATTCTTCTTCCTGATGGGAAAATAAAGTGACCTGTGCCTGGCCCAACACCAAGAGCTAGTTTCTCATTGGTTCCCCGTCTTCCCGTTGAACCTCAGGACAAATTGCAACCTGTACAGAACAGGAGGTTAAAGGTGCTGAGGCTCCAAGTAGGGAGATTGCTAGTAAAGTGGCTGGAATGGCGAACCCGAGCACAAGGAGATGAGAAATGAAGTGCGTTTTAGAAACATTTCCCCATCACACGGTGTACCATCTTCTGGGTTTCTCATGCATGTGTTCGATGTAGGAAGATGCCCTTGAACCTGGAGATTTGGGACCCATGCAATGGGTACCACGCAGTATTACTTTAAAGGGTCTGCGTTTGCTCACCCAACCTCACAAAACCTCTCAGACCCAAGAGGGTCCACCCTTATGTCTCATCCAGCTGTGGGTCTACATATGGTCAATCCAGGTTGCATCACAGCCCCTGAATGAATTGTGTAAGAATTTCTCTCTCTTTCACTGTCTTTGTTTCATGGGTTTTTAAAAGTAATTTATTTTTATAATGGGGTTTAGCTGCTTTTCACTGCTGTGTTTATGCCGCTTTACACCCACTTGACACACTAACAGAGAGATATCAATACATAGGTTTTAAGATTATTACTAGTCAGATATATTCTTGTGCGGTGAATAGGGCGTGTTGAGTCCAGTTCTCTGAGCAAGGAGTAGGTCTTGTCTATTACATATTGGGTTTATGGAACGGTATCTGAGCTAATTTGAAACCCTTGTTTTATGTATCACCCCACCTCACCTTTCCTGTTTAGCAGCCATAGTGTGTTTTCTGCATGTGCGACTCTGTTCTGTTTTGTAATTCAGTTCAAGTGTAACGGTTTTTACATTCCCTCTATAAGTGATACCTTATGAGAAGTGTCCTTTTCTGTGTGACTTATTTCACTTAGAATCGTCGTACCTAAATCCACTCATCATGCTGCTACTAGCCTTATGCCATTGATTTCATGGCTGAGTGATATTCCATTGTACATAAGGACCACAACTTCTTTATCCATTTTTCTCTTTCCTGGGATATTTAAGGTGGAATGAAGTGGAGGTCCTTGTCAACAGAGCAGCCCTAAACTTTGGGCTGCTTGTGTTTTGCTGATTTTTCATTTTCCCAATTTATACCCCGATGAGTGGAAGTGCCCTATGCTCTCTAAGCTGTGTTTTTTAGATATTTCAGGACTCACCGTACACTTCTCCAGAGTACCTGTTGGCAATTTACATCCCGCCCATCAGTGTAGCAAGGCTCCCATTTCTCCATGGCCTGTCCTGCATTTCTGGTTTTGACACTTTTTTCAGCATGGCCCTTTTGACCGATGGGAAGCGAGACTTCTTTGTAGCGCTGATTTGCCTTTCCAGGTTGCTTGGTTGGCCAAAAAGGGCCTATGCGTTTTTTCCTGAATATATTCAGGAAAAAACGCATACACCCTTTTTGGCCAAGGGCATCATTGTCAACGTTTTGCCGCTTTTCATGTGCTTTAAAGACTATTCGAATCTACCTCCTGAAATCTGTTTCCTGCAATTCTGCCTTGATTTCAAATCCTCTTCTTTGCCTTCCCTCAATATATTTGTGGACGAGAGTTATCATTTATAACTCTGCAGGTTTGTGAATTGCAGTGCCCTGAAGCTCCATTTTACAACTCGCATTTTTGGGAGCTGGCCGCAAAAGCGCATGATGGCTTCAGGCCCTGTTCTGGTTCCGGGGGGCAGGCTGAGCCTGTGGTTAATTCTTCTTCCTGATGGGAAAATAGAGTGACCTGTGCCTGTCCCAACACCAAGAGCTAGTCTCTCTTTGGTTCCCCGTCTTCCCGTTCATCCTCAGGAAAAATTGCAACCTGTACGGAACAGGAGGTTAAAGGTGCTGATGCTCCAAGTAGGGAGGTTGCTAGTAAAGTGCCTGGAATGGCGAACCCGAGCACAAGGAGATGAGAAATGAGGTGCGTTTTAGAAACCTTTCCCCATCACACGGTGTACCATCTTCTGGGTTTCTCATGCATGTTTTCGATGTAGGAAGATGCCCTTGAACCTGGAGATTCGGGACCCATGCGATGGGTACCACGCAGTATTACTTTAAAGGGTCTGCGTTTGCTCACCCAACCTCACCAAACCTCTCAGCCCCAAGAGTGTCCACCCTTATGTCTCATCCAGCTGTGGGTCTACATATGGTCAATCCAGGTTGCATCACAGCCCCTGAATGAATTGTGTAAGAATTTCTCTCTCTTTCACTGTCTTTGTTTCATGGGTTTTTAAAAGTAATTTATTTTTATAATGGGGTTAGCTGCTTTTCACTGCTGTGTTTATGCCGCTTTACACCCACTTGACTCACTTACAGAGAGATATCAATACATAGGTTTTAAGATTATTACTAGTCAGATATATTCTTGTGCGGTGAATAGGGCGTGTTGAGTCCAGTTCTCTGAGCAAGGAGTAGGTCTTGTCTATTACATATTGGGTTTATGGAACGGTATCTGAGCTAATTTGAAACCCTTGTTTTATGTATCACCCCACCTCACCTTTCCCGTTTAGCAGCCATAGTGTGTTTTCTGCATGTGCGACTCTGTTCTGTTTTGTAATTCAGTTCAAGTGTAACGGTTTTTACATTCCCTCTATAAGTGATACCTTATGAGAAGTGTCCTTTTCTGTGTGACTTATTTCACTTAGAATCGTCGTACCTAAATCCACTCATCATGCTGCTACTAGCCTTATGCCATTGATTTCATGGCTGAGTGATATTCCATTGTACATAAGGAGCACAACTTCTTTATCCATTTTTCTCTTTCCTGGGATATTTAAGTTGGAATGAAGTGGAGGTCTTGTCAACAGAGCAGCCCTAAACTTTGGGCTGCTTGTGTTTTGCTGATTTTTCATTTTCCCAATTTATACCCCGATGAGTGGAAGTGCCCTATGCTCTCTAAGCTGTGTTTTTTAGATATTTCAGGACTCACCGTACTCTTCTCCAGAGTGCCTGTTGGCAATTTACATCCCGCCCATCAGTGTAGCAAGGCTCCCATTTCTCAATGGCCTGTCCTGCATTTCTGGTTTTGACACTTTTTTCAGCATGGCCCTTTTGACCGATGGGAAGCGAGACTTCTTTGTAGCGCTGATTGGCCTTTCCAGGTTGCTTGGTTGGCCAAAAAGGGCCTATGCGTTTTTTCCTGAATATATTCAGGAAAAAACGCATAGGCCCTTTTTGGCCAAGGGCATCATTGTCAACGTTTTGCCGCTTTTCATGTGCTTTAAAGACGATTCGAATCTACCTCCTGAAATCTGTTTACTGCAATTCTGCCTTGATTTCAAATCCTCTTCTTTGCCTTCCCTCAATATATTTGTGGACGAGAGTTATCATTTATAACTCTGCAGGTTTGTGAATTGCAGTGCCCTGAAGCTCCATTTTACAACCCGCTTTTTTGGGAACTGGCTGCAAAAGCGCCGGATGGCTTCAGGCACTGTTCTGGTTCCTGCGGGCAGGCTGAGCCTGTGGTTAATTCTTCTTCCTGATGGGAAAATAGAGTGACCTGTGCCTGTCCCAACACCAACAGCTAGTCTCTCATTGGTTCCCCGTCTTCCCGTTCATCCTCAGGACAAATTGCAACCTGTACGGAACAGGAGGTTAAAGGTGCTGATGCTCCAAGTAGGGAGATTGCTAGTAAAGTGGCTGGAATGGCGAACCCGAGCACAAGGAGATGAGAAATGAGGTGCGTTTTAGAAACCTTTCCCCATCACACGGTGTACCATCTTCTCGGTTTCTCATGCATGTTTTTGATGCAGGAAGATGCCCTTGAACCTAGAGATTTGGGACCCATGCGATGGGTAGCACGCAGTAACACTTTAAAGGGTCTGCGTTTGCTCACCCAACCTCAGCAAAACTCTCAGTCCCAAGAGTGTCCACCCTTATGACTCATCCAGCTGTGGGTCTAGATATGGTCAATCCAGGTTGCATCACAGCCCCTGAACGAGTTGTGTAAGAATTTCTCTCTCTTTCACTGTCTTTGTTTCATGGGTTTTTAAAAGTAATTTATTTTTATAATGGGGTTTAGCTGCTTTTCACTGCTGTGTTTATGCCACTTTACACCCACTTGATACACTAACAGAGAGATATCAATACATAGGTTTTAAGATTATTACTAGTCAGATATATTCTTGTGTGGTGAATAGGGCGTGTTGAATCCAGTTCTCTGAGCAAGGAGTAGGTCTTGTCTATTACATATTGGGTTTATGGAACGGTATCTGAGCTAATTTGAAACCCTTGTTTTATGTATCACCCCACCCCACCTTTCCCGTTAAGCAGCCATAGTGTGTTTTCTGCATGTGCGACTCTGTTCTGTTTTGTAATTCAGTTCAAGAGTAACGGTTTTTACATTCCCTCTATAAGTGATACCTTATGAGAAGTGCCCTTTTCTGTGTGACTTATTTCACTTAGAATCGCCGTACCTAAATCCACTCATCATGCTGCTACTAGCCTTATGACATTGATTTCATGGCTGAGTGATATTCCATTGTACATAAGGACCACAACTTCTTTATCCATTTTTCTCTTTCCTGGGATATTTAAGGTGGAATGAAGTGGAGGTCCTTGTCTACAGAGCAGCCCTAAACTTTGGACTGCTTGTGTTTTGCCGATTTTTCATTTTCCCAATTTATACCCCGATGAGTGGAAGTGCCCTATGCTCTCTAAGCTGTGTTTTTTAGATATTTCAGGACTCACCGTACACTTCTCCAGAGTGGCTGTTGGCAATTTACAGCCTGCCCATCAGTGTAGCAAGGCTCCCATTTCTCCATGGCCTGTCCTGCATTTCTGGTTTTGACACTTTTTTCAGCATGGCCCTTTTGACCGATGGGAAGCGAGACTTCTTTGTAGCGCTGATTTGCCTTTCCAGGTTGCTTGGTTAGCCAAAAAGGGCGTATGCGTTTTTTCCTGAATATATTCAGGAAAAAACGCATACGCCCTTTTTGGCCAAGGGCATCATTGTTAAAGTTTTGCCGCTTTTCATGTGCTGTAAAGGCGATTCGAATCTACCTCCTGAAATCTGTTTCCTGCAATTCTGCCTTTATTTCAAATCCTCTTCTTTGCCTTCCCTCAATATATTTGTGGAGGAGAGTTATCATTTATACCTCTGCAGGTTTGTGAATTGCAGTGCCCTGAAGCTCCATTTTACAACTCGCTTTTTTGGGAACTGGCCGCAAAACCGCAGGATGGCTTCAGGCCCTGTTCTGGTTCTTGCGGGCAGGCTGAGCCTGTGGTTAATTCTTCTTCCTGATGGGAAAATAGAGTGACCTGTGCCTGTCCCAACACCAACAGCTACTCTCTCATTGGTTCCCCTTCTTCCAGTTCATCCTCAGGACAAATTGCAACCTGTACGGAACAGGAGGTTAAAGGTGCTGATGATCCAAGTAGGGAGATTGCTAGTAAAGTGGCTGGAATGGCGAACCCGAGCAAAAGGAGATGAGAAATGAGGTGCGTTTTAGAAACCTTTCCCCATCACATGCTGTACCATCGTCTGGGTTTCTCATGCATGTTTTCGATGTAGGAAGATGCCCTTGAACCTGGAGATTTGGGACCCATGCGATGGGTACCACGCAGTATTACTTTAAAGGGTGTGCGTTTGCTTACCCATCCTCACTAAACCTCTCAGCCCCAAGAGTGTCCACCCTTATGTCTAATCCAGCTGTTGGTCTAGATATGGTCAATCCAGGTTGCATCACAGCCCCTGAACGAATTGTGTAAGAATTTCTCTCTCTTTCACTGTCTTTTTTCATGGGTTTTTAAAAGTAATTTATTTTTATAATGGGGTTTAGCTGCTTTTCACTGCTGTGTTTATGCCGCTTTACACCCACTTGACACACTAACAGAGAGATATCAATACATAGGTTTTAAGATTATTTCTAGTCAGATATATTCTTGTGTGTTGAATAGGGCGTGTTGAGTCCAGTTCTCTGAGCAAGGAGTAGGTCTTGTCTATTACATATTGGGTTTATGGAATGGTATCTGAGCTAATTTGAAACCCTTGTTTTATGTATCACCCCACCTCACCTTTCCCGTTAAGCAGCCATAGTGTGTTTTCTGCATGTGCGAATCTGTTCTGTTTTGTAATTCAGTTCAAGTGTAACAGTTTTTACATTCACTCTATAAGTGATACCTTATGAGAAGTGCCCTTTTCTGTGTGACTTATTTCACTTAGAATCGTCGTACCTAAATCCACTCATCATGCTGCTACTAACCTTATGACATTGATTTCATGGCTGAGTGATATTCCATTGTACATAAGGAGCACAATTTCTTTATCCATTTTTCTCTTTCCTGGGATATTTAAGGTGGAATGAAGTGGAGGTCCTTGTCAACAGAGCAGCCCTAAACTTTGGGCTGCTTGTGTTTTGCTGATTTTTCATTTTCCCAATTTGTACCCCGATGAGTGGAAGTGCCCTATGCTCTCTAAGCTGTTTTTTTTAGATATTTCAGGACTCACCGTACACTTCTCCAGAGGGGCTGTTGGCAATTTACATCCCGCCCATCAGTGTAGCAAGGCTCCCATTTCTCCATGGCTTGTCCTGCATTTCTGGTTTTGACACATTTTTCAGCATGGCCTTTTTGACCGATGGGAAGCGAGACTTCTTTGGAGCGCTGATTTGCCTTTCCAGGTTGCTTGGTTGGCCAAAAAGGGCGTATGCGTTTTTTCCTGAATATATTCAGGAAAAAACGCATACACACTTTTTGGCCAAGGGCATCGTTGTCAACGTTTTGCCGCTTTTCATGTGCTTTAAAGGCGATTCGAATCTACCTCCTGAAATCTGTTTCCTGCAATTCTGCCTTGATTTCAAATCCTCTTCTTTGCCTTCCCTCAATATATTTGTGGACCAGAGTTATCATTTATAACTCTGCAGGTTTGTGAATTGCAGTGCCCTGAAACTCCATTTTACAACCCGCTTTTTTGGCAACTGGCCGCAAAAGCGCAGGATGGCTTCAGGCCCTGTTCTGGTTCCGGGGGACAGGCTGAGCCTGTGGTTAATTCTTCTTCCTGATGGGAAAATAGAGTGACCTGTGCCGGTCCCAACACCAAGAGCTAGTCTCTCATTGTTTCCCCGTCTTCCCTTTCATCCTCAAAACAAATTGCAACCTGTACGGAACAGGAGCTTAAAGGTGCTGATGCCCCAAGTAGGGAGATTGCTAGTAAAGTGGCTGGAATGCCGAACCCGAGCACAAGGAGATGAGAAATGAGGTGCATTTTAGAAACCTTTCCCCATCACACGGTGTACCATCTTCTGGGTTTCTCATGCATGTTTTCGATGTAGGAAGATGCTCTTGAACCTGGAGATTTGGGACCCATGCGATGGGTACCACGCAGTATTACTTTAAAGGGTCTGCATTTGCTCACCCAACCTCACAAAACCTCTCAGCCCCAAGAGTGTCCACCCTTATGTCTCATCCAGCTGTGGGTCTAGATATGGTCAATCCAGGTTGCATCACAGCCCCTGAACGAATTGTGTAAGAATTTCTCTCTCTTTCACTGTCTTTGTTTCATGGGTTTTTAAAAGTAATTTATTTTTATAATGGGGTTTAGCTGCTTTTCACTGCTGTGTTTATGCCACTTTACACCCACTTGACACAGTAACAGAGAGATATCAATACATAGGTTTTAAGATTATTACTAGTCAGATATATTCTTGTGCGGTGAATAGGGCGTGTTGAGTCCAGTTCTCTGAGCAAGGAGTAGGTCTTGTCTATTACATATTGGGTTTATGGAACGGTATCTGAGCTAATTTGAAACCCTTGTTTTATGTGTCACCCCACCTCACCTTTCCCGTTAAGCAGCCATAGTGTGTTTTCTGCATGTGCGACTCTGTTCTGTTTTGTAATTCAGTTCAAGTGTAACGGTTTTTACATTCCCTCTATAAGTGATACCTTATGAGAAGTGCCCTTTTCTGTGTGACTTATTTCACTTAGAATCGTCGTACCTAAATCCACTCATCATGCTGCTACTAGCCTTATGACATTGATTTCATGGCTGAGTGATATTCCATTGTACATAAGGACCACATCTTCTTTATCCATTTTTCTCTTTCCTGGGATATTTAACGTGGAATGAAGTGGAGGTCCTTGTCAACAGAGCAGCCCTAAACTTTGGGCTGCTTGAGTTTTGCTGATTTTTCATTTTCCCAATTTATACCCCGATGAGTGGAAGTGCCCTATGCTGTCTAAGCTGTGTTTTTTAGATATTTCAGGACTCACCGTACACTTTTCCAGAGTGGCTGTTGGCAATTTACATCCCGCCCATCAGTGTAGCAAGGCTCCCATTTCTCAATGGCCTGTCCTGCATTTCTGGTTTTGACACTTTTTTCAGCATGGCCCTTTTGACCGATGGGAAGCGAGACTTCTTTGTAGCGCTGATTTGCCTTTCCAGGTTGCTTGGTTGGCCAAAAAGGGCGTATGCGTTTTTTCCTGAATATATTCAGGAAAAAACGCATACGCCCTTTTTGGCCAAGGGCATCATTGTTAAAGTTTTGCCGCTTTTCATGTGCTTTAAAGGCGATTCGAATCTACCTCCTGAAATATCTTTCCTGCAATTCTGCCTTGATTTCAAATCCTCTTCTTTGCCTTCCCTCAATATATTTGTGGACGAGAGTTATCATTTATAACTCTGCAGTTTTGTGAATTGCAGTGCCCTGAAGCTCCATTTTACAACCCGCTTTTTTGGGAACTGGCCGCAAAAGCGCAGGATGGCTTCAGGCCCCGTTCTTGTTCCGGGGGGCAGGCTGAGCCTGTAGTTAATTCTTCTTCCTGATGGGAAAATAGAGTGACCTGTGCCTGTCCCTACACCAAGAGCTAGTCTCTCATTGGTTCCCCTTCTTCCCGTTCATCCTCAGGACAAATTGCAACCTATACGGAACAGGAGGTTAAAGGTGCTGATGCTCCAAGTAGGGAGATTGCTAGTAAAGTGGCTGGAATGGTGAACCCGAGGACAAGGAGATGAGAAATGAGGTGCGTTTTAGAAACATTTCCCCATCACATGGTGTACCATCTTCTGGGTTTCTCATGCATGTTTTCGATGTAGGAAGATGCCCTTGAACCTGGAGATTTGGGACCCATGAGATGGGTACCACGCAGTATTAATTTAAAGGGTCTGCATTTGCTCACCCAACCTCACCAAACCTCTCAGCCCCAAAAGTATCCACCCGTATGTCTCATCCAGCTGTGGGTCTAGATATGGTCAATCCAGGTTGCATCACAGCCCCTGAACGAATTGTGTAAGAATTTCTCTCTCTTTCACTGTCTTAGTTTCAATGGTTTTTAAAATTAATTTATTTTTATAATGGGGTTTAGCTGCTTTTCACTGCTGTGTTTATGCCGCTTTACACCCACTTGACACACTAACAGAGAGATATCAATACATAGGTTTTAAGATTATTACTAGACAGATATATTCTTGTGCGGTGAATAGGGCGTGTTGAGTCCAGTTCTCTGAGCAAGGAGTAGGTCTTGTCAATTACATATTGGGTTTATGGAACAGTATCTGAGCTAATTTGAAACCCTTGTTTTATGTATCACCCCACCTCACCTTTTCCGTTAAGCAGCCATAGTGTGTTTTCTGCATGTGCGACTCTGTTCTGTTTTGTAATTCAGTTCAAGTGTAACGGTTTTTACATTCCCTCTATAAGTGATACCTTATGAGAAGTGTCCTTTTCTGTGTGACTTATTTCACTTAGAATCGTCGTACCTAAATCCACTCATCATGCTGCTACTAGCCTTATGACATTGATTTCATGGCTGAGTGATATTCCATTGTACATAAGGACCACAACTTCTTTATCCATTTTTCTCTTTCCTGGGATACTTAAGGTGGAATGAAGTGGAGGTCCTTGTCAACAGAGCAGCCCTAAACTTTGAGCTGCTTGAGTTTTGCTGATTTTTAATTTTCCCAATTTATACACCGATGAGTGGAAGTGCCCTATGCTCTCTAAGCTGTGTTTTTTAGATATTTCAGGACTCACCGTACACTTCTCCAGAGTAGCTGTTGGCAATTTACATCCCGTCCATCAGTGTAGCAAGGCTCCCATTTCTCCATGGCCTGTCCTGCATTTCTGGTTTTGACACTTTTTTCAGCATGGCCCTTTTGACCGATGGGAAACGAGACTTCTTTGTAGCGCTGATTTGCCTTTCCAGGTTGCTTGGTTGGCCAAAAAGGGCGTATGCGTTTTTTCCTGAATATATTCAGGAAAAAACGCATACGCCCTTTTTGGCCAAGGGCATCATTGTTAAAGTTTTGTCGCTTTTCATGTGCTTTAAAGGCGATTCGAATCTACCTCCTGAAATCTGTTTCCTGCAATTCTGCCTTGATTTCAAATCCTCTTCTTTGCCTTCCCTCAATATATTTGTGGACGAGTGTTATCATTTATAACTCTTCAGGTTTGTGAATTGCAGTGCCCTGAAGCTCCATTTTACAACCCGCTTTTTTGGGAACTGGGCGCAAAAGCGCAGGATGGCTTCAGGCCCTGTTCTGGTTCCGGGGGACAGGCTGAGCCTGTGGTTAATTCTTCTTCCTGATGGGAAAATAGAGTGACCTGTGCCTGTCCCAACACCAAGAGCTAGTCTCTCATTGGTTCCCCGTCTTCCCGTTCATCCTCAGGACAAATTGCAACCTATACGGAACAGGAGGTTAAAGGTGCTGATGCTCCAAGTAGGGAGATTGCTAGTAAAGTGGCTGGAATGGCGAACCCGAGGACAAGGAGATGAGAAATGAGGTGCGTTTTAGAAACCTTTCCCCATCACATGGTGTACCATCTTCTGGGTTTCTCATGCATGTTTTCGATGTAGGAAGATGCCCTTGAACCTGGAGATTTGGGACCCATGAGATGGGTACCACGCAGTACTAATTTAAAGGGTCTGCATTTGCTCACCCAACCTCACCAAACCTCTCAGCCCCAAGAGTGTCCACCCTTATGTCTCATCCAGCTGTGGGTCTAGATATGGTCAATCCAGGTTGCATCACAGCCCCTGAACGAATTGTGTAAGAATTTCTCTCTCTTTCACTGTCTTTGTTTCATGGGTTTTTAAAAGTAATTTATTTTTATAATGGGGTTTAGCTGCTTTTCACTGCTGTGTTTATGCCACTTTACACCCACTTGACACACTAACAGAGAGATATCAATATATAGGTTTTAAGATTATTACTAGTCAGATATATTCTTGTGTGGTTAATAGGGCGTGTTGAGTCCAGTTCTCTGAGCAAGGAGTAGGTCTTGTCTATTACATATTGGGTTTATGGAACGGTATCTGAGCTAATTTGAAACCCTTGTTTTATGTGTCACCCCACCTCACCTTTCCCGTTAAGCAGCCATAGTGTGTTTTCTGCATGTGCGACTCTGTTCTGTTTTGTAATTCAGTTCAAGAGTAACGGTTTTTACATTCCCTCTATAAGTGATACCTTATGAGAAGTGCCCTTTTCTGTGTGACTTATTTCACTTAGAATCGTCGTACCTAAATCCACTCATCATGCTGCTATTAGCCTTATGAAATTGATTTCATGGCTGAGTGATATTCCATTGTACATAAGGACCACAACTTCTTTATCCATTTTTCTCTTTCCTGGGATATTTAAGGTGGAATGAAGTGGAGGTCCTTGTCTACAGAGCAGCCCTAAACTTTGGGCTGCTTGTGTTTTGCTGATTTTTCATTTTCCCAATTTATACCCCGATGAGTGGAAGTGCCCTATGCTCTCTAAGCTGTGTTTTTTAGATATTTCAGGACTCACCGTACACTTCTCCAGAGTGGCTGTTGGCAATTTACATCCCGCCCATCAGTGTAGCAAGGCTCCCATTTCTCCATGGCCTGTCCTGCATTTCTGGTTTTGACACTTTTTTCAGCATGGCCCTTTTGACCGATGGGAAGCGAGACTTCTTTGTAGCGCTGATTTGCCTTTCCAGGTTGCTTGGTTGGCCAAAAGGGGCGTATGCGTTTTTTCCTGAATATATTCAGGAAAAAACGCATACGCCCTTTTTGGCCAAGGGCATCATTGTCAACTTTTTGCCGCTTTTCATGTGCTTTAAAGGCGATTCGAATCTACCTCCTGAAATCTGTTTCCTGCAATTCTGCCTTGATTTCAAATCCTCTTCTTTGCCTTCCCTCAATATATTTGTGGACGAGAGTTATCATTTATAACTCTGCAGGTTTGTGAATTGCAGTGCCCTGAAGCTCCATTTTACAACTCGCTTTTTTGGGAACTGGCCGCAAAAGCGCAGGATGGCTTCAGGCCCTGTTCTGGTTCCGGGGGGCAGGCTGAGCCTGTGGTTAATTCTTCTTCCTGATGGGAAAATAAAGTGACCTGTGCCTGTCCCAACACCAAGAGCTAGTTTCTCATTGGTTCCCCGTCTTCCCGTTGAACCTCAGGACAAATTGCAACCTGTACGGAACAGGAGGTTAAAGGTGCTGAGGCTCCAAGTAGGGAGATTGCTAGTAAAGTGGCTGGAATGGCGAACCCGAGCACAAGGAGATGAGAAATGAAGTGCGTTTTAGAAACATTTCCCCATCACACGGTGTACCATCTTCTGGGTTTCTCATGCATGTGTTCGATGTAGGAAGATGCCCTTGAACCTGGAGATTTGGGACCCATGCAATGGGTACCACGCAGTATTACTTTAAAGGGTCTGCGTTTGCTCACCCAACCTCACAAAACCTCTCAGACCCAAGAGGGTCCACCCTTATGTCTCATCCAGCTGTGGGTCTACATATGGTCAATCCAGGTTGCATCACAGCCCCTGAATGAATTGTGTAAGAATTTCTCTCTCTTTCACTGTCTTTGTTTCATGGGTTTTTAAAAGTAATTTTTTTTATAATGGGGTTTAGCTGCTTTTCACTGCTGTGTTTATGCCGCTTTACACCCACTTGACACAGTAACAGAGAGATATCAATACATAGGTTTTAAGATTATTACTAGTCAGATATATTCTTGTGCGGTGAATAGGGCGTGTTGAGTCCAGTTCTCTGAGCAAGGAGTAGGTCTTGTCTATTACATATTGGGTTTATGGAACGGTATCTGAGCTAATTTGAAACCCTTGTTTTATGTATCACCCCACCTCACCTTTCCTGTTTAGCAGCCATAGTGTGTTTTCTGCATGTGCGACTCTGTTCTGTTTTGTAATTCAGTTCAAGTGTAACGGTTTTTACATTCCCTCTATAAGTGATACCTTATGAGAAGTGTCCTTTTCTGTGTGACTTATTTCACTTAGAATCGTCGTACCTAAATCCACTCATCATGCTGCTACTAGCCTTATGACATTGATTTCATGGCTGAGTGATATTCCATTGTACATAAGGACCACAACTTCTTTATCCATTTTTCTCTTTCCTGGGATATTTAAGGTGGAATGAAGTGGAGGTCCTTGTCAACAGAGCAGCCCTAAACTTTGGGCTGCTTGTGTTTTGCTGATTTTTCATTTTCCCAATTTATACCCCGATGAGTGGAAGTGCCCTATGCTCTCTAAGCTGTGTTTTTTAGATATTTCAGGACTCACCGTACACTTCTCCAGAGTACCTGTTGGCAATTTACATCCCGCCCATCAGTGTAGCAAGGCTCCCATTTCTCCATGGCCTGTCCTGCATTTCTGGTTTTGACACTTTTTTCAGCATGGCCCTTTTGACCGATGGGAAGCGAGACTTCTTTGTAGCGCTGATTTGCCTTTCCAGGTTGCTTGGTTGGCCAAAAAGGGCCTATGCGTTTTTTCCTGAATATATTCAGGAAAAAACGCATACACCCTTTTTGGCCAAGGGCATCATTGTCAACGTTTTGCCGCTTTTCATGTGCTTTAAAGACTATTCGAATCTACCTCCTGAAATCTGTTTCCTGCAATTCTGCCTTGATTTCAAATCCTCTTCTTTGCCTTCCCTCAATATATTTGTGGACCAGAGTTATCATTTATAACTCTGCAGGTTTGTGAATTGCAGTGCCCTGAAGCTCCATTTTACAACTCGCATTTTTGGGAGCTGGCCGCAAAAGCGCATGATGGCTTCAGGCCCTGTTCTGGTTCCGGAGGGCAGGCTGAGCCTGTGGTTAATTCTTCTTCCTGATGGGAAAATAGAGTGACCTGTGCCTGTCCCAACAACAAGAGCTAGTCTCTCTTTGGTTCCCCGTCTTCCCATTCATCCTCAGGACAAATTGCAACCTGTACGGAACAGGAGGTTAAAGGTGCTGATGCTCCAAGTAGGGAGATTGCTAGTAAAGTGGCTGGAATGGCGAACCCGAGCACAAGGAGATGAGAAATGAGGTGCGTTTTAGAAACCTTTCCCCATCACACGGTGTACCATCTTCTGGGTTTCTCATGCATGTTTTTGATGCAGGAAGATGCCCTTGAACCTAGAGATTTGGGACCCATGCGATGGGTAGCACGCAGTAACACTTTAAAGGGTCTGCGTTTGCTCACCCAACCTCAGCAAAACTCTCAGTCCCAAGAGTGTCCACCCTTATGTCTCATCCAGCTGTGGGTCTAGATATGGTCAATCCAGGTTGCATCACAGCCCCTGAACGAATTGTGTAAGAATTTCTCTCTCTTTCACTGTCTTTGTTTCATGGGTTTTTAAAAGTAATTTATTTTTATAATGGGGTTTAGCAGCTTTTCACTGCTGTGTTTATGCCACTTTACACCCACTTGACACACTAACAGAGAGATATCAATACATAGGTTTTAAGATTATTACTAGTCAGATATATTCTTGTGTGGTGAATAGGGCGTGTTGAGTCCAGTTCTCTGAGCAAGGAGTAGGTCTTGTCTATTACATATTGGGTTTATGGAACGGTATCTGAGCTAATTTGAAACCCTTGTTTTATGTATCACCCCACCTCACCTTTCCCGTTAAGCAGCCATAGTGTGTTTTCTGCATGTGTGACTCTGTTCTGTTTTGTAATTCAGTTCAAGTGTAACGGTTTTTACATTCCCTCTATAAGTGATACCTTATGAGAAGTGCCCTTTTCTGTGTGACTTATTTCACTTAGAATCGTCATTCCTAAATCCACTCATCATGCTGCTACTAGCCTTATGACATTGATTTCATGGCTGAGTGATATTCCATTGTACAAAAGGACCACAACTTCTTTATCCATTTTTCTCTTTCCTGGGATATTTAAGGTGGAATGAAGTGGAGGTCCTTGTCAACAGAGCAGCCCTAAACTTTGGGGTGCTTGAGTTTTGCTGATTTTTCATTTTCCCAATTTATACACCGATGAGTGGAAGTGCCCTATGCTCTCTAAGCTGTGTTTTTTAGATATTTCAGGACTCACCGTACACTTTTCCATAGTGGCTGTTGGCAATTTACATCCCGCCCATCAGTGTAGCAAGGCTCCCATTTCTCCATGGCCTGTCCTGCATTTCTGGTTTTGACACTTTTTTCAGCATGGCCCTTTTGACCGATGGGAAGCGAGACTTCTTTTTAGCGCTGATTTGCCTTTCCAGGTTGCTTGGTTGGCCAAAAAGGGCGTATGCGTTTTTTCCTGAATATATTCAGGAAAAAACGCATACGCCCTTTTTGGCCAAGGGCATCATTGTCAACGTTTTGCCGCTTTTCATGTGCTTTAAAGGCGATTCGAATCTACCTCCTGAAATCTGTTTCCTGCAATTCTGCCTTGATTTCAAATCCTCTTCTTTGCCTTCCCTCAATATATTTATGGACGAGAGTTATCATTTATACCTCTGCAGATTTGGGAATTGCAGTGCCCTGAAGCTCCATTTTACAACTCGCTTTTTTGGGAACTGGCCGCAAAAGCGCAGGATGGCTTCAGGCCCTGTTCTGGTTCCGGGGGGCAGGCTGAGCCTCTGGTTAATTCTTCTTCCTGATGGGAAAATAGAGTGACCTGTGCCTGTCCCAACACCAAGAGCTAGTCTCTCATTGGTTCCCCGTCTTCCCGTTCATCCTCAGGACAAATTGCAACCTGTACGGAACAGGAGGTTAAAGGTGCTGATGCCCCAAGTAGGGAGATTGCTAGTAAAGTGGCTGGAATGCCGAACCCGAGCACAAGGAGATGAGAAATGAGGTGCGTTTTAGAAACCTTTCCCCATCACATGGTGTACCATCTTCTGGGGTTCTCATGCATGTTTTCGATGTAGGAAGATGCCCTTGAACCTGGAGATTTGGGACCCATGAGATGGGTACCACGCAGTACTAATTTAAAGGGTCTGCATTTGCTCACCCAACCTCACCAAACCTCTCAGCCCCAAGAGTGTCCACCCTTATGTCTCATCCAGCTGTGGGTCTAGATATGGTCAATCCAGGTTGCATCACAGCCCCTGAACGAATTCTGTAAGAATTTCTCTCTCTTTCACTGTCTTTGTTTCATGGGTTTTTAAAAGTAATTTATTTTTATAATGGGGTTTAGCTGCTTTTCACTGCTGTGTTTATGCCACTTTACACCCACTTGACACACTAACAGAGAGATATCAATACATAGGTTTTAAGATTATTACTAGTCAGATATATTCTTGTGCGGTGAATAGGGCGTGTTGAGTCCAGTTCTCTGAGCAAGGAGTAGGTCTTGTCTATTACATATTGGGTTTATGGAACGGTATCTGAGCTAATTTGAAACCCTTGTTTTATGTATCACCCCACCTCACCTTTCCCGTTAAGCAGCCATAGTGTGTTTTCTGCATGTGCGACTCTGTTCTGTTTTGTAATTCAGTTCAAGTGTAACGGTTTTTACATTCCCTCTATAAGTGATACCTTATGAGAAGTGTCCTTTTCTGTGTGACTTATTTCACTTAGAATCGTCGTACCTAAATCCACTCATCATGCTGCTACTAGCCTTATGACATTGATTTCATGGCTGAGTGATATTCCATTGTACATAAGGACCACAACTTCTTTATCCATTTTTCTCTTTCCTGGGATACTTAAGGTGGAATGAAGTGGAGGTCCTTGTCAACAGAGCAGCCCTAAACTTTGGGCTGCTTGTGTTTTGCTGATTTTTCATTTTCCCAATTTATACCCCGATGAGTGGAAGTGCACTGTGCTCTCTAAGCTGTGTTTTTTAGATATTTCAGGACTCACCGTACACTTTTCCAGAGTGGCTGTTGGCAATTTACATCCCGCCCATCAGTGTAGCAAGGCTCCCTTCTCTCCATGGCCTGTCCTGCATTTCTGGTTTTGACACTTTTTTCAGCATGGCCCTTTTGACCGATGGGAAGCGAGACTTATTTGTAGCGCTGATTTGCCTTTCCACGTTGCTTGGTTGGCCAAAAAGGGCGTATGCGTTTTTTCCTGAATATATTCAGGAAAAAACGCATACGCCCTTTTTGGCCAAGGGCATCATTGTCAACGTTTTGCCGCATTTCATGTGCTTTAAAGGCGATTCGAATCTACCTCCTGAAATATCTTTCCTGCAATTCTGCCTTGATTTCAAATCCTCTTCTTTGCCTTCCCTCAATATATTTGTGGACAAGAGTTATCATTTATAACTCTGCAGTTTTGTGAATTGCAGTGCCCTGAAGCTCCATTTTACAACCCGCTTTTTTGGGAACTGGCCGCAAAAGCGCAGGATGGCTTCAGGCCCTGTTCTGGTTCCGGGGGGCAGGCTGAGCCTGTGGTTAATTCTTCTTCCTGATGGGAAAATAGAGTGACCTGTGCCTGTCCCTACACCAAGAGCTAGTCTCTCATTGGTTCCCCTTCTTCCCGTTCATCCTCAGGACAAATTGCAACCTATACGGAACAGGAGGTTAAAGGTGCTGATGCTCCAAGTAGGGAGTTTGCTAGTAAAGTGGCTGGAATGGTGAACCCGAGGACAAGGAGATGAGAAATGAGGTGCGTTTTAGAAACCTTTCCCCATCACATGGTGTACCATCTTCTGGGTTTCTCATGCATGTTTTCGATGTAGGAAGATGCCCTTGAACCTGGAGATTTGGGACCCATGCGATGGGTACCACGCAGTATTACTTTAAAGGGTCTGCATTTGCTCACCCAACCTCAAAAAACCTCTCAGGCCCAAGAGTGTCCACCCTTATGTCTCATCCAGCTGTGGGTCTAGATATGGTCAATCCAGGTTGCATCACAGCCCCTGAACGAATTCTGTAAGAATTTCTCTCTCTTTCACTGTCTTTGCTTCATGGGTTTTTAAAAGTAATTTATTTTTATAATGGGGTTTAGCTGCTTTTCACTGCTGTGTTTATGCCACTTTACACCCACTTGACACACTAACAGAGAGATATCAATACATAGGTTTTAAGATTATGACTAGTCAGATATATTCTTGTGCGGTGAATAGGGCGTGTTGAGTCCAGTTCTCTGAGCAAGGAGTAGGTCTTGTCTATTACATATTGGGTTTATGGAACGGTATCTTAGCTAATTTGAAACCCTTGTTTTATGTATCACCCCACCTCACCTTTCCCGTTAAGCAGCCATAGTGTGTTTTCTGCATGTGCGACTCTGTTCTGTTTTGTAATTCAGTTCAAGTGTAACGGTTTTTACATTCCCTCTATCAGTGATACCTTATGAGAAGTGTCCTTTTCTGTGTGACTTATTTCACTTAGAATCGTCGTTCCTAAATCCACTCATCATGCTGCTACTAGCCTTATGACATTGATTTCATGGCTGAGTGATATTCCATTGTACATAAGGACCACAAATTCTTTATCCATTTTTCTCTTTCCTGGGATATTTAAGGTGGAATGAAGTGGAGGTCCTTGTCAACAGAGCAGCCCTAAACTTTGAGCTGCTTGTGTTTTGCTGATTTTTAATTTTCCCAATTTATACCGCGATGAGTGGAAGTGCCCTATGCTCTCTAAGCTGTGTTTTTTAGATATTTCAGGACTCACCGTACACTTCTCCAGAGTGGCTGTTGGCAATTTACATCCCGCCCATCAGTGTAGCAAGGCTCCCATTTCTCAATGGCCTGTCCTGCATTTCTGGTTTTGACACTTTTTTCAGCATGGCCCTTTTGACCGATGGGAAGCGAGACTTCTTTGTAGCGCTGATTTGCCTTTCCAGGTTGCTAGGTTGGCCAAAAAGGGCGTACGCGTTTTTTCCTGAATATATTCAGGAAAAAACGCGTACGCCCTTTTTGGCCAAGGGCATCGTTGTCAACGTTTTGCCGCTTTTCATGTGATTTAAAGGCGATTCGAATCTACCTCCTGAAATCTCTATCCTGCAATTCTGCCTTGATTTCAAATCCTCTTCTTTGCCTTCCCTCAATATATTTGTGGACGAGAGTTATCATTTATAACTCTGCAGGTTTGTGAATTGCAGTGCCCTGAAGCTCCATTTTACAACCCGCTTTTTTGGGAACTTGCCGCAAAAGCGCAGGATGGCTTCAGGCCCTGTTCTGGTTCCGGGGGACAGGCTGAGCCTGCGGTTAATTCTTCTTCCTGATGGGAAAATAGAGTGACCTGTGCCTGTCCCTACACCAAGAGCTAGTCTCTCATTGGTTCCCCGTCTTCCCGTTCATCCTCAGGACAAATTGCAACCTATACGGAACAGGAGGTTAAAGGTGCTGATGCTCCAAGTAGGGAGATTGCTAGTAAAGTGGCTGGAATGGCGAACCCGAGGACAAGGAGATGAGAAATGAGGTGCGTTTTAGAAACCTTTCCCCATCAAACGGTGTACCATCTTCTGGGTTTCTCATGCATGTTTTCGATGTTGGAAGATGCCCTTGAACCTGGAGATTTGGGACCCATGCGATGGGTACCACGCAGTATTACTTTAAATGGTCTGCATTTGCTCACCCAACCTCACAAAACCTCTCAGGCCCAAGAGTGTCCACCCTTATGTCTCATCCAGCTGTGGGTCTAGATATGGTCAATCCTGGTTGCATCACAGCCCCTGAACGAATTCTGTAAGAATTTCTCTCTCTTTCACTGTCTTTGTTTCATGGGTTTTTAAAAGTAATTTATTTTTATAATGGGGTATAGCTGCTTTTCACTGCTGTGTTTATGCCACTTTACACCCACTTGACACACTAACAGAGAGATATCAATACATAGGTTTTAAGATTATGACTAGTCAGATATATTCTTGTGTGTTGAATAGGGCGTGTTGAGTCCAGTTCTCTGAGCAAGGAGTAGGTCTTGTCTATTACATATTGGGTTTATGGAACGGTATCTGAGCTAATTTGAAACCCTTGTTTTATGTATCACCCCACCTCACCTTTCCCGTTAAGCAGCCATAGTGTGTTTTCTGCATGTGCGACTCTGTTCTGTTTTGTAATTCAGTTCAAGTGTAACGGTTTTTACATTCCCTCTATAAGTGACACCTTATGAGAAGTGCCCTTTTCTGTGTGACTTATTTCACTTAGAATCGTCGTTCCTAAATCCACTCATCATGCTGCTACTAGGCTTATGACATTGATTTCATGGCTGAGTGATATTCCTTTGTACATAAGGACCACAACTTCTTTATCCATTTTTCTCTTTCCTGGGATATTTAAGGTGGAATGAAGTGGAGGTCCTTGTCAACAGAGCAGCCCTAAACTTTGGGCTGCTTGAGTTTTGCTGATTTTTCATTTTCCCAATTTATACCCCAATGAGTGGAAGTGCCCTATGCTCTCTAAGCTGTGTTTTTTAGATATTTCAGGACTCACCGTACACTTCTCCAGAGTGGCTGTTGGCAATTTACATCCCGCCCATCAGTGTAGCAAGGCTCCCATTTCTCCATGGCCTGTCCTGCATTTCTGGTTTTGACACTTTTTTCAGCATGGCCCTTTTGACCGATGGGAAGCCAGACTTGTTTGTAGCGCTGATTTGCCTTTCCAGGTTGCTTGGTTGGCCAAAAAGGGCGTATGCGTTTTTTCCTAAATATATTCAGGAAAAAACGCATACGCCCTTTTTGGCCAAGGGCATCATTGTTAAAGTTTTGCCGCTTTTCATGTGCTTTAAAGGCGATTCGAATCTACCTCCTGAAATATCTTTCCTGCAATTCTGCCTTGATTTCAAATCCTCTTCTTTGCCTTCCCTCAATATATTTGTGGACGAGAGTTATCATTTATAACTCTGCAGTTTTGTGAATTGCAGTGCCCTGAAGCTCCATTTTACAACTCGCTTTTTTGGGAACTGGCCGCAAAAGCGCAGGATGGCTTCAGGCCCTGTTCTGGTTCCGGGGGGCAGGCTGAGCCTCTGGTTAATTCTTCTTCCTGATGGGAAAATAGAGTGACCTGTGCCTGTCCCTACACCAAGAGCTAGTCTCTCATTGGTTCCCCGTCTTCCCGTTCATCCTCAGGACAAATTGCAACCTGTACGGAACAGGAGGTTAAAGGTGATGATGCTCCAAGTAGGGAGATTGCTAGTAAAGTGGCTGGAATGGTGAACCCGAGCACAAGGAGATGAGAAATGAGGTGCGTTTTAGAAACCTTTCCCCATCACATGGTGTACCATCTTCTGGGGTTCTCATGCATGTTTTCGATGTAGGAAGATGCCCTTGAACCTGGAGATTTGGGACCCATGAGATGGGTACCACGCAGTACTAATTTAAAGGGTCTGCATTTGCTCACCCAACCTCACCAAACCTCTCAGCCCCAAGAGTGTCCACCCTTATGTCTCATCCAGCTGTGGGTCTAGATATGGTCAATCCAGGTTGCATCACAGCCCCTGAACGAATTCTGTAAGAATTTCTCTCTCTTTCACTGTCTTTGTTTCATGGGTTTTTAAAAGTAATTTATTTTTATAATGGGGTTTAGCTGCTTTTCACTGCTGTGTTTATGCCACTTTACACCCAATTGACACACTAACAGAGAGATATCAATACATAGGTTTTAAGATTATTACTAGTCAGATATATTCTTGTGCGGTGAATAGGGCGTGTTGAGTCCAGTTCTCTGAGCAAGAAGTAGGTCTTGTCTATTACATATTGGGTTTATGGAACGGTATCTGAGCTAATTTGAAACCCTTGTTTTATGTATCACCCCACCTCACCTTTCCCGTTAAGCAGCCATAGTGTGTTTTCTGCATGTGCGACTCTGTTCTGTTTTGTAATTCAGTTCAAGTGTAACGGTTTTTACATTCCCTCTATAAGTGATACCTTATGAGAAGTGTCCTTTTCTGTGTGACTTATTTCACTTAGAATCGTCGTACCTAAATCCACTCATCATGCTGCTACTAGCCTTATGACATTGATTTCATGGCTGAGTGATATTCCATTGTACATAAGGACCACAACTTCTTTATCCATTTTTCTCTTTCCTGGGATACTTAAGGTGGAATGAAGTGGAGGTCCTTGTCAACAGAGCAGCCCTAAACTTTGGGCTGCTTGTGTTTTGCTGATTTTTCATTTTCCCAATTTATACCCCGATGAGTGGAAGTGCACTGTGCTCTCTAAGCTGTGTTTTTTAGATATTTCAGGACTCACCGTACACTTTTCCAGAGTGGCTGTTGGCAATTTACATCCCGCCCATTAGTGTAGCAAGGCTCCCTTCTCTCCATGGCCTGTCCTGCATTTCTGGTTTTGACACTTTTTTCAGCATGGCCCTTTTGACCGATGGGAAGCGAGACTTCTTTGTAGCGCTGATTTGCCTTTCCAGGTTGCTTGGTTGGCCAAAAAGGGCGTATGCGTTTTTTCCTGAATATATTCAGGAAAAAACGCATACGCCCTTTTTGGCCAAGGGCATCATTGTCAACGTTTTGCCGCTTTTCATGTGCTTTAAAGGCGATTCGAATCTACCTCCTGAAATATCTTTCCTGCAATTCTGCCTTGATTTCAAATCCTCTTCTTTGCCTTCCCTCAATATATTTGTGGACAAGAGTTATCATTTATAACTCTGCAGTTTTGTGAATTGCAGTGCCCTGAAGCTCTATTTTACAACCCGCTTTTTTGGGAACTGGCCGCAAAAGCGCAGGATGGCTTCAGGCCCCGTTCTTGTTCCGGGGGGCAGGCTGAGCCTGTGGTTAATTCTTCTTCCTGATGGGAAAATAGAGTGACCTGTGCCTGTCCCTACACCAAGAGCTAGTCTCTCATTGGTTCCCCTTCTTCCCGTTCATCCTCAGGACAAATTGCAACCTATACGGAACAGGAGGTTAAAGGTGCTGATGTTCCAAGTAGGGAGTTTGCTAGTAAAGTGGCTGGAATGGTGAACCCGAGGACAAGGAGATGAGAAATGAGGTGCGTTTTAGAAACCTTTCCCCATCACATGGTGTACCATCTTCTGGGTTTCTCATGCATGTTTTCGATGTTGGAAGAGGCCCTTGAACCTGGAGATTTGGGACCCATGCGATGGGTACCACGCAGTATTACTTTAAAGGGTCTGCATTTGCTCACCCAACCTCAAAAAACCTCTCAGGCCCAAGAGTGTCCACCCTTATGTCTCATCCAGCTGTGGGTCTAGATATGGTCAATCCAGGTTGCATCACAGCCCCTGAACGAATTCTGTAAGAATTTCTCTCTCTTTCACTGTCTTTGTTTCATGGGTTTTTAAAAGTAATTTATTTTTATAATGGGGTTTAGCTGCTTTTCACTGCTGTGTTTATGCCACTTTACACCCACTTGACACACTAACAGAGAGATATCAATACATAGGTTTTAAGATTATGACTAGTCAGATATATTCTTGTGCGGTGAATAGGGCGTGTTGAGTCCAGTTCTCTGAGCAAGGAGTAGGTCTTGTCTATTACATATTGGGTTTATGGAACGGTATCTGAGCTAATTTGAAACCCTTGTTTTATGTATCACCCCACCTCACCTTTCCCGTTAAGCAGCCATAGTGTGTTTTCTGCATGTGCGACTCTGTTCTGTTTTGTAATTCAGTTCAAGTGTAACGGTTTTTACATTCCCTCTATAAGTGATACCTTATGAGAAGTGCCCTTTTCTGTGTGACTTATTTCACTTAGAATCGTCGTTCCTAAATCCACTCATCATGCTGCTACTAGCCTTATGACATTGATTTCATGGCTGAGTGATATTCCATTGTACATAAGGACCACAACTTCTTTATCCATTTTTCTCTTTCCTGGGATATTTAAGGTGGAATGAAGTTGAGGTCCTTGTCAACAGAGCAGCCCTAAACTTTGGGCTGCTTGAGTTTTGCTGATTTTTCATTTTCCCAATTTATACCCCAATGAGTGGAAGTGCCCTATGCTCTCTAAGCTGTGTTTTTTAGATATTTCAGGACTCACCGTACACTTCTCCAGAGTGGCTGTTGGCAATTTACATCCCGCCCATCAGTGTAGCAAGGCTCCCATTTCTCCATGGCCTGTCCTGCATTTCTGGTTTTGACACTTTTTTCAGCATGGCCCTTTTGACCGATGGGAAGCGAGACTTCTTTGTAGCGCTGATTTGCCTTTCCAGGTTGCTTGGTTGGCCAAAAAGGGCGTATGCGTTTTTTCCTGAATATATTCAGGAAAAAACGCATACGCCCTTTTTGGCCAAGGGCATCATTGTTAAAGTTTTGCCGCTTTTCATGTGCTTTAAAGGCGATTCGAATCTACCTCCTGAAATATCTTTCCTGCAATTCTGCCTTGATTTCAAATCCTCTTCTTTGCCTTCCCTCAATATATTTGTGGACGAGAGTTATCATTTATAACTCTGCAGTTTTGTGAATTGCAGTGCCCTGAAGCTCCATTTTACAACTCGCTTTTTTGGGAACTGGCCGCAAAAGCGCAGGATGGCTTCAGGCCCTGTTCTGGTTCCGGGGGGCAGGCTGAGCCTCTGGTTAATTCTTCTTCCTGATGGGAAAATAGAGTGACCTGTGCCTGTCCCTACACCAAGAGCTAGTCTCTCATTGGTTCCCCGTCTTCCCGTTCATCCTCAGGACAAATTGCAACCTGTACGGAACAGGAGGTTAAAGGTGCTGATGCTCCAAGTAGGGAGATTGCTAGTAAAGTGGCTGGAATGGTGAACCCGAGCACAAGGAGATGAGAAATGAGGTGCGTTTTAGAAACCTTTCCCCATCACATGGTGTACCGTCTTCTGGGGTTCTCATGCATGTTTTCGATGTAGGAAGATGCCCTTGAACCTGGAGATTTGGGACCCATGAGATGGGTACCACGCAGTACTAATTTAAAGGGTCTGCATTTGCTCACCCAACCTCACCAAACCTCTCAGCCCCAAGAGTGTCCACCCTTATGTCTCATCCAGCTGTGGGTCTAGATATGGTCAATCCAGGTTGCATCACAGCCCCTGAACGAATTCTGTAAGAATTTCTCTCTCTTTCACTGTCTTTGTTTCATGGGTTTTTAAAAGTAATTTATTTTTATAATGGGGTTTAGCTGCTTTTCACTGCTGTGTTTATGCCACTTTACACCCAATTGACACACTAACAGAGAGATATCAATACATAGGTTTGAAGATTATTACTAGTCAGATATATTCTTGTGCGGTGAATAGGGCGTGTTGAGTCCAGTTCTCTGAGCAAGGAGTAGGTCTTGTCTATTACATATTGGGTTTATGGAACGGTATCTGAGCTAATTTGAAACCCTTGTTTTATGTATCACCCCACCTCACCTTTCCCGTTAAGCAGCCATAGTGTGTTTTCTGCATGTGCGACTCTGTTCTGTTTTGTAATTCAGTTCAAGTGTAACGGTTTTTACATTCCCTCTATAAGTGATACCTTATGAGAAGTGTCCTTTTCTGTGTGACTTATTTCACTTAGAATCGTCGTACCTAAATCCACTCATCATGCTGCTACTAGCCTTATGACATTGATTTCATGGCTGAGTGATATTCCATTGTACATAAGGACCACAACTTCTTTATCCATTTTTCTCTTTCCTGGGATACTTAAGGTGGAATGAAGTGGAGGTCCTTGTCAACAGAGCAGCCCTAAACTTTGGGCTGCTTGTGTTTTGCTGATTTTTCATTTTCCCAATTTATACCCCGATGAGTGGAAGTGCACTGTGCTCTCTAAGCTGTGTTTTTTAGATATTTCAGGACTCACCGTACACTTCTCCAGAGTTCCTGTTGGCAGTTTACATCCCGCCCATCAGTGTAGCAAGGCTCCCATTTCTCCATGGCCTGTCCTGCATTTCTGGTTTTGACACTTTTTTCAGCATGGCCCTTTTGACCGATGGGAAGCGAGACTTCTTTGTAGCGCTGATTTGCCTTTCCAGGTTGCTTGGTTGGCCAAAAAGGGCGTATGCGTTTTTTCCTGAATATATTCAGGAAAAAACGCATACGCCCTTTTTGGCCAAGGGCATCATTGTCAACGTTTTGCCGCTTTTCATGTGCTTTAAAGGCGATTCGAATCTACCTCCTGAAATCTGTTTCCTGCAATTCTGCCTTGATTTCAAATCCTCTTCTTTGCCTTCCCTCAATATATTTGTGGACGAGAGTTATCATTTATACCTCTGCAGATTTGGGAATTGCAGTGCCCTGAAGCTCCATTTTACAACTCGCTTTTTTGGGAACTGGCCGCAAAAGCGCAGGATGGCTTCAGGCCCTGTTCTGGTTCCGGGGGGCAGGCTGAGCCTCTGGTTAATTCTTCTTCCTGATGGGAAAATAGAGTGACCTGTGCCTGTCCCTACACCAAGAGCTAGTCTCTCATTGTTTCCCCGTCTTCCCTTTCATCCTCAGAACAAATTGCAACCTGTACGGAACAGGAGGTTAAAGGTGCTGATGATCCAAGTAGGGAGATTACTAATAAAGTGGCTGGAATGTCGAACCCGAGCACAAGGAGATGAGAAATGAGGTGCGTTTTAGAAACCTTTCCCCATCACACGGTGTACCATCTTCTGGGTTTCTCATGCATGTTTTCGATGTAGGAAGATGCCCTTGAACCTGGAGATTTGGGACCCATGCGATGGGTACCACGCAGTATTACTTTAAAGGGTCTGCGTTTGCTCACCCAACCTCAACAAACCTCTCAGCCCCAAGAGTATCCACCCTAATGTCTCATCCAACTGTGAGTCTAGATATGGTCAATCCAGGTTGCATCACAGCCCCTGAACGAATTGTGTAAGAATTTCTCTCTCTTTCACTGTCTTAGTTTCAATGGTTTTTAAAAGTAATTTATTTTTATAATGGGGTTTAGCTGCTTTTCACTGCTGTGTTTATGCCGCTTTACACCCACTTGACACACTAACAGAGAGATATCAATACATAGGTTTCAAGATTATTACTAGTCAGATATATTCTTGTGCGGTTAATAGGGCGTGTTGAGTCCAGTTCTCTGAGCAAGGAGTAGGTCTTGTCTATTACATATTGGGTTTATGGAACAGTATTGAAGCTAATTTGAAACCCTTGTTTTATGTATCACCCCACCTCACCTTTCCCGTTAAGCAGCCATAGTGTGTTTTCTGCATGTGCGACTCTGTTCTGTTTTGTAATTCAGTTCAAGTGTAACGGTTTTTACATTCCCTCTATAAGTGATACCTTATGAGAAGTGTCCTTTTCTGTGTGACTTATTTCACTTAGAATCGTCGTACCTAAATCCACTCATCATGCTGCTACTAGCCTTATGACATTGATTTCATGGCTGAGTGATATTCCATTGTACATAAGGACCACATCTTCTTTATCCATTTTTCTCTTTCCTGGGATATTTAAGGTGGAATGAAGTGGAGGTCCTTGTCAACAGAGCAGCCCTAAACTTTGG
This sequence comes from Balaenoptera physalus, assembly GCF_965194825.1. Classification (NCBI taxonomy): domain Eukaryota; kingdom Metazoa; phylum Chordata; class Mammalia; order Artiodactyla; family Balaenopteridae; genus Balaenoptera; species Balaenoptera physalus. The sequence continues at coordinate 421,898 of NW_028126544.1, read as the reverse complement.
GCTGCTTGAGTTTTGCTGATTTTTCATTTTCCCAATTTATACCCCAATGAGTGGAAGTGCCCTATGCTCTCTAAGCTGTGTTTTTTAGATATTTCAGGACTCACCGTACACTTCTCCAGAGTGGCTGTTGGCAATTTACATCCCGCCCATCAGTGTAGCAAGGCTCCCATTTCTCCATGGCCTGTCCTGCATTTCTGGTTTTGACACTTTTTTCAGCATGGCCCTTTTGACCGATGGGAAGCCAGACTTGTTTGTAGCGCTGATTTGCCTTTCCAGGTTGCTTGGTTGGCCAAAAAGGGCGTATGCGTTTTTTCCTAAATATATTCAGGAAAAAACGCATACGCCCTTTTTGGCCAAGGGCATCATTGTTAAAGTTTTGCCGCTTTTCATGTGCTTTAAAGGCGATTCGAATCTACCTCCTGAAATATCTTTCCTGCAATTCTGCCTTGATTTCAAATCCTCTTCTTTGCCTTCCCTCAATATATTTGTGGACGAGAGTTATCATTTATAACTCTGCAGTTTTGTGAATTGCAGTGCCCTGAAGCTCCATTTTACAACTCGCTTTTTTGGGAACTGGCCGCAAAAGCGCAGGATGGCTTCAGGCCCTGTTCTGGTTCCGGGGGGCAGGCTGAGCCTCTGGTTAATTCTTCTTCCTGATGGGAAAATAGAGTGACCTGTGCCTGTCCCTACACCAAGAGCTAGTCTCTCATTGGTTCCCCGTCTTCCCGTTCATCCTCAGGACAAATTGCAACCTGTACGGAACAGGAGGTTAAAGGTGATGATGCTCCAAGTAGGGAGATTGCTAGTAAAGTGGCTGGAATGGTGAACCCGAGCACAAGGAGATGAGAAATGAGGTGCGTTTTAGAAACCTTTCCCCATCACATGGTGTACCATCTTCTGGGGTTCTCATGCATGTTTTCGATGTAGGAAGATGCCCTTGAACCTGGAGATTTGGGACCCATGAGATGGGTACCACGCAGTACTAATTTAAAGGGTCTGCATTTGCTCACCCAACCTCACCAAACCTCTCAGCCCCAAGAGTGTCCACCCTTATGTCTCATCCAGCTGTGGGTCTAGATATGGTCAATCCAGGTTGCATCACAGCCCCTGAACGAATTCTGTAAGAATTTCTCTATCTTTCACTGTCTTTGTTTCATGGGTTTTTAAAAGTAATTTATTTTTATAATGGGGTTTAGCTGCTTTTCACTGCTGTGTTTATGCCACTTTACACCCAATTGACACACTAACAGAGAGATATCAATACATAGGTTTTAAGATTATTACTAGTCAGATATATTCTTGTGCGGTGAATAGGGCGTGTTGAGTCCAGTTCTCTGAGCAAGAAGTAGGTCTTGTCTATTACATATTGGGTTTATGGAACGGTATCTGAGCTAATTTGAAACCCTTGTTTTATGTATCACCCCACCTCACCTTTCCCGTTAAGCAGCCATAGTGTGTTTTCTGCATGTGCGACTCTGTTCTGTTTTGTAATTCAGTTCAAGTGTAACGGTTTTTACATTCCCTCTATAAGTGATACCTTATGAGAAGTGTCCTTTTCTGTGTGACTTATTTCACTTAGAATCGTCGTACCTAAATCCACTCATCATGCTGCTACTAGCCTTATGACATTGATTTCATGGCTGAGTGATATTCCATTGTACATAAGGACCACAACTTCTTTATCCATTTTTCTCTTTCCTGGGATACTTAAGGTGGAATGAAGTGGAGGTCCTTGTCAACAGAGCAGCCCTAAACTTTGGGCTGCTTGTGTTTTGCTGATTTTTCATTTTCCCAATTTATACCCCGATGAGTGGAAGTGCACTGTGCTCTCTAAGCTGTGTTTTTTAGATATTTCAGGACTCACCGTACACTTCTCCAGAGTTCCTGTTGGCAGTTTACATCCCGCCCATCAGTGTAGCAAGGCTCCCATTTCTCCATGGCCTGTCCTGCATTTCTGGTTTTGACACTTTTTTCAGCATGGCCCTTTTGACCGATGGGAAGCGAGACTTCTTTGTAGCGCTGATTTGCCTTTCCAGGTTGCTTGGTTGGCCAAAAAGGGCGTATGCGTTTTTTCCTGAATATATTCAGGAAAAAACGCATACGCCCTTTTTGGCCAAGGGCATCATTGTCAACGTTTTGCCGCTTTTCATGTGCTTTAAAGGCGATTCGAATCTACCTCCTGAAATCTGTTTCCTGCAATTCTGCCTTGATTTCAAATCCTCTTCTTTGCCTTCCCTCAATATATTTGTGGACGAGAGTTATCATTTATACCTCTGCAGATTTGGGAATTGCAGTGCCCTGAAGCTCCATTTTACAACTCGCTTTTTTGGGAACTGGCCGCAAAAGCGCAGGATGGCTTCAGGCCCTGTTCTGGTTCCGGGGGGCAGGCTGAGCCTCTGGTTAATTCTTCTTCCTGATGGGAAAATAGAGTGACCTGTGCCTGTCCCTACACCAAGAGCTAGTCTCTCATTGTTTCCCCGTCTTCCCTTTCATCCTCAGAACAAATTGCAACCTGTACGGAACAGGAGGTTAAAGGTGCTGATGATCCAAGTAGGGAGATTACTAATAAAGTGGCTGGAATGTCGAACCCGAGCACAAGGAGATGAGAAATGAGGTGCGTTTTAGAAACCTTTCCCCATCACACGGTGTACCATCTTCTGGGTTTCTCATGCATGTTTTCGATGTAGGAAGATGCCCTTGAACCTGGAGATTTGGGACCCATGCGATGGGTACCACGCAGTATTACTTTAAAGGGTCTGCGTTTGCTCACCCAACCTCAACAAACCTCTCAGCCCCAAGAGTATCCACCCTAATGTCTCATCCAACTGTGAGTCTAGATATGGTCAATCCAGGTTGCATCACAGCCCCTGAACGAATTGTGTAAGAATTTCTCTCTCTTTCACTGTCTTAGTTTCAATGGTTTTTAAAAGTAATTTATTTTTATAATGGGGTTTAGCTGCTTTTCACTGCTGTGTTTATGCCGCTTTACACCCACTTGACACACTAACAGAGAGATATCAATACATAGGTTTCAAGATTATTACTAGTCAGATATATTCTTGTGCGGTTAATAGGGCGTGTTGAGTCCAGTTCTCTGAGCAAGGAGTAGGTCTTGTCTATTACATATTGGGTTTATGGAACAGTATTGAAGCTAATTTGAAACCCTTGTTTTATGTATCACCCCACCTCACCTTTCCCGTTAAGCAGCCATAGTGTGTTTTCTGCATGTGCGACTCTGTTCTGTTTTGTAATTCAGTTCAAGTGTAACGGTTTTTACATTCCCTCTATAAGTGATACCTTATGAGAAGTGTCCTTTTCTGTGTGACTTATTTCACTTAGAATCGTCGTACCTAAATCCACTCATCATGCTGCTACTAGCCTTATGACATTGATTTCATGGCTGAGTGATATTCCATTGTACATAAGGACCACATCTTCTTTATCCATTTTTCTCTTTCCTGGGATATTTAAGGTGGAATGAAGTGGAGGTCCTTGTCAACAGAGCAGCCCTAAACTTTGGGCTGCTTGAGTTTTGCTGATTTTTCATTTTCCCAATTTATACCCCAATGAGTGGAAGTGCCCTATGCTCTCTAAGCTGTGTTTTTTAGATATTTCAGGACTCACCGTACACTTCTCCAGAGTGGCTGTTGGCAATTTACATCCCGCCCATCAGTGTAGCAAGGCTCCCATTTCTCCATGGCCTGTCCTGCATTTCTGGTTTTGACACTTTTTTCAGCATGGCCCTTTTGACCGATGGGAAGCCAGACTTGTTTGTAGCGCTGATTTGCCTTTCCAGGTTGCTTGGTTGGCCAAAAAGGGCGTATGCGTTTTTTCCTAAATATATTCAGGAAAAAACGCATACGCCCTTTTTGGCCAAGGGCATCATTGTTAAAGTTTTGCCGCTTTTCATGTGCTTTAAAGGCGATTCGAATCTACCTCCTGAAATATCTTTCCTGCAATTCTGCCTTGATTTCAAATCCTCTTCTTTGCCTTCCCTCAATATATTTGTGGACGAGAGTTATCATTTATAACTCTGCAGTTTTGTGAATTGCAGTGCCCTGAAGCTCCATTTTACAACTCGCTTTTTTGGGAACTGGCCGCAAAAGCGCAGGATGGCTTCAGGCCCTGTTCTGGTTCCGGGGGGCAGGCTGAGCCTCTGGTTAATTCTTCTTCCTGATGGGAAAATAGAGTGACCTGTGCCTGTCCCTACACCAAGAGCTAGTCTCTCATTGGTTCCCCGTCTTCCCGTTCATCCTCAGGACAAATTGCAACCTGTACGGAACAGGAGGTTAAAGGTGATGATGCTCCAAGTAGGGAGATTGCTAGTAAAGTGGCTGGAATGGTGAACCCGAGCACAAGGAGATGAGAAATGAGGTGCGTTTTAGAAACCTTTCCCCATCACATGGTGTACCATCTTCTGGGGTTCTCATGCATGTTTTCGATGTAGGAAGATGCCCTTGAACCTGGAGATTTGGGACCCATGAGATGGGTACCACGCAGTACTAATTTAAAGGGTCTGCATTTGCTCACCCAACCTCACCAAACCTCTCAGCCCCAAGAGTGTCCACCCTTATGTCTCATCCAGCTGTGGGTCTAGATATGGTCAATCCAGGTTGCATCACAGCCCCTGAACGAATTCTGTAAGAATTTCTCTTTCTTTCACTGTCTTTGTTTCATGGGTTTTTAAAAGTAATTTATTTTTATAATGGGGTTTAGCTGCTTTTCACTGCTGTGTTTATGCCACTTTACACCCAATTGACACACTAACAGAGAGATATCAATACATAGGTTTTAAGATTATTACTAGTCAGATATATTCTTGTGCGGTGAATAGGGCGTGTTGAGTCCAGTTCTCTGAGCAAGAAGTAGGTCTTGTCTATTACATATTGGGTTTATGGAACGGTATCTGAGCTAATTTGAAACCCTTGTTTTATGTATCACCCCACCTCACCTTTCCCGTTAAGCAGCCATAGTGTGTTTTCTGCATGTGCGACTCTGTTCTGTTTTGTAATTCAGTTCAAGTGTAACGGTTTTTACATTCCCTCTATAAGTGATACCTTATGAGAAGTGTCCTTTTCTGTGTGACTTATTTCACTTAGAATCGTCGTACCTAAATCCACTCATCATGCTGCTACTAGCCTTATGACATTGATTTCATGGCTGAGTGATATTCCATTGTACATAAGGACCACAACTTCTTTATCCATTTTTCTCTTTCCTGGGATACTTAAGGTGGAATGAAGTGGAGGTCCTTGTCAACAGAGCAGCCCTAAACTTTGGGCTGCTTGTGTTTTGCTGATTTTTCATTTTCCCAATTTATACCCCGATGAGTGGAAGTGCACTGTGCTCTCTAAGCTGTGTTTTTTAGATATTTCAGGACTCACCGTACACTTTTCCAGAGTGGCTGTTGGCAATTTACATCCCGCCCATTAGTGTAGCAAGGCTCCCTTCTCTCCATGGCCTGTCCTGCATTTCTGGTTTTGACACTTTTTTCAGCATGGCCCTTTTGACCGATGGGAAGCGAGACTTCTTTGTAGCGCTGATTTGCCTTTCCAGGTTGCTTGGTTGGCCAAAAAGGGCGTATGCGTTTTTTCCTGAATATATTCAGGAAAAAACGCATACGCCCTTTTTGGCCAAGGGCATCATTGTCAACGTTTTGCCGCTTTTCATGTGCTTTAAAGGCGATTCGAATCTACCTCCTGAAATATCTTTCCTGCAATTCTGCCTTGATTTCAAATCCTCTTCTTTGCCTTCCCTCAATATATTTGTGGACAAGAGTTATCATTTATAACTCTGCAGTTTTGTGAATTGCAGTGCCCTGAAGCTCCATTTTACAACCCGCTTTTTTGGGAACTGGCCGCAAAAGCGCAGGATGGCTTCAGGCCCCGTTCTTGTTCCGGGGGGCAGGCTGAGCCTGTGGTTAATTCTTCTTCCTGATGGGAAAATAGAGTGACCTGTGCCTGTCCCTACACCAAGAGCTAGTCTCTCATTGGTTCCCCTTCTTCCCGTTCATCCTCAGGACAAATTGCAACCTATACGGAACAGGAGGTTAAAGGTGCTGATGCTCCAAGTAGGGAGTTTGCTAGTAAAGTGGCTGGAATGGTGAACCCGAGGACAAGGAGATGAGAAATGAGGTGCGTTTTAGAAACCTTTCCCCATCACATGGTGTACCATCTTCTGGGTTTCTCATGCATGTTTTCGATGTTGGAAGAGGCCCTTGAACCTGGAGATTTGGGACCCATGCGATGGGTACCACGCAGTATTACTTTAAAGGGTCTGCATTTGCTCACCCAACCTCAAAAAACCTCTCAGGCCCAAGAGTGTCCACCCTTATGTCTCATCCAGCTGTGGGTCTAGATATGGTCAATCCAGGTTGCATCACAGCCCCTGAACGAATTCTGTAAGAATTTCTCTCTCTTTCACTGTCTTTGTTTCATGGGTTTTTAAAAGTAATTTATTTTTATAATGGGGTTTAGCTGCTTTTCACTGCTGTGTTTATGCCACTTTACACCCACTTGACACACTAACAGAGAGATATCAATACATAGGTTTTAAGATTATGACTAGTCAGATATATTCTTGTGCGGTGAATAGGGCGTGTTGAGTCCAGTTCTCTGAGCAAGGAGTAGGTCTTGTCTATTACATATTGGGTTTATGGAACGGTATCTGAGCTAATTTGAAACCCTTGTTTTATGTATCACCCCACCTCACCTTTCCCGTTAAGCAGCCATAGTGTGTTTTCTGCATGTGCGACTCTGTTCTGTTTTGTAATTCAGTTCAAGTGTAACGGTTTTTACATTCCCTCTATAAGTGATACCTTATGAGAAGTGCCCTTTTCTGTGTGACTTATTTCACTTAGAATCGTCGTTCCTAAATCCACTCATCATGCTGCTACTAGCCTTATGACATTGATTTCATGGCTGAGTGATATTCCATTGTACATAAGGACCACAACTTCTTTATCCATTTTTCTCTTTCCTGGGATATTTAAGGTGGAATGAAGTTGAGGTCCTTGTCAACAGAGCAGCCCTAAACTTTGGGCTGCTTGAGTTTTGCTGATTTTTCATTTTCCCAATTTATACCCCAATGAGTGGAAGTGCCCTATGCTCTCTAAGCTGTGTTTTTTAGATATTTCAGGACTCACCGTACACTTCTCCAGAGTGGCTGTTGGCAATTTACATCCCGCCCATCAGTGTAGCAAGGCTCCCATTTCTCCATGGCCTGTCCTGCATTTCTGGTTTTGACACTTTTTTCAGCATGGCCCTTTTGACCGATGGGAAGCGAGACTTCTTTGTAGCGCTGATTTGCCTTTCCAGGTTGCTTGGTTGGCCAAAAAGGGCGTATGCGTTTTTTCCTGAATATATTCAGGAAAAAACGCATACGCCCTTTTTGGCCAAGGGCATCATTGTTAAAGTTTTGCCGCTTTTCATGTGCTTTAAAGGCGATTCGAATCTACCTCCTGAAATATCTTTCCTGCAATTCTGCCTTGATTTCAAATCCTCTTCTTTGCCTTCCCTCAATATATTTGTGGACGAGAGTTATCATTTATAACTCTGCAGTTTTGTGAATTGCAGTGCCCTGAAGCTCCATTTTACAACTCGCTTTTTTGGGAACTGGCCGCAAAAGCGCAGGATGGCTTCAGGCCCTGTTCTGGTTCCGGGGGGCAGGCTGAGCCTCTGGTTAATTCTTCTTCCTGATGGGAAAATAGAGTGACCTGTGCCTGTCCCTACACCAAGAGCTAGTCTCTCATTGGTTCCCCGTCTTCCCGTTCATCCTCAGGACAAATTGCAACCTGTACGGAACAGGAGGTTAAAGGTGCTGATGCTCCAAGTAGGGAGATTGCTAGTAAAGTGGCTGGAATGGTGAACCCGAGCACAAGGAGATGAGAAATGAGGTGCGTTTTAGAAACCTTTCCCCATCACATGGTGTACCGTCTTCTGGGGTTCTCATGCATGTTTTCGATGTAGGAAGATGCCCTTGAACCTGGAGATTTGGGACCCATGAGATGGGTACCACGCAGTACTAATTTAAAGGGTCTGCATTTGCTCACCCAACCTCACCAAACCTCTCAGCCCCAAGAGTGTCCACCCTTATGTCTCATCCAGCTGTGGGTCTAGATATGGTCAATCCAGGTTGCATCACAGCCCCTGAACGAATTCTGTAAGAATTTCTCTCTCTTTCACTGTCTTTGTTTCATGGGTTTTTAAAAGTAATTTATTTTTATAATGGGGTTTAGCTGCTTTTCACTGCTGTGTTTATGCCACTTTACACCCAATTGACACACTAACAGAGAGATATCAATACATAGGTTTGAAGATTATTACTAGTCAGATATATTCTTGTGCGGTGAATAGGGCGTGTTGAGTCCAGTTCTCTGAGCAAGGAGTAGGTCTTGTCTATTACATATTGGGTTTATGGAACGGTATCTGAGCTAATTTGAAACCCTTGTTTTATGTATCACCCCACCTCACCTTTCCCGTTAAGCAGCCATAGTGTGTTTTCTGCATGTGCGACTCTGTTCTGTTTTGTAATTCAGTTCAAGTGTAACGGTTTTTACATTCCCTCTATAAGTGATACCTTATGAGAAGTGTCCTTTTCTGTGTGACTTATTTCACTTAGAATCGTCGTACCTAAATCCACTCATCATGCTGCTACTAGCCTTATGACATTGATTTCATGGCTGAGTGATATTCCATTGTACATAAGGACCACAACTTCTTTATCCATTTTTCTCTTTCCTGGGATACTTAAGGTGGAATGAAGTGGAGGTCCTTGTCAACAGAGCAGCCCTAAACTTTGGGCTGCTTGTGTTTTGCTGATTTTTCATTTTCCCAATTTATACCCCGATGAGTGGAAGTGCACTGTGCTCTCTAAGCTGTGTTTTTTAGATATTTCAGGACTCACCGTACACTTCTCCAGAGTTCCTGTTGGCAGTTTACATCCCGCCCATCAGTGTAGCAAGGCTCCCATTTCTCCATGGCCTGTCCTGCATTTCTGGTTTTGACACTTTTTTCAGCATGGCCCTTTTGACCGATGGGAAGCGAGACTTCTTTGTAGCGCTGATTTGCCTTTCCAGGTTGCTTGGTTGGCCAAAAAGGGCGTATGCGTTTTTTCCTGAATATATTCAGGAAAAAACGCATACGCCCTTTTTGGCCAAGGGCATCATTGTCAACGTTTTGCCGCTTTTCATGTGCTTTAAAGGCGATTCGAATCTACCTCCTGAAATCTGTTTCCTGCAATTCTGCCTTGATTTCAAATCCTCTTCTTTGCCTTCCCTCAATATATTTGTGGACGAGAGTTATCATTTATACCTCTGCAGATTTGGGAATTGCAGTGCCCTGAAGCTCCATTTTACAACTCGCTTTTTTGGGAACTGGCCGCAAAAGCGCAGGATGGCTTCAGGCCCTGTTCTGGTTCCGGGGGGCAGGCTGAGCCTCTGGTTAATTCTTCTTCCTGATGGGAAAATAGAGTGACCTGTGCCTGTCCCTACACCAAGAGCTAGTCTCTCATTGTTTCCCCGTCTTCCCTTTCATCCTCAGAACAAATTGCAACCTGTACGGAACAGGAGGTTAAAGGTGCTGATGATCCAAGTAGGGAGATTACTAATAAAGTGGCTGGAATGTCGAACCCGAGCACAAGGAGATGAGAAATGAGGTGCGTTTTAGAAACCTTTCCCCATCACACGGTGTACCATCTTCTGGGTTTCTCATGCATGTTTTCGATGTAGGAAGATGCCCTTGAACCTGGAGATTTGGGACCCATGCGATGGGTACCACGCAGTATTACTTTAAAGGGTCTGCGTTTGCTCACCCAACCTCAACAAACCTCTCAGCCCCAAGAGTATCCACCCTAATGTCTCATCCAACTGTGAGTCTAGATATGGTCAATCCAGGTTGCATCACAGCCCCTGAACGAATTGTGTAAGAATTTCTCTCTCTTTCACTGTCTTAGTTTCAATGGTTTTTAAAAGTAATTTATTTTTATAATGGGGTTTAGCTGCTTTTCACTGCTGTGTTTATGCCGCTTTACACCCACTTGACACACTAACAGAGAGATATCAATACATAGGTTTCAAGATTATTACTAGTCAGATATATTCTTGTGCGGTTAATAGGGCGTGTTGAGTCCAGTTCTCTGAGCAAGGAGTAGGTCTTGTCTATTACATATTGGGTTTATGGAACAGTATTGAAGCTAATTTGAAACCCTTGTTTTATGTATCACCCCACCTCACCTTTCCCGTTAAGCAGCCATAGTGTGTTTTCTGCATGTGCGACTCTGTTCTGTTTTGTAATTCAGTTCAAGTGTAACGGTTTTTACATTCCCTCTATAAGTGATACCTTATGAGAAGTGTCCTTTTCTGTGTGACTTATTTCACTTAGAATCGTCGTACCTAAATCCACTCATCATGCTGCTACTAGCCTTATGACATTGATTTCATGGCTGAGTGATATTCCATTGTACATAAGGACCACATCTTCTTTATCCATTTTTCTCTTTCCTGGGATATTTAAGGTGGAATGAAGTGGAGGTCCTTGTCAAGAGAGCAGCCCTAAACTTTGGGCTGCTTGTGTTTTGCTGATTTTTCATTTTCCCAATTTATACCCCGATGAGTGGAAGTGCCTTATGCTCTCTAAGCTGTGTTTTCTGGATATTTCAGGACTCACCGTACACTTCTCCAGAGTGCCTGTTGGCAATTTACATCCCGCCCATCAGTGTAGCAAGGCTCCCATTTCTCCATGGCCTGTCCTGCATTTCTGGTTTTGACACTTTTTTCAGCATGGCCCTTTTGACCGATGGGAAGCGAGACTTCTTTGTAGCGCTGATTTGCCTTTCCAGGTTGCTTGGTTGGCCAAAAAGGGCGTATGCGTTTTTTCCTGAATATATTCAGGAAAAAACGCATACGCCCTTTTTGGCCAAGGGCATCGTTGTTAAAGTTTTGCCGCTTTTCATGTGCTTTAAAGGCGATTCGAATCTACCTCCTGAAATCTGTTTCCTGCAATTCTGCCTTGATTTCAAATCCTCTTCTTTGCCTTCCCTCAATATATTTGTGGAGGAGAGTTATCATTTATACCTCTGCAGGTTTGTGAATTGCAGTGCCCTGAAGCTCCATTTTACAACTCGCTTTTTTGGGAACTGGCCGCAAAAGCGCAGGATGGCTTCAGGCCCTGTTCTGGTTCCGGGGGGCAGGCTGAGCCTCTGGTTAATTCTTCTTCCTGATGGGAAAATAGAGTGACCTGTGCCTGTCCCAACAAAAACAGCTAGTCTCTCATTGGTTCCCCGTCTTCCCGTTCATCCTCAGGACAAATTGCAACCTGTACGGAACAGGAGGTTAAAGGTGCTGATGATCCAAGTAGGGAGATTGCTAGTAAAGTGGCTGGAATGGCGAACCCGAGGACAAGGAGATGAGAAATGAGGTGCGTTTTAGAAACCTTTCCCCATCAAACGGTGTACCATCTTCTGGGTTTCTCATGCATGTTTTCGATGTTGGAAGATGCCCTTGAACCTGGAGATTTGGGACCCATGAGATGGGTACCACGCAGTACTAATTTAAAGGGTCTGCATTTGCTCACCCAACCTCACCAAACCTCTCAGCCCCAAGAGTGTCCACCCTTATGTCTCATCCAGCTGTGGGTCTAGATATGGTCAATCCAGGTTGCATCACAGCCCCTGAACGAATTGTGTAAGAAATTCTCTCTCTTTCACTGTCTTTGTTTCATGGGTTTTTAAAAGTAATTTATTTTTATAATGGGGTTTAGCTGCTTTTCACTGCTGTGTTTATGCCACTTTACACCCAATTGACACACTAACAGAGAGATATCAATACATAGGTTTTAAGATTATTACTAGTCAGATATATTCTTGTGCGGTGAATAGGGCGTGTTGAGTCCAGTTCTCTGAGCAAGGAGTAGGTCTTGTCTGTTACATATTGGGTTTATGGAACGGTATCTGAGCTAATTTGAAACCCTTGTTTTATGTATCACCCCACCTCACCTTTCCCGTTAAGCAGCCATAGTGTGTTTTCTGCATGTGCGACTCTGTTCTGTTTTGTAATTCAGTTCAAGTGTAACGGTTTTTACATTCCCTCTATAAGTGATACCTAATGAGAAGTGTCCTTTTCTGTGTGACTTATTTCACTTAGAATCGTCGTACCTAAATCCACTCATCATGCTGCTACTAGCCGTATGACATTGATTTCATGGCTGAGTGATATTCCATTGTACATAAGGACCACAACTTCTTTATCCATTTTTCTCTTTCCTGGGATACTTAAGGTGGAATGAAGTGGAGGTCCTTGTCAACAGAGCAGCACTAAACTTTGGGCTGCTTGTGTTTTGCTGATTTTTCATTTTCCCAATTTATACCCCGATGAGTGGAAGTGCACTGTGCTCTCTAAGCTGTGTTTTTTAGATATTTCAGGACTCACCGTACACTTCTCCAGAGTTCCTGTTGGCAGTTTACATCCCGCCCATCAGTGTAGCAAGGCTCCCATTTCTCCATGGCCTGTCCTGCATTTCTGGTTTTGACACTTTTTTCAGCATGGCCCTTTTGACCGATGGGAAGCGAGACTTCTTTGTAGCGCTGATTTGCCTTTCCAGGTTGCTTGGTTGGCCAAAAAGGGCGTATGCGTTTTTTCCTGAATATATTCAGGAAAAAACGCATACGCCCTTTTTGGCCAAGGGCATCATTGTCAACGTTTTGCCGCTTTTCATGTGCTTTAAAGGCGATTCGAATCTACCTCCTGAAATCTGTTTCCTGCAATTCTGCCTTGATTTCAAATCCTCTTCTTTGCCTTCCCTCAATATATTTGTGGACGAGAGTTATCATTTATACCTCTGCAGATTTGGGAATTGCAGTGCCCTGAAGCTCCATTTTACAACTCGCTTTTTTGGGAACTGGCCGCAAAAGCGCAGGATGGCTTCAGGCCCTGTTCTGGTTCCGGGGGGCAGGCTGAGCCTCTGGTTAATTCTTCTTCCTGATGGGAAAATAGAGTGACCTGTGCCTGTCCCTACACCAAGAGCTAGTCTCTCATTGTTTCCCCGTCTTCCCTTTCATCCTCAGAACAAATTGCAACCTGTACGGAACAGGAGGTTAAAGGTGCTGATGATCCAAGTAGGGAGATTACTAATAAAGTGGCTGGAATGTCGAACCCGAGCACAAGGAGATGAGAAATGAGGTGCGTTTTAGAAACCTTTCCCCATCACACGGTGTACCATCTTCTGGGTTTCTCATGCATGTTTTCGATGTAGGAAGATGCCCTTGAACCTGGAGATTTGGGACCCATGCGATGGGTACCACGCAGTATTACTTTAAAGGGTCTGCGTTTGCTCACCCAACCTCAACAAACCTCTCAGCCCCAAGAGTATCCACCCTAATGTCTCATCCAACTGTGAGTCTAGATATGGTCAATCCAGGTTGCATCACAGCCCCTGAACGAATTGTGTAAGAATTTCTCTCTCTTTCACTGTCTTAGTTTCAATGGTTTTTAAAAGTAATTTATTTTTATAATGGGGTTTAGCTGCTTTTCACTGCTGTGTTTATGCCGCTTTACACCCACTTGACACACTAACAGAGAGATATCAATACATAGGTTTCAAGATTATTACTAGTCAGATATATTCTTGTGCGGTTAATAGGGCGTGTTGAGTCCAGTTCTCTGAGCAAGGAGTAGGTCTTGTCTATTACATATTGGGTTTATGGAACAGTATTGAAGCTAATTTGAAACCCTTGTTTTATGTATCACCCCACCTCACCTTTCCCGTTAAGCAGCCATAGTGTGTTTTCTGCATGTGCGACTCTGTTCTGTTTTGTAATTCAGTTCAAGTGTAACGGTTTTTACATTCCCTCTATAAGTGATACCTTATGAGAAGTGTCCTTTTCTGTGTGACTTATTTCACTTAGAATCGTCGTACCTAAATCCACTCATCATGCTGCTACTAGCCTTATGACATTGATTTCATGGCTGAGTGATATTCCATTGTACATAAGGACCACATCTTCTTTATCCATTTTTCTCTTTCCTGGGATATTTAAGGTGGAATGAAGTGGAGGTCCTTGTCAAGAGAGCAGCCCTAAACTTTGGGCTGCTTGTGTTTTGCTGATTTTTCATTTTCCCAATTTATACCCCGATGAGTGGAAGTGCCTTATGCTCTCTAAGCTGTGTTTTCTGGATATTTCAGGACTCACCGTACACTTCTCCAGAGTGCCTGTTGGCAATTTACATCCCGCCCATCAGTGTAGCAAGGCTCCCATTTCTCCATGGCCTGTCCTGCATTTCTGGTTTTGACACTTTTTTCAGCATGGCCCTTTTGACCGATGGGAAGCGAGACTTCTTTGTAGCGCTGATTTGCCTTTCCAGGTTGCTTGGTTGGCCAAAAAGGGCGTATGCGTTTTTTCCTGAATATATTCAGGAAAAAACGCATACGCCCTTTTTGGCCAAGGGCATCGTTGTTAAAGTTTTGCCGCTTTTCATGTGCTTTAAAGGCGATTCGAATCTACCTCCTGAAATCTGTTTCCTGCAATTCTGCCTTGATTTCAAATCCTCTTCTTTGCCTTCCCTCAATATATTTGTGGAGGAGAGTTATCATTTATACCTCTGCAGGTTTGTGAATTGCAGTGCCCTGAAGCTCCATTTTACAACTCGCTTTTTTGGGAACTGGCCGCAAAAGCGCAGGATGGCTTCAGGCCCTGTTCTGGTTCCGGGGGGCAGGCTGAGCCTCTGGTTAATTCTTCTTCCTGATGGGAAAATAGAGTGACCTGTGCCTGTCCCAACAAAAACAGCTAGTCTCTCATTGGTTCCCCGTCTTCCCGTTCATCCTCAGGACAAATTGCAACCTGTACGGAACAGGAGGTTAAAGGTGCTGATGATCCAAGTAGGGAGATTGCTAGTAAAGTGGCTGGAATGGCGAACCCGAGGACAAGGAGATGAGAAATGAGGTGCGTTTTAGAAACCTTTCCCCATCAAACGGTGTACCATCTTCTGGGTTTCTCATGCATGTTTTCGATGTTGGAAGATGCCCTTGAACCTGGAGATTTGGGACCCATGAGATGGGTACCACGCAGTACTAATTTAAAGGGTCTGCATTTGCTCACCCAACCTCACCAAACCTCTCAGCCCCAAGAGTGTCCACCCTTATGTCTCATCCAGCTGTGGGTCTAGATATGGTCAATCCAGGTTGCATCACAGCCCCTGAACGAATTGTGTAAGAAATTCTCTCTCTTTCACTGTCTTTGTTTCATGGGTTTTTAAAAGTAATTTATTTTTATAATGGGGTTTAGCTGCTTTTCACTGCTGTGTTTATGCCACTTTACACCCAATTGACACACTAACAGAGAGATATCAATACATAGGTTTTAAGATTATTACTAGTCAGATATATTCTTGTGCGGTGAATAGGGCGTGTTGAGTCCAGTTCTCTGAGCAAGGAGTAGGTCTTGTCTGTTACATATTGGGTTTATGGAACGGTATCTGAGCTAATTTGAAACCCTTGTTTTATGTATCACCCCACCTCACCTTTCCCGTTAAGCAGCCATAGTGTGTTTTCTGCATGTGCGACTCTGTTCTGTTTTGTAATTCAGTTCAAGTGTAACGGTTTTTACATTCCCTCTATAAGTGATACCTAATGAGAAGTGTCCTTTTCTGTGTGACTTATTTCACTTAGAATCGTCGTACCTAAATCCACTCATCATGCTGCTACTAGCCGTATGACATTGATTTCATGGCTGAGTGATATTCCATTGTACATAAGGACCACAACTTCTTTATCCATTTTTCTCTTTCCTGGGATACTTAAGGTGGAATGAAGTGGAGGTCCTTGTCAACAGAGCAGCACTAAACTTTGGGCTGCTTGTGTTTTGCTGATTTTTCATTTTCCCAATTTATACCCCGATGAGTGGAAGTGCACTGTGCTCTCTAAGCTGTGTTTTTTAGATATTTCAGGACTCACCGTACACTTCTCCAGAGTTCCTGTTGGCAGTTTACATCCCGCCCATCAGTGTAGCAAGGCTCCCATTTCTCCATGGCCTGTCCTGCATTTCTGGTTTTGACACTTTTTTCAGCATGGCCCTTTTGACCGATGGGAAGCGAGACTTCTTTGTAGCGCTGATTTGCCTTTCCAGGTTGCTTGGTTGGCCAAAAAGGGCGTATGCGTTTTTTCCTGAATATATTCAGGAAAAAACGCATACGCCCTTTTTGGCCAAGGGCATCATTGTCAACGTTTTGCCGCTTTTCATGTGCTTTAAAGGCGATTCGAATCTACCTCCTGAAATCTGTTTCCTGCAATTCTGCCTTGATTTCAAATCCTCTTCTTTGCCTTCCCTCAATATATTTGTGGACGAGAGTTATCATTTATACCTCTGCAGATTTGGGAATTGCAGTGCCCTGAAGCTCCATTTTACAACTCGCTTTTTTGGGAACTGGCCGCAAAAGCGCAGGATGGCTTCAGGCCCTGTTCTGGTTCCGGGGGGCAGGCTGAGCCTCTGGTTAATTCTTCTTCCTGATGGGAAAATAGAGTGACCTGTGCCTGTCCCTACACCAAGAGCTAGTCTCTCATTGTTTCCCCGTCTTCCCTTTCATCCTCAGAACAAATTGCAACCTGTACGGAACAGGAGGTTAAAGGTGCTGATGATCCAAGTAGGGAGATTACTAATAAAGTGGCTGGAATGTCGAACCCGAGCACAAGGAGATGAGAAATGAGGTGCGTTTTAGAAACCTTTCCCCATCACACGGTGTACCATCTTCTGGGTTTCTCATGCATGTTTTCGATGTAGGAAGATGCCCTTGAACCTGGAGATTTGGGACCCATGCGATGGGTACCACGCAGTATTACTTTAAAGGGTCTGCGTTTGCTCACCCAACCTCAACAAACCTCTCAGCCCCAAGAGTATCCACCCTAATGTCTCATCCAACTGTGAGTCTAGATATGGTCAATCCAGGTTGCATCACAGCCCCTGAACGAATTGTGTAAGAATTTCTCTCTCTTTCACTGTCTTAGTTTCAATGGTTTTTAAAAGTAATTTATTTTTATAATGGGGTTTAGCTGCTTTTCACTGCTGTGTTTATGCCGCTTTACACCCACTTGACACACTAACAGAGAGATATCAATACATAGGTTTCAAGATTATTACTAGTCAGATATATTCTTGTGCGGTTAATAGGGCGTGTTGAGTCCAGTTCTCTGAGCAAGGAGTAGGTCTTGTCTATTACATATTGGGTTTATGGAACAGTATTGAAGCTAATTTGAAACCCTTGTTTTATGTATCACCCCACCTCACCTTTCCCGTTAAGCAGCCATAGTGTGTTTTCTGCATGTGCGACTCTGTTCTGTTTTGTAATTCAGTTCAAGTGTAACGGTTTTTACATTCCCTCTATAAGTGATACCTTATGAGAAGTGTCCTTTTCTGTGTGACTTATTTCACTTAGAATCGTCGTACCTAAATCCACTCATCATGCTGCTACTAGCCTTATGACATTGATTTCATGGCTGAGTGATATTCCATTGTACATAAGGACCACATCTTCTTTATCCATTTTTCTCTTTCCTGGGATATTTAAGGTGGAATGAAGTGGAGGTCCTTGTCAAGAGAGCAGCCCTAAACTTTGGGCTGCTTGTGTTTTGCTGATTTTTCATTTTCCCAATTTATACCCCGATGAGTGGAAGTGCCTTATGCTCTCTAAGCTGTGTTTTCTGGATATTTCAGGACTCACCGTACACTTCTCCAGAGTGCCTGTTGGCAATTTACATCCCGCCCATCAGTGTAGCAAGGCTCCCATTTCTCCATGGCCTGTCCTGCATTTCTGGTTTTGACACTTTTTTCAGCATGGCCCTTTTGACCGATGGGAAGCGAGACTTCTTTGTAGCGCTGATTTGCCTTTCCAGGTTGCTTGGTTGGCCAAAAAGGGCGTATGCGTTTTTTCCTGAATATATTCAGGAAAAAACGCATACGCCCTTTTTGGCCAAGGGCATCGTTGTTAAAGTTTTGCCGCTTTTCATGTGCTTTAAAGGCGATTCGAATCTACCTCCTGAAATCTGTTTCCTGCAATTCTGCCTTGATTTCAAATCCTCTTCTTTGCCTTCCCTCAATATATTTGTGGAGGAGAGTTATCATTTATACCTCTGCAGGTTTGTGAATTGCAGTGCCCTGAAGCTCCATTTTACAACTCGCTTTTTTGGGAACTGGCCGCAAAAGCGCAGGATGGCTTCAGGCCCTGTTCTGGTTCCGGGGGGCAGGCTGAGCCTCTGGTTAATTCTTCTTCCTGATGGGAAAATAGAGTGACCTGTGCCTGTCCCAACAAAAACAGCTAGTCTCTCATTGGTTCCCCGTCTTCCCGTTCATCCTCAGGACAAATTGCAACCTGTACGGAACAGGAGGTTAAAGGTGCTGATGATCCAAGTAGGGAGATTGATAGTAAAGTGGCTGGAATGGCGAACCCGAGGACAAGGAGATGAGAAATGAGGTGCGTTTTAGAAACCTTTCCCCATCAAACGGTGTACCATCTTCTGGGTTTCTCATGCATGTTTTCGATGTTGGAAGATGCCCTTGAACCTGGAGATTTGGGACCCATGAGATGGGTACCACGCAGTACTAATTTAAAGGGTCTGCATTTGCTCACCCAACCTCACCAAACCTCTCAGCCCCAAGAGTGTCCACCCTTATGTCTCATCCAGCTGTGGGTCTAGATATGGTCAATCCAGGTTGCATCACAGCCCCTGAACGAATTGTGTAAGAAATTCTCTCTCTTTCACTGTCTTTGTTTCATGGGTTTTTAAAAGTAATTTATTTTTATAATGGGGTTTAGCTGCTTTTCACTGCTGTGTTTATGCCACTTTACACCCAATTGACACACTAACAGAGAGATATCAATACATAGGTTTTAAGATTATTACTAGTCAGATATATTCTTGTGCGGTGAATAGGGCGTGTTGAGTCCAGTTCTCTGAGCAAGGAGTAGGTCTTGTCTGTTACATATTGGGTTTATGGAACGGTATCTGAGCTAATTTGAAACCCTTGTTTTATGTATCACCCCACCTCACCTTTCCCGTTAAGCAGCCATAGTGTGTTTTCTGCATGTGCGACTCTGTTCTGTTTTGTAATTCAGTTCAAGTGTAACGGTTTTTACATTCCCTCTATAAGTGATACCTAATGAGAAGTGTCCTTTTCTGTGTGACTTATTTCACTTAGAATCGTCGTACCTAAATCCACTCATCATGCTGCTACTAGCCGTATGACATTGATTTCATGGCTGAGTGATATTCCATTGTACATAAGGACCACAACTTCTTTATCCATTTTTCTCTTTCCTGGGATACTTAAGGTGGAATGATGTGGAGGTCCTTGTCAACAGAGCAGCACTAAACTTTGGGCTGCTTGTGTTTTGCTGATTTTTCATTTTCCCAATTTATACCCCGATGAGTGGAAGTGCACTGTTCTCTCTAAGCTGTGTTTTTTAGATATTTCAGGACTCACCGTACACTTTTCCATAGTGGCTGTTGGCAATTTACATCCCGCCCATCAGTGTAGCAAGGCTCCCTTTTCTCCATGGCCTGTCCTGCATTTCTGGTTTTGACACTTTTTTCAGCATGGCCCTTTTGACCGATGGGAAGCGAGTCTTCTTTTTAGCGCTGATTTGCCTTTCCAGGTTGCTTGGTAGGCCAAAAAGGGCGTATGCGTTTTTTCCTGAATATATTCAGGAAAAAACGCATACGCCCTTTTTGGCCAAGGGCATCATTGTCAACGTTTTGCCGCTTTTCATGTGCTTTAAAGGCGATTCGAATCTACCTCCTGAAATCTGTTTCCTGCAATTCTGCCTTGATTTCAAATCCTCTTCTTTGCCTTCCCTCAATATATTTGTGGACGAGAGTTATCATTTATACCTCTGCAGATTTGGGAATTGCAGTGCCCTGAATCTCCATTTTACAATTCGCTTTTTTGGGAACTGGCCGCAAAAGCGCAGGATGGCTTCAGGCCCTGTTCTGGTTCCGGGGGGCAGGCTGAGCCTCTGGTTAATTCTTCTTCCTGATGGGAAAATAGAGTGACCTGTGCCTGTCCCTACACCAAGAGTTAGTCTCTCATTGTTTCCCCGTCTTCCCTTTCATCCTCAGAACAAATTGCAACCTGTACGGAACAGGAGCTTAAAGGTGCTGATGCCCCAAGTAGGGAGATTGCTAGTAAAGTGGCTGGAATGCCGAACCCGAGCACAAGGAGATGAGAAATGAGGTGCATTTTAGAAACCTTTCCCCATCACACGGTGTACCATCTTCTGGGTTTCTCATGCATGTTTTCGATGTAGGAAGATGCCCTTGAACCTGGAGATTTGGGACCCATGAGAAGGGTACCACGCATTACTAATTTAAAGGGTCTGCATTTGCTCACCCAACCTCACCAAACCTCTCAGCCCCAAGAGTGTCCACCCTTATGTCTCATCCAGCTGTGGGTCTAGATATGGTCAATCCAGGTTGCATCACAGCCCCTGAACGAATTGTGTAAGAATTTCTCTCTCTTTCACTGTCTTTGTTTCATGGGTTTTTAAAAGTAATTTATTTTTATAATGGGGTTTAGCTGCTTTTCACTGCTGTGTTTATGCCACTTTACACCCAATTGACACACTAACAGAGAGATATCAATACATAGGTTTTAAGATTATTACTAGTCAGATATATTCTTGTGCGGTGAATAGGGCGTGTTGAGTCCAGTTCTCTGAGCAAGGAGTAGGTCTTGTCTATTACATATTGGGTTTATGGAATGGTATCTGAGCTAATTTGAAACCCTTGTTTTATGTATCACCCCACCTCACCTTTCCCGTTAAGCAGCCATAGTGTGTTTTCTGCATGTGCGACTCTGTTCTGTTTTGTAATTCAGTTCAAGTGTAACGGTTTTTACATTCCCTCTATAAGTGATACCTTATGAGAAGTGTCCTTTTCTGTGTGACTTATTTCACTTAGAATCGTCGTACCTAAATCCACTCATCATGCTGCTACTAGCCTTATGACATTGATTTCATGGCTGAGTGATATTCCATTGTACATAAGGACCACAACTTCTTTATCCATTTTTCTCTTTCCTGGGATATTTAAGGTGGAATGAAGTTGAGGTCCTTGTCAACAGAGCAGCCCTAAACTTTGAGCTGCTTGTGTTTTGCTGATTTTTAATTTTCCCAATTTATACCCCGATGAGTGGAAGTGCCCTATGCTCTCTAAGCTGTGTTTTTTAGATATTTCAGGACTCACCGTACACTTCTCCAGAGTGGCTGTTGGCAATTTACATCCCGCCCATCAGTGTAGCAAGGCTCCCATTTCTCAATGGCCTGTCCTGCATTTCTGGTTT
Organism: Balaenoptera physalus; assembly: GCF_965194825.1. Lineage (NCBI taxonomy): Eukaryota > Metazoa > Chordata > Mammalia > Artiodactyla > Balaenopteridae > Balaenoptera > Balaenoptera physalus. Next base: position 400,577 of record NW_028126544.1, on the reverse strand, counting down.
TGACACTTTTTTCAGCATGGCCCTTTTGACCGATGGGAAGCGAGACTTCTTTGTAGCGCTGATTTGCCTTTCCAGGTTGCTTGGTTGGCCAAAAAGGGCGTACGCGTTTTTTCCTGAATATATTCAGGAAAAAACGCGAACGCCCTTTTTGGCCAAGGGCATCGTTGTCAACGTTTTGCCGCTTTTCATGTGATTTAAAGGCGATTCGAATCTACCTCCTGAAATCTCTATCCTGCAATTCTGCCTTGATTTCAAATCCTCTTCTTTGCCTTCCCTCAATATATTTGTGGATGAGAGTTATCATTTATACCTCTGCAGGTTTGTGAATTCCAGTGCCCTGAAGCTCCATTTTACAACTCGCTTTTTTGGGAACTGGCCGAAAAAGCGCAGGATGGCTTCAGGCCCTGTTCTGGTTCCGGGGGGCAGGCTGAGCCTCTGGTTAATTCTTCTTCCTGATGGGAAAATAGAGTGACCTGTGCCTGTCCCTACACCAAGAGCTAGTCTCTCATTGGTTCCCCGTCTTCCCGTTCATCCTCAGGACAAATTGCAACCTGTACGGAACAGGAGGTTAAAGGTGCTGATGCTCCAAGTAGGGAGATTGCTAGTAAAGTGGCTGGAATGGTGAACCCGAGAACAAGGAGATGAGAAATGAGGTGCGTTTTAGAAACCTTTCCCCATCACATGGTGTACCATCTTCTGGGTTTCTCATGCATGTTTTCGGTGTAGGAAGATGCCCTTGAACCTGGAGATTTGGGACCCATGAGAAGGGTACCACGCATTACTAATTTAAAGGGTCTGCATTTGCTCACCCAACCTCACCAAACCTCTCAGCCCCAAGAGTGTCCACCCTTATGTCTCATCCAGCTGTGGGTCTAGATATGGTCAATCCAGGTTGCATCACAGCCCCTGAACGAATTGTGTAAGAATTTCTCTCTCTTTCACTGTCTTTGTTTCATGGGTTTTTAAAAGTAATTTATTTTTATAATGGGGTTTAGCTGCTTTTCACTGCTGTGTTTATGCCACTTTACACCCAATTGACACACTAACAGAGAGATATCAATACATAGGTTTTAAGATTATTACTAGTCAGATATATTCTTGTGCGGTGAATAGGGCGTGTTGAGTCCAGTTCTCTGAGCAAGGAGTAGTCTTGTCTATTACATATTGGGTTTATGGAATGGTATCTGAGCTAATTTGAAACCCTTGTTTTATGTATCACCCCACCTCACCTTTCCCGTTAAGCAGCCATAGTGTGTTTTCTGCATGTGCGACTCTGTTCTGTTTTGTAATTCAGTTCAAGTGTAACGGTTTTTACATTCCCTCTATAAGTGATACCTTATGAGAAGTGTCCTTTTCTGTGGGACTTATTTCACTTAGAATCGTCGTACCTAAATCCACTCATCATGCTGCTACTAGCCTTATGACATTGATTTCATGGCTGAGTGATATTCCATTGTACATAAGGACCACAACTTCTTTATCCATTTTTCTCTTTCCTGGGATACTTAAGGTGGAATGAAGTGGAGGTCCTTGTCAACAGAGCAGCCCTAAACTTTGGGCTGCTTGTGTTTTGCTGATTTTTCATTTTCCCAATTTATACCCCGATGAGTGGAAGTGCCCTGTGCTCTCTAAGCTGTGTTTTTTAGATATTTCAGGACTCACCGTACACTTCTCCAGAGTGGCTGTTGGCAATTTACATCCCGCCCATCAGTGTAGCAAGGCTCCCTTTTCTCCATGGCCTGTCCTGCATTTCTGGTTTTGACACTTTTTTCAGCATGGCCCTTTTGACCGATGGGAAGCGAGACTTCTTTGTAGCGCTGATTTGCCTTTCCAGGTTGCTTGGTTGGCAAAAAAGGGCGTATGCGTTTTTTCCTGAATATATTCAGGAAAAAACGCATACGCCCTTTTTGGCCAAGGGCATCATTTTTAAAGTTTTGCCGCTTTTCATGTGCTTTAAAGGCGATTCGAATCTACCTCCTGAAATCTGTTTCCTGCAATTCTGCCTTGATTTCAAATCCTCTTCTTTGCCTTCCCTCAATATATTTGTGGACGAGAGTTATCATTTATACCTCTGCACATTTGGGAATTGCAGTGCCCTGAATCTCCATTTTACAACTCGCTTTTTTGGGAACTGGCCGCAAAAGCGCAGGATGGCTTCAGGCCCTGTTCTGGTTCCGGGGGGCAGGCTGAGCCTCTGGTTAATTCTTCTTCCTGATGGGAAAATAGAGTGACCTGTGCCTGTCCCTACACCAAGAGTTAGTCTCTCATTGTTTCCCCGTCTTCCCTTTCATCCTCAGAACAAATTGCAACCTGTACGGAACAGGAGCTTAAAGGTGCTGATGCCCCAAGTAGGGAGATTGCTAGTAAAGTGGCTGGAATGCCGAACCCGAGCACAAGGAGATGAGAAATGAGGTGCATTTTAGAAACCTTTCCCCATCACACGGTGTACCATCTTCTGGGTTTCTCATGCATGTTTTCGATGTAGGAAGATGCCCTTGAACCTGGAGATTTGGGACCCATGAGAAGGGTACCACGCATTACTAATTTAAAGGGTCTGCATTTGCTCACCCAACCTCACCAAACCTCTCAGCCCCAAGAGTGTCCACCCTTATGTCTCATCCAGCTGTGGGTCTAGATATGGTCAATCCAGGTTGCATCACAGCCCCTGAACGAATTGTGTAAGAATTTCTCTCTCTTTCACTGTCTTTGTTTCATGGGTTTTTAAAAGTAATTTATTTTTATAATGGGGTTTAGCTGCTTTTCACTGCTGTGTTTATGCCACTTTACACCCAATTGACACACTAACAGAGAGATATCAATACATAGGTTTTAAGATTATTACTAGTCAGATATATTCTTGTGCGGTGAATAGGGCGTGTTGAGTCCAGTTCTCTGAGCAAGGAGTAGGTCTTGTCTATTACATATTGGGTTTATGGAATGGTATCTGAGCTAATTTGAAACCCTTGTTTTATGTATCACCCCACCTCACCTTTCCCGTTAAGCAGCCATAGTGTGTTTTCTGCATGTGCGACTCTGTTCTGTTTTGTAATTCAGTTCAAGTGTAACGGTTTTTACATTCCCTCTATAAGTGATACCTTATGAGAAGTGTCCTTTTCTGTGTGACTTATTTCACTTAGAATCGTCGTACCTAAATCCACTCATCATGCTGCTACTAGCCTTATGACATTGATTTCATGGCTGAGTGATATTCCATTGTACATAAGGACCACAACTTCTTTATCCATTTTTCTCTTTCCTGGGATATTTAAGGTGGAATGAAGTTGAGGTCCTTGTCAACAGAGCAGCCCTAAACTTTGAGCTGCTTGTGTTTTGCTGATTTTTAATTTTCCCAATTTATACCCCGATGAGTGGAAGTGCCCTATGCTCTCTAAGCTGTGTTTTTTAGATATTTCAGGACTCACCGTACACTTCTCCAGAGTGGCTGTTGGCAATTTACATCCCGCCCATCAGTGTAGCAAGGCTCCCATTTCTCAATGGCCTGTCCTGCATTTCTGGTTTTGACACATTTTTCAGCATGGCCCTTTTGACCGATGGGAAGCGAGACTTCTTTGTAGCGCTGATTTGCCTTTCCAGGTTGCTTGGTTGGCCAAAAAGGGCGTACGCGTTTTTTCCTGAATATATTCAGGAAAAAACGCGAACGCCCTTTTTTGCCAAGGGCATCGTTGTCAACGTTTTGCCGCTTTTCATGTGATTTAAAGGCGATTCGAATCTACCTCCTGAAATCTCTATCCTGCAATTCTGCCTTGATTTCAAATCCTCTTCTTTGCCTTCCCTCAATATATTTGTGGATGAGAGTTATCATTTATACCTCTGCAGGTTTGTGAATTCCAGTGCCCTGAAGCTCCATTTTACAACTCGCTTTTTTGGGAACTGGCCGAAAAAGCGCAGGATGGCTTCAGGCCCTGTTCTGGTTCCGGGGGGCAGGCTGAGCCTCTGGTTAATTCTTCTTCCTGATGGGAAAATAGAGTGACCTGTGCCTGTCCCTACACCAAGAGCTAGTCTCTCATTGGTTCCCCGTCTTCCCGTTCATCCTCAGGACAAATTGCAACCTGTACGGAACAGGAGGTTAAAGGTGCTGATGCTCCAAGTAGGGAGATTGCTAGTAAAGTGGCTGGAATGGTGAACCCGAGAACAAGGAGATGAGAAATGAGGTGCGTTTTAGAAACCTTTCCCCATCACATGGTGTACCATCTTCTGGGTTTCTCATGCATGTTTTCGGTGTAGGAAGATGCCCTTGAACCTGGAGATTTGGGACCCATGAGAAGGGTACCACGCATTACTAATTTAAAGGGTCTGCATTTGCTCACCCAACCTCACCAAACCTCTCAGCCCCAAGAGTGTCCACCCTTATGTCTCATCCAGCTGTGGGTCTAGATATGGTCAATCCAGGTTGCATCACAGCCCCTGAACGAATTGTGTAAGAATTTCTCTCTCTTTCACTGTCTTTGTTTCATGGGTTTTTAAAAGTAATTTATTTTTATAATGGGGTTTAGCTGCTTTTCACTGCTGTGTTTATGCCACTTTACACCCAATTGACACACTAACAGAGAGATATCAATACATAGGTTTTAAGATTATTACTAGTCAGATATATTCTTGTGCGGTGAATAGGGCGTGTTGAGTCCAGTTCTCTGAGCAAGGAGTAGTCTTGTCTATTACATATTGGGTTTATGGAATGGTATCTGAGCTAATTTGAAACCCTTGTTTTATGTATCACCCCACCTCACCTTTCCCGTTAAGCAGCCATAGTGTGTTTTCTGCATGTGCGACTCTGTTCTGTTTTGTAATTCAGTTCAAGTGTAACGGTTTTTACATTCCCTCTATAAGTGATACCTTATGAGAAGTGTCCTTTTCTGTGTGACTTATTTCACTTAGAATCGTCGTACCTAAATCCACTCATCATGCTGCTACTAGCCTTATGACATTGATTTCATGGCTGAGTGATATTCCATTGTACATAAGGACCACAACTTCTTTATCCATTTTTCTCTTTCCTGGGATACTTAAGGTGGAATGAAGTGGAGGTCCTTGTCAACAGAGCAGCCCTAAACTTTGGGCTGCTTGTGTTTTGCTGATTTTTCATTTTCCCAATTTATACCCCGATGAGTGGAAGTGCCCTGTGCTCTCTAAGCTGTGTTTTTTAGATATTTCAGGACTCACCGTACACTTCTCCAGAGTGGCTGTTGGCAATTTACATCCCGCCCATCAGTGTAGCAAGGCTCCCTTTTCTCCATGGCCTGTCCTGCATTTCTGGTTTTGACACTTTTTTCAGCATGGCCCTTTTGACCGATGGGAAGCGAGACTTCTTTGTAGCGCTGATTTGCCTTTCCAGGTTGCTTGGTTGGCCAAAAAGGGCGTATGCGTTTTTTCCTGAATATATTCAGGAAAAAACGCATAGGCCCTTTTTGGCCAAGGGCATCATTGTCAACGTTTTGCCGCTTTTCATGTGCTTTAAAGACGATTCGAATCTACCTCCTGAAATCTGTTTACTGCAATTCTGCCTTGATTTCAAATCCTCTTCTTTGCCTTCCCTCAATATATTTGTGGACGAGAGTTATCATTTATAACTCTGCAGGTTTGTGAATTGCAGTGCCCTGAAGCTCCATTTTACAACCCGCTTTTTTGGGAACTGGCTGCAAAAGCGCAGGATGGCTTCAGGCACTGTTCTGGTTCCTGCGGGCAGGCTGAGCCTGTGGTTAATTCTTCTTCCTGATGGGAAAATAGAGTGACCTGTGCCTGTCCCAACACCAACAGCTAGTCTCTCATTGGTTCCCCGTCTTCCCGTTCATCCTCAGGACAAATTGCAACCTGTACGGAACAGGAGGTTAAAGGTGCTGATGCTCCAAGTAGGGAGATTGCTAGTAAAGTGGCTGGAATGGCGAACCCGAGCACAAGGAGATGAGAAATGAGGTGCGTTTTAGAAACCTTTCCCCATCACACGGTGTACCATCTTCTCGGTTTCTCATGCATGTTTTTGATGCAGGAAGATGCCCTTGAACCTAGAGATTTGGGACCCATGCGATGGGTAGCACGCAGTAACACTTTAAAGGGTCTGCGTTTGCTCACCCAACCTCAGCAAAACTCTCAGTCCCAAGAGTGTCCACCCTTATGACTCATCCAGCTGTGGGTCTAGATATGGTCAATCCAGGTTGCATCACAGCCCCTGAACGAGTTGTGTAAGAATTTCTCTCTCTTTCACTGTCTTTGTTTCATGGGTTTTTAAAAGTAATTTATTTTTATAATGGGGTTTAGCTGCTTTTCACTGCTGTGTTTATGCCACTTTACACCCACTTGATACACTAACAGAGAGATATCAATACATAGGTTTTAAGATTATTACTAGTCAGATATATTCTTGTGTGGTGAATAGGGCGTGTTGAATCCAGTTCTCTGAGCAAGGAGTAGGTCTTGTCTATTACATATTGGGTTTATGGAACGGTATCTGAGCTAATTTGAAACCCTTGTTTTATGTATCACCCCACCCCACCTTTCCCGTTAAGCAGCCATAGTGTGTTTTCTGCATGTGCGACTCTGTTCTGTTTTGTAATTCAGTTCAAGAGTAACGGTTTTTACATTCCCTCTATAAGTGATACCTTATGAGAAGTGCCCTTTTCTGTGTGACTTATTTCACTTAGAATCGCCGTACCTAAATCCACTCATCATGCTGCTACTAGCCTTATGACATTGATTTCATGGCTGAGTGATATTCCATTGTACATAAGGACCACAACTTCTTTATCCATTTTTCTCTTTCCTGGGATATTTAAGGTGGAATGAAGTGGAGGTCCTTGTCTACAGAGCAGCCCTAAACTTTGGACTGCTTGTGTTTTGCCGATTTTTCATTTTCCCAATTTATACCCCGATGAGTGGAAGTGCCCTATGCTCTCTAAGCTGTGTTTTTTAGATATTTCAGGACTCACCGTACACTTCTCCAGAGTGGCTGTTGGCAATTTACAGCCTGCCCATCAGTGTAGCAAGGCTCCCATTTCTCCATGGCCTGTCCTGCATTTCTGGTTTTGACACTTTTTTCAGCATGGCCCTTTTGACCGATGGGAAGCGAGACTTCTTTGTAGCGCTGATTTGCCTTTCCAGGTTGCTTGGTTAGCCAAAAAGGGCGTATGCGTTTTTTCCTGAATATATTCAGGAAAAAACGCATACGCCCTTTTTGGCCAAGGGCATCATTGTTAAAGTTTTGCCGCTTTTCATGTGCTGTAAAGGCGATTCGAATCTACCTCCTGAAATCTGTTTCCTGCAATTCTGCCTTTATTTCAAATCCTCTTCTTTGCCTTCCCTCAATATATTTGTGGAGGAGAGTTATCATTTATACCTCTGCAGGTTTGTGAATTGCAGTGCCCTGAAGCTCCATTTTACAACTCGCTTTTTTGGGAACTGGCCGCAAAACCGCAGGATGGCTTCAGGCCCTGTTCTGGTTCTTGCGGGCAGGCTGAGCCTGTGGTTAATTCTTCTTCCTGATGGGAAAATAGAGTGACCTGTGCCTGTCCCAACACCAACAGCTACTCTCTCATTGGTTCCCCTTCTTCCAGTTCATCCTCAGGACAAATTGCAACCTGTACGGAACAGGAGGTTAAAGGTGCTGATGATCCAAGTAGGGAGATTGCTAGTAAAGTGGCTGGAATGGCGAACCCGAGCAAAAGGAGATGAGAAATGAGGTGCGTTTTAGAAACCTTTCCCCATCACATGCTGTACCATCGTCTGGGTTTCTCATGCATGTTTTCGATGTAGGAAGATGCCCTTGAACCTGGAGATTTGGGACCCATGCGATGGGTACCACGCAGTATTACTTTAAAGGGTGTGCGTTTGCTTACCCATCCTCACTAAACCTCTCAGCCCCAAGAGTGTCCACCCTTATGTCTAATCCAGCTGTTGGTCTAGATATGGTCAATCCAGGTTGCATCACAGCCCCTGAACGAATTGTGTAAGAATTTCTCTCTCTTTCACTGTCTTTTTTCATGGGTTTTTAAAAGTAATTTATTTTTATAATGGGGTTTAGCTGCTTTTCACTGCTGTGTTTATGCCGCTTTACACCCACTTGACACACTAACAGAGAGATATCAATACATAGGTTTTAAGATTATTTCTAGTCAGATATATTCTTGTGTGTTGAATAGGGCGTGTTGAGTCCAGTTCTCTGAGCAAGGAGTAGGTCTTGTCTATTACATATTGGGTTTATGGAATGGTATCTGAGCTAATTTGAAACCCTTGTTTTATGTATCACCCCACCTCACCTTTCCCGTTAAGCAGCCATAGTGTGTTTTCTGCATGTGCGAATCTGTTCTGTTTTGTAATTCAGTTCAAGTGTAACAGTTTTTACATTCACTCTATAAGTGATACCTTATGAGAAGTGCCCTTTTCTGTGTGACTTATTTCACTTAGAATCGTCGTACCTAAATCCACTCATCATGCTGCTACTAACCTTATGACATTGATTTCATGGCTGAGTGATATTCCATTGTACATAAGGAGCACAATTTCTTTATCCATTTTTCTCTTTCCTGGGATATTTAAGGTGGAATGAAGTGGAGGTCCTTGTCAACAGAGCAGCCCTAAACTTTGGGCTGCTTGTGTTTTGCTGATTTTTCATTTTCCCAATTTGTACCCCGATGAGTGGAAGTGCCCTATGCTCTCTAAGCTGTTTTTTTTAGATATTTCAGGACTCACCGTACACTTCTCCAGAGGGGCTGTTGGCAATTTACATCCCGCCCATCAGTGTAGCAAGGCTCCCATTTCTCCATGGCTTGTCCTGCATTTCTGGTTTTGACACATTTTTCAGCATGGCCTTTTTGACCGATGGGAAGCGAGACTTCTTTGGAGCGCTGATTTGCCTTTCCAGGTTGCTTGGTTGGCCAAAAAGGGCGTATGCGTTTTTTCCTGAATATATTCAGGAAAAAACGCATACACACTTTTTGGCCAAGGGCATCGTTGTCAACGTTTTGCCGCTTTTCATGTGCTTTAAAGGCGATTCGAATCTACCTCCTGAAATCTGTTTCCTGCAATTCTGCCTTGATTTCAAATCCTCTTCTTTGCCTTCCCTCAATATATTTGTGGACCAGAGTTATCATTTATAACTCTGCAGGTTTGTGAATTGCAGTGCCCTGAAACTCCATTTTACAACCCGCTTTTTTGGCAACTGGCCGCAAAAGCGCAGGATGGCTTCAGGCCCTGTTCTGGTTCCGGGGGACAGGCTGAGCCTGTGGTTAATTCTTCTTCCTGATGGGAAAATAGAGTGACCTGTGCCGGTCCCAACACCAAGAGCTAGTCTCTCATTGTTTCCCCGTCTTCCCTTTCATCCTCAAAACAAATTGCAACCTGTACGGAACAGGAGCTTAAAGGTGCTGATGCCCCAAGTAGGGAGATTGCTAGTAAAGTGGCTGGAATGCCGAACCCGAGCACAAGGAGATGAGAAATGAGGTGCATTTTAGAAACCTTTCCCCATCACACGGTGTACCATCTTCTGGGTTTCTCATGCATGTTTTCGATGTAGGAAGATGCTCTTGAACCTGGAGATTTGGGACCCATGCGATGGGTACCACGCAGTATTACTTTAAAGGGTCTGCATTTGCTCACCCAACCTCACAAAACCTCTCAGCCCCAAGAGTGTCCACCCTTATGTCTCATCCAGCTGTGGGTCTAGATATGGTCAATCCAGGTTGCATCACAGCCCCTGAACGAATTGTGTAAGAATTTCTCTCTCTTTCACTGTCTTTGTTTCATGGGTTTTTAAAAGTAATTTATTTTTATAATGGGGTTTAGCTGCTTTTCACTGCTGTGTTTATGCCACTTTACACCCACTTGACACAGTAACAGAGAGATATCAATACATAGGTTTTAAGATTATTACTAGTCAGATATATTCTTGTGCGGTGAATAGGGCGTGTTGAGTCCAGTTCTCTGAGCAAGGAGTAGGTCTTGTCTATTACATATTGGGTTTATGGAACGGTATCTGAGCTAATTTGAAACCCTTGTTTTATGTGTCACCCCACCTCACCTTTCCCGTTAAGCAGCCATAGTGTGTTTTCTGCATGTGCGACTCTGTTCTGTTTTGTAATTCAGTTCAAGTGTAACGGTTTTTACATTCCCTCTATAAGTGATACCTAATGAGAAGTGTCCTTTTCTGTGTGACTTATTTCACTTAGAATCGTCGTACCTAAATCCACTCATCATGCTGCTACTAGCCGTATGACATTGATTTCATGGCTGAGTGATATTCCATTGTACATAAGGACCACAACTTCTTTATCCATTTTTCTCTTTCCTGGGATACTTAAGGTGGAATGAAGTGGAGGTCCTTGTCAACAGAGCAGCACTAAACTTTGGGCTGCTTGTGTTTTGCTGATTTTTCATTTTCCCAATTTATACCCCGATGAGTGGAAGTGCACTGTTCTCTCTAAGCTGTGTTTTTTAGATATTTCAGGACTCACCGTACACTTTTCCATAGTGGCTGTTGGCAATTTACATCCCGCCCATCAGTGTAGCAAGGCTCCCTTTTCTCCATGGCCTGTCCTGCATTTCTGGTTTTGACACTTTTTTCAGCATGGCCCTTTTGACCGATGGGAAGCGAGTCTTCTTTTTAGCGCTGATTTGCCTTTCCAGGTTGCTTGGTAGGCCAAAAAGGGCGTATGCGTTTTTTCCTGAATATATTCAGGAAAAAACGCATACGCCCTTTTTGGCCAAGGGCATCATTGTCAACGTTTTGCCGCTTTTCATGTGCTTTAAAGGCGATTCGAATCTACCTCCTGAAATCTGTTTCCTGCAATTCTGCCTTGATTTCAAATCCTCTTCTTTGCCTTCCCTCAATATATTTGTGGACGAGAGTTATCATTTATACCTCTGCAGATTTGGGAATTGCAGTGCCCTGAATCTCCATTTTACAATTCGCTTTTTTGGGAACTGGCCGCAAAAGCGCAGGATGGCTTCAGGCCCTGTTCTGGTTCCGGGGGGCAGGCTGAGCCTCTGGTTAATTCTTCTTCCTGATGGGAAAATAGAGTGACCTGTGCCTGTCCCTACACCAAGAGTTAGTCTCTCATTGTTTCCCCGTCTTCCCTTTCATCCTCAGAACAAATTGCAACCTGTACGGAACAGGAGCTTAAAGGTGCTGATGCCCCAAGTAGGGAGATTGCTAGTAAAGTGGCTGGAATGCCGAACCCGAGCACAAGGAGATGAGAAATGAGGTGCATTTTAGAAACCTTTCCCCATCACACGGTGTACCATCTTCTGGGTTTCTCATGCATGTTTTCGATGTAGGAAGATGCCCTTGAACCTGGAGATTTGGGACCCATGAGAAGGGTACCACGCATTACTAATTTAAAGGGTCTGCATTTGCTCACCCAACCTCACCAAACCTCTCAGCCCCAAGAGTGTCCACCCTTATGTCTCATCCAGCTGTGGGTCTAGATATGGTCAATCCAGGTTGCATCACAGCCCCTGAACGAATTGTGTAAGAATTTCTCTCTCTTTCACTGTCTTTGTTTCATGGGTTTTTAAAAGTAATTTATTTTTATAATGGGGTTTAGCTGCTTTTCACTGCTGTGTTTATGCCACTTTACACCCAATTGACACACTAACAGAGAGATATCAATACATAGGTTTTAAGATTATTACTAGTCAGATATATTCTTGTGCGGTGAATAGGGCGTGTTGAGTCCAGTTCTCTGAGCAAGGAGTAGGTCTTGTCTATTACATATTGGGTTTATGGAATGGTATCTGAGCTAATTTGAAACCCTTGTTTTATGTATCACCCCACCTCACCTTTCCCGTTAAGCAGCCATAGTGTGTTTTCTGCATGTGCGACTCTGTTCTGTTTTGTAATTCAGTTCAAGTGTAACGGTTTTTACATTCCCTCTATAAGTGATACCTTATGAGAAGTGTCCTTTTCTGTGTGACTTATTTCACTTAGAATCGTCGTACCTAAATCCACTCATCATGCTGCTACTAGCCTTATGACATTGATTTCATGGCTGAGTGATATTCCATTGTACATAAGGACCACAACTTCTTTATCCATTTTTCTCTTTCCTGGGATATTTAAGGTGGAATGAAGTTGAGGTCCTTGTCAACAGAGCAGCCCTAAACTTTGAGCTGCTTGTGTTTTGCTGATTTTTAATTTTCCCAATTTATACCCCGATGAGTGGAAGTGCCCTATGCTCTCTAAGCTGTGTTTTTTAGATATTTCAGGACTCACCGTACACTTCTCCAGAGTGGCTGTTGGCAATTTACATCCCGCCCATCAGTGTAGCAAGGCTCCCATTTCTCAATGGCCTGTCCTGCATTTCTGGTTTTGACACTTTTTTCAGCATGGCCCTTTTGACCGATGGGAAGCGAGACTTCTTTGTAGCGCTGATTTGCCTTTCCAGGTTGCTTGGTTGGCCAAAAAGGGCGTACGCGTTTTTTCCTGAATATATTCAGGAAAAAACGCGAACGCCCTTTTTGGCCAAGGGCATCGTTGTCAACGTTTTGCCGCTTTTCATGTGATTTAAAGGCGATTCGAATCTACCTCCTGAAATCTCTATCCTGCAATTCTGCCTTGATTTCAAATCCTCTTCTTTGCCTTCCCTCAATATATTTGTGGATGAGAGTTATCATTTATACCTCTGCAGGTTTGTGAATTCCAGTGCCCTGAAGCTCCATTTTACAACTCGCTTTTTTGGGAACTGGCCGAAAAAGCGCAGGATGGCTTCAGGCCCTGTTCTGGTTCCGGGGGGCAGGCTGAGCCTCTGGTTAATTCTTCTTCCTGATGGGAAAATAGAGTGACCTGTGCCTGTCCCTACACCAAGAGCTAGTCTCTCATTGGTTCCCCGTCTTCCCGTTCATCCTCAGGACAAATTGCAACCTGTACGGAACAGGAGGTTAAAGGTGCTGATGCTCCAAGTAGGGAGATTGCTAGTAAAGTGGCTGGAATGGTGAACCCGAGAACAAGGAGATGAGAAATGAGGTGCGTTTTAGAAACCTTTCCCCATCACATGGTGTACCATCTTCTGGGTTTCTCATGCATGTTTTCGGTGTAGGAAGATGCCCTTGAACCTGGAGATTTGGGACCCATGAGAAGGGTACCACGCATTACTAATTTAAAGGGTCTGCATTTGCTCACCCAACCTCACCAAACCTCTCAGCCCCAAGAGTGTCCACCCTTATGTCTCATCCAGCTGTGGGTCTAGATATGGTCAATCCAGGTTGCATCACAGCCCCTGAACGAATTGTGTAAGAATTTCTCTCTCTTTCACTGTCTTTGTTTCATGGGTTTTTAAAAGTAATTTATTTTTATAATGGGGTTTAGCTGCTTTTCACTGCTGTGTTTATGCCACTTTACACCCAATTGACACACTAACAGAGAGATATCAATACATAGGTTTTAAGATTATTACTAGTCAGATATATTCTTGTGCGGTGAATAGGGCGTGTTGAGTCCAGTTCTCTGAGCAAGGAGTAGTCTTGTCTATTACATATTGGGTTTATGGAATGGTATCTGAGCTAATTTGAAACCCTTGTTTTATGTATCACCCCACCTCACCTTTTCCGTTAAGCAGCCATAGTGTGTTTTCTGCATGTGCGACTCTGTTCTGTTTTGTAATTCAGTTCAAGTGTAACGGTTTTTACATTCCCTCTATAAGTGATACCTTATGAGAAGTGTCCTTTTCTGTGTGACTTATTTCACTTAGAATCGTCGTACCTAAATCCACTCATCATGCTGCTACTAGCCTTATGACATTGATTTCATGGCTGAGTGATATTCCATTGTACATAAGGACCACAACTTCTTTATCCATTTTTCTCTTTCCTGGGATACTTAAGGTGGAATGAAGTGGAGGTCCTTGTCAACAGAGCAGCCCTAAACTTTGGGCTGCTTGTGTTTTGCTGATTTTTCATTTTCCCAATTTATACCCCGATGAGTGGAAGTGCCCTGTGCTCTCTAAGCTGTGTTTTTTAGATATTTCAGGACTCACCGTACACTTCTCCAGAGTGGCTGTTGGCAATTTACATCCCGCCCATCAGTGTAGCAAGGCTCCCTTTTCTCCATGGCCTGTCCTGCATTTCTGGTTTTGACACTTTTTTCAGCATGGCCCTTTTGACCGATGGGAAGCGAGACTTCTTTGTAGCGCTGATTTGCCTTTCCAGGTTGCTTGGTTGGCCAAAAAGGGCGTATGCGTTTTTTCCTGAATATATTCAGGAAAAAACGCATACGCCCTTTTTGGCCAAGGGCATCATTTTTAAAGTTTTGCCGCTTTTCATGTGCTTTAAAGGCGATTCGAATCTACCTCCTGAAATCTGTTTCCTGCAATTCTGCCTTGATTTCAAATCCTCTTCTTTGCCTTCCCTCAATATATTTGTGGACGAGAGTTATCATTTATACCTCTGCACATTTGGGAATTGCAGTGCCCTGAATCTCCATTTTACAACTCGCTTTTTTGGGAACTGGCCGCAAAAGCGCAGGATGGCTTCAGGCCCTGTTCTGGTTCCGGGGGGCAGGCTGAGCCTCTGGTTAATTCTTCTTCCTGATGGGAAAATAGAGTGACCTGTGCCTGTCCCTACACCAAGAGTTAGTCTCTCATTGTTTCCCCGTCTTCCCTTTCATCCTCAGAACAAATTGCAACCTGTACGGAACAGGAGCTTAAAGGTGCTGATGCCCCAAGTAGGGAGATTGCTAGTAAAGTGGCTGGAATGCCGAACCCGAGCACAAGGAGATGAGAAATGAGGTGCATTTTAGAAACCTTTCCCCATCACACGGTGTACCATCTTCTGGGTTTCTCATGCATGTTTTCGATGTAGGAAGATGCCCTTGAACCTGGAGATTTGGGACCCATGAGAAGGGTACCACGCATTACTAATTTAAAGGGTCTGCATTTGCTCACCCAACCTCACCAAACCTCTCAGCCCCAAGAGTGTCCACCCTTATGTCTCATCCAGCTGTGGGTCTAGATATGGTCAATCCAGGTTGCATCACAGCCCCTGAACGAATTGTGTAAGAATTTCTCTCTCTTTCACTGTCTTTGTTTCATGGGTTTTTAAAAGTAATTTATTTTTATAATGGGGTTTAGCTGCTTTTCACTGCTGTGTTTATGCCACTTTACACCCAATTGACACACTAACAGAGAGATATCAATACATAGGTTTTAAGATTATTACTAGTCAGATATATTCTTGTGCGGTGAATAGGGCGTGTTGAGTCCAGTTCTCTGAGCAAGGAGTAGGTCTTGTCTATTACATATTGGGTTTATGGAATGGTATCTGAGCTAATTTGAAACCCTTGTTTTATGTATCACCCCACCTCACCTTTCCCGTTAAGCAGCCATAGTGTGTTTTCTGCATGTGCGACTCTGTTCTGTTTTGTAATTCAGTTCAAGTGTAACGGTTTTTACATTCCCTCTATAAGTGATACCTTATGAGAAGTGTCCTTTTCTGTGTGACTTATTTCACTTAGAATCGTCGTACCTAAATCCACTCATCATGCTGCTACTAGCCTTATGACATTGATTTCATGGCTGAGTGATATTCCATTGTACATAAGGACCACAACTTCTTTATCCATTTTTCTCTTTCCTGGGATATTTAAGGTGGAATGAAGTTGAGGTCCTTGTCAACAGAGCAGCCCTAAACTTTGAGCTGCTTGTGTTTTGCTGATTTTTAATTTTCCCAATTTATACCCCGATGAGTGGAAGTGCCCTATGCTCTCTAAGCTGTGTTTTTTAGATATTTCAGGACTCACCGTACACTTCTCCAGAGTGGCTGTTGGCAATTTACATCCCGCCCATCAGTGTAGCAAGGCTCCCATTTCTCAATGGCCTGTCCTGCATTTCTGGTTTTGACACTTTTTTCAGCATGGCCCTTTTGACCGATGGGAAGCGAGACTTCTTTGTAGCGCTGATTTGCCTTTCCAGGTTGCTTGGTTGGCCAAAAAGGGCGTACGCGTTTTTTCCTGAATATATTCAGGAAAAAACGCGAACGCCCTTTTTGGCCAAGGGCATCGTTGTCAACGTTTTGCCGCTTTTCATGTGATTTAAAGGCGATTCGAATCTACCTCCTGAAATCTCTATCCTGCAATTCTGCCTTGATTTCAAATCCTCTTCTTTGCCTTCCCTCAATATATTTGTGGATGAGAGTTATCATTTATACCTCTGCAGGTTTGTGAATTCCAGTGCCCTGAAGCTCCATTTTACAACTCGCTTTTTTGGGAACTGGCCGAAAAAGCGCAGGATGGCTTCAGGCCCTGTTCTGGTTCCGGGGGGCAGGCTGAGCCTCTGGTTAATTCTTCTTCCTGATGGGAAAATAGAGTGACCTGTGCCTGTCCCTACACCAAGAGCTAGTCTCTCATTGGTTCCCCGTCTTCCCGTTCATCCTCAGGACAAATTGCAACCTGTACGGAACAGGAGGTTAAAGGTGCTGATGCTCCAAGTAGGGAGATTGCTAGTAAAGTGGCTGGAATGGTGAACCCGAGAACAAGGAGATGAGAAATGAGGTGCGTTTTAGAAACCTTTCCCCATCACATGGTGTACCATCTTCTGGGTTTCTCATGCATGTTTTCGGTGTAGGAAGATGCCCTTGAACCTGGAGATTTGGGACCCATGAGAAGGGTACCACGCATTACTAATTTAAAGGGTCTGCATTTGCTCACCCAACCTCACCAAACCTCTCAGCCCCAAGAGTGTCCACCCTTATGTCTCATCCAGCTGTGGGTCTAGATATGGTCAATCCAGGTTGCATCACAGCCCCTGAACGAATTGTGTAAGAATTTCTCTCTCTTTCACTGTCTTTGTTTCATGGGTTTTTAAAAGTAATTTATTTTTATAATGGGGTTTAGCTGCTTTTCACTGCTGTGTTTATGCCACTTTACACCCAATTGACACACTAACAGAGAGATATCAATACATAGGTTTTAAGATTATTACTAGTCAGATATATTCTTGTGCGGTGAATAGGGCGTGTTGAGTCCAGTTCTCTGAGCAAGGAGTAGTCTTGTCTATTACATATTGGGTTTATGGAATGGTATCTGAGCTAATTTGAAACCCTTGTTTTATGTATCACCCCACCTCACCTTTCCCGTTAAGCAGCCATAGTGTGTTTTCTGCATGTGCGACTCTGTTCTGTTTTGTAATTCAGTTCAAGTGTAACGGTTTTTACATTCCCTCTATAAGTGATACCTTATGAGAAGTGTCCTTTTCTGTGTGACTTATTTCACTTAGAATCGTCGTACCTAAATCCACTCATCATGCTGCTACTAGCCTTATGACATTGATTTCATGGCTGAGTGATATTCCATTGTACATAAGGACCACAACTTCTTTATCCATTTTTCTCTTTCCTGGGATACTTAAGGTGGAATGAAGTGGAGGTCCTTGTCAACAGAGCAGCCCTAAACTTTGGGCTGCTTGTGTTTTGCTGATTTTTCATTTTCCCAATTTATACCCCGATGAGTGGAAGTGCCCTGTGCTCTCTAAGCTGTGTTTTTTAGATATTTCAGGACTCACCGTACACTTCTCCAGAGTGGCTGTTGGCAATTTACATCCCGCCCATCAGTGTAGCAAGGCTCCCTTTTCTCCATGGCCTGTCCTGCATTTCTGGTTTTGACACTTTTTTCAGCATGGCCCTTTTGACCGATGGGAAGCGAGACTTCTTTGTAGCGCTGATTTGCCTTTCCAGGTTGCTTGGTTGGACAAAAAGGGCGTATGCGTTTTTTCCTGAATATATTCAGGAAAAAACGCATAGGCCCTTTTTGGCCAAGGGCATCATTGTCAACGTTTTGCCGCTTTTCATGTGCTTTAAAGACGATTCGAATCTACCTCCTGAAATCTGTTTACTGCAATTCTGCCTTGATTTCAAATCCTCTTCTTTGCCTTCCCTCAATATATTTGTGGACGAGAGTTATCATTTATAACTCTGCAGGTTTGTGAATTGCAGTGCCCTGAAGCTCCATTTTACAACCCGCTTTTTTGGGAACTGGCTGCAAAAGCGCAGGATGGCTTCAGGCACTGTTCTGGTTCCTGCGGGCAGGCTGAGCCTGTGGTTAATTCTTCTTCCTGATGGGAAAATAGAGTGACCTGTGCCTGTCCCAACACCAACAGCTAGTCTCTCATTGGTTCCCCGTCTTCCCGTTCATCCTCAGGACAAATTGCAACCTGTACGGAACAGGAGGTTAAAGGTGCTGATGCTCCAAGTAGGGAGATTGCTAGTAAAGTGGCTGGAATGGCGAACCCGAGCACAAGGAGATGAGAAATGAGGTGCGTTTTAGAAACCTTTCCCCATCACACGGTGTACCATCTTCTCGGTTTCTCATGCATGTTTTTGATGCAGGAAGATGCCCTTGAACCTAGAGATTTGGGACCCATGCGATGGGTAGCACGCAGTAACACTTTAAAGGGTCTGCGTTTGCTCACCCAACCTCAGCAAAACTCTCAGTCCCAAGAGTGTCCACCCTTATGACTCATCCAGCTGTGGGTCTAGATATGGTCAATCCAGGTTGCATCACAGCCCCTGAACGAGTTGTGTAAGAATTTCTCTCTCTTTCACTGTCTTTGTTTCATGGGTTTTTAAAAGTAATTTATTTTTATAATGGGGTTTAGCTGCTTTTCACTGCTGTGTTTATGCCACTTTACACCCACTTGATACACTAACAGAGAGATATCAATACATAGGTTTTAAGATTATTACTAGTCAGATATATTCTTGTGTGGTGAATAGGGCGTGTTGAATCCAGTTCTCTGAGCAAGGAGTAGGTCTTGTCTATTACATATTGGGTTTATGGAACGGTATCTGAGCTAATTTGAAACCCTTGTTTTATGTATCACCCCACCCCACCTTTCCCGTTAAGCAGCCATAGTGTGTTTTCTGCATGTGCGACTCTGTTCTGTTTTGTAATTCAGTTCAAGAGTAACGGTTTTTACATTCCCTCTATAAGTGATACCTTATGAGAAGTGCCCTTTTCTGTGTGACTTATTTCACTTAGAATCGCCGTACCTAAATCCACTCATCATGCTGCTACTAGCCTTATGACATTGATTTCATGGCTGAGTGATATTCCATTGTACATAAGGACCACAACTTCTTTATCCATTTTTCTCTTTCCTGGGATATTTAAGGTGGAATGAAGTGGAGGTCCTTGTCTACAGAGCAGCCCTAAACTTTGGACTGCTTGTGTTTTGCCGATTTTTCATTTTCCCAATTTATACCCCGATGAGTGGAAGTGCCCTATGCTCTCTAAGCTGTGTTTTTTAGATATTTCAGGACTCACCGTACACTTCTCCAGAGTGGCTGTTGGCAATTTACAGCCTGCCCATCAGTGTAGCAAGGCTCCCATTTCTCCATGGCCTGTCCTGCATTTCTGGTTTTGACACTTTTTTCAGCATGGCCCTTTTGACCGATGGGAAGCGAGACTTCTTTGTAGCGCTGATTTGCCTTTCCAGGTTGCTTGGTTAGCCAAAAAGGGCGTATGCGTTTTTTCCTGAATATATTCAGGAAAAAACGCATACGCCCTTTTTGGCCAAGGGCATCATTGTTAAAGTTTTGCCGCTTTTCATGTGCTGTAAAGGCGATTCGAATCTACCTCCTGAAATCTGTTTCCTGCAATTCTGCCTTTATTTCAAATCCTCTTCTTTGCCTTCCCTCAATATATTTGTGGAGGAGAGTTATCATTTATACCTCTGCAGGTTTGTGAATTGCAGTGCCCTGAAGCTCCATTTTACAACTCGCTTTTTTGGGAACTGGCCGCAAAACCGCAGGATGGCTTCAGGCCCTGTTCTGGTTCTTGCGGGCAGGCTGAGCCTGTGGTTAATTCTTCTTCCTGATGGGAAAATAGAGTGACCTGTGCCTGTCCCAACACCAACAGCTACTCTCTCATTGGTTCCCCTTCTTCCAGTTCATCCTCAGGACAAATTGCAACCTGTACGGAACAGGAGGTTAAAGGTGCTGATGATCCAAGTAGGGAGATTGCTAGTAAAGTGGCTGGAATGGCGAACCCGAGCAAAAGGAGATGAGAAATGAGGTGCGTTTTAGAAACCTTTCCCCATCACATGCTGTACCATCGTCTGGGTTTCTCATGCATGTTTTCGATGTAGGAAGATGCCCTTGAACCTGGAGATTTGGGACCCATGCGATGGGTACCACGCAGTATTACTTTAAAGGGTGTGCGTTTGCTTACCCATCCTCACTAAACCTCTCAGCCCCAAGAGTGTCCACCCTTATGTCTAATCCAGCTGTTGGTCTAGATATGGTCAATCCAGGTTGCATCACAGCCCCTGAACGAATTGTGTAAGAATTTCTCTCTCTTTCACTGTCTTTTTTCATGGGTTTTTAAAAGTAATTTATTTTTATAATGGGGTTTAGCTGCTTTTCACTGCTGTGTTTATGCCGCTTTACACCCACTTGACACACTAACAGAGAGATATCAATACATAGGTTTTAAGATTATTTCTAGTCAGATATATTCTTGTGTGTTGAATAGGGCGTGTTGAGTCCAGTTCTCTGAGCAAGGAGTAGGTCTTGTCTATTACATATTGGGTTTATGGAATGGTATCTGAGCTAATTTGAAACCCTTGTTTTATGTATCACCCCACCTCACCTTTCCCGTTAAGCAGCCATAGTGTGTTTTCTGCATGTGCGAATCTGTTCTGTTTTGTAATTCAGTTCAAGTGTAACAGTTTTTACATTCACTCTATAAGTGATACCTTATGAGAAGTGCCCTTTTCTGTGTGACTTATTTCACTTAGAATCGTCGTACCTAAATCCACTCATCATGCTGCTACTAACCTTATGACATTGATTTCATGGCTGAGTGATATTCCATTGTACATAAGGAGCACAATTTCTTTATCCATTTTTCTCTTTCCTGGGATATTTAAGGTGGAATGAAGTGGAGGTCCTTGTCAACAGAGCAGCCCTAAACTTTGGGCTGCTTGTGTTTTGCTGATTTTTCATTTTCCCAATTTGTACCCCGATGAGTGGAAGTGCCCTATGCTCTCTAAGCTGTTTTTTTTAGATATTTCAGGACTCACCGTACACTTCTCCAGAGGGGCTGTTGGCAATTTACATCCCGCCCATCAGTGTAGCAAGGCTCCCATTTCTCCATGGCTTGTCCTGCATTTCTGGTTTTGACACATTTTTCAGCATGGCCTTTTTGACCGATGGGAAGCGAGACTTCTTTGGAGCGCTGATTTGCCTTTCCAGGTTGCTTGGTTGGCCAAAAAGGGCGTATGCGTTTTTTCCTGAATATATTCAGGAAAAAACGCATACACACTTTTTGGCCAAGGGCATCGTTGTCAACGTTTTGCCGCTTTTCATGTGCTTTAAAGGCGATTCGAATCTACCTCCTGAAATCTGTTTCCTGCAATTCTGCCTTGATTTCAAATCCTCTTCTTTGCCTTCCCTCAATATATTTGTGGACCAGAGTTATCATTTATAACTCTGCAGGTTTGTGAATTGCAGTGCCCTGAAACTCCATTTTACAACCCGCTTTTTTGGCAACTGGCCGCAAAAGCGCAGGATGGCTTCAGGCCCTGTTCTGGTTCCGGGGGACAGGCTGAGCCTGTGGTTAATTCTTCTTCCTGATGGGAAAATAGAGTGACCTGTGCCGGTCCCAACACCAAGAGCTAGTCTCTCATTGTTTCCCCGTCTTCCCTTTCATCCTCAAAACAAATTGCAACCTGTACGGAACAGGAGCTTAAAGGTGCTGATGCCCCAAGTAGGGAGATTGCTAGTAAAGTGGCTGGAATGCCGAACCCGAGCACAAGGAGATGAGAAATGAGGTGCATTTTAGAAACCTTTCCCCATCACACGGTGTACCATCTTCTGGGTTTCTCATGCATGTTTTCGATGTAGGAAGATGCTCTTGAACCTGGAGATTTGGGACCCATGCGATGGGTACCACGCAGTATTACTTTAAAGGGTCTGCATTTGCTCACCCAACCTCACAAAACCTCTCAGCCCCAAGAGTGTCCACCCTTATGTCTCATCCAGCTGTGGGTCTAGATATGGTCAATCCAGGTTGCATCACAGCCCCTGAACGAATTGTGTAAGAATTTCTCTCTCTTTCACTGTCTTTGTTTCATGGGTTTTTAAAAGTAATTTATTTTTATAATGGGGTTTAGCTGCTTTTCACTGCTGTGTTTATGCCACTTTACACCCACTTGACACAGTAACAGAGAGATATCAATACATAGGTTTTAAGATTATTACTAGTCAGATATATTCTTGTGCGGTGAATAGGGCGTGTTGAGTCCAGTTCTCTGAGCAAGGAGTAGGTCTTGTCTATTACATATTGGGTTTATGGAACGGTATCTGAGCTAATTTGAAACCCTTGTTTTATGTGTCACCCCACCTCACCTTTCCCGTTAAGCAGCCATAGTGTGTTTTCTGCATGTGCGACTCTGTTCTGTTTTGTAATTCAGTTCAAGTGTAACGGTTTTTACATTCCCTCTATAAGTGATACCTTATGAGAAGTGCCCTTTTCTGTGTGACTTATTTCACTTAGAATCGTCGTACCTAAATCCACTCATCATGCTGCTACTAGCCTTATGACATTGATTTCATGGCTGAGTGATATTCCATTGTACATAAGGACCACATCTTCTTTATCCATTTTTCTCTTTCCTGGGATATTTAACGTGGAATGAAGTGGAGGTCCTTGTCAACAGAGCAGCCCTAAACTTTGGGCTGCTTGAGTTTTGCTGATTTTTCATTTTCCCAATTTATACCCCGATGAGTGGAAGTGCCCTATGCTCTCTAAGCTGTGTTTTTTAGATATTTCAGGACTCACCGTACACTTTTCCAGAGTGGCTGTTGGCAATTTACATCCCGCCCATCAGTGTAGCAAGGCTCCCATTTCTCAATGGCCTGTCCTGCATTTCTGGTTTTGACACTTTTTTCAGCATGGCCCTTTTGACCGATGGGAAGCGAGACTTCTTTGTAGCGCTGATTTGCCTTTCCAGGTTGCTTGGTTGGCCAAAAAGGGCGTATGCGTTTTTTCCTGAATATATTCAGGAAAAAACGCATACGCCCTTTTTGGCCAAGGGCATCATTGTTAAAGTTTTGCCGCTTTTCATGTGCTTTAAAGGCGATTCGAATCTACCTCCTGAAATATCTTTCCTGCAATTCTGCCTTGATTTCAAATCCTCTTCTTTGCCTTCCCTCAATATATTTGTGGACGAGAGTTATCATTTATAACTCTGCAGTTTTGTGAATTGCAGTGCCCTGAAGCTCCATTTTACAACCCGCTTTTTTGGGAACTGGCCGCAAAAGCGCAGGATGGCTTCAGGCCCCGTTCTTGTTCCGGGGGGCAGGCTGAGCCTGTAGTTAATTCTTCTTCCTGATGGGAAAATAGAGTGACCTGTGCCTGTCCCTACACCAAGAGCTAGTCTCTCATTGGTTCCCCTTCTTCCCGTTCATCCTCAGGACAAATTGCAACCTATACGGAACAGGAGGTTAAAGGTGCTGATGCTCCAAGTAGGGAGATTGCTAGTAAAGTGGCTGGAATGGTGAACCCGAGGACAAGGAGATGAGAAATGAGGTGCGTTTTAGAAACATTTCCCCATCACATGGTGTACCATCTTCTGGGTTTCTCATGCATGTTTTCGATGTAGGAAGATGCCCTTGAACCTGGAGATTTGGGACCCATGAGATGGGTACCACGCAGTATTAATTTAAAGGGTCTGCATTTGCTCACCCAACCTCACCAAACCTCTCAGCCCCAAAAGTATCCACCCGTATGTCTCATCCAGCTGTGGGTCTAGATATGGTCAATCCAGGTTGCATCACAGCCCCTGAACGAATTGTGTAAGAATTTCTCTCTCTTTCACTGTCTTAGTTTCAATGGTTTTTAAAATTAATTTATTTTTATAATGGGGTTTAGCTGCTTTTCACTGCTGTGTTTATGCCGCTTTACACCCACTTGACACACTAACAGAGAGATATCAATACATAGGTTTTAAGATTATTACTAGACAGATATATTCTTGTGCGGTGAATAGGGCGTGTTGAGTCCAGTTCTCTGAGCAAGGAGTAGGTCTTGTCAATTACATATTGGGTTTATGGAACAGTATCTGAGCTAATTTGAAACCCTTGTTTTATGTATCACCCCACCTCACCTTTTCCGTTAAGCAGCCATAGTGTGTTTTCTGCATGTGCGACTCTGTTCTGTTTTGTAATTCAGTTCAAGTGTAACGGTTTTTACATTCCCTCTATAAGTGATACCTTATGAGAAGTGTCCTTTTCTGTGTGACTTATTTCACTTAGAATCGTCGTACCTAAATCCACTCATCATGCTGCTACTAGCCTTATGACATTGATTTCATGGCTGAGTGATATTCCATTGTACATAAGGACCACAACTTCTTTATCCATTTTTCTCTTTCCTGGGATACTTAAGGTGGAATGAAGTGGAGGTCCTTGTCAACAGAGCAGCCCTAAACTTTGAGCTGCTTGAGTTTTGCTGATTTTTAATTTTCCCAATTTATACACCGATGAGTGGAAGTGCCCTATGCTCTCTAAGCTGTGTTTTTTAGATATTTCAGGACTCACCGTACACTTCTCCAGAGTGGCTGTTGGCAATTTACATCCCGTCCATCAGTGTAGCAAGGCTCCCATTTCTCCATGGCCTGTCCTGCATTTCTGGTTTTGACACTTTTTTCAGCATGGCCCTTTTGACCGATGGGAAACGAGACTTCTTTGTAGCGCTGATTTGCCTTTCCAGGTTGCTTGGTTGGCCAAAAAGGGCGTATGCGTTTTTTCCTGAATATATTCAGGAAAAAACGCATACGCCCTTTTTGGCCAAGGGCATCATTGTTAAAGTTTTGTCGCTTTTCATGTGCTTTAAAGGCGATTCGAATCTACCTCCTGAAATCTGTTTCCTGCAATTCTGCCTTGATTTCAAATCCTCTTCTTTGCCTTCCCTCAATATATTTGTGGACGAGTGTTATCATTTATAACTCTTCAGGTTTGTGAATTGCAGTGCCCTGATGCTCCATTTTACAACCCGCTTTTTTGGGAACTGGGCGCAAAAGCGCAGGATGGCTTCAGGCCCTGTTCTGGTTCCGGGGGACAGGCTGAGCCTGTGGTTAATTCTTCTTCCTGATGGGAAAATAGAGTGACCTGTGCCTGTCCCAACACCAAGAGCTAGTCTCTCATTGGTTCCCCGTCTTCCCGTTCATCCTCAGGACAAATTGCAACCTATACGGAACAGGAGGTTAAAGGTGCTGATGCTCCAAGTAGGGAGATTGCTAGTAAAGTGGCTGGAATGGCGAACCCGAGGACAAGGAGATGAGAAATGAGGTGCGTTTTAGAAACCTTTCCCCATCACATGGTGTACCATCTTCTGGGTTTCTCATGCATGTTTTCGATGTAGGAAGATGCCCTTGAACCTGGAGATTTGGGACCCATGAGATGGGTACCACGCAGTACTAATTTAAAGGGTCTGCATTTGCTCACCCAACCTCACCAAACCTCTCAGCCCCAAGAGTGTCCACCCTTATGTCTCATCCAGCTGTGGGTCTAGATATGGTCAATCCAGGTTGCATCACAGCCCCTGAACGAATTGTGTAAGAATTTCTCTCTCTTTCACTGTCTTTGTTTCATGGGTTTTTAAAAGTAATTTATTTTTATAATGGGGTTTAGCTGCTTTTCACTGCTGTGTTTATGCCACTTTACACCCACTTGACACACTAACAGAGAGATATCAATATATAGGTTTTAAGATTATTACTAGTCAGATATATTCTTGTGTGGTTAATAGGGCGTGTTGAGTCCAGTTCTCTGAGCAAGGAGTAGGTCTTGTCTATTACATATTGGGTTTATGGAACGGTATCTGAGCTAATTTGAAACCCTTGTTTTATGTGTCACCCCACCTCACCTTTCCCGTTAAGCAGCCATAGTGTGTTTTCTGCATGTGCGACTCTGTTCTGTTTTGTAATTCAGTTCAAGAGTAACGGTTTTTACATTCCCTCTATAAGTGATACCTTATGAGAAGTGCCCTTTTCTGTGTGACTTATTTCACTTAGAATCGTCGTACCTAAATCCACTCATCATGCTGCTATTAGCCTTATGAAATTGATTTCATGGCTGAGTGATATTCCATTGTACATAAGGACCACAACTTCTTTATCCATTTTTCTCTTTCCTGGGATATTTAAGGTGGAATGAAGTGGAGGTCCTTGTCTACAGAGCAGCCCTAAACTTTGGGCTGCTTGTGTTTTGCTGATTTTTCATTTTCCCAATTTATACCCCGATGAGTGGAAGTGCCCTATGCTCTCTAAGCTGTGTTTTTTAGATATTTCAGGACTCACCGTACACTTCTCCAGAGTGGCTGTTGGCAATTTACATCCCGCCCATCAGTGTAGCAAGGCTCCCATTTCTCCATGGCCTGTCCTGCATTTCTGGTTTTGACACTTTTTTCAGCATGGCCCTTTTGACCGATGGGAAGCGAGACTTCTTTGTAGCGCTGATTTGCCTTTCCAGGTTGCTTGGTTGGCCAAAAGGGGCGTATGCGTTTTTTCCTGAATATATTCAGGAAAAAACGCATACGCCCTTTTTGGCCAAGGGCATCATTGTCAACTTTTTGCCGCTTTTCATGTGCTTTAAAGGCGATTCGAATCTACCTCCTGAAATCTGTTTCCTGCAATTCTGCCTTGATTTCAAATCCTCTTCTTTGCCTTCCCTCAATATATTTGTGGACGAGAGTTATCATTTATAACTCTGCAGGTTTGTGAATTGCAGTGCCCTGAAGCTCCATTTTACAACTCGCTTTTTTGGGAACTGGCCGCAAAAGCGCAGGATGGCTTCAGGCCCTGTTCTGGTTCCGGGGGGCAGGCTGAGCCTGTGGTTAATTCTTCTTCCTGATGGGAAAATAAAGTGACCTGTGCCTGTCCCAACACCAAGAGCTAGTTTCTCATTGGTTCCCCGTCTTCCCGTTGAACCTCAGGACAAATTGCAACCTGTACGGAACAGGAGGTTAAAGGTGCTGAGGCTCCAAGTAGGGAGATTGCTAGTAAAGTGGCTGGAATGGCGAACCCGAGCACAAGGAGATGAGAAATGAAGTGCGTTTTAGAAACATTTCCCCATCACACGGTGTACCATCTTCTGGGTTTCTCATGCATGTGTTCGATGTAGGAAGATGCCCTTGAACCTGGAGATTTGGGACCCATGCAATGGGTACCACGCAGTATTACTTTAAAGGGTCTGCGTTTGCTCACCCAACCTCACAAAACCTCTCAGACCCAAGAGGGTCCACCCTTATGTCTCATCCAGCTGTGGGTCTACATATGGTCAATCCAGGTTGCATCACAGCCCCTGAATGAATTGTGTAAGAATTTCTCTCTCTTTCACTGTCTTTGTTTCATGGGTTTTTAAAAGTAATTTTTTTTATAATGGGGTTTAGCTGCTTTTCACTGCTGTGTTTATGCCGCTTTACACCCACTTGACACACTAACAGAGAGATATCAATACATAGGTTTTAAGATTATTACTAGTCAGATATATTCTTGTGCGGTGAATAGGGCGTGTTGAGTCCAGTTCTCTGAGCAAGGAGTAGGTCTTGTCTATTACATATTGGGTTTATGGAACGGTATCTGAGCTAATTTGAAACCCTTGTTTTATGTATCACCCCACCTCACCTTTCCTGTTTAGCAGCCATAGTGTGTTTTCTGCATGTGCGACTCTGTTCTGTTTTGTAATTCAGTTCAAGTGTAACGGTTTTTACATTCCCTCTATAAGTGATACCTTATGAGAAGTGTCCTTTTCTGTGTGACTTATTTCACTTAGAATCGTCGTACCTAAATCCACTCATCATGCTGCTACTAGCCTTATGACATTGATTTCATGGCTGAGTGATATTCCATTGTACATAAGGACCACAACTTCTTTATCCATTTTTCTCTTTCCTGGGATATTTAAGGTGGAATGAAGTGGAGGTCCTTGTCAACAGAGCAGCCCTAAACTTTGGGCTGCTTGTGTTTTGCTGATTTTTCATTTTCCCAATTTATACCCCGATGAGTGGAAGTGCCCTATGCTCTCTAAGCTGTGTTTTTTAGATATTTCAGGACTCACCGTACACTTCTCCAGAGTACCTGTTGGCAATTTACATCCCGCCCATCAGTGTAGCAAGGCTCCCATTTCTCCATGGCCTGTCCTGCATTTCTGGTTTTGACACTTTTTTCAGCATGGCCCTTTTGACCGATGGGAAGCGAGACTTCTTTGTAGCGCTGATTTGCCTTTCCAGGTTGCTTGGTTGGCCAAAAAGGGCCTATGCGTTTTTTCCTGAATATATTCAGGAAAAAACGCATACACCCTTTTTGGCCAAGGGCATCATTGTCAACGTTTTGCCGCTTTTCATGTGCTTTAAAGACTATTCGAATCTACCTCCTGAAATCTGTTTCCTGCAATTCTGCCTTGATTTCAAATCCTCTTCTTTGCCTTCCCTCAATATATTTGTGGACCAGAGTTATCATTTATAACTCTGCAGGTTTGTGAATTGCAGTGCCCTGAAGCTCCATTTTACAACTCGCATTTTTGGGAGCTGGCCGCAAAAGCGCATGATGGCTTCAGGCCCTGTTCTGGTTCCGGAGGGCAGGCTGAGCCTGTGGTTAATTCTTCTTCCTGATGGGAAAATAGAGTGACCTGTGCCTGTCCCAACAACAAGAGCTAGTCTCTCTTTGGTTCCCCGTCTTCCCATTCATCCTCAGGACAAATTGCAACCTGTACGGAACAGGAGGTTAAAGGTGCTGATGCTCCAAGTAGGGAGATTGCTAGTAAAGTGGCTGGAATGGCGAACCCGAGCACAAGGAGATGAGAAATGAGGTGCGTTTTAGAAACCTTTCCCCATCACACGGTGTACCATCTTCTGGGTTTCTCATGCATGTTTTTGATGCAGGAAGATGCCCTTGAACCTAGAGATTTGGGACCCATGCGATGGGTAGCACGCAGTAACACTTTAAAGGGTCTGCGTTTGCTCACCCAACCTCAGCAAAACTCTCAGTCCCAAGAGTGTCCACCCTTATGTCTCATCCAGCTGTGGGTCTAGATATGGTCAATCCAGGTTGCATCACAGCCCCTGAACGAATTGTGTAAGAATTTCTCTCTCTTTCACTGTCTTTGTTTCATGGGTTTTTAAAAGTAATTTATTTTTATAATGGGGTTTAGCAGCTTTTCACTGCTGTGTTTATGCCACTTTACACCCACTTGACACACTAACAGAGAGATATCAATACATAGGTTTTAAGATTATTACTAGTCAGATATATTCTTGTGTGTTGAATAGGGCGTGTTGAGTCCAGTTCTCTGAGCAAGGAGTAGGTCTTGTCTATTACATATTGGGTTTATGGAACGGTATCTGAGCTAATTTGAAACCCTTGTTTTATGTATCACCCCACCTCACCTTTCCCGTTAAGCAGCCATAGTGTGTTTTCTGCATGTGTGACTCTGTTCTGTTTTGTAATTCAGTTCAAGTGTAACGGTTTTTACATTCCCTCTATAAGTGATACCTTATGAGAAGTGCCCTTTTCTGTGTGACTTATTTCACTTAGAATCGTCATTCCTAAATCCACTCATCATGCTGCTACTAGCCTTATGACATTGATTTCATGGCTGAGTGATATTCCATTGTACAAAAGGACCACAACTTCTTTATCCATTTTTCTCTTTCCTGGGATATTTAAGGTGGAATGAAGTGGAGGTCCTTGTCAACAGAGCAGCCCTAAACTTTGGGGTGCTTGAGTTTTGCTGATTTTTCATTTTCCCAATTTATACACCGATGAGTGGAAGTGCCCTATGCTCTCTAAGCTGTGTTTTTTAGATATTTCAGGACTCACCGTACACTTTTCCATAGTGGCTGTTGGCAATTTACATCCCGCCCATCAGTGTAGCAAGGCTCCCATTTCTCCATGGCCTGTCCTGCATTTCTGGTTTTGACACTTTTTTCAGCATGGCCCTTTTGACCGATGGGAAGCGAGACTTCTTTTTAGCGCTGATTTGCCTTTCCAGGTTGCTTGGTTGGCCAAAAAGGGCGTATGCGTTTTTTCCTGAATATATTCAAGAAAAAACGCATACGCCCTTTTTGGCCAAGGGCATCATTGTCAACGTTTTGCCGCTTTTCATGTGCTTTAAAGGCGATTCGAATCTACCTCCTGAAATCTGTTTCCTGCAATTCTGCCTTGATTTCAAATCCTCTTCTTTGCCTTCCCTCAATATATTTATGGACGAGAGTTATCATTTATACCTCTGCAGATTTGGGAATTGCAGTGCCCTGAAGCTCCATTTTACAACTCGCTTTTTTGGGAACTGGCCGCAAAAGCGCAGGATGGCTTCAGGCCCTGTTCTGGTTCCGGGGGGCAGGCTGAGCCTCTGGTTAATTCTTCTTCCTGATGGGAAAATAGAGTGACCTGTGCCTGTCCCAACACCAAGAGCTAGTCTCTCATTGGTTCCCCGTCTTCCCGTTCATCCTCAGGACAAATTGCAACCTGTACGGAACAGGAGGTTAAAGGTGCTGATGCCCCAAGTAGGGAGATTGCTAGTAAAGTGGCTGGAATGCCGAACCCGAGCACAAGGAGATGAGAAATGAGGTGCGTTTTAGAAACCTTTCCCCATCACATGGTGTACCATCTTCTGGGGTTCTCATGCATGTTTTCGATGTAGGAAGATGCCCTTGAACCTGGAGATTTGGGACCCATGAGATGGGTACCACGCAGTACTAATTTAAAGGGTCTGCATTTGCTCACCCAACCTCACCAAACCTCTCAGCCCCAAGAGTGTCCACCCTTATGTCTCATCCAGCTGTGGGTCTAGATATGGTCAATCCAGGTTGCATCACAGCCCCTGAACGAATTCTGTAAGAATTTCTCTCTCTTTCACTGTCTTTGTTTCATGGGTTTTTAAAAGTAATTTATTTTTATAATGGGGTTTAGCTGCTTTTCACTGCTGTGTTTATGCCACTTTACACCCACTTGACACACTAACAGAGAGATATCAATACATAGGTTTTAAGATTATTACTAGTCAGATATATTCTTGTGCGGTGAATAGGGCGTGTTGAGTCCAGTTCTCTGAGCAAGGAGTAGGTCTTGTCTATTACATATTGGGTTTATGGAACGGTATCTGAGCTAATTTGAAACCCTTGTTTTATGTATCACCCCACCTCACCTTTCCCGTTAAGCAGCCATAGTGTGTTTTCTGCATGTGCGACTCTGTTCTGTTTTGTAATTCAGTTCAAGTGTAACGGTTTTTACATTCCCTCTATAAGTGATACCTTATGAGAAGTGTCCTTTTCTGTGTGACTTATTTCACTTAGAATCGTCGTACCTAAATCCACTCATCATGCTGCTACTAGCCTTATGACATTGATTTCATGGCTGAGTGATATTCCATTGTACATAAGGACCACAACTTCTTTATCCATTTTTCTCTTTCCTGGGATACTTAAGGTGGAATGAAGTGGAGGTCCTTGTCAACAGAGCAGCCCTAAACTTTGGGCTGCTTGTGTTTTGCTGATTTTTCATTTTCCCAATTTATACCCCGATGAGTGGAAGTGCACTGTGCTCTCTAAGCTGTGTTTTTTAGATATTTCAGGACTCACCGTACACTTTTCCAGAGTGGCTGTTGGCAATTTACATCCCGCCCATCAGTGTAGCAAGGCTCCCTTCTCTCCATGGCCTGTCCTGCATTTCTGGTTTTGACACTTTTTTCAGCATGGCCCTTTTGACCGATGGGAAGCGAGACTTATTTGTAGCGCTGATTTGCCTTTCCACGTTGCTTGGTTGGCCAAAAAGGGCGTATGCGTTTTTTCCTGAATATATTCAGGAAAAAACGCATACGCCCTTTTTGGCCAAGGGCATCATTGTCAACGTTTTGCCGCATTTCATGTGCTTTAAAGGCGATTCGAATCTACCTCCTGAAATATCTTTCCTGCAATTCTGCCTTGATTTCAAATCCTCTTCTTTGCCTTCCCTCAATATATTTGTGGACAAGAGTTATCATTTATAACTCTGCAGTTTTGTGAATTGCAGTGCCCTGAAGCTCCATTTTACAACCCGCTTTTTTGGGAACTGGCCGCAAAAGCGCAGGATGGCTTCAGGCCCTGTTCTGGTTCCGGGGGGCAGGCTGAGCCTGTGGTTAATTCTTCTTCCTGATGGGAAAATAGAGTGACCTGTGCCTGTCCCTACACCAAGAGCTAGTCTCTCATTGGTTCCCCTTCTTCCCGTTCATCCTCAGGACAAATTGCAACCTATACGGAACAGGAGGTTAAAGGTGCTGATGCTCCAAGTAGGGAGTTTGCTAGTAAAGTGGCTGGAATGGTGAACCCGAGGACAAGGAGATGAGAAATGAGGTGCGTTTTAGAAACCTTTCCCCATCACATGGTGTACCATCTTCTGGGTTTCTCATGCATGTTTTCGATGTAGGAAGATGCCCTTGAACCTGGAGATTTGGGACCCATGCGATGGGTACCACGCAGTATTACTTTAAAGGGTCTGCATTTGCTCACCCAACCTCAAAAAACCTCTCAGGCCCAAGAGTGTCCACCCTTATGTCTCATCCAGCTGTGGGTCTAGATATGGTCAATCCAGGTTGCATCACAGCCCCTGAACGAATTCTGTAAGAATTTCTCTCTCTTTCACTGTCTTTGCTTCATGGGTTTTTAAAAGTAATTTATTTTTATAATGGGGTTTAGCTGCTTTTCACTGCTGTGTTTATGCCACTTTACACCCACTTGACACACTAACAGAGAGATATCAATACATAGGTTTTAAGATTATGACTAGTCAGATATATTCTTGTGCGGTGAATAGGGCGTGTTGAGTCCAGTTCTCTGAGCAAGGAGTAGGTCTTGTCTATTACATATTGGGTTTATGGAACGGTATCTTAGCTAATTTGAAACCCTTGTTTTATGTATCACCCCACCTCACCTTTCCCGTTAAGCAGCCATAGTGTGTTTTCTGCATGTGCGACTCTGTTCTGTTTTGTAATTCAGTTCAAGTGTAACGGTTTTTACATTCCCTCTATCAGTGATACCTTATGAGAAGTGTCCTTTTCTGTGTGACTTATTTCACTTAGAATCGTCGTTCCTAAATCCACTCATCATGCTGCTACTAGCCTTATGACATTGATTTCATGGCTGAGTGATATTCCATTGTACATAAGGACCACAAATTCTTTATCCATTTTTCTCTTTCCTGGGATATTTAAGGTGGAATGAAGTGGAGGTCCTTGTCAACAGAGCAGCCCTAAACTTTGAGCTGCTTGTGTTTTGCTGATTTTTAATTTTCCCAATTTATACCGCGATGAGTGGAAGTGCCCTATGCTCTCTAAGCTGTGTTTTTTAGATATTTCAGGACTCACCGTACACTTCTCCAGAGTGGCTGTTGGCAATTTACATCCCGCCCATCAGTGTAGCAAGGCTCCCATTTCTCAATGGCCTGTCCTGCATTTCTGGTTTTGACACTTTTTTCAGCATGGCCCTTTTGACCGATGGGAAGCGAGACTTCTTTGTAGCGCTGATTTGCCTTTCCAGGTTGCTAGGTTGGCCAAAAAGGGCGTACGCGTTTTTTCCTGAATATATTCAGGAAAAAACGCGTACGCCCTTTTTGGCCAAGGGCATCGTTGTCAACGTTTTGCCGCTTTTCATGTGATTTAAAGGCGATTCGAATCTACCTCCTGAAATCTCTATCCTGCAATTCTGCCTTGATTTCAAATCCTCTTCTTTGCCTTCCCTCAATATATTTGTGGACGAGAGTTATCATTTATAACTCTGCAGGTTTGTGAATTGCAGTGCCCTGAAGCTCCATTTTACAACCCGCTTTTTTGGGAACTTGCCGCAAAAGCGCAGGATGGCTTCAGGCCCTGTTCTGGTTCCGGGGGACAGGCTGAGCCTGCGGTTAATTCTTCTTCCTGATGGGAAAATAGAGTGACCTGTGCCTGTCCCTACACCAAGAGCTAGTCTCTCATTGGTTCCCCGTCTTCCCGTTCATCCTCAGGACAAATTGCAACCTATACGGAACAGGAGGTTAAAGGTGCTGATGCTCCAAGTAGGGAGATTGCTAGTAAAGTGGCTGGAATGGCGAACCCGAGGACAAGGAGATGAGAAATGAGGTGCGTTTTAGAAACCTTTCCCCATCAAACGGTGTACCATCTTCTGGGTTTCTCATGCATGTTTTCGATGTTGGAAGATGCCCTTGAACCTGGAGATTTGGGACCCATGCGATGGGTACCACGCAGTATTACTTTAAATGGTCTGCATTTGCTCACCCAACCTCACAAAACCTCTCAGGCCCAAGAGTGTCCACCCTTATGTCTCATCCAGCTGTGGGTCTAGATATGGTCAATCCTGGTTGCATCACAGCCCCTGAACGAATTCTGTAAGAATTTCTCTCTCTTTCACTGTCTTTGTTTCATGGGTTTTTAAAAGTAATTTATTTTTATAATGGGGTATAGCTGCTTTTCACTGCTGTGTTTATGCCACTTTACACCCACTTGACACACTAACAGAGAGATATCAATACATAGGTTTTAAGATTATGACTAGTCAGATATATTCTTGTGTGTTGAATAGGGCGTGTTGAGTCCAGTTCTCTGAGCAAGGAGTAGGTCTTGTCTATTACATATTGGGTTTATGGAACGGTATCTGAGCTAATTTGAAACCCTTGTTTTATGTATCACCCCACCTCACCTTTCCCGTTAAGCAGCCATAGTGTGTTTTCTGCATGTGCGACTCTGTTCTGTTTTGTAATTCAGTTCAAGTGTAACGGTTTTTACATTCCCTCTATAAGTGACACCTTATGAGAAGTGCCCTTTTCTGTGTGACTTATTTCACTTAGAATCGTCGTTCCTAAATCCACTCATCATGCTGCTACTAGGCTTATGACATTGATTTCATGGCTGAGTGATATTCCTTTGTACATAAGGACCACAACTTCTTTATCCATTTTTCTCTTTCCTGGGATATTTAAGGTGGAATGAAGTGGAGGTCCTTGTCAACAGAGCAGCCCTAAACTTTGGGCTGCTTGAGTTTTGCTGATTTTTCATTTTCCCAATTTATACCCCAATGAGTGGAAGTGCCCTATGCTCTCTAAGCTGTGTTTTTTAGATATTTCAGGACTCACCGTACACTTCTCCAGAGTGGCTGTTGGCAATTTACATCCCGCCCATCAGTGTAGCAAGGCTCCCATTTCTCCATGGCCTGTCCTGCATTTCTGGTTTTGACACTTTTTTCAGCATGGCCCTTTTGACCGATGGGAAGCCAGACTTGTTTGTAGCGCTGATTTGCCTTTCCAGGTTGCTTGGTTGGCCAAAAAGGGCGTATGCGTTTTTTCCTAAATATATTCAGGAAAAAACGCATACGCCCTTTTTGGCCAAGGGCATCATTGTTAAAGTTTTGCCGCTTTTCATGTGCTTTAAAGGCGATTCGAATCTACCTCCTGAAATATCTTTCCTGCAATTCTGCCTTGATTTCAAATCCTCTTCTTTGCCTTCCCTCAATATATTTGTGGACGAGAGTTATCATTTATAACTCTGCAGTTTTGTGAATTGCAGTGCCCTGAAGCTCCATTTTACAACTCGCTTTTTTGGGAACTGGCCGCAAAAGCGCAGGATGGCTTCAGGCCCTGTTCTGGTTCCGGGGGGCAGGCTGAGCCTCTGGTTAATTCTTCTTCCTGATGGGAAAATAGAGTGACCTGTGCCTGTCCCTACACCAAGAGCTAGTCTCTCATTGGTTCCCCGTCTTCCCGTTCATCCTCAGGACAAATTGCAACCTGTACGGAACAGGAGGTTAAAGGTGATGATGCTCCAAGTAGGGAGATTGCTAGTAAAGTGGCTGGAATGGTGAACCCGAGCACAAGGAGATGAGAAATGAGGTGCGTTTTAGAAACCTTTCCCCATCACATGGTGTACCATCTTCTGGGGTTCTCATGCATGTTTTCGATGTAGGAAGATGCCCTTGAACCTGGAGATTTGGGACCCATGAGATGGGTACCACGCAGTACTAATTTAAAGGGTCTGCATTTGCTCACCCAACCTCACCAAACCTCTCAGCCCCAAGAGTGTCCACCCTTATGTCTCATCCAGCTGTGGGTCTAGATATGGTCAATCCAGGTTGCATCACAGCCCCTGAACGAATTCTGTAAGAATTTCTCTCTCTTTCACTGTCTTTGTTTCATGGGTTTTTAAAAGTAATTTATTTTTATAATGGGGTTTAGCTGCTTTTCACTGCTGTGTTTATGCCACTTTACACCCAATTGACACACTAACAGAGAGATATCAATACATAGGTTTTAAGATTATTACTAGTCAGATATATTCTTGTGCGGTGAATAGGGCGTGTTGAGTCCAGTTCTCTGAGCAAGAAGTAGGTCTTGTCTATTACATATTGGGTTTATGGAACGGTATCTGAGCTAATTTGAAACCCTTGTTTTATGTATCACCCCACCTCACCTTTCCCGTTAAGCAGCCATAGTGTGTTTTCTGCATGTGCGACTCTGTTCTGTTTTGTAATTCAGTTCAAGTGTAACGGTTTTTACATTCCCTCTATAAGTGATACCTTATGAGAAGTGTCCTTTTCTGTGTGACTTATTTCACTTAGAATCGTCGTACCTAAATCCACTCATCATGCTGCTACTAGCCTTATGACATTGATTTCATGGCTGAGTGATATTCCATTGTACATAAGGACCACAACTTCTTTATCCATTTTTCTCTTTCCTGGGATACTTAAGGTGGAATGAAGTGGAGGTCCTTGTCAACAGAGCAGCCCTAAACTTTGGGCTGCTTGTGTTTTGCTGATTTTTCATTTTCCCAATTTATACCCCGATGAGTGGAAGTGCACTGTGCTCTCTAAGCTGTGTTTTTTAGATATTTCAGGACTCACCGTACACTTTTCCAGAGTGGCTGTTGGCAATTTACATCCCGCCCATTAGTGTAGCAAGGCTCCCTTCTCTCCATGGCCTGTCCTGCATTTCTGGTTTTGACACTTTTTTCAGCATGGCCCTTTTGACCGATGGGAAGCGAGACTTCTTTGTAGCGCTGATTTGCCTTTCCAGGTTGCTTGGTTGGCCAAAAAGGGCGTATGCGTTTTTTCCTGAATATATTCAGGAAAAAACGCATACGCCCTTTTTGGCCAAGGGCATCATTGTCAACGTTTTGCCGCTTTTCATGTGCTTTAAAGGCGATTCGAATCTACCTCCTGAAATATCTTTCCTGCAATTCTGCCTTGATTTCAAATCCTCTTCTTTGCCTTCCCTCAATATATTTGTGGACAAGAGTTATCATTTATAACTCTGCAGTTTTGTGAATTGCAGTGCCCTGAAGCTCTATTTTACAACCCGCTTTTTTGGGAACTGGCCGCAAAAGCGCAGGATGGCTTCAGGCCCCGTTCTTGTTCCGGGGGGCAGGCTGAGCCTGTGGTTAATTCTTCTTCCTGATGGGAAAATAGAGTGACCTGTGCCTGTCCCTACACCAAGAGCTAGTCTCTCATTGGTTCCCCTTCTTCCCGTTCATCCTCAGGACAAATTGCAACCTATACGGAACAGGAGGTTAAAGGTGCTGATGTTCCAAGTAGGGAGTTTGCTAGTAAAGTGGCTGGAATGGTGAACCCGAGGACAAGGAGATGAGAAATGAGGTGCGTTTTAGAAACCTTTCCCCATCACATGGTGTACCATCTTCTGGGTTTCTCATGCATGTTTTCGATGTTGGAAGAGGCCCTTGAACCTGGAGATTTGGGACCCATGCGATGGGTACCACGCAGTATTACTTTAAAGGGTCTGCATTTGCTCACCCAACCTCAAAAAACCTCTCAGGCCCAAGAGTGTCCACCCTTATGTCTCATCCAGCTGTGGGTCTAGATATGGTCAATCCAGGTTGCATCACAGCCCCTGAACGAATTCTGTAAGAATTTCTCTCTCTTTCACTGTCTTTGTTTCATGGGTTTTTAAAAGTAATTTATTTTTATAATGGGGTTTAGCTGCTTTTCACTGCTGTGTTTATGCCACTTTACACCCACTTGACACACTAACAGAGAGATATCAATACATAGGTTTTAAGATTATGACTAGTCAGATATATTCTTGTGCGGTGAATAGGGCGTGTTGAGTCCAGTTCTCTGAGCAAGGAGTAGGTCTTGTCTATTACATATTGGGTTTATGGAACGGTATCTGAGCTAATTTGAAACCCTTGTTTTATGTATCACCCCACCTCACCTTTCCCGTTAAGCAGCCATAGTGTGTTTTCTGCATGTGCGACTCTGTTCTGTTTTGTAATTCAGTTCAAGTGTAACGGTTTTTACATTCCCTCTATAAGTGATACCTTATGAGAAGTGCCCTTTTCTGTGTGACTTATTTCACTTAGAATCGTCGTTCCTAAATCCACTCATCATGCTGCTACTAGCCTTATGACATTGATTTCATGGCTGAGTGATATTCCATTGTACATAAGGACCACAACTTCTTTATCCATTTTTCTCTTTCCTGGGATATTTAAGGTGGAATGAAGTTGAGGTCCTTGTCAACAGAGCAGCCCTAAACTTTGGGCTGCTTGAGTTTTGCTGATTTTTCATTTTCCCAATTTATACCCCAATGAGTGGAAGTGCCCTATGCTCTCTAAGCTGTGTTTTTTAGATATTTCAGGACTCACCGTACACTTCTCCAGAGTGGCTGTTGGCAATTTACATCCCGCCCATCAGTGTAGCAAGGCTCCCATTTCTCCATGGCCTGTCCTGCATTTCTGGTTTTGACACTTTTTTCAGCATGGCCCTTTTGACCGATGGGAAGCGAGACTTCTTTGTAGCGCTGATTTGCCTTTCCAGGTTGCTTGGTTGGCCAAAAAGGGCGTATGCGTTTTTTCCTGAATATATTCAGGAAAAAACGCATACGCCCTTTTTGGCCAAGGGCATCATTGTTAAAGTTTTGCCGCTTTTCATGTGCTTTAAAGGCGATTCGAATCTACCTCCTGAAATATCTTTCCTGCAATTCTGCCTTGATTTCAAATCCTCTTCTTTGCCTTCCCTCAATATATTTGTGGACGAGAGTTATCATTTATAACTCTGCAGTTTTGTGAATTGCAGTGCCCTGAAGCTCCATTTTACAACTCGCTTTTTTGGGAACTGGCCGCAAAAGCGCAGGATGGCTTCAGGCCCTGTTCTGGTTCCGGGGGGCAGGCTGAGCCTCTGGTTAATTCTTCTTCCTGATGGGAAAATAGAGTGACCTGTGCCTGTCCCTACACCAAGAGCTAGTCTCTCATTGGTTCCCCGTCTTCCCGTTCATCCTCAGGACAAATTGCAACCTGTACGGAACAGGAGGTTAAAGGTGCTGATGCTCCAAGTAGGGAGATTGCTAGTAAAGTGGCTGGAATGGTGAACCCGAGCACAAGGAGATGAGAAATGAGGTGCGTTTTAGAAACCTTTCCCCATCACATGGTGTACCGTCTTCTGGGGTTCTCATGCATGTTTTCGATGTAGGAAGATGCCCTTGAACCTGGAGATTTGGGACCCATGAGATGGGTACCACGCAGTACTAATTTAAAGGGTCTGCATTTGCTCACCCAACCTCACCAAACCTCTCAGCCCCAAGAGTGTCCACCCTTATGTCTCATCCAGCTGTGGGTCTAGATATGGTCAATCCAGGTTGCATCACAGCCCCTGAACGAATTCTGTAAGAATTTCTCTCTCTTTCACTGTCTTTGTTTCATGGGTTTTTAAAAGTAATTTATTTTTATAATGGGGTTTAGCTGCTTTTCACTGCTGTGTTTATGCCACTTTACACCCAATTGACACACTAACAGAGAGATATCAATACATAGGTTTGAAGATTATTACTAGTCAGATATATTCTTGTGCGGTGAATAGGGCGTGTTGAGTCCAGTTCTCTGAGCAAGGAGTAGGTCTTGTCTATTACATATTGGGTTTATGGAACGGTATCTGAGCTAATTTGAAACCCTTGTTTTATGTATCACCCCACCTCACCTTTCCCGTTAAGCAGCCATAGTGTGTTTTCTGCATGTGCGACTCTGTTCTGTTTTGTAATTCAGTTCAAGTGTAACGGTTTTTACATTCCCTCTATAAGTGATACCTTATGAGAAGTGTCCTTTTCTGTGTGACTTATTTCACTTAGAATCGTCGTACCTAAATCCACTCATCATGCTGCTACTAGCCTTATGACATTGATTTCATGGCTGAGTGATATTCCATTGTACATAAGGACCACAACTTCTTTATCCATTTTTCTCTTTCCTGGGATACTTAAGGTGGAATGAAGTGGAGGTCCTTGTCAACAGAGCAGCCCTAAACTTTGGGCTGCTTGTGTTTTGCTGATTTTTCATTTTCCCAATTTATACCCCGATGAGTGGAAGTGCACTGTGCTCTCTAAGCTGTGTTTTTTAGATATTTCAGGACTCACCGTACACTTCTCCAGAGTTCCTGTTGGCAGTTTACATCCCGCCCATCAGTGTAGCAAGGCTCCCATTTCTCCATGGCCTGTCCTGCATTTCTGGTTTTGACACTTTTTTCAGCATGGCCCTTTTGACCGATGGGAAGCGAGACTTCTTTGTAGCGCTGATTTGCCTTTCCAGGTTGCTTGGTTGGCCAAAAAGGGCGTATGCGTTTTTTCCTGAATATATTCAGGAAAAAACGCATACGCCCTTTTTGGCCAAGGGCATCATTGTCAACGTTTTGCCGCTTTTCATGTGCTTTAAAGGCGATTCGAATCTACCTCCTGAAATCTGTTTCCTGCAATTCTGCCTTGATTTCAAATCCTCTTCTTTGCCTTCCCTCAATATATTTGTGGACGAGAGTTATCATTTATACCTCTGCAGATTTGGGAATTGCAGTGCCCTGAAGCTCCATTTTACAACTCGCTTTTTTGGGAACTGGCCGCAAAAGCGCAGGATGGCTTCAGGCCCTGTTCTGGTTCCGGGGGGCAGGCTGAGCCTCTGGTTAATTCTTCTTCCTGATGGGAAAATAGAGTGACCTGTGCCTGTCCCTACACCAAGAGCTAGTCTCTCATTGTTTCCCCGTCTTCCCTTTCATCCTCAGAACAAATTGCAACCTGTACGGAACAGGAGGTTAAAGGTGCTGATGATCCAAGTAGGGAGATTACTAATAAAGTGGCTGGAATGTCGAACCCGAGCACAAGGAGATGAGAAATGAGGTGCGTTTTAGAAACCTTTCCCCATCACACGGTGTACCATCTTCTGGGTTTCTCATGCATGTTTTCGATGTAGGAAGATGCCCTTGAACCTGGAGATTTGGGACCCATGCGATGGGTACCACGCAGTATTACTTTAAAGGGTCTGCGTTTGCTCACCCAACCTCAACAAACCTCTCAGCCCCAAGAGTATCCACCCTAATGTCTCATCCAACTGTGAGTCTAGATATGGTCAATCCAGGTTGCATCACAGCCCCTGAACGAATTGTGTAAGAATTTCTCTCTCTTTCACTGTCTTAGTTTCAATGGTTTTTAAAAGTAATTTATTTTTATAATGGGGTTTAGCTGCTTTTCACTGCTGTGTTTATGCCGCTTTACACCCACTTGACACACTAACAGAGAGATATCAATACATAGGTTTCAAGATTATTACTAGTCAGATATATTCTTGTGCGGTTAATAGGGCGTGTTGAGTCCAGTTCTCTGAGCAAGGAGTAGGTCTTGTCTATTACATATTGGGTTTATGGAACAGTATTGAAGCTAATTTGAAACCCTTGTTTTATGTATCACCCCACCTCACCTTTCCCGTTAAGCAGCCATAGTGTGTTTTCTGCATGTGCGACTCTGTTCTGTTTTGTAATTCAGTTCAAGTGTAACGGTTTTTACATTCCCTCTATAAGTGATACCTTATGAGAAGTGTCCTTTTCTGTGTGACTTATTTCACTTAGAATCGTCGTACCTAAATCCACTCATCATGCTGCTACTAGCCTTATGACATTGATTTCATGGCTGAGTGATATTCCATTGTACATAAGGACCACATCTTCTTTATCCATTTTTCTCTTTCCTGGGATATTTAAGGTGGAATGAAGTGGAGGTCCTTGTCAACAGAGCAGCCCTAAACTTTGGGCTGCTTGAGTTTTGCTGATTTTTCATTTTCCCAATTTATACCCCAATGAGTGGAAGTGCCCTATGCTCTCTAAGCTGTGTTTTTTAGATATTTCAGGACTCACCGTACACTTCTCCAGAGTGGCTGTTGGCAATTTACATCCCGCCCATCAGTGTAGCAAGGCTCCCATTTCTCCATGGCCTGTCCTGCATTTCTGGTTTTGACACTTTTTTCAGCATGGCCCTTTTGACCGATGGGAAGCCAGACTTGTTTGTAGCGCTGATTTGCCTTTCCAGGTTGCTTGGTTGGCCAAAAAGGGCGTATGCGTTTTTTCCTAAATATATTCAGGAAAAAACGCATACGCCCTTTTTGGCCAAGGGCATCATTGTTAAAGTTTTGCCGCTTTTCATGTGCTTTAAAGGCGATTCGAATCTACCTCCTGAAATATCTTTCCTGCAATTCTGCCTTGATTTCAAATCCTCTTCTTTGCCTTCCCTCAATATATTTGTGGACGAGAGTTATCATTTATAACTCTGCAGTTTTGTGAATTGCAGTGCCCTGAAGCTCCATTTTACAACTCGCTTTTTTGGGAACTGGCCGCAAAAGCGCAGGATGGCTTCAGGCCCTGTTCTGGTTCCGGGGGGCAGGCTGAGCCTCTGGTTAATTCTTCTTCCTGATGGGAAAATAGAGTGACCTGTGCCTGTCCCTACACCAAGAGCTAGTCTCTCATTGGTTCCCCGTCTTCCCGTTCATCCTCAGGACAAATTGCAACCTGTACGGAACAGGAGGTTAAAGGTGATGATGCTCCAAGTAGGGAGATTGCTAGTAAAGTGGCTGGAATGGTGAACCCGAGCACAAGGAGATGAGAAATGAGGTGCGTTTTAGAAACCTTTCCCCATCACATGGTGTACCATCTTCTGGGGTTCTCATGCATGTTTTCGATGTAGGAAGATGCCCTTGAACCTGGAGATTTGGGACCCATGAGATGGGTACCACGCAGTACTAATTTAAAGGGTCTGCATTTGCTCACGCAACCTCACCAAACCTCTCAGCCCCAAGAGTGTCCACCCTTATGTCTCATCCAGCTGTGGGTCTAGATATGGTCAATCCAGGTTGCATCACAGCCCCTGAACGAATTCTGTAAGAATTTCTCTCTCTTTCACTGTCTTTGTTTCATGGGTTTTTAAAAGTAATTTATTTTTATAATGGGGTTTAGCTGCTTTTCACTGCTGTGTTTATGCCACTTTACACCCAATTGACACACTAACAGAGAGATATCAATACATAGGTTTTAAGATTATTACTAGTCAGATATATTCTTGTGCGGTGAATAGGGCGTGTTGAGTCCAGTTCTCTGAGCAAGAAGTAGGTCTTGTCTATTACATATTGGGTTTATGGAACGGTATCTGAGCTAATTTGAAACCCTTGTTTTATGTATCACCCCACCTCACCTTTCCCGTTAAGCAGCCATAGTGTGTTTTCTGCATGTGCGACTCTGTTCTGTTTTGTAATTCAGTTCAAGTGTAACGATTTTTACATTCCCTCTATAAGTGATACCTTATGAGAAGTGTCCTTTTCTGTGTGACTTATTTCACTTAGAATCGTCGTACCTAAATCCACTCATCATGCTGCTACTAGCCTTATGACATTGATTTCATGGCTGAGTGATATTCCATTGTACATAAGGACCACATCTTCTTTATCCATTTTTCTCTTTCCTGGGATATTTAAGGTGGAATGAAG
Source organism: Balaenoptera physalus (assembly GCF_965194825.1). Lineage (NCBI taxonomy): Eukaryota > Metazoa > Chordata > Mammalia > Artiodactyla > Balaenopteridae > Balaenoptera > Balaenoptera physalus. Next base: position 356,822 of record NW_028126544.1, on the reverse strand, counting down.
TGGAGGTCCTTGTCAACAGAGCAGCCCTAAACTTTGGGCTGCTTGAGTTTTGCTGATTTTTCATTTTCCCAATTTATACCCCAATGAGTGGAAGTGCCCTATGCTCTCTAAGCTGTGTTTTTTAGATATTTCAGGACTCACCGTACACTTCTCCAGAGTGGCTGTTGGCAATTTACATCCCGCCCATCAGTGTAGCAAGGCTCCCATTTCTCCATGGCCTGTCCTGCATTTCTGGTTTTGACACTTTTTTCAGCATGGCCCTTTTGACCGATGGGAAGCCAGACTTGTTTGTAGCGCTGATTTGCCTTTCCAGGTTGCTTGGTTGGCCAAAAAGGGCGTATGCGTTTTTTCCTAAATATATTCAGGAAAAAACGCATACGCCCTTTTTGGCCAAGGGCATCATTGTTAAAGTTTTGCCGCTTTTCATGTGCTTTAAAGGCGATTCGAATCTACCTCCTGAAATATCTTTCCTGCAATTCTGCCTTGATTTCAAATCCTCTTCTTTGCCTTCCCTCAATATATTTGTGGACGAGAGTTATCATTTATAACTCTGCAGTTTTGTGAATTGCAGTGCCCTGAAGCTCCATTTTACAACTCGCTTTTTTGGGAACTGGCCGCAAAAGCGCAGGATGGCTTCAGGCCCTGTTCTGGTTCCGGGGGGCAGGCTGAGCCTCTGGTTAATTCTTCTTCCTGATGGGAAAATAGAGTGACCTGTGCCTGTCCCTACACCAAGAGCTAGTCTCTCATTGGTTCCCCGTCTTCCCGTTCATCCTCAGGACAAATTGCAACCTGTACGGAACAGGAGGTTAAAGGTGATGATGCTCCAAGTAGGGAGATTGCTAGTAAAGTGGCTGGAATGGTGAACCCGAGCACAAGGAGATGAGAAATGAGGTGCGTTTTAGAAACCTTTCCCCATCACATGGTGTACCATCTTCTGGGGTTCTCATGCATGTTTTCGATGTAGGAAGATGCCCTTGAACCTGGAGATTTGGGACCCATGAGATGGGTACCACGCAGTACTAATTTAAAGGGTCTGCATTTGCTCACCCAACCTCACCAAACCTCTCAGCCCCAAGAGTGTCCACCCTTATGTCTCATCCAGCTGTGGGTCTAGATATGGTCAATCCAGGTTGCATCACAGCCCCTGAACGAATTCTGTAAGAATTTCTCTCTCTTTCACTGTCTTTGTTTCATGGGTTTTTAAAAGTAATTTATTTTTATAATGGGGTTTAGCTGCTTTTCACTGCTGTGTTTATGCCACTTTACACCCAATTGACACACTAACAGAGAGATATCAATACATAGGTTTTAAGATTATTACTAGTCAGATATATTCTTGTGCGGTGAATAGGGCGTGTTGAGTCCAGTTCTCTGAGCAAGAAGTAGGTCTTGTCTATTACATATTGGGTTTATGGAACGGTATCTGAGCTAATTTGAAACCCTTGTTTTATGTATCACCCCACCTCACCTTTCCCGTTAAGCAGCCATAGTGTGTTTTCTGCATGTGCGACTCTGTTCTGTTTTGTAATTCAGTTCAAGTGTAACGGTTTTTACATTCCCTCTATAAGTGATACCTTATGAGAAGTGTCCTTTTCTGTGTGACTTATTTCACTTAGAATCGTCGTACCTAAATCCACTCATCATGCTGCTACTAGCCTTATGACATTGATTTCATGGCTGAGTGATATTCCATTGTACATAAGGACCACAACTTCTTTATCCATTTTTCTCTTTCCTGGGATACTTAAGGTGGAATGAAGTGGAGGTCCTTGTCAACAGAGCAGCCCTAAACTTTGGGCTGCTTGTGTTTTGCTGATTTTTCATTTTCCCAATTTATACCCCGATGAGTGGAAGTGCACTGTGCTCTCTAAGCTGTGTTTTTTAGATATTTCAGGACTCACCGTACACTTTTCCAGAGTGGCTGTTGGCAATTTACATCCCGCCCATTAGTGTAGCAAGGCTCCCTTCTCTCCATGGCCTGTCCTGCATTTCTGGTTTTGACACTTTTTTCAGCATGGCCCTTTTGACCGATGGGAAGCGAGACTTCTTTGTAGCGCTGATTTGCCTTTCCAGGTTGCTTGGTTGGCCAAAAAGGGCGTATGCGTTTTTTCCTGAATATATTCAGGAAAAAACGCATACGCCCTTTTTGGCCAAGGGCATCATTGTCAACGTTTTGCCGCTTTTCATGTGCTTTAAAGGCGATTCGAATCTACCTCCTGAAATATCTTTCCTGCAATTCTGCCTTGATTTCAAATCCTCTTCTTTGCCTTCCCTCAATATATTTGTGGACAAGAGTTATCATTTATAACTCTGCAGTTTTGTGAATTGCAGTGCCCTGAAGCTCCATTTTACAACCCGCTTTTTTGGGAACTGGCCGCAAAAGCGCAGGATGGCTTCAGGCCCCGTTCTTGTTCCGGGGGGCAGGCTGAGCCTGTGGTTAATTCTTCTTCCTGATGGGAAAATAGAGTGACCTGTGCCTGTCCCTACACCAAGAGCTAGTCTCTCATTGGTTCCCCTTCTTCCCGTTCATCCTCAGGACAAATTGCAACCTATACGGAACAGGAGGTTAAAGGTGCTGATGCTCCAAGTAGGGAGTTTGCTAGTAAAGTGGCTGGAATGGTGAACCCGAGGACAAGGAGATGAGAAATGAGGTGCGTTTTAGAAACCTTTCCCCATCACATGGTGTACCATCTTCTGGGTTTCTCATGCATGTTTTCGATGTTGGAAGAGGCCCTTGAACCTGGAGATTTGGGACCCATGCGATGGGTACCACGCAGTATTACTTTAAAGGGTCTGCATTTGCTCACCCAACCTCAAAAAACCTCTCAGGCCCAAGAGTGTCCACCCTTATGTCTCATCCAGCTGTGGGTCTAGATATGGTCAATCCAGGTTGCATCACAGCCCCTGAACGAATTCTGTAAGAATTTCTCTCTCTTTCACTGTCTTTGTTTCATGGGTTTTTAAAAGTAATTTATTTTTATAATGGGGTTTAGCTGCTTTTCACTGCTGTGTTTATGCCACTTTACACCCACTTGACACACTAACAGAGAGATATCAATACATAGGTTTTAAGATTATGACTAGTCAGATATATTCTTGTGCGGTGAATAGGGCGTGTTGAGTCCAGTTCTCTGAGCAAGGAGTAGGTCTTGTCTATTACATATTGGGTTTATGGAACGGTATCTGAGCTAATTTGAAACCCTTGTTTTATGTATCACCCCACCTCACCTTTCCCGTTAAGCAGCCATAGTGTGTTTTCTGCATGTGCGACTCTGTTCTGTTTTGTAATTCAGTTCAAGTGTAACGGTTTTTACATTCCCTCTATAAGTGATACCTTATGAGAAGTGCCCTTTTCTGTGTGACTTATTTCACTTAGAATCGTCGTTCCTAAATCCACTCATCATGCTGCTACTAGCCTTATGACATTGATTTCATGGCTGAGTGATATTCCATTGTACATAAGGACCACAACTTCTTTATCCATTTTTCTCTTTCCTGGGATATTTAAGGTGGAATGAAGTTGAGGTCCTTGTCAACAGAGCAGCCCTAAACTTTGGGCTGCTTGAGTTTTGCTGATTTTTCATTTTCCCAATTTATACCCCAATGAGTGGAAGTGCCCTATGCTCTCTAAGCTGTGTTTTTTAGATATTTCAGGACTCACCGTACACTTCTCCAGAGTGGCTGTTGGCAATTTACATCCCGCCCATCAGTGTAGCAAGGCTCCCATTTCTCCATGGCCTGTCCTGCATTTCTGGTTTTGACACTTTTTTCAGCATGGCCCTTTTGACCGATGGGAAGCGAGACTTCTTTGTAGCGCTGATTTGCCTTTCCAGGTTGCTTGGTTGGCCAAAAAGGGCGTATGCGTTTTTTCCTGAATATATTCAGGAAAAAACGCATACGCCCTTTTTGGCCAAGGGCATCATTGTTAAAGTTTTGCCGCTTTTCATGTGCTTTAAAGGCGATTCGAATCTACCTCCTGAAATATCTTTCCTGCAATTCTGCCTTGATTTCAAATCCTCTTCTTTGCCTTCCCTCAATATATTTGTGGACGAGAGTTATCATTTATAACTCTGCAGTTTTGTGAATTGCAGTGCCCTGAAGCTCCATTTTACAACTCGCTTTTTTGGGAACTGGCCGCAAAAGCGCAGGATGGCTTCAGGCCCTGTTCTGGTTCCGGGGGGCAGGCTGAGCCTCTGGTTAATTCTTCTTCCTGATGGGAAAATAGAGTGACCTGTGCCTGTCCCTACACCAAGAGCTAGTCTCTCATTGGTTCCCCGTCTTCCCGTTCATCCTCAGGACAAATTGCAACCTGTACGGAACAGGAGGTTAAAGGTGCTGATGCTCCAAGTAGGGAGATTGCTAGTAAAGTGGCTGGAATGGTGAACCCGAGCACAAGGAGATGAGAAATGAGGTGCGTTTTAGTAACCTTTCCCCATCACATGGTGTACCGTCTTCTGGGGTTCTCATGCATGTTTTCGATGTAGGAAGATGCCCTTGAACCTGGAGATTTGGGACCCATGAGATGGGTACCACGCAGTACTAATTTAAAGGGTCTGCATTTGCTCACCCAACCTCACCAAACCTCTCAGCCCCAAGAGTGTCCACCCTTATGTCTCATCCAGCTGTGGGTCTAGATATGGTCAATCCAGGTTGCATCACAGCCCCTGAACGAATTCTGTAAGAATTTCTCTCTCTTTCACTGTCTTTGTTTCATGGGTTTTTAAAAGTAATTTATTTTTATAATGGGGTTTAGCTGCTTTTCACTGCTGTGTTTATGCCACTTTACACCCAATTGACACACTAACAGAGAGATATCAATACATAGGTTTGAAGATTATTACTAGTCAGATATATTCTTGTGCGGTGAATAGGGCGTGTTGAGTCCAGTTCTCTGAGCAAGGAGTAGGTCTTGTCTATTACATATTGGGTTTATGGAACGGTATCTGAGCTAATTTGAAACCCTTGTTTTATGTATCACCCCACCTCACCTTTCCCGTTAAGCAGCCATAGTGTGTTTTCTGCATGTGCGACTCTGTTCTGTTTTGTAATTCAGTTCAAGTGTAACGGTTTTTACATTCCCTCTATAAGTGATACCTTATGAGAAGTGTCCTTTTCTGTGTGACTTATTTCACTTAGAATCGTCGTACCTAAATCCACTCATCATGCTGCTACTAGCCTTATGACATTGATTTCATGGCTGAGTGATATTCCATTGTACATAAGGACCACAACTTCTTTATCCATTTTTCTCTTTCCTGGGATACTTAAGGTGGAATGAAGTGGAGGTCCTTGTCAACAGAGCAGCCCTAAACTTTGGGCTGCTTGTGTTTTGCTGATTTTTCATTTTCCCAATTTATACCCCGATGAGTGGAAGTGCACTGTGCTCTCTAAGCTGTGTTTTTTAGATATTTCAGGACTCACCGTACACTTCTCCAGAGTTCCTGTTGGCAGTTTACATCCCGCCCATCAGTGTAGCAAGGCTCCCATTTCTCCATGGCCTGTCCTGCATTTCTGGTTTTGACACTTTTTTCAGCATGGCCCTTTTGACCGATGGGAAGCGAGACTTCTTTGTAGCGCTGATTTGCCTTTCCAGGTTGCTTGGTTGGCCAAAAAGGGCGTATGCGTTTTTTCCTGAATATATTCAGGAAAAAACGCATACGCCCTTTTTGGCCAAGGGCATCATTGTCAACGTTTTGCCGCTTTTCATGTGCTTTAAAGGCGATTCGAATCTACCTCCTGAAATCTGTTTCCTGCAATTCTGCCTTGATTTCAAATCCTCTTCTTTGCCTTCCCTCAATATATTTGTGGACGAGAGTTATCATTTATACCTCTGCAGATTTGGGAATTGCAGTGCCCTGAAGCTCCATTTTACAACTCGCTTTTTTGGGAACTGGCCGCAAAAGCGCAGGATGGCTTCAGGCCCTGTTCTGGTTCCGGGGGGCAGGCTGAGCCTCTGGTTAATTCTTCTTCCTGATGGGAAAATAGAGTGACCTGTGCCTGTCCCTACACCAAGAGCTAGTCTCTCATTGTTTCCCCGTCTTCCCTTTCATCCTCAGAACAAATTGCAACCTGTACGGAACAGGAGGTTAAAGGTGCTGATGATCCAAGTAGGGAGATTACTAATAAAGTGGCTGGAATGTCGAACCCGAGCACAAGGAGATGAGAAATGAGGTGCGTTTTAGAAACCTTTCCCCATCACACGGTGTACCATCTTCTGGGTTTCTCATGCATGTTTTCGATGTAGGAAGATGCCCTTGAACCTGGAGATTTGGGACCCATGCGATGGGTACCACGCAGTATTACTTTAAAGGGTCTGCGTTTGCTCACCCAACCTCAACAAACCTCTCAGCCCCAAGAGTATCCACCCTAATGTCTCATCCAACTGTGAGTCTAGATATGGTCAATCCAGGTTGCATCACAGCCCCTGAACGAATTGTGTAAGAATTTCTCTCTCTTTCACTGTCTTAGTTTCAATGGTTTTTAAAAGTAATTTATTTTTATAATGGGGTTTAGCTGCTTTTCACTGCTGTGTTTATGCCGCTTTACACCCACTTGACACACTAACAGAGAGATATCAATACATAGGTTTCAAGATTATTACTAGTCAGATATATTCTTGTGCGGTTAATAGGGCGTGTTGAGTCCAGTTCTCTGAGCAAGGAGTAGGTCTTGTCTATTACATATTGGGTTTATGGAACAGTATTGAAGCTAATTTGAAACCCTTGTTTTATGTATCACCCCAACTCACCTTTCCCGTTAAGCAGCCATAGTGTGTTTTCTGCATGTGCGACTCTGTTCTGTTTTGTAATTCAGTTCAAGTGTAACGGTTTTTACATTCCCTCTATAAGTGATACCTTATGAGAAGTGTCCTTTTCTGTGTGACTTATTTCACTTAGAATCGTCGTACCTAAATCCACTCATCATGCTGCTACTAGCCTTATGACATTGATTTCATGGCTGAGTGATATTCCATTGTACATAAGGACCACATCTTCTTTATCCATTTTTCTCTTTCCTGGGATATTTAAGGTGGAATGAAGTGGAGGTCCTTGTCAAGAGAGCAGCCCTAAACTTTGGGCTGCTTGTGTTTTGCTGATTTTTCATTTTCCCAATTTATACCCCGATGAGTGGAAGTGCCTTATGCTCTCTAAGCTGTGTTTTCTGGATATTTCAGGACTCACCGTACACTTCTCCAGAGTGCCTGTTGGCAATTTACATCCCGCCCATCAGTGTAGCAAGGCTCCCATTTCTCCATGGCCTGTCCTGCATTTCTGGTTTTGACACTTTTTTCAGCATGGCCCTTTTGACCGATGGGAAGCGAGACTTCTTTGTAGCGCTGATTTGCCTTTCCAGGTTGCTTGGTTGGCCAAAAAGGGCGTATGCGTTTTTTCCTGAATATATTCAGGAAAAAACGCATACGCCCTTTTTGGCCAAGGGCATCGTTGTTAAAGTTTTGCCGCTTTTCATGTGCTTTAAAGGCGATTCGAATCTACCTCCTGAAATCTGTTTCCTGCAATTCTGCCTTGATTTCAAATCCTCTTCTTTGCCTTCCCTCAATATATTTGTGGAGGAGAGTTATCATTTATACCTCTGCAGGTTTGTGAATTGCAGTGCCCTGAAGCTCCATTTTACAACTCGCTTTTTTGGGAACTGGCCGCAAAAGCGCAGGATGGCTTCAGGCCCTGTTCTGGTTCCGGGGGGCAGGCTGAGCCTCTGGTTAATTCTTCTTCCTGATGGGAAAATAGAGTGACCTGTGCCTGTCCCAACAAAAACAGCTAGTCTCTCATTGGTTCCCCGTCTTCCCGTTCATCCTCAGGACAAATTGCAACCTGTACGGAACAGGAGGTTAAAGGTGCTGATGCTCCAAGTAGGGAGATTGCTAGTAAAGTGGCTGGAATGGCGAACCCGAGGACAAGGAGATGAGAAATGAGGTGCGTTTTAGAAACCTTTCCCCATCAAACGGTGTACCATCTTCTGGGTTTCTCATGCATGTTTTCGATGTTGGAAGATGCCCTTGAACCTGGAGATTTGGGACCCATGAGATGGGTACCACGCAGTACTAATTTAAAGGGTCTGCATTTGCTCACCCAACCTCACCAAACCTCTCAGCCCCAAGAGTGTCCACCCTTATGTCTCATCCAGCTGTGGGTCTAGATATGGTCAATCCAGGTTGCATCACAGCCCCTGAACGAATTGTGTAAGAAATTCTCTCTCTTTCACTGTCTTTGTTTCATGGGTTTTTAAAAGTAATTTATTTTTATAATGGGGTTTAGCTGCTTTTCACTGCTGTGTTTATGCCACTTTACACCCAATTGACACACTAACAGAGAGATATCAATACATAGGTTTTAAGATTATTACTAGTCAGATATATTCTTGTGCGGTGAATAGGGCGTGTTGAGTCCAGTTCTCTGAGCAAGGAGTAGGTCTTGTCTGTTACATATTGGGTTTATGGAACGGTATCTGAGCTAATTTGAAACCCTTGTTTTATGTATCACCCCACCTCACCTTTCCCGTTAAGCAGCCATAGTGTGTTTTCTGCATGTGCGACTCTGTTCTGTTTTGTAATTCAGTTCAAGTGTAACGGTTTTTACATTCCCTCTATAAGTGATACCTAATGAGAAGTGTCCTTTTCTGTGTGACTTATTTCACTTAGAATCGTCGTACCTAAATCCACTCATCATGCTGCTACTAGCCGTATGACATTGATTTCATGGCTGAGTGATATTCCATTGTACATAAGGACCACAACTTCTTTATCCATTTTTCTCTTTCCTGGGATACTTAAGGTGGAATGAAGTGGAGGTCCTTGTCAACAGAGCAGCACTAAACTTTGGGCTGCTTGTGTTTTGCTGATTTTTCATTTTCCCAATTTATACCCCGATGAGTGGAAGTGCACTGTTCTCTCTAAGCTGTGTTTTTTAGATATTTCAGGACTCACCGTACACTTTTCCATAGTGGCTGTTGGCAATTTACATCCCGCCCATCAGTGTAGCAAGGCTCCCTTTTCTCCATGGCCTGTCCTGCATTTCTGGTTTTGACACTTTTTTCAGCATGGCCCTTTTGACCGATGGGAAGCGAGTCTTCTTTTTAGCGCTGATTTGCCTTTCCAGGTTGCTTGGTAGGCCAAAAAGGGCGTATGCGTTTTTTCCTGAATATATTCAGGAAAAAACGCATACGCCCTTTTTGGCCAAGGGCATCATTGTCAACGTTTTGCCGCTTTTCATGTGCTTTAAAGGCGATTCGAATCTACCTCCTGAAATCTGTTTCCTGCAATTCTGCCTTGATTTCAAATCCTCTTCTTTGCCTTCCCTCAATATATTTGTGGACGAGAGTTATCATTTATACCTCTGCAGATTTGGGAATTGCAGTGCCCTGAATCTCCATTTTACAATTCGCTTTTTTGGGAACTGGCCGCAAAAGCGCAGGATGGCTTCAGGCCCTGTTCTGGTTCCGGGGGGCAGGCTGAGCCTCTGGTTAATTCTTCTTCCTGATGGGAAAATAGAGTGACCTGTGCCTGTCCCTACACCAAGAGTTAGTCTCTCATTGTTTCCCCGTCTTCCCTTTCATCCTCAGAACAAATTGCAACCTGTACGGAACAGGAGCTTAAAGGTGCTGATGCCCCAAGTAGGGAGATTGCTAGTAAAGTGGCTGGAATGCCGAACCCGAGCACAAGGAGATGAGAAATGAGGTGCATTTTAGAAACCTTTCCCCATCACACGGTGTACCATCTTCTGGGTTTCTCATGCATGTTTTCGATGTAGGAAGATGCCCTTGAACCTGGAGATTTGGGACCCATGAGAAGGGTACCACGCATTACTAATTTAAAGGGTCTGCATTTGCTCACCCAACCTCACCAAACCTCTCAGCCCCAAGAGTGTCCACCCTTATGTCTCATCCAGCTGTGGGTCTAGATATGGTCAATCCAGGTTGCATCACAGCCCCTGAACGAATTGTGTAAGAATTTCTCTCTCTTTCACTGTCTTTGTTTCATGGGTTTTTAAAAGTAATTTATTTTTATAATGGGGTTTAGCTGCTTTTCACTGCTGTGTTTATGCCACTTTACACCCAATTGACACACTAACAGAGAGATATCAATACATAGGTTTTAAGATTATTACTAGTCAGATATATTCTTGTGCGGTGAATAGGGCGTGTTGAGTCCAGTTCTCTGAGCAAGGAGTAGGTCTTGTCTATTACATATTGGGTTTATGGAATGGTATCTGAGCTAATTTGAAACCCTTGTTTTATGTATCACCCCACCTCACCTTTCCCGTTAAGCAGCCATAGTGTGTTTTCTGCATGTGCGACTCTGTTCTGTTTTGTAATTCAGTTCAAGTGTAACGGTTTTTACATTCCCTCTATAAGTGATACCTTATGAGAAGTGTCCTTTTCTGTGTGACTTATTTCACTTAGAATCGTCGTACCTAAATCCACTCATCATGCTGCTACTAGCCTTATGACATTGATTTCATGGCTGAGTGATATTCCATTGTACATAAGGACCACAACTTCTTTATCCATTTTTCTCTTTCCTGGGATATTTAAGGTGGAATGAAGTTGAGGTCCTTGTCAACAGAGCAGCCCTAAACTTTGAGCTGCTTGTGTTTTGCTGATTTTTAATTTTCCCAATTTATACCCCGATGAGTGGAAGTGCCCTATGCTCTCTAAGCTGTGTTTTTTAGATATTTCAGGACTCACCGTACACTTCTCCAGAGTGGCTGTTGGCAATTTACATCCCGCCCATCAGTGTAGCAAGGCTCCCATTTCTCAATGGCCTGTCCTGCATTTCTGGTTTTGACACTTTTTTCAGCATGGCCCTTTTGACCGATGGGAAGCGAGACTCCTTTGTAGCGCTGATTTGCCTTTCCAGGTTGCTTGGTTGGCCAAAAAGGGCGTACGCGTTTTTTCCTGAATATATTCAGGAAAAAACGCGAACGCCCTTTTTGGCCAAGGGCATCGTTGTCAACGTTTTGCCGCTTTTCATGTGATTTAAAGGCGATTCGAATCTACCTCCTGAAATCTCTATCCTGCAATTCTGCCTTGATTTCAAATCCTCTTCTTTGCCTTCCCTCAATATATTTGTGGATGAGAGTTATCATTTATACCTCTGCAGGTTTGTGAATTCCAGTGCCCTGAAGCTCCATTTTACAACTCGCTTTTTTGGGAACTGGCCGAAAAAGCGCAGGATGGCTTCAGGCCCTGTTCTGGTTCCGGGGGGCAGGCTGAGCCTCTGGTTAATTCTTCTTCCTGATGGGAAAATAGAGTGACCTGTGCCTGTCCCTACACCAAGAGCTAGTCTCTCATTGGTTCCCCGTCTTCCCGTTCATCCTCAGGACAAATTGCAACCTGTACGGAACAGGAGGTTAAAGGTGCTGATGCTCCAAGTAGGGAGATTGCTAGTAAAGTGGCTGGAATGGTGAACCCGAGAACAAGGAGAAGAGAAATGAGGTGCGTTTTAGAAACCTTTCCCCATCACATGGTGTACCATCTTCTGGGTTTCTCATGCATGTTTTCGGTGTAGGAAGATGCCCTTGAACCTGGAGATTTGGGACCCATGAGAAGGGTACCACGCATTACTAATTTAAAGGGTCTGCATTTGCTCACCCAACCTCACCAAACCTCTCAGCCCCAAGAGTGTCCACCCTTATGTCTCATCCAGCTGTGGGTCTAGATATGGTCAATCCAGGTTGCATCACAGCCCCTGAACGAATTGTGTAAGAATTTCTCTCTCTTTCACTGTCTTTGTTTCATGGGTTTTTAAAAGTAATTTATTTTTATAATGGGGTTTAGCTGCTTTTCACTGCTGTGTTTATGCCACTTTACACCCAATTGACACACTAACAGAGAGATATCAATACATAGGTTTTAAGATTATTACTAGTCAGATATATTCTTGTGCGGTGAATAGGGCGTGTTGAGTCCAGTTCTCTGAGCAAGGAGTAGTCTTGTCTATTACATATTGGGTTTATGGAATGGTATCTGAGCTAATTTGAAACCCTTGTTTTATGTATCACCCCACCTCACCTTTCCCGTTAAGCAGCCATAGTGTGTTTTCTGCATGTGCGACTCTGTTCTGTTTTGTAATTCAGTTCAAGTGTAACGGTTTTTACATTCCCTCTATAAGTGATACCTTATGAGAAGTGTCCTTTTCTGTGTGACTTATTTCACTTAGAATCGTCGTACCTAAATCCACTCATCATGCTGCTACTAGCCTTATGACATTGATTTCATGGCTGAGTGATATTCCATTGTACATAAGGACCACAACTTCTTTATCCATTTTTCTCTTTCCTGGGATACTTAAGGTGGAATGAAGTGGAGGTCCTTGTCAACAGAGCAGCCCTAAACTTTGGGCTGCTTGTGTTTTGCTGATTTTTCATTTTCCCAATTTATACCCCGATGAGTGGAAGTGCCCTGTGCTCTCTAAGCTGTGTTTTTTAGATATTTCAGGACTCACCGTACACTTCTCCAGAGTGGCTGTTGGCAATTTACATCCCGCCCATCAGTGTAGCAAGGCTCCCTTTTCTCCATGGCCTGTCCTGCATTTCTGGTTTTGACACTTTTTTCAGCATGGCCCTTTTGACCGATGGGAAGCGAGACTTCTTTGTAGCGCTGATTTGCCTTTCCAGGTTGCTTGGTTGGCCAAAAAGGGCGTATGCGTTTTTTCCTGAATATATTCAGGAAAAAACGCATACGCCCTTTTTGGCCAAGGGCATCATTTTTAAAGTTTTGCCGCTTTTCATGTGCTTTAAAGGCGATTCGAATCTACCTCCTGAAATCTGTTTCCTGCAATTCTGCCTTGATTTCAAATCCTCTTCTTTGCCTTCCCTCAATATATTTGTGGACGAGAGTTATCATTTATACCTCTGCACATTTGGGAATTGCAGTGCCCTGAATCTCCATTTTACAACTCGCTTTTTTGGGAACTGGCCGCAAAAGCGCAGGATGGCTTCAGGCCCTGTTCTGGTTCCGGGGGGCAGGCTGAGCCTCTGGTTAATTCTTCTTCCTGATGGGAAAATAGAGTGACCTGTGCCTGTCCCTACACCAAGAGTTAGTCTCTCATTGTTTCCCCGTCTTCCCTTTCATCCTCAGAACAAATTGCAACCTGTACGGAACAGGAGCTTAAAGGTGCTGATGCCCCAAGTAGGGAGATTGCTAGTAAAGTGGCTGGAATGCCGAACCCGAGCACAAGGAGATGAGAAATGAGGTGCATTTTAGAAACCTTTCCCCATCACACGGTGTACCATCTTCTGGGTTTCTCATGCATGTTTTCGATGTAGGAAGATGCCCTTGAACCTGGAGATTTGGGACCCATGAGAAGGGTACCACGCATTACTAATTTAAAGGGTCTGCATTTGCTCACCCAACCTCACCAAACCTCTCAGCCCCAAGAGTGTCCACCCTTATGTCTCATCCAGCTGTGGGTCTAGATATGGTCAATCCAGGTTGCATCACAGCCCCTGAACGAATTGTGTAAGAATTTCTCTCTCTTTCACTGTCTTTGTTTCATGGGTTTTTAAAAGTAATTTATTTTTATAATGGGGTTTAGCTGCTTTTCACTGCTGTGTTTATGCCACTTTACACCCAATTGACACACTAACAGAGAGATATCAATACATAGGTTTTAAGATTATTACTAGTCAGATATATTCTTGTGCGGTGAATAGGGCGTGTTGAGTCCAGTTCTCTGAGCAAGGAGTAGGTCTTGTCTATTACATATTGGGTTTATGGAATGGTATCTGAGCTAATTTGAAACCCTTGTTTTATGTATCACCCCACCTCACCTTTCCCGTTAAGCAGCCATAGTGTGTTTTCTGCATGTGCGACTCTGTTCTGTTTTGTAATTCAGTTCAAGTGTAACGGTTTTTACATTCCCTCTATAAGTGATACCTTATGAGAAGTGTCCTTTTCTGTGTGACTTATTTCACTTAGAATCGTCGTACCTAAATCCACTCATCATGCTGCTACTAGCCTTATGACATTGATTTCATGGCTGAGTGATATTCCATTGTACATAAGGACCACAACTTCTTTATCCATTTTTCTCTTTCCTGGGATATTTAAGGTGGAATGAAGTTGAGGTCCTTGTCAACAGAGCAGCCCTAAACTTTGAGCTGCTTGTGTTTTGCTGATTTTTAATTTTCCCAATTTATACCCCGATGAGTGGAAGTGCCCTATGCTCTCTAAGCTGTGTTTTTTAGATATTTCAGGACTCACCGTACACTTCTCCAGAGTGGCTGTTGGCAATTTACATCCCGCCCATCAGTGTAGCAAGGCTCCCATTTCTCAATGGCCTGTCCTGCATTTCTGGTTTTGACACTTTTTTCAGCATGGCCCTTTTGACCGATGGGAAGCGAGACTTCTTTGTAGCGCTGATTTGCCTTTCCAGGTTGCTTGGTTGGCCAAAAAGGGCGTACGCGTTTTTTCCTGAATATATTCAGGAAAAAACGCGAACGCCCTTTTTGGCCAAGGGCATCGTTGTCAACGTTTTGCCGCTTTTCATGTGATTTAAAGGCGATTCGAATCTACCTCCTGAAATCTCTATCCTGCAATTCTGCCTTGATTTCAAATCCTCTTCTTTGCCTTCCCTCAATATATTTGTGGATGAGAGTTATCATTTATACCTCTGCAGGTTTGTGAATTCCAGTGCCCTGAAGCTCCATTTTACAACTCGCTTTTTTGGGAACTGGCCGAAAAAGCGCAGGATGGCTTCAGGCCCTGTTCTGGTTCCGGGGGGCAGGCTGAGCCTCTGGTTAATTCTTCTTCCTGATGGGAAAATAGAGTGACCTGTGCCTGTCCCTACACCAAGAGCTAGTCTCTCATTGGTTCCCCGTCTTCCCGTTCATCCTCAGGACAAATTGCAACCTGTACGGAACAGGAGGTTAAAGGTGCTGATGCTCCAAGTAGGGAGATTGCTAGTAAAGTGGCTGGAATGGTGAACCCGAGAACAAGGAGATGAGAAATGAGGTGCGTTTTAGAAACCTTTCCCCATCACATGGTGTACCATCTTCTGGGTTTCTCATGCATGTTTTCGGTGTAGGAAGATGCCCTTGAACCTGGAGATTTGGGACCCATGAGAAGGGTACCACGCATTACTAATTTAAAGGGTCTGCATTTGCTCACCCAACCTCACCAAACCTCTCAGCCCCAAGAGTGTCCACCCTTATGTCTCATCCAGCTGTGGGTCTAGATATGGTCAATCCAGGTTGCATCACAGCCCCTGAACGAATTGTGTAAGAATTTCTCTCTCTTTCACTGTCTTTGTTTCATGGGTTTTTAAAAGTAATTTATTTTTATAATGGGGTTTAGCTGCTTTTCACTGCTGTGTTTATGCCACTTTACACCCAATTGACACACTAACAGAGAGATATCAATACATAGGTTTTAAGATTATTACTAGTCAGATATATTCTTGTGCGGTGAATAGGGCGTGTTGAGTCCAGTTCTCTGAGCAAGGAGTAGTCTTGTCTATTACATATTGGGTTTATGGAATGGTATCTGAGCTAATTTGAAACCCTTGTTTTATGTATCACCCCACCTCACCTTTCCCGTTAAGCAGCCATAGTGTGTTTTCTGCATGTGCGACTCTGTTCTGTTTTGTAATTCAGTTCAAGTGTAACGGTTTTTACATTCCCTCTATAAGTGATACCTTATGAGAAGTGTCCTTTTCTGTGTGACTTATTTCACTTAGAATCGTCGTACCTAAATCCACTCATCATGCTGCTACTAGCCTTATGACATTGATTTCATGGCTGAGTGATATTCCATTGTACATAAGGACCACAACTTCTTTATCCATTTTTCTCTTTCCTGGGATACTTAAGGTGGAATGAAGTGGAGGTCCTTGTCAACAGAGCAGCCCTAAACTTTGGGCTGCTTGTGTTTTGCTGATTTTTCATTTTCCCAATTTATACCCCGATGAGTGGAAGTGCCCTGTGCTCTCTAAGCTGTGTTTTTTAGATATTTCAGGACTCACCGTACACTTCTCCAGAGTGGCTGTTGGCAATTTACATCCCGCCCATCAGTGTAGCAAGGCTCCCTTTTCTCCATGGCCTGTCCTGCATTTCTGGTTTTGACACTTTTTTCAGCATGGCCCTTTTGACCGATGGGAAGCGAGACTTCTTTGTAGCGCTGATTTGCCTTTCCAGGTTGCTTGGTTGGCCAAAAAGGGCGTATGCGTTTTTTCCTGAATATATTCAGGAAAAAACGCATACGCCCTTTTTGGCCAAGGGCATCATTTTTAAAGTTTTGCCGCTTTTCATGTGCTTTAAAGGCGATTCGAATCTACCTCCTGAAATCTGTTTCCTGCAATTCTGCCTTGATTTCAAATCCTCTTCTTTGCCTTCCCTCAATATATTTGTGGACGAGAGTTATCATTTATACCTCTGCACATTTGGGAATTGCAGTGCCCTGAATCTCCATTTTACAACTCGCTTTTTTGGGAACTGGCCGCAAAAGCGCAGGATGGCTTCAGGCCCTGTTCTGGTTCCGGGGGGCAGGCTGAGCCTCTGGTTAATTCTTCTTCCTGATGGGAAAATAGAGTGACCTGTGCCTGTCCCTACACCAAGAGTTAGTCTCTCATTGTTTCCCCGTCTTCCCTTTCATCCTCAGAACAAATTGCAACCTGTACGGAACAGGAGCTTAAAGGTGCTGATGCCCCAAGTAGGGAGATTGCTAGTAAAGTGGCTGGAATGCCGAACCCGAGCACAAGGAGATGAGAAATGAGGTGCATTTTAGAAACCTTTCCCCATCACACGGTGTACCATCTTCTGGGTTTCTCATGCATGTTTTCGATGTAGGAAGATGCCCTTGAACCTGGAGATTTGGGACCCATGAGAAGGGTACCACGCATTACTAATTTAAAGGGTCTGCATTTGCTCACCCAACCTCACCAAACCTCTCAGCCCCAAGAGTGTCCAACCTTATGTCTCATCCAGCTGTGGGTCTAGATATGGTCAATCCAGGTTGCATCACAGCCCCTGAACGAATTGTGTAAGAATTTCTCTCTCTTTCACTGTCTTTGTTTCATGGGTTTTTAAAAGTAATTTATTTTTATAATGGGGTTTAGCTGCTTTTCACTGCTGTGTTTATGCCACTTTACACCCAATTGACACACTAACAGAGAGATATCAATACATAGGTTTTAAGATTATTACTAGTCAGATATATTCTTGTGCGGTGAATAGGGCGTGTTGAGTCCAGTTCTCTGAGCAAGGAGTAGGTCTTGTCTATTACATATTGGGTTTATGGAATGGTATCTGAGCTAATTTGAAACCCTTGTTTTATGTATCACCCCACCTCACCTTTCCCGTTAAGCAGCCATAGTGTGTTTTCTGCATGTGCGACTCTGTTCTGTTTTGTAATTCAGTTCAAGTGTAACGGTTTTTACATTCCCTCTATAAGTGATACCTTATGAGAAGTGTCCTTTTCTGTGTGACTTATTTCACTTAGAATCGTCGTACCTAAATCCACTCATCATGCTGCTACTAGCCTTATGACATTGATTTCATGGCTGAGTGATATTCCATTGTACATAAGGACCACAACTTCTTTATCCATTTTTCTCTTTCCTGGGATATTTAAGGTGGAATGAAGTTGAGGTCCTTGTCAACAGAGCAGCCCTAAACTTTGAGCTGCTTGTGTTTTGCTGATTTTTAATTTTCCCAATTTATACCCCGATGAGTGGAAGTGCCCTATGCTCTCTAAGCTGTGTTTTTTAGATATTTCAGGACTCACCGTACACTTCTCCAGAGTGGCTGTTGGCAATTTACATCCCGCCCATCAGTGTAGCAAGGCTCCCATTTCTCAATGGCCTGTCCTGCATTTCTGGTTTTGACACTTTTTTCAGCATGGCCCTTTTGACCGATGGGAAGCGAGACTTCTTTGTAGCGCTGATTTGCCTTTCCAGGTTGCTTGGTTGGCCAAAAAGGGCGTACGCGTTTTTTCCTGAATATATTCAGGAAAAAACGCGAACGCCCTTTTTGGCCAAGGGCATCGTTGTCAACGTTTTGCCGCTTTTCATGTGATTTAAAGGCGATTCGAATCTACCTCCTGAAATCTCTATCCTGCAATTCTGCCTTGATTTCAAATCCTCTTCTTTGCCTTCCCTCAATATATTTGTGGATGAGAGTTATCATTTATACCTCTGCAGGTTTGTGAATTCCAGTGCCCTGAAGCTCCATTTTACAACTCGCTTTTTTGGGAACTGGCCGAAAAAGCGCAGGATGGCTTCAGGCCCTGTTCTGATTCCGGGGGGCAGGCTGAGCCTCTGGTTAATTCTTCTTCCTGATGGGAAAATAGAGTGACCTGTGCCTGTCCCTACACCAAGAGCTAGTCTCTCATTGGTTCCCCGTCTTCCCGTTCATCCTCAGGACAAATTGCAACCTGTACGGAACAGGAGGTTAAAGGTGCTGATGCTCCAAGTAGGGAGATTGCTAGTAAAGTGGCTGGAATGGTGAACCCGAGAACAAGGAGATGAGAAATGAGGTGCGTTTTAGAAACCTTTCCCCATCACATGGTGTACCATCTTCTGGGTTTCTCATGCATGTTTTCGGTGTAGGAAGATGCCCTTGAACCTGGAGATTTGGGACCCATGAGAAGGGTACCACGCATTACTAATTTAAAGGGTCTGCATTTGCTCACCCAACCTCACCAAACCTCTCAGCCCCAAGAGTGTCCACCCTTATGTCTCATCCAGCTGTGGGTCTAGATATGGTCAATCCAGGTTGCATCACAGCCCCTGAACGAATTGTGTAAGAATTTCTCTCTCTTTCACTGTCTTTGTTTCATGGGTTTTTAAAAGTAATTTATTTTTATAATGGGGTTTAGCTGCTTTTCACTGCTGTGTTTATGCCACTTTACACCCAATTGACACACTAACAGAGAGATATCAATACATAGGTTTTAAGATTATTACTAGTCAGATATATTCTTGTGCGGTGAATAGGGCGTGTTGAGTCCAGTTCTCTGAGCAAGGAGTAGTCTTGTCTATTACATATTGGGTTTATGGAATGGTATCTGAGCTAATTTGAAACCCTTGTTTTATGTATCACCCCACCTCACCTTTCCCGTTAAGCAGCCATAGTGTGTTTTCTGCATGTGCGACTCTGTTCTGTTTTGTAATTCAGTTCAAGTGTAACGGTTTTTACATTCCCTCTATAAGTGATACCTTATGAGAAGTGTCCTTTTCTGTGTGACTTATTTCACTTAGAATCGTCGTACCTAAATCCACTCATCATGCTGCTACTAGCCTTATGACATTGATTTCATGGCTGAGTGATATTCCATTGTACATAAGGACCACAACTTCTTTATCCATTTTTCTCTTTCCTGGGATACTTAAGGTGGAATGAAGTGGAGGTCCTTGTCAACAGAGCAGCCCTAAACTTTGGGCTGCTTGTGTTTTGCTGATTTTTCATTTTCCCAATTTATACCCCGATGAGTGGAAGTGCCCTGTGCTCTCTAAGCTGTGTTTTTTAGATATTTCAGGACTCACCGTACACTTCTCCAGAGTGGCTGTTGGCAATTTACATCCCGCCCATCAGTGTAGCAAGGCTCCCTTTTCTCCATGGCCTGTCCTGCATTTCTGGTTTTGACACTTTTTTCAGCATGGCCCTTTTGACCGATGGGAAGCGAGACTTCTTTGTAGCGCTGATTTGCCTTTCCAGGTTGCTTGGTTGGCCAAAAAGGGCGTATGCGTTTTTTCCTGAATATATTCAGGAAAA
The DNA here is from genome assembly GCF_965194825.1 of Balaenoptera physalus. NCBI lineage: Eukaryota > Metazoa > Chordata > Mammalia > Artiodactyla > Balaenopteridae > Balaenoptera > Balaenoptera physalus. Next base: position 337,095 of record NW_028126544.1, on the reverse strand, counting down.
AACGCATACGCCCTTTTTGGCCAAGGGCATCATTTTTAAAGTTTTGCCGCTTTTCATGTGCTTTAAAGGCGATTCGAATCTACCTCCTGAAATCTGTTTCCTGCAATTCTGCCTTGATTTCAAATCCTCTTCTTTGCCTTCCCTCAATATATTTGTGGACGAGAGTTATCATTTATACCTCTGCACATTTGGGAATTGCAGTGCCCTGAATCTCCATTTTACAACTCGCTTTTTTGGGAACTGGCCGCAAAAGCGCAGGATGGCTTCAGGCCCTGTTCTGGTTCCGGGGGGCAGGCTGAGCCTCTGGTTAATTCTTCTTCCTGATGGGAAAATAGAGTGACCTGTGCCTGTCCCTACACCAAGAGTTAGTCTCTCATTGTTTCCCCGTCTTCCCTTTCATCCTCAGAACAAATTGCAACCTGTACGGAACAGGAGCTTAAAGGTGCTGATGCCCCAAGTAGGGAGATTGCTAGTAAAGTGGCTGGAATGCCGAACCCGAGCACAAGGAGATGAGAAATGAGGTGCATTTTAGAAACCTTTCCCCATCACACGGTGTACCATCTTCTGGGTTTCTCATGCATGTTTTCGATGTAGGAAGATGCCCTTGAACCTGGAGATTTGGGACCCATGAGAAGGGTACCACGCATTACTAATTTAAAGGGTCTGCATTTGCTCACCCAACCTCACCAAACCTCTCAGCCCCAAGAGTGTCCACCCTTATGTCTCATCCAGCTGTGGGTCTAGATATGGTCAATCCAGGTTGCATCACAGCCCCTGAACGAATTGTGTAAGAATTTCTCTCTCTTTCACTGTCTTTGTTTCATGGGTTTTTAAAAGTAATTTATTTTTATAATGGGGTTTAGCTGCTTTTCACTGCTGTGTTTATGCCACTTTACACCCAATTGACACACTAACAGAGAGATATCAATACATAGGTTTTAAGATTATTACTAGTCAGATATATTCTTGTGCGGTGAATAGGGCGTGTTGAGTCCAGTTCTCTGAGCAAGGAGTAGGTCTTGTCTATTACATATTGGGTTTATGGAATGGTATCTGAGCTAATTTGAAACCCTTGTTTTATGTATCACCCCACCTCACCTTTCCCGTTAAGCAGCCATAGTGTGTTTTCTGCATGTGCGACTCTGTTCTGTTTTGTAATTCAGTTCAAGTGTAACGGTTTTTACATTCCCTCTATAAGTGATACCTTATGAGAAGTGTCCTTTTCTGTGTGACTTATTTCACTTAGAATCGTCGTACCTAAATCCACTCATCATGCTGCTACTAGCCTTATGACATTGATTTCATGGCTGAGTGATATTCCATTGTACATAAGGACCACAACTTCTTTATCCATTTTTCTCTTTCCTGGGATATTTAAGGTGGAATGAAGTTGAGGTCCTTGTCAACAGAGCAGCCCTAAACTTTGAGCTGCTTGTGTTTTGCTGATTTTTAATTTTCCCAATTTATACCCCGATGAGTGGAAGTGCCCTATGCTCTCTAAGCTGTGTTTTTTAGATATTTCAGGACTCACCGTACACTTCTCCAGAGTGGCTGTTGGCAATTTACATCCCGCCCATCAGTGTAGCAAGGCTCCCATTTCTCAATGGCCTGTCCTGCATTTCTGGTTTTGACACTTTTTTCAGCATGGCCCTTTTGACCGATGGGAAGCGAGACTTCTTTGTAGCGCTGATTTGCCTTTCCAGGTTGCTTGGTTGGCCAAAAAGGGCGTACGCGTTTTTTCCTGAATATATTCAGGAAAAAACGCGAACGCCCTTTTTGGCCAAGGGCATCGTTGTCAACGTTTTGCCGCTTTTCATGTGATTTAAAGGCGATTCGAATCTACCTCCTGAAATCTCTATCCTGCAATTCTGCCTTGATTTCAAATCCTCTTCTTTGCCTTCCCTCAATATATTTGTGGATGAGAGTTATCATTTATACCTCTGCAGGTTTGTGAATTCCAGTGCCCTGAAGCTCCATTTTACAACTCGCTTTTTTGGGAACTGGCCGAAAAAGCGCAGGATGGCTTCAGGCCCTGTTCTGATTCCGGGGGGCAGGCTGAGCCTCTGGTTAATTCTTCTTCCTGATGGGAAAATAGAGTGACCTGTGCCTGTCCCTACACCAAGAGCTAGTCTCTCATTGGTTCCCCGTCTTCCCGTTCATCCTCAGGACAAATTGCAACCTGTACGGAACAGGAGGTTAAAGGTGCTGATGCTCCAAGTAGGGAGATTGCTAGTAAAGTGGCTGGAATGGTGAACCCGAGAACAAGGAGATGAGAAATGAGGTGCGTTTTAGAAACCTTTCCCCATCACATGGTGTACCATCTTCTGGGTTTCTCATGCATGTTTTCGGTGTAGGAAGATGCCCTTGAACCTGGAGATTTGGGACCCATGAGAAGGGTACCACGCATTACTAATTTAAAGGGTCTGCATTTGCTCACCCAACCTCACCAAACCTCTCAGCCCCAAGAGCATCCACCCTTATGTCTCATCCAGCTGTGGGTCTAGATATGGTCAATCCAGGTTGCATCACAGCCGCTGAACGAATTGTGTAAGAATTTCTCTCTCTTTCACTGTCTTAGTTTCAATGGTTTTTAAAAGTAATTTATTTTTTTAATGGGGTTTAGCTGCTTTTCACTGCTGTGTTTATGCCGCTTTACACCCACTTGACACACTAACAGAGAGATATCAATACATAGGTTTTAAGATTATTACTAGTCAGATATATTCTTGTGCGGTGAATAGGGCGTGTTGAGTCCAGTTCTGTGAGCAAGAAGTAGGTCTTGTCTATTACATATTGGGTTTATGGAACGGTATCTGAGTTAATTTGAAACCCTTGTTTTATGTATCACCCCACCTCACCTTTCCCGTTAAGCAGCCATAGTGTGTTTTCTGCATGTGCGACTCTGTTCTGTTTTGTAATTCAGTTCAAGTGTAACGGTTTTTACATTCCCTCTATAAGTGATACCTTATGAGAAGTGCCCTTTTCTGTGTGACTTATTTCACTTAGAATCGTCGTTCCTAAATCCACTCATCATGCTGCTACTAGCCTTATGACATTGATTTCATGGCTGAGTGATATTCCATTGTACATAAGGACCACAACTTCTTTATCCATTTTTCTCTTTCCTGGGATATTTAAGGTGGAATTAAGTGGAGGTCCTTGTCAACAGAGCAGCCCTAAACTTTGGGCTGCTTGAGTTTTGCTGATTTTTCATTTTCCCAATTTATACCCCGATGAGTGGAAGTGCCCTATGCTCTCTAAGCTGTGTTTTTTAGATATTTCATGACTCACCGTACACTTTTCCAGAGTGGCTGTTGGCAATTTACATCCCGCCCATCAGTGTAGCAAGGCTCCCATTTCTCAATGGCCTGTCCTGCATTTCTGGTTTTGACACTTTTTTCAGCATGGCCCTTTTGACCGATGGGAAGCGAGACTTCTCTGTAGCGCTGATTTGCCTTTCCAGGTTGCTTGGTTGGCCAAAAAGGGCGTATGCGTTTTTTCCTGAATATATTCAGGAAAAAACGCATACGCCCTTTTTGGCCAAGGGCATCGTTGTCAACGTTTTGCCGCTTTTCATGTGCTTTAAAGGCGATTCGAATCTACCTCCTGAAATATCTTTCCTGCAATTCTGCCTTGATTTCAAATCCTCTTCTTTGCCTTCCCTCAATATATTTGTGGACGAGAGTTATCATTTATAACTCTGCAGTTTTGTGAATTGCAGTGCCCTGAAGCTCCATTTTACAACCCGCTTTTTTGGGAACTGGCCGCAAAAGCGCAGGATGGCTTCAGGCCCCGTTCTTGTTCCGGGGGGCAGGCTGAGCCTGTGGTTAATTCTTCTTCCTGATGGGAAAATAGAGTGACCTGTGCCTGTCCCTACACCAAGAGCTAGTCTCTCATTAGTTCCCCTTCTTCCCGTTCATCCTCAGGACAAATTGCAACCTGTACGGAACAGGAGGTTAAAGGTGCTGATGCTCCAAGTAGGGAGATTGCTAGTAAAGTGGCTGGAATGGTGAACCCGAGCACAAGGAGATGAGAAATGAGGTGCGTTTTAGAAACCTTTCCCCATCACACGGTGTACCATCTTCTGGGTTTGTCATGCATGTTTTCGATGTAGGAAGATGCCCTTGAACCTGGAGATTTGGGACCCATGCGATGGGTACCATGCAGTATTACTTTAAAGGGTCTGCATTTGCTCACCCAACCTCACCAAACCTCTCAGGCCCAAGAGTGTCCACCCTTATGTCTCATCCAGCTGTGGGTCTAGATATGGTCAATCCAGGTTGCATCACAGCCCCTGAAAGAATTGTGTAAGAATTTCTCTCTCTTTCACTGTCTTAGTTTCAATGGTTTTTAAAAGTAATTTATTTTTATAATGGGGTTTAGCTGCTTTTCACTGCTGTGTTGATGCCGCTTTACACCCAATTGACACACTAACAGAGAGATATCAATACATAGGTTTTAAGATTATTAATAGTCAGATATATTCTTGTGCGGTGAATAGGGCGTGTTGAGTCCAGTTCTCTGAGCAAGGAGTAGGTCTTGTCAATTACATATTGGGTTTATGGAACGGTATCTGAGCTAATTTGAAACCCTTGTTTTATGTATCACCCCACCTCACCTTTCCTGTTTAGCAGCCATAGTGTGTTTTCTGCATGTGCGACTCTGTTCTGTTTTGTAATTCAGTTCAAGTGTAACGGTTTTTACATTCCCTCTATAAGTGATACCTTATGAGAAGTGTCCTTTTCTGTGTGACTTATTTCACTTAGAATCGTCGTACCTAAATCCACTCATCATGCTGCTACTAGCCTTATGACATTGATTTCATGGCTGAGTGATATTCCATTGTACATAAGGACCACATCTTCTTTATCTATTTTTCTCTTTCCTGGGATATTTAAGGTGGAATGAAGTGGAGGTCCTTGTCAAGAGAGCAGCCCTAAACTTTGGGTTGCTTGTGTTTTGCTGATTTTTCATTTTCCCAATTTATACCCCGATGAGTGGAAGTGCACTGTGCTCTCTAAGCTGTGTTTTTTAGATATTTCAGGACTCACCGTACACTTTTCCAGTGTGGCTGTTGGCAATTTACATCCCGCCAATCAGTGTAGCAAGGCTCCCTTTTCTCCATGGCCTGTCCTGCATTTCTGGTTTTGACACTTTTTTCAGCATGGCCCTTTTGACCGATGGGAAGCGAGACTTCTTTGTAGCGCTGATTTGCCTTTCCAGGTTGCTTGGTTGGCCTAAAAGGGCGTATGCGTTTTTTCCTGAATATATTCAGGAAAAAACGCATACGCCCTTTTTGGCCAAGGGCATCATTGTCAACGTTTTGCCGCTTTTCATGTGCTTTAAAGGCGATTCGAATCTACCTCCTGAAATCTGTTTCCTGCAATTCTGCCTTGATTTCAAATCCTCTTCTTTGCCTTCCCTCAATATATTTGTGGACGATAGTTATCATTTATAACACTGCAGATTTGGGAATTGCAGTGCCCTGAAGCTCCATTTTACAACTCGCTTTTTTGGGAACTGGCCGCAAAAGCGCAGGATGGCTTCAGGCCCTGTTCTGGTTCCGGGGGGCAGGCTGAGCCTCTGGTTAATTCTTCTTCCTGATGGGAAAATAGAGTGACCTGTGCCTGTCCCTACACCAAGAGCTAGTCTCTCATTGTTTCCCCGTCTTCCCTTTCATCCTCAGAACAAATTGCAACCTGTACGGAACAGGAGGTTAAAGGTGCTGATGATCCAAGTAGGGAGATTACTAATAAAGTGGCTGGAATGTCGAACCCGAGCACAAGGAGATGAGAAATGAGGTGCGTTTTAGAAACCTTTCCCCATCACACGGTGTACCATCTTCTGGGTTTCTCATGCATGTTTTCGATGTAGGAAGATGCCCTTGAACCTGGAGATTTGGGACCCATGCGATGGGTACCACGCAGTATTACTTTAAAGGGTCTGCGTTTGCTCACCCAACCTCAACAAACCTCTCAGCCCCAAGAGTATCCACCCTAATGTCTCATCCAACTGTGAGTCTAGATATGGTCAATCCAGGTTGCATCACAGCCCCTGAACGAATTGTGTAAGAATTTCTCTCTCTTTCACTGTCTTAGTTTCAAAGGTTTTTAAAAGTAATTTATTTTTATAATGGGGTTTAGCTGCTTTTCACTGCTGTGTTTATGCCGCTTTACACCCACTTGACACACTAACAGAGAGATATCAATACATAGGTTTCAAGATTATTACTAGTCAGATATATTCTTGTGCGGTTAATAGGGCGTGTTGAGTCCAGTTCTCTGAGCAAGGAGTAGGTCTTGTCTATTACATATTGGGTTTATGGAACAGTATTGAAGCTAATTTGAAACCCTTGTTTTATGTATCACCCCACCTCACCTTTCCCGTTAAGCAGCCATAGTGTGTTTTCTGCATGTGCGACTCTGTTCTGTTTTGTAATTCAGTTCAAGTGTAACGGTTTTTACATTCCCTCTATAAGTGACACCTTATGAGAAGTGCCCTTTTCTGTGTGACTTATTTCACTTAGAATCGTCGTACCTAAATCCACTCATCATGCTGCTACTAGCCTTATGACATTGATTTCATGGCTGAGTGATATTCCATTGTACATAAGGACCACATCTTCTTTATCCATTTTTCTCTTTCCTGGGATATTTAAGGTGGAATGAAGTGGAGGTCCTTGTCAAGAGAGCAGCCCTAAACTTTGGGCTGCTTGTGTTTTGCTGATTTTTCATTTTCCCAATTTATACCCCGATGAGTGGAAGTGCCTTATGCTCTCTAAGCTGTGTTTTCTGGATATTTCAGGACTCACCGTACACTTCTCCAGAGTGCCTGTTGGCAATTTACATCCCGCCCATCAGTGTAGCAAGGCTCCCATTTCTCCATGGCCTGTCCTGCATTTCTGGTTTTGACACTTTTTTCAGCATGGCCCTTTTGACCGATGGGAAGCGAGACTTCTTTGTAGCGCTGATTTGCCTTTCCAGGTTGCTTGGTTGGCCAAAAAGGGCGTATGCGTTTTTTCCTGAATATATTCAGGAAAAAACGCATACGCCCTTTTTGGCCAAGGGCATCGTTGTTAAAGTTTTGCCGCTTTTCATGTGCTTTAAAGGCGATTCGAATCTACCTCCTGAAATCTGTTTCCTGCAATTCTGCCTTGATTTCAAATCCTCTTCTTTGCCTTCCCTCAATATATTTGTGGAGGAGAGTTATCATTTATACCTCTGCAGGTTTGTGAATTGCAGTGCCCTGAAGCTCCATTTTACAACTCGCTTTTTTGGGAACTGGCCGCAAAAGCGCAGGATGGCTTCAGGCCCTGTTCTGGTTCCGGGGGGCAGGCTGAGCCTCTGGTTAATTCTTCTTCCTGATGGGAAAATAGAGTGACCTGTGCCTGTCCCAACAAAAACAGCTAGTCTCTCATTGGTTCCCCGTCTTCCCGTTCATCCTCAGGACAAATTGCAACCTGTACGGAACAGGAGGTTAAAGGTGCTGATGCTCCAAGTAGGGAGATTGCTAGTAAAGTGGCTGGAATGGTGAACCCGAGAACAAGGAGATGAGAAATGAGGTGCGTTTTAGAAACCTTTCCCCATCACATGGTGTACCATCTTCTGGGTTTCTCATGCATGTTTTCGATGTAGGAAGATGCCCTTGAACCTGGAGATTTGGGACCCATGCGATGGGTACCAGGCAGTATTACTTTAAAGGGTCTGCGTTTGCTCACCCAACCTCACCAAACCTCTCAGCCCCAAGAGCATCCACCCTTATGTCTCATCCAGCTGTGGGTCTAGATATGGTCAATCCAGGTTGCATCACAGCCGCTGAACGAATTGTGTAAGAATTTCTCTCTCTTTCACTGTCTTAGTTTCAATGGTTTTTAAAAGTAATTTATTTTTATAATGGGGTTTAGCTGCTTTTCACTGCTGTGTTTATGCCGCTTTACACCCACTTGACACACTAACAGAGAGATATCAATACATAGGTTTTAAGATTATTACTAGTCAGATATATTCTTGTGCGGTGAATAGGGCGTGTTGAGTCCAGTTCTGTGAGCAAGAAGTAGGTCTTGTCTATTACATATTGGGTTTATGGAACGGTATCTGAGTTAATTTGAAACCCTTGTTTTATGTATCACCCCACCTCACCTTTCCCGTTAAGCAGCCATAGTGTGTTTTCTGCATGTGCGACTCTGTTCTGTTTTGTAATTCAGTTCAAGTGTAACGGTTTTTACATTCCCTCTATAAGTGATACCTTATGAGAAGTGCCCTTTTCTGTGTGACTTATTTCACTTAGAATCGTCGTTCCTAAATCCACTCATCATGCTGCTACTAGCCTTATGACATTGATTTCATGGCTGAGTGATATTCCATTGTACATAAGGACCACAACTTCTTTATCCATTTTTCTCTTTCCTGGGATATTTAAGGTGGAATTAAGTGGAGGTCCTTGTCAACAGAGCAGCCCTAAACTTTGGGCTGCTTGAGTTTTGCTGATTTTTCATTTTCCCAATTTATACCCCGATGAGTGGAAGTGCCCTATGCTCTCTAAGCTGTGTTTTTTAGATATTTCATGACTCACCGTACACTTTTCCAGAGTGGCTGTTGGCAATTTACATCCCGCCCATCAGTGTAGCAAGGCTCCCATTTCTCAATGGCCTGTCCTGCATTTCTGGTTTTGACACTTTTTTCAGCATGGCCCTTTTGACCGATGGGAAGCGAGACTTCTCTGTAGCGCTGATTTGCCTTTCCAGGTTGCTTGGTTGGCCAAAAAGGGCGTATGCGTTTTTTCCTGAATATATTCAGGAAAAAACGCATACGCCCTTTTTGGCCAAGGGCATCGTTGTCAACGTTTTGCCGCTTTTCATGTGCTTTAAAGGCGATTCGAATCTACCTCCTGAAATATCTTTCCTGCAATTCTGCCTTGATTTCAAATCCTCTTCTTTGCCTTCCCTCAATATATTTGTGGACGAGAGTTATCATTTATAACTCTGCAGTTTTGTGAATTGCAGTGCCCTGAAGCTCCATTTTACAACCCGCTTTTTTGGGAACTGGCCGCAAAAGCGCAGGATGGCTTCAGGCCCCGTTCTTGTTCCGGGGGGCAGGCTGAGCCTGTGGTTAATTCTTCTTCCTGATGGGAAAATAGAGTGACCTGTGCCTGTCCCTACACCAAGAGCTAGTCTCTCATTAGTTCCCCTTCTTCCCGTTCATCCTCAGGACAAATTGCAACCTGTACGGAACAGGAGGTTAAAGGTGCTGATGCTCCAAGTAGGGAGATTGCTAGTAAAGTGGCTGGAATGGTGAACCCGAGCACAAGGAGATGAGAAATGAGGTGCGTTTTAGAAACCTTTCCCCATCACACCGTGTACCATCTTCTGGGTTTGTCATGCATGTTTTCGATGTAGGAAGATGCCCTTGAACCTGGAGATTTGGGACCCATGCGATGGGTACCATGCAGTATTACTTTAAAGGGTCTGCATTTGCTCACCCAACCTCACCAAACCTCTCAGGCCCAAGAGTGTCCACCCTTATGTCTCATCCAGCTGTGGGTCTAGATATGGTCAATCCAGGTTGCATCACAGCCCCTGAAAGAATTGTGTAAGAATTTCTCTCTCTTTCACTGTCTTAGTTTCAATGGTTTTTAAAAGTAATTTATTTTTATAATGGGGTTTAGCTGCTTTTCACTGCTGTGTTGATGCCGCTTTACTCCCAATTGACACACTAACAGAGAGATATCAATACATAGGTTTTAAGATTATTAATAGTCAGATATATTCTTGTGCGGTGAATAGGGCGTGTTGAGTCCAGTTCTCTGAGCAAGGAGTAGGTCTTGTCAATTACATATTGGGTTTATGGAACGGTATCTGAGCTAATTTGAAACCCTTGTTTTATGTATCACCCCACCTCACCTTTCCTGTTTAGCAGCCATAGTGTGTTTTCTGCATGTGCGACTCTGTTCTGTTTTGTAATTCAGTTCAAGTGTAACGGTTTTTACATTCCCTCTATAAGTGATACCTTATGAGAAGTGTCCTTTTCTGTGTGACTTATTTCACTTAGAATCGTCGTACCTAAATCCACTCATCATGCTGCTACTAGCCTTATGACATTGATTTCATGGCTGAGTGATATTCCATTGTACATAAGGACCACATCTTCTTTATCTATTTTTCTCTTTCCTGGGATATTTAAGGTGGAATGAAGTGGAGGTCCTTGTCAAGAGAGCAGCCCTAAACTTTGGGTTGCTTGTGTTTTGCTGATTTTTCATTTTCCCAATTTATACCCCGATGAGTGGAAGTGCACTGTGCTCTCTAAGCTGTGTTTTTTAGATATTTCAGGACTCACCGTACACTTTTCCAGTGTGGCTGTTGGCAATTTACATCCCGCCAATCAGTGTAGCAAGGCTCCCTTTTCTCCATGGCCTGTCCTGCATTTCTGGTTTTGACACTTTTTTCAGCATGGCCCTTTTGACCGATGGGAAGCGAGACTTCTTTGTAGCGCTGATTTGCCTTTCCAGGTTGCTTGGTTGGCCAAAAAGGGCGTATGCGTTTTTTCCTGAATATATTCAGGAAAAAACGCATACGCCCTTTTTGGCCAAGGGCATCATTGTCAACGTTTTGCCGCTTTTCATGTGCTTTAAAGGCGATTCGAATCTACCTCCTGAAATCTGTTTCCTGCAATTCTGCCTTGATTTCAAATCCTCTTCTTTGCCTTCCCTCAATATATTTGTGGACGATAGTTATCATTTATAACACTGCAGATTTGGGAATTGCAGTGCCCTGAAGCTCCATTTTACAACTCGCTTTTTTGGGAACTGGCCGCAAAAGCGCAGGATGGCTTCAGGCCCTGTTCTGGTTCCGGGGGGCAGGCTGAGCCTCTGGTTAATTCTTCTTCCTGATGGGAAAATAGAGTGACCTGTGCCTGTCCCTACACCAAGAGCTAGTCTCTCATTGTTTCCCCGTCTTCCCTTTCATCCTCAGAACAAATTGCAACCTGTACGGAACAGGAGGTTAAAGGTGCTGATGATCCAAGTAGGGAGATTACTAATAAAGTGGCTGGAATGTCGAACCCGAGCACAAGGAGATGAGAAATGAGGTGCGTTTTAGAAACCTTTCCCCATCACACGGTGTACCATCTTCTGGGTTTCTCATGCATGTTTTCGATGTAGGAAGATGCCCTTGAACCTGGAGATTTGGGACCCATGCGATGGGTACCACGCAGTATTACTTTAAAGGGTCTGCGTTTGCTCACCCAACCTCAACAAACCTCTCAGCCCCAAGAGTATCCACCCTAATGTCTCATCCAACTGTGAGTCTAGATATGGTCAATCCAGGTTGCATCACAGCCCCTGAACGAATTGTGTAAGAATTTCTCTCTCTTTCACTGTCTTAGTTTCAATGGTTTTTAAAAGTAATTTATTTTTATAATGGGGTTTAGCTGCTTTTCACTGCTGTGTTTATGCCGCTTTACACCCACTTGACACACTAACAGAGAGATATCAATACATAGGTTTCAAGATTATTACTAGTCAGATATATTCTTGTGCGGTTAATAGGGCGTGTTGAGTCCAGTTCTCTGAGCAAGGAGTAGGTCTTGTCTATTACATATTGGGTTTATGGAACAGTATTGAAGCTAATTTGAAACCCTTGTTTTATGTATCACCCCACCTCACCTTTCCCGTTAAGCAGCCATAGTGTGTTTTCTGCATGTGCGACTCTGTTCTGTTTTGTAATTCAGTTCAAGTGTAACGGTTTTTACATTCCCTCTATAAGTGATACCTTATGAGAAGTGTCCTTTTCTGTGTGACTTATTTCACTTAGAATCGTCGTACCTAAATCCACTCATCATGCTGCTACTAGCCTTATGACATTGATTTCATGGCTGAGTGATATTCCATTGTACATAAGGACCACATCTTCTTTATCCATTTTTCTCTTTCCTGGGATATTTAAGGTGGAATGAAGTGGAGGTCCTTGTCAAGAGAGCAGCCCTAAACTTTGGGCTGCTTGTGTTTTGCTGATTTTTCATTTTCCCAATTTATACCCCGATGAGTGGAAGTGCCTTATGCTCTCTAAGCTGTGTTTTCTGGATATTTCAGGACTCACCGTACACTTCTCCAGAGTGCCTGTTGGCAATTTACATCCCGCCCATCAGTGTAGCAAGGCTCCCATTTCTCCATGGCCTGTCCTGCATTTCTGGTTTTGACACTTTTTTCAGCATGGCCCTTTTGACCGATGGGAAGCGAGACTTCTTTGTAGCGCTGATTTGCCTTTCCAGGTTGCTTGGTTGGCCAAAAAGGGCGTATGCGTTTTTTCCTGAATATATTCAGGAAAAAACGCATACGCCCTTTTTGGCCAAGGGCATCGTTGTTAAAGTTTTGCCGCTTTTCATGTGCTTTAAAGGCGATTCGAATCTACCTCCTGAAATCTGTTTCCTGCAATTCTGCCTTGATTTCAAATCCTCTTCTTTGCCTTCCCTCAATATATTTGTGGAGGAGAGTTATCATTTATACCTCTGCAGGTTTGTGAATTGCAGTGCCCTGAAGCTCCATTTTACAACTCGCTTTTTTGGGAACTGGCCGCAAAAGCGCAGGATGGCTTCAGGCCCTGTTCTGGTTCCGGGGGGCAGGCTGAGCCTCTGGTTAATTCTTCTTCCTGATGGGAAAATAGAGTGACCTGTGCCTGTCCCAACAAAAACAGCTAGTCTCTCATTGGTTCCCCGTCTTCCCGTTCATCCTCAGGACAAATTGCAACCTGTACGGAACAGGAGGTTAAAGGTGCTGATGATCCAAGTAGGGAGATTGCTAGTAAAGTGGCTGGAATGGCGAACCCGAGGACAAGGAGATGAGAAATGAGGTGCGTTTTAGAAACCTTTCCCCATCAAACGGTGTACCATCTTCTGGGTTTCTCATGCATGTTTTCGATGTTGGAAGATGCCCTTGAACCTGGAGATTTGGGACCCATGAGATGGGTACCACGCAGTACTAATTTAAAGGGTCTGCATTTGCTCACCCAACCTCACCAAACCTCTCAGCCCCAAGAGTGTCCACCCTTATGTCTCATCCAGCTGTGGGTCTAGATATGGTCAATCCAGGTTGCATCACAGCCCCTGAACGAATTGTGTAAGAAATTCTCTCTCTTTCACTGTCTTTGTTTCATGGGTTTTTAAAAGTAATTTATTTTTATAATGGGGTTTAGCTGCTTTTCACTGCTGTGTTTATGCCACTTTACACCCAATTGACACACTAACAGAGAGATATCAATACATAGGTTTTAAGATTATTACTAGTCAGATATATTCTTGTGCGGTGAATAGGGCGTGTTGAGTCCAGTTCTCTGAGCAAGGAGTAGGTCTTGTCTGTTACATATTGGGTTTATGGAACGGTATCTGAGCTAATTTGAAACCCTTGTTTTATGTATCACCCCACCTCACCTTTCCCGTTAAGCAGCCATAGTGTGTTTTCTGCATGTGCGACTCTGTTCTGTTTTGTAATTCAGTTCAAGTGTAACGGTTTTTACATTCCCTCTATAAGTGATACCTAATGAGAAGTGTCCTTTTCTGTGTGACTTATTTCACTTAGAATCGTCGTACCTAAATCCACTCATCATGCTGCTACTAGCCGTATGACATTGATTTCATGGCTGAGTGATATTCCATTGTACATAAGGACCACAACTTCTTTATCCATTTTTCTCTTTCCTGGGATACTTAAGGTGGAATGAAGTGGAGGTCCTTGTCAACAGAGCAGCACTAAACTTTGGGCTGCTTGTGTTTTGCTGATTTTTCATTTTCCCAATTTATACCCCGATGAGTGGAAGTGCACTGTTCTCTCTAAGCTGTGTTTTTTAGATATTTCAGGACTCACCGTACACTTTTCCATAGTGGCTGTTGGCAATTTACATCCCGCCCATCAGTGTAGCAAGGCTCCCTTTTCTCCATGGCCTGTCCTGCATTTCTGGTTTTGACACTTTTTTCAGCATGGCCCTTTTGACCGATGGGAAGCGAGTCTTCTTTTTAGCGCTGATTTGCCTTTCCAGGTTGCTTGGTAGGCCAAAAAGGGCGTATGCGTTTTTTCCTGAATATATTCAGGAAAAAACGCATACGCCCTTTTTGGCCAAGGGCATCATTGTCAACGTTTTGCCGCTTTTCATGTGCTTTAAAGGCGATTCGAATCTACCTCCTGAAATCTGTTTCCTGCAATTCTGCCTTGATTTCAAATCCTCTTCTTTGCCTTCCCTCAATATATTTGTGGACGAGAGTTATCATTTATACCTCTGCAGATTTGGGAATTGCAGTGCCCTGAATCTCCATTTTACAACTCGCTTTTTTGGGAACTGGCCGCAAAAGCGCAGGATGGCTTCAGGCCCTGTTCTGGTTCCGGGGGGCAGGCTGAGCCTCTGGTTAATTCTTCTTCCTGATGGGAAAATAGAGTGACCTGTGCCTGTCCCTACACCAAGAGTTAGTCTCTCATTGTTTCCCCGTCTTCCCTTTCATCCTCAGAACAAATTGCAACCTGTACGGAACAGGAGCTTAAAGGTGCTGATGCCCCAAGTAGGGAGATTGCTAGTAAAGTGGCTGGAATGCCGAACCCGAGCACAAGGAGATGAGAAATGAGGTGCATTTTAGAAACCTTTCCCCATCACACGGTGTACCATCTTCTGGGTTTCTCATGCATGTTTTCGATGTAGGAAGATGCCCTTGAACCTGGAGATTTGGGACCCATGAGAAGGGTACCACGCATTACTAATTTAAAGGGTCTGCATTTGCTCACCCAACCTCACCAAACCTCTCAGCCCCAAGAGTGTCCACCCTTATGTCTCATCCAGCTGTGGGTCTAGATATGGTCAATCCAGGTTGCATCACAGCCCCTGAACGAATTGTGTAAGAATTTCTCTCTCTTTCACTGTCTTTGTTTCATGGGTTTTTAAAAGTAATTTATTTTTATAATGGGGTTTAGCTGCTTTTCACTGCTGTGTTTATGCCACTTTACACCCAATTGACACACTAACAGAGAGATATCAATACATAGGTTTTAAGATTATTACTAGTCAGATATATTCTTGTGCGGTGAATAGGGCGTGTTGAGTCCAGTTCTCTGAGCAAGGAGTAGGTCTTGTCTGTTACATATTGGGTTTATGGAACGGTATCTGAGCTAATTTGAAACCCTTGTTTTATGTATCACCCCACCTCACCTTTCCCGTTAAGCAGCCATAGTGTGTTTTCTGCATGTGCGACTCTGTTCTGTTTTGTAATTCAGTTCAAGTGTAACGGTTTTTACATTCCCTCTATAAGTGATACCTAATGAGAAGTGTCCTTTTCTGTGTGACTTATTTCACTTAGAATCGTCGTACCTAAATCCACTCATCATGCTGCTACTAGCCGTATGACATTGATTTCATGGCTGAGTGATATTCCATTGTACATAAGGACCACAACTTCTTTATCCATTTTTCTCTTTCCTGGGATACTTAAGGTGGAATGAAGTGGAGGTCCTTGTCAACAGAGCAGCACTAAACTTTGGGCTGCTTGTGTTTTGCTGATTTTTCATTTTCCCAATTTATACCCCGATGAGTGGAAGTGCACTGTTCTCTCTAAGCTGTGTTTTTTAGATATTTCAGGACTCACCGTACACTTTTCCATAGTGGCTGTTGGCAATTTACATCCCGCCCATCAGTGTAGCAAGGCTCCCTTTTCTCCATGGCCTGTCCTGCATTTCTGGTTTTGACACTTTTTTCAGCATGGCCCTTTTGACCGATGGGAAGCGAGTCTTCTTTTTAGCGCTGATTTGCCTTTCCAGGTTGCTTGGTAGGCCAAAAAGGGCGTATGCGTTTTTTCCTGAATATATTCAGGAAAAAACGCATACGCCCTTTTTGGCCAAGGGCATCATTGTCAACGTTTTGCCGCTTTTCATGTGCTTTAAAGGCGATTCGAATCTACCTCCTGAAATCTGTTTCCTGCAATTCTGCCTTGATTTCAAATCCTCTTCTTTGCCTTCCCTCAATATATTTGTGGACGAGAGTTATCATTTATACCTCTGCAGATTTGGGAATTGCAGTGCCCTGAATCTCCATTTTACAACTCGCTTTTTTGGGAACTGGCCGCAAAAGCGCAGGATGGCTTCAGGCCCTGTTCTGGTTCCGGGGGGCAGGCTGAGCCTCTGGTTAATTCTTCTTCCTGATGGGAAAATAGAGTGACCTGTGCCTGTCCCTACACCAAGAGTTAGTCTCTCATTGTTTCCCCGTCTTCCCTTTCATCCTCAGAACAAATTGCAACCTGTACGGAACAGGAGCTTAAAGGTGCTGATGCCCCAAGTAGGGAGATTGCTAGTAAAGTGGCTGGAATGCCGAACCCGAGCACAAGGAGATGAGAAATGAGGTGCATTTTAGAAACCTTTCCCCATCACACGGTGTACCATCTTCTGGGTTTCTCATGCATGTTTTCGATGTAGGAAGATGCCCTTGAACCTGGAGATTTGGGACCCATGAGAAGGGTACCACGCATTACTAATTTAAAGGGTCTGCATTTGCTCACCCAACCTCACCAAACCTCTCAGCCCCAAGAGTGTCCACCCTTATGTCTCATCCAGCTGTGGGTCTAGATATGGTCAATCCAGGTTGCATCACAGCCCCTGAACGAATTGTGTAAGAATTTCTCTCTCTTTCACTGTCTTTGTTTCATGGGTTTTTAAAAGTAATTTATTTTTATAATGGGGTTTAGCTGCTTTTCACTGCTGTGTTTATGCCACTTTACACCCAATTGACACACTAACAGAGAGATATCAATACATAGGTTTTAAGATTATTACTAGTCAGATATATTCTTGTGCGGTGAATAGGGCGTGTTGAGTCCAGTTCTCTGAGCAAGGAGTAGGTCTTGTCTATTACATATTGGGTTTATGGAATGGTATCTGAGCTAATTTGAAACCCTTGTTTTATGTATCACCCCACCTCACCTTTCCCGTTAAGCAGCCATAGTGTGTTTTCTGCATGTGCGACTCTGTTCTGTTTTGTAATTCAGTTCAAGTGTAACGGTTTTTACATTCCCTCTATAAGTGATACCTTATGAGAAGTGTCCTTTTCTGTGTGACTTATTTCACTTAGAATCGTCGTACCTAAATCCACTCATCATGCTGCTACTAGCCTTATGACATTGATTTCATGGCTGAGTGATATTCCATTGTACATAAGGACCACAACTTCTTTATCCATTTTTCTCTTTCCTGGGATATTTAAGGTGGAATGAAGTTGAGGTCCTTGTCAACAGAGCAGCCCTAAACTTTGAGCTGCTTGTGTTTTGCTGATTTTTAATTTTCCCAATTTATACCCCGATGAGTGGAAGTGCCCTATGCTCTCTAAGCTGTGTTTTTTAGATATTTCAGGACTCACCGTACACTTCTCCAGAGTGGCTGTTGGCAATTTACATCCCGCCCATCAGTGTAGCAAGGCTCCCATTTCTCAATGGCCTGTCCTGCATTTCTGGTTTTGACACTTTTTTCAGCATGGCCCTTTTGACCGATGGGAAGCGAGACTTCTTTGTAGCGCTGATTTGCCTTTCCAGGTTGCTTGGTTGGCCAAAAAGGGCGTACGCGTTTTTTCCTGAATATATTCAGGAAAAAACGCGAACGCCCTTTTTGGCCAAGGGCATCGTTGTCAACGTTTTGCCGCTTTTCATGTGATTTAAAGGCGATTCGAATCTACCTCCTGAAATCTCTATCCTGCAATTCTGCCTTGATTTCAAATCCTCTTCTTTGCCTTCCCTCAATATATTTGTGGATGAGAGTTATCATTTATACCTCTGCAGGTTTGTGAATTCCAGTGCCCTGAAGCTCCATTTTACAACTCGCTTTTTTGGGAACTGGCCGAAAAAGCGCAGGATGGCTTCAGGCCCTGTTCTGGTTCCGGGGGGCAGGCTGAGCCTCTGGTTAATTCTTCTTCCTGATGGGAAAATAGAGTGACCTGTGCCTGTCCCTACACCAAGAGCTAGTCTCTCATTGGTTCCCCGTCTTCCCGTTCATCCTCAGGACAAATTGCAACCTGTACGGAACAGGAGGTTAAAGGTGCTGATGCTCCAAGTAGGGAGATTGCTAGTAAAGTGGCTGGAATGGTGAACCCGAGAACAAGGAGATGAGAAATGAGGTGCGTTTTAGAAACCTTTCCCCATCACATGGTGTACCATCTTCTGGGTTTCTCATGCATGTTTTCGGTGTAGGAAGATGCCCTTGAACCTGGAGATTTGGGACCCATGAGAAGGGTACCACGCATTACTAATTTAAAGGGTCTGCATTTGCTCACCCAACCTCACCAAACCTCTCAGCCCCAAGAGTGTCCACCCTTATGTCTCATCCAGCTGTGGGTCTAGATATGGTCAATCCAGGTTGCATCACAGCCCCTGAACGAATTGTGTAAGAATTTCTCTCTCTTTCACTGTCTTTGTTTCATGGGTTTTTAAAAGTAATTTATTTTTATAATGGGGTTTAGCTGCTTTTCACTGCTGTGTTTATGCCACTTTACACCCAATTGACACACTAACAGAGAGATATCAATACATAGGTTTTAAGATTATTACTAGTCAGATATATTCTTGTGCGGTGAATAGGGCGTGTTGAGTCCAGTTCTCTGAGCAAGGAGTAGTCTTGTCTATTACATATTGGGTTTATGGAATGGTATCTGAGCTAATTTGAAACCCTTGTTTTATGTATCACCCCACCTCACCTTTCCCGTTAAGCAGCCATAGTGTGTTTTCTGCATGTGCGACTCTGTTCTGTTTTGTAATTCAGTTCAAGTGTAACGGTTTTTACATTCCCTCTATAAGTGATACCTTATGAGAAGTGTCCTTTTCTGTGTGACTTATTTCACTTAGAATCGTCGTACCTAAATCCACTCATCATGCTGCTACTAGCCTTATGACATTGATTTCATGGCTGAGTGATATTCCATTGTACATAAGGACCACAACTTCTTTATCCATTTTTCTCTTTCCTGGGATACTTAAGGTGGAATGAAGTGGAGGTCCTTGTCAACAGAGCAGCCCTAAACTTTGGGCTGCTTGTGTTTTGCTGATTTTTCATTTTCCCAATTTATACCCCGATGAGTGGAAGTGCCCTGTGCTCTCTAAGCTGTGTTTTTTAGATATTTCAGGACTCACCGTACACTTCTCCAGAGTGGCTGTTGGCAATTTACATCCCGCCCATCAGTGTAGCAAGGCTCCCTTTTCTCCATGGCCTGTCCTGCATTTCTGGTTTTGACACTTTTTTCAGCATGGCCCTTTTGACCGATGGGAAGCGAGACTTCTTTGTAGCGCTGATTTGCCTTTCCAGGTTGCTTGGTTGGCCAAAAAGGGCGTATGCGTTTTTTCCTGAATATATTCAGGAAAAAACGCATACGCCCTTTTTGGCCAAGGGCATCATTTTTAAAGTTTTGCCGCTTTTCATGTGCTTTAAAGGCGATTCGAATCTACCTCCTGAAATCTGTTTCCTGCAATTCTGCCTTGATTTCAAATCCTCTTCTTTGCCTTCCCTCAATATATTTGTGGACGAGAGTTATCATTTATACCTCTGCACATTTGGGAATTGCAGTGCCCTGAATCTCCATTTTACAACTCGCTTTTTTGGGAACTGGCCGCAAAAGCGCAGGATGGCTTCAGGCCCTGTTCTGGTTCCGGGGGGCAGGCTGAGCCTCTGGTTAATTCTTCTTCCTGATGGGAAAATAGAGTGACCTGTGCCTGTCCCTACACCAAGAGTTAGTCTCTCATTGTTTCCCCGTCTTCCCTTTCATCCTCAGAACAAATTGCAACCTGTACGGAACAGGAGCTTAAAGGTGCTGATGCCCCAAGTAGGGAGATTGCTAGTAAAGTGGCTG
Organism: Balaenoptera physalus; assembly: GCF_965194825.1. Taxonomy (NCBI): domain Eukaryota; kingdom Metazoa; phylum Chordata; class Mammalia; order Artiodactyla; family Balaenopteridae; genus Balaenoptera; species Balaenoptera physalus. The sequence continues at coordinate 317,252 of NW_028126544.1, read as the reverse complement.
GAATGCCGAACCCGAGCACAAGGAGATGAGAAATGAGGTGCATTTTAGAAACCTTTCCCCATCACACGGTGTACCATCTTCTGGGTTTCTCATGCATGTTTTCGATGTAGGAAGATGCCCTTGAACCTGGAGATTTGGGACCCATGAGAAGGGTACCACGCATTACTAATTTAAAGGGTCTGCATTTGCTCACCCAACCTCACCAAACCTCTCAGCCCCAAGAGTGTCCACCCTTATGTCTCATCCAGCTGTGGGTCTAGATATGGTCAATCCAGGTTGCATCACAGCCCCTGAACGAATTGTGTAAGAATTTCTCTCTCTTTCACTGTCTTTGTTTCATGGGTTTTTAAAAGTAATTTATTTTTATAATGGGGTTTAGCTGCTTTTCACTGCTGTGTTTATGCCACTTTACACCCAATTGACACACTAACAGAGAGATATCAATACATAGGTTTTAAGATTATTACTAGTCAGATATATTCTTGTGCGGTGAATAGGGCGTGTTGAGTCCAGTTCTCTGAGCAAGGAGTAGGTCTTGTCTATTACATATTGGGTTTATGGAATGGTATCTGAGCTAATTTGAAACCCTTGTTTTATGTATCACCCCACCTCACCTTTCCCGTTAAGCAGCCATAGTGTGTTTTCTGCATGTGCGACTCTGTTCTGTTTTGTAATTCAGTTCAAGTGTAACGGTTTTTACATTCCCTCTATAAGTGATACCTTATGAGAAGTGTCCTTTTCTGTGTGACTTATTTCACTTAGAATCATCGTACCTAAATCCACTCATCATGCTGCTACTAGCCTTATGACATTGATTTCATGGCTGAGTGATATTCCATTGTACATAAGGACCACAACTTCTTTATCCATTTTTCTCTTTCCTGGGATATTTAAGGTGGAATGAAGTTGAGGTCCTTGTCAACAGAGCAGCCCTAAACTTTGAGCTGCTTGTGTTTTGCTGATTTTTAATTTTCCCAATTTATACCCCGATGAGTGGAAGTGCCCTATGCTCTCTAAGCTGTGTTTTTTAGATATTTCAGGACTCACCGTACACTTCTCCAGAGTGGCTGTTGGCAATTTACATCCCGCCCATCAGTGTAGCAAGGCTCCCATTTCTCAATGGCCTGTCCTGCATTTCTGGTTTTGACACTTTTTTCAGCATGGCCCTTTTGACCGATGGGAAGCGAGACTTCTTTGTAGCGCTGATTTGCCTTTCCAGGTTGCTTGGTTGGCCAAAAAGGGCGTACGCGTTTTTTCCTGAATATATTCAGGAAAAAACGCGAACGCCCTTTTTGGCCAAGGGCATCGTTGTCAACGTTTTGCCGCTTTTCATGTGATTTAAAGGCGATTCGAATCTACCTCCTGAAATCTCTATCCTGCAATTCTGCCTTGATTTCAAATCCTCTTCTTTGCCTTCCCTCAATATATTTGTGGATGAGAGTTATCATTTATACCTCTGCAGGTTTGTGAATTCCAGTGCCCTGAAGCTCCATTTTACAACTCGCTTTTTTGGGAACTGGCCGAAAAAGCGCAGGATGGCTTCAGGCCCTGTTCTGGTTCCGGGGGGCAGGCTGAGCCTCTGGTTAATTCTTCTTCCTGATGGGAAAATAGAGTGACCTGTGCCTGTCCCTACACCAAGAGCTAGTCTCTCATTGGTTCCCCGTCTTCCCGTTCATCCTCAGGACAAATTGCAACCTGTACGGAACAGGAGGTTAAAGGTGCTGATGCTCCAAGTAGGGAGATTGCTAGTAAAGTGGCTGGAATGGTGAACCCGAGAACAAGGAGATGAGAAATGAGGTGCGTTTTAGAAACCTTTCCCCATCACATGGTGTACCATCTTCTGGGTTTCTCATGCATGTTTTCGGTGTAGGAAAATGCCCTTGAACCTGGAGATTTGGGACCCATGAGAAGGGTACCACGCATTACTAATTTAAAGGGTCTGCATTTGCTCACCCAACCTCACCAAACCTCTCAGCCCCAAGAGTGTCCACCCTTATGTCTCATCCAGCTGTGGGTCTAGATATGGTCAATCCAGGTTGCATCACAGCCCCTGAACGAATTGTGTAAGAATTTCTCTCTCTTTCACTGTCTTTGTTTCATGGGTTTTTAAAAGTAATTTATTTTTATAATGGGGTTTAGCTGCTTTTCACTGCTGTGTTTATGCCACTTTACACCCACTTGACACACTAACAGAGAGATATCAATACATAGGTTTTAAGATTATTACTAGTCAGATATATTCTTGTGCGGTGAATAGGGCGTGTTGAGTCCAGTTCTCTGAGCAAGGAGTAGTCTTGTCTATTACATATTGGGTTTATGGAATGGTATCTGAGCTAATTTGAAACCCTTGTTTTATGTATCACCCCACCTCACCTTTCCCGTTAAGCAGCCATAGTGTGTTTTCTGCATGTGCGACTCTGTTCTGTTTTGTAATTCAGTTCAAGTGTAACGGTTTTTACATTCCCTCTATAAGTGATACCTTATGAGAAGTGTCCTTTTCTGTGTGACTTATTTCACTTAGAATCGTCGTACCTAAATCCACTCATCATGCTGCTACTAGCCTTATGACATTGATTTCATGGCTGAGTGATATTCCATTGTACATAAGGACCACAACTTCTTTATCCATTTTTCTCTTTCCTGGGATACTTAAGGTGGAATGAAGTGGAGGTCCTTGTCAACAGAGCAGCCCTAAACTTTGGGCTGCTTGTGTTTTGCTGATTTTTCATTTTCCCAATTTATACCCCGATGAGTGGAAGTGCCCTGTGCTCTCTAAGCTGTGTTTTTTAGATATTTCAGGACTCACCGTACACTTCTCCAGAGTGGCTGTTGGCAATTTACATCCCGCCCATCAGTGTAGCAAGGCTCCCTTTTCTCCATGGCCTGTCCTGCATTTCTGGTTTTGACACTTTTTTCAGCATGGCCCTTTTGACCGATGGGAAGCGAGACTTCTTTGTAGCGCTGATTTGCCTTTCCAGGTTGCTTGGTTGGCCAAAAAGGGCGTATGCGTTTTTTCCTGAATATATTCAGGAAAAAACGCATACGCCCTTTTTGGCCAAGGGCATCATTTTTAAAGTTTTGCCGCTTTTCATGTGCTTTAAAGGCGATTCGAATCTACCTCCTGAAATCTGTTTCCTGCAATTCTGCCTTGATTTCAAATCCTCTTCTTTGCCTTCCCTCAATATATTTGTGGATGAGAGTTATCATTTATACCTCTGCAGGTGTGTGAATTGCAGTGCCCTGAAGCTCCATTTTACAACTCGCTTTTTTGGGAACTTGCCGCAAAAGCGCAGGATGGCTTCAGGCCCTGTTCTGGTTCCGGGGTGCAGGCTGAGCCTCTGGTTAATTCTTCTTCCTGATGGGAAAATAGAGTGACCTGTGCCTGTCCCTACACCAAGAGCTAGTCTCTCATTGGTTCCCCGTCTTCCCGTTCATCCTCAGGACAAATTGCAACCTGTACGGAACAGGAGGTTAAAGGTGCTGATGCTCCAAGTAGGGAGATTGCTAGTAAAGTGGCTGGAATGGTGAACCCGAGCACAAGGAGATGAGAAATGAGGTGCGTTTTAGAAACCTTTCCCCATCACACGGTGTACCATCTTCTGGGTTTCTCATGCATGTTTTCGATGTAGGAAGATGCCCTTGAACCTGGAGATTTGGGACCCATGCGATGGGTACCAGGCAGTATTACTTTAAAGGGTCTGCGTTTGCTCACCCAACCTCACCAAACCTCTCAGCCCCAAGAGCATCCACCCTTATGTCTCATCCAGCTGTGGGTCTAGATATGGTCAATCCAGGTTGCATCACAGCCGCTGAACGAATTGTGTAAGAATTTCTCTCTCTTTCACTGTCTTAGTTTCAATGGTTTTTAAAAGTAATTTATTTTTATAATGGGGTTTAGCTGCTTTTCACTGCTGTGTTTATGCCGCTTTACACCCACTTGACACACTAACAGAGAGATATCAATACATAGGTTTTAAGATTATTACTAGTCAGATATATTCTTGTGCGGTGAATAGGGCGTGTTGAGTCCAGTTCTGTGAGCAAGAAGTAGGTCTTGTCTATTACATATTGGGTTTATGGAACGGTATCTGAGTTAATTTGAAACCCTTGTTTTATGTATCACCCCACCTCACCTTTCCCGTTAAGCAGCCATAGTGTGTTTTCTGCATGTGCGACTCTGTTCTGTTTTGTAATTCAGTTCAAGTGTAACGGTTTTTACATTCCCTCTATAAGTGATACCTTATGAGAAGTGCCCTTTTCTGTGTGACTTATTTCACTTAGAATCGTCGTTCCTAAATCCACTCATCATGCTGCTACTAGCCTTATGACATTGATTTCATGGCTGAGTGATATTCCATTGTACATAAGGACCACAACTTCTTTATCCATTTTTCTCTTTCCTGGGATATTTAAGGTGGAATTAAGTGGAGGTCCTTGTCAACAGAGCAGCCCTAAACTTTGGGCTGCTTGAGTTTTGCTGATTTTTCATTTTCCCAATTTATACCCCGATGAGTGGAAGTGCCCTATGCTCTCTAAGCTGTGTTTTTTAGATATTTCATGACTCACCGTACACTTTTCCAGAGTGGCTGTTGGCAATTTACATCCCGCCCATCAGTGTAGCAAGGCTCCCATTTCTCAATGGCCTGTCCTGCATTTCTGGTTTTGACACTTTTTTCAGCATGGCCCTTTTGACCGATGGGAAGCGAGACTTCTCTGTAGCGCTGATTTGCCTTTCCAGGTTGCTTGGTTGGCCAAAAAGGGCGTATGCGTTTTTTCCTGAATATATTCAGGAAAAAACGCATACGCCCTTTTTGGCCAAGGGCATCGTTGTCAACGTTTTGCCGCTTTTCATGTGCTTTAAAGGCGATTCGAATCTACCTCCTGAAATATCTTTCCTGCAATTCTGCCTTGATTTCAAATCCTCTTCTTTGCCTTCTCTCAATATATTTGTGGACGAGAGTTATCATTTATAACTCTGCAGTTTTGTGAATTGCAGTGCCCTGAAGCTCCATTTTACAACCCGCTTTTTTGGGAACTGGCCGCAAAAGCGCAGGATGGCTTCAGGCCCCGTTCTTGTTCCGGGGGGCAGGCTGAGCCTGTGGTTAATTCTTCTTCCTGATGGGAAAATAGAGTGACCTGTGCCTGTCCCTACACCAAGAGCTAGTCTCTCATTAGTTCCCCTTCTTCCCGTTCATCCTCAGGACAAATTGCAACCTGTACGGAACAGGAGGTTAAAGGTGCTGATGCTCCAAGTAGGGAGATTGCTAGTAAAGTGGCTGGAATGGTGAACCCGAGCACAAGGAGATGAGAAATGAGGTGCGTTTTAGAAACCTTTCCCCATCACACGGTGTACCATCTTCTTGGTTTGTCATGCATGTTTTCGATGTAGGAAGATGCCCTTGAACCTGGAGATTTGGGACCCATGCGATGGGTACCATGCAGTATTACTTTAAAGGGTCTGCATTTGCTCACCCAACCTCACCAAACCTCTCAGGCCCAAGAGTGTCCACCCTTATGTCTCATCCAGCTGTGGGTCTAGATATGGTCAATCCAGGTTGCATCACAGCCCCTGAAAGAATTGTGTAAGAATTTCTCTCTCTTTCACTGTCTTAGTTTCAATGGTTTTTAAAAGTAATTTATTTTTATAATGGGGTTTAGCTGCTTTTCACTGCTGTGTTGATGCCGCTTTACACCCAATTGACACACTAACAGAGAGATATCAATACATAGGTTTTAAGATTATTAATAGTCAGATATATTCTTGTGCGGTGAATAGGGCGTGTTGAGTCCAGTTCTCTGAGCAAGGAGTAGGTCTTGTCAATTACATATTGGGTTTATGGAACGGTATCTGAGCTAATTTGAAACCCTTGTTTTATGTATCACCCCACCTCACCTTTCCTGTTTAGCAGCCATAGTGTGTTTTCTGCATGTGCGACTCTGTTCTGTTTTGTAATTCAGTTCAAGTGTAACGGTTTTTACATTCCCTCTATAAGTGATACCTTATGAGAAGTGTCCTTTTCTGTGTGACTTATTTCACTTAGAATCGTCGTACCTAAATCCACTCATCATGCTGCTACTAGCCTTATGACATTGATTTCATGGCTGAGTGATATTCCATTGTACATAAGGACCACATCTTCTTTATCTATTTTTCTCTTTCCTGGGATATTTAAGGTGGAATGAAGTGGAGGTCCTTGTCAAGAGAGCAGCCCTAAACTTTGGGTTGCTTGTGTTTTGCTGATTTTTCATTTTCCCAATTTATACCCCGATGAGTGGAAGTGCACTGTGCTCTCTAAGCTGTGTTTTTTAGATATTTCAGGACTCACCGTACACTTTTCCAGTGTGGCTGTTGGCAATTTACATCCCGCCAATCAGTGTAGCAAGGCTCCCTTTTCTCCATGGCCTGTCCTGCATTTCTGGTTTTGACACTTTTTTCAGCATGGCCCTTTTGACCGATGGGAAGCGAGACTTCTTTGTAGCGCTGATTTGCCTTTCCAGGTTGCTTGGTTGGCCAAAAAGGGCGTATGCGTTTTTTCCTGAATATATTCAGGAAAAAACGCATACGCCCTTTTTGGCCAAGGGCATCATTGTCAACGTTTTGCCGCTTTTCATGTGCTTTAAAGGCGATTCGAATCTACATCCTGAAATCTGTTTCCTGCAATTCTGCCTTGATTTCAAATCCTCTTCTTTGCCTTCCCTCAATATATTTGTGGACGATAGTTATCATTTATAACACTGCAGGTTTGTGAATTGCAGTGCCCTGAAGCTCCATTTTACAACTCGCTTTTTTGGGAACTGGCCGCAAAAGCGCAGGATGGCTTCAGGCCCTGTTCTGGTTCCGGGGGGCAGGCTGAGCCTGTGGTTAATTCTTCTTCCTGATGGGAAAATAGAGTGACCTGTGCCTGTCCCAACACCAAGAGCTAGTCTCTCATTGGTTCCCCGTCTTCCCATTCATCCTCAGGACAAATTGCAACCTGTACGGAACAGGAGGTTAAAGGTGCTGATGATCCAAGTAGGGAGATTACTAATAAAGTGGCTGGAATGGCGAACCCGAGCACAAGGAGATGAGAAATGAGGTGCGTTTTAGAAACCTTTCCCCATCACACGGTGTACCATCTTCTGGGTTTCTCATGCATGTTTTCGATGTAGGAAGATGCCCTTGAACCTGGAGATTTGGGACCCATGCGATGGGTACCACGCAGTATTACTTTAAAGGGTCTGCGTTTGCTCACCCAACCTCACCAAACCTCTCAGCCCCAAGAGTATCCACCCTTATGTCTCATCCAGCTGTGGGTCTAGATATGGTCAATCCAGGTTGCATCACACCCGCTGAACGAATTGTGTAAGAATTTCTCTCTCTTTCACTGTCTTAGTTTCAATGGTTTTTAAAAGTAATTTATTTTTATAATGGGGTTTAGCTGCTTTCCACTGCTGTGTTTATGCCGCTTTACACCCACTTGACACACTAACAGAGAGATATCAATACATAGGTTTTAAGATTATTACTAGTCAGATATATTCTTGTGCGGTGAATAGGGCGTGTTGAGTCCAGTTCTCTGAGCAAGGAGTAGGTCTTGTCAATTACATATTGGGTTTATGGAACGGTATCTGAGCTAATTTGAAACCCTTGTTTTATGTATCACCCCACCTCACCTTTCCTGTTTAGCAGCCATAGTGTGTTTTCTGCATGTGCGACTCTGTTCTGTTTTGTAATTCAGTTCAAGTGTAACGGTTTTTACATTCCCTCTATAAGTGATACCTTATGAGAAGTGTCCTTTTCTGTGTGACTTATTTCACTTAGAATCGTCGTACCTAAATCCACTCATCATGCTGCTACTAGCCTTATGACATTGATTTCATGGCTGAGTGATATTCCATTGTACATAAGGACCACATCTTCTTTATCCATTTTTCTCTTTCCTGGGATATTTAAGGTGGAATGAAGTGGAGGTCCTTGTCAAGAGAGCAGCCCTAAACTTTGGGCTGCTTGTGTTTTGCTGATTTTTCATTTTCCCAATTTATACCCCGATGAGTGGAAGTGCCCTATGCTCTCTAAGCTGTGTTTTTTGGATATTTCAGGACTCACCGTACACTTCTCCAGAGTGGCTGTTGGCAATTTACATCCCGCCCATCAGTGTAGCAAGGCTCCCATTTCTCCATGGCCTGTCCTGCATTTCTGGTTTTGACACTTTTTTCAGCATGGCCCTTTTGACCGATGGGAAGCGAGACTTCTTTGTAGCGCTGATTTGCCTTTCCAGGTTGCTTGGTTGGCCAAAAATGGCGTATGCGTTTTTTCCTGAATATATTCAGGAAAAAACGCATACGCCCTTTTTGGCCAAGGGCATCATTGTTAAAGTTTTGCCGCTTTTCATGTGCTTTAAAGGCGATTCGAATCTACCTCCTGAAATCTGTTTCCTGCAATTCTGCCTTGATTTCAAATCCTCTTCTTTGCCTTCCCTCAATATATTTTTGGATGAGAGTTATCATTTATACCTCTGCAGGTGTGTGAATTGCAGTGCCCTGAAGCTCCATTTTACAACTCGCTTTTTTGGGAACTGGCCGGAAAAGCGCAGGATGGCTTCAGGCCCTGTTCTGGTTCCGGGGTGCAGGCTGAGCCTCTGGTTAATTCTTCTTCCTGATGGGAAAATAGAGTGACCTGTGCCTGTCCCTACACCAAGAGCTAGTCTCTCATTGGTTCCCCGTCTTCCCGTTCATCCTCAGGACAAATTGCAACCTGTACGGAACAGGAGGTTAAAGGTGCTGATGCTCCAAGTAGGGGGATTGCTAGTAAAGTGGCTGGAATGGTGAAACCGAGCACAAGGAGATGAGAAATGAGGTGCGTTTTAGAAACCTTTCCCCATCACACGGTGTACCATCTTCTGGGTTTCTCATACATATTTTCGATGTAGGAAGATGCCCTTGAACCTGGAGATTTGGGACCCATGAGATGGGTACCACGCAGTATTAATTTAAAGGGTCTGCGTTTGCTCACCCAACCTCACCAAACCTCTCAGCCCCAAGAGTGTCCACCCTTATGTCTCATCCAGCTGTGGGTCTAGATATGGTCAATCCAGGTTGCATCACAGCCCCTGAACGAATTGTGCAAGAATTTCCCTCTCTTTCACTGTCTTAGTTTCAATGGTTTTTAAAAGTAATTTATTTTTATAATGGGGTTTAGCTGCTTTTCACTGCTGTGTTTATGCCACTTTACACCCACTTGACACACTAACAGAGAGATATCAATACATAGGTTTTAAGATTATTACTAGTCAGATATATTCTTGTGTGGTGAATAGGGCGTGTTGAGTCCAGTTCTGTGAGCAAGAAGTAGGTCTTGTCTATTACATATTGGGTTTATGGAACGGTATCTGAGTTAATTTGAAACCCTTGTTTTATGTATCACCCCACCTCACCTTTCCCGTTAAGCAGCCATAGTGTGTTTTCTGCATGTGCGACTCTGTTCTGTTTTGTAATTCAGTTCAAGTGTAACGGTTTTTACATTCCCTCTATAAGTGATACCTTATGAGAAGTGCCCTTTTCTGTGTGACTTATTTCACTTAGAATCGTCGTTCCTAAATCCACTCATCATGCTGCTACTAGCCTTATGACATTGATTTCATGGCTGAGTGATATTCCATTGTACATAAGGACCACAACTTCTTTATCCATTTTTCTCTTTCCTGGGATATTTAAGGTGGAATGAAGTGGAGGTCCTTGTCAACAGAGCAGCCCTAAACTTTGGGCTGCTTGAGTTTTGCTGATTTTTCATTTTCCCAATTTATACCCCGATGAGTGGAAGTGCCCTATCCTCTCTAAGCTGTGTTTTTTGGATATTTCAGGACTCACCGTACACTTCTCCAGAGTGGCTGTTGGCAATTTACATCCCGCCCATCAGTGTAGCAAGGCTCCCTTTTCTCCATGGCCTGTCCTGCATTTCTGGTTTTGACACTTTTTTCAGCATGGCCCTTTTGACCGATGGGAAGCGAGACTTCTTTGTAGCGCTGATTTGCCTTTCCAGGTTGCTTGGTTGGCCAAAAAGGGCGTATGCGTTTTTTCCTGAATATATTCAGGAAAAAACGCATACGCCCTTTTTGGCCAAGGGCATCATTGTTAAAGTTTTGCCGCTTTTCATGTGCTTTAAAGGCGATTCGAATCTACCTCCTGAAATCTGTTTCCTGCAATTCTGCCTTGATTTCAAATCCTCTTCTTTGCCTTCCCTCAATATATTTGTGGATGAGAGTTATCATTTATACCTCTGCAGGTGTGTGAATTGCAGTGCCCTGAAGCTCCATTTTACAACTCGCTTTTTTGGGAACTGGCCGCAAAAGCGCAGGATGGCTTCAGGCCCTGTTCTGGTTCCGGGGTGCAGGCTGAGCCTCTGGTTAATTCTTCTTCCTGATGGGAAAATAGAGTGACCTGTGCCTGTCCCTACACCAAGAGCTAGTCTCTCATTGGTTCCCCGTCTTCCCGTTCATCCTCAGGACAAATTGCAACCTGTACGGAACAGGAGGTTAAAGGTGCTGATGCTCCAAGTAGGGAGATTGCTAGTAAAGTGGCTGGAATGGTGAACCCGAGCACAAGGAGATGAGAAATGAGGTGCGTTTTAGAAACCTTTCCCCATCACACGGTGTACCATCTTCTGGGTTTCTCATGCATGTTTTCGATGTAGGAAGATGCCCTTGAACCTGGAGATTTGGGACCCATGCGATGGGTACCACGCAGTATTACTTTAAAGGGTCTGCGTTTGCTCACCCAACCTCACCAAACCTCTCAGCCCCAAGAGTATCCACCCTTATGTCTCATCCAGCTGTGCGTCTAGATATGGTCAATCAAGGTTGCATCACAGCCGCTGAACGAATTGTGTAAGAATTTCTCTCTCTTTCACTGTCTTAGTTTCAATGGTTTTTGAAAGTAATTTATTTTTATAATGGGGTTTAGCTGCTTTTCACTGCTGTGTTTATGCCGCTTTACACCCACTTGACACACTAACAGAGAGATATCAATACATAGGTTTTAAGATTATTACTAGTCAGATATATTCTTGTGCGGTGAATAGGGCGTGTTGAGTCCAGTTCTCTGAGCAAGGAGTAGGTCTTGTCAATTACATATTGGGTTTATGGAACGGTATCTGAGCTAATTTGAAACCCTTGTTTTATGTATCACCCCACCTCACCTTTCCTGTTTAGCAGCCATAGTGTGTTTTCTGCATGTGCGACTCTGTTCTGTTTTGTAATTCAGTTCAAGTGTAACGGTTTTTACATTCCCTCTATAAGTGATACCTTATGAGAAGTGTCCTTTTCTGTGTGACTTATTTCACTTAGAATCGTCGTACCTAAATCCACTCATCATGCTGCTACTAGCCTTATGACATTGATTTCATGGCTGAGTGATATTCCATTGTACATAAGGACCACATCTTCTTTATCCATTTTTCTCTTTCCTGGGATATTTAAGGTGGAATGAAGTGGAGGTCCTTGTCAAGAGAGCAGCCCTAAACTTTGGGCTGCTTGTGTTTTGCTGATTTTTCATTTTCCCAATTTATACCCCGATGAGTGGAAGTGCCCTATGCTCTCTAAGCTGTGTTTTTTGGATATTTCAGGACTCACCGTACACTTCTCCAGAGTGGCTGTTGGCAATTTACATCCCGCCCATCAGTGTAGCAAGGCTCCCATTTCTCCATGGCCTGTCCTGCATTTCTGGTTTTGACACTTTTTTCAGCATGGCCCTTTTGACCGATGGGAAGCGAGACTTCTTTGTAGCGCTGATTTGCCTTTCCAGGTTACTTGGTTGGCCAAAAATGGCGTATGCGTTTTTTCCTGAATATATTCAGGAAAAAACGCATACGCCCTTTTTGGCCAAGGGCATCATTGTTAAAGTTTTGCCGCTTTTCATGTGCTTTAAAGGCGATTCAAATCTACCTCCTGAAATATCTTTCCTGCAATTCTGCCTTGATTTCAAATCCTCTTCTTTGCCTTCCCTCAATATATTTGTGGACGAGAGTTATCATTTATAACACTGCAGGTTTGTGAATTGCAGTGCCCTGAGGCCTCATTTTACAACTCGCTTTTTTGGGAACTGGCCGCAAAAGCGCAGGATGGCTTCAGGCCCTGTTCTGGTTCCGGGGGGCAGGCTGAGCCTGTGGTTAATTCTTCTTCCTGATGGGAAAATAGAGTGACCTGTGCCTGTCCCTACACCAAGAGCTAGTCTCTCATTGGTTCCCCTTCTTCCCATTCATCCTCAGGACAAATTGCAACCTGTACGGAACAGGAGGTTAAAGGTGCTGATGCTCCAAGTAGGGAGATTGCTAGTAAAGTGGCTGGAATGGTGAACCCGAGCACAAGGAGATGAGAAATGAGGTGCGTTTTAGAAACCTTTCCCCATCACACGGTGTACCATCTTCTGGGTTTGTCATGCATGTTTTCGATGTAGGAAGATGCCCTTGAACCTGGAGATTTGGGACCCATGCGATGGGTACCATGCAGTATTACTTTAAAGGGTCTGCATTTGCTCACCCAACCTCACCAAACCTCTCAGCCCCAAGAGTGTCCACCCTTATGTCTCATCCAGCTGTGGGTCTAGATATGGTCAATCCAGGTTGCATCACAGCCCCTGAACGAATTGTGTAAGAATTTCTCTCTCTTTCACTGTCTTAGTTTCAATGGTTTTTAAAAGTAATTTATTTTTATAATGGGGTTTAGCTGCTTTTCACTGCTGTGTTGATGCCGCTTTACACCCAATTGACACACTAACAGAGAGATATCAATACATAGGTTTTAAGATTATTAATAGTCAGATATATTCTTGTGCGGTGAATAGGGCGTGTTGAGTCCAGTTCTCTGAGCAAGGAGTAGGTCTTGTCAATTACATATTGGGTTTATGGAACGGTATCTGAGCTAATTTGAAACCCTTGTTTTATGTATCACCCCACCTCACCTTTCCTGTTTAGCAGCCATAGTGTGTTTTCTGCATGTGCGACTCTGTTCTGTTTTGTAATTCAGTTCAAGTGTAACGGTTTTTACATTCCCTCTATAAGTGATACCTTATGAGAAGTGTCCTTTTCTGTGTGACTTATTTCACTTAGAATCGTCGTACCTAAATCCACTCATCATGCTGCTACTAGCCTTATGACATTGATTTCATGGCTGAGTGATATTCCATTGTACATAAGGACCACATCTTCTTTATCTATTTTTCTCTTTCCTGGGATATTTAAGGTGGAATGAAGTGGAGGTCCTTGTCAAGAGAACAGCCCTAAACTTTGGGTTGCTTGTGTTTTGCTGATTTTTCATTTTCCCAATTTATACCCCGATGAGTGGAAGTGCACTGTGCTCTCTAAGCTGTGTTTTTTAGATATTTCAGGACTCACCGTACACTTTTCCAGTGTGGCTGTTGGCAATTTACATCCCGCCAATCAGTGTAGCAAGGCTCCCTTTTCTCCATGGCCTGTCCTGAATTTCTGGTTTTGACACTTTTTTCAGCATGGCCCTTTTGACCGATGGGAAGCGAGACTTCTTTGTAGCGCTGATTTGCCTTTCCAGGTTGCTTGGTTGGCCAAAAAGGGCGTATGCGTTTTTTCCTGAATATATTCAGGAAAAAACGCATACGCCCTTTTTGGCCAAGGGCATCATTGTCAACGTTTTGCCGCTTTTCATGTGCTTTAAAGGCGATTCGAATCTACCTCCTGAAATCTGTTTCCTGCAATTCTGCCTTGATTTCAAATCCTCTTCTTTGCCTTCCCTCAATATATTTGTGGACGAGAGTTATCATTTATAACACTGCAGGTTTGTGAATTGCAGTGCCCTGAAGCTCCATTTTACAACTCGCTTTTTTGGGAACTGGCCGCAAAAGCGCATGATGGCTTCAGGCCCTGTTCTGGTTCCGGGGGGCAGGCTGAGCCTGTGGTTAATTCTTCTTCCTGATGGGAAAATAGAGTGACCTGTGCCTGCCCCAACACCAAGAGCTAGTCTCTCATTGGTTCCCCGTCTTCCCATTCATCCTCAGGACAAATTGCAACCTGTACGGAACAGGAGGTTAAAGGTGCTGATGATCCAAGTAGGGAGATTACTAATAAAGTGGCTGGAATGGCGAACCCGAGCACAAGGAGATGAGAAATGAGGTGCGTTTTAGAAACCTTTCCCCATCACATGGTGTACCATCTTCTGGGTTTCTCATGCATGTTTTCGATGTAGGAAGATGCCCTTGAACCTGGAGATTTGGGACCCATGCGATGGGTACCACGCAGTATTAATTTAAAGGGTCTGCATTTGCTCACCCAACCTCACCAAACCTCTCAGCCCCAAGAGTGTCCACCCTTATGTCTCATCCAGCTGTGGGTCTAGATATGGTCAATCCAGGTTGCATCACAGCCCCTGAACGAATTGTGCAAGAATTTCCCTCTCTTTCACTGTCTTAGTTTCAATGGTTTTTAAAAGTAATTTATTTTTATAATGGGGTTTAGCTGCTTTTCACTGCTGTGTTTATGCCACTTTACACCCACTTGACACACTAACAGAGAGATATCAATACATAGGTTTTAAGATTATTACTAGTCAGATATATTCTTGTGTGGTGAATAGGGCGTGTTGAGTCCAGTTCTGTGAGCAAGAAGTAGGTCTTGTCTATTACATATTGGGTTTATGGAACGGTATCTGAGTTAATTTGAAACCCTTGTTTTATGTATCACCCCACCTCACCTTTCCCGTTAAGCAGCCATAGTGTGTTTTCTGCATGTGCGACTCTGTTCTGTTTTGTAATTCAGTTCAAGTGTAACGGTTTTTACATTCCCTCTATAAGTGATACCTTATGAGAAGTGCCCTTTTCTGTGTGACTTATTTCACTTAGAATCGTCGTTCCTAAATCCACTCATCATGCTGCTACTAGCCTTATGACATTGATTTCATGGCTGAGTGATATTCCATTGTACATAAGGACCACAACTTCTTTATCCATTTTTCTCTTTCCTGGGATATTTAAGGTGGAATGAAGTGGAGGTCCTTGTCAACAGAGCAGCCCTAAACTTTGGGCTGCTTGAGTTTTGCTGATTTTTCATTTTCCCAATTTATACCCCGATGAGTGGAAGTGCCCTATCCTCTCTAAGCTGTGTTTTTTGGATATTTCAGGACTCACCGTACACTTCTCCAGAGTGGCTGTTGGCAATTTACATCCCGCCCATCAGTGTAGCAAGGCTCCCATTTCTCCATGGCCTGTCCTGCATTTCTGGTTTTGACACTTTTTTCAGCATGGCCCTTTTGACCGATGGGAAGCGAGACTTCTTTGTAGCGCTGATTTGCCTTTCCAGGTTGCTTGGTTGGCCAAAAAGGGCGTATGCGTTTTTTCCTGAATATATTCAGGAAAAAACGCATACGCCCTTTTTGGCCAAGGGCATCATTGTTAAAGTTTTGCCGCTTTTCATGTGCTTTAAAGGCGATTCGAATCTACCTCCTGAAATCTGTTTCCTGCAATTCTGCCTTGATTTCAAATCCTCTTCTTTGCCTTCCCTCAATATATTTGTGGATGAGAGTTATCATTTATACCTCTGCAGGTGTGTGAATTGCAGTGCCCTGAAGCTCCATTTTAAAACTCGCTTTTTTGGGAACTGGCCGCAAAAGAGCAGGATGGCTTCAGGCCCTGTTCTGGTTCCGGGGTGCAGGCTGAGCCTCTGGTTAATTCTTCTTCCTGATGGGAAAATAGAGTGACCTGTGCCTGTCCCTACACCAAGAGCTAGTCTCTCATTGGTTCCCCGTCTTCCCGTTCATCCTCAGGACAAATTGCAACCTGTACGGAACAGGAGGTTAAAGGTGCTGATGCTCCAAGTAGGGAGATTGCTAGTAAAGTGGCTGGAATGGTGAACCCGAGCACAAGGAGATGAGAAATGAGGTGCGTTTTAGAAACCTTTCCCCATCACACGGTGTACCATCTTCTGGGTTTCTCATGCATGTTTTCGATGTAGGAAGATGCCCTTGAACCTGGAGATTTGGGACCCATGCGATGGGTACCACGCAGTATTACTTTAAAGGGTCTGCGTTTGCTCACCCAACCTCACCAAACCTCTCAGCCCCAAGAGTATCCACCCTTATGTCTCATCCAGCTGTGGGTCTAGATATGGTCAATCAAGGTTGCATCACAGCCGCTGAACGAATTGTGTAAGAATTTCTCTCTCTTTCACTGTCTTAGTTTCAATGGTTTTTGAAAGTAATTTATTTTTATAATGGGGTTTAGCTGCTTTTCACTGCTGTGTTTATGCCGCTTTACACCCACTTGACACACTAACAGAGAGATATCAATACATAGGTTTTAAGATTATTACTAGTCAGATATATTCTTGTGCGGTGAATAGGGCGTGTTGAGTCCAGTTCTCTGAGCAAGGAGTAGGTCTTGTCAATTACATATTGGGTTTATGGAACGGTATCTGAGCTAATTTGAAACCCTTGTTTTATGTATCACCCCACCTCACCTTTCCTGTTTAGCAGCCATAGTGTGTTTTCTGCATGTGCGACTCTGTTCTGTTTTGTAATTCAGTTCAAGTGTAACGGTTTTTACATTCCCTCTATAAGTGATACCTTATGAGAAGTGTCCTTTTCTGTGTGACTTATTTCACTTAGAATCGTCGTACCTAAATCCACTCATCATGCTGCTACTAGCCTTATGACATTGATTTCATGGCTGAGTGATATTCCATTGTACATAAGGACCACATCTTCTTTATCCATTTTTCTCTTTCCTGGGATATTTAAGGTGGAATGAAGTGGAGGTCCTTGTCAAGAGAGCAGCCCTAAACTTTGGGCTGCTTGTGTTTTGCTGATTTTTCATTTTCCCAATTTATACCCCGATGAGTGGAAGTGCCCTATGCTCTCTAAGCTGTGTTTTTTGGATATTTCAGGACTCACCGTACACTTCTCCAGAGTGGCTGTTGGCAATTTACATCCCGCCCATCAGTGTAGCAAGGCTCCCATTTCTCCATGGCCTGTCCTGCATTTCTGGTTTTGACACTTTTTTCAGCATGGCCCTTTTGACCGATGGGAAGCGAGACTTCTTTGTAGCGCTGATTTGCCTTTCCAGGTTACTTGGTTGGCCAAAAAGGGCGTATGCGTTTTTTCCTGAATATATTCAGGAAAAAACGCATACGCCCTTTTTGGCCAAGGGCATCATTGTTAAAGTTTTGCCGCTTTTCATGTGCTTTAAAGGCGATTCAAATCTACCTCCTGAAATATCTTTCCTGCAATTCTGCCTTGATTTCAAATCCTCTTCTTTGCCTTCCCTCAATATATTTGTGGACGAGAGTTATCATTTATAACACTGCAGGTTTGTGAATTGCAGTGCCCTGAGGCCTCATTTTACAACTCGCTTTTTTGGGAACTGGCCGCAAAAGCGCAGGATGGCTTCAGGCCCTGTTCTGGTTCCGGGGGGCATGCTGAGCCTGTGGTTAATTCTTCTTCCTGATGGGAAAATAGAGTGACCTGTGCCTGTCCCAACACCAAGAGCTAGTCTCTCATTGGTTCCCCATCTTCCCGTTCATCCTCAGGACAAATTGCAACCTGTACGGAACAGGAGGTTAAAGGTTCTGATGATCCAAGTAGGGAGATTACTAATAAAGTGGCTGGAATGGCGAACCCGAGCACAAGGAGATGAGAAATGAGGTGCGTTTTAGAAACCTTTCCCCATCACACGGTGTACCATCTTCTGGGTTTCTCATGCATGTTTTCGATGTAGGAAGATGCCCTTGAACCTGGAGATTTGGAACCCATGCGATGGGTACCACGCAGTATTACTTTAAAGGGTCTGCGTTTGCTCACCCAACCTCACCAAACCTCTCAGCCCCAAGAGTATCCACCCTTATGTCTCATCCAGCTGTGGGTCTAGATATGGTCAATCCAGGTTGCATCACAGCCCCTGAACGAATTGTGTAAGAATTTCTCTCTCTTTCACTGTCTTAGTTTCAATGGTTTTTAAAAGTAATTTATTTTTATAATGGGGTTTAGCTGCTTTTCACTGCTGTGTTTATGCCGCTTTACACCCACTTGACACACTAACAGAGAGATATCAATACATAGGTTTTAAGATTATTACTAGTCAGATATATTCTTGTGCGGTTAATAGGGCGTGTTGAGTCCAGTTCTCTGAGCAAGGAGTAGGTCTTGTCAATTACATATTGGGTTTATGGAACAGTATCGAAGCTAATTTGAAACCCTTGTTTTATGTATCACCCCACCTCACCTTTCCCGTTAAGCAGCCATAGTGTGTTTTCTGCATGTGCGACTCTGTTCTGTTTTGTAATTCAGTTCAATTGTAACGGTTTTTACATTCCCTCTATAAGTGATACCTTATGAGAAGTGTCCTTTTCTGTGTGACTTATTTCACTTAGAATCGTCGTACCTAAATCCACTCATCATGCTGCTACTAGCCTTATGCCATTGATTTCATGGCTGAGTGATATTCCATTGTACATAAGGACCACATCTTCTTTATCCATTTTTCTCTTTCCTGGGATATTTAAGGTGGAATGAAGTGGAGGTCCTTGTCAAGAGAGCAGCCCTAAACTTTGGGCTGTTTGTGTTTTGCTGATTTTTCATTTTCCCAATTTATACCCCGATGAGTGGAAGTGCCCTATGCTCTCTAAGCTGTGTTTTTTGGATATTTCAGGACTCACCGTACACTTCTCCAGAGTGGCTGTTGGTAATTTACATCCCGCCCATCAGTGTAGCAAGGCTCCCATTTCTCCATGGCCTGTCCTGCATTTCTGGTGTTGACACTTTTTTCAGCATGGCCCTTTTGACCGCTGGGAAGCGAGACTTCTTTGTAGCGCTGATTTGCCTTTCCAGGTTGCTTGATTGGCCAAAAAGGGCGTATGCGTTTTTTCCTGAATATATTCAGGAAAAAACGCATACGCCCTTTTTGGCCAAGGGCATCATTGTTAAAGTTTTGCCGCTTTTCATGTGCTTTAAAGGCGATTCGAATCTACCTCCTGAAATCTGTTTCCTGCAATTCTGCCTTGATTTCAAATCCTCTTCTTTGCCTTCCCTCAATATATTTGTGGACGAGAGTTATCATTTATACCTCTGCAGGTTTGTGAATTGCAGTGCCCTGAAGCTCCATTTTACAACTCGCTTTTTTGGGAACTGGCCGCAAAAGCGCAGGATGGCTTCAGGCCCTGTTCTGGTTCCGGGGGGCAGGCTGAGCCTGTGGTTAATTCTTCTTCCTGATGGGAAAATAGAGTGACCTGTGCCTGTCCCTACACCAAGAGCTAGTCTCTCATTGGTTCCCCGTCTTCCCATTCATTCTCAGGACAAATTGCAACCTGTACGGAACAGGAGGTTAAAGGTGCTGATGATCCAAGTAGGGAGATTACTAATAAAGTGGCTGGAATGGCGAACCCGAGCACAAGGAGATGAGAAATGAGGTGCGTTTTAGAAACCTTTCCCCATCACACGGTGTACCATCTTCTGGGTTTCTCATGCATGTTTTCGATGTAGGAAGATGCCCTTGAACCTGGAGATTTGGGACCCATGCGATGGGTACCACGCAGTATTACTTTAAAGGGTCTGCGTTTGCTCACCCAACCTCACAAAACCTCTCAGCCCCAAGAGTGTCCACCCTTATGTCTCATCCAGCTGTGGGTCTAGATATGGTCAATCCAGGTTGCATCACAGCCCCTGAACGAATTGTGTAGGAATTTCTCTCTCTTTCACTGTCTTAGTTTCAATGGTTTTTAAAAGTAATTTATTTTTATAATGGGGTTTAGCTGCTTTTCACTGCTGTGTTGATGCCGCTTTACACCCAATTGACACACTAACAGAGAGATATCAATACATAGGTTTTAAGATTATTAATAGTCAGATATATTCTTGTGCGGTGAATAAGGCATGTTGAGTCCAGTTCTCTGAGCAAGGAGTAGGTCTTGTTAATTACATATTGGATTTATGGAACAGTATCTGAGCTAATTTGAAACCCTTGTTTTATGTATCACCCCACCTCACCTTTCCCGTTAAGCAGCCATAGTGTGTTTTCTGCATGTGCGACTCTGTTCTGTTTTGTAATTCAGTTCAAGTGTAACGGTTTTTACATTCCCTATATAAGTGATACCTTATGAGAAGTGTCCTTTTCTGTGTGACTTATTTCACTTAGAATCGTCGTACCTAAATCCACTCATCATGCTGCTACTAGCCTTATGACATTGATTTCATGGCTGAGTGATATTCCATTGTACATAAGGACCACAACTTCTTTATCCATTTTTCTCTTTCCTGGGATACTTAAGGTGGAATGAAGTGGAGGTCCTTGTCAACAGAGCAGCCCTAAACTTTGGGCTGCTTGTGTTTTGCTGATTTTTCATTTTCCCAATTTATACCCCGATGAGTGGAAGTGCCCTGTGCTCTCTAAGCTGTGTTTTTTAGATATTTCAGGACTCACCGTACACTTTTCCAGAGTGGCTGTTGGCAATTTACATCCCGCCCATCAGTGTAGCAAGGCTCCCTTTTCTCCATGGCCTGTCCTGCATTTCTGGTTTTGACATTTTTTCAGCATGGCCCTTTTGACCGATGGGAAGCGAGACTTCTTTTTAGCGCTGATTTGCCTTTCCAGGTTGCTTGGTTGGCCAAAAAGGGCGTATGCGTTTTTTCCTGAATATATTCAGGAAAAAACGCATACGCCCTTTTTGGCCAAGGGCATCATTGTCAACGTTTTGCCGCTTTTCATGTGCTTTAAAGGCGATTCGAATCTAC
Source organism: Balaenoptera physalus (assembly GCF_965194825.1). NCBI lineage: Eukaryota > Metazoa > Chordata > Mammalia > Artiodactyla > Balaenopteridae > Balaenoptera > Balaenoptera physalus. Next base: position 296,535 of record NW_028126544.1, on the reverse strand, counting down.
CTCCTGAAATCTGTTTCCTGCAATTCTGCCTTGATTTCAAATCCTCTTCTTTGCCTTCCCTCAATATATTTGTGGACGAGAGTTATCATTTATAACACTGCAGGTTTGTGAATTGCAGTGCCCTGAAGCTCCATTTTACAACTCGCTTTTTTGGGAACTGGCCGCAAAAGCGCAGGATGGCTTCAGGCCCTGTTCTGGTTCCGGGGGGCAGGCTGAGCCTGTGGTTAATTCTTCTTCCTGATGGGAAAATAGAGTGACCTGTGCCTGTCCCAACACCAAGAGCTAGTCTCTCATTGGTTCCCCGTCTTCCCATTCATTCTCAGGACAAATTGCAACCTGTACGGAACAGGAGGTTAAAGGTGCTGATGATCCAAGTAGGGAGATTACTAATAAAGTGGCTGGAATGGCGAACCCGAGCACAAGGAGATGAGAAATGAGGTGCGTTTTAGAAACCTTTCCCCATCACACGGTGTACCATCTTCTGGGTTTCTCATGCATGTTTTCGATGTAGGAAGATGCCCTTGAACCTGGAGATTTGGGACCCATGCGATGGGTACCACGCAGTATTACTTTAAAGGGTCTGCATTTGCTCACCCAACCTCACAAAACCTCTCAGCCCCAAGAGTGTCCACCCTTATGTCTCATCCAGCTGTGGGTCTAGATATGGTCAATCCAGGTTGCATCACAGCCCCTGAACGAATTATGTAAGAATTTCTCTCTCTTTCACTGTCTTAGTTTCAATGGTTTTTAAAAGTAATTTATTTTTATAATGGGGTTTAGCTGCTTTTCACTGCTGTGTTGATGCCGCTATACACCCACTTGACACACTAACAGAGAGATATCAATACATAGGTTTTAAGATTATTACTAGTCAGATATATTCTTGTGCGGTGAATAGGGCGTGTTGAGTCCAGTTCTCTGAGCAAGGAGTAGGTCTTGTCAATTACATATTGGGTTTATGGAACAGTATCGAAGCTAATTTGAAACCCTTGTTTTATGTATCACCCCACCTCACCTTTCCCGTTAAGCAGCCATAGTGTGTTTTCTGCATGTGCGACTCTGTTCTGTTTTGTAATTCAGTTCAAGTGTAACGGTTTTTACATTCCCTCTATAAGTGATACCTTATGAGAAGTGTCCTTTTCTGTGTGACTTATTTCACTTAGAATCGTCGTACCTAAATCCACTCATCATGCTGCTACTAGCCTTATGACATTGATTTCATGGCTGAGTGATATTCCATTGTACATAAGGACCACAACTTCTTTATCCATTTTTCTCTTTCCTGGGATACTTAAGGTGGAATGAAGTGGAGGTCCTTGTCAACAGAGCAGCCCTAAACTTTGAGCTGCTTGTGTTTTGCTGATTTTTAATTTTCCCAATTTATTCACAGATGAGTGGAAGTGCCCTATGCTCTCTAAGCTGTGTTTTTTAGATATTTCAGGACTCACCGTACACTTCTCCAGAGTGGCTGTTGGCAATTTACATCCCGTCCATCAGTGTAGCAAGGCTCCCATTTCTCCATGGCCTGTCCTGCATTTCTGGTTTTGACACTTTTTTCAGCATGGCCCTTTTGACCGATGGGAAGCGAGACTTCTTTGTAGCGCTGATTTGCCTTTCCAGGTTGCTTGGTTGGCCAAAAAGGGCGTATGCGTTTTTTCCTGAATATATTCAGGAAAAAACGCATACGCCCTTTTTGGCCAAGGGCATCATTGTTAAAGTTTTGTCGCTTTTCATGTGCTTTAAAGGCGATTCGAATCTACCTCCTGAAATCTGTTTCCTGCAATTCTGCCTTGATTTCAAATCCTCTTCTTTGCCTTCCCTCAATATATTTGTGGACGAGAGTTATCATTTATACCTCTGCAGATTTGGGAATTGCAGTGCCCTGAAGCTCCATTTTACAACTCGCTTTTTTGGGAACTGGCCGCAAAAGCGCAGGATGGCTTCAGGCCCTGTTCTGGTTCCGGGGGGCAGGCTGAGCCTCTGGTTAATTCTTCTTCCTGATGGGAAAATAGAGTGACCTGTGCCTGTCCCTACACCTAGAGCTAGTCTCTCATTGTTTCCCCGTCTTCCCTTTCATCCTCAGAACAAATTGCAACCTGTACGGAACAGGAGCTTAAAGGTGCTGGTGCCCCAAGTAGGGAGATTGCTAGTAAAGTGGCTGGAATGCCGAACCCGAGCACAAGGAGATGAGAAATGAGGTGCATTTTAGAAACCTTTCCCCATCACACGGTGTACCATCTTCTGGGTGCATGTTTTCGATGTAGGAAGATGCCCTTGAACCTGGAGATTTGGGACCCATGCGATGGGTACCACGCAGTATTACTTTAAAGGGCCTGCATTTGCTCACCCAACCTCACAAAACCTCTCAGCCCCAAGAGTGTCCACCCTTATGTCTCATCCAGCTGTGGGTCTAGATATGGTCAATCCAGGTTGCATCACAGCCCCTGAACGAATTGTGTAGGAATTTCTCTCTCTTTCACTGTCTTAGTTTCAATGGTTTTTAAAAGTAATTTATTTTTATAATGGGGTTTAGCTGCTTTTCACTGCTGTGTTGATGCCGCTTTACACCCAATTGACACACTAACAGAGAGATATCAATACATAGGTTTTAAGATTATTACTAGTCAGATATATACTTGTGCGGTGAATAAGGCGTGTTGAGTCCAGTTCTCTGAGCAAGGAGTAGGTCTTGTTAATTACATATTGGGTTTATGGAACAGTATCTGAGCTAATTTGAAACCCTTGTTTTATGTATCACCCCACCTCACCTTTCCCGTTAAGCAGCCATAGTGTGTTTTCTGCATGTGCGACTCTGTTCTGTTTTGTAATTCAGTTCAAGTGTAACGGTTTTTACATTCCCTATATAAGTGATACCTTATGAGAAGTGTCCTTTTCTGTGTGACTTATTTCACTTAGAATCGTCGTACCTAAATCCACTCATCATGCTGCTACTAGCCTTATGACATTGATTTCATGGCTGAGTGATATTCCATTGTACATAAGGACCACAACTTCTTTATCCATTTTTCTCTTTCCTGGGATACTTAAGGTGGAATGAAGTGGAGGTCCTTGTCAACAGAGCAGCCCTAAACTTTGGGCTGCTTGTGTTTTGCTGATTTTTCATTTTCCCAATTTATACCCCGATGAGTGGAAGTGCCCTGTGCTCTCTAAGCTGTGTTTTTTAGATATTTCAGGACTCACCGTACACTTTTCCAGAGTGGCTGTTGGCAATTTACATCCCGCCCATCAGTGTAGCAAGGCTCCCTTTTCTCCATGGCCTGTCCTGCATTTCTGGTTTTGACACTTTTTTCAGCATGGCCCTTTTGACCGATGGGAAGCGAGACTTCTTTTTAGCGCTGATTTGCCTTTCCAGGTTGCTTGGTTGGCCAAAAAGGGCGTATGCGTTTTTTCCTGAATATATTCAGGAAAAAACGCATACGCCCTTTTTGGCCAAGGGCATCATTGTTAAAGTTTTGTCGCTTTTCATGTGCTTTAAAGGCGATTCGAATCTACCTCCTGAAATCTGTTTCCTGCAATTCTGCCTTGATTTCAAATCCTCTTCTTTGCCTTCCCTCAATATATTTGTGGACGAGAGTTATCATTTATACCTCTGCAGATTTGGGAATTGCAGTGCCCTGAAGCTCCATTTTACAACTCGCTTTTTTGGGAACTGGCCGCAAAAGCGCAGGATGGCTTCAGGCCCTGTTCTGGTTCCGGGAGGCAGGCTGAGCCTCTGGTTAATTCTTCTTCCTGATGGGAAAATAGAGTGACCTGTGCCTGTCCCTACACCTAGAGCTAGTCTCTCATTGTTTCCCCGTCTTCCCTTTCATCCTCAGAACAAATTGCAACCTGTACGGAACAGGAGCTTAAAGGTGCTGGTGCCCCAAGTAGGGAGATTGCTAGTAAAGTGGCTGGAATGCCGAACCCGAGCACAAGGAGATGAGAAATGAGGTGCATTTTAGAAACCTTTCCCCATCACACGGTGTACCATCTTCTGGGTTTCTCATTTATGTTTTCGATGTAGGAAGATGCCCTTGAACCTGGAGATTTGGGACCCATGCGATGGGTACCACGCAGTATTACTTTAAAGGGTCTGCATTTGCTCACCCAACCTCACAAAACCTCTCAGCCCCAAGAGTGTCCACCGTTATGTCTCATCCAGCTGTGGGTCTAGATATGGTCAATCCAGGTTGCATCACAGCCCCTGAACGAATTGTGTAAGAATTTCTCTCTCTTTCACTGTCTTAGTTTCAATGGTTTTTAAAAGTAATTTATTTTTATAATGGGGTTTAGCTGCTTTTCACTGCTGTGTTGATGCCGCTTTACACCCAATGGACACACTAACAGAGAGATATCAATACATAGGTTTTAAGATTATTAATAGTCAGATATATTCTTGTGCGGTGAATAAGGCATGTTGAGTCCAGTTCTCTGAGCAAGGAGTAGGTCTTGTCAATTACATATTGGGTTTATGGAACAGTATCGGAGCTAATTTGAAACCCTTGTTTTATGTATCACCCCACCTCACCTTTCCCGTTAAGCAGCCAGAGTGTGTTTTCTGCATGTGCGACTCTGTTCTGTTTTGTAATTCAGTTCAAGTGTAATGGTGTTTACATTCCCTCTATAAGTGATACCTTATGAGAAGTGCCCTTTTCTGTGTGACTTATTTCACGTAGAATCGTTGTTCCTAAATCCACTCATCATGCTGCTACTAGCCTTATGACATTGATTTCATGGCTGAGTGATATTCCATTGTACATAAGGACCACAACTTCTTTATCCATTTTTCTCTTTCCTGGGATATTTAAGGTGGAATGAAGTTGAGGTCCTTGTCAACAGAGCAGCCCTAAACTTTGAGCTGCTTCTGTTTTGCTGATTTTTAATTTTCCCAATTTATACCCCGATGAGTGGAAGTGCCCTATGCTCTCTAAGCTGTGTTTTTTAGATATTTCAGGACTCACCGTACACTTCTCCAGAGTGGCTGTTGGCAATTTACATCCCGCCCATCAGTGTAGCAAGGCTCCCATTTCTCAATGGCCTGTCCTGCATTTCTGGTTTTGACACTTTTTTCAGCATGGCCCTTTTGACCGATGGGAAGCGAGACTTCTTTGTATCGCTGATTTGCCTTTCCAGGTTGCTTGGTTGGCCAAAAAGGGCGTATGCGTTTTTTCCTGAATATATTCAGGAAAAAACGCATACGCCCTTTTTGGCCAAGGGCATCGTTGTCAACGTTTTGCCGCTTTTCATGTGCTTTAAAGGCGATTCAAATCTACCTCCTGAAATATCTTTCCTGCAATTCTGCCTTGATTTCAAATCCTCTTCTTTGCCTTCCCTCAATATATTTGTGGACGAGAGTTATCATTTATAACTCTGCAGTTTTGTGAATTGCAGTGCCCTGAAGCTCCATTTTACAACCCGCTTTTTTGGGAAGTGGCCGCAAAAGCGCAGGATGGCTTCAGGCCCCGTTCTTGTTCCGGGGGGCAGGCTGAGCCTGTGGTTAATTCTTCTTCCTGATGGGAACATAGAGTGACCTGTGCCTGTCCCTACACCAAGAGCTAGTCTCTCATTGGTTCCCCTTCTTCCCGTTCATCCTCAGGACAAATTGCAACCTATACGGAACAGGAGGTTAAAGGTGCTGATGCTCCAAGTAGGGAGTTTGCTAGTAAAGAGGCTGGAATGGTGAACCCGAGGACAAGGAGATGAGAAATGAGGTGCATTTTAGAAACCTTTCCCCATCACATGGTGTACCATCTTCTGGGTTTCTCATGCATGTTTTCGATGTAGGAAGATGCCCTTGAACCTGGAGATTTGGGACCCATGAGATGGGTACCATGCAGTACTAATTTAAAGTGTCTGCATTTGCTCACCCAACCTCACCAAACCTCTCAGCCCCAAGAGTGTCCACCCTTATGTCTCATCCAGCTCTGGGTCTAGATATGGTCAATCCAGCTTGCATCACAGCCGCTGAACGAATTGTGTAAGAATTTCTCTCTCTTTCACTGTCTTTGTTTCATGGGTTTTTAAAAGTAATTTATTTTTATAATGGGGTTTAGCTGCTTTTCACTGCTGTGTTTATGCCACTTTACACCCACTTGACACACTAACAGAGAGATATCAATACATAGGTTTTAAGATTATTACTAGTCAGATATATTCTTGTGTGGTTAATAGGGCGTGTTGAGTCCAGTTCTCTGAGCAAGGAGTAGGTCTTGTTTATTACATATTGGGTTTATGGAACGATATCTGAGCTAATTTGAAACCCTTGTTTTATGTGTCACCCCACCTCACCTTTCCCGTTAAGCAGCCATAGTGTGTTTTCTGCATGTGCGACTCTGTTCTGTTTTGTAATTCAGTTCAAGTTTAACGGTTTTTACATTCCCTCTATAAGTGATACCTTATGAGAAGTGCCCTTTTCTGTGTGACTTATTTCACTTAGAATCGTGGTACCTAAATCCACTCATCATGCTGCTACTAGCCTTATGACATTGATTTCATGGCTGAGTGATATTCCATTGTACATAAGGACCACATCTTCTTTATCCATTTTTCTCTTTCCTGGGATATTTAAGGTGGAATGAAGTGGAGGTCCTTGTCAACAGAGCAGCCCTAAACTTTGGGCTGCTTGTGTTTTGCTGATTTTTCATTTTCCCAATTTATACCCCGATGAGTGGAAGTGCCCTATGCTCTCTAAGCTGTGTTTTTTGGATATTTCAGGACTCACCGTACACTTCTCCAGAGTGGCTGTTGGCAATTTACATCCCGCCCATCAGTGTAGCAAGGCTCCCATTTCTCCATGGCCTGTCCTGCATTTCTGGTTTTGACACTTTTTTCAGCATGGCCCTTTTGACCGATGGGAAGCGAGACTTCTTTGTAGCGCTGATTTGCCTTTCCAGGTTGCTTGGTTGGCCAAAAAGGGCGTATGCGTTTTTTCCTGAATATATTCAGGAAAAAACGCATACGCCCTTTTTGGCCAAGGGCATCGTTGTCAACGTTTTGCCGCTTTTCATGTGCTTTAAAGGCAATTCGAACCTACCTCCTGAAATCTGTTTCCTGCAATTCTGCCTTGATTTCAAATCCTCTTCTTTGCCTTCCCTCAATATATTTGTGGACGAGAGTTATCATTTATACCTCTGCAGGTTTGTGAATTGCAGTGCCCTGAAGCTCCATTTTACAAGTCGCATTTTTGGGATCTGGCCGCAAAAGCGCAGGATGGCTTCAGGCCCTGTTCTGGTTCCGGGGGGCAGGCTGAGCCTGTGGTTAATTCTTCTTCCTGATGGGAAAATAGAGTGACCTGTGCCTGTCCCTACACCAAGAGCTAGTCTCTCATTGGTTCCCCGTCTTCCCGTTCATCCTCAGGACAAATTGCAACCTGTACGGAACAGGAGGTTAAAGGTGCTGATGCTCCAAGTAGGGAGATTGCTAGTAAAGTGGCTGGAATGGTGAACCCGAGCACAAGGAGATGAGAAATGAGGTGCGTTTTAGAAACCTTTCCCCATCACATGGTGTACCATCTTCTGGGTTTCTCATGCATGTTTTCGATGTAGGAAGATGCCCTTGAACTTGGAGATTTGGGACCCATGAGATGGGTACCACGCAGTATTAATTTAAAGGGTCTGCATTTGCTCACCCAACCTCACCAAACCTCTCAGCCCCAAGAGTGTCCACCCTTATGTCTCATCCAGCTGTGGGTCTAGATATGGTCAATCCAGGTTGCATCACAGCCCCTGAACGAATTGTGTAAGAATTTCTCTCTCTTTCACTGTCTTAGTTTCAATGGTTTTTAAAAGTAATTTATTTTTATAATGGGGTTTAGCTGCTTTTCACTGCTGTGTTGATGCCGCTTTACACCCAATTGACACACTAACAGATAGATATCAATACATAGGTTTTAAGATTATTAATAGTCAGATATATTCTTGTGCGGTGAATAAGGCGTGTTGAGTCCAGTTCTCTGAGCAAGGAGTAGGTCTTGTCAATTACATATTGGGTTTATGGAACAGTATCGGAGCTAATTTGAAACCCTTGTTTTATGTATCACCCCACCTCACCTTTCCCGTTAAGCAGCCATAGTGTGTTTTCTGCATGTGCGACTCTGTTCTGTTTTGTAATTCAGTTCAAGTGTAACGGTTTTTACATTCCCTCTATAAGTGATACCTTATGAGAAGTGTTCTTTTCTGTGTGACTTATTTCACTTAGAATCGTCGTACCTAAATCCACTCATCATGCTGCTACTAGCCTTATGACATTGATTTCATGGCTGAGTGATATTCCATTGTACATAAGGACCACAACTTCTTTATCCATTTTTCTCTTTCCTGGGATACTTAAGGTGGAATGAAGTGGAGGTCCTTGTCAACAGAGCAGCCCTAAACTTTGGGCTGCTTGTGTTTTGCTGATTTTTCATTTTCCCAATTTATACCCCGATTAGTGGAAGTGCACTGTGCTCTCTAAGCTGTGTTTTTTAGATATTTCAGGACTCACCGTACACTTTTCCAGAGTGGCTGCTGGCAATTTACATCCCGCCCATCAGTGTAGCAAGGCTCCCATTTCTCCATGGCCTGTCCTGCATTTCTGGTTTTGACACTTTTTTCAGCATGGCCCTTTTGACCGATGGGAAGAGAGACTTCTTTGTAGCGCTGATTTGCCTTTCCAGGTTGCTTGGTTGGCCAAAAAGGGCGTATGCGTTTTTTCCTGAATATATTCAGGAAAAAACGCATACGCCCTTTTTGGCCAAGGGCATCATTGTTAAAGTTTTGTCGCTTTTCATGTGCTTTAAAGGCGATTCGAATCTACCTCCTGAAATCTGTTTCCTGCAATTCTGCCTTGATTTCAAATCCTCTTCTTTGCCTTCCCTCAATATATTTGTGGACGAGAGTTATCATTTATACCTCTGCAGATTTGGGAATTGCAGTGCCCTGAAGCTCCATTTTACAACTCGCTTTTTTGGGAACTGGCCGCAAAAGCGCAGGATGGCTTCAGGCCCTGTTCTGGTTCCGGGGGGCAGGCTGAGCCTCTGGTTAATTCTTCTTCCTGATGGGAAAATAGAGTGACCTGTGCCTGTCCCTACACCAAGAGCTAGTCTCTCATTCTTTCCCCGTCTTCCCTTTCATCCTCAGAACAAATTGGAACCTGTACGGAACAGGAGCTTAAAGGTGCTGGTGCCCCAAGTAGGGAGATTGCTAGTAACGTGGCTGGAATGCCGAACCCGAGCACAAGGAGATGAGAAATGAGGTGCATTTTAGAAACCTTTCCCCATCACACGGTGTACCATCTTCTGGGTGCATGTTTTCGATGTAGGAAGATGCCCTTGAACCTGGAGATTTGGGACCCATGCGATGGGTACCACGCAGTATTACTTTAAAGGGTCTGCGTTTGCTCACCCAACCTCACCAAACCTCTCAGCCCCAAGAGTATCCACCCTTATGTCTCATCCAGCTGTGGGTCTAGATATGGTCAATCCAGGTTGCATCACAGCCCCTGAACGAATTGTGTAAGAATTTCTCTCTCTTTCACTGTCTTAGTTTCAATGGTTTTTAAAAGTAATTTATTTTTATAATGGGGTTTAGCTGCTTTTCACTGCTGTGTTTATGCCGCTTTACACCCACTTGACACACTAACAGAGAGATATCAATACATAGGTTTTAAGATTATTACTAGTCAGATATATTCTTGTGCGGTTAATAGGGCGTGTTGAGTCCAGTTCTCTGAGCAAGGAGTAGGTCTTGTCAATTACATATTGGGTTTATGGAACAGTATCGAAGCTAATTTGAAACCCTTGTTTTATGTATCACCCCACCTCACCTTTCCCGTTAAGCAGCCATAGTGTGTTTTCTGCATGTGCGACTCTGTTCTGTTTTGTAATTCAGTTCAATTGTAACGGTTTTTACATTCCCTCTATAAGTGATACCTTATGAGAAGTGTCCTTTTCTGTGTGACTTATTTCACTTAGAATCGTCGTACCTAAATCCACTCATCATGCTGCTACTAGCCTTATGCCATTGATTTCATGGCTGAGTGATATTCCATTGTACATAAGGACCACATCTTCTTTATCCATTTTTCTCTTTCCTGGGATATTTAAGGTGGAATGAAGTGGAGGTCCTTGTCAAGAGAGCAGCCCTAAACTTTGGGCTGTTTGTGTTTTGCTGATTTTTCATTTTCCCAATTTATACCCCGATGAGTGGAAGTGCCCTATGCTCTCTAAGCTGTGTTTTTTGGATATTTCAGGACTCACCGTACACTTCTCCAGAGTGGCTGTTGGTAATTTACATCCCGCCCATCAGTGTAGCAAGGCTCCCATTTCTCCATGGCCTGTCCTGCATTTCTGGTGTTGACACTTTTTTCAGCATGGCCCTTTTGACCGCTGGGAAGCGAGACTTCTTTGTAGCGCTGATTTGCCTTTCCAGGTTGCTTGATTGGCCAAAAAGGGCGTATGCGTTTTTTCCTGAATATATTCAGGAAAAAACGCATACGCCCTTTTTGGCCAAGGGCATCATTGTTAAAGTTTTGCCGCTTTTCATGTGCTTTAAAGGCGATTCGAATCTACCTCCTGAAATCTGTTTCCTGCAATTCTGCCTTGATTTCAAATCCTCTTCTTTGCCTTCCCTCAATATATTTGTGGACGAGAGTTATCATTTATACCTCTGCAGGTTTGTGAATTGCAGTGCCCTGAAGCTCCATTTTACAACTCGCTTTTTTGGGAACTGGCCGCAAAAGCGCAGGATGGCTTCAGGCCCTGTTCTGGTTCCGGGGGGCAGGCTGAGCCTGTGGTTAATTCTTCTTCCTGATGGGAAAATAGAGTGACCTGTGCCTGTCCCTACACCAAGAGCTAGTCTCTCATTGGTTCCCCGTCTTCCCATTCATTCTCAGGACAAATTGCAACCTGTACGGAACAGGAGGTTAAAGGTGCTGATGATCCAAGTAGGGAGATTACTAATAAAGTGGCTGGAATGGCGAACCCGAGCACAAGGAGATGAGAAATGAGGTGCGTTTTAGAAACCTTTCCCCATCACACGGTGTACCATCTTCTGGGTTTCTCATGCATGTTTTCGATGTAGGAAGATGCCCTTGAACCTGGAGATTTGGGACCCATGCGATGGGTACCACGCAGTATTACTTTAAAGGGTCTGCGTTTGCTCACCCAACCTCACAAAACCTCTCAGCCCCAAGAGTGTCCACCCTTATGTCTCATCCAGCTGTGGGTCTAGATATGGTCAATCCAGGTTGCATCACAGCCCCTGAACGAATTGTGTAGGAATTTCTCTCTCTTTCACTGTCTTAGTTTCAATGGTTTTTAAAAGTAATTTATTTTTATAATGGGGTTTAGCTGCTTTTCACTGCTGTGTTGATGCCGCTTTACACCCAATTGACACACTAACAGAGAGATATCAATACATAGGTTTTAAGATTATTAATAGTCAGATATATTCTTGTGCGGTGAATAAGGCATGTTGAGTCCAGTTCTCTGAGCAAGGAGTAGGTCTTGTTAATTACATATTGGATTTATGGAACAGTATCTGAGCTAATTTGAAACCCTTGTTTTATGTATCACCCCACCTCACCTTTCCCGTTAAGCAGCCATAGTGTGTTTTCTGCATGTGCGACTCTGTTCTGTTTTGTAATTCAGTTCAAGTGTAACGGTTTTTACATTCCCTATATAAGTGATACCTTATGAGAAGTGTCCTTTTCTGTGTGACTTATTTCACTTAGAATCGTCGTACCTAAATCCACTCATCATGCTGCTACTAGCCTTATGACATTGATTTCATGGCTGAGTGATATTCCATTGTACATAAGGACCACAACTTCTTTATCCATTTTTCTCTTTCCTGGGATACTTAAGGTGGAATGAAGTGGAGGTCCTTGTCAACAGAGCAGCCCTAAACTTTGGGCTGCTTGTGTTTTGCTGATTTTTCATTTTCCCAATTTATACCCCGATGAGTGGAAGTGCCCTGTGCTCTCTAAGCTGTGTTTTTTAGATATTTCAGGACTCACCGTACACTTTTCCAGAGTGGCTGTTGGCAATTTACATCCCGCCCATCAGTGTAGCAAGGCTCCCTTTTCTCCATGGCCTGTCCTGCATTTCTGGTTTTGACATTTTTTCAGCATGGCCCTTTTGACCGATGGGAAGCGAGACTTCTTTTTAGCGCTGATTTGCCTTTCCAGGTTGCTTGGTTGGCCAAAAAGGGCGTATGCGTTTTTTCCTGAATATATTCAGGAAAAAACGCATACGCCCTTTTTGGCCAAGGGCATCATTGTCAACGTTTTGCCGCTTTCCATGTGCTTTAAAGGCGATTCGAATCTACCTCCTGAAATCTGTTTCCTGCAATTCTGCCTTGATTTCAAATCCTCTTCTTTGCCTTCCCTCAATATATTTGTGGACGAGAGTTATCATTTATAACACTGCAGGTTTGTGAATTGCAGTGCCCTGAAGCTCCATTTTACAACTCGCTTTTTTGGGAACTGGCCGCAAAAGCGCAGGATGGCTTCAGGCCCTGTTCTGGTTCCGGGGGGCAGGCTGAGCCTGTGGTTAATTCTTCTTCCTGATGGGAAAATAGAGTGACCTGTGCCTGTCCCTACACCAAGAGCTAGTCTCTCATTGGTTCCCCGTCTTCCCATTCATTCTCAGGACAAATTGCAACCTGTACGGAACAGGAGGTTAAAGGTGCTGATGATCCAAGTAGGGAGATTACTAATAAAGTGGCTGGAATGGCGAACCCGAGCACAAGGAGATGAGAAATGAGGTGCGTTTTAGAAACCTTTCCCCATCACACGGTGTACCATCTTCTGGGTTTCTCATGCATGTTTTCGATGTAGGAAGATGCCCTTGAACCTGGAGATTTGGGACCCATGCGATGGGTACCACGCAGTATTACTTTAAAGGGTCTGCGTTTGCTCACCCAACCTCACCAAACCTCTCAGCCCCAAGAGTATCCACCCTTATGTCTCATCCAGCTGTGGGTCTAGATATGGTCAATCCAGGTTGCATCACAGCCCCTGAACGAATTGTGTAAGAATTTCTCTCTCTTTCACTGTCTTAGTTTCAATGGTTTTTAAAAGTAATTTATTTTTATAATGGGGTTTAGCTGCTTTTCACTGCTGTGTTTATGCCGCTTTACACCCACTTGACACACTAACAGAGAGATATCAATACATAGGTTTTAAGATTATTACTAGTCAGATATATTCTTGTGCGGTGAATAGGGCGTGTTGAGTCCAGTTCTCTGAGCAAGGAGTAGGTCTTGTCAATTACATATTGGGTTTATGGAACAGTATCGAAGCTAATTTGAAACCCTTGTTTTATGTATCACCCCACCTCACCTTTCCCGTTAAGCAGCCATAGTGTGTTTTCTGCATGTGCGACTCTGTTCTGTTTTGTAATTCAGTTCAAGTGTAACGGTTTTTACATTCCCTCTATAAGTGATACCTTATGAGAAGTGTCCTTTTCTGTGTGACTTATTTCACTTAGAATCGTCGTACCTAAATCCACTCATCATGCTGCTACTAGCCTTATGACATTGATTTCATGGCTGAGTGATATTCCATTGTACATAAGGACCACAACTTCTTTATCCATTTTTCTCTTTCCTGGGATACTTAAGGTGGAATGAAGTGGAGGTCCTTGTCAACAGAGCAGCCCTAAACTTTGAGCTGCTTGTGTTTTGCTGATTTTTAATTTTCCCAATTTATTCACAGATGAGTGGAAGTGCCCTATGCTCTCTAAGCTGTGTTTTTTAGATATTTCAGGACTCACCGTACACTTCTCCAGAGTGGCTGTTGGCAATTTACATCCCGTCCATCAGTGTAGCAAGGCTCCCATTTCTCCATGGCCTGTCCTGCATTTCTGGTTTTGACACTTTTTTCAGCATGGCCCTTTTGACCGATGGGAAGCGAGACTTCTTTGTAGCGCTGATTTGCCTTTCCAGGTTGCTTGGTTGGCCAAAAAGGGCGTATGCGTTTTTTCCTGAATATATTCAGGAAAAAACGCATACGCCCTTTTTGGCCAAGGGCATCATTGTTAAAGTTTTGTCGCTTTTCATGTGCTTTAAAGGCGATTCGAATCTACCTCCTGAAATCTGTTTCCTGCAATTCTGCCTTGATTTCAAATCCTCTTCTTTGCCTTCCCTCAATATATTTGTGGACGAGAGTTATCATTTATACCTCTGCAGATTTGGGAATTGCAGTGCCCTGAAGCTCCATTTTACAACTCGCTTTTTTGGGAACTGGCCGCAAAAGCGCAGGATGGCTTCAGGCCCTGTTCTGGTTCCGGGGGGCAGGCTGAGCCTCTGGTTAATTCTTCTTCCTGATGGGAAAATAGAGTGACCTGTGCCTGTCCCTACACCAAGAGCTAGTCTCTCATTCTTTCCCCGTCTTCCCTTTCATCCTCAGAACAAATTGGAACCTGTACGGAACAGGAGCTTAAAGGTGCTGGTGCCCCAAGTAGGGAGATTGCTAGTAACGTGGCTGGAATGCCGAACCCGAGCACAAGGAGATGAGAAATGAGGTGCATTTTAGAAACCTTTCCCCATCACACGGTGTACCATCTTCTGGGTGCATGTTTTCGATGTAGGAAGATGCCCTTGAACCTGGAGATTTGGGACCCATGCGATGGGTACCACGCAGTATTACTTTAAAGGGCCTGCATTTGCTCACCCAACCTCACAAAACCTCTCAGCCCCAAGAGTGTCCACCCTTATGTCTCATCCAGCTGTGGGTCTAGATATGGTCAATCCAGGTTGCATCACAGCCCCTGAACGAATTGTGTAGGAATTTCTCTCTCTTTCACTGTCTTAGTTTCAATGGTTTTTAAAAGTAATTTATTTTTATAATGGGGTTTAGCTGCTTTTCACTGCTGTGTTGATGCCGCTTTACACCCAATTGACACACTAACAGAGAGATATCAATACATAGGTTTTAAGATTATTAATAGTCAGATATATTCTTGTGCGGTGAATAAGGCGTGTTGAGTCCAGTTCTCTGAGCAAGGAGTAGGTCTTGTTAATTACATATTGGATTTATGGAACAGTATCTGAGCTAATTTGAAACCCTTGTTTTATGTATCACCCCACCTCACCTTTCCCGTTAAGCAGCCATAGTGTGTTTTCTGCATGTGCGACTCTGTTCTGTTTTGTAATTCAGTTCAAGTGTAACGGTTTTTACATTCCCTATATAAGTGATACCTTATGAGAAGTGTCCTTTTCTGTGTGACTTATTTCACTTAGAATCGTCGTACCTAAATCCACTCATCATGCTGCTACTAGCCTTATGACATTGATTTCATGGCTGAGTGATATTCCATTGTACATAAGGACCACAACTTCTTTATCCATTTTTCTCTTTCCTGGGATACTTAAGGTGGAATGAAGTGGAGGTCCTTGTCAACAGAGCAGCCCTAAACTTTGGGCTGCTTGTGTTTTGCTGATTTTTTATTTTCCCAATTTATACCCCGATGAGTGGAAGTGCCCTGTGCTCTCTAAGCTGTGTTTTTTAGATATTTCAGGACTCACCGTACACTTTTCCAGAGTGGCTGTTGGCAATTTACATCCCGCCCATCAGTGTAGCAAGGCTCCCTTTTCTCCATGGCCTGTCCTGCATTTCTGGTTTTGACATTTTTTCAGCATGGCCCTTTTGACCGATGGGAAGCGAGACTTCTTTTTAGCGCTGATTTGCCTTTCCAGGTTGCTTGGTTGGCCAAAAAGGGCGTATGCGTTTTTTCCTGAATATATTCAGGAAAAAACGCATACGCCCTTTTTGGCCAAGGGCATCATTGTCAACGTTTTGCCGCTTTTCATGTGCTTTAAAGGCGATTCGAATCTACCTCCTGAAATCTGTTTCCTGCAATTCTGCCTTGATTTCAAATCCTCTTCTTTGCCTTCCCTCAATATATTTGTGGACGAGAGTTATCATTTATAACACTGCAGGTTTGTGAATTGCAGTGCCCTGAAGCTCCATTTTACAACTCGCTTTTTTGGGAACTGGCCACAAAAGCGCAGGATGGCTTCAGGCCCTGTTCTGGTTCCGGGGGGCAGGCTGAGCCTGTGGTTAATTCTTCTTCCTGATGGGAAAATAGAGTGACCTGTGCCTGTCCCAACACCAAGAGCTAGTCTCTCATTGGTTCCCCGTCTTCCCATTCATTCTCAGGACAAATTGCAACCTGTACGGAACAGGAGGTTAAAGGTGCTGATGATCCAAGTAGGGAGATTACTAATAAAGTGGCTGGAATGGCGAACCCGAGCACAAGGAGATGAGAAATGAGGTGCGTTTTAGAAACCTTTCCCCATCACACGGTGTACCATCTTCTGGGTTTCTCATGCATGTTTTCGATGTAGGAAGATGCCCTTGAACCTGGAGATTTGGGACCCATGCGATGGGTACCACGCAGTATTACTTTAAAGGGTCTGCATTTGCTCACCCAACCTCACAAAACCTCTCAGCCCCAAGAGTGTCCACCCTTATGTCTCATCCAGCTGTGGGTCTAGATATGGTCAATCCAGGTTGCATCACAGCCCCTGAACGAATTATGTAAGAATTTCTCTCTCTTTCACTGTCTTAGTTTCAATGGTTTTTAAAAGTAATTTATTTTTATAATGGGGTTTAGCTGCTTTTCACTGCTGTGTTGATGCCGCTATACACCCACTTGACACACTAACAGAGAGATATCAATACATAGGTTTTAAGATTATTACTAGTCAGATATATTCTTGTGCGGTGAATAGGGCGTGTTGAGTCCAGTTCTCTGAGCAAGGAGTAGGTCTTGTCAATTACATATTGGGTTTATGGAACAGTATCGAAGCTAATTTGAAACCCTTGTTTTATGTATCACCCCACCTCACCTTTCCCGTTAAGCAGCCATAGTGTGTTTTCTGCATGTGCGACTCTGTTCTGTTTTGTAATTCAGTTCAAGTGTAACGGTTTTTACATTCCCTCTATAAGTGATACCTTATGAGAAGTGTCCTTTTCTGTGTGACTTATTTCACTTAGAATCGTCGTACCTAAATCCACTCATCATGCTGCTACTAGCCTTATGACATTGATTTCATGGCTGAGTGATATTCCATTGTACATAAGGACCACAACTTCTTTATCCATTTTTCTCTTTCCTGGGATACTTAAGGTGGAATGAAGTGGAGGTCCTTGTCAACAGAGCAGCCCTAAACTTTGAGCTGCTTGTGTTTTGCTGATTTTTAATTTTCCCAATTTATTCACAGATGAGTGGAAGTGCCCTATGCTCTCTAAGCTGTGTTTTTTAGATATTTCAGGACTCACCGTACACTTCTCCAGAGTGGCTGTTGGCAATTTACATCCCGTCCATCAGTGTAGCAAGGCTCCCATTTCTCCATGGCCTGTCCTGCATTTCTGGTTTTGACACTTTTTTCAGCATGGCCCTTTTGACCGATGGGAAGCGAGACTTCTTTGTAGCGCTGATTTGCCTTTCCAGGTTGCTTGGTTGGCCAAAAAGGGCGTATGCGTTTTTTCCTGAATATATTCAGGAAAAAACGCATACGCCCTTTTTGGCCAAGGGCATCATTGTTAAAGTTTTGTCGCTTTTCATGTGCTTTAAAGGCGATTCGAATCTACCTCCTGAAATCTGTTTCCTGCAATTCTGCCTTGATTTCAAATCCTCTTCTTTGCCTTCCCTCAATATATTTGTGGACGAGAGTTATCATTTATACCTCTGCAGATTTGGGAATTGCAGTGCCCTGAAGCTCCATTTTACAACTCGCTTTTTTGGGAACTGGCCGCAAAAGCGCAGGATGGCTTCAGGCCCTGTTCTGGTTCCGGGGGGCAGGCTGAGCCTCTGGTTAATTCTTCTTCCTGATGGGAAAATAGAGTGACCTGTGCCTGTCCCTACACCTAGAGCTAGTCTCTCATTGTTTCCCCGTCTTCCCTTTCATCCTCAGAACAAATTGCAACCTGTACGGAACAGGAGCTTAAAGGTGCTGGTGCCCCAAGTAGGGAGATTGCTAGTAAAGTGGCTGGAATGCCGAACCCGAGCACAAGGAGATGAGAAATGAGGTGCATTTTAGAAACCTTTCCCCATCACACGGTGTACCATCTTCTGGGTGCATGTTTTCGATGTAGGAAGATGCCCTTGAACCTGGAGATTTGGGACCCATGCGATGGGTACCACGCAGTATTACTTTAAAGGGCCTGCATTTGCTCACCCAACCTCACAAAACCTCTCAGCCCCAAGAGTGTCCACCCTTATGTCTCATCCAGCTGTGGGTCTAGATATGGTCAATCCAGGTTGCATCACAGCCCCTGAACGAATTGTGTAGGAATTTCTCTCTCTTTCACTGTCTTAGTTTCAATGGTTTTTAAAAGTAATTTATTTTTATAATGGGGTTTAGCTGCTTTTCACTGCTGTGTTGATGCCGCTTTACACCCAATTGACACACTAACAGAGAGATATCAATACATAGGTTTTAAGATTATTACTAGTCAGATATATACTTGTGCGGTGAATAAGGCGTGTTGAGTCCAGTTCTCTGAGCAAGGAGTAGGTCTTGTTAATTACATATTGGGTTTATGGAACAGTATCTGAGCTAATTTGAAACCCTTGTTTTATGTATCACCCCACCTCACCTTTCCCGTTAAGCAGCCATAGTGTGTTTTCTGCATGTGCGACTCTGTTCTGTTTTGTAATTCAGTTCAAGTGTAACGGTTTTTACATTCCCTATATAAGTGATACCTTATGAGAAGTGTACTTTTCTGTGTGACTTATTTCACTTAGAATCGTCGTACCTAAATCCACTCATCATGCTGCTACTAGCCTTATGACATTGATTTCATGGCTGAGTGATATTCCATTGTACATAAGGACCACAACTTCTTTATCCATTTTTCTCTTTCCTGGGATACTTAAGGTGGAATGAAGTGGAGGTCCTTGTCAACAGAGCAGCCCTAAACTTTGGGCTGCTTGTGTTTTGCTGATTTTTCATTTTCCCAATTTATACCCCGATGAGTGGAAGTGCCCTGTGCTCTCTAAGCTGTGTTTTTTAGATATTTCAGGACTCACCGTACACTTTTCCAGAGTGGCTGTTGGCAATTTACATCCCGCCCATCAGTGTAGCAAGGCTCCCTTTTCTCCATGGCCTGTCCTGCATTTCTGGTTTTGACACTTTTTTCAGCATGGCCCTTTTGACCGATGGGAAGCGAGACTTCTTTTTAGCGCTGATTTGCCTTTCCAGGTTGCTTGGTTGGCCAAAAAGGGCGTATGCGTTTTTTCCTGAATATATTCAGGAAAAAACGCATACGCCCTTTTTGGCCAAGGGCATCATTGTTAAAGTTTTGTCGCTTTTCATGTGCTTTAAAGGCGATTCGAATCTACCTCCTGAAATCTGTTTCCTGCAATTCTGCCTTGATTTCAAATCCTCTTCTTTGCCTTCCCTCAATATATTTGTGGACGAGAGTTATCATTTATACCTCTGCAGATTTGGGAATTGCAGTGCCCTGAAGCTCCATTTTACAACTCGCTTTTTTGGGAACTGGCCGCAAAAGCGCAGGATGGCTTCAGGCCCTGTTCTGGTTCCGGGAGGCAGGCTGAGCCTCTGGTTAATTCTTCTTCCTGATGGGAAAATAGAGTGACCTGTGCCTGTCCCTACACCTAGAGCTAGTCTCTCATTGTTTCCCCGTCTTCCCTTTCATCCTCAGAACAAATTGCAACCTGTACGGAACAGGAGCTTAAAGGTGCTGGTGCCCCAAGTAGGGAGATTGCTAGTAAAGTGGCTGGAATGCCGAACCCGAGCACAAGGAGATGAGAAATGAGGTGCATTTTAGAAACCTTTCCCCATCACACGGTGTACCATCTTCTGGGTTTCTCATTTATATTTTCGATGTAGGAACATGCCCTTGAACCTGGAGATTTGGGACCCATGCGATGGGTACCACGCAGTATTACTTTAAAGGGTCTGCATTTGCTCACCCAACCTCACAAAACCTCTCAGCCCCAAGAGTGTCCACCGTTATGTCTCATCCAGCTGTGGGTCTAGATATGGTCAATCCAGGTTGCATCACAGCCCCTGAACGAATTGTGTAAGAATTTCTCTCTCTTTCACTGTCTTAGTTTCAATGGTTTTTAAAAGTAATTTATTTTTATAATGGGGTTTAGCTGCTTTTCACTGCTGTGTTGATGCCGCTTTACACCCAATGGACACACTAACAGAGAGATATCAATACATAGGTTTTAAGATTATTAATAGTCAGATATATTCTTGTGCGGTGAATAAGGCGTGTTGAGTCCAGTTCTCTGAGCAAGGAGTAGGTCTTGTCAATTACATATTGGGTTTATGGAACAGTATCGGAGCTAATTTGAAACCCTTGTTTTATGTATCACCCCACCTCACCTTTCCCGTTAAGCAGCCATAGTGTGTTTTCTGCATGTGCGACTCTGTTCTGTTTTGTAATTCAGTTCAAGTGTAATGGTGTTTACATTCCCTCTATAAGTGATACCTTATGAGAAGTGCCCTTTTCTGTGTGACTTATTTCACTTAGAATCGTTGTTCCTAAATCCACTCATCATGCTGCTACTAGCCTTATGACATTGATTTCATGGCTGAGTGATATTCCATTGTACATAAGGACCACAACTTCTTTATCCATTTTTCTCTTTCCTGGGATATTTAAGGTGGAATGAAGTTGAGGTCCTTGTCAACAGAGCAGCCCTAAACTTTGAGCTGCTTCTGTTTTGCTGATTTTTAATTTTCCCAATTTATACCCCGATGAGTGGAAGTGCCCTATGCTCTCTAAGCTGTGTTTTTTAGATATTTCAGGACTCACCGTACACTTCTCCAGAGTGGCTGTTGGCAATTTACATCCCGCCCATCAGTGTAGCAAGGCTCCCATTTCTCAATGGCCTGTCCTGCATTTCTGGTTTTGACACTTTTTTCAGCATGGCCCTTTTGACCGATGGGAAGCGAGACTTCTTTGTATCGCTGATTTGCCTTTCCAGGTTGCTTGGTTGGCCAAAAAGGGCGTATGCGTTTTTTCCTGAATATATTCAGGAAAAAACGCATACGCCCTTTTTGGCCAAGGGCATCGTTGTCAACGTTTTGCCGCTTTTCATGTGCTTTAAAGGCGATTCAAATCTACCTCCTGAAATATCTTTCCTGCAATTCTGCCTTGATTTCAAATCCTCTTCTTTGCCTTCCCTCAATATATTTGTGGACGAGAGTTATCATTTATAACTCTGCAGTTTTGTGAATTGCAGTGCCCTGAAGCTCCATTTTACAACCCGCTTTTTTGGGAAGTGGCCGCAAAAGCGCAGGATGGCTTCAGGCCCCGTTCTTGTTCCGGGGGGCAGGCTGAGCCTGTGGTTAATTCTTCTTCCTGATGGGAACATAGAGTGACCTGTGCCTGTCCCTACACCAAGAGCTAGTCTCTCATTGGTTCCCCTTCTTCCCGTTCATCCTCAGGACAAATTGCAACCTATACGGAACAGGAGGTTAAAGGTGCTGATGCTCCAAGTAGGGAGTTTGCTAGTAAAGAGGCTGGAATGGTGAACCCGAGGACAAGGAGATGAGAAATGAGGTGCATTTTAGAAACCTTTCCCCATCACATGGTGTACCATCTTCTGGGTTTCTCATGCATGTTTTCGATGTAGGAAGATGCCCTTGAACCTGGAGATTTGGGACCCATGAGATGGGTACCATGCAGTACTAATTTAAAGTGTCTGCATTTGCTCACCCAACCTCACCAAACCTCTCAGCCCCAAGAGTGTCCACCCTTATGTCTCATCCAGCTCTGGGTCTAGATATGGTCAATCCAGCTTGCATCACAGCCGCTGAACGAATTGTGTAAGAATTTCTCTCTCTTTCACTGTCTTTGTTTCATGGGTTTTTAAAAGTAATTTATTTTTATAATGGGGTTTAGCTGCTTTTCACTGCTGTGTTTATGCCACTTTACACCCACTTGACACACTAACAGAGAGATATCAATACATAGGTTTTAAGATTATTACTAGTCAGATATATTCTTGTGTGGTTAATAGGGCGTGTTGAGTCCAGTTCTCTGAGCAAGGAGTAGGTCTTGTTTATTACATATTGGGTTTATGGAACGATATCTGAGCTAATTTGAAACCCTTGTTTTATGTGTCACCCCACCTCACCTTTCCCGTTAAGCAGCCATAGTGTGTTTTCTGCATGTGCGACTCTGTTCTGTTTTGTAATTCAGTTCAAGTTTAACGGTTTTTACATTCCCTCTATAAGTGATACCTTATGAGAAGTGCCCTTTTCTGTGTGACTTATTTCACTTAGAATCGTGGTACCTAAATCCACTCATCATGCTGCTACTAGCCTTATGACATTGATTTCATGGCTGAGTGATATTCCATTGTACATAAGGACCACATCTTCTTTATCCATTTTTCTCTTTCCTGGGATATTTAAGGTGGAATGAAGTGGAGGTCCTTGTCAACAGAGCAGCCCTAAACTTTGGGCTGCTTGTGTTTTGCTGATTTTTCATTTTCCCAATTTATACCCCGATGAGTGGAAGTGCCCTATGCTCTCTAAGCTGTGTTTTTTGGATATTTCAGGACTCACCGTACACTTCTCCAGAGTGGCTGTTGGCAATTTACATCCCGCCCATCAGTGTAGCAAGGCTCCCATTTCTCCATGGCCTGTCCTGCATTTCTGGTTTTGACACTTTTTTCAGCATGGCCCTTTTGACCGATGGGAAGCGAGACTTCTTTGTAGCGCTGATTTGCCTTTCCAGGTTGCTTGGTTGGCCAAAAAGGGCGTATGCGTTTTTTCCTGAATATATTCAGGAAAAAACGCATACGCCCTTTTTGGCCAAGGGCATCGTTGTCAACGTTTTGCCGCTTTTCATGTGCTTTAAAGGCAATTCGAACCTACCTCCTGAAATCTGTTTCCTGCAATTCTGCCTTGATTTCAAATCCTCTTCTTTGCCTTCCCTCAATATATTTGTGGACGAGAGTTATCATTTATACCTCTGCAGGTTTGTGAATTGCAGTGCCCTGAAGCTCCATTTTACAAGTCGCATTTTTGGGATCTGGCCGCAAAAGCGCAGGATGGCTTCAGGCCCTGTTCTGGTTCTGGGGGGCAGGCTGAGCCTGTGGTTAATTCTTCTTCCTGATGGGAAAATAGAGTGACCTGTGCCTGTCCCTACACCAAGAGCTAGTCTCTCATTGGTTCCCCGTCTTCCCGTTCATCCTCAGGACAAATTGCAACCTGTACGGAACAGGAGGTTAAAGGTGCTGATGCTCCAAGTAGGGAGATTGCTAGTAAAGTGGCTGGAATGGTGAACCCGAGCACAAGGAGATGAGAAATGAGGTGCGTTTTAGAAACCTTTCCCCATCACATGGTGTACCATCTTCTGGGTTTCTCATGCATGTTTTCGATGTAGGAAGATGCCCTTGAACTTGGAGATTTGGGACCCATTAGATGGGTACCACGCAGTATTAATTTAAAGGGTCTGCATTTGCTCACCCAACCTCACCAAACCTCTCAGCCCCAAGAGTGTCCACCCTTATGTCTCATCCAGCTGTGGGTCTAGATATGGTCAATCCAGGTTGCATCACAGCCCCTGAACGAATTGTGTAAGAATTTCTCTCTCTTTCACTGTCTTAGTTTCAATGGTTTTTAAAAGTAATTTATTTTTATAATGGGGTTTAGCTGCTTTTCACTGCTGTGTTGATGCCGCTTTACACCCAATTGACACACTAACAGAGAGATATCAATACATAGGTTTTAAGATTATTAATAGTCAGATATATTCTTGTGCGGTGAATAAGGCGTGTTGAGTCCAGTTCTCTGAGCAAGGAGTAGGTCTTGTCAATTACATATTGGGTTTATGGAACAGTATCGGAGCTAATTTGAAACCCTTGTTTTATGTATCACCCCACCTCACCTTTCCCGTTAAGCAGCCATAGTGTGTTTTCTGCATGTGCGACTCTGTTCTGTTTTGTAATTCAGTTCAAGTGTAACGGTTTTTACATTCCCTCTATAAGTGATACCTTATGAGAAGTGTTCTTTTCTGTGTGACTTATTTCACTTAGAATCGTCGTACCTAAATCCACTCATCATGCTGCTACTAGCCTTATGACATTGATTTCATGGCTGAGTGATATTCCATTGTACATAAGGACCACAACTTCTTTATCCATTTTTCTCTTTCCTGGGATACTTAAGGTGGAATGAAGTGGAGGTCCTTGTCAACAGAGCAGCCCTAAACTTTGGGCTGCTTGTGTTTTGCTGATTTTTCATTTTCCCAATTTATACCCCGATTAGTGGAAGTGCACTGTGCTCTCTAAGCTGTGTTTTTTAGATATTTCAGGACTCACCGTACACTTTTCCAGAGTGGCTGCTGGCAATTTACATCCCGCCCATCAGTGTAGCAAGGCTCCCTTTTCTCCATGGCCTGTCCTGCATTTCTGGTTTTGACACTTTTTTCAGCATGGCCCTTTTGACCGATGGGAAGCGAGACTTCTTTTTAGCGCTGATTTGCCTTTCCAGGTTGCTTGGTTGGCCAAAAAGGGCGTATGCGTTTTTTCCTGAATATATTCAGAAAAAAACGCATACGCCCTTTTTGGCCAAGGGCATCATTGTTAAAGTTTTGTCGCTTTTCATGTGCTTTAAAGGCGATTCGAATCTACCTCCTGAAATCTGTTTCCTGCAATTCTGCCTTGATTTCAAATCCTCTTCTTTGCCTTCCCTCAATATATTTGTGGACGAGAGTTATCATTTATACCTCTGCAGATTTGGGAATTGCAGTGCCCTGAAGCTCCATTTTACAACTCGCTTTTTTGGGAACTGGCCGGAAAAGCGCAGGATGGCTTCACTCCCTGTTCTGGTTCCGGGGGGCAGGCTGAGCCTCTGGTTAATTCTTCTTCCTGATGGGAAAATAGAGTGACCTGTGCCTGTCCCTACACCAAGAGCTAGTCTCTCATTGTTTCCCCGTCTTCCCTTACATCCTCAGAACAAATTGCAACCTGTACGGAACAGGAGCTTAAAGGTGCTGATGCCCCAAGTAGGGAGATTGCTAGTAAAGTGGCTGAAATGCCGAACCCGAGCCCAAGGAGATGAGAAATGAGGTGCATTTTAGAAACCTTTCCCCATCACACGGTGTACCATCTTCTGGGTTTCTCATGCATGTTTTCGATGTAGGAAGATGCCCTTGAACCTGGAGATTTGGGACCCATGCGATGGGTACCACGCAGTATTACTTTAAAGGGTCTGCATTTGCTCACCCAACCTCACAAAACCTCTCAGCCCCAAGAGTGTCCACCCTTATGTCTCATCCAGCTGTGGGTCTAGATATGGTCAATCCAGGTTGCATCACAGCCCCTGAACGAATTATGTAAGAATTTCTCTCTCTTTCACTGTCTTAGTTTCAATGGTTTTTAAAAGTAATTTATTTTTATAATGGGGTTTAGCTGCTTTTCACTGCTGTGTTGATGCCGCTATACACCCACTTGACACACTAACAGAGAGATATCAATACATAGGTTTTAAGATTATTACTAGTCAGATATATTCTTGTGCGGTGAATAGGGCGTGTTGAGTCCAGTTCTCTGAGCAAGGAGTAGGTCTTGTCAATTACATATTGGGTTTATGGAACAGTATCGAAGCTAATTTGAAACCCTTGTTTTATGTATCACCCCACCTCACCTTTCCCGTTAAGCAGCCATAGTGTGTTTTCTGCATGTGCGACTCTGTTCTGTTTTGTAATTCAGTTCAAGTGTAACGGTTTTTACATTCCCTCTATAAGTGATACCTTATGAGAAGTGTCCTTTTCTGTGTGACTTATTTCACTTAGAATCGTCATACCTAAATCCACTCATCATGCTGCTACTAGCCTTATGACATTGATTTCATGGCTGAGTGATATTCCATTGTACATAAGGACCACAACTTCTTTATCCATTTTTCTCTTTCCTGGGATACTTAAGGTGGAATGAAGTGGAGGTCCTTGTCAACAGAGCAGCCCTAAACTTTGGGCTGCTTGTGTTTTGCTGATTTTTCATTTTCCCAATTTATACTCCGATGAGTGGAAGTGCCCTGTGCTCTCTAAGCTGTGTTTTTTAGATATTTCAGGACTCACCGTACACTTTTCCAGAGTGGCTGTTGGCAATTTACATCCCGCCCATCAGTGTAGCAAGGCTCCCTTTTCTCCATGGCCTGTCCTGCATTTCTGGTTTTGACACTTTTTTCAGCATGGCCCTTTTGACCGATGGGAAGCGAGACTTCTTTTTAGCGCTGATTTGCCTTTCCAGGTTGCTTGGTTGGCCAAAAACGGCGTATGCGTTTTTTCCTGAATATATTCAGGAAAAAACGCATACGTCCTTTTTGGCCAAGGGCATCATTGTCAACGTTTTGCCGCTTTTCATTTGCTTTAAAGGCGATTCGAATCTACCTCCTGAAATCTGTTTCCTGCAATTCTGCCTTGATTTCAAATCCTCTTCTTTGCCTTCCCTCAATATATTTGTGGACGAGAGTTATCATTTATAACACTGCAGGTTTGTGAATTGCAGTGCCCTGAAGCTCCATTTTACAACTCGCTTTTTTGGGAACTGGCCGCAAAAGCGCAGGATGGCTTCAGGCCCTGTTCTGGTTCCGGGGGGCAGGCTGAGCCTGTGGTTAATTCTTCTTCCTGATGGGAAAATAGAGTGACCTGTGCCTGTCCCAACACCAAGAGCTAGTCTCTCATTGGTTCCCCGTCTTCCCATTCATTCTCAGGACAAATTGCAACCTGTACGGAACAGGAGCTTAAAGGTGCTGGTGCCCCAAGTAGGGAGATTGCTAGTAAAGTGGCTGGAATGCCGAACCCGAGCACAAGGAGATGAGAAATGAGGTGCATTTTAGAAACCTTTCCCCATCACACGGTGTACCATCTTCTGGGTTTCTCATTTATGTTTTCGATGTAGGAAGATGCCCTTGAACCTGGAGATTTGGGACCCATGCGATGGGTACCACGCAGTATTACTTTAAAGGGTCTGCATTTGCTCACCCAACCTCACAAAACCTCTCAGCCCCAAGAGTGTCCACCGTTATGTCTCATCCAGCTGTGGGTCTAGATATGGTCAATCCAGGTTGCATCACAGCCCCTGAACGAATTGTGTAAGAATTTCTCTCTCTTTCACTGTCTTAGTTTCAATGGTTTTTAAAAGTAATTTATTTTTATAATGGGGTTTAGCTGCTTTTCACTGCTGTGTTGATGCCGCTTTACACCCAATGGACACACTAACAGAGAGATATCAATACATAGGTTTTAAGATTATTAATAGTCAGATATATTCTTGTGCGGTGAATAAGGCGTGTTGAGTCCAGTTCTCTGAGCAAGGAGTAGGTCTTGTCAATTACATATTGGGTTTATGGAACAGTATCGGAGCTAATTTGAAACCCTTGTTTTATGTATCACCCCACCTCACCTTTCCCGTTAAGCAGCCATAGTGTGTTTTCTGCATGTGCGACTCTGTTCTGTTTTGTAATTCAGTTCAAGTGTAATGGTATTTACATTCCCTCTATAAGTGATACCTTATGAGAAGTGCCCTTTTCTGTGTGACTTATTTCACTTAGAATCGTTGTTCCTAAATCCACTCATCATGCTGCTACTAGCCTTATGACATTGATTTCATGGCTGAGTGATATTCCATTGTACATAAGGACCACAACTTCTTTATCCATTTTTCTCTTTCCTGGGATATTTAAGGTGGAATGAAGTTGAGGTCCTTGTCAACAGAGCAGCCCTAAACTTTGAGCTGCTTCTGTTTTGCTGATTTTTAATTTTCCCAATTTATACCCCGATGAGTGGAAGTGCCCTATGCTCTCTAAGCTGTGTTTTTTAGATATTTCAGGACTCACCGTACACTTCTCCAGAGTGGCTGTTGGCAATTTACATCCCGCCCATCAGTGTAGCAAGGCTCCCATTTCTCAATGGCCTGTCCTGCATTTCTGGTTTTGACACTTTTTTCAGCATGGCCCTTTTGACCGATGGGAAGCGAGACTTCTTTGTATCGCTGATTTGCCTTTCCAGGTTGCTTGGTTGGCCAAAAAGGGCGTATGCGTTTTTTCCTGAATATATTCAGGAAAAAACGCATACGCCCTTTTTGGCCAAGGGCATCGTTGTCAACGTTTTGCCGCTTTTCATGTGCTTTAAAGGCGATTCAAATGTACCTCCTGAAATATCTTTCCTGCAATTCTGCCTTGATTTCAAATCCTCTTCTTTGCCTTCCCTCAATATATTTGTGGACGAGAGTTATCATTTATAACTCTGCAGTTTTGTGAATTGCAGTGCCCTGAAGCTCCATTTTACAACCCGCTTTTTTGGGAACTGGCCGCAAAAGCGCAGGATGGCTTCAGGCCCCGTTCTTGTTCCGGGGGGCAGGCTGAGCCTGTGGTTAATTCTTCTTCCTGATGGGAAAATAGAGTGACCTGTACCTGTCCCTACACCAAGAGCTAGTCTCTCATTGGTTCCCCTTCTTCCCGTTCATCCTCAGGACAAATTGCAACCTA
The DNA here is from genome assembly GCF_965194825.1 of Balaenoptera physalus. Classification (NCBI taxonomy): domain Eukaryota; kingdom Metazoa; phylum Chordata; class Mammalia; order Artiodactyla; family Balaenopteridae; genus Balaenoptera; species Balaenoptera physalus. Next base: position 268,066 of record NW_028126544.1, on the reverse strand, counting down.
TACGGAACAGGAGGTTAAAGGTGCTGATGCTCCAAGTAGGGAGTTTGCTAGTAAAGAGGCTGGAATGGTGAACCCGAGGACAAGGAGATGAGAAATGAGGTGCATTTTAGAAACCTTTCCCCATCACATGGTGTACCATCTTCTGGGTTTCTCATGCATGTTTTCGATGTAGGAAGATGCCCTTGAACCTGGAGATTTGGGACCCATGAGATGGGTACCATGCAGTACTAATTTAAAGTGTCTGCATTTGCTCACCCAACCTCACCAAACCTCTCAGCCCCAAGAGTGTCCACCCTTATGTCTCATCCAGCTCTGGGTCTAGATATGGTCAATCCAGCTTGCATCACAGCCGCTGAACGAATTGTGTAAGAATTTCTCTCTCTTTCACTGTCTTTGTTTCATGGGTTTTTAAAAGTAATTTATTTTTATAATGGGGTTTAGCTGCTTTTCACTGCTGTGTTTATGCCACTTTACACCCACTTGACACACTAACAGAGAGATATCAATACATAGGTTTTAAGATTATTACTAGTCAGATATATTCTTGTGTGGTTAATAGGGCGTGTTGAGTCCAGTTCTCTGAGCAAGGAGTAGGTCTTGTTTATTACATATTGGGTTTATGGAACGATATCTGAGCTAATTTGAAACCCTTGTTTTATGTGTCACCCCACCTCACCTTTCCCGTTAAGCAGCCATAGTGTGTTTTCTGCATGTGCGACTCTGTTCTGTTTTGTAATTCAGTTCAAGTGTAACGGTTTTTACATTCCCTCTATAAGTGATACCTTATGAGAAGTGCCCTTTTCTGTGTGACTTATTTCACTTAGAATCGTGGTACCTAAATCCACTCATCATGCTGCTACTAGCCTTATGACATTGATTTCATGGCTGAGTGATATTCCATTGTACATAAGGACCACATCTTCTTTATCCATTTTTCTCTTTCCTGGGATATTTAAGGTGGAATGAAGTGGAGGTCCTTGTCAACAGAGCAGCCCTAAACTTTGGGCTGCTTGTGTTTTGCTGATTTTTCATTTTCCCAATTTATACCCCGATGAGTGGAAGTGCCCTATGCTCTCTAAGCTGTGTTTTTTGGATATTTCAGGACTCACCGTACACTTCTCCAGAGTGGCTGTTGGCAATTTACATCCCGCCCATCAGTGTAGCAAGGCTCCCATTTCTCCATGGCCTGTCCTGCATTTCTGGTTTTGACACTTTTTTCAGCATGGCCCTTTTGACCGATGGGAAGCGAGACTTCTTTGTAGCGCTGATTTGCCTTTCCAGGTTGCTTGGTTGGCCAAAAAGGGCGTATGCGTTTTTTCCTGAATATATTCAGAAAAAAACGCATACGCCCTTTTTGGCCAAGGGCATCATTGTTAAAGTTTTGTCGCTTTCATGTGCTTTAAAGGCGATTCGAATCTACCTCCTGAAATCTGTTTCCTGCAATTCTGCCTTGATTTCAAATCCTCTTCTTTGCCTTCCCTCAATATATTTGTGGACGAGAGTTATCATTTATAACACTGCAGGTTTGTGAATTGCAGTGCCCTGAAGCTCCATTTTACAACTCGCTTTTTTGGGAACTGGCCGCAAAAGCGCAGGATGGCTTCAGGCCCTGTTCTAGTTCCGGGGGGCAGGCTGAGCCTGTGGTTAATTCTTCTTCCTGATGGGAAAATAGAGTGACCTGTGCCTGTCCCAACACCAAGAGCTAGTCTCTCATTGGTTCCCCGTCTTCCCGTTCATCCTCAGGACAAATTGCAACCTGTACGGAACAGGAGGTTAAAGGTGCTGATGATCCAAGTAGGGAGATTACTAATAAAGTGGCTGGAATGGCGAACCCGAGCACAAGGAGATGAGAAATGAGGTGCGTTTTAGAAACCTTTCCCCATCACACGGTGTACCATCTTCTGGGTTTCTCATGCATGTTTTCGATGTAGGAAGATGCCCTTGAACCTGGAGATTTGGGACCCATGCGATGGGTACCACGCAGTATTACTTTAAAGGGTCTGCGTTTGCTCACCCAACCTCACCAAACCTCTCAGCCCCAAGAGTGTCCACCCTTATGTCTCATCCAGCTGTGGGTCTAGATATGGTCAATCCAGGTTGCATCACAGCCCCTGAACGAATTGTGTAAGAATTTCTCTCTCTTTCACTGTCTTTGTTTCATGGGTTTTTAAGAGTAATTTATTTTTATAATGGGGTTTAGCTGCTTTTCACTGCTGTGTTTATGCCGCTTTACACCCACTTGACACACTAACAGAGAGATATCAATACATAGGTTTTAAGATTATTACTAGTCAGATATATTCTTGTGCGGTGAATAGGGCGTGTTGAGTCCAGTTCTCTGAGCAAGGAGTAGGTCTTGTCAATTACATATTGGGTTTATGGAACAGTATCGAAGCTAATTTGAAACCCTTGTTTTATGTATCACCCCACCTCACCTTTCCCGTTAAGCAGCCATAGTGTGTTTTCTGCATGTGCGACTCTGTTCTGTTTTGTAATTCAGTTCAAGTGTAACGGTTTTTACATTCCCTCTATAAGTGATACCTTATGAGAAGTGTCCTTTTCTGTGTGACTTATTTCACTTAGAATCGTCGTACCTAAATCCACTCATCATGCTGCTACTAGCCTTATGACATTGATTTCATGGCTGAGTGATATTCCATTGTACATAAGGACCACAACTTCTTTATCCATTTTTCTCTTTCCTGGGATACTTAAGGTGGAATGAAGTGGAGGTCCTTGTCAACAGAGCAGCCCTAAACTTTGGGCTGCTTGTGTTTTGCTGATTTTTCATTTTCCCAATTTATACCCCGATGAGTGGAAGTGCCCTGTGCTCTCTAAGCTGTGTTTTTTAGATATTTCAGGACTCACCGTACACTTTTCCACAGTGGCTGTTGGCAATTTACATCCCGCCCATCAGTGTAGCAAGGCTCCCTTTTCTCCAAGGCCTGTCCTGCATTTCTGGTTTTGACACTTTTTTCAGCATGGCCCTTTTGACCGATGGGAAGCGAGACTTCTTTTTAGCGCTGATTTGCCTTTCCAGGTTGCTTGGTTGGCCAAAAACGGCGTATGCGTTTTTTCCTGAATATATTCAGGAAAAAACGCATACGCCCTTTTTGGCCAAGGGCATCATTGTCAACGTTTTGCCGCTTTTCATTTGCTTTAAAGGCGATTCGAATCTACCTCCTGAAATCTGTTTCCTGCAATTCTGCCTTGATTTCAAATCCTCTTCTTTGCCTTCCCTCAATATATTTGTGGACGAGAGTTATCATTTATAACACTGCAGGTTTGTGAATTGCAGTGCCCTGAAGCTCCATTTTACAACTCGCTTTTTTGGGAACTGGCCGCAAAAGCGCAGGATGGCTTCAGGCCCTGTTCTAGTTCCGGGGGGCAGGCTGAGCCTGTGGTTAATTCTTCTTCCTGATGGGAAAATAGAGTGACCTGTGCCTGTCCCAACACCAAGAGCTAGTCTCTCATTGGTTCCCCGTCTTCCCGTTCATCCTCAGGACAAATTGCAACCTGTACGGAACAGGAGGTTAAAGGTGCTGATGATCCAAGTAGGGAGATTACTAATAAAGTGGCTGGAATGGCGAACCCGAGCACAAGGAGATGAGAAATGAGGTGCGTTTTAGAAACCTTTCCCCATCACACGGTGTACCATCTTCTGGGTTTCTCATGCATGTTTTCGATGTAGGAAGATGCCCTTGAACCTGGAGATTTGGGACCCATGCGATGGGTACCACGCAGTATTACTTTAAAGGGTCTGCGTTTGCTCACCCAACCTCACCAAACCTCTCAGCCCCAAGAGTGTCCACCCTTATGTCTCATCCAGCTGTGGGTCTAGATATGGTCAATCCAGGTTGCATCACAGCCCCTGAACGAATTGTGTAAGAATTTCTCTCTCTTTCACTGTCTTTGTTTCATGGGTTTTTAAGAGTAATTTATTTTTATAATGGGGTTTAGCTGCTTTTCACTGCTGTGTTTATGCCGCTTTACACCCACTTGACACACTAACAGAGAGATATCAATACATAGGTTTTAAGATTATTACTAGTCAGATATATTCTTGTGCGGTGAATAGGGCGTGTTGAGTCCAGTTCTCTGAGCAAGGAGTAGGTCTTGTCAATTACATATTGGGTTTATGGAACAGTATCGAAGCTAATTTGAAACCCTTGTTTTATGTATCACCCCACCTCACCTTTCCCGTTAAGCAGCCATAGTGTGTTTTCTGCATGTGCGACTCTGTTCTGTTTTGTAATTCAGTTCAAGTGTAACGGTTTTTACATTCCCTCTATAAGTGATACCTTATGAGAAGTGTCCTTTTCTGTGTGACTTATTTCACTTAGAATCGTCGTACCTAAATCCACTCATCATGCTGCTACTAGCCTTATGACATTGATTTCATGGCTGAGTGATATTCCATTGTACATAAGGACCACAACTTCTTTATCCATTTTTCTCTTTCCTGGGATACTTAAGGTGGAATGAAGTGGAGGTCCTTGTCAACAGAGCAGCCCTAAACTTTGGGCTGCTTGTGTTTTGCTGATTTTTCATTTTCCCAATTTATACCCCGATGAGTGGAAGTGCCCTGTGCTCTCTAAGCTGTGTTTTTTAGATATTTCAGGACTCACCGTACACTTTTCCACAGTGGCTGTTGGCAATTTACATCCCGCCCATCAGTGTAGCAAGGCTCCCTTTTCTCCAAGGCCTGTCCTGCATTTCTGGTTTTGACACTTTTTTCAGCATGGCCCTTTTGACCGATGGGAAGCGAGACTTCTTTTTAGCGCTGATTTGCCTTTCCAGGTTGCTTGGTTGGCCAAAAACGGCGTATGCGTTTTTTCCTGAATATATTCAGGAAAAAACGCATACGCCCTTTTTGGCCAAGGGCATCATTGTCAACGTTTTGCCGCTTTTCATTTGCTTTAAAGGCGATTCGAATCTACCTCCTGAAATCTGTTTCCTGCAATTCTGCCTTGATTTCAAATCCTCTTCTTTGCCTTCCCTCAATATATTTGTGGACGAGAGTTATCATTTATAACACTGCAGGTTTGTGAATTGCAGTGCCCTGAAGCTCCATTTTACAACTCGCTTTTTTGGGAACTGGCCGCAAAAGCGCAGGATGGCTTCAGGCCCTGTTCTAGTTCCGGGGGGCAGGCTGAGCCTGTGGTTAATTCTTCTTCCTGATGGGAAAATAGAGTGACCTGTGCCTGTCCCAACACCAAGAGCTAGTCTCTCATTGGTTCCCCGTCTTCCCGTTCATCCTCAGGACAAATTGCAACCTGTACGGAACAGGAGGTTAAAGGTGCTGATGATCCAAGTAGGGAGATTACTAATAAAGTGGCTGGAATGGCGAACCCGAGCACAAGGAGATGAGAAATGAGGTGCGTTTTAGAAACCTTTCCCCATCACACGGTGTACCATCTTCTGGGTTTCTCATGCATGTTTTCGATGTAGGAAGATGCCCTTGAACCTGGAGATTTGGGACCCATGCGATGGGTACCACGCAGTATTACTTTAAAGGGTCTGCGTTTGCTCACCCAACCTCACCAAACCTCTCAGCCCCAAGAGTGTCCACCCTTATGTCTCATCCAGCTGTGGGTCTAGATATGGTCAATCCAGGTTGCATCACAGCCCCTGAACGAATTGTGTAAGAATTTCTCTCTCTTTCACTGTCTTTGTTTCATGGGTTTTTAAGAGTAATTTATTTTTATAATGGGGTTTAGCTGCTTTTCACTGCTGTGTTTATGCCGCTTTACACCCACTTGACACACTAACAGAGAGATATCAATACATAGGTTTTAAGATTATTACTAGTCAGATATATTCTTGTGCGGTGAATAGGGCGTGTTGAGTCCAGTTCTCTGAGCAAGGAGTAGGTCTTGTCAATTACATATTGGGTTTATGGAACAGTATCGAAGCTAATTTGAAACCCTTGTTTTATGTATCACCCCACCTCACCTTTCCCGTTAAGCAGCCATAGTGTGTTTTCTGCATGTGCGACTCTGTTCTGTTTTGTAATTCAGTTCAAGTGTAACGGTTTTTACATTCCCTCTATAAGTGATACCTTATGAGAAGTGTCCTTTTCTGTGTGACTTATTTCACTTAGAATCGTCGTACCTAAATCCACTCATCATGCTGCTACTAGCCTTATGACATTGATTTCATGGCTGAGTGATATTCCATTGTACATAAGGACCACAACTTCTTTATCCATTTTTCTCTTTCCTGGGATACTTAAGGTGGAATGAAGTGGAGGTCCTTGTCAACAGAGCAGCCCTAAACTTTGGGCTGCTTGTGTTTTGCTGATTTTTCATTTTCCCAATTTATACCCCGATGAGTGGAAGTGCCCTGTGCTCTCTAAGCTGTGTTTTTTAGATATTTCAGGACTCACCGTACACTTTTCCAGAGTGGCTGTTGGCAATTTACATCCTGCCCATCAGTGTAGCAAGGCTCCCTTTTCTCCATGGCCTGTCCTGCATTTCTGGTTTTGACACTTTTTTCAGCATGGCCCTTTTGACCGATGGGAAGCGAGACTTCTTTTTAGCGCTGATTTGCCTTTCCAGGTTGCTTGGTTGACCAAAAAGGGCGTATGCGTTTTTTCCTGAATATATTCAGGAAAAAACGCATACGCCCTTTTTGGCCAAGGGCATCATTGTCAACGTTTTGCCGCTTTTCATGTGCTTTAAAGGTGATTCGAATCTACCTCCTGAAATCTGTTTCCTGCAATTCTGCCTTGATTTCAAATCCTCTTCTTTGCCTTCCCTCAATATATTTGTGGACGAGAGTTATCATTTATAACACTGCAGGTTTGTGAATTGCAGTGCCCTGAAGCTCCATTTTACAACTCGCTTTTTTGGGAACTGGCCGCAAAAGCGCAGGATGGCTTCAGGCCCTGTTCTAGTTACGGGGGGCAGGCTGAGCCTGTGGTTAATTCTTCTTCCTGATGGGAAAATAGAGTGACCTGTGCCTGTCCCAACACCAAGAGCTAGTCTCTCATTGGTTCCCCGTCTTCCCGTTCATCCTCAGGACAAATTGCAACCTGTACGGAACAGGAGGTTAAAGGTGCTGATGATCCAAGTAGGGAGATTACTAATAAAGTGGCTGGAATGGCGAACCCGAGCACAAGGAGATGAGAAATGAGGTGTGTTTTAGAAACCTTTCCCCATCACACGGTGTACCATCTTCTGGGTTTCTCATGCATGTTTTCGATGTAGGAAGATGCCCTTGAACCTGGAGATTTGGGACCCATGCGATGGGTACCACGCAGTATTACTTTAAAGGGTCTGCGTTTGCTCACCCAACCTCACCAAACCTCTCAGCCCCAGGAGTATCCACCCTTATGTCTCATCCAGCTGTGGGTCTAGATATGGTAAATCCAGGTTGCATCACAGCCCCTGAACGAATTGTGTAAGAATTTCTCTCTCTTTCACTGTCTTAGATTCAATGGTTTTTAAAAGTAATTTATTTTTATAATGGGGTTTAGCTGCTTTTCACTGCTGTGTTTATGCCGCTTTACACCCACTTGACACACTAACAGAGAGATATCAATACATAGGTTTTAAGATTATTACTAGTCAGATATATTCTTGTGCGGTGAATAGGGCGTGTTGAGTCCAGTTCTCTGAGCAAGGAGTAGGTCTTGTCAATTACATATTGGGTTTATGGAACAGTATCGAAGCTAATTTGAAACCCTTGTTTTATGTATCACCCCACCTCACCTTTCCCGTTAAGCAGCCATAGTGTGTTTTCTGCATGTGCGACTCTGTTCTGTTTTGTAATTCAGTTCAAGTGTAACGGTTTTTACATTCCCTCTATAAGTGATACCTTATGAGAAGTGTCCTTTTCTGTGTGACTTATTTCACTTAGAATCGTCGTACCTAAATCCACTCATCATGCTGCTACTAGCCTTATGACATTGATTTCATGGCTGAGTGATATTCCATTGTACATAAGGACCACAACTTCTTTATCCATTTTTCTCTTTCCTGGGATACTTAAGGTGGAATGAAGTGGAGGTCCTTGTCAACAGAGCAGCCCTAAACTTTGAGCTGCTTGTGTTTTGCTGATTTTTAATTTTCCCAATTTATTCACAGATGAGTGGAAGTGCCCTATGCTCTCTAAGCTGTGTTTTTTAGATATTTCAGGACTCACCGTACACTTCTCCAGAGTGGCTGTTGGCAATTTACATCCCGTCCATCAGTGTAGCAAGGCTCCCATTTCTCCATGGCCTGTTCTGCATTTCTGGTTTTGACACTTTTTTCAGCATGGCCCTTTTGACCGATGGGAAGCGAGACTTCTTTGTAGCGCTGATTTGCCTTTCCAGGTTGCTTGGTTGGCCAAAAAGGGCGTATGCGTTTTTTCCTGAATATATTCAGGAAAAAACGCATACGCCCTTTTTGGCCAAGGGCATCATTGTTAAAGTTTTGTCGCTTTTCATGTGCTTTAAAGGCGATTCGAATCTACCTCCTGAAATCTGTTTCCTGCAATTCTGCCTTGATTTCAAATCTTCTTCTTTGCCTTCCCTCAATATATTTGTGGACGAGAGTTATCATTTATACCTCTGCAGATTTGGGAATTGCAGTGCCCTGAAGCTCCATTTTACAACTTGCTTTTTTGGGAACTGGCCGCAAAAGCGCAGGATGGCTTCAGGCCCTGTTCTGGTTCCGGGGGGCAGGCTGAGCCTCTGGTTAATTCTTCTTCCTGATGGGAAAATAGAGTGACCTGTGCCTGTCCCTACACCAAGAGCAAGTCTCTCATTGGTTCCCCTTCTTCCCGTTCATCCTCAGGACAGATTGCAACCTATACGGAACAGGAGGTTAAAGGTGCTGATGCTCAAGTAGGGAGATTGCTAGTAAAGTGGCTGGAATGGTGAACCCGAGGACAAGGAGATGAGAAATGAGGTGCGTTTTAGAAACCTTTCCCCATCACATGGTGTACCATCTTCTGGGTTTCTCATGCATGTTTTCGATGTAGGAAGATGCCCTTGAACCTGGAGATTTGGGACCCATGAGATGGGTACCACGCAGTATTAATTTAAAGGGTCTGCATTTGCTCACCCAACCTCACCAAACCTCTCAGCCCCAAGAGTGTCCACCCTTATGTCTCATCCAGCTGTGGGTCTAGATATGGTCAATCCAGGTTGCATCACAGCCCCTGAACGAATTGTGTAAGAATTTCTCTCTCTTTCACTGTCTTTGTTTCATGGGTTTTTAAAAGTAATTTATTTTTATAATGGGGTTTAGCTGCTTTTCACTGCTGTGTTTATGCCGCTTTACACCCACTTGACACACTAACAGAGAGATATCAATACATAGGTTTTAAGATTATTACTAGTCAGATATATTCTTGTGCGGTGAATAGGGCGTGTTGAGTCCAGTTCTCTGAGCAAGGAGTAGGTCTTGTCAATTACATATTGGGTTTATGGAACAGTATCGAAGCTAATTTGAAACCCTTGTTTTATGTATCACCCCACCTCACCTTTCCCGTTAAGCAGCCATAGTGTGTTTTCTGCATGTGCGACTCTGTTCTGTTTTGTAATTCAGTTCAAGTGTAACGGTTTTTACATTCCCTCTATAAGTGATACCTTATGAGAAGTGTCCTTTTCTGTGTGACTTATTTCACTTAGAATCGTCGTACCTAAATCCACTCATCATGCTGCTACTAGCCTTATGACATTGATTTCATGGCTGAGTGATATTCCATTGTACATAAGGACCACAACTTCTTTATCCATTTTTCTCTTTCCTGGGATACTTAAGGTGGAATGAAGTGGAGGTCCTTGTCAACAGAGCAGCCCTAAACTTTGGGCTGCTTGTGTTTTGCTGATTTTTCATTTTCCCAATTTATACCCCGATGAGTGGAAGTGCCCTGTGCTCTCTAAGCTGTGTTTTTTAGATATTTCAGGACTCACCGTACACTTTTCCAGAGTGGCTGTTGGCAATTTACATCCCGCCCATCAGTGTAGCAAGGCTCCCTTTTCTCCATGGCCTGTCCTGCATTTCTGGTTTTGACACTTTTTTCAGCATGGCCCTTTTGACCGATGGGAAGCGAGACTTCTTTTTAGCGCTGATTTGCCTTTCCAGGTTGCTTGGTTGACCAAAAAGGGCGTATGCGTTTTTTCCTGAATATATTCAGGAAAAAACGCATACGCCCTTTTTGGCCAAGGGCATCATTGTCAACGTTTTGCCGCTTTTCATGTGCTTTAAAGGCGATTCGAATCTACCTCCTGAAATCTGTTTCCTGCAATTCTGCCTTGATTTCAAATCCTCTTCTTTGCCTTCCCTCAATATATTTGTGGACGAGAGTTATCATTTATAACACTGCAGGTTTGTGAATTGCAGTGCCCTGAAGCTCCATTTTACAACTCGCTTTTTTGGGAACTGGCCGCAAAAGCGCAGGATGGCTTCAGGCCCTGTACTAGTTCCGGGGGGCAGGCTGAGCCTGTGGTTAATTCTTCTTCCTGATGGGAAAATAGAGTGACCTGTGCCTGTCCCAACACCAAGAGCTAGTCTCTCATTGGTTCCCCGTCTTCCCGTTCATCCTCAGGACAAATTGCAACCTGTACGGAACAGGAGGTTAAAGGTGCTGATGATCCAAGTAGGGAGATTACTAATAAAGTGGCTGGAATGGCGAACCCGAGCACAAGGAGATGAGAAATGAGGTGCGTTTTAGAAACCTTTCCCCATCACACGGTGTACCATCTTCTGGGTTTCTCATGCATGTTTTCGATGTAGGAAGATGCCCTTGAACCTGGAGATTTGGGACCCATGCGATGGGTACCACGCAGTATTACTTTAAAGGGTCTGCGTTTGCTCACCCAACCTCACCAAACCTCTCAGCCCCAAGAGTATCCACCCTTATGTCTCATCCAGCTGTGGGTCTAGATATGGTCAATCCAGGTTGCATCACAGCCCCTGAACGAATTGTGTAAGAATTTCTCTCTCTTTCACTGTCTTAGATTCAATGGTTTTTAAAAGTAATTTATTTTTATAATGGGGTTTAGCTGCTTTTCACTGCTGTGTTTATGCCGCTTTACACCCACTTGACACACTAACAGAGAGATATCAATACATAGGTTTTAAGATTATTACTAGTCAGATATATTCTTGTGCGGTGAATAGGGCGTGTTGAGTCCAGTTCTCTGAGCAAGGAGTAGGTCTTGTCAATTACATATTGGGTTTATGGAACAGTATCGAAGCTAATTTGAAACCCTTGTTTTATGTATCACCCCACCTCACCTTTCCCGTTAAGCAGCCATAGTGTGTTTTCTGCATGTGCGACTCTGTTCTGTTTTGTAATTCAGTTCAAGTGTAACGGTTTTTACATTCCCTCTATAAGTGATACCTTATGAGAAGTGTCCTTTTCTGTGTGACTTATTTCACTTAGAATCGTCGTACCTAAATCCACTCATCATGCTGCTACTAGCCTTATGACATTGATTTCATGGCTGAGTGATATTCCATTGTACATAAGGACCACAACTTCTTTATCCATTTTTCTCTTTCCTGGGATACTTAAGGTGGAATGAAGTGGAGGTCCTTGTCAACAGAGCAGCCCTAAACTTTGAGCTGCTTGTGTTTTGCTGATTTTTAATTTTCCCAATTTATTCACAGATGAGTGGAAGTGCCCTATGCTCTCTAAGCTGTGTTTTTTAGATATTTCAGGACTCACCGTACACTTCTCCAGAGTGGCTGTTGGCAATTTACATCCCGTCCATCAGTGTAGCAAGGCTCCCATTTCTCCATGGCCTGTCCTGCATTTCTGGTTTTGACACTTTTTTCAGCATGGCCCTTTTGACCGATGGGAAGCGAGACTTCTTTTTAGCGCTGATTTGCCTTTCCAGGTTGCTTGGTTGGCCAAAAAGGGCGTATGCGTTTTTTCCTGAATATATTCAGGAAAAAACGCATACGCCCTTTTTGGCCAAGGGCATCATTGTTAAAGTTTTGTCGCTTTTCATGTGCTTTAAAGGCGATTCGAATCTACCTCCTGAAATCTGTTTCCTGCAATTCTGCCTTGATTTCAAATCTTCTTCTTTGCCTTCCCTCAATATATTTGTGGACGAGAGTTATCATTTATACCTCTGCAGATTTGGGAATTGCAGTGCCCTGAAGCTCCATTTTACAACTTGCTTTTTTGGGAACTGGCCGCAAAAGCGCAGGATGGCTTCAGGCCCTGTTCTGGTTCCGGGGGGCAGGCTGAGCCTCTGGTTAATTCTTCTTCCTGATGGGAAAATAGAGTGACCTGTGCCTGTCCCTACACCAAGAGCTAGTCTCTCATTGTTTCCCCGTCTTCCCTTTCATCCTCAGAACAAATTGCAACCTGTACGGAACAGGAGCTTAAAGGTGCTGATGCCCCAAGTAGGGAGATTGCTAGTAAAGTGGCTGGAATGCCGAACCCGAGCACAAGGAGATGAGAAATGAGGTGCATTTTAGAAACCTTTCCCCATCACACGGTGTACCATCTTCTGGGTGCATGTTTTCGATGTAGGAAGATGCCCTTGAACCTGGAGATTTGGGACCCATGCGATGGGTACCACGCAGTATTACTTTAAAGGGTCTGCATTTGCTCACCCAACCTCACAAAACCTCTCAGCCCCAAGAGTGTCCACCCTTATGTCTCATCCAGCTGTGGGTCTCGATATGGTCAATCCAGGTTGCATCACAGCCCCTGAACGAATTGTGTAAGAATTTCTCTCTCTTTCACTGTCTTAGTTACAATGGTTTTTAAAAGTAATTTATTTTTATAATGGGGTTTAGCTGCTTTTCACTGCTGTGTTGATGCCGCTTTACACCCAATTGACACACTAACAGAGAGATATCAATACATAGGTTTTAAGATTATTACTAGTCAGATATATTCTTGTGCGGTGAATAAGGCGTGTTGAGTCCAGTTCTCTGAGCAAGGAGTAGGTCTTGTTAATTACATATTGGGTTTATGGAACAGTATCTGAGCTAATTTGAAACCCTTGTTTTATGTATCACCCCACCTCACCTTTCCCGTTAAGCAGCCATAGTGTGTTTTCTGCATGTGCGACTCTGTTCTGTTTTGTAATTCAGTTCAAGTGTAACGGTTTTTACATTCCCTCTATAAGTGATACCTTATGAGAAGTGTCCTTTTCTGTGTGACTTATTTCACTTAGAATCGTCGTACCTAAATCCACTCATCATGCTGCTACTAGCCTTATGACATTGATTTCATGGCTGAGTGATATTCCATTGTACATAAGGACCACAACTTCTTTATCCATTTTTCTCTTTCCTGGGATACTTAAGGTGGAATGAAGTGGAGGTCCTTGTCAACAGAGCAGCCCTAAACTTTGGGCTGCTTGTGTTTTGCTGATTTTTCATTTTCCCAATTTATACCCCGATGAGTGGAAGTGCCCTGTGCTCTCTAAGCTGTGTTTTTTAGATATTTCAGGACTCACCGTACACTTTTCCAGAGTGGCTGTTGGCAATTTACATCCTGCCCATCAGTGTAGCAAGGCTCCCTTTTCTCCATGGCCTGTCCTGCATTTCTGGTTTTGACACTTTTTTCAGCATGGCCCTTTTGACCGATGGGAAGCGAGACTTCTTTTTAGCGCTGATTTGCCTTTCCAGGTTGCTTGGTTGACCAAAAAGGGCGTATGCGTTTTTTCCTGAATATATTCAGGAAAAAACGCATACGCCCTTTTTGGCCAAGGGCATCATTGTCAACGTTTTGCCGCTTTTCATGTGCTTTAAAGGCGATTCGAATCTACCTCCTGAAATCTGTTTCCTGCAATTCTGCCTTGATTTCAAATCCTCTTCTTTGCCTTCCATCAATATATTTGTGGACGAGAGTTATCATTTATAACACTGCAGGTTTGTGAATTGCAGTGCCCTGAAGCTCCATTTTACAACTCGCTTTTTTGGGAACTGGCCGCAAAAGCGCAGGATGGCTTCAGGCCCTGTTCTAGTTACGGGGGGCAGGCTGAGCCTGTGGTTAATTCTTCTTCCTGATGGGAAAATAGAGTGACCTGTGCCTGTCCCAACACCAAGAGCTAGTCTCTCATTGGTTCCCCGTCTTCCCGTTCATCCTCAGGACAAATTGCAACCTGTACGGAACAGGAGGTTAAAGGTGCTGATGATCCAAGTAGGGAGATTACTAATAAAGTGGCTGGAATGGCGAACCCGAGCACAAGGAGATGAGAAATGAGGTGTGTTTTAGAAACCTTTCCCCATCACATGGTGTACCATCTTCTGGGTTTCTCATGCATGTTTTCGATGTAGGAAGATGCCCTTGAACCTGGAGATTTGGGACCCATGCGATGGGTACCACGCAGTATTACTTTAAAGGGTCTGCGTTTGCTCACCCAACCTCACCAAACCTCTCAGCCCCAAGAGTATCCACCCTTATGTCTCATCCAGCTGTGGGTCTAGATATGGTAAATCCAGGTTGCATCACAGCCCCTGAACGAATTGTGTAAGAATTTCTCTCTCTTTCACTGTCTTAGATTCAATGGTTTTTAAAAGTAATTTATTTTTATAATGGGGTTTAGCTGCTTTTCACTGCTGTGTTTATGCCGCTTTACACCCACTTGACACACTAACAGAGAGATATCAATACATAGGTTTTAAGATTATTACTAGTCAGATATATTCTTGTGCGGTGAATAGGGCGTGTTGAGTCCAGTTCTCTGAGCAAGGAGTAGGTCTTGTCAATTACATATTGGGTTTATGGAACAGTATCGAAGCTAATTTGAAACCCTTGTTTTATGTATCACCCCACCTCACCTTTCCCGTTAAGCAGCCATAGTGTGTTTTCTGCATGTGCGACTCTGTTCTGTTTTGTAATTCAGTTCAAGTGTAACGGTTTTTACATTCCCTCTATAAGTGATACCTTATGAGAAGTGTCCTTTTCTGTGTGACTTATTTCACTTAGAATCGTCGTACCTAAATCCACTCATCATGCTGCTACTAGCCTTATGACATTGATTTCATGGCTGAGTGATATTCCATTGTACATAAGGACCACAACTTCTTTATCCATTTTTCTCTTTCCTGGGATACTTAAGGTGGAATGAAGTGGAGGTCCTTGTCAACAGAGCAGCCCTAAACTTTGAGCTGCTTGTGTTTTGCTGATTTTTAATTTTCCCAATTTATTCACAGATGAGTGGAAGTGCCCTATGCTCTCTAAGCTGTGTTTTTTAGATATTTCAGGACTCACCGTACACTTCTCCAGAGTGGCTGTTGGCAATTTACATCCCGTCCATCAGTGTAGCAAGGCTCCCATTTCTCCATGGCCTGTTCTGCATTTCTGGTTTTGACACTTTTTTCAGCATGGCCCTTTTGACCGATGGGAAGCGAGACTTCTTTGTAGCGCTGATTTGCCTTTCCAGGTTGCTTGGTTGGCCAAAAAGGGCGTATGCGTTTTTTCCTGAATATATTCAGGAAAAAACGCATACGCCCTTTTTGGCCAAGGGCATCATTGTTAAAGTTTTGTCGCTTTTCATGTGCTTTAAAGGCGATTCGAATCTACCTCCTGAAATCTGTTTCCTGCAATTCTGCCTTGATTTCAAATCTTCTTCTGTGCCTTCCCTCAATATATTTGTGGACGAGAGTTATCATTTATACCTCTGCAGATTTGGGAATTGCAGTGCCCTGAAGCTCCATTTTACAACTTGCTTTTTTGGGAACTGGCCGCAAAAGCGCAGGATGGCTTCAGGCCCTGTTCTGGTTCCGGGGGGCAGGCTGAGCCTCTGGTTAATTCTTCTTCCTGATGGGAAAATAGAGTGACCTGTGCCTGTCCCTACACCAAGAGCTAGTCTCTCATTGGTTCCCCTTCTTCCCGTTCATCCTCAGGACAGATTGCAACCTATACGGAACAGGAGGTTAAAGGTGCTGATGCTCAAGTAGGGAGATTGCTAGTAAAGTGGCTGGAATGGTGAACCCGAGGACAAGGAGATGAGAAATGAGGTGCGTTTTAGAAACCTTTCCCCATCACATGGTGTACCATCTTCTGGGTTTCTCATGCATGTTTTCGATGTAGGAAGATGCCCTTGAACCTGGAGATTTGGGACCCATGAGATGGGTACCACGCAGTATTAATTTAAAGGGTCTGCATTTGCTCACCCAACCTCACCAAACCTCTCAGCCCCAAGAGTGTCCACCCTTATGTCTCATCCAGCTGTGGGTCTAGATATGGTCAATCCAGGTTGCATCACAGCCCCTGAACGAATTGTGTAAGAATTTCTCTCTCTTTCACTGTCTTTGTTTCATGGGTTTTTAAAAGTAATTTATTTTTATAATGGGGTTTAGCTGCTTTTCACTGCTGTGTTTATGCCGCTTTACACCCACTTGACACACTAACAGAGAGATATCAATACATAGGTTTTAAGATTATTACTAGTCAGATATATTCTTGTGCGGTGAATAGGGCGTGTTGAGTCCAGTTCTCTGAGCAAGGAGTAGGTCTTGTCAATTACATATTGGGTTTATGGAACAGTATCGAAGCTAATTTGAAACCCTTGTTTTATGTATCACCCCACCTCACCTTTCCCGTTAAGCAGCCATAGTGTGTTTTCTGCATGTGCGACTCTGTTCTGTTTTGTAATTCAGTTCAAGTGTAACGGTTTTTACATTCCCTCTATAAGTGATACCTTATGAGAAGTGTCCTTTTCTGTGTGACTTATTTCACTTAGAATCGTCGTACCTAAATCCACTCATCATGCTGCTACTAGCCTTATGACATTGATTTCATGGCTGAGTGATATTCCATTGTACATAAGGACCACAACTTCTTTATCCATTTTTCTCTTTCCTGGGATACTTAAGGTGGAATGAAGTGGAGGTCCTTGTCAACAGAGCAGCCCTAAACTTTGGGCTGCTTGTGTTTTGCTGATTTTTCATTTTCCCAATTTATACCCCGATGAGTGGAAGTGCCCTGTGCTCTCTAAGCTGTGTTTTTTAGATATTTCTGGACTCACCGTACACTTTTCCAGAGTGGCTGTTGGCAATTTACATCCCGCCCATCAGTGTAGCAAGGCTCCCTTTTCTCCATGGCCTGTCCTGCATTTCTGGTTTTGACACTTTTTTCAGCATGGCCCTTTTGACCGATGGGAAGCGAGACTTCTTTTTAGCGCTGATTTGCCTTTCCAGGTTGCTTGGTTGACCAAAAAGGGCGTATGCGTTTTTTCCTGAATATATTCAGGAAAAAACGCATACGCCCTTTTTGGCCAAGGGCATCATTGTCAACGTTTTGCCGCTTTTCATGTGCTTTAAAGGCGATTCGAATCTACCTCCTGAAATCTGTTTCCTGCAATTCTGCCTTGATTTCAAATCCTCTTCTTTGCCTTCCCTCAATATATTTGTGGACGAGAGTTATCATTTATAACACTGCAGGTTTGTGAATTGCAGTGCCCTGAAGCTCCATTTTACAACTCGCTTTTTTGGGAACTGGCCGCAAAAGCGCAGGATGGCTTCAGGCCCTGTACTAGTTCCGGGGGGCAGGCTGAGCCTGTGGTTAATTCTTCTTCCTGATGGGAAAATAGAGTGACCTGTGCCTGTCCCAACACCAAGAGCTAGTCTCTCATTGGTTCCCCGTCTTCCCGTTCATCCTCAGGACAAATTGCAACCTGTACGGAACAGGAGGTTAAAGGTGCTGATGATCCAAGTAGGGAGATTACTAATAAAGTGGCTGGAATGGCGAACCCGAGCACAAGGAGATGAGAAATGAGGTGCGTTTTAGAAACCTTTCCCCATCACACGGTGTACCATCTTCTGGGTTTCTCATGCATGTTTTCGATGTAGGAAGATGCCCTTGAACCTGGAGATTTGGGACCCATGCGATGGGTACCACGCAGTATTACTTTAAAGGGTCTGCATTTGCTCACCCAACCTCACAAAACCTCTCAGCCCCAAGAGTGTCCACCCTTATGTCTCATCCAGCTGTGGGTCTAGATATGGTCAATCCAGGTTGCATCACAGCCCCTGAACGAATTGTGTAAGAATTTCTCTCTCTTTCACTGTCTTAGTTTAAATGGTTTTTAAAAGTAATTTATTTTTATAATGGGGTTTAGCTGCTTTTCACTGCTGTGTTGATGCCGCTTTACACCCAATTGACACACTAACAGAGAGATATCAATACATAGGTTTTAAGATTATTAATAGTCAGATATATTCTTGTGCGGTGAATAAGGCGTGTTGAGTCCAGTTCTCTGAGCAAGGAGTAGGTCTTGTTAATTACATGTTGGGTTTATGGAACAGTATCTGAGCTAATTTGAAACCCTTGTTTTATGTATCACCCCACCTCACCTTTCCCGTTAAGCAGCCATAGTGTGTTTTCTGCATGTGCGACTCTGTTCTGTTTTGTAATTCAGTTCAAGTGTAACGGTTTTTACATTCCCTCTATAAGTGATACCTTATGAGAAGTGTCCTTTTCTGTGTGACTTATTTCACTTAGAATCGTCGTACCTAAATCCACTCATCATGCTGCTACTAGCCTTATGACATTGATTTCATGGCTGAGTGATATTCCATTGTACATAAGGACCACAACTTCTTTATCCATTTTTCTCTTTCCTGGGATATTTAAGGTGGAATGAAGTTGAGGTCCTTGTCAACAGAGCAGCCCTAAACTTTGAGCTGCTTGTGTTTTGCTGATTTTTAATTTTCCCAATTTATACCCCGATGAGTGGAAGTGCCCTATGCTCTCTAAGCTGTGTTTTTTAGATATTTCAGGACTCACCTACACTTCTCCAGAGTGGCTGTTGGCAATTTACATCCGGCCCATCAGTGTAGCAAGGCTCCCATTTCTCCATGGCCTGTCCTGCATTTCTGGTTTTGACACTTTTTTCAGCATGGCCCTTTTGACCGATGGGAAGCGAGACTTCTTTGTAGCGCTGATTTGCCTTTCCAGGTTGCTTGGTTGGCCAAAAAGGGCGTATGCGTTTTTTCCTGAATATATTCAGGAAAAAACGCATACGCCCTTTTTGGCCAAGGGCATCGTTGTCAACGTTTTGCCGCTTTTCATGTGCTTTAAAGGCGATTCGAATCTACCTCCTGAAATCTCTATCCTGCAATTCTGCCTTGATTTCAAATCCTCTTCTTTGCCTTCCCTCAATATATTTGTGGACGAGAGTTATCGTTTATAACTCTGCAGGTTTGTGAATTGCAGTGCCCTGAAGCTCCATTTTACAACCCACTTTTTTGGGAACTGGCCGCAAAAGCGCAGGATGGCTTCAGGCCCTGTTCTGGTTCCGGGGGGCAGGCTGAGCCTGTGGTTAATTCTTCTTCCTGATGGGAAAATAGAGTGACCTGTGCCTGTCCCTACACCAAGAGCTAGTCTCTCATTGGTTCCCCTTCTTCCCGTTCATCCTCAGGACAGATTGCAACCTATACGGAACAGGAGGTTAAAGGTGCTGATGCTCAAGTAGGGAGATTGCTAGTAAAGTGGCTGGAATGGTGAACCCGAGGACAAGGAGATGAGAAATGAGGTGCGTTTTAGAAACCTTTCCCCATCACATGGTGTACCATCTTCTGGGTTTCTCATGCATGTTTTCGATGTAGGAAGATGCCCTTGAACCTGGAGATTTGGGACCCATGAGATGGGTACCACGCAGTATTAATTTAAAGGGTCTGCATTTGCTCACCCAACCTCACCAAACCTCTCAGCCCCAAGAGTGTCCACCCTCATGTCTCATCCAGCTGTGGGTCTAGATATGGTCAATCCAGGTTGCATCACAGCCCCTGAACGAATTGTGTAAGAATTTCTCTCTCTTTCACTGTCTTTGTTTCATGGGTTTTTAAAAGTAATTTATTTTTATAATGGGGTTTAGCTGCTTTTCACTGCTGTGTTTATGCCGCTTTACACCCACTTGACACACTAACAGAGAGATATCAATACATAGGTTTTAAGATTATTACTAGTCAGATATATTCTTGTGCAGTGAATAGGGCGTGTTGAGTCCAGTTCTCTGAGCAAGGAGTAGGTCTTGTCAATTACATATTGGGTTTATGGAACAGTATCGAAGCTAATTTGAAACCCTTGTTTTATGTATCACCCCACCTCACGTTTCCCGTTAAGCAGCCATAGTGTGTTTTCTGCATGTGCGACTCTGTTCTGTTTTGTAATTCAGTTCAAGTGTAACGGTTTTTACATTCCCTCTATAAGTGATACCTTATGAGAAGTGTCCTTTTCTGTGTGACTTATTTCACTTAGAATCGTCGTACCTAAATCCACTCATCATGCTGCTACTAGCCTTATGACATTGATTTCATGGCTGAGTGATATTCCATTGTACATAAGGACCACAACTTCTTTATCCATTTTTCTCTTTCCTGGGATATTTAAGGTGGAATGAAGTTGAGGTCCTTGTCAACAGAGCAGCCCTAAACTTTGAGCTGCTTGTGTTTTGCTGATTTTTAATTTTCCCAATTTATACCCCGATGAGTGGAAGTGCCCTATGCTCTCTAAGCTGTGTTTTTTAGATATTTCAGGACTCACCGTACACTTCTCCAGAGTGGCTGTTGGCAATTTACATCCCGCCCATCAGTGTAGCAAGGCTCCCATTTCTCCATGGCCTGTCCTGCATTTCTGGTTTTGAAACTTTTTTCAGCATGGCCCTTTTGACCGATGGGAAGCGAGACTTCTTTGTAGCGCTGATTTGCCTTTCCAGGTTGCTTGGTTGGCCAAAAAGGGCGTATGCGTTTTTTCCTGAATATATTCAGGAAAAAACGCATACGCCCTTTTTGGCCAAGGGCATCATTGTTAAAGTTTTGTCGCTTTTCATGTGCTTTAAAGGCGATTCGAATCTACCTCCTGAAATCTGTTTCCTGCAATTCTGCCTTGATTTCAAATCTTCTTTTTGCCTTCCCTCAATATATTTGTGGACGAGAGTTATCATTTATACCTCTGCAGATTTGGGAATTGCAGTGCCCTGAAGCTCCATTTTACAACTCGCTTTTTTGGGAACTGGCCGCAAAAGTGCAGGATGGCTTCAGGCCCTGTTCTGGTTCCGGGGGGCAGACTGAGCCTCTGGTTAATTCTTCTTCCTGATGGGAAAATAGAGTGACCTGTGCCTGTCCCTACACCAAGAGCTAGTCTCTCATTGCTTCCCCGTCTTCCCTTTCATCCTCAGAACAAATTGCAACCTGTACGGAACAGGAGCTTAAAGGTGCTGATGCCCCAAGTAGGGAGATTGCTAGTAAAGTGGCTGGAATGCCGAACCCGAGCACAAGGAGATGAGAAATGAGGTGCATTTTAGAAACCTTTCCCCATCACACGGTGTACCATCTTCTGGGTGCATGTTTTCGATGTAGGAAGATGCCCTTGAACCTGGAGATTTGGGACCCATGCGATGGGTACCACGCAGTATTACTTTAAAGGGTCTGCATTTGCTCACCCAACCTCACAAAACCTCTCAGCCCCAAGAGTGTCCACCCTTATGTCTCATCCAGCTGTGGGTCTAGATATGGTCAATCCAGGTTGCATCACAGCCCCTGAACGAATTGTGTAAGAATGTCTCTCTCTTTCACTGTCTTAGTTTCAATGGTTTTTAAAAGTAATTTATTTTTATAATGGGGTTTAGCTGCTTTTCACTGCTGTGTTGATGCCGCTTTACACCCAATTGACACACTAACAGAGAGATATCAATACATAGGTTTTAAGATTATTAATAGTCAGATATATTCTTGTGCGGTGAATAAGGCGTGTTGAGTCCAGTTCTCTGAGCAAGGAGTAGGTCTTGTTAATTACATATTGGGTTTATGGAACAGTATCTGAGCTAATTTGAAACCCTTGTTTTATGTATCACCCCACCTCACCTTTCCCGTTAAGCAGCCATAGTGTGTTTTCTGCATGTGCGACTCTGTTCTGTTTTGTAATTCAGTTCAAGTGTAACGGTTTTTACATTCCCTCTATAAGTGATACCTTATGAGAAGTGTCCTTTTCTGTGTGACTTATTTCACTTAGAATAGTCGTACCTAAATCCACTCATCATGCTGCTACTAGCCTTATGACATTGATTTCATGGCTGAGTGATATTCCATTGTACATAAGGACCACAACTTCTTTATCCATTTTTCTCTTTCCTGGGATATTTAAGGTGGAATGAAGTTGAGGTCCTTGTCAACAGAGCAGCCCTAAACTTTGAGCTGCTTGTGTTTTGCTGATTTTTAATTTTCCCAATTTATACCCCGATGAGTGGAAGTGCCCTATGCTCTCTAAGCTGTGTTTTTTAGATATTTCAGGACTCACCGTACACTTCTCCAGAGTGGCTGTTGGCAATTTACATCCCGCCCATCAGTGTAGCAAGGCTCCCATTTCTCCATGGCCTGTCCTGCATTTCTGGTTTTGACACTTTTTTCAGCATGGCCCTTTTGACCGATGGGAAGCGAGACTTCTTTGTAGCGCTGATTTGCCTTTCCAGGTTGCTTGGTTGGCCAAAAAGGGCGTATGCGTTTTTTCCTGAATATATTCAGGAAAAAACGCATACGCCCTTTTTGGCCAAGGGCATCGTTGTCAACGTTTTGCCGCTTTTCATGTGCTTTAAAGGCGATTCGAATCTACCTCCTGAAATCTCTATCCTGCAATTCTGCCTTGATTTCAAATCCTCTTCTTTGCCTTCCCTCAATATATTTGTGGACGAGAGTTATCGTTTATAACTCTGCAGGTTTGTGAATTGCAGTGCCCTGAAGCTCCATTTTACAACCCACTTTTTTGGGAACTGGCCGCAAAAGCGCAGGATGGCTTCAGGCCCTGTTCTGGTTCCGGGGGGCAGGCTGAGCCTGTGGTTAATTCTTCTTCCTGATGGGAAAATAGAGTGACCTGTGCCTGTCCCTACACCAAGAGCTAGTCTCTCATTGGTTCCCCTTCTTCCCGTTCATCCTCAGGACAAATTGCAACCTATACGGAACAGGAGGTTAAAGGTGCTGATGCTCAAGTAGGGAGATTGCTAGTAAAGTGGCTGGAATGGTGAACCCGAGGACAAGGAGATGAGAAATGAGGTGCGTTTTAGAAACCTTTCCCCATCACATGGTGTACCATCTTCTGGGTTTCTCATGCATGTTTTCGATGTAGGAAGATGCCCTTGAACCTGGAGATTTGGGACCCATGAGATGGGTACCACGCAGTATTAATTTAAAGGGTCTGCATTTGCTCACCCAACCTCACCAAACCTCTCAGCCCCAAGAGTGTCCACCCTTATGTCTCATCCAGCTGTGGGTCTACATATGGTCAATCCAGGTTGCATCACAGCCCCTGAACGAATTGTGTAAGAATTTCTCTCTCTTTCACTGTCTTAGTTTCAATGGTTTTTAAAAGTAATTTATTTTTATAATGGGGTTTAGCTGCTTTTCACTGCTGTGTTTATGCTGCTTTACACCCACTTGACACACTAACAGAGAGATATCAATACATAGGTTTTAAGATTATTACTAGTCAGATATATTCTTGTGCGGTGAATAGGGCGTGTTGAGTCCAGTTCTCTGAGCAAGGAGTAGGTCTTGTCAATTACATATTGGGTTTATGGAACAGTATCGAAGCTAATTTGAAACCCTTGTTTTATGTATCACCCCACCTCACCTTTCCCGTTAAGCAGCCATAGTGTGTTTTCTGCATGTGCGACTCTGTTCTGTTTTGTAATTCAGTTCAAGTGTAACGGTTTTTACATTCCCTCTATAAGTGATACCTTATGAGAAGTGTCCTTTTCTGTCTGACTTATTTCACTTAGAATCGTCGTACCTAAATCCACTCATCATGCTGCTACTAGCCTTATGACATTGATTTCATGGCTGAGTGATATTCCATTGTACATAAGGACCACAACTTCTTTATCCATTTTTCTCTTTCCTGGGATACTTAAGGTGGAATGAAGTGGAGGTCCTTGTCAACAGAGCAGCCCTAAACTTTGAGCTGCTTGTGTTTTGCTGATTTTTAATTTTCCCAATTTATTCACAGATGAGTGGAAGTGCCCTATGCTCTCTAAGCTGTGTTTTTTAGATATTTCAGGACTCACCGTACACTTCTCCAGAGTGGCTGTTGGCAATTTACATCCCGTCCATCAGTGTAGCAAGGCTCCCATTTCTCCATGGCCTGTCCTGCATTTCTGGTTTTGACACTTTTTTCAGCATGGCCCTTTTGACCGATGGGAAGCGAGACTTCTTTGTAGCGCTGATTTGCCTTTCCAGGTTGCTTGGTTGGCCAAAAAGGGCGTATGCGTTTTTTCCTGAATATATTCAGGAAAAAACGCATACGCCCTTTTTGGCCAAGGGCATCATTGTTAAAGTTTTGTCGCTTTTCATGTGCTTTAAAGGCGATTCGAATCTACCTCCTGAAATCTGTTTCCTGCAATTCTGCCTTGATTTCAAATCTTCTTTTTGCCTTCCCTCAATATATTTGTGGACGAGAGTTATCATTTATACCTCTGCAGATTTGGGAATTGCAGTGCCCTGAAGCTCCATTTTACAACTCGCTTTTTTGGGAACTGGCCGCAAAAGTGCAGGATGGCTTCAGGCCCTGTTCTGGTTCCGGGGGGCAGGCTGAGCCTCTGGTTAATTCTTCTTCCTGATGGGAAAATAGAGTGACCTGTGCCTGTCCCTACACCAAGAGCTAGTCTCTCATTGTTTCCCCGTCTTCCCTTTCATCCTCAGAACAAATTGCAACCTGTACGGAACAGGAGCTTAAAGGTGCTGATGCCCCAAGTAGGGAGATTGCTAGTAAAGTGGCTGGAATGCCGAACCCGAGCACAAGGAGATGAGAAATGAGGTGCATTTTAGAAACCTTTCCCCATCACACGGTGTACCATCTTCTGGGTGCATGTTTTCGATGTAGGAAGATGCCCTTGAACCTGGAGATTTGGGACCCATGCGATGGGTACCACGCAGTATTACTTTAAAGGGTCTGCATTTGCTCACCCAACCTCACAAAACCTCTCAGCCCCAAGAGTGTCCACCCTTATGTCTCATCCAGCTGTGGGTCTAGATATGGTCAATCCAGGTTGCATCACAGCCCCTGAACGAATTGTGTAAGAATGTCTCTCTCTTTCACTGTCTTAGTTTCAATGGTTTTTAAAAGTAATTTATTTTTATAATGGGGTTTAGCTGCTTTTCACTGCTGTGTTGATGCCGCTTTACACCCAATTGACACACTAACAGAGAGATATCAATACATAGGTTTTAAGATTATTAATAGTCAGATATATTCTTGTGCGGTGAATAAGGCGTGTTGAGTCCAGTTCTCTGAGCAAGGAGTAGGTCTTGTTAATTACATATTGGGTTTATGGAACAGTATCTGAGCTAATTTGAAACCCTTGTTTTATGTATCACCCCACCTCACCTTTCCCGTTAAGCAGCCATAGTGTGTTTTCTGCATGTGCGACTCTGTTCTGTTTTGTAATTCAGTTCAAGTGTAACGGTTTTTACATTCCCTCTATAAGTGATACCTTATGAGAAGTGTCCTTTTCTGTGTGACTTATTTCACTTAGAATAGTCGTACCTAAATCCACTCATCATGCTGCTACTAGCCTTATGACATTGATTTCATGGCTGAGTGATATTCCATTGTACATAAGGACCACAACTTCTTTATCCATTTTTCTCTTTCCTGGGATATTTAAGGTGGAATGAAGTTGAGGTCCTTGTCAACAGAGCAGCCCTAAACTTTGAGCTGCTTGTGTTTTGCTGATTTTTAATTTTCCCAATTTATACCCCGATGAGTGGAAGTGCCCTATGCTCTCTAAGCTGTGTTTTTTAGATATTTCAGGACTCACCGTACACTTCTCCAGAGTGGCTGTTGGCAATTTACATCCCGCCCATCAGTGTAGCAAGGCTCCCATTTCTCCATGGCCTGTCCTGCATTTCTGGTTTTGACACTTTTTTCAGCATGGCCCTTTTGACCGATGGGAAGCGAGACTTCTTTGTAGCGCTGATTTGCCTTTCCAGGTTGCTTGGTTGGCCAAAAAGGGCGTATGCGTTTTTTCCTGAATATATTCAGGAAAAAACGCATACGCCCTTTTTGGCCAAGGGCATCGTTGTCAACGTTTTGCCGCTTTTCATGTGCTTTAAAGGCGATTCGAATCTACCTCCTGAAATCTCTATCCTGCAATTCTGCCTTGATTTCAAATCCTCTTCTTTGCCTTCCCTCAATATATTTGTGGACGAGAGTTATCGTTTATAACTCTGCAGGTTTGTGAATTGCAGTGCCCTGAAGCTCCATTTTACAACCCACTTTTTTGGGAACTGGCCGCAAAAGCGCAGGATGGCTTCAGGCCCTGTTCTGGTTCCGGGGGGCAGGCTGAGCCTGTGGTTAATTCTTCTTCCTGATGGGAAAATAGAGTGACCTGTGCCTGTCCCTACACCAAGAGCTAGTCTCTCATTGGTTCCCCTTCTTCCCGTTCATCCTCAGGACAAATTGCAACCTATACGGAACAGGAGGTTAAAGGTGCTGATGCTCAAGTAGGGAGATTGCTAGTAAAGTGGCTGGAATGGTGAACCCGAGGACAAGGAGATGAGAAATGAGGTGCGTTTTAGAAACCTTTCCCCATCACATGGTGTACCATCTTCTGGGTTTCTCATGCATGTTTTCGATGTAGGAAGATGCCCTTGAACCTGGAGATTTGGGACCCATGAGATGGGTACCACGCAGTATTAATTTAAAGGGTCTGCATTTGCTCACCCAACCTCACCAAACCTCTCAGCCCCAAGAGTGTCCACCCTTATGTCTCATCCAGCTGTGGGTCTAGATATGGTCAATCCAGGTTGCATCACAGCCCCTGAACGAATTGTGTAAGAATTTCTCTCTCTTTCACTGTCTTTGTTTCATGGGTTTTTAAAAGTAATTTATTTTTATAATGGGGTTTAGCTGCTTTTCACTGCTGTGTTTATGCCACTTTACACCCACTTGACACACTAACAGAGAGATATCAATACATAGGTTTTAAGATTATTACTAGTAAGATATATTCTTGTGCGGTGAATAGGGCGTGTTGAGTCCAGTTCTCTGAGCAAGGAGTAGGTCTTGTCAATTACATATTGGGTTTATGGAACAGTATCGAAGCTAATTTGAAACCCTTGTTTTATGTATCACCCCACCTCACCTTTCCCGTTAAGCAGCCATAGTGTGTTTTCTGCATGTGCGACTCTGTTCTGTTTTGTAATTCAGTTCAAGTGTAACGGTTTTTACATTCCCTCTATAAGTGATACCTTATGAGAAGTGTCCTTTTCTGTGTGACTTATTTCACTTAGAATCGTCGTACCTAAATCCACTCATCATGCTGCTACTAGCCTTATGACATTGATTTCATGGCTGAGTGATATTCCATTGTACAAAAGGACCAAAACTTCTTTATCCATTTTTCTCTTTCCTGGGATACTTAAGGTGGAATGAAGTGGAGGTCCTTGTCAACAGAGCAGCCCTAAACTTTGAGCTGCTTGTGTTTTGCTGATTTTTAATTTTCCCAATTTATTCACAGATGAGTGGAAGTGCCCTATGCTCTCTAAGCTGTGTTTTTTAGATATTTCAGGACTCACCGTACACTTCTCCAGAGTGGCTGTTAGCAATATACATCCCGTCCATCAGTGTAGCAAGGCTCCCATTTCTCCATGGCCTGTCCTGCATTTCTGGTTTTGACACTTTTTTCAGCATGGCCCTTTTGACCGATGGGAAGCGAGACTTCTTTGTAGCGCTGATTTGCCTTTCCAGGTTGCTTGGTTGGCCAAAAAGGGCGTATGCGTTTTTTCCTGAATATATTCAGGAAAAAACGCATACGCCCTTTTTGGCCAAGGGCATCATTGTTAAAGTTTTGTCGCTTTTCATGTGCTTTAAAGGCGATTCGAATCTACCTCCTGAAATCTGTTTCCTGCAATTCTGCCTTGATTTCAAATCCTCTTCTTTGCCTTCCCTCAATATATTTGTGGACGAGAGTTATCATTTATACCTCTGCAGATTTGGGAATTGCAGTGCCCTGAAGCTCCATTTTACAACTCGCTTTTTTGGGAACTGGCCGCAAAAGCGCAGGATGGCTTCAGGCCCTGTTCTGGTTCCGGGGTGCAGGCTGAGCCTCTGGTTAATTCTTCTTCCTGATGGGAAAATAGAGTGACCTGTGCCTGTCCCTACACCAAGAGCTAGTCTCTCATTGTTTCCCCGTCTTCCCTTTCATCCTCAGAACAAATTGCAACCTGTACGGAACAGGAGCTTAAAGGTGCTGATGCCCCAAGTAGGGAGATTGCTAGTAAAGTGGCTGGAATGCCGAATACGAGCCCAAGGAGATGAGAAATGAGGTGCATTTTAGAAACCTTTCCCCATCACACGGTGTACCATCTTCTGGGTGCATGTTTTCGATGTAGGAGGATGCCCTTGAACCTGGAGATTTGGGACCCATGCGATGGGTACCACGCAGTATTACTTTAAAGGGTCTGCGTTTGCTCACCCAACCTCACCAAACCTCTCAGCCCCAAGAGTATCCACCCTTATGTCTCATCCAGCTGTGGGTCTAGATATGGTCAATCCAGGTTGCATCACAGCCCCTGAACGAATTGTGTAAGAATTTCTCTCTCTTTCACTGTCTTTGTTTCATGGGTTTTTAAAAGTAATTTATTTTTATAATGGGGTTTAGCTGCTTTTCACTGCTGTGTTTATGCCGCTTTACACCCACTTGACACACTAACAGAGAGATATCAATACATAGGTTTTAAGATTATTACTAGTCAGATATATTCTTGTGCGGTGAATAGGGCATGTTGAGTCCAGTTCTCTGAGCAAGGAGTAGGTCTTGTCAATTACATATTGGGTTTATGGAACAGTATCGGAGCTAATTTGAAACCCTTGTTTTATGTATCACCCCACCTCACCTTTCCCGTTAAGCAGCCATAGTGTGTTTTCTGCATGTGCGACTCTGTTCTGTTTTGTAATTCAGTTCAAGTGTAACGGTTTTTACATTCCCTCTATAAGTGATACCTTATGAGAAGTGTCCTTTTCTGTGTGACTTATTTCACTTAGAATCGTCGTACCTAAATCCACTCATCATGCTGCTACTAGCCTTATGACATTGATTTCATGGCTGAGTGATATTCCATTGTACATAAGGACCACAACTTCTTTATCCATTTTTCTCTTTCCTGGGATATTTAAGGTGGAATGAAGTGGAGGTCCTTGTCAACAGAGCAGCCCTAAAGTTTGAGCTGCTTGTGTTTTTGCTGATTTTTAATTTTCCCAATTTATACCCTGATGAGTGGAAGTGCCCTATGCTCTCTAAGCTGTGTTTTTTAGATATTTCAGGACTCACCGTACACTTCTCCAGAGGGGCTGTTGGCAATTTACATCCCGCCCATCAGTGTAGCAAGGCTCCCATTTCTCAATTGCCTGTACTGCATTTCTGATTTTGACACTTTTTTCAGCATGGCCCTTTTGAGCGATGGGAAGCGAGACTTCTTTGTAGCGCTGATTTGCCTTTCCAGGTTGCTTGGTTGGCCAAAAAGGGCGTATGCGTTTTTTCCTGAATATATTCAGGAAAAAACGCATACGCCCTTTTTGGCCAAGGGCATCGTTCTCAACGTTTTGCCGCTTTTCATGTGCTTTAAAGGCGATTCGAATCTACCTCCTGAAATCTCTATCCTGCAATTCTGCCTTGATTTCAAGTCCTCTTCTTTGCCTTCCCTCAATATATTTGTGGACGAGAGTTATCATTTATAACTCTGCAGGTTTGTGAATTGCAGTGCCCTGAAGCTCCATTTTACAACCCGCTTTTTTGGTAACTGGTCGCAAAAGCGCAGGATGGCTTCAGGCCCTGTTCTGGTTCCGGGGGACAGGCTGAGCCTGTGGTTAATTCTTCTTCCTGATGGGAAAATAGAGTGACCTGTGCCTGTCCCAACACCAAGAGCTAGTCTCTCATTGGTTCCCCGTTTTCCCGTTCATCCTCAGGACAAATTGCAACCTATACGGAACAGGAGGTTAAAGGTGCTGATGCTCCAAGTAGGGAGATTGCTAGTAAAGTGGCTGGAATGGCGAACCCGAGGACAAGGAGATGAGAAATGAGGTGCGTTTTAGAAACCTTTCCCCATCACATGGTGTACCATCTTCTGGGTTTCTCATGCATGTTTTCGATGTAGGAAGATGCCCTTGAACCTGGAGATTTGGGACCCATGAGATGGGTACCACGCAGTACTAATTTAAAGGGTCTGCATTTGCTCACCCAACCTCACCAAACCTCTCAGCCCCAAGAGTGTCCACCCTTATGTCTCATCCAGCTGTGGGTCTAGATATGGTCAATCCAGGTTTCATCACAGCCCCTGAACGAATTGTGTAAGAATTTCTCTCTCTTTCACTGTCTTTGTTTCATGGGTTTTTAAAAGTAATTTATTTTTATAATGGGGTTTAGCTGCTTTTCACTGCTGTGTTTATGCCACTTTACACCCACTTGACACACTAACAGAGAGATATCAATACATAGGTTTTAAGATTATTACTAGTCAGATATATTCTTGTGTGGTTAATAGGGCGTGTTGAGTCCAGTTCTCTGAGCAAGGAGTAGGTCTTGTCTATTACATATTGGGTTTATGGAACGGTATCTGAGCTAATTTGAAACCCTTGTTTTATGTGTCACCCCACCTCACCTTTCCCGTTAAGCAGCCATAGTGTGTTTTCTGCATGTGCGACTCTGTTCTGTTTTGTAATTCAGTTCAAGTGTAACGGTTTTTACATTCCCTCTATAAGTGATACCTTATGAGAAGTGTCCTTTTCTGTGTGACTTATTTCACTTAGAATCGTCGTACCTAAATCCACTCATCATGCTGCTACTAGCCTTATGCCATTGATTTCATGGCTGAGTGATATTCCATTGTACATAAGGACCACAACTTCTTTATCCATTTTTCTCTTTCCTGGGATACTTAAGGTGGAATGAAGTGGAGGTCCTTGTCAACAGAGCAGCCATAAACTTTGAGCTGCTTGTGTTTTGCTGATTTTTAATTTTCCCAATTTATACACCGATGAGTGGAAGTGCCCTATGCTCTCTAAGCTGTGTTTTTTAGATATTTCAGGACTCACCGTACACTTCTCCAGAGTGGCTGTTGGCAATTTACATCCCGCCCATCAGCGTAGCAAGGCTCCCATTTCTCCATGGCCTGTCCTGCATTTCTGGTTTTGACACTTTTTTCAGCATGGCCCTTTTGACCGATGGGAAGCGAGACTTCTTTGTAGCGCTGATTTGCCTTTCCAGGTTGCTTGGTTGGCCAAAAAGGGCGTATGCGTTTTTTCCTGAATATATTCAGGAAAAAACGCATACACACTTTTTGGCCAAGGGCATCGTTGTCAACGTTTTGCCGCTTTTCATGTGCTTTAAAGGCGATTCGAATCTACCTCCTGAAATATCTTTCCTGCAATTCTGCCTTGATTTCAAATCCTCTTCTTTGCCTTCCCTCAATATATTTGTGGACGAGAGTTATCATTTATACCTCTGCAGATTTGTGAATTGCAGTGCCCTCAAGCTCCATTTTACAACCCGCTTTTTTGGGAACTGGCCGCAAAAGCGCAGGATGGCTTCAGGCCCCTTTCTTGTTCCGGGGGGCAGGCTGAGCCTGTGGTTAATTCTTCTTCCTGATGGGAAAATAGAGTGACCTGTGCCTGTCCCTACACCAAGAGCTAGTCTCTCATTGGTTCCCCTTCTTCCCGTTCATCCTCAGGACAAATTGCAACCTATACGGAACAGGAGGTTAAAGGTGCTGATGCTCCAAGTAGGGAGATTGCTAGTAAAGTGGCTGGAATGGTGAACCCGAGGACAAGGAGATGAGAACTGAGGTGCGTTTTAGAAACCTTTCCCCATCACATGGTGTACCATCTTCTGGGTTTCTCATGCATGTTTTCGATGTAGGAAGATGCCCTTGAACCTGGAGATTTGGGACCCATGAGATGGGTACCACGCAGTATTAATTTAAAGGGTCTGCATTTGCTCACCCAACCTCACCAAACCTCTCAGCCCCAAAAGTATCCACCCGTATGTCTAATCCAGCTGTGGGTCTAGATATGGTCAATCCAGGTTGCATCACAGCCCCTGAACGAATTGTGTAAGAATTTCTCTCTCTTTCACTGTCTTTGTTTCATGGGTTTTTAAAAGTAATTTATTTTTATAATGGGGTTTAGCTGCTTTTCACTGCTGTGTTTATGCTGCTTTACACCCACTTGACACACTAACAGAGAGATATCAATACATAGGTTTTAAGATTATTACTAGTCAGATATATTCTTGTGCGGTGAATAGGGCGTGTTGAGTCCAGTTCTCTGAGCAAGGAGTAGGTCTTGTCAATTACATATTGGGTTTATGGAACAGTATCTGAGCTAATTTGAAACCCTTGTTTTATGTATCACCCCACCTCACCTTTCCCGTTAAGCAGCCATAGTGTGTTTTCTGCATGTGCGACTCTGTTCTGTTTTGTAATTCAGTTCAAGTGTAACGGTTTTTACATTCCCTCTATAAGTGATACCTTATGAGAAGTGTCCTTTTCTGTGTGACTTATTTCACTTAGAATCGTCGTACCTAAATCCACTCATCATGCTGCTACTAGCCTTATGACATTGATTTCATGGCTGAGTGATATTCCATTGTACATAAGGACCACAACTTCTTTATCCATTTTTCTCTTTCCTGGGATACTTAAGGTGGAATGAAGTGGAGGTCCTTGTCAACAGAGCAGCCCTAAACTTTGAGCTGCTTCAGTTTTGCTGATTTTTAATTTTCCCAATTTATACACCGATGAGTGGAAGTGCCCTATGCTCTCTAAGCTGTGTTTTTTAGATATTTCAGGACTCACCGTACACTTCTCCAGAGTGGCTGTTGGCAATTTACATCCCGTCCATCAGTGTAGCAAGGCTCCCATTTCTCCATAGCCTGTCCTGCATTTCTGGTTTTGACACTTTTTTCAGCATGGCCCTTTTGACCGATGGGAAGCGAGACTTCTTTGTAGCGCTGATTTGCCTTTCCAGGTTGCTTGGTTGGCCAAAAAGGGCGTATGCGGTTTTTCCTGAATATATTCAGGAAAAAACGCATACGCCCTTTTTGGCCAAGGGCATCATTGTTAAAGTTTTGTCGCTTTTCATGTGCTTTAAAGGCGATTCGAATCTACCTCCTGAAATCTCTATCCTGCAATTCTGCCTTGATTTCAAATCCTCTTCTTTGCCTTCCCTCAATATATTTGTGGACGAGAGTTATCATTTATACCTCTGCAGATTTGGGAATTGCAGTGCCCTGAAGCTCCATTTTACAACTCGCTTTTTTGGGAGCTGGCCGCAAAAGCGCAGGATGGCTTCAGGCCCTGTTCTGGTTCCGGGGGGCAGGCTGAGCCTGTGGTTAATTCTTCTTCCTGATGGGAAAATAGAGTGACCTGTGCCTGTCCCAACACCAAGAGCTAGTCTCTCATTGTTTCCCCGTCTTCCCTTTCATCCTCAGAACAAATTGCAACCTGTACGGAACAGGAGCTTAAAGGTGCTGATGCCCCAAGTAGGGAGATTGCTAGTAAAGTGGCTGGAATGCCGAACCCGAGCACAAGGAGATGAGAAATGAGGTGCATTTTAGAAACCTTTCCCCATCACACGGTGTACCATCTTCTGGGTTTCTCATGCATGTTTTCGATGTAGGAACATGCCCTTGAACCTGGAGATTTGGGACCCATGCGATGGGTACCACGCAGTATTACTTTAAAGGGTCTGCATTTGCTCACCCAACCTCACAAAACCTCTCAGCCCCAAGAGTGTCCACCCTTATGTCTCATCCAGCTGTGGGTCTAGATATGGTCAATCCAGGTTGCATCACAGCCCCTGAACGAATTGTGTAAGAATTTCTCTCTCTTTCACTGTCTTAGTTTCAATGGTTTTTAAAAGTAATTTATTTTTATAATGGGGTTTAGCTGCTTTTCACTGCTGTGTTGATACCGCTTTACACCCAATTGACACACTAACAGAGAGATATCAATACATAGGTTTTAAGATTATTAATAGTCAGATATATTCTTGTGCGGTGAATAAGGCGTGTTGAGTCCAGTTCTCTGAGCAAGGAGTAGGTCTTGTCAATTACATATTGGGTTTATGGAACAGTATCGGAGCTAATTTGAAACCCTTGTTTTATGTATCACCCCACCTCACCTTTCCCGTTAAGCAGCCATAGTGTTTTCTGCATGTGCGACTCTGTTCTGTTTTGTAATTCAGTTCAAGTGTAACGGTTTTTACATTCCCTCTATAAGTGATACCTTATGAGAAGTGTCCTTTTCTGTGTGACTTATTTCACTTAGAATCGTCGTACCTAAATCCACTCATCATGCTGCTGCTAGCCTTATGACATTGATTTCATGGCTGAGTGATATTCCATTGTACATAAGGACCACAAGTTCTTTATCCATTTTTCTCTTTCCTGGGATACTTAAGGTGGAATGAAGTGGAGGTCCTTGTCAACAGAGCAGCCCTAAACTTTGGGCTGCTTGTGTTTTGCTGATTTTTCATTTTCCCAATTTATACCCCGATGAGTGGAAGTGCCCTGTGCTCTCTAAGCGGTGTTTTTTAGATATTTCAGGACTCACCGTACACTTTTCCAGAGTGGCTGTTGGCAATTTACATCCCGCCCATCAGTGTAGCAAGGCTTCCTTTTCTCCATGGCCTGTCCTGCATTTCTGGTTTTGACACTTTTTTCAGCATGGCCCTTTTGACCGATGGGAAGCGAGACTTCTTTTTAGCGCTGATTTGCCTTTCCAGGTTGCTTGGTTGGCCAAAAAGGGCGTATGCGTTTTTTCCTGAATATATTCAGGAAAAAACGCATACGCCCTTTTTGGCCAAGGGCATCATTGTCAACGTTTTGCCGCTTTTCATGTGCTTTAAAGGCGATTCGAATCTACCTCCTGAAATCTGTTTCCTGCAATTCTGCCTTGATTTCAAATCCTCTTCTTTGCCTTCCCTCAATATATTTGTGGAAGAGAGTTATCATTTATAACACTGCAGGTTTGTGAATTGCAGTGCCCTGAAGCTCCATTTTACAAGTCGCTTTTTTGGGACCTGGCCGCAAAAGCACAGGATGGCTTCAGGCCCTGTTCTGGTTCCGGGAGGCAGGCTGAGCCTGTGGTTAAGTCTTCTTCCTGATGGGAAAATAGAGTGACCTGTGCCTGTACCAACACCAAGAGCTAGTCTCTCTTTGATTCCCTGTCTTCCCGTTCATCCTCAGGACAAATTGCAACCTGTACGGAACAGGAGGTTAAAGGTGCTGATGATCCAAGTAGGGAGATTACTAATAAAGTGGCTGGAATGGCGAACCAGAGCACAAGGAGATGAGAAATGAGGTGCGTTTTAGAAACCTTTCCCCATCACACGGTGTACCATCTTCTGGGTTTCTCATGCATGTTTTCGATGTAGGAAGATGCCCTTGAACCTGGAGATTTGGGACCCATGCGATGGGTACCACGCAGTATTACTTTAAAGGGTCTGTGTTTGCTCACGCAACCTCACCAAACCTCTCAGCCCCAAGAGTATCCACCCTTATGTCTCATCCAGCTGTGGGTCTAGATATGGTCAATCCAGGTTGCATCACAGCCCCTGAACGAATTGTGTAAAAATTTCTCTCTCTTTCACTGTCTTTGTTTCATGGGTTTTTAAAAGTAATTTATTTTTATAATGGGGTTTAGCTGCTTTTCACTGCTGTGTTTATGCCGCTTTACACCCACTTGACACACTAACAGAGAGATATCAATACATAGGTTTTAAGATTATTACTAGTCAGATATATTCTTGTGCGGTGAATAGGGCGTGTTGAGTCCAGTTCTCTGAGCAAGGAGTAGGTCTTGTCAATTACATATTGGGTTTATGGAACAGTATCGGAGCTAATTTGAAACCCTTGTTTTATGTATCACCCCACCTCACCTTTCCCGTTAAGCAGCCATAGTGTGTTTTCTGCATGTGCGACTCTGTTCTGTTTTGTAATTCAGTTCAAGTGTAACGGTTTTTACATTCCCTCTATAAGTGATACCTTATGAGAAGTGTCCTTTTCTGTGTGACTTATTTCACTTAGAATCGTCGTACCTAAATCCACTCATCATGCTGCTACTAGCCTTATGACATTGATTTCATGGCTGAGTGATATTCCATTGTACATAAGGACCACAACTTCTTTATCCATTTTTCTCTTTCCTGGGATATTTAAGGTGGAATGAAGTGGAGGTCCTTGTCAACAGAGCAGCCCTAAACTTTGGGCTGCTTCTGTTTTGCTGATTTTTCATTTTCCCAATTTATACCCCGATGAGTGGAAGTGCCCTATGCTCTCTAAGCTGTGTTTTTTAGATATTTCAGGACTCACCGTACACTTCTCCAGAGTGCCTGTTGGCAATTTACATCCCGCCCATCAGTGTAGCAAGGCTCCCATTTCTCCATGGCCTGTCCTGCATTTCTGGTTTTGACACTTTTTTCAGCATGGCCCTTTGGACCGATGGGAAGCGAGACTTCTTTGTAGCGCTGATTTGCCTTTCCAGGTTGCTTGGTTGGCCAAAAAGGGCGTATGCGTTTTTTCCTGAATATATTCAGCAAAAAACGCATACGCCCTTTTTGGCCAAGGGCATCGTTCTCAACGTTTTGCCGCTTTTCATGTGCTTTAAAGGGGATTCGAATCTACCTCCTGAAATCTCTATCCTGCAATTCTGCCTTGATTTCAAATCCTCTTCTTTGCCTTCCCTCAATATATTTGTGGACGAGAGTTATCATTTATAACTCTGCAGGTTTGTGAATTGCAGTGCCCTGAAGCTCCATTTTACAACCCGCTTTTTTGGGAACTGGCCGCAAAAGCGCAGGATGGCTTCAGGCCCTGTTCTGGTTCCGGGGGACAGGCTGAGCCTGTGGTTAATTCTTCTTCCTGATGGGAAAATAGAGTGACCTGTGCCTGTCCCAACACCAAGAGCTAGTCTCTCATTGGTTCCCCGTCTTCCCGTTCATCCTCAGGACAAATTGCAACCTATACGGAACAGGAGGTTAAAGGTGCTGATGCTCCAAGTAGGGAGATTGCTAGTAAAGTGGCTGGAATGGCGAACCCGAGGACAAGGAGATGAGAAATGAGGTGCGTTTTAGAAACCTTTCCCCATCACATGGTGTACCATCTTCTGGGTTTCTCATGCATGTTTTCGATGTAGGAAGATGCCCTTGAACCTGGAGATTTGGGACCCATGAGATGGGTACCACGCAGTACTAATTTAAAGGGTCTGCATTTGCTCACCCAACCTCACCAAACCTCTCAGCCCCAAGAGTGTCCACCCTTATGTCTCATCCAGCTGTGGGTCTAGATATGGTCAATCCAGGTTGCATCACAGCCCCTGAACGAATTGTGTAAGAATTTCTCTCTCTTTCACTGTCTTTGTTTCATGGGTTTTTAAAAGTAATTTATTTTTATAATGGGGTTTAGCTGCTTTTCACTGCTGGGTTTATGCCGCTTTACACCCAGTTGACACACTAACAGAGAGATATCAATACATAGGTTTTAAGATTATTACTAGTCATATATATTCCTGTGCGGTGAATAGGGCGTGTTGAGTCCAGTTCTCTGAGCAATGCGTAGGTCTTGTCTATTACTTATTGTGTTTATGGAATGTTATCTGAGCTAATTTGAAACCCTTGTTTTATGTATCACCCCACCTCACCTTTCCCGTTAAGCAGGCATAGTGTGTTTTCTGCATGTGTGACTCTGTTCTCTTTTGTAATTCAGTTCAAGTGTAACGGTTTTTACATTCCCTCTATAAGTGATACCTTATGAGAAGTGTCCTTTTCTGTGTGATTTATTTCACTTAGAATCGTCGTTCCTAAATCCACTCATCATGCTGCTACTAGCTTTATGACATTGATTTCATGGCTGAGTGATATTCCATTGTACATAAGGACCAAAACTTCTTTATCCATTTTTCTCTTTCCTGGGATATTTAAGGTGGAATGAAGTGGAGGTCCTTGTCAACAGAGCAGCCCTAAACTTTGGGGTGCCTGTGTCTTGCTGATTTTTCATTTTCCCAATTTATACCCGCATGAGTGGAAGTGCCCTATGCTCTCTAAGCTGTGTTTTTTAGATGTTTCCGAACACACCGAGCCCTTCTCCAGAGTGGCTGTTGGCAATTTACATCCCGCCCATCAGTGTAGCATGGCTTCCATTTCTCCATGGCCTGTCCTGCATTTCTGCTTTTGACACTTTTTTCAGCATGGGCCTTTTGACCGATGGGTAGCGAGTCTTCTTTGTAGCGCTGATTTGCCCTTCCAGGTTGCTTGGTTGGCCAAAAAGGGCGTATGCGTTTTTTCCTGAATATATTCAGGAAAAGTGCATACGCCCTTTTTGGCCAAGGGAATAATTGTCAACGTTTTGCCGCTTTTCATGTGCTTTAAAGGCGATTCGAATCTACCTCCTGAAATCTGTTTCCTGCAATTCTTCCTTGATTTCAAATCCTCTTCTTTGCCTTCCCTCAATATATTTGTCGACGAGAGTTATCATTTATAACTCTGCAGGTTTGTGAATTGCAGGGCCCTGAAGCTCCATTTTACAACTCGCTTTTTTTGGAGCTGGCCGGAAAAGCGCAGGATGGCTTCAGTCCCTGTTCTGGTTCCGGGGGGCAGGATGAGCCTGTGGTTAATTCTTATTCCTCATGGGAAAATAGAGTGACCTGTGCCTGTCCCAACACCAAGAGCTTGTCTCTCATTGGTTCCACGTCTTCCCGTTCATCCTTAGGACAAATTGCAACCTGTACGGAACAGGAGGTTAAAGGTGCTGATTCTCCAAGGAGGGAGATTGCTAGTAAAGTGGCTGGAATGGCGAACCCGGGCACAAGGTGATGAGAAATGAGGTGCGTTTTAGAAACCTTTTCCCATCACACGGTGTACCATCTTCTGGGTTTCTCATGCATGTTTTCGATGTAGGAAGATGCGCTTGAACCTGGATATTTGGGACCATGCGATGGGTACCATGCAGTATTACTTTAAAGGGTCTGCATTTGCTCACCCAACCTCACCAAACCTCTCAGCCGCAAGAGGGTCCACCCTTATGTCTCATTCAGCTGTGGGTCTAGATATGGTCAATCCAGGTTGCATCACAGCCCCTGAAAGAATTGTGTAAGAATTTCTCTCTCTTTCACTGTCTATGTTTCATGGGTTTTTAAAAGTAATTTATTTTTATAATGGGGTTTAGCTGCTTTTCAATGCTGTGTTTATGCCGCTTTACACCCTCTTGACACACTAACAGAGAGATATCAATGCATAGGTTTTAAGATTATTACTAGTCAGATATATTCTTGTGTGGTGAATAGGGCGTGTTGAGTCCTGTTCTCTAAGCAAGGAGTAGGTCTTGTCTGTTACATATTGGGTTTTTGGAACAGTATCTGACCTAATTTGCAAACCTTGTTTTATGTATCACCCCACCTCACCTTTCCCGTTAAGAAGCCGTAGTGTGTTTTCTGCATGTGCGACTCTGTTCTGTTTTGTAATTCAGTTCAAATGTAACGGTTTTTACATTCCCTCTATAAGTGATACCTTATGAGAAGTGTCCTTTTCTGTGTGACTTATTTCACTTAGAATCGTCGTACCTAAATCCACTCATCATGCTGCCACTAGCCTTATGACATTGATTTCATGGCTGAGTGATATTCCATTGTACATAAGGACCACAACTTCTTTATCCATTTTTCTCTTTCCTGGGGTATTTAAGTTGGAATGAAGTGGTGGTCCTTGTCAACAGAGTAGCCCTAAACTTTGGGGTGTTTGTGTCTTGCTGATTTTTCAATTTCCCAGTTTATACTCCATGCGTGGAAGTGCACTATGCTCTCTAAGCTGTGTTTTTTAGATGTTTCAGGACACACCATACACTTCTCCAGAGTGGCTGTGGGCAACTACATCCCGCCCATCAGCATAGAAAGACTCCCATTTCTCCATGGCCTGTCCTGCATTTCTGGTTTTTACACGTTTTTCAGCATGGCCCTTTTGACCGATGGGTAGCGAGTCTTCTTTGTAGGGATGAATTGCCTTTCCATTTTGCTTGGTAAGCCAAAAAGAACATATGCTTTTTTTCCTGAATATATTCAGGAAGAAACGCATACGCCCTTTTTGGCCAAGGACATATTTGTCGAACCTTTGCTGCTTTTCATGGGCTTTAAAGGCGATTCGCATCTACCTCTTGAAATCTTTTTCCTGCAATTATGCCTTGCTTTCAAATCCTCTTCGTTGCCTTCCCTCAACATATTTGTGGACGAGAGTTATCATTTATATCTCTGCAGTTTTTTGAATTGCAGTGCCCCTCAGCTCCGTTTTTCAACTCGTTTTTTAGGGAGCTGGCCGCAAAAGCACAGAATGGCTTCAGGCCCTATTCTGCTTCTGGGCGGCAGGCTCTGCCTGTGGTTAATTCTTCTTCCTGATGGGAAAATAGAGTGACCTGTGCCTGTCCCAACACCTAGATCTATTCTCTCATTGGTTCTCCCTCTTCCCATTCATCCTCATTACAAATTGCCACCTGTACAGAACAGGAGGATAAAGGTGCTGATTCTCCAAGTAAGGAGATTGCTATTAAAGCGGCTGGAATGTCGAATCCGAGCACAAGGAGATGAGAAATGAGGTGCGTTTTAGAATCCTTTCCCAATCACATGGTGTACCATCTTCTGGGTTTCAAATGCATGTTTTCGATGTAGGAAGATGCCCTTGAACCTGGAGATTTGGGACCCATGCGATGGGTACCACGCAGTATTACTTTAAAGGGTCTTCGTTTGCTCACCCAACCTCACCAAACCTCTCAGCCCCAAGAGTGTCCACCCTTATGTCTCATCCAGCTCTTGGTCTAGATATGGTCAATCCAGGTTGCATCACAGCCTCTGAATGAATTGTGTAAGAATTTCTCTCTCTTTCACTGTCTTTGTTTCATGGGGTTTTAAAAGTAGTTTGTTTTTATAATGGGGTTTACCTGCTTTTCACTGCTGTGTTTATGCCACTTTACACCCACTTGACACACTTACAGAGAGATATCAATACATAGGTTTTAAGATTTTTACTAGTCAAATATGTTTTTGTGTGGTGAATAGGGGTTGCTGAGGCCAGATCACTGAGCAAGGAGTAGGTCTTGTCTATTACATATCGGGTTTATGGAACGGTATCTGAGCTAATTTGAAATCCTTCTTTTATGCATCACCCCAGCTCACCTTTCCCGTTAAGCAACCATAGTGTGTTTTCTAAATGTGTGATCCTGTTCTGTTTTGTAATTCCGTTCAAGTGTAACGGTTTTTACATTCCCTCTGTTAGTGATATCTTATGATAAGTGTCTTTTTCTGTGTGACTTATTTCACTTAGAATCGTCATACCTAAATCCACTCATCATGCTGCTACTAGCCTTATGATATAGATTTCACACCCGAGTGATATTCCATTGTACATAAGGACCACAACTTCTTTATCCATTTTTGTCTTTACTGGGATATTTAAGGTGGAATGAAGTGGAGGTTCTTGTCAACCGAGCAGCCCTAAACTTTGGCGTGCCTGTGTCTTGCTGATATTTAGTTTTCCCAATTTATACACCCATGAGTGGATGTGCCCCTTTCTCTCTAGCTGTGTTTTTTAGATGTTTTAGGAAGCACCATACCCTTCTCCAGAGTTGTCATTGGTAATTTTCATCCCACCCATCAGTGTAACACGGCTCCCTTTCCTCCCTGGCCTCTTCTGCATTTCTTGTTTCTACACTTTTTTAGGAAGGACCTTTTGACCGATGGGAAGTGAGACTTCTTTGTAGTGCTGAATTTCATTTCCGGCTTGCTTGGTTGGCCAAAAAGGGCCTATGGGTTTTTTCCTGAATTTATTCAGAAAAAAACGCATATGCTCTTTTTGGCCAAGTGCATCATTGTCGACGTTTGGCCGCTTTTCTTGTGCTTTAGGGGCGATTCGAATCTAACTCCTGAAATCTGGTTCCTGCAATTCTGCCTTGATTTCAAATCCTCTTCCTTGCCTTCCCTCAATATATTTGTGGACGAGAGTTATCATTTATAACTCTGCAGGTCTTTGAATTGCAGTGCCCCTGAGCTCCATTTTTCAACTCGCTTTTTTGGGAGCTTTCCGCAGAACTGCTGGTTTGCTTCTGGCCCTACTCTGGTTCCCTGTTGCAGGCTAAGCCTTTGCTTAATTCTTCTTCCTGACTGGAAAGTAGAGTGACATGTGCCTCTCTGAACATCTAGGGCTTGGATCTCCTTGTTTCTCCTCCTTCCCCTTCTTCCTTTGGACAAATTCCAATTTCTGTGCAACTGGTTGTTGAAGGTACTGACATCCTCAAGTGGGGAGATTTTAAGGAAAAAGGCTTGAGGGGTGAACCCAACAACCAGGAAATTAGGAGTTTTGGTGCCTTTTCCAAAATCTTCCTGATCCAACCGTGTTCCATCTTCTGGGTGTCACAGGCATCTTTTAGCTGTAGGAAAGGTCCCGTGTATATAAGGAGAACACAAGGGATTTTTCCAAATCAGTGTCTCCCCGAACTCCAATCTGGGGAATTTTTAAGCTACTGGTACATGTGTGTTCATTAAGGGACTTGGGCCGTAGGCAGAGTCTGAACTTTAGATGATTGAAGTCTTCAGGTTCAGAAATGCTCACCATCGGCCTCCTTTAGTTTCCATTTTATCTGTAGTTGATAGATGATGTTGATATAGATATCTATTGTTTTTCAGATTATTTCCCCTCAGGGGTCATTACAAAATATTGAGTATAGTTCCCTGTGCTATACAGTAGTTCCTTGTTGATGATATATTTTATACATAGCAGTGTGTATATGTTAATCTGAAACTGTTAATTTATCCCTCCTCCCACCTTTCCCCTTTGGTAATAAAAAATATAAGATTTTATACTTCTCAGAAATCTAGGAGCTGAAAGAGAGGTATCATTTTCAATGGAAAATCATTCAAAACAAGGTTGAAACTTCAACCAAGATTATTAGATGTACATCCTTGGAAAGAAATCACTGCATTTCTCTACTGTTGACCTGACAAATAAGACAAACCCCTCCACTGAACTTGCTTATAATAAAGTGATGGAAATATCAAATGGAAGTGTTAGAAACATCTTATTTTACACGAGCCTTATACACTGCTCTATGTTAATTACAGTTTGGCTCACACATCTGTTCATTGAAGTTATAATGTTCTCAAATTCTGTTACTGATCCTGCAGAGTGGGCCCCAACAAGGGTCTCCCTGCCCAGTGTCATTGGAGCCAACAGATCGAGACTGACTTTGGTTCAGAAGCAAAGGAAAACTTTATATTTTGATCAGAGAATGGAAAGGTGAGAGTGTGTGCTCCCCTGCGGGTTGTGGGCCGGGCTGCTGTGTAGGGATCCTGTCAGCATCAGCGGGAGAGAGGGGGCGGAGCTCTCGAGGGCTGGGTTGCCTGGAGCTCAGGCTTTATGTCGCAGAGTCTGCACGGGGCCCCACGAGCTGAGGTGTCGGCCCAGCCATTTTCCACTAGGAAATCGGGTCTGAA
This sequence comes from Balaenoptera physalus, assembly GCF_965194825.1. NCBI lineage: Eukaryota > Metazoa > Chordata > Mammalia > Artiodactyla > Balaenopteridae > Balaenoptera > Balaenoptera physalus. Next base: position 224,639 of record NW_028126544.1, on the reverse strand, counting down.
GTGTCGGGTGTGGGACCTCTGCATGTGGAAACCTAGAAGCAAGTGCAATTAGACAAAGCACAAAGGAAAAAATGGTTAGACTTTATTTTATTGCCCAGATTCTATTTTTATCTCCCAGGAATTTTTAATGGGCTTTGCCAGTGACAAAGCCCTCCTCTGCCTTTTGTCCCAGTCCTCATTCTTGGGGCCCTGAGGGTGCAGACACATCTTCTGTAAATGCTTCGTGCTGAGTTGGGTGTCCTCATACCCGGGGATAGGGGCAGGACTTCTCCCCAGCAGCCTCCAGGTGAGGTTGATTGTCCCCAGGCCTCCTCCCTCACTGCTCGTCTGCCTGAGCACCAGCATTGGAAGTTTTATAGATTCTAATGACCTTTAAGGGTCCAGGAAAGAGATGTGCAGAGACGCTGAGGGGGTGGGCGGTTTTACCCTGCTCCACATTGGTTCGGCCCCCTTAGGCTGACGGTTTCTGCCAGCCTAGATGCTCTGACCAGTAGTCTGCGCTTTCTTCAGTTAGGCCACTGAATTAACGTACAAACAGCACCAGGTGTCAGAGCCCTGCTTGCTCAACTCCCAGACAGTCCAGGGCCGGTGGTGATCCAGGACCACGACGGCCACTCAGTCAACGGCCTTTTAAAGTAGCCAGGAGTACATCCGGTCTCATTGGCCGCCATCACCACGGTGTCTGTAGGCTTTTCTATGGTGGCAGCGTTACTTACGTTTCCCCTTCCAAGTTTATTAGCTCCGCTCTGGGTGCAGTAAGTCCTGTAAGCAATAGTCTGCTCTTTTGGGGCCCACTCATGTTGTTTTCTGAGAGAAGCTCCAGGTCAAGTGATGGTCACACGAGTCGTCATGGGGGCCCATTGCCCCAGGTTGTCTCTCTGGAGGTTGGTGTTGGAGGGCCTCCTCACTCGAGGTGATTGTGCCCACAGAGCAATCCCTGCAACTTCAGGGCATGGTGGGTGGTTAGGATCACCAAGTGGCGTCCTTTTCCCTTAGGAGGGAGCTGGCCTTGCGGGCTGCTGATTTCCAGGTTTTTAGATACCCTCAGTATCCTGGTCGGATGGGGTGAGTGGCCAATGCCTGGAGGGCATTCTTGCATTGTTCCATTTCAAGTGGTCCCAGTTTTTGCACTAATACTCCAAGGGCGATTCGCCTTGGACCAGGAATGTAAAGGTCAAAGGGTTTAGCTAACTTAGGGAGGTCCAGGGCCAGGGTCTGAATTGACTGCTCTTTCCATTCTTGAAAGGCCACTTCTGGATTCTATTCAAAAGGATCATCATCTTTTCCTTTCAGTGTTTCATATAGAGGCCCAGCTATTAGACTCTAGTTAGGGATCCAGATGCAGCAAACCCCGGTCTCCCCAGGAACCCCTAAGCTGTCTTCTAGTTTCAGGAAGGGTGAGGCTGCAAATGGCTTCTTCCCTTTCCTGGGGTGGGCTTCTCCGACCTTCTGTGCGAATGAAGCCCAGGAAGGCCACCTTAGTTTGTGATATTTGAGCCTTTTCCTTGGACACCTTCTATCTTTTATTGGCTAGGTAGTTCAGAGGCCTCCTTAGTCGGGCTGGTGATCAGAATGTCATCTGCATATTGAAGGAGGGTTCCCTTCTCCACAGGTAGATCTTTTAGGTCTTTAGCTAACGTTTCCCCAAAGATGGTGTGGGAATTTTTGAACCCCTGGGGCAGGACGGCCCAGCAGTATTGTTTTTGTTGTATGTTGAGTTCTGCCACTCACAGCCAAAATTTCTTGTGACTCTGGGACTAATGGAATACAGAAGAAGGCATCATTGAAGTCTAATACAAAATGCCATGTCCTGGTGGATGGTAGAATGACCAGCAGGGTGTAGGAATTAGGAACTATTAGATGTATATCCTCTGTGGCTTCACTGAGTGTCCTGGCGTCCTCTACCAGGTCCCCAGCAGCCCACGGGGCTCTTGTGGTCAGGCCCCTCCCAGGATATGGAGCTCACCTGGGCAGGTACCCAGCAGCCCACGGGGCTCTGGTGGTTAGGCCGCTCCCAGGATATGGAGCTCACCTGGGCAGGTACCCAGCAGCCAATGGGGGCCTCATGGTCAGGCCCCTCCCAGGATATGGAGCTCACCTGGGCAGGTACGCAGCAGCCAACGGGGCTCTCGTGGGCAGGCCCCTCCCTGGATATGGAGTTCCCGTGGACAGGTACCCCGGCAGGGCTGGGCACACAGGAACCGTGCACATAGCCCTCATTGCAGAGCACCCCCAGCACACCTGTCACTCAGAGCTGACACAGAGCACCTCAGAGCAGAGCTTGAACTAACAAACTGCAGCTCCAACAGGTCTGTGACCCTAGGCTTCACTCTGTGCAGCCTCCCTCTGCCTGGTCGTCCAGGGGTTTCCACTGCAGCCGGGGCACCAGGCCTCTGTCTCCACCCACCACCCTTCCTCTCCCTGACTCCTGGGTTCCTCTCATTAGCAGAGGGTCTTCTTGAAGTTGTCTCTCACTCATGGACCAGATAAAATGATTAGAAAACAAGCCAGGGCTGCCACCCCTTATCTATCCTGACTCTCGGGACCCTACACCTGTTCCTTGGATCTGGGCGGTGCAGCAAGGCCCATTTTCTGCAACTCTGAGCCCCTGAGGGGCGAGGATTGGCTGACCTGGGCAGCCTGACCCGGCCGGCCAGCCCTTCCCAGGTGTGCCTGGGTTGAGGTCAATATAAACACCCCTCCAGGCAGCAAAAGCCTCTGCAGCTGTGCCTGACGCCATATTCTCTGCCCCCTCAGCAGTCTTGGGGTTGGGCTGGTGGGAGAGAGTAGGGCCCACGGCTCTATGAGTGGCCCGGTGTGACTGGGGCTCTGCTGGACTTTCTGCAGAAGTTGCCGGGCTGCCACCTGCTAAAGAAGAGGATGTGTCACCCATACTTGCTGCTGGAATTTCTCCCCGGGCAGAGGTGAGGAAGGAAAAAAGCAGTGGGTGCCGGGACAGGAGGGGTACCTCAGGCAGGGAAATGGAAAGCTTCCAGACAAGCGCCTGGGGCCAGGACCATCCTGGCTGGCCTGCAGGCACCAAGTCGGCCTTCGTGCTGTCGCTGGTGTGACTCCAAGCCCCTTCCTCTAGTTTTTAAAGTCTTTGCACACATTCAGGTGTTTTACCTGGGAAGGTGGGAAAAGTTCAGCAGCAGCTGGCCTGGGGCTCAGCTCACGTTTACTCAGAGACGCCTCCTCACGGTCCCCCAGCTTTGCAGTGAGGACGCTCCTCGTGTGGGGGCTGCTGGCTGCATGGGAGATGATTCCCCACCTGTGACCAACGTCAGAATTGTTTACCACTGGAGCAAGTGCCCTGACAGGGTTTTCCTCTGTATGACCAGTGGGTTCTGTTTTTTTTTTTTTTTCTTTTTTGGTTCAAGGTAAGTTTTATTCCTCTTTTTGTATTTATGGATATAAGCATGGAAATAATTCATTCATATAAATACGTCTATGGGAAGGACAGAACTTTTTTTTCTGTTTTATTTTTTTAAGTATTATTTATTTTTTAATTTTTGAATTTATTTTATTCATTTTTTTATACAGCAGGCTCTTATTGGTTATCTATTTTATACATATAAGTGTATATATGTCAATCCCAGGCTCGCAATTCATCCCACCACCACCACCCTGCCACTTTCCCCCCTTGGTGTCCATACGTTTGTTCTCTACATCTGTGTCTCTATTTCTGCCTTGCAAACCGGTTCATCTTTACCATTTTTCTAGGTTCCACATGTATGCGTTAATATACGATATTTGTTTTTCTCTTTCTGACTTACTTCACTCTGTATGACAGTCTCTAGATCTATCCACGTCTCTACAAATGACCCAATTTCATTCCTTTTTATGGCTGAGTAATATTCCATTTTATATATGTAGCACATCTTTTCTGTTCGTCTGTCTATGGGCATTTAGGTTGCTTCCATGACCTGGCTATTGCAAATAGTGCTGAAATGAATATTGTGGTGAATATGTCTTTTTGAATTATGGTTTTCTCTGGGTATATGGCCAGTAGTGGGATTGCTGGGTCATATTGTAATTCTATTTTTAGTATTTTAAGGAACCTCCATGCTGTTCTCCATAGTGACTGTATCAATTTACATTCCCACAAATAGTGTAAGAGGGTTCCCTTTTCTCCACACCCTCTCCAGCATTTGTTGCTTGTAGATTTTCTGATGATGCCCATTCTAACTCGTGTGAGGTGATACCTCATTGTAGTTTTGGTTTATATTTCTCTAATAATTAGTGATGTTGAGCAGCTTTTCATGTGCTTCTTGGTCATCTGTATGTCTTCTTGGGACAAATGTCGATTTACGTCATCTGCCCATTTTTGGATTGGGTTGTTTGTTTTTTTACTGTTGAGCTGCATGAGCTGTTTATATACATTGGAGATTAATCCTTTGTCCATTGATTCGTTTGCAAACATTTTCTCCCATTGTGAGGGTTGTCTTTTCGTCTTGTTTGTAGTTTCCTTTGCTTTGCAAAAGCTTTTAGGTTTCATTTGCTCCCATATGTTTATTTTTTTTATTCCATTACTCTACGAGGTGGATCAAAAAAGATCTTGCTGTGATTTATGTCAAAGAGTATTCTTCCTATGTTTTCCTCTAAGAGTTTTATAGTGTCCGGTCTTACATTTCGGTCTCTAATCCATTTTGAGTTTATTTTTTGTGTATGGTGTTAGGGAGTGTTCTAATTTCATTCTTTTACATGTAGCTGTCCATTTTTCCCAGCACCACTTATTGAAGAGACTGTCTTTTCTCCTTTGTATACCCTTGCCTCCTTTGTCATAGATTAGTGGGCCATAGGTGTGTAGGTTTATCTCTGGGCTTTTTTTTTTCTTTTACATCTTTATTGGAGTATAATTGCTTTACAATTGTGTGTTAATTTCTGCTGTATAAAAAAGTGAATCAGCTGTGCGTATACATATAACACCATATCCCCTCCCTCTTGCACCTCCCTCTCACTCCCTTATCCCACCCTTTTAGGTGGTCACAAAGCACAGAGCTGATCTCCCTGTGCTATGTGGCTGCTTCCCAGTAGCTATCAATTTTACATTTGGTAGTGTATATATGTCCATACCACTCTCTCACTTTGTCCCAGCTTACCCTTCCCTCTCCCCATGTCCTCAAGTCCTTTCTCTACGTCTGTGTCCTTAATCCTTTCCTGCCCCTAGGTTCTTCATAAACTTTTTTTTTAAGATTCCATATATATGTGTTAGCATACGGTATTTGTTTTTCTCTTCCTGACTTACTTCACTCTGTAGGACAGACTCTAGATCCATCCACCTCACTAAAAATAACTCAATTTCGTTTCTTTTTATGGCTGAATAATGTTCCATTGTATATATGTGCCACATCTTCTTTATCCATTTATCTGTTGATGGACACTTAGGTTGCTTCCATGTCCTAGCTATTGTAAATAGAGCTACAGTGAACATTGTGGTACATGACTCTTTTTGAATTATGGTTTTCTCAGGGTAAATGTCCAGGAGTGGGTTTGCTGGGTTGTATGGTAGTTCTATTTTTAGTTTTTAAGGAACCCCCATACCGTTCTCCCTAGTGGCTATATCAATTTACATTCCCACCAACAGTGCAAGAGGGTTCCCTTTTCTCCAATAAATGCCTCTCCAGCATTTATTGTTGGTAGATTTTTTGATGATGGCCATTCTGACTGGTGTGAGGTGATACCTCACTGTAGTTTTGATTTGCATTTCTCTAATGATTAGTGATGTTCAGCATCCTTTCATGTGTTTGTTGGCAACCTGTATATCTTCTTTGGAGAAATGTCTATTTAGGTCTTCTGCCCATTTTTGGATTGGGTTGTTTGGTTTTGTGATATTGAGCTACATGAGCTACTTTTTGGAGATTAATCCTTTGCCATTTGCTTCATTTGAAAATATTTTCTCCCATTCTGATGGTTGTCTTTTCATCTTGCTTATGTTTTCCTTTGCTGTGGAAAAGAATTTATGTTTCATTCGGTCCCATTTTTTTATTTTTGTTTTTATTTCCATTTCTCTAGGAGGTGGGTCAAAAAGGATCTTGCTGTGATTTATGTCATAGACTGTTCTGCTTATGTTTTCCTCTAAGAGTTTTATAGTGGCTGGTCTTATATTTAGGTCTCTAACCCATTTTGAGTTTATTTTTGTGTATGGTGTTAAGGAGTGTACTAATTTCATTCTTTAACATGTAACTTTCCAGTTTTCCCAGCACCACTTGCTGAAGACACTGTCTTTTCTCCATTGTATACCCTTGCCTCCTTTGTCATAGATTAGTTAACCATAGGTACGTGGGTTTATCTCTATGTTTTCTATCCTGTTCTATTGACCTATATTTCTGTTTTTGTGTCAGTACCATATTATCTTGATTACTGTAGCTTTGTAATATAGTCTGAAGTCTGGAAGTCTGACTCCTCCAGCTCTTTTCTTTCCCCCTCAAGACTGCTTTGGCTATCCAGGGTCTTTTGTGTCTCCCTACAAATTTTAAGATTTTTTTTTCTTGTTCTGTAGAAAATGCCAAAGGTATTTTGATCGGGATTGCATTGAATCTGTAGATTGCTTTGGGTAGTTTAGTCATTTTCACAATATTGATTCTTCTAATACGAGAACATGGTATATGTCTCCATCTGTTTATATCATCTTTGATTTCTTTCATCAGTGTCTTATAGTTTTCTGAGTACAGGTCTTTTACTTCCTTAGGTAGGTTTATTCCTAGGTATTTTATTCTTTTTGTTGCAGTGGTAATGGGATTGTTTCCTTAATTTCTCTTTCTGATCTTTCATTATTAGTGTATAGGAATGCAAGCAATTTCTGTGCATTAATTTTGTATCCTGCAACTTTACCAAATTCATTGATTAGCTCCAATGGTTTTCTGGTGGCATCTTTAAGATTCTCTATCTATGATATCATGTCATCTGCAAACAGTGACAATTTTACTTCTTCTTTTCCTTTTTGTATTCCTTTTATTTCTTTTTCTTCTCTGATTGCCATGGCTAGGACTTCCAAAACTATGTTGAATAGCAGTGGTGAGAGTGGACATCCTCGTCTTGTTCCTGATCTTAGAGGAAACGCTTTCAGTTTTTCACCATTGAGAATGTTGTTTGCTGTGGGTTTGTCATATATGGCCTTTATTATGTTGAGGTAGCTTCCCTCTATGCCCACACTCTGCAGAGTTTTTATCGTAAATGAGTGTTGAATTTTCTCAAAATCTTTTCCTTCATCTATTGAGATGATCATATGGTTTTATTCTACAATTTGTTAATATGGTGTATCACATTGATTTGTGTATATTGAAGAATCCTTGCATCCCTGGTATAAACCCCACTTGATCATGGTGTATGATCCTTTTAATGTGTTGTTCGATTCTGTTTGCTAGTATTTTGTTGAGGATTTTTACATCTATATTCATCAGTGATATTGGTCTATAATTTTCTTTCCTTGTAGTATCTCTGTCTGATTTTGCTATCAGGGTGATGGTGGTCTCATACAATGAGTTTGGGAGTGTTCCTTCCCCTGCAATTGTTTTGAAGAATTTGAGAAGGTTGGGTGTTAGCTCTTCTCTATATGTTTGATAGAATTCACCTGTGATGCCATCTGGTTCTGGACTTTTGTTTGTTGGAAGATTTTTAATCACAGTTTCAATTTCATTGCTTGTGATAGGTTTGCTCATATTTTCTATTTCTTCCTGGTTCAGTCTTGGAAGGTTATCCCTTTCTAAGAATTTGTCCATTTCTTCCAGATTGTCCATTTTATTGGCATAGAGTTGCTTGTAGTAGTCTCTTAGGATGCTTTGTATTCCTGTGGTGTCTGTTGTAACTTCTGCTTTTTTACTTCTAATTTTGTTGATTTGCGTCCTCTCCCTCTTTTTCTTGAGTCTGGCTAAAGGTTGATCATTTTTGCTTATCTTCTCAAAGAACCAGCTTTTAGTTTTATTGATCTTTGCTTTCGTTTTCTTTGTTTCTATTTCATTTATTTCTGCTCTGATCTTTATGATTTCTTTCCTTCTACTAACTTTGGTTTTTGTTCTTCTTTCTCTAGTTCCTCTAGGTGTAAGGCTAGATTGTTTATTTGAGATTTTTCTTGTTTCTTGAGGTAGGCTTGTATTGCTATAAACTTCCCTCTTAGAACTCCTTTTGCTGCATCCCATAGGTTTTGGATCATCGTGTTTTTGTTGTCGTTTGTCTCTAGGTAGTTTTTGATTTCCTCTTTGATTTCCTCAGTGATCTCTTGGTTATTTAGTAACGTATTGTTTAGCCTCCATGTGTTTGTGTTTTTTACGTTTTTTTCCATGTAATTGATTTCTAATCTCATAGCATTGTGGTCGGAACAGCTGCTTGATATGATTTCAGTTTTCTTAAATTTACTGAGGCTTTATCTGCAACCCAAGATGTGATCTATCCTGGAGAATGTTCCGTGTGCAGTTGAGAAGAACGTGTAATCTGCTGTTTTGGGATGGAATGTCCTATAAATATCAATTAACTCTATCTGGTCTATTGTGTCATTTAAAGCTTGTGTTTCCTTAGTAATTTTCTGTCTGGCTGATCTCCACTGGTGTAAGTGAGCTGTTAAAGTCCCCCGCTATTATTGTGTTACTGTCGATTTCCTCTTTTATAGCTGTTAGCAGTTGCCTTATACATTGAGGTGCTCCTATTTTGGGTACATATATATTTATAATTGTTATATCTTCTTCTTGGATTGATTCCTTGACCATTATGTAGTGTCTTTCCTTGTCTCTTGTAACATTCTTTATTTTAAAGTCTATTTTATCTGATATGAGTATTGCTACTCCAGCTTTCTTTTGATTTTCATTTGCATATAATATATTTTTCCATCGCCTCACTTTGAGTCTGTATGTGTCCCTAGGTCTGAAATGGATCTCTTGTAGACAGCATATATATGGGTCTTGTTTTTGTATCCATTCAGCGAGCCTGTGTCTTTTGGTTGGAACATTTAGTGCATTCACGTTTAAGGTAATTATCGATATGTATGTTCCTACTACTATTTTCTTAATTGTTATGGGTTTGTCTTGGTGGGTCCTTTTCTTCTCTTGTGTTTCCCACTTAGAGAAATTCCTTTAGCATTTGGTGTAGAGCTGGTTTCATGGTGCTGAATTCTCTTAGCTTTTGCTTGTCTGTAAGGCTTTTGATTTCTCCATCAAATCTGAATGAGCTCTTTGCAGGGTGGAGTACTCTTGGTTGTATGTTCTTCCCTTTCATCACTTTAAATTTATCATGCCACTTCCTTCTGGCTTGTAGATTTTCTGCTGCAAAATCAGTTGTTATCCTTATGGGAGTTCCCTTGTATGTTATTTGTCATTTTTCCCTTGCTGCTTTCAATCATTTTTCTTTGTCGTTAATTTTTGTCAATTTGATTACTATGTGTCTTGTCATTTTTCTCCTTTGGTTTATCCTGCCTGGGACACTCTGTGCTTCTGGACTTGGGTGGCTATTTCTTTTCCCATGCTAGGGAAGTTTTTGACCATAATCTCTTCAAATATATTCTCGGGTCCTTTCTCTCTCTCTTCTCCTTCTGGGACCCCTATAATGCGAATGTTGTTGCGTTTAATGTTGTACCAGAGGACTCTTGGGTTGTCTTCGTTTATTTTCATTCTTTTTCTTTATTCTGTTCCATGGCAGTGATTTCCACATTTCTGTCTTCCAGGTCACTTATCCGTTCTTCTGCCACAGTTATTCTGCTACTGATTCCTTCTAGTGTATTTTTCATTTCAGTTATTACATTGTTCACCTCTGTTTGTTTGTTCCTTAAATCTTCTGGGTCTTTGTTAAACATTTCTTGCATCTTCTCGATCTTTGCCTCCTTTTTTTTTCCAAGGTCTTGGCTCAACTTCACTATCATTATTCTGAATTCTTTTTCTGGAAGGTTCCCTATCTCCACCTCATTTCGTTTTTTTTCTGGGGTTTTATCTTGTTCCTTGATCTGGTATAAAGTCCTCTGCCTTTTCATTTTGTCTATCTTTCTGTGAATGTGGTTTTCCTTCCACAGGCTGCAGAATTGTAGTTCTTCTTGCTTCTGCTGTCTGCTCTCTGGTGGATGAGTCTATCTTAGAGGCTTGTGCAAGCTTCCTGATGGGAGGGACTGGTGGTGGGTAGAGCTGGGTGTTGCTTTGGTGGACAGAGCTTTAATCTGCTTGTCTACGGATTAAATAAAACTTTAATAAAAAGTTTAATCCGCTTGTCTGCTGATGCATGGGTCTGGGTTCCCTCCCTGTTGGTTGTTTGGCCTGAGGCGACCCAGCACTGGAGCCTACCTTGCTCTTGGTGGGGCTAATGACGGACTCTGGGAGGGCTCACACCAAGGAGTATTTCCCAGAGCTTCTGCTACCAGTGTCGTTTTCCTCACGGTGAGCCACAGCCACAGCCACCACCTGCCTCTGCAGGAGACCCTCTAAAAGTAGCAGGTAATTCTGGTCATTCTCCTACGGGGTCACTGCTCCTTCCCCTGGGTCCTGATGTGCACACTACTTTGTGTGTGCCTTCCAAGAGTGGAGTATGTGAGTGGAGTTGAGACTCTGATTCTCTGTGTGGAGTCGCACAGACTCTGGGTCCTGTGAAGCTTCAATGTTTTGTGATTCTAGAAATCCTATAGGAGACGGTCCACAACAGGTGACACTAATGTTGTCAGTAGAGGTGTTGAAGCCAAAGATCTGCAGTTCCAACTAGAGGTGCCGATGTACATACAGGACAAAATCATCTCGTGTGAATGTAGTTCAGGCATGTTTAAGATGAATGCAGTCATGTTAATGCCTACCATATTCTATCTTGAGCCTCTCCTCAGAGACCCCCTCCTCAGTTCCTGAGGCTCCTGTAAGTCATGTACAGGGGACTGAAGAGTGGGCTCTGTCCAGTCTGAGCCCTGAGTTACCCTGTGTGTATCTTAGGATACTTTGTATTTCTGTGGTGTCTGTTGTAACATCATCTCTTTCATTTCAGATTTATTTGGGCCCTCTCTTTTTAAAAAAACATACGACTGTTTTCTTTTATTCTTTACAGAAGTTTAATAAGTGTTTGATCTACTATCCTTACCGTATGTATACTTTTTGCAGTGAGATTTTTACTTTTCTTTGTTTCCTTGTTACTATCAATAATTAGTGAGACTTCTTTTAAGCTACCTTCAACGTTGCTTATAAAGCTGCTTTATTAGTGATGACAGAGCCTTAATGGAAGTCATGTTCTGGTTGTAAATTAGAATGCAATGTGCCAGCAAAAAGCCCCTTAAGTATATGTCTCATTACTTCTTCTTCTTTTTTTAACTTAATTTTTATTTTTTGTCAGAGCAAGTGTAATTAAAATGTTTTGTTTCTTCTAGGTGTGCAAGATGTGGTTCTTTTAAACATATACATATATCTATTCTTCTTTGGATCATTTTCCCATGTAGGTTATCACACAATGTTGAGTAGTCTTGTCTTGGTATTACGTAGGTCTTTGGTGATTACATATTTCACATGTGTTTCTATATCTATCTTAACCCCAATATCCTAATGTTTCCAATCCTCACACCTTTCCATTTGGTGAACCATAAGTTTGTTTAATGAACCTGTGTTTGCATTTCTCTGTGGAAATATCTTCATTGGTATCAATTTTTAGCTAAGACCTATAAGTGATATTATAGGATATGTGTCTTTTGCTTTCTGACTTAGTACAATTTGCCTGATTACCTCAAGAATCATACATGGTGCTGCAAATGGCATTGTTTCATTTTTTCCCTGGCTAATAGTCCATCTGTACGTGTACCAGTTCTTCTTTGGCCACGCACCTCTTGATGGACTTTCTGGTTGCCTCCATGTCTTGGCTATTGTAATACTGCTGCAATGCACATTTGCTTGCCTGTGTCTTTCCAGTTCTATCTTCTTATGTTATAGGCCAAGGAGTGGGCTTGCTGTATCATATGGTAGCTCAGTGTGTACGTTTTAAAGGCACCACCATTCAGTTCTCATTAGTGGCTCTTTCCAGGTTACGTCCCACTTAAAATTGAGGGTATGCATTTCTCCAAAACACCTTCAATATTTATTGTTTGTAGTTTTCTTGCTGATGGTTATTCTAACAGGTGTGAGCTGATAACTCTCTGTGGTTGAATTTGCATGTGTCCCATAATCTGTTGAAATTGAGCTTTAAAGCATGCCCTTTTTATTTATCAAACTGTGATTACAGCTTAGTTGTTCAAAGTGTTTTCTTAAAGTAAGTGTCACATTTTGAAAATTTTTGGCCATTACCTCCGTCAAGACAATTTGAGGGCAGGTTTCATTTACAGCCCTGAAGTACTTGTTCATATGAAGTGACCATTAGCACAGGTTTTAAAGCTGCTTTTGCAGGTAACGGCCAGAGGGCGGCAGCCTTTCTACGTTCCCCAATCTGGTAACTAGGGAAAGAGACCTTCAGCCCCAAGAGTGTCCAGCTTTATTTCTCATCCAGCTGTGGGTTTAGATATGGTCACACCAGGTTGCATCACAGCCCCGGAACGAATATTGTAAAAATTTCGCACTCTATCACTGTCTTTGTTTTTTGGGTTTTTTAAAGTAATTTATTTTTATAATGGGGTTTAGCTGCTTTTCACTGCTGTGTTTATGCCGCTTTACACCCACTTGACACACTAACAGAGAGATATCAATACATAGGTTTTAAGATTATTACTAGTCAGATATATTCTTGTGTGGTGAATAGGGCGTGTTGAGTCCAGTTCTCTGAGCAAGGAGTAGGTCTTGTCTATTACATATTGGGTTTATGGAACGGTATCTGAGCTAATTTGAAACCCTTGTTTTATGTATCACCCCACCTCACCTTTCCCGTTAAGCAGCCATAGTGTGTTTTCTGCATGTGCGACTCTGTTCTGTTTTGTAATTCAGTTCAAGTGTAACGGTTTTACATTCTCTCTATAAGTGATACCATATGACAAGTGTCCTTTTCTGTGTGACTTATTTCACTTAGAATCGTCGTACCTAAATCCACTCATCAGGCTGCTACTAGCCTTATGACATTGATTTCATGGCTGAGTGATATTCCATTGTACATAAGGACCACAACTTCTTTATCCATTTTTCTCTTTCCTGGGATACTTAAGGTGGAATGAAGTGGAGGTCCTTGTCAACAGAGCAGCCCTAAACTTTGAGCTGCTTGTGTTTTGCTGATTTTTAATTTTCCCAATTTATACACCGATGAGTGGAAGTGCCCTATGCTCTCTAAGCTGTGTTTTTTAGATATTTCAGGACTCACCGTACACTTCTCCAGAGTGGCTTTTGGCAATTTACATCCCGCCCATCAGTGTAGCAAGTCTCCCATTTCTCAATGGCCTGTCCTGCATTTCTGGTTTTGACACTTTTTTCAGCATGGCCCTTTTGACCGATGGGAAGCGAGACTTCTTTGTAGCGCTGATTTGCCTTTCCAGGTTGCTTGGTTGGCCAAAAAGGGCGTATGCGTTTTTTCCTGAATATATTCAGGAAAAAACGCATACGCCCTTTTTGGCCAAGGGCATCATTGTTAAAGTTTTGCCACTTTTCATGTGCTTTAAAGGCGATTCGAATCTACCTCCTGAAATCTGTTTCCTGCAATTCTGCCTTGCATTCAGATCCTCTTCTTTGCCTTCCCTCAATATATTTGTGGACGAGAGTTATCATTTATAACTCTGCAGGTTTGTGAATTGCAGTGCCCTGAAGCTCCATTTTAAAACCCGCTTTTTTGGGAACTGGCCGCAAAAGCGCAGGATGGCTTCAGGACCCGTTCTGGTTCCGGGGGGCAGGCTGAGCCTGTGGTTAATTCTTCTTCCTGATGGGAAAATAGAGTGACCTGTGCCTGTCCCTACACCAAGAGCTAGTCTCTCATTGGTTCCCCGTCTTCCCGTTCATCCTCAGGACAAATTGCAACCTATACGGAACCGGAGGTTAAAGGTGCTGATGCACCAAGTAGGGAGATTGCTAGTAAAGTGGCTGGAATGGCGAACCCGAGGACAAGGAGATGAGAAATGAGGTGCGTTTTAGAAACCTTTCCCCATCAAACGGTGTACCATCTTCTGGGTTTCTCATGCATGTTTTCGATGTTGGAAGATGCCCTTGAACCTGGAGATTTGGGACCCATGCGATGGGTACCGCGCATTATTACTTTAAAGGGTCTGCGTTTGCTCACCCAACCTCACAAAACCTCTCAGGCCCAAGAGTGTCCACCCTTATGTCTCATCCAGCTGTGGGTCTAGATATGGTCAATCCAGGTTGCATCACAGCCCCTGAACGAATTGTGTAAGAATTTCTCTCTCTTTCACTGTCTTTGTTTCATGGGTTTTTAAAAGTAATTTATTTTTATAATGGGGTTTAGCTGCTTTTCACTGCTGTGTTTATGCCACTTTACACCCACTTGACACACTAACATAGAGATATCAATACATAGGATTTAAGATTATTACTAGTCAGATATATTCTTGTGTGGTGAATAGGGCGTGTTGAGTCCAGTTCTCTGAGCAAGCAGTAGGTCTTGTCAATTACATATTGGGTTTATGGAACGGTATCTGAGCTAATTTGAAACCCTTGTTTTATGTATCACCCCACCTCACCTTTCCCGTTAAGCAGCCATAGTGTGTTTTCTGCATGTGCGACTCTGTTCTGTTTTGTAATTCAGTTCAAGTGTAACGGTTTTTACATTCCCTCTATAAGTGATACCTTATGAGAAGTGCCCTTTTCTGTGTGACTTATTTCACTTACAATCGTCGTTCCTAAATCCACTCATCATGCTGCTACTAGCCTTATGACATTGATTTCATGGCTGAGTGATATTCCATTGTACATAAGGACCACAACTTCTTTATCCATTTTTCTCTTTCCTGGGACACTTAAGGTGGAATGAAGTGGAGGTCCTTGTCAACAGAGCAGCCCTAAACTTTGAGCTGCTTGTGTTTTGCTGATTTTTAATTTTCCCAATTTATACACCGATGAGTGGAAGTGCCCTATGCTCTCTAAGCTGTGTTTTTTAGATATTTCAGGACTCACCGTACACTTCTCCAGAGTGGCTTTTGGCAATTTACATCCCGCCCATCAGTGTAGCAAGTCTCCCATTTCTCAATGGCCTGTCCTGCATTTCTGGTTTTGACACTTTTTTCAGCATGGCCCTTTTGACCGATGGGAAGCGAGACTTCTTTGTAGCGCTGATTTGCCTTTCCAGGTTGCTTGGTTGGCCAAAAAGGGCGTATGCGTTTTTTCCTGAATATATTCAGGAAAAAACGCATACGCCCTTTTTGGCCAAGGGCATCATTGTTAAAGTTTTGCCGCTTTTCATGTGCTTTAAAGGCGATTCGAATCTACCTCCTGAAATCTGTTTCCTGCAATTCTGCCTTGCATTCAGATCCTCTTCTTTGCCTTCCCTCAATATATTTGTGGACGAGAGTTATCATTTATAACTCTGCAGGTTTGTGAATTGCAGTGCCCTGAAGCTCCATTTTAAAACCCGCTTTTTTGGGAACTGGCCGCCAAAGCGCAGGATGGCTTCAGGCCTTGTTCTGGTTCCAGGGGGCAGGCTGAGCCTGTGGTTAATTCTTCTTCCTGATGGGAAAATAGAGTGACCTGTGCCTGTCCCTACACCAAGAGCTAGTCTCTCATTGGTTCCCTGTCTTCCCGTTCATCCTCAGGACAAATTGCAACCTGTACGGAACCGGAGGTTAAATTTGCTGATGCTCCAAGTAGGGAAATTGCTAGTAAAGTGGCTGGAATGGCGAACCCGAGCACAAAGAGATGAGAAATGAGGTGCGTTTTAGAAACCTTTCCCCATCACTCGGTGTACCATCTTCTGGGTTTCTCGTGCATGTTTTCGATGTAGGAAAATGTCCTTGAACCTGGAGATTTGGGACCCATGCGATGGGTAGCACGCAGTATTACTTTAAAGGGTCTGCATTTGCTCACCCAACCTCACCAAACCTCTCAGCCCCAAGAGTGTCCACCCTTATGTCTCATCCAGCTGTGGGTCTAGATATGGTCAATCCAGGTTGCATCACAGCCCCTGAACGAATTGTGTAAGAATTTCTCTCTCTTTCACTGTCTTTGTTTCATGGGTTTTTAAAAGTAATTTATTCTTATAATGGGGTTTAGCTGCTTTTCACTGCTGTGTTTATGCCACTTTACACCCACTTGACACACTAACAGAGAGATATCAATACATAGGTTTTAAGATTATTACTAGTCAGATATATTCTTGTGTGGTGAATAGGGCGTGTTGAGTCCAGTTCTCTGAGCAAGGAGTAGGTCTTGTCTATTACATATTGGGTTTATGGAACGGTATCTGAGCTAATTTGAAACCCTTGTTTTATGTATCACCCCACCTCACCTTTCCCGTTAAGCAGCCATAGTGTGTTTTCTGCATGTGCGACTCTGTTCTGTATTGTAATTCAGTTCAAGTGTAACGGTTTTTACATTCCCTCTATAAGTGATACCTTATGAGAAGTTCCCTTTTCTCTGTGACTTATTTCACTTAGAATCGTCGTTCCTAAATCCACTCATCATGCTGCTACTAGCCTTATGACATTGATTTCATGGCTGAGTGATATTCCATTGTACATAAGGACCACAACTTCTTTATCCATTTTTCTCTTTCCTGGGACACTTAAGGTGGAATGAAGTGGAGGTCCTTGTCAACAGAGCAGCCCTAAACTTTGAGCTGCTTGTGTTTTGCTGATTTTTAATTTTCCCAATTTATACACCGATGAGTGGAAGTGCCCTATGCTCTCTAAGCTGTGTTTTTTAGATATTTCAGGACTCACCGTACACTTCTCCAGAGTGGCTTTTGGCAATTTACATCCCGCCCATCAGTGTAGCAAGTCTCCCATTTCTCAATGGCCTGTCCTGCATTTCTGGTTTTGACACTTTTTTCAGCATGGCCCTTTTGACCGATGGGAAGCGAGACTTCTTTGTAGCGCTGATTTGCCTTTCCAGGTTGCTTGGTTGGCCAAAAAGGGCGTATGCGTTTTTTCCTCAATATATTCAGGAAAAAACGCATACGCCCTTTTTGGCCAAGGGCATCATTGTTAAAGTTTTGCCACTTTTCATGTGCTTTAAAGGCGATTCGAATCTACCTCCTGAAATCTGTTTCCTGCAATTCTGCCTTGCATTCAGATCCTCTTCTTTGCCTTCCCTCAATATATTTGTGGACGAGAGTTATCATTTATAACTCTGCAGGTTTGTGAATTGCAGTGCCCTGAAGCTCCATTTTAAAACCCGCTTTTTTGGGAACTGGCCGCAAAAGCGCAGGATGGCTTCAGGACCCGTTCTGGTTCCGGGGGGCAGGCTGAGCCTGTGGTTAATTCTTCTTCCTGATGGGAAAATAGAGTGACCTGTGCCTGTCCCTACACCAAGAGCTAGTCTCTCATTGGTTCCCTGTCTTCCCGTTCATCCTCAGGACAAATTGCAACCTATACGGAACCGGAGGTTAAAGGTGCTGATGCACCAAGTAGGGAGATTGCTAGTAAAGTGGCTGGAATGGCGAACCCGAGCACAAGGAGATGAGAAATGAGGTGCGTTTTAGAAACCTTTCCCCATCACTCGGTGTACCATCTTCTGGGTTTCTCGTGCATGTTTTCGATGTAGGAAAATGTCCTTGAACCTGGAGATTTGGGACCCATGCGATGGGTAGCACGCAGTATTACTTTAAAGGGTCTGCATTTGCTCACCCAACCTCACCAAACCTCTCAGCCCCAAGAGTGTCCACCCTTATGTCTCATCCAGCTGTGGGTCTAGATATGGTCAATCCAGGTTGCATCACAGCCCCTGAACGAATTGTGTAAGAATTTCTCTCTCTTTCACTGTCTTTGTTTCATGGGTTTTTAAAAGTAATTTATTCTTATAATGGGGTTTAGCTGCTTTTCACTGCTGTGTTTATGCCACTTTACACCCACTTGACACACTAACAGAGAGATATCAATACATAGGATTTAAGATTATTACTAGTCAGATATATTCTTGTGTGGTGAATAGGGCGTGTTGAGTCCAGTTCTCTGAGCAAGCAGTAGGTCTTGTCAATTACATATTGGGTTTATGGAACGGTATCTGAGCTAATTTGAAACCCTTGTTTTATGTATCACCCCACCTCACCTTTCCCGTTAAGCAGCCATAGTGTGTTTTCTGCATGTGCGACTCTGTTCTGTATTGTAATTCAGTTCAAGTGTAACGGTTTTTACATTCCCTCTATAAGTGATACCTTATGAGAAGTTCCCTTTTCTCTGTGACTTATTTCACTTAGAATCGTCGTTCCTAAATCCACTCATCATGCTGCTACTAGCCTTATGACATTGATTTCATGGCTGAGTGATATTCCATTGTACATAAGGACCACAACTTCTTTATCCATTTTTCTCTTTCCTGGGACACTTAAGGTGGAATGAAGTCGAGGTCCTTGTCAACAGAGCAGCCCTAAACTTTGAGCTGCTTGTGTTTTGCTGATTTTTAATTTTCCCAATTTATACACCGATGAGTGGAAGTGCCCTATGCTCTCTAAGCTGTGTTTTTTAGATATTTCAGGACTCACCGTACACTTCTCCAGAGTGGCTTTTGGCAATTTACATCCCGCCCATCAGTGTAGCAAGTCTCCCATTTCTCAATGGCCTGTCCTGCATTTCTGGTTTTGACACTTTTTTCAGCATGGCCCTTTTGACCGATGGGAAGCGAGACTTCTTTGTAGCGCTGATTTGCCTTTCCAGGTTGCTTGGTTGGCCAAAAAGGGCGTATGCGTTTTTTCCTGAATATATTCAGGAAAAAACGCATACGCCCTTTTTGGCCAAGGGCATCATTGTTAAAGTTTTGCCACTTTTCATGTGCTTTAAAGGCGATTCGAATCTACCTCCTGAAATCTGTTTCCTGCAATTCTGCCTTGCATTCAGATCCTCTTCTTTGCCTTCCCTCAATATATTTGTGGACGAGAGTTATCATTTATAATTCTGCAGGTTTGTGAATTGCAGTGCCCTGAAGCTCCATTTTAAAACCCGCTTTTTTGGGAACTGGCCGCAAAAGCGCAGGATGGCTTCAGGACCCGTTCTGGTTCCGGGGGGCAGGCTGAGCCTGTGGTTAATTCTTCTTCCTGATGGGAAAATAGAGTGACCTGTGCCTGTCCCTACACCAAGAGCTAGTCTCTCATTGGTTCCCCGTCTTCCCGTTCATCCTCAGGACAAATTGCAACCTATACGGAACCGGAGGTTAAAGGTGCTGATGCACCAAGTAGGGAGATTGCTAGTAAAGTGGCTGGAATGGCGAACCCGAGGACAAGGAGATGAGAAATGAGGTGCGTTTTAGAAACCTTTCCCCATCAAACGGTGTACCATCTTCTGGGTTTCTCATGCATGTTTTCGATGTTGGAAGATGCCCTTGAACCTGGAGATTTGGGACCCATGCGATGGGTACCACGCATTATTACTTTAAAGGGTCTGCGTTTGCTCACCCAACCTCACAAAACCTCTCAGGCCCAAGAGTGTCCACCCTTATGTCTCATCCAGCTGTGGGTCTAGATATGGTCAATCCAGGTTGCATCACAGCCCCTGAACGAATTGTGTAAGAATTTCTCTCTCTTTCACTGTCTTTGTTTCATGGGTTTTTAAAAGTAATTTATTCTTATAATGGGGTTTAGCTGCTTTTCACTGCTGTGTTTATGCCACTTTACACCCACTTGACACACTAACAGAGAGATATCAATACATAGGTTTTAAGATTATTACTAGTCAGATATATTCTTGTGTGGTGAATAGGGCGTGTTGAGTCCAGTTCTCTGAGCAAGGAGTAGGTCTTGTCTATTACATATTGGGTTTATGGAACGGTATCTGAGCTAATTTGAAACCCTTGTTTTATGTATCACCCCACCTCACCTTTCCCGTTAAGCAGCCATAGTGTGTTTTCTGCATGTGCGACTCTGTTCTGTATTGTAATTCAGTTCAAGTGTAACGGTTTTTACATTCCCTCTATAAGTGATACCTTATGAGAAGTTCCCTTTTCTCTGTGACTTATTTCACTTAGAATCGTCGTTCCTAAATCCACTCATCATGCTGCTACTAGCCTTATGACATTGATTTCATGGCTGAGTGATATTCCATTGTACATAAGGACCACAACTTCTTTATCCATTTTTCTCTTTCCTGGGACACTTAAGGTGGAATGAAGTGGAGGTCCTTGTCAACAGAGCAGCCCTAAACTTTGAGCTGCTTGTGTTTTGCTGATTTTTAATTTTCCCAATTTATACACCGATGAGTGGAAGTGCCCTATGCTCTCTAAGCTGTGTTTTTTAGATATTTCAGGACTCACCGTACACTTCTCCAGAGTGGCTTTTGGCAATTTACATCCCGCCCATCAGTGTAGCAAGTCTCCCATTTCTCAATGGCCTGTCCTGCATTTCTGGTTTTGACACTTTTTTCAGCATGGCCCTTTTGACCGATGGGAAGCGAGACTTCTTTGTAGCGCTGATTTGCCTTTCCAGGTTGCTTGGTTGGCCAAAAAGGGCGTATGCGTTTTTTCCTCAATATATTCAGGAAAAAACGCATACGCCCTTTTTGGCCAAGGGCATCATTGTTAAAGTTTTGCCACTTTTCATGTGCTTTAAAGGCGATTCGAATCTACCTCCTGAAATCTGTTTCCTGCAATTCTGCCTTGCATTCAGATCCTCTTCTTTGCCTTCCCTCAATATATTTGTGGACGAGAGTTATCATTTATAACTCTGCAGGTTTGTGAATTGCAGTGCCCTGAAGCTCCATTTTAAAACCCGCTTTTTTGGGAACTGGCCGCCAAAGCGCAGGATGGCTTCAGGACCCGTTCTGGTTCCGGGGGGCAGGCTGAGCCTGTGGTTAATTCTTCTTCCTGATGGGAAAATAGAGTGACCTGTGCCTGTCCCTACACCAAGAGCTAGTCTCTCATTGGTTCCCTGTCTTCCCGTTCATCCTCAGGACAAATTGCAACCTATACGGAACCGGAGGTTAAAGGTGCTGATGCACCAAGTAGGGAGATTGCTAGTAAAGTGGCTGGAATGGCGAACCCGAGCACAAGGAGATGAGAAATGAGGTGCGTTTTAGAAACCTTTCCCCATCACTCGGTGTACCATCTTCTGGGTTTCTCGTGCATGTTTTCGATGTAGGAAAATGTCCTTGAACCTGGAGATTTGGGACCCATGCGATGGGTAGCACGCAGTATTACTTTAAAGGGTCTGCATTTGCTCACCCAACCTCACCAAACCTCTCAGCCCCAAGAGTGTCCACCCTTATGTCTCATCCAGCTGTGGGTCTAGATATGGTCAATCCAGGTTGCATCACAGCCCCTGAACGAATTGTGTAAGAATTTCTCTCTCTTTCACTGTCTTTGTTTCATGGGTTTTTAAAAGTAATTTATTCTTATAATGGGGTTTAGCTGCTTTTCACTGCTGTGTTTATGCCACTTTACACCCACTTGACACACTAACAGAGAGATATCAATACATAGGATTTAAGATTATTACTAGTCAGATATATTCTTGTGTGGTGAATAGGGCGTGTTGAGTCCAGTTCTCTGAGCAAGCAGTAGGTCTTGTCAATTACATATTGGGTTTATGGAACGGTATCTGAGCTAATTTGAAACCCTTGTTTTATGTATCACCCCACCTCACCTTTCCCGTTAAGCAGCCATAGTGTGTTTTCTGCATGTGCGACTCTGTTCTGTATTGTAATTCAGTTCAAGTGTAACGGTTTTTACATTCCCTCTATAAGTGATACCTTATGAGAAGTTCCCTTTTCTCTGTGACTTATTTCACTTAGAATCGTCGTTCCTAAATCCACTCATCATGCTGCTACTAGCCTTATGACATTGATTTCATGGCTGAGTGATATTCCATTGTACATAAGGACCACAACTTCTTTATCCATTTTTCTCTTTCCTGGGACACTTAAGGTGGAATGAAGTCGAGGTCCTTGTCAACAGAGCAGCCCTAAACTTTGAGCTGCTTGTGTTTTGCTGATTTTTAATTTTCCCAATTTATACACCGATGAGTGGAAGTGCCCTATGCTCTCTAAGCTGTGTTTTTTAGATATTTCAGGACTCACCGTACACTTCTCCAGAGTGGCTTTTGGCAATTTACATCCCGCCCATCAGTGTAGCAAGTCTCCCATTTCTCAATGGCCTGTCCTGCATTTCTGGTTTTGACACTTTTTTCAGCATGGCCCTTTTGACCGATGGGAAGCGAGACTTCTTTGTAGCGCTGATTTGCCTTTCCAGGTTGCTTGGTTGGCCAAAAAGGGCGTATGCGTTTTTTCCTGAATATATTCAGGAAAAAACGCATACGCCCTTTTTGGCCAAGGGCATCATTGTTAAAGTTTTGCCACTTTTCATGTGCTTTAAAGGCGATTCGAATCTACCTCCTGAAATCTGTTTCCTGCAATTCTGCCTTGCATTCAGATCCTCTTCTTTGCCTTCCCTCAATATATTTGTGGACGAGAGTTATCATTTATAATTCTGCAGGTTTGTGAATTGCAGTGCCCTGAAGCTCCATTTTAAAACCCGCTTTTTTGGGAACTGGCCGCAAAAGCGCAGGATGGCTTCAGGACCCGTTCTGGTTCCGGGGGGCAGGCTGAGCCTGTGGTTAATTCTTCTTCCTGATGGGAAAATAGAGTGACCTGTGCCTGTCCCTACACCAAGAGCTAGTCTCTCATTGGTTCCCCGTCTTCCCGTTCATCCTCAGGACAAATTGCAACCTATACGGAACCGGAGGTTAAAGGTGCTGATGCACCAAGTAGGGAGATTGCTAGTAAAGTGGCTGGAATGGCGAACCCGAGGACAAGGAGATGAGAAATGAGGTGCGTTTTAGAAACCTTTCCCCATCAAACGGTGTACCATCTTCTGGGTTTCTCATGCATGTTTTCGATGTTGGAAGATGCCCTTGAACCTGGAGATTTGGGACCCATGCGATGGGTACCACGCATTATTACTTTAAAGGGTCTGCGTTTGCTCACCCAACCTCACAAAACCTCTCAGGCCCAAGAGTGTCCACCCTTATGTCTCATCCAGCTGTGGGTCTAGATATGGTCAATCCAGGTTGCATCACAGCCCCTGAACGAATTGTGTAAGAATTTCTCTCTCTTTCACTGTCTTTGTTTCATGGGTTTTTAAAAGTAATTTATTCTTATAATGGGGTTTAGCTGCTTTTCACTGCTGTGTTTATGCCACTTTACACCCACTTGACACACTAACAGAGAGATATCAATACATAGGTTTTAAGATTATTACTAGTCAGATATATTCTTGTGTGGTGAATAGGGCGTGTTGAGTCCAGTTCTCTGAGCAAGGAGTAGGTCTTGTCTATTACATATTGGGTTTATGGAACGGTATCTGAGCTAATTTGAAACCCTTGTTTTATGTATCACCCCACCTCACCTTTCCCGTTAAGCAGCCATAGTGTGTTTTCTGCATGTGCGACTCTGTTCTGTATTGTAATTCAGTTCAAGTGTAACGGTTTTTACATTCCCTCTATAAGTGATACCTTATGAGAAGTTCCCTTTTCTCTGTGACTTATTTCACTTAGAATCGTCGTTCCTAAATCCACTCATCATGCTGCTACTAGCCTTATGACATTGATTTCATGGCTGAGTGATATTCCATTGTACATAAGGACCACAACTTCTTTATCCATTTTTCTCTTTCCTGGGACACTTAAGGTGGAATGAAGTGGAGGTCCTTGTCAACAGAGCAGCCCTAAACTTTGAGCTGCTTGTGTTTTGCTGATTTTTAATTTTCCCAATTTATACACCGATGAGTGGAAGTGCCCTATGCTCTCTAAGCTGTGTTTTTTAGATATTTCAGGACTCACCGTACACTTCTCCAGAGTGGCTTTTGGCAATTTACATCCCGCCCATCAGTGTAGCAAGTCTCCCATTTCTCAATGGCCTGTCCTGCATTTCTGGTTTTGACACTTTTTTCAGCATGGCCCTTTTGACCGATGGGAAGCGAGACTTCTTTGTAGCGCTGATTTGCCTTTCCAGGTTGCTTGGTTGGCCAAAAAGGGCGTATGCGTTTTTTCCTCAATATATTCAGGAAAAAACGCATACGCCCTTTTTGGCCAAGGGCATCATTGTTAAAGTTTTGCCACTTTTCATGTGCTTTAAAGGCGATTCGAATCTACCTCCTGAAATCTGTTTCCTGCAATTCTGCCTTGCATTCAGATCCTCTTCTTTGCCTTCCCTCAATATATTTGTGGACGAGAGTTATCATTTATAACTCTGCAGGTTTGTGAATTGCAGTGCCCTGAAGCTCCATTTTAAAACCCGCTTTTTTGGGAACTGGCCGCAAAAGCGCAGGATGGCTTCAGGACCCGTTCTGGTTCCGGGGGGCAGGCTGAGCCTGTGGTTAATTCTTCTTCCTGATGGGAAAATAGAGTGACCTGTGCCTGTCCCTACACCAAGAGCTAGTCTCTCATTGGTTCCCTGTCTTCCCGTTCATCCTCAGGACAAATTGCAACCTATACGGAACCGGAGGTTAAAGGTGCTGATGCACCAAGTAGGGAGATTGCTAGTAAAGTGGCTGGAATGGCGAACCCGAGCACAAGGAGATGAGAAATGAGGTGCGTTTTAGAAACCTTTCCCCATCACTCGGTGTACCATCTTCTGGGTTTCTCGTGCATGTTTTCGATGTAGGAAAATGTCCTTGAACCTGGAGATTTGGGACCCATGCGATGGGTAGCACGCAGTATTACTTTAAAGGGTCTGCATTTGCTCACCCAACCTCACCAAACCTCTCAGCCCCAAGAGTGTCCACCCTTATGTCTCATCCAGCTGTGGGTCTAGATATGGTCAATCCAGGTTGCATCACAGCCCCTGAACGAATTGTGTAAGAATTTCTCTCTCTTTCACTGTCTTTGTTTCATGGGTTTTTAAAAGTAATTTATTCTTATAATGGGGTTTAGCTGCTTTTCACTGCTGTGTTTATGCCACTTTACACCCACTTGACACACTAACAGAGAGATATCAATACATAGGATTTAAGATTATTACTAGTCAGATATATTCTTGTGTGGTGAATAGGGCGTGTTGAGTCCAGTTCTCTGAGCAAGCAGTAGGTCTTGTCAATTACATATTGGGTTTATGGAACGGTATCTGAGCTAATTTGAAACCCTTGTTTTATGTATCACCCCACCTCACCTTTCCCGTTAAGCAGCCATAGTGTGTTTTCTGCATGTGCGACTCTGTTCTGTATTGTAATTCAGTTCAAGTGTAACGGTTTTTACATTCCCTCTATAAGTGATACCTTATGAGAAGTTCCCTTTTCTCTGTGACTTATTTCACTTAGAATCGTCGTTCCTAAATCCACTCATCATGCTGCTACTAGCCTTATGACATTGATTTCATGGCTGAGTGATATTCCATTGTACATAAGGACCACAACTTCTTTATCCATTTTTCTCTTTCCTGGGACACTTAAGGTGGAATGAAGTCGAGGTCCTTGTCAACAGAGCAGCCCTAAACTTTGAGCTGCTTGTGTTTTGCTGATTTTTAATTTTCCCAATTTATACACCGATGAGTGGAAGTGCCCTATGCTCTCTAAGCTGTGTTTTTTAGATATTTCAGGACTCACCGTACACTTCTCCAGAGTGGCTTTTGGCAATTTACATCCCGCCCATCAGTGTAGCAAGTCTCCCATTTCTCAATGGCCTGTCCTGCATTTCTGGTTTTGACACTTTTTTCAGCATGGCCCTTTTGACCGATGGGAAGCGAGACTTCTTTGTAGCGCTGATTTGCCTTTCCAGGTTGCTTGGTTGGCCAAAAAGGGCGTATGCGTTTTTTCCTGAATATATTCAGGAAAAAACGCATACGCCCTTTTTGGCCAAGGGCATCATTGTTAAAGTTTTGCCACTTTTCATGTGCTTTAAAGGCGATTCGAATCTACCTCCTGAAATCTGTTTCCTGCAATTCTGCCTTGCATTCAGATCCTCTTCTTTGCCTTCCCTCAATATATTTGTGGACGAGAGTTATCATTTATAATTCTGCAGGTTTGTGAATTGCAGTGCCCTGAAGCTCCATTTTAAAACCCGCTTTTTTGGGAACTGGCCGCAAAAGCGCAGGATGGCTTCAGGACCCGTTCTGGTTCCGGGGGGCAGGCTGAGCCTGTGGTTAATTCTTCTTCCTGATGGGAAAATAGAGTGACCTGTGCCTGTCCCTACACCAAGAGCTAGTCTCTCATTGGTTCCCCGTCTTCCCGTTCATCCTCAGGACAAATTGCAACCTATACGGAACCGGAGGTTAAAGGTGCTGATGCACCAAGTAGGGAGATTGCTAGTAAAGTGGCTGGAATGGCGAACCCGAGGACAAGGAGATGAGAAATGAGGTGCGTTTTAGAAACCTTTCCCCATCAAACGGTGTACCATCTTCTGGGTTTCTCATGCATGTTTTCGATGTTGGAAGATGCCCTTGAACCTGGAGATTTGGGACCCATGCGATGGGTACCACGCATTATTACTTTAAAGGGTCTGCGTTTGCTCACCCAACCTCACAAAACCTCTCAGGCCCAAGAGTGTCCACCCTTATGTCTCATCCAGCTGTGGGTCTAGATATGGTCAATCCAGGTTGCATCACAGCCCCTGAACGAATTGTGTAAGAATTTCTCTCTCTTTCACTGTCTTTGTTTCATGGGTTTTTAAAAGTAATTTATTCTTATAATGGGGTTTAGCTGCTTTTCACTGCTGTGTTTATGCCACTTTACACCCACTTGACACACTAACAGAGAGATATCAATACATAGGTTTTAAGATTATTACTAGTCAGATATATTCTTGTGTGGTGAATAGGGCGTGTTGAGTCCAGTTCTCTGAGCAAGGAGTAGGTCTTGTCTATTACATATTGGGTTTATGGAACGGTATCTGAGCTAATTTGAAACCCTTGTTTTATGTATCACCCCACCTCACCTTTCCCGTTAAGCAGCCATAGTGTGTTTTCTGCATGTGCGACTCTGTTCTGTATTGTAATTCAGTTCAAGTGTAACGGTTTTTACATTCCCTCTATAAGTGATACCTTATGAGAAGTTCCCTTTTCTCTGTGACTTATTTCACTTAGAATCGTCGTTCCTAAATCCACTCATCATGCTGCTACTAGCCTTATGACATTGATTTCATGGCTGAGTGATATTCCATTGTACATAAGGACCACAACTTCTTTATCCATTTTTCTCTTTCCTGGGACACTTAAGGTGGAATGAAGTGGAGGTCCTTGTCAACAGAGCAGCCCTAAACTTTGAGCTGCTTGTGTTTTGCTGATTTTTAATTTTCCCAATTTATACACCGATGAGTGGAAGTGCCCTATGCTCTCTAAGCTGTGTTTTTTAGATATTTCAGGACTCACCGTACACTTCTCCAGAGTGGCTTTTGGCAATTTACATCCCGCCCATCAGTGTAGCAAGTCTCCCATTTCTCAATGGCCTGTCCTGCATTTCTGGTTTTGACACTTTTTTCAGCATGGCCCTTTTGACCGATGGGAAGCGAGACTTCTTTGTAGCGCTGATTTGCCTTTCCAGGTTGCTTGGTTGGCCAAAAAGGGCGTATGCGTTTTTTCCTCAATATATTCAGGAAAAAACGCATACGCCCTTTTTGGCCAAGGGCATCATTGTTAAAGTTTTGCCACTTTTCATGTGCTTTAAAGGCGATTCGAATCTACCTCCTGAAATCTGTTTCCTGCAATTCTGCCTTGCATTCAGATCCTCTTCTTTGCCTTCCCTCAATATATTTGTGGACGAGAGTTATCATTTATAACTCTGCAGGTTTGTGAATTGCAGTGCCCTGAAGCTCCATTTTAAAACCCGCTTTTTTGGGAACTGGCCGCCAAAGCGCAGGATGGCTTCAGGACCCGTTCTGGTTCCGGGGGGCAGGCTGAGCCTGTGGTTAATTCTTCTTCCTGATGGGAAAATAGAGTGACCTGTGCCTGTCCCTACACCAAGAGCTAGTCTCTCATTGGTTCCCTGTCTTCCCGTTCATCCTCAGGACAAATTGCAACCTATACGGAACCGGAGGTTAAAGGTGCTGATGCACCAAGTAGGGAGATTGCTAGTAAAGTGGCTGGAATGGCGAACCCGAGCACAAGGAGATGAGAAATGAGGTGCGTTTTAGAAACCTTTCCCCATCACTCGGTGTACCATCTTCTGGGTTTCTCGTGCATGTTTTCGATGTAGGAAAATGTCCTTGAACCTGGAGATTTGGGACCCATGCGATGGGTAGCACGCAGTATTACTTTAAAGGGTCTGCATTTGCTCACCCAACCTCACCAAACCTCTCAGCCCCAAGAGTGTCCACCCTTATGTCTCATCCAGCTGTGGGTCTAGATATGGTCAATCCAGGTTGCATCACAGCCCCTGAACGAATTGTGTAAGAATTTCTCTCTCTTTCACTGTCTTTGTTTCATGGGTTTTTAAAAGTAATTTATTCTTATAATGGGGTTTAGCTGCTTTTCACTGCTGTGTTTATGCCACTTTACACCCACTTGACACACTAACAGAGAGATATCAATACATAGGATTTAAGATTATTACTAGTCAGATATATTCTTGTGTGGTGAATAGGGCGTGTTGAGTCCAGTTCTCTGAGCAAGCAGTAGGTCTTGTCAATTACATATTGGGTTTATGGAACGGTATCTGAGCTAATTTGAAACCCTTGTTTTATGTATCACCCCACCTCACCTTTCCCGTTAAGCAGCCATAGTGTGTTTTCTGCATGTGCGACTCTGTTCTGTTTTGTAATTCAGTTCAAGTGTAACGGTTTTTACATTCCCTCTATAAGTGATACCTTATGAGAAGTGCCCTTTTCTGTGTGACTTATTTCACTTACAATCGTCGTTCCTAAATCCACTCATCATGCTGCTACTAGCCTTATGACATTGATTTCATGGCTGAGTGATATTCCATTGTACATAAGGACCACAACTTCTTTATCCATTTTTCTCTTTCCTGGGACACTTAAGGTGGAATGAAGTCGAGGTCCTTGTCAACAGAGCAGCCCTAAACTTTGAGCTGCTTGTGTTTTGCTGATTTTTAATTTTCCCAATTTATACACCGATGAGTGGAAGTGCCCTATGCTCTCTAAGCTGTGTTTTTTAGATATTTCAGGACTCACCGTACACTTCTCCAGAGTGGCTTTTGGCAATTTACATCCCGCCCATCAGTGTAGCAAGTCTCCCATTTCTCAATGGCCTGTCCTGCATTTCTGGTTTTGACACTTTTTTCAGCATGGCCCTTTTGACCGATGGGAAGCGAGACTTCTTTGTAGCGCTGATTTGCCTTTCCAGGTTGCTTGGTTGGCCAAAAAGGGCGTATGCGTTTTTTCCTGAATATATTCAGGAAAAAACGCATACGCCCTTTTTGGCCAAGGGCATCATTGTTAAAGTTTTGCCGCTTTTCATGTGCTTTAAAGGCGATTCGAATCTACCTCCTGAAATCTGTTTCCTGCAATTCTGCCTTGCATTCAGATCCTCTTCTTTGCCTTCCCTCAATATATTTGTGGACGAGAGTTATCATTTATAACTCTGCAGGTTTGTGAATTGCAGTGCCCTGAAGCTCCATTTTAAAACCCGCTTTTTTGGGAACTGGCCGCAAAAGCGCAGGATGGCTTCAGGACCCGTTCTGGTTCCGGGGGGCAGGCTGAGCCTGTGGTTAATTCTTCTTCCTGATGGGAAAATAGAGTGACCTGTGCCTGTCCCTACACCAAGAGCTAGTCTCTCATTGGTTCCCTGTCTTCCCGTTCATCCTCAGGACAAATTGCAACCTATACGGAACCGGAGGTTAAAGGTGCTGATGCACCAAGTAGGGAGATTGCTAGTAAAGTGGCTGGAATGGCGAACCCGAGCACAAGGAGATGAGAAATGAGGTGCGTTTTAGAAACCTTTCCCCATCACTCGGTGTACCATCTTCTGGGTTTCTCGTGCATGTTTTCGATGTAGGAAAATGTCCTTGAACCTGGAGATTTGGGACCCATGCGATGGGTAGCACGCAGTATTACTTTAAAGGGTCTGCATTTGCTCACCCAACCTCACCAAACCTCTCAGCCCCAAGAGTGTCCACCCTTATGTCTCATCCAGCTGTGGGTCTAGATATGGTCAATCCAGGTTGCATCACAGCCCCTGAACGAATTGTGTAAGAATTTCTCTCTCTTTCACTGTCTTTGTTTCATGGGTTTTTAAAAGTAATTTATTCTTATAATGGGGTTTAGCTGCTTTTCACTGCTGTGTTTATGCCACTTTACACCCACTTGACACACTAACAGAGAGATATCAATACATAGGATTTAAGATTATTACTAGTCAGATATATTCTTGTGTGGTGAATAGGGCATGTTGAGTCCAGTTCTCTGAGCAAGCAGTAGGTCTTGTCAATTACATATTGGGTTTATGGAACGGTATCTGAGCTAATTTGAAACCCTTGTTTTATGTATCACCCCACCTCACCTTTCCCGTTAAGCAGCCATAGTGTGTTTTCTGCATGTGCGACTCTGTTCTGTTTTGTAATTCAGTTCAAGTGTAACGGTTTTTACA
This sequence comes from Balaenoptera physalus, assembly GCF_965194825.1. Lineage (NCBI taxonomy): Eukaryota > Metazoa > Chordata > Mammalia > Artiodactyla > Balaenopteridae > Balaenoptera > Balaenoptera physalus. The sequence goes on along the minus strand of NW_028126544.1, from coordinate 194,167 downwards.
TTCCCTCTATAAGTGATACCTTATGAGAAGTGCCCTTTTCTGTGTGACTTATTTCACTTACAATCGTCGTTCCTAAATCCACTCATCATGCTGCTACTAGCCTTATGACATTGATTTCATGGCTGAGTGATATTCCATTGTACATAAGGACCACAACTTCTTTATCCATTTTTCTCTTTCCTGGGACACTTAAGGTGGAATGAAGTCGAGGTCCTTGTCAACAGAGCAGCCCTAAACTTTGAGCTGCTTGTGTTTTGCTGATTTTTAATTTTCCCAATTTATACACCGATGAGTGGAAGTGCCCTATGCTCTCTAAGCTGTGTTTTTTAGATATTTCAGGACTCACCGTACACTTCTCCAGAGTGGCTTTTGGCAATTTACATCCCGCCCATCAGTGTAGCAAGTCTCCCATTTCTCAATGGCCTGTCCTGCATTTCTGGTTTTGACACTTTTTTCAGCATGGCCCTTTTGACCGATGGGAAGCGAGACTTCTTTGTAGCGCTGATTTGCCTTTCCAGGTTGCTTGGTTGGCCAAAAAGGGCGTATGCGTTTTTTCCTGAATATATTCAGGAAAAAACGCATACGCCCTTTTTGGCCAAGGGCATCATTGTTAAAGTTTTGCCGCTTTTCATGTGCTTTAAAGGCGATTCGAATCTACCTCCTGAAATCTGTTTCCTGCAATTCTGCCTTGCATTCAGATCCTCTTCTTTGCCTTCCCTCAATATATTTGTGGACGAGAGTTATCATTTATAACTCTGCAGGTTTGTGAATTGCAGTGCCCTGAAGCTCCATTTTAAAACCCGCTTTTTTGGGAACTGGCCGCCAAAGCGCAGGATGGCTTCAGGCCTTGTTCTGGTTCCAGGGGGCAGGCTGAGCCTGTGGTTAATTCTTCTTCCTGATGGGAAAATAGAGTGACCTGTGCCTGTCCCTACACCAAGAGCTAGTCTCTCATTGGTTCCCTGTCTTCCCGTTCATCCTCAGGACAAATTGCAACCTGTACGGAACCGGAGGTTAAATTTGCTGATGCTCCAAGTAGGGAAATTGCTAGTAAAGTGGCTGGAATGGCGAACCCGAGCACAAGGAGATGAGAAATGAGGTGCGTTTTAGAAACCTTTCCCCATCACTCGGTGTACCATCTTCTGGGTTTCTCGTGCATGTTTTCGATGTAGGAAAATGTCCTTGAACCTGGAGATTTGGGACCCATGCGATGGGTAGCACGCAGTATTACTTTAAAGGGTCTGCATTTGCTCACCCAACCTCACCAAACCTCTCAGCCCCAAGAGTGTCCACCCTTATGTCTCATCCAGCTGTGGGTCTAGATATGGTCAATCCAGGTTGCATCACAGCCCCTGAACGAATTGTGTAAGAATTTCTCTCTCTTTCACTGTCTTTGTTTCATGGGTTTTTAAAAGTAATTTATTCTTATAATGGGGTTTAGCTGCTTTTCACTGCTGTGTTTATGCCACTTTACACCCACTTGACACACTAACAGAGAGATATCAATACATAGGTTTTAAGATTATTACTAGTCAGATATATTCTTGTGTGGTGAATAGGGCGTGTTGAGTCCAGTTCTCTGAGCAAGGAGTAGGTCTTGTCTATTACATATTGGGTTTATGGAACGGTATCTGAGCTAATTTGAAACCCTTGTTTTATGTATCACCCCACCTCACCTTTCCCGTTAAGCAGCCATAGTGTGTTTTCTGCATGTGCGACTCTGTTCTGTATTGTAATTCAGTTCAAGTGTAACGGTTTTTACATTCCCTCTATAAGTGATACCTTATGAGAAGTTCCCTTTTCTCTGTGACTTATTTCACTTAGAATCGTCGTTCCTAAATCCACTCATCATGCTGCTACTAGCCTTATGACATTGATTTCATGGCTGAGTGATATTCCATTGTACATAAGGACCACAACTTCTTTATCCATTTTTCTCTTTCCTGGGACACTTAAGGTGGAATGAAGTGGAGGTCCTTGTCAACAGAGCAGCCCTAAACTTTGAGCTGCTTGTGTTTTGCTGATTTTTAATTTTCCCAATTTATACACCGATGAGTGGAAGTGCCCTATGCTCTCTAAGCTGTGTTTTTTAGATATTTCAGGACTCACCGTACACTTCTCCAGAGTGGCTTTTGGCAATTTACATCCCGCCCATCAGTGTAGCAAGTCTCCCATTTCTCAATGGCCTGTCCTGCATTTCTGGTTTTGACACTTTTTTCAGCATGGCCCTTTTGACCGATGGGAAGCGAGACTTCTTTGTAGCGCTGATTTGCCTTTCCAGGTTGCTTGGTTGGCCAAAAAGGGCGTATGCGTTTTTTCCTCAATATATTCAGGAAAAAACGCATACGCCCTTTTTGGCCAAGGGCATCATTGTTAAAGTTTTGCCACTTTTCATGTGCTTTAAAGGCGATTCGAATCTACCTCCTGAAATCTGTTTCCTGCAATTCTGCCTTGCATTCAGATCCTCTTCTTTGCCTTCCCTCAATATATTTGTGGACGAGAGTTATCATTTATAACTCTGCAGGTTTGTGAATTGCAGTGCCCTGAAGCTCCATTTTAAAACCCGCTTTTTTGGGAACTGGCCGCAAAAGCGCAGGATGGCTTCAGGACCCGTTCTGGTTCCGGGGGGCAGGCTGAGCCTGTGGTTAATTCTTCTTCCTGATGGGAAAATAGAGTGACCTGTGCCTGTCCCTACACCAAGAGCTAGTCTCTCATTGGTTCCCTGTCTTCCCGTTCATCCTCAGGACAAATTGCAACCTATACGGAACCGGAGGTTAAAGGTGCTGATGCACCAAGTAGGGAGATTGCTAGTAAAGTGGCTGGAATGGCGAACCCGAGCACAAGGAGATGAGAAATGAGGTGCGTTTTAGAAACCTTTCCCCATCACTCGGTGTACCATCTTCTGGGTTTCTCGTGCATGTTTTCGATGTAGGAAAATGTCCTTGAACCTGGAGATTTGGGACCCATGCGATGGGTAGCACGCAGTAGTACTTTAAAGGGTCTGCATTTGCTCACCCAACCTCACCAAACCTCTCAGCCCCAAGAGTGTCCACCCTTATGTCTCATCCAGCTGTGGGTCTAGATATGGTCAATCCAGGTTGCATCACAGCCCCTGAACGAATTGTGTAAGAATTTCTCTCTCTTTCACTGTCTTTGTTTCATGGGTTTTTAAAAGTAATTTATTCTTATAATGGGGTTTAGCTGCTTTTCACTGCTGTGTTTATGCCACTTTACACCCACTTGACACACTAACAGAGAGATATCAATACATAGGATTTAAGATTATTACTAGTCAGATATATTCTTGTGTGGTGAATAGGGCGTGTTGAGTCCAGTTCTCTGAGCAAGCAGTAGGTCTTGTCAATTACATATTGGGTTTATGGAACGGTATCTGAGCTAATTTGAAACCCTTGTTTTATGTATCACCCCACCTCACCTTTCCCGTTAAGCAGCCATAGTGTGTTTTCTGCATGTGCGACTCTGTTCTGTTTTGTAATTCAGTTCAAGTGTAACGGTTTTTACATTCCCTCTATAAGTGATACCTTATGAGAAGTGCCCTTTTCTGTGTGACTTATTTCACTTACAATCGTCGTTCCTAAATCCACTCATCATGCTGCTACTAGCCTTATGACATTGATTTCATGGCTGAGTGATATTCCATTGTACATAAGGACCACAACTTCTTTATCCATTTTTCTCTTTCCTGGGACACTTAAGGTGGAATGAAGTCGAGGTCCTTGTCAACAGAGCAGCCCTAAACTTTGAGCTGCTTGTGTTTTGCTGATTTTTAATTTTCCCAATTTATACACCGATGAGTGGAAGTGCCCTATGCTCTCTAAGCTGTGTTTTTTAGATATTTCAGGACTCACCGTACACTTCTCCAGAGTGGCTTTTGGCAATTTACATCCCGCCCATCAGTGTAGCAAGTCTCCCATTTCTCAATGGCCTGTCCTGCATTTCTGGTTTTGACACTTTTTTCAGCATGGCCCTTTTGACCGATGGGAAGCGAGACTTCTTTGTAGCGCTGATTTGCCTTTCCAGGTTGCTTGGTTGGCCAAAAAGGGCGTATGCGTTTTTTCCTGAATATATTCAGGAAAAAACGCATACGCCCTTTTTGGCCAAGGGCATCATTGTTAAAGTTTTGCCGCTTTTCATGTGCTTTAAAGGCGATTCGAATCTACCTCCTGAAATCTGTTTCCTGCAATTCTGCCTTGCATTCAGATCCTCTTCTTTGCCTTCCCTCAATATATTTGTGGACGAGAGTTATCATTTATAACTCTGCAGGTTTGTGAATTGCAGTGCCCTGAAGCTCCATTTTAAAACCCGCTTTTTTGGGAACTGCCCGCCAAAGCGCAGGATGGCTTCAGGCCTTGTTCTGGTTCCAGGGGGCAGGCTGAGCCTGTGGTTAATTCTTCTTCCTGATGGGAAAATAGAGTGACCTGTGCCTGTCCCTACACCAAGAGCTAGTCTCTCATTGGTTCCCTGTCTTCCCGTTCATCCTCAGGACAAATTGCAACCTGTACGGAACCGGAGGTTAAATTTGCTGATGCTCCAAGTAGGGAAATTGCTAGTAAAGTGGCTGGAATGGCGAACCCGAGCACAAGGAGATGAGAAATGAGGTGCGTTTTAGAAACCTTTCCCCATCACTCGGTGTACCATCTTCTGGGTTTCTCGTGCATGTTTTCGATGTAGGAAAATGTCCTTGAACCTGGAGATTTGGGACCCATGCGATGGGTAGCACGCAGTATTACTTTAAAGGGTCTGCATTTGCTCACCCAACCTCACCAAACCTCTCAGCCCCAAGAGTGTCCACCCTTATGTCTCATCCAGCTGTGGGTCTAGATATGGTCAATCCAGGTTGCATCACAGCCCCTGAACGAATTGTGTAAGAATTTCTCTCTCTTTCACTGTCTTTGTTTCATGGGTTTTTAAAAGTAATTTATTCTTATAATGGGGTTTAGCTGCTTTTCACTGCTGTGTTTATGCCACTTTACACCCACTTGACACACTAACAGAGAGATATCAATACATAGGTTTTAAGATTATTACTAGTCAGATATATTCTTGTGTGGTGAATAGGGCGTGTTGAGTCCAGTTCTCTGAGCAAGGAGTAGGTCTTGTCTATTACATATTGGGTTTATGGAACGGTATCTGAGCTAATTTGAAACCCTTGTTTTATGTATCACCCCACCTCACCTTTCCCGTTAAGCAGCCATAGTGTGTTTTCTGCATGTGCGACTCTGTTCTGTATTGTAATTCAGTTCAAGTGTAACGGTTTTTACATTCCCTCTATAAGTGATACCTTATGAGAAGTTCCCTTTTCTCTGTGACTTATTTCACTTAGAATCGTCGTTCCTAAATCCACTCATCATGCTGCTACTAGCCTTATGACATTGATTTCATGGCTGAGTGATATTCCATTGTACATAAGGACCACAACTTCTTTATCCATTTTTCTCTTTCCTGGGACACTTAAGGTGGAATGAAGTGGAGGTCCTTGTCAACAGAGCAGCCCTAAACTTTGAGCTGCTTGTGTTTTGCTGATTTTTAATTTTCCCAATTTATACACCGATGAGTGGAAGTGCCCTATGCTCTCTAAGCTGTGTTTTTTAGATATTTCAGGACTCACCGTACACTTCTCCAGAGTGGCTTTTGGCAATTTACATCCCGCCCATCAGTGTAGCAAGTCTCCCATTTCTCAATGGCCTGTCCTGCATTTCTGGTTTTGACACTTTTTTCAGCATGGCCCTTTTGACCGATGGGAAGCGAGACTTCTTTGTAGCGCTGATTTGCCTTTCCAGGTTGCTTGGTTGGCCAAAAAGGGCGTATGCGTTTTTTCCTCAATATATTCAGGAAAAAACGCATACGCCCTTTTTGGCCAAGGGCATCATTGTTAAAGTTTTGCCACTTTTCATGTGCTTTAAAGGCGATTCGAATCTACCTCCTGAAATCTGTTTCCTGCAATTCTGCCTTGCATTCAGATCCTCTTCTTTGCCTTCCCTCAATATATTTGTGGACGAGAGTTATCATTTATAACTCTGCAGGTTTGTGAATTGCAGTGCCCTGAAGCTCCATTTTAAAACCCGCTTTTTTGGGAACTGGCCGCAAAAGCGCAGGATGGCTTCAGGACCCGTTCTGGTTCCGGGGGGCAGGCTGAGCCTGTGGTTAATTCTTCTTCCTGATGGGAAAATAGAGTGACCTGTGCCTGTCCCTACACCAAGAGCTAGTCTCTCATTGGTTCCCTGTCTTCCCGTTCATCCTCAGGACAAATTGCAACCTATACGGAACCGGAGGTTAAAGGTGCTGATGCACCAAGTAGGGAGATTGCTAGTAAAGTGGCTGGAATGGCGAACCCGAGCACAAGGAGATGAGAAATGAGGTGCGTTTTAGAAACCTTTCCCCATCACTCGGTGTACCATCTTCTGGGTTTCTCGTGCATGTTTTCGATGTAGGAAAATGTCCTTGAACCTGGAGATTTGGGACCCATGCGATGGGTAGCACGCAGTATTACTTTAAAGGGTCTGCATTTGCTCACCCAACCTCACCAAACCTCTCAGCCCCAAGAGTGTCCACCCTTATGTCTCATCCAGCTGTGGGTCTAGATATGGTCAATCCAGGTTGCATCACAGCCCCTGAACGAATTGTGTAAGAATTTCTCTCTCTTTCACTGTCTTTGTTTCATGGGTTTTTAAAAGTAATTTATTCTTATAATGGGGTTTAGCTGCTTTTCACTGCTGTGTTTATGCCACTTTACACCCACTTGACACACTAACAGAGAGATATCAATACATAGGATTTAAGATTATTACTAGTCAGATATATTCTTGTGTGGTGAATAGGGCGTGTTGAGTCCAGTTCTCTGAGCAAGCAGTAGGTCTTGTCAATTACATATTGGGTTTATGGAACGGTATCTGAGCTAATTTGAAACCCTTGTTTTATGTATCACCCCACCTCACCTTTCCCGTTAAGCAGCCATAGTGTGTTTTCTGCATGTGCGACTCTGTTCTGTTTTGTAATTCAGTTCAAGTGTAACGGTTTTTACATTCCCTCTATAAGTGATACCTTATGAGAAGTGCCCTTTTCTGTGTGACTTATTTCACTTACAATCGTCGTTCCTAAATCCACTCATCATGCTGCTACTAGCCTTATGACATTGATTTCATGGCTGAGTGATATTCCATTGTACATAAGGACCACAACTTCTTTATCCATTTTTCTCTTTCCTGGGACACTTAAGGTGGAATGAAGTCGAGGTCCTTGTCAACAGAGCAGCCCTAAACTTTGAGCTGCTTGTGTTTTGCTGATTTTTAATTTTCCCAATTTATACACCGATGAGTGGAAGTGCCCTATGCTCTCTAAGCTGTGTTTTTTAGATATTTCAGGACTCACCGTACACTTCTCCAGAGTGGCTTTTGGCAATTTACATCCCGCCCATCAGTGTAGCAAGTCTCCCATTTCTCAATGGCCTGTCCTGCATTTCTGGTTTTGACACTTTTTTCAGCATGGCCCTTTTGACCGATGGGAAGCGAGACTTCTTTGTAGCGCTGATTTGCCTTTCCAGGTTGCTTGGTTGGCCAAAAAGGGCGTATGCGTTTTTTCCTGAATATATTCAGGAAAAAACGCATACGCCCTTTTTGGCCAAGGGCATCATTGTTAAAGTTTTGCCGCTTTTCATGTGCTTTAAAGGCGATTCGAATCTACCTCCTGAAATCTGTTTCCTGCAATTCTGCCTTGCATTCAGATCCTCTTCTTTGCCTTCCCTCAATATATTTGTGGACGAGAGTTATCATTTATAACTCTGCAGGTTTGTGAATTGCAGTGCCCTGAAGCTCCATTTTAAAACCCGCTTTTTTGGGAACTGGCCGCCAAAGCGCAGGATGGCTTCAGGCCTTGTTCTGGTTCCAGGGGGCAGGCTGAGCCTGTGGTTAATTCTTCTTCCTGATGGGAAAATAGAGTGACCTGTGCCTGTCCCTACACCAAGAGCTAGTCTCTCATTGGTTCCCTGTCTTCCCGTTCATCCTCAGGACAAATTGCAACCTGTACGGAACCGGAGGTTAAATTTGCTGATGCTCCAAGTAGGGAAATTGCTAGTAAAGTGGCTGGAATGGCGAACCCGAGCACAAGGAGATGAGAAATGAGGTGCGTTTTAGAAACCTTTCCCCATCACTCGGTGTACCATCTTCTGGGTTTCTCGTGCATGTTTTCGATGTAGGAAAATGTCCTTGAACCTGGAGATTTGGGACCCATGCGATGGGTAGCACGCAGTATTACTTTAAAGGGTCTGCATTTGCTCACCCAACCTCACCAAACCTCTCAGCCCCAAGAGTGTCCACCCTTATGTCTCATCCAGCTGTGGGTCTAGATATGGTCAATCCAGGTTGCATCACAGCCCCTGAACGAATTGTGTAAGAATTTCTCTCTCTTTCACTGTCTTTGTTTCATGGGTTTTTAAAAGTAATTTATTCTTATAATGGGGTTTAGCTGCTTTTCACTGCTGTGTTTATGCCACTTTACACCCACTTGACACACTAACAGAGAGATATCAATACATAGGTTTTAAGATTATTACTAGTCAGATATATTCTTGTGTGGTGAATAGGGCGTGTTGAGTCCAGTTCTCTGAGCAAGGAGTAGGTCTTGTCTATTACATATTGGGTTTATGGAACGGTATCTGAGCTAATTTGAAACCCTTGTTTTATGTATCACCCCACCTCACCTTTCCCGTTAAGCAGCCATAGTGTGTTTTCTGCATGTGCGACTCTGTTCTGTATTGTAATTCAGTTCAAGTGTAACGGTTTTTACATTCCCTCTATAAGTGATACCTTATGAGAAGTTCCCTTTTCTCTGTGACTTATTTCACTTAGAATCGTCGTTCCTAAATCCACTCATCATGCTGCTACTAGCCTTATGACATTGATTTCATGGCTGAGTGATATTCCATTGTACATAAGGACCACAACTTCTTTATCCATTTTTCTCTTTCCTGGGACACTTAAGGTGGAATGAAGTGGAGGTCCTTGTCAACAGAGCAGCCCTAAACTTTGAGCTGCTTGTGTTTTGCTGATTTTTAATTTTCCCAATTTATACACCGATGAGTGGAAGTGCCCTATGCTCTCTAAGCTGTGTTTTTTAGATATTTCAGGACTCACCGTACACTTCTCCAGAGTGGCTTTTGGCAATTTACATCCCGCCCATCAGTGTAGCAAGTCTCCCATTTCTCAATGGCCTGTCCTGCATTTCTGGTTTTGACACTTTTTTCAGCATGGCCCTTTTGACCGATGGGAAGCGAGACTTCTTTGTAGCGCTGATTTGCCTTTCCAGGTTGCTTGGTTGGCCAAAAAGGGCGTATGCGTTTTTTCCTCAATATATTCAGGAAAAAACGCATACGCCCTTTTTGGCCAAGGGCATCATTGTTAAAGTTTTGCCACTTTTCATGTGCTTTAAAGGCGATTCGAATCTACCTCCTGAAATCTGTTTCCTGCAATTCTGCCTTGCATTCAGATCCTCTTCTTTGCCTTCCCTCAATATATTTGTGGACGAGAGTTATCATTTATAACTCTGCAGGTTTGTGAATTGCAGTGCCCTGAAGCTCCATTTTAAAACCCGCTTTTTTGGGAACTGGCCGCAAAAGCGCAGGATGGCTTCAGGACCCGTTCTGGTTCCGGGGGGCAGGCTGAGCCTGTGGTTAATTCTTCTTCCTGATGGGAAAATAGAGTGACCTGTGCCTGTCCCTACACCAAGAGCTAGTCTCTCATTGGTTCCCTGTCTTCCCGTTCATCCTCAGGACAAATTGCAACCTATACGGAACCGGAGGTTAAAGGTGCTGATGCACCAAGTAGGGAGATTGCTAGTAAAGTGGCTGGAATGGCGAACCCGAGCACAAGGAGATGAGAAATGAGGTGCGTTTTAGAAACCTTTCCCCATCACTCGGTGTACCATCTTCTGGGTTTCTCGTGCATGTTTTCGATGTAGGAAAATGTCCTTGAACCTGGAGATTTGGGACCCATGCGATGGGTAGCACGCAGTATTACTTTAAAGGGTCTGCATTTGCTCACCCAACCTCACCAAACCTCTCAGCCCCAAGAGTGTCCACCCTTATGTCTCATCCAGCTGTGGGTCTAGATATGGTCAATCCAGGTTGCATCACAGCCCCTGAACGAATTGTGTAAGAATTTCTCTCTCTTTCACTGTCTTTGTTTCATGGGTTTTTAAAAGTAATTTATTCTTATAATGGGGTTTAGCTGCTTTTCACTGCTGTGTTTATGCCACTTTACACCCACTTGACACACTAACAGAGAGATATCAATACATAGGATTTAAGATTATTACTAGTCAGATATATTCTTGTGTGGTGAATAGGGCGTGTTGAGTCCAGTTCTCTGAGCAAGCAGTAGGTCTTGTCAATTACATATTGGGTTTATGGAACGGTATCTGAGCTAATTTGAAACCCTTGTTTTATGTATCACCCCACCTCACCTTTCCCGTTAAGCAGCCATAGTGTGTTTTCTGCATGTGCGACTCTGTTCTGTTTTGTAATTCAGTTCAAGTGTAACGGTTTTTACATTCCCTCTATAAGTGATACCTTATGAGAAGTGCCCTTTTCTGTGTGACTTATTTCACTTACAATCGTCGTTCCTAAATCCACTCATCATGCTGCTACTAGCCTTATGACATTGATTTCATGGCTGAGTGATATTCCATTGTACATAAGGACCACAACTTCTTTATCCATTTTTCTCTTTCCTGGGACACTTAAGGTGGAATGAAGTCGAGGTCCTTGTCAACAGAGCAGCCCTAAACTTTGAGCTGCTTGTGTTTTGCTGATTTTTAATTTTCCCAATTTATACACCGATGAGTGGAAGTGCCCTATGCTCTCTAAGCTGTGTTTTTTAGATATTTCAGGACTCACCGTACACTTCTCCAGAGTGGCTTTTGGCAATTTACATCCCGCCCATCAGTGTAGCAAGTCTCCCATTTCTCAATGGCCTGTCCTGCATTTCTGGTTTTGACACTTTTTTCAGCATGGCCCTTTTGACCGATGGGAAGCGAGACTTCTTTGTAGCGCTGATTTGCCTTTCCAGGTTGCTTGGTTGGCCAAAAAGGGCGTATGCGTTTTTTCCTGAATATATTCAGGAAAAAACGCATACGCCCTTTTTGGCCAAGGGCATCATTGTTAAAGTTTTGCCGCTTTTCATGTGCTTTAAAGGCGATTCGAATCTACCTCCTGAAATCTGTTTCCTGCAATTCTGCCTTGCATTCAGATCCTCTTCTTTGCCTTCCCTCAATATATTTGTGGACGAGAGTTATCATTTATAACTCTGCAGGTTTGTGAATTGCAGTGCCCTGAAGCTCCATTTTAAAACCCGCTTTTTTGGGAACTGGCCGCCAAAGCGCAGGATGGCTTCAGGCCTTGTTCTGGTTCCAGGGGGCAGGCTGAGCCTGTGGTTAATTCTTCTTCCTGATGGGAAAATAGAGTGACCTGTGCCTGTCCCTACACCAAGAGCTAGTCTCTCATTGGTTCCCTGTCTTCCCGTTCATCCTCAGGACAAATTGCAACCTGTACGGAACCGGAGGTTAAATTTGCTGATGCTCCAAGTAGGGAAATTGCTAGTAAAGTGGCTGGAATGGCGAACCCGAGCACAAGGAGATGAGAAATGAGGTGCGTTTTAGAAACCTTTCCCCATCACTCGGTGTACCATCTTCTGGGTTTCTCGTGCATGTTTTCGATGTAGGAAAATGTCCTTGAACCTGGAGATTTGGGACCCATGCGATGGGTAGCACGCAGTATTACTTTAAAGGGTCTGCATTTGCTCACCCAACCTCACCAAACCTCTCAGCCCCAAGAGTGTCCACCCTTATGTCTCATCCAGCTGTGGGTCTAGATATGGTCAATCCAGGTTGCATCACAGCCCCTGAACGAATTGTGTAAGAATTTCTCTCTCTTTCACTGTCTTTGTTTCATGGGTTTTTAAAAGTAATTTATTCTTATAATGGGGTTTAGCTGCTTTTCACTGCTGTGTTTATGCCACTTTACACCCACTTGACACACTAACAGAGAGATATCAATACATAGGTTTTAAGATTATTACTAGTCAGATATATTCTTGTGTGGTGAATAGGGCGTGTTGAGTCCAGTTCTCTGAGCAAGGAGTAGGTCTTGTCTATTACATATTGGGTTTATGGAACGGTATCTGAGCTAATTTGAAACCCTTGTTTTATGTATCACCCCACCTCACCTTTCCCGTTAAGCAGCCATAGTGTGTTTTCTGCATGTGCGACTCTGTTCTGTATTGTAATTCAGTTCAAGTGTAACGGTTTTTACATTCCCTCTATAAGTGATACCTTATGAGAAGTTCCCTTTTCTCTGTGACTTATTTCACTTAGAATCGTCGTTCCTAAATCCACTCATCATGCTGCTACTAGCCTTATGACATTGATTTCATGGCTGAGTGATATTCCATTGTACATAAGGACCACAACTTCTTTATCCATTTTTCTCTTTCCTGGGACACTTAAGGTGGAATGAAGTGGAGGTCCTTGTCAACAGAGCAGCCCTAAACTTTGAGCTGCTTGTGTTTTGCTGATTTTTAATTTTCCCAATTTATACACCGATGAGTGGAAGTGCCCTATGCTCTCTAAGCTGTGTTTTTTAGATATTTCAGGACTCACCGTACACTTCTCCAGAGTGGCTTTTGGCAATTTACATCCCGCCCATCAGTGTAGCAAGTCTCCCATTTCTCAATGGCCTGTCCTGCATTTCTGGTTTTGACACTTTTTTCAGCATGGCCCTTTTGACCGATGGGAAGCGAGACTTCTTTGTAGCGCTGATTTGCCTTTCCAGGTTGCTTGGTTGGCCAAAAAGGGCGTATGCGTTTTTTCCTCAATATATTCAGGAAAAAACGCATACGCCCTTTTTGGCCAAGGGCATCATTGTTAAAGTTTTGCCACTTTTCATGTGCTTTAAAGGCGATTCGAATCTACCTCCTGAAATCTGTTTCCTGCAATTCTGCCTTGCATTCAGATCCTCTTCTTTGCCTTCCCTCAATATATTTGTGGACGAGAGTTATCATTTATAACTCTGCAGGTTTGTGAATTGCAGTGCCCTGAAGCTCCATTTTAAAACCCGCTTTTTTGGGAACTGGCCGCAAAAGCGCAGGATGGCTTCAGGACCCGTTCTGGTTCCGGGGGGCAGGCTGAGCCTGTGGTTAATTCTTCTTCCTGATGGGAAAATAGAGTGACCTGTGCCTGTCCCTACACCAAGAGCTAGTCTCTCATTGGTTCCCTGTCTTCCCGTTCATCCTCAGGACAAATTGCAACCTATACGGAACCGGAGGTTAAAGGTGCTGATGCACCAAGTAGGGAGATTGCTAGTAAAGTGGCTGGAATGGCGAACCCGAGCACAAGGAGATGAGAAATGAGGTGCGTTTTAGAAACCTTTCCCCATCACTCGGTGTACCATCTTCTGGGTTTCTCGTGCATGTTTTCGATGTAGGAAAATGTCCTTGAACCTGGAGATTTGGGACCCATGCGATGGGTAGCACGCAGTATTACTTTAAAGGGTCTGCATTTGCTCACCCAACCTCACCAAACCTCTCAGCCCCAAGAGTGTCCACCCTTATGTCTCATCCAGCTGTGGGTCTAGATATGGTCAATCCAGGTTGCATCACAGCCCCTGAACGAATTGTGTAAGAATTTCTCTCTCTTTCACTGTCTTTGTTTCATGGGTTTTTAAAAGTAATTTATTCTTATAATGGGGTTTAGCTGCTTTTCACTGCTGTGTTTATGCCACTTTACACCCACTTGACACACTAACAGAGAGATATCAATACATAGGATTTAAGATTATTACTAGTCAGATATATTCTTGTGTGGTGAATAGGGCGTGTTGAGTCCAGTTCTCTGAGCAAGCAGTAGGTCTTGTCAATTACATATTGGGTTTATGGAACGGTATCTGAGCTAATTTGAAACCCTTGTTTTATGTATCACCCCACCTCACCTTTCCCGTTAAGCAGCCATAGTGTGTTTTCTGCATGTGCGACTCTGTTCTGTTTTGTAATTCAGTTCAAGTGTAACGGTTTTTACATTCCCTCTATAAGTGATACCTTATGAGAAGTGCCCTTTTCTGTGTGACTTATTTCACTTACAATCGTCGTTCCTAAATCCACTCATCATGCTGCTACTAGCCTTATGACATTGATTTCATGGCTGAGTGATATTCCATTGTACATAAGGACCACAACTTCTTTATCCATTTTTCTCTTTCCTGGGACACTTAAGGTGGAATGAAGTCGAGGTCCTTGTCAACAGAGCAGCCCTAAACTTTGAGCTGCTTGTGTTTTGCTGATTTTTAATTTTCCCAATTTATACACCGATGAGTGGAAGTGCCCTATGCTCTCTAAGCTGTGTTTTTTAGATATTTCAGGACTCACCGTACACTTCTCCAGAGTGGCTTTTGGCAATTTACATCCCGCCCATCAGTGTAGCAAGTCTCCCATTTCTCAATGGCCTGTCCTGCATTTCTGGTTTTGACACTTTTTTCAGCATGGCCCTTTTGACCGATGGGAAGCGAGACTTCTTTGTAGCGCTGATTTGCCTTTCCAGGTTGCTTGGTTGGCCAAAAAGGGCGTATGCGTTTTTTCCTGAATATATTCAGGAAAAAACGCATACGCCCTTTTTGGCCAAGGGCATCATTGTTAAAGTTTTGCCGCTTTTCATGTGCTTTAAAGGCGATTCGAATCTACCTCCTGAAATCTGTTTCCTGCAATTCTGCCTTGCATTCAGATCCTCTTCTTTGCCTTCCCTCAATATATTTGTGGACGAGAGTTATCATTTATAACTCTGCAGGTTTGTGAATTGCAGTGCCCTGAAGCTCCATTTTAAAACCCGCTTTTTTGGGAACTGGCCGCCAAAGCGCAGGATGGCTTCAGGCCTTGTTCTGGTTCCAGGGGGCAGGCTGAGCCTGTGGTTAATTCTTCTTCCTGATGGGAAAATAGAGTGACCTGTGCCTGTCCCTACACCAAGAGCTAGTCTCTCATTGGTTCCCTGTCTTCCCGTTCATCCTCAGGACAAATTGCAACCTGTACGGAACCGGAGGTTAAATTTGCTGATGCTCCAAGTAGGGAAATTGCTAGTAAAGTGGCTGGAATGGCGAACCCGAGCACAAGGAGATGAGAAATGAGGTGCGTTTTAGAAACCTTTCCCCATCACTCGGTGTACCATCTTCTGGGTTTCTCGTGCATGTTTTCGATGTAGGAAAATGTCCTTGAACCTGGAGATTTGGGACCCATGCGATGGGTAGCACGCAGTATTACTTTAAAGGGTCTGCATTTGCTCACCCAACCTCACCAAACCTCTCAGCCCCAAGAGTGTCCACCCTTATGTCTCATCCAGCTGTGGGTCTAGATATGGTCAATCCAGGTTGCATCACAGCCCCTGAACGAATTGTGTAAGAATTTCTCTCTCTTTCACTGTCTTTGTTTCATGGGTTTTTAAAAGTAATTTATTCTTATAATGGGGTTTAGCTGCTTTTCACTGCTGTGTTTATGCCACTTTACACCCACTTGACACACTAACAGAGAGATATCAATACATAGGTTTTAAGATTATTACTAGTCAGATATATTCTTGTGTGGTGAATAGGGCGTGTTGAGTCCAGTTCTCTGAGCAAGGAGTAGGTCTTGTCTATTACATATTGGGTTTATGGAACGGTATCTGAGCTAATTTGAAACCCTTGTTTTATGTATCACCCCACCTCACCTTTCCCGTTAAGCAGCCATAGTGTGTTTTCTGCATGTGCGACTCTGTTCTGTATTGTAATTCAGTTCAAGTGTAACGGTTTTTACATTCCCTCTATAAGTGATACCTTATGAGAAGTTCCCTTTTCTCTGTGACTTATTTCACTTAGAATCGTCGTTCCTAAATCCACTCATCATGCTGCTACTAGCCTTATGACATTGATTTCATGGCTGAGTGATATTCCATTGTACATAAGGACCACAACTTCTTTATCCATTTTTCTCTTTCCTGGGACACTTAAGGTGGAATGAAGTGGAGGTCCTTGTCAACAGAGCAGCCCTAAACTTTGAGCTGCTTGTGTTTTGCTGATTTTTAATTTTCCCAATTTATACACCGATGAGTGGAAGTGCCCTATGCTCTCTAAGCTGTGTTTTTTAGATATTTCAGGACTCACCGTACACTTCTCCAGAGTGGCTTTTGGCAATTTACATCCCGCCCATCAGTGTAGCAAGTCTCCCATTTCTCAATGGCCTGTCCTGCATTTCTGGTTTTGACACTTTTTTCAGCATGGCCCTTTTGACCGATGGGAAGCGAGACTTCTTTGTAGCGCTGATTTGCCTTTCCAGGTTGCTTGGTTGGCCAAAAAGGGCGTATGCGTTTTTTCCTCAATATATTCAGGAAAAAACGCATACGCCCTTTTTGGCCAAGGGCATCATTGTTAAAGTTTTGCCACTTTTCATGTGCTTTAAAGGCGATTCGAATCTACCTCCTGAAATCTGTTTCCTGCAATTCTGCCTTGCATTCAGATCCTCTTCTTTGCCTTCCCTCAATATATTTGTGGACGAGAGTTATCATTTATAACTCTGCAGGTTTGTGAATTGCAGTGCCCTGAAGCTCCATTTTAAAACCCGCTTTTTTGGGAACTGGCCGCAAAAGCGCAGGATGGCTTCAGGACCCGTTCTGGTTCCGGGGGGCAGGCTGAGCCTGTGGTTAATTCTTCTTCCTGATGGGAAAATAGAGTGACCTGTGCCTGTCCCTACACCAAGAGCTAGTCTCTCATTGGTTCCCTGTCTTCCCGTTCATCCTCAGGACAAATTGCAACCTATACGGAACCGGAGGTTAAAGGTGCTGATGCACCAAGTAGGGAGATTGCTAGTAAAGTGGCTGGAATGGCGAACCCGAGCACAAGGAGATGAGAAATGAGGTGCGTTTTAGAAACCTTTCCCCATCACTCGGTGTACCATCTTCTGGGTTTCTCGTGCATGTTTTCGATGTAGGAAAATGTCCTTGAACCTGGAGATTTGGGACCCATGCGATGGGTAGCACGCAGTATTACTTTAAAGGGTCTGCATTTGCTCACCCAACCTCACCAAACCTCTCAGCCCCAAGAGTGTCCACCCTTATGTCTCATCCAGCTGTGGGTCTAGATATGGTCAATCCAGGTTGCATCACAGCCCCTGAACGAATTGTGTAAGAATTTCTCTCTCTTTCACTGTCTTTGTTTCATGGGTTTTTAAAAGTAATTTATTCTTATAATGGGGTTTAGCTGCTTTTCACTGCTGTGTTTATGCCACTTTACACCCACTTGACACACTAACAGAGAGATATCAATACATAGGATTTAAGATTATTACTAGTCAGATATATTCTTGTGTGGTGAATAGGGCGTGTTGAGTCCAGTTCTCTGAGCAAGCAGTAGGTCTTGTCAATTACATATTGGGTTTATGGAACGGTATCTGAGCTAATTTGAAACCCTTGTTTTATGTATCACCCCACCTCACCTTTCCCGTTAAGCAGCCATAGTGTGTTTTCTGCATGTGCGACTCTGTTCTGTTTTGTAATTCAGTTCAAGTGTAACGGTTTTTACATTCCCTCTATAAGTGATACCTTATGAGAAGTGCCCTTTTCTGTGTGACTTATTTCACTTACAATCGTCGTTCCTAAATCCACTCATCATGCTGCTACTAGCCTTATGACATTGATTTCATGGCTGAGTGATATTCCATTGTACATAAGGACCACAACTTCTTTATCCATTTTTCTCTTTCCTGGGACACTTAAGGTGGAATGAAGTCGAGGTCCTTGTCAACAGAGCAGCCCTAAACTTTGAGCTGCTTGTGTTTTGCTGATTTTTAATTTTCCCAATTTATACACCGATGAGTGGAAGTGCCCTATGCTCTCTAAGCTGTGTTTTTTAGATATTTCAGGACTCACCGTACACTTCTCCAGAGTGGCTTTTGGCAATTTACATCCCGCCCATCAGTGTAGCAAGTCTCCCATTTCTCAATGGCCTGTCCTGCATTTCTGGTTTTGACACTTTTTTCAGCATGGCCCTTTTGACCGATGGGAAGCGAGACTTCTTTGTAGCGCTGATTTGCCTTTCCAGGTTGCTTGGTTGGCCAAAAAGGGCGTATGCGTTTTTTCCTGAATATATTCAGGAAAAAACGCATACGCCCTTTTTGGCCAAGGGCATCATTGTTAAAGTTTTGCCGCTTTTCATGTGCTTTAAAGGCGATTCGAATCTACCTCCTGAAATCTGTTTCCTGCAATTCTGCCTTGCATTCAGATCCTCTTCTTTGCCTTCCCTCAATATATTTGTGGACGAGAGTTATCATTTATAACTCTGCAGGTTTGTGAATTGCAGTGCCCTGAAGCTCCATTTTAAAACCCGCTTTTTTGGGAACTGGCCGCCAAAGCGCAGGATGGCTTCAGGCCTTGTTCTGGTTCCAGGGGGCAGGCTGAGCCTGTGGTTAATTCTTCTTCCTGATGGGAAAATAGAGTGACCTGTGCCTGTCCCTACACCAAGAGCTAGTCTCTCATTGGTTCCCTGTCTTCCCGTTCATCCTCAGGACAAATTGCAACCTGTACGGAACCGGAGGTTAAATTTGCTGATGCTCCAAGTAGGGAAATTGCTAGTAAAGTGGCTGGAATGGCGAACCCGAGCACAAGGAGATGAGAAATGAGGTGCGTTTTAGAAACCTTTCCCCATCACTCGGTGTACCATCTTCTGGGTTTCTCGTGCATGTTTTCGATGTAGGAAAATGTCCTTGAACCTGGAGATTTGGGACCCATGCGATGGGTAGCACGCAGTATTACTTTAAAGGGTCTGCATTTGCTCACCCAACCTCACCAAACCTCTCAGCCCCAAGAGTGTCCACCCTTATGTCTCATCCAGCTGTGGGTCTAGATATGGTCAATCCAGGTTGCATCACAGCCCCTGAACGAATTGTGTAAGAATTTCTCTCTCTTTCACTGTCTTTGTTTCATGGGTTTTTAAAAGTAATTTATTCTTATAATGGGGTTTAGCTGCTTTTCACTGCTGTGTTTATGCCACTTTACACCCACTTGACACACTAACAGAGAGATATCAATACATAGGTTTTAAGATTATTACTAGTCAGATATATTCTTGTGTGGTGAATAGGGCGTGTTGAGTCCAGTTCTCTGAGCAAGGAGTAGGTCTTGTCTATTACATATTGGGTTTATGGAACGGTATCTGAGCTAATTTGAAACCCTTGTTTTATGTATCACCCCACCTCACCTTTCCCGTTAAGCAGCCATAGTGTGTTTTCTGCATGTGCGACTCTGTTCTGTATTGTAATTCAGTTCAAGTGTAACGGTTTTTACATTCCCTCTATAAGTGATACCTTATGAGAAGTTCCCTTTTCTCTGTGACTTATTTCACTTAGAATCGTCGTTCCTAAATCCACTCATCATGCTGCTACTAGCCTTATGACATTGATTTCATGGCTGAGTGATATTCCATTGTACATAAGGACCACAACTTCTTTATCCATTTTTCTCTTTCCTGGGACACTTAAGGTGGAATGAAGTGGAGGTCCTTGTCAACAGAGCAGCCCTAAACTTTGAGCTGCTTGTGTTTTGCTGATTTTTAATTTTCCCAATTTATACACCGATGAGTGGAAGTGCCCTATGCTCTCTAAGCTGTGTTTTTTAGATATTTCAGGACTCACCGTACACTTCTCCAGAGTGGCTTTTGGCAATTTACATCCCGCCCATCAGTGTAGCAAGTCTCCCATTTCTCAATGGCCTGTCCTGCATTTCTGGTTTTGACACTTTTTTCAGCATGGCCCTTTTGACCGATGGGAAGCGAGACTTCTTTGTAGCGCTGATTTGCCTTTCCAGGTTGCTTGGTTGGCCAAAAAGGGCGTATGCGTTTTTTCCTCAATATATTCAGGAAAAAACGCATACGCCCTTTTTGGCCAAGGGCATCATTGTTAAAGTTTTGCCACTTTTCATGTGCTTTAAAGGCGATTCGAATCTACCTCCTGAAATCTGTTTCCTGCAATTCTGCCTTGCATTCAGATCCTCTTCTTTGCCTTCCCTCAATATATTTGTGGACGAGAGTTATCATTTATAACTCTGCAGGTTTGTGAATTGCAGTGCCCTGAAGCTCCATTTTAAAACCCGCTTTTTTGGGAACTGGCCGCAAAAGCGCAGGATGGCTTCAGGACCCGTTCTGGTTCCGGGGGGCAGGCTGAGCCTGTGGTTAATTCTTCTTCCTGATGGGAAAATAGAGTGACCTGTGCCTGTCCCTACACCAAGAGCTAGTCTCTCATTGGTTCCCTGTCTTCCCGTTCATCCTCAGGACAAATTGCAACCTATACGGAACCGGAGGTTAAAGGTGCTGATGCACCAAGTAGGGAGATTGCTAGTAAAGTGGCTGGAATGGCGAACCCGAGCACAAGGAGATGAGAAATGAGGTGCGTTTTAGAAACCTTTCCCCATCACTCGGTGTACCATCTTCTGGGTTTCTCGTGCATGTTTTCGATGTAGGAAAATGTCCTTGAACCTGGAGATTTGGGACCCATGCGATGGGTAGCACGCAGTATTACTTTAAAGGGTCTGCATTTGCTCACCCAACCTCACCAAACCTCTCAGCCCCAAGAGTGTCCACCCTTATGTCTCATCCAGCTGTGGGTCTAGATATGGTCAATCCAGGTTGCATCACAGCCCCTGAACGAATTGTGTAAGAATTTCTCTCTCTTTCACTGTCTTTGTTTCATGGGTTTTTAAAAGTAATTTATTCTTATAATGGGGTTTAGCTGCTTTTCACTGCTGTGTTTATGCCACTTTACACCCACTTGACACACTAACAGAGAGATATCAATACATAGGATTTAAGATTATTACTAGTCAGATATATTCTTGTGTGGTGAATAGGGCGTGTTGAGTCCAGTTCTCTGAGCAAGCAGTAGGTCTTGTCAATTACATATTGGGTTTATGGAACGGTATCTGAGCTAATTTGAAACCCTTGTTTTATGTATCACCCCACCTCACCTTTCCCGTTAAGCAGCCATAGTGTGTTTTCTGCATGTGCGACTCTGTTCTGTTTTGTAATTCAGTTCAAGTGTAACGGTTTTTACATTCCCTCTATAAGTGATACCTTATGAGAAGTGCCCTTTTCTGTGTGACTTATTTCACTTACAATCGTCGTTCCTAAATCCACTCATCATGCTGCTACTAGCCTTATGACATTGATTTCATGGCTGAGTGATATTCCATTGTACATAAGGACCACAACTTCTTTATCCATTTTTCTCTTTCCTGGGACACTTAAGGTGGAATGAAGTCGAGGTCCTTGTCAACAGAGCAGCCCTAAACTTTGAGCTGCTTGTGTTTTGCTGATTTTTAATTTTCCCAATTTATACACCGATGAGTGGAAGTGCCCTATGCTCTCTAAGCTGTGTTTTTTAGATATTTCAGGACTCACCGTACACTTCTCCAGAGTGGCTTTTGGCAATTTACATCCCGCCCATCAGTGTAGCAAGTCTCCCATTTCTCAATGGCCTGTCCTGCATTTCTGGTTTTGACACTTTTTTCAGCATGGCCCTTTTGACCGATGGGAAGCGAGACTTCTTTGTAGCGCTGATTTGCCTTTCCAGGTTGCTTGGTTGGCCAAAAAGGGCGTATGCGTTTTTTCCTGAATATATTCAGGAAAAAACGCATACGCCCTTTTTGGCCAAGGGCATCATTGTTAAAGTTTTGCCGCTTTTCATGTGCTTTAAAGGCGATTCGAATCTACCTCCTGAAATCTGTTTCCTGCAATTCTGCCTTGCATTCAGATCCTCTTCTTTGCCTTCCCTCAATATATTTGTGGACGAGAGTTATCATTTATAACTCTGCAGGTTTGTGAATTGCAGTGCCCTGAAGCTCCATTTTAAAACCCGCTTTTTTGGGAACTGGCCGCCAAAGCGCAGGATGGCTTCAGGCCTTGTTCTGGTTCCAGGGGGCAGGCTGAGCCTGTGGTTAATTCTTCTTCCTGATGGGAAAATAGAGTGACCTGTGCCTGTCCCTACACCAAGAGCTAGTCTCTCATTGGTTCCCTGTCTTCCCGTTCATCCTCAGGACAAATTGCAACCTGTACGGAACCGGAGGTTAAATTTGCTGATGCTCCAAGTAGGGAAATTGCTAGTAAAGTGGCTGGAATGGCGAACCCGAGCACAAGGAGATGAGAAATGAGGTGCGTTTTAGAAACCTTTCCCCATCACTCGGTGTACCATCTTCTGGGTTTCTCGTGCATGTTTTCGATGTAGGAAAATGTCCTTGAACCTGGAGATTTGGGACCCATGCGATGGGTAGCACGCAGTATTACTTTAAAGGGTCTGCATTTGCTCACCCAACCTCACCAAACCTCTCAGCCCCAAGAGTGTCCACCCTTATGTCTCATCCAGCTGTGGGTCTAGATATGGTCAATCCAGGTTGCATCACAGCCCCTGAACGAATTGTGTAAGAATTTCTCTCTCTTTCACTGTCTTTGTTTCATGGGTTTTTAAAAGTAATTTATTCTTATAATGGGGTTTAGCTGCTTTTCACTGCTGTGTTTATGCCACTTTACACCCACTTGACACACTAACAGAGAGATATCAATACATAGGTTTTAAGATTATTACTAGTCAGATATATTCTTGTGTGGTGAATAGGGCGTGTTGAGTCCAGTTCTCTGAGCAAGGAGTAGGTCTTGTCTATTACATATTGGGTTTATGGAACGGTATCTGAGCTAATTTGAAACCCTTGTTTTATGTATCACCCCACCTCACCTTTCCCGTTAAGCAGCCATAGTGTGTTTTCTGCATGTGCGACTCTGTTCTGTATTGTAATTCAGTTCAAGTGTAACGGTTTTTACATTCCCTCTATAAGTGATACCTTATGAGAAGTTCCCTTTTCTCTGTGACTTATTTCACTTAGAATCGTCGTTCCTAAATCCACTCATCATGCTGCTACTAGCCTTATGACATTGATTTCATGGCTGAGTGATATTCCATTGTACATAAGGACCACAACTTCTTTATCCATTTTTCTCTTTCCTGGGACACTTAAGGTGGAATGAAGTGGAGGTCCTTGTCAACAGAGCAGCCCTAAACTTTGAGCTGCTTGTGTTTTGCTGATTTTTAATTTTCCCAATTTATACACCGATGAGTGGAAGTGCCCTATGCTCTCTAAGCTGTGTTTTTTAGATATTTCAGGACTCACCGTACACTTCTCCAGAGTGGCTTTTGGCAATTTACATCCCGCCCATCAGTGTAGCAAGTCTCCCATTTCTCAATGGCCTGTCCTGCATTTCTGGTTTTGACACTTTTTTCAGCATGGCCCTTTTGACCGATGGGAAGCGAGACTTCTTTGTAGCGCTGATTTGCCTTTCCAGGTTGCTTGGTTGGCCAAAAAGGGCGTATGCGTTTTTTCCTCAATATATTCAGGAAAAAACGCATACGCCCTTTTTGGCCAAGGGCATCATTGTTAAAGTTTTGCCACTTTTCATGTGCTTTAAAGGCGATTCGAATCTACCTCCTGAAATCTGTTTCCTGCAATTCTGCCTTGCATTCAGATCCTCTTCTTTGCCTTCCCTCAATATATTTGTGGACGAGAGTTATCATTTATAACTCTGCAGGTTTGTGAATTGCAGTGCCCTGAAGCTCCATTTTAAAACCCGCTTTTTTGGGAACTGGCCGCAAAAGCGCAGGATGGCTTCAGGACCCGTTCTGGTTCCGGGGGGCAGGCTGAGCCTGTGGTTAATTCTTCTTCCTGATGGGAAAATAGAGTGACCTGTGCCTGTCCCTACACCAAGAGCTAGTCTCTCATTGGTTCCCTGTCTTCCCGTTCATCCTCAGGACAAATTGCAACCTATACGGAACCGGAGGTTAAAGGTGCTGATGCACCAAGTAGGGAGATTGCTAGTAAAGTGGCTGGAATGGCGAACCCGAGCACAAGGAGATGAGAAATGAGGTGCGTTTTAGAAACCTTTCCCCATCACTCGGTGTACCATCTTCTGGGTTTCTCGTGCATGTTTTCGATGTAGGAAAATGTCCTTGAACCTGGAGATTTGGGACCCATGCGATGGGTAGCACGCAGTATTACTTTAAAGGGTCTGCATTTGCTCACCCAACCTCACCAAACCTCTCAGCCCCAAGAGTGTCCACCCTTATGTCTCATCCAGCTGTGGGTCTAGATATGGTCAATCCAGGTTGCATCACAGCCCCTGAACGAATTGTGTAAGAATTTCTCTCTCTTTCACTGTCTTTGTTTCATGGGTTTTTAAAAGTAATTTATTCTTATAATGGGGTTTAGCTGCTTTTCACTGCTGTGTTTATGCCACTTTACACCCACTTGACACACTAACAGAGAGATATCAATACATAGGATTTAAGATTATTACTAGTCAGATATATTCTTGTGTGGTGAATAGGGCGTGTTGAGTCCAGTTCTCTGAGCAAGCAGTAGGTCTTGTCAATTACATATTGGGTTTATGGAACGGTATCTGAGCTAATTTGAAACCCTTGTTTTATGTATCACCCCACCTCACCTTTCCCGTTAAGCAGCCATAGTGTGTTTTCTGCATGTGCGACTCTGTTCTGTTTTGTAATTCAGTTCAAGTGTAACGGTTTTTACATTCCCTCTATAAGTGATACCTTATGAGAAGTGCCCTTTTCTGTGTGACTTATTTCACTTACAATCGTCGTTCCTAAATCCACTCATCATGCTGCTACTAGCCTTATGACATTGATTTCATGGCTGAGTGATATTCCATTGTACATAAGGACCACAACTTCTTTATCCATTTTTCTCTTTCCTGGGACACTTAAGGTGGAATGAAGTGGAGGTCCTTGTCAACAGAGCAGCCCTAAACTTTGAGCTGCTTGTGTTTTGCTGATTTTTAATTTTCCCAATTTATACACCGATGAGTGGAAGTGCCCTATGCTCTCTAAGCTGTGTTTTTTAGATATTTCAGGACTCACCGTACACTTCTCCAGAGTGGCTTTTGGCAATTTACATCCCGCCCATCAGTGTAGCAAGTCTCCCATTTCTCAATGGCCTGTCCTGCATTTCTGGTTTTGACACTTTTTTCAGCATGGCCCTTTTGACCGATGGGAAGCGAGACTTCTTTGTAGCGCTGATTTGCCTTTCCAGGTTGCTTGGTTGGCCAAAAAGGGCGTATGCGTTTTTTCCTGAATATATTCAGGAAAAAACGCATACGCCCTTTTTGGCCAAGGGCATCATTGTTAAAGTTTTGCCGCTTTTCATGTGCTTTAAAGGCGATTCGAATCTACCTCCTGAAATCTGTTTCCTGCAATTCTGCCTTGCATTCAGATCCTCTTCTTTGCCTTCCCTCAATATATTTGTGGACGAGAGTTATCATTTATAACTCTGCAGGTTTGTGAATTGCAGTGCCCTGAAGCTCCATTTTAAAACCCGCTTTTTTGGGAACTGGCCGCCAAAGCGCAGGATGGCTTCAGGCCTTGTTCTGGTTCCAGGGGGCAGGCTGAGCCTGTGGTTAATTCTTCTTCCTGATGGGAAAATAGAGTGACCTGTGCCTGTCCCTACACCAAGAGCTAGTCTCTCATTGGTTCCCTGTCTTCCCGTTCATCCTCAGGACAAATTGCAACCTGTACGGAACCGGAGGTTAAATTTGCTGATGCTCCAAGTAGGGAAATTGCTAGTAAAGTGGCTGGAATGGCGAACCCGAGCACAAGGAGATGAGAAATGAGGTGCGTTTTAGAAACCTTTCCCCATCACTCGGTGTACCATCTTCTGGGTTTCTCGTGCATGTTTTCGATGTAGGAAAATGTCCTTGAACCTGGAGATTTGGGACCCATGCGATGGGTAGCACGCAGTATTACTTTAAAGGGTCTGCATTTGCTCACCCAACCTCACCAAACCTCTCAGCCCCAAGAGTGTCCACCCTTATGTCTCATCCAGCTGTGGGTCTAGATATGGTCAATCCAGGTTGCATCACAGCCCCTGAACGAATTGTGTAAGAATTTCTCTCTCTTTCACTGTCTTTGTTTCATGGGTTTTTAAAAGTAATTTATTCTTATAATGGGGTTTAGCTGCTTTTCACTGCTGTGTTTATGCCACTTTACACCCACTTGACACACTAACAGAGAGATATCAATACATAGGTTTTAAGATTATTACTAGTCAGATATATTCTTGTGTGGTGAATAGGGCGTGTTGAGTCCAGTTCTCTGAGCAAGGAGTAGGTCTTGTCTATTACATATTGGGTTTATGGAACGGTATCTGAGCTAATTTGAAACCCTTGTTTTATGTATCACCCCACCTCACCTTTCCCGTTAAGCAGCCATAGTGTGTTTTCTGCATGTGCGACTCTGTTCTGTATTGTAATTCAGTTCAAGTGTAACGGTTTTTACATTCCCTCTATAAGTGATACCTTATGAGAAGTTCCCTTTTCTCTGTGACTTATTTCACTTAGAATCGTCGTTCCTAAATCCACTCATCATGCTGCTACTAGCCTTATGACATTGATTTCATGGCTGAGTGATATTCCATTGTACATAAGGACCACAACTTCTTTATCCATTTTTCTCTTTCCTGGGACACTTAAGGTGGAATGAAGTGGAGGTCCTTGTCAACAGAGCAGCCCTAAACTTTGAGCTGCTTGTGTTTTGCTGATTTTTAATTTTCCCAATTTATACACCGATGAGTGGAAGTGCCCTATGCTCTCTAAGCTGTGTTTTTTAGATATTTCAGGACTCACCGTACACTTCTCCAGAGTGGCTTTTGGCAATTTACATCCCGCCCATCAGTGTAGCAAGTCTCCCATTTCTCAATGGCCTGTCCTGCATTTCTGGTTTTGACACTTTTTTCAGCATGGCCCTTTTGACCGATGGGAAGCGAGACTTCTTTGTAGCGCTGATTTGCCTTTCCAGGTTGCTTGGTTGGCCAAAAAGGGCGTATGCGTTTTTTCCTCAATATATTCAGGAAAAAACGCATACGCCCTTTTTGGCCAAGGGCATCATTGTTAAAGTTTTGCCACTTTTCATGTGCTTTAAAGGCGATTCGAATCTACCTCCTGAAATCTGTTTCCTGCAATTCTGCCTTGCATTCAGATCCTCTTCTTTGCCTTCCCTCAATATATTTGTGGACGAGAGTTATCATTTATAACTCTGCAGGTTTGTGAATTGCAGTGCCCTGAAGCTCCATTTTAAAACCCGCTTTTTTGGGAACTGGCCGCAAAAGCGCAGGATGGCTTCAGGACCCGTTCTGGTTCCGGGGGGCAGGCTGAGCCTGTGGTTAATTCTTCTTCCTGATGGGAAAATAGAGTGACCTGTGCCTGTCCCTACACCAAGAGCTAGTCTCTCATTGGTTCCCTGTCTTCCCGTTCATCCTCAGGACAAATTGCAACCTATACGGAACCGGAGGTTAAAGGTGCTGATGCACCAAGTAGGGAGATTGCTAGTAAAGTGGCTGGAATGGCGAACCCGAGCACAAGGAGATGAGAAATGAGGTGCGTTTTAGAAACCTTTCCCCATCACTCGGTGTACCATCTTCTGGGTTTCTCGTGCATGTTTTCGATGTAGGAAAATGTCCTTGAACCTGGAGATTTGGGACCCATGCGATGGGTAGCACGCAGTATTACTTTAAAGGGTCTGCATTTGCTCACCCAACCTCACCAAACCTCTCAGCCCCAAGAGTGTCCACCCTTATGTCTCATCCAGCTGTGGGTCTAGATATGGTCAATCCAGGTTGCATCACAGCCCCTGAACGAATTGTGTAAGAATTTCTCTCTCTTTCACTGTCTTTGTTTCATGGGTTTTTAAAAGTAATTTATTCTTATAATGGGGTTTAGCTGCTTTTCACTGCTGTGTTTATGCCACTTTACACCCACTTGACACACTAACAGAGAGATATCAATACATAGGATTTAAGATTATTACTAGTCAGATATATTCTTGTGTGGTGAATAGGGCGTGTTGAGTCCAGTTCTCTGAGCAAGCAGTAGGTCTTGTCAATTACATATTGGGTTTATGGAACGGTATCTGAGCTAATTTGAAACCCTTGTTTTATGTATCACCCCACCTCACCTTTCCCGTTAAGCAGCCATAGTGTGTTTTCTGCATGTGCGACTCTGTTCTGTTTTGTAATTCAGTTCAAGTGTAACGGTTTTTACATTCCCTCTATAAGTGATACCTTATGAGAAGTGCCCTTTTCTGTGTGACTTATTTCACTTACAATCGTCGTTCCTAAATCCACTCATCATGCTGCTACTAGCCTTATGACATTGATTTCATGGCTGAGTGATATTCCATTGTACATAAGGACCACAACTTCTTTATCCATTTTTCTCTTTCCTGGGACACTTAAGGTGGAATGAAGTGGAGGTCCTTGTCAACAGAGCAGCCCTAAACTTTGAGCTGCTTGTGTTTTGCTGATTTTTAATTTTCCCAATTTATACACCGATGAGTGGAAGTGCCCTATGCTCTCTAAGCTGTGTTTTTTAGATATTTCAGGACTCACCGTACACTTCTCCAGAGTGGCTTTTGGCAATTTACATCCCGCCCATCAGTGTAGCAAGTCTCCCATTTCTCAATGGCCTGTCCTGCATTTCTGGTTTTGACACTTTTTTCAGCATGGCCCTTTTGACCGATGGGAAGCGAGACTTCTTTGTAGCGCTGATTTGCCTTTCCAGGTTGCTTGGTTGGCCAAAAAGGGCGTATGCGTTTTTTCCTGAATATATTCAGGAAAAAACGCATACGCCCTTTTTGGCCAAGGGCATCATTGTTAAAGTTTTGCCGCTTTTCATGTGCTTTAAAGGCGATTCGAATCTACCTCCTGAAATCTGTTTCCTGCAATTCTGCCTTGCATTCAGATCCTCTTCTTTGCCTTCCCTCAATATATTTGTGGACGAGAGTTATCATTTATAACTCTGCAGGTTTGTGAATTGCAGTGCCCTGAAGCTCCATTTTAAAACCCGCTTTTTTGGGAACTGGCCGCCAAAGCGCAGGATGGCTTCAGGCCTTGTTCTGGTTCCAGGGGGCAGGCTGAGCCTGTGGTTAATTCTTCTTCCTGATGGGAAAATAGAGTGACCTGTGCCTGTCCCTACACCAAGAGCTAGTCTCTCATTGGTTCCCTGTCTTCCCGTTCATCCTCAGGACAAATTGCAACCTGTACGGAACCGGAGGTTAAATTTGCTGATGCTCCAAGTAGGGAAATTGCTAGTAAAGTGGCTGGAATGGCGAACCCGAGCACAAGGAGATGAGAAATGAGGTGCGTTTTAGAAACCTTTCCCCATCACTCGGTGTACCATCTTCTGGGTTTCTCGTGCATGTTTTCGATGTAGGAAAATGTCCTTGAACCTGGAGATTTGGGACCCATGCGATGGGTAGCACGCAGTATTACTTTAAAGGGTCTGCATTTGCTCACCCAACCTCACCAAACCTCTCAGCCCCAAGAGTGTCCACCCTTATGTCTCATCCAGCTGTGGGTCTAGATATGGTCAATCCAGGTTGCATCACAGCCCCTGAACGAATTGTGTAAGAATTTCTCTCTCTTTCACTGTCTTTGTTTCATGGGTTTTTAAAAGTAATTTATTCTTATAATGGGGTTTAGCTGCTTTTCACTGCTGTGTTTATGCCACTTTACACCCACTTGACACACTAACAGAGAGATATCAATACATAGGTTTTAAGATTATTACTAGTCAGATATATTCTTGTGTGGTGAATAGGGCGTGTTGAGTCCAGTTCTCTGAGCAAGGAGTAGGTCTTGTCTATTACATATTGGGTTTATGGAACGGTATCTGAGCTAATTTGAAACCCTTGTTTTATGTATCACCCCACCTCACCTTTCCCGTTAAGCAGCCATAGTGTGTTTTCTGCATGTGCGACTCTGTTCTGTATTGTAATTCAGTTCAAGTGTAACGGTTTTTACATTCCCTCTATAAGTGATACCTTATGAGAAGTTCCCTTTTCTCTGTGACTTATTTCACTTAGAATCGTCGTTCCTAAATCCACTCATCATGCTGCTACTAGCCTTATGACATTGATTTCATGGCTGAGTGATATTCCATTGTACATAAGGACCACAACTTCTTTATCCATTTTTCTCTTTCCTGGGACACTTAAGGTGGAATGAAGTGGAGGTCCTTGTCAACAGAGCAGCCCTAAACTTTGAGCTGCTTGTGTTTTGCTGATTTTTAATTTTCCCAATTTATACACCGATGAGTGGAAGTGCCCTATGCTCTCTAAGCTGTGTTTTTTAGATATTTCAGGACTCACCGTACACTTCTCCAGAGTGGCTTTTGGCAATTTACATCCCGCCCATCAGTGTAGCAAGTCTCCCATTTCTCAATGGCCTGTCCTGCATTTCTGGTTTTGACACTTTTTTCAGCATGGCCCTTTTGACCGATGGGAAGCGAGACTTCTTTGTAGCGCTGATTTGCCTTTCCAGGTTGCTTGGTTGGCCAAAAAGGGCGTATGCGTTTTTTCCTCAATATATTCAGGAAAAAACGCATACGCCCTTTTTGGCCAAGGGCATCATTGTTAAAGTTTTGCCACTTTTCATGTGCTTTAAAGGCGATTCGAATCTACCTCCTGAAATCTGTTTCCTGCAATTCTGCCTTGCATTCAGATCCTCTTCTTTGCCTTCCCTCAATATATTTGTGGACGAGAGTTATCATTTATAACTCTGCAGGTTTGTGAATTGCAGTGCCCTGAAGCTCCATTTTAAAACCCGCTTTTTTGGGAACTGGCCGCAAAAGCGCAGGATGGCTTCAGGACCCGTTCTGGTTCCGGGGGGCAGGCTGAGCCTGTGGTTAATTCTTCTTCCTGATGGGAAAATAGAGTGACCTGTGCCTGTCCCTACACCAAGAGCTAGTCTCTCATTGGTTCCCTGTCTTCCCGTTCATCCCCAGGACAAATTGCAACCTATACGGAACCGGAGGTTAAAGGTGCTGATGCACCAAGTAGGGAGATTGCTAGTAAAGTGGCTGGAATGGCGAACCCGAGCACAAGGAGATGAGAAATGAGGTGCGTTTTAGAAACCTTTCCCCATCACTCAGTGTACCATCTTCTGGGTTTCTCGTACATGTTTTCGATGTAGGAAAATGTCCTTGAACCTGGAGATTTGGGACCCATGCGATGGGTAGCAAGCAGTATTACTTTAAAGGGTCTGCATTTGCTCACCCAACCTCACCAAACCTCTCAGCCCCAAGAGTGTCCACCCTTATGTCTCATCCAGCTGTGGGTCTAGATATGGTCAATCCAGGTTGCATCACAGCCCCTGAACGAATTGTGTAAGAATTTCTCTCTCTTTCACTGTCTTTGTTTCATGGGTTTTTAAAAGTAATTTATTCTTATAATGGGGTTTAGCTGCTTTTCACTGCTGTGTTTATGCCACTTTACACCCACTTGACACACTAACAGAGAGATATCAATACATAGGTTTTAAGATTATTACTAGTCAGATATATTCTTGTGTGGTGAATAGGGCGTGTTGAGTCCAGTTCTCTGAGCAAGGAGTAGGTCTTGTCTATTACATATTGGGTTTATGGAACGGTATCTGAGCTAATTTGAAACCCTTGTTTTATGTATCACCCCACCTCACCTTTCCCGTTAAGCAGCCATAGTGTGTTTTCTGCATGTGCGACTCTGTTCTGTATTGTAATTCAGTTCAAGTGTAACGGTTTTTACATTCCCTCTATAAGTGATACCTTATGAGAAGTTCCCTTTTCTCTGTGACTTATTTCACTTAGAATCGTCGTTCCTAAATCCACTCATCATGCTGCTACTAGCCTTATGACATTGATTTCATGGCTGAGTGATATTCCATTGTACATAAGGACCACAACTTCTTTATCCATTTTTCTCTTTCCTGGGACACTTAAGGTGGAATGAAGTCGAGGTCCTTGTCAACAGAGCAGCCCTAAACTTTGAGCTGCTTGTGTTTTGCTGATTTTTAATTTTCCCAATTTATACACCGATGAGTGGAAGTGCCCTATGCTCTCTAAGCTGTGTTTTTTAGATATTTCAGGACTCACCGTACACTTCTCCAGAGTGGCTTTTGGCAATTTACATCCCGCCCATCAGTGTAGCAAGTCTCCCATTTCTCAATGGCCTGTCCTGCATTTCTGGTTTTGACACTTTTTTCAGCATGGCCCTTTTGACCGATGGGAAGCGAGACTTCTTTGTAGCGCTGATTTGCCTTTCCAGGTTGCTTGGTTGGCCAAAAAGGGCGTATGCGTTTTTTCCTGAATATATTCAGGAAAAAACGCATACGCCCTTTTTGGCCAAGGGCATCATTGTTAAAGTTTTGCCACTTTTCATGTGCTTTAAAGGCGATTCGAATCTACCTCCTGAAATCTGTTTCCTGCAATTCTGCCTTGCATTCAGATCCTCTTCTTTGCCTTCCCTCAATATATTTGTGGATGAGAGTTATCATTTATAATTCTGCAGGTTTGTGAATTGCAGTGCCCTGAAGCTCCATTTTAAAACCCGCTTTTTTGGGAACTGGCCGCAAAAGCGCAGGATGGCTTCAGGACCCGTTCTGGTTCCGGGGGGCAGGCTGAGCCTGTGGTTAATTCTTCTTCCTGATGGGAAAATAGAGTGACCTGTGCCTGTCCCTACACCAAGAGCTAGTCTCTCATTGGTTCCCCGTCTTCCCGTTCATCCTCAGGACAAATTGCAACCTATACGGAACCGGAGGTTAAAGGTGCTGATGCACCAAGTAGGGAGATTGCTAGTAAAGTGGCTGGAATGGCGAACCCGAGGACAAGGAGATGAGAAATGAGGTGCGTTTTAGAAACCTTTCCCCATCAAACGGTGTACCATCTTCTGGGTTTCTCATGCATGTTTTCGATGTTGGAAGATGCCCTTGAACCTGGAGATTTGGGACCCATGCGATGGGTACCACGCATTATTACTTTAAAGGGTCTGCGTTTGCTCACCCAACCTCACAAAACCTCTCAGGCCCAAGAGTGTCCACCCTTATGTCTCATCCAGCTGTGGGTCTAGATATGGTCAATCCAGGTTGCATCACAGCCCCTGAACGAATTGTGTAAGAATTTCTCTCTCTTTCACTGTCTTTGTTTCATGGGTTTTTAAAAGTAATTTATTTTTATAATGGGGTTTAGCTGCTTTTCACTGCTGTGTTTATGCCACTTTACACCCACTTGACACACTAACATAGAGATATCAATACATAGGATTTAAGATTATTACTAGTCAGATATATTCTTGTGTGGTGAATAGGGCGTGTTGAGTCCAGTTCTCTGAGCAAGCAGTAGGTCTTGTCAATTACATATTGGGTTTATGAAACGGTATCTGAGCTAATTTGAAACCCTTGTTTTATGTATCACCCCACCTCACCTTTCCCGTTAAGCAGCCATAGTGTGTTTTCTGCATGTGCGACTCTGTTCTGTTTTGTAATTCAGTTCAAGTGTAACGGTTTTTACATTCCCTCTATAAGTGATACCTTATGAGAAGTGCCCTTTTCTGTGTGACTTATTTCACTTACAATCGTCGTTCCTAAATCCACTCATCATGCTGCTACTAGCCTTATGACATTGATTTCATGGCTGAGTGATATTCCATTGTACATAAGGACCACAACTTCTTTATCCATTTTTCTCTTTCCTGGGATACTTAAGGTGGAATGAAGTGGAGGTCCTTGTCAACAGAGCAGCCCTAAACTTTGAGCTGCTTGTGTTTTGCTGATTTTTAATTTTCCCAATTTATACACCGATGACTGGAAGTGCCCTATGCTCTCTAAGATGTGTTTTTGATATTTCAGGACTCACCGTACACTTCTCCAGAGTGGCTGTTGGCAATTTACATCCCGCCCATCAGTGTAGCAAGGCTCCCATTTCTCCATGGCCTGTCCTACATTTCTGGTTTTGACACTTTTTTCAGCATGGCCCTTTTGACCGATGGGAAGCGAGACTTCTTTGTAGCGCTGATTTGCCTTTCCAGGTTGCTTGGTTGGCCAAAAAGGGCGTATGCGTTTTTTCCTGAATATATTCAGGAAAAAACGCATACGCCCTTTTTGGCCAAGGGCATCATTGTTAAAGTTTTGCCGCTTTTCACATGCTTTAAAGGCGATTCGAATCTACCTCCTGAAATCTGTTTCCTGCAATTCTGCCTTGATTTCAAATCCTCTTCTTTGCCTTCCCTCAATATATTTGTGGACGAGAGTTATCATTTATACCTCTGCAGGTTTGTGAATTGCAGTGCCCTGAAGCTCCATTTTACAACTCGCTTTTTTGGGAACTGGCCGCCAAAGCGCAGGATGGCTTCAGGCCCTGTTCTGGTTCCAGGGGGCAGGCTGAGCCTGTGGTTAATTCTTCTTCCTGATGGGAAAATAGAGTGACCTGTGCCTGTCCCTACACCAAGAGCTAGTCTCTCATTGGTTCCCCGTCTTCCCGTTCATCCTCAGGACAAATTGCAACCTGTACGGAACAGGAGGTTAAATTTGCTGATACTCCAAGTAGGGAAATTGCTAGTAAAGTGGCTGGAATGGCGAACCCGAGCACAAGGAGATGAGAAATGAGGTGCGTTTTAGAAACCTTTCCCCATCACTCGGTGTACCATCTTCTGGGTTTCTCGTGCATGTTTTCGATGTAGGAAAATGTCCTTGAACCTGGAGATTTGGGACCCATGCGATGGGTAGCACGCAGTATTACTTTAAAGGGTCTGCATTTGCTCACCCAACCTCACCAAACCTCTCAGCCCCAAGAGTGTCCACCCTTATGTCTCATCCAGCTGTGGGTCTAGATATGGTCAATCCAGGTTGCATCACAGCCCCTGAACGAATTGTGTAAGAATTTCTCTCTCTTTCACTGTCTTTGTTTCATGGGTTTTTAAAAGTAATTTATTCTTATAATGGGGTTTAGCTGCTTTTCACTGCTGTGTTTATGCCACTTTACACCCACTTGACACACTAACAGAGAGATATCAATACATAGGTTTTAAGATTATTACTAGTCAGATATATTCTTGTGTGGTGAATAGGGCGTGTTGAGTCCAGTTCTCTGAGCAAGGAGTAGGTCTTGTCTATTACATATTGGGTTTATGGAACGGTATCTGAGCTAATTTGAAACCCTTGTTTTATGTATCACCCCACCTCACCTTTCCCGTTAAGCAGCCATAGTGTGTTTTCTGCATGTGCGACTCTGTTCTGTATTGTAATTCAGTTCAAGTGTAACGGTTTTTACATTCCCTCTATAAGTGATACCTTATGAGAAGTTCCCTTTTCTCTGTGACTTATTTCACTTAGAATCGTCGTTCCTAAATCCACTCATCATGCTGCTACTAGCCTTATGACATTGATTTCATGGCTGAGTGATATTCCATTGTACATAAGGACCACAACTTCTTTATCCATTTTTCTCTTTCCTGGGACACTTAAGGTGGAATGAAGTGGAGGTCCTTGTCAACAGAGCAGCCCTAAACTTTGAGCTGCTTGTGTTTTGCTGATTTTTAATTTTCCCAATTTATACACCGATGAGTGGAAGTGCCCTATGCTCTCTAAGCTGTGTTTTTTAGATATTTCAGGACTCACCGTACACTTCTCCAGAGTGGATGTTGGCAATTTACATCCCGCACATCAGTGTAGCAAGTCTCCCATTTCTCAATGGCCTGTCCTGCATTTCTGGTTTTGACACTTTTTTCAGCATGGCCCTTTTGACCGATGGGAAGCGAGACTTCTTTGTAGCGCTGATTTGCCTTTCCAGGTTGCTTGGTTGGCCAAAAAGGGCGTATGCGTTTTTTCCTGAATATATTCAGGAAAAAACGCATACGCCCTTTTTACCAAGGGCATCGTTGTCAACGTTTTGCCGCTTTTCATGTGCTTTAAAGGCGATTCAAATCTACCTCCTGAAATCTCTTACCTGCAATTCTGCCTTGATTTCAAATCCTCTTCTTTGCCTTCCCTCAATATATTTGTGGACGAGAGTTATCATTTATAACTCTGCAGGTTTGTGAATTGCAGTGCCATGAAGCTCAATTTTACCACCCGCTTTTTTGGGAACTGGCCGCAAAAGCGCAGGATGGCTTCAGGACCCGTTCTGGTTCCGGGGGGCAGGCTGAGCCTGTGGTTAATTCTTCTTCCTGATGGGAAAATAGAGTGACCTGTGCCTGTCCCTACACCAAGAGCTAGTCTCTCATTGGTTCCCCTTCTTCCCGTTCATCCTCAGGACAAATTGCAACCTGTACGGAACAGGAGGTTAAAGGTGCTGATGCTCCAAGTAGGGAGTTTGCTAGTAAAGAGGCTGGAATGGTGAACCCGAGGACAAGGAGATGAGAAATGAGGTGCGTTTTACAAACCTTTCCCCATCACACGGTGTACATCTTCTGGGTTTCTCATGCATGTTTTCGATGTAGGAAGATGCCCTTGAACCTGGAGATTTGGGACCCATGAGATGGGTACCACGCAGTACTAATTTAAAGGGTCTGCGTTTGCTCACCCAACCTCACCAAACCTCTCAGCCCCAAGAGTGTCCACCCTTATGTCTCATCCAGCTGTGGGTCTAGATATGGTCAATCCAGCTTGCATCACAGCCGCTGAACGAATTGTGTAAGAATTTCTCTCTCTTTCACTGTCTTTGTTTCATGGGTTTTTAAAAGTAATTTATTTTTATAATGGGGTTTAGCTGCTTTTCACTGCTGTGTTTATGCCACTTTACACCCACTTGACACACTAACAGAGAGATATCAATACATAGGTTTTAAGATTATTACTAGTCAGATATATTCTTGTGCGGTGAATAGGGCGTGTTGAGTCCAGTTCTCTGAGCAAGGAGTAGGTCTTGTCAATTACATATTGGGTTTATGGAACAGTATCGGAGCTAATTTGAAACCCTTGTTTTATGTATCACCCCACCTCACCTTTCCCGTTAAGCAGCCATATTGTGTTTTCTGCTTGTGCGACTGTTCTGTTTTCAAATTCAGTTCAAGTGTAACGGTTTTTACATTCCCTCTATAAGTGATACCTTATGAGAAGTGTCCTTTTCTGTGTGACTTATTTCACTTAGAATCGTCGTACCTAAATCCACTCATCATGCTGCTACTAGCCTTATGCCATTGATTTCATGGCTGAGTGATATTCCATTGTACATAAGGACCACAACTTCTTTATCCATTTTTCTCTTTCCTGGGATATTTAAGGTGGAATGAAGTGGAGGTCTTTGTCAACAGAGCAGCCCTAAACTTTGGGCTGCTTGTGTTTTGCTGACTTTTCATTTTCCCAATTTATACCCCGATGAGTGGAAGTGCCCTATGCTCTCTAAGCTGTGTTTTTTAGATATTTCAGGACTCACCGTACACTTCTCCAGAGTGCCTGTTGGCAATTTACATCCCGCCCATCAGTGTAGCAAGGCTCCCATTTCTCCATGGCCTGTCCTGCATTTCTGGTTTTGACACTTTTTTCAGCATGGCCCTTTTGACCGATGGGAAGCGAGACTTCTTTGTAGCGCTGATTTGCCTTTCCAGGTTGCTTGTTTGGCCGAAAAGGGCGTATGCGTTTTTTCCTGAATATATTCAGGAAAAAACGCATACGCCCTTTTTGGCCAAGGGCATCATTGTCAACGTTTTGCCGCTTTTCATGTGCTTTAAAGACGATTCGAATCTACCTCCTGAAATCTGTTTCCTGCAATTCTGCCTTGATTTCAAATCCTCTTCTTTGCCTTCCCTCAATATATTTGTGGACGAGAGTTATCATTTATAACTCTGCAGGTTTGTGAATTGCAGTGCCCTGAAGCTCCATTTTACAACTCGCTTTTTTGGGAACTGGCCGCAAAAGCGCAGGATGGCTTCAGGCCCTGTTCTGGTTCCGGGGGGCAGGCTGAGCCTGTGGTTAATTCTTCTTCCTGATGGGAAAATAGAGTGACCTGTGCCTGTCCCAACACCAAGAGCTAGTCTCTCATTGGTTCCCCGTGTTCCCGTTCATCCTCAGGAAAAATTGCAACCTGTACGGAACAGGAGGTTAAATTTGCTGATGCTCCAAGTAGGGAAATTGCTATTAAAGTGGCTGGAATGGCGAACCCGAGCACAAGGAGATGAGAAATGAGGTGCGTTTTAGAAACCTTTCCCCATCACTCGGTGTACCATCTTCTGGGTTTCTCGTGCATGTTTTCGATGTAGGAAAATGTCCTTGAACCTGGAGATTTGGGACCCATGCGATGGGTAGCACACAGTATTACTTTAAAGGGTCTGCATTTGCTCACCCAACCTCACCAAACCTCTCAGCCCCAAGAGTGTCCACCCTTATGTCTCATCCAGCTGTGGGTCTAGATATGGTCAATCCAGGTTGCATCACAGCCCCTGAACGAATTGTGTAAGAATTTCTCTCTCTTTCACTGTCTTTGTTTCATGGGTTTTTAAAAGTAATTTATTCTTATAATGGGGTTTAGCTGCTTTTCACTGCTGTGTTTATGCCACTTTACACCCACTTGACACACTAACAGAGAGATATCAATACATAGGTTTTAAGATTATTACTAGTCAGATATATTCTTGTGTGGTGAATAGGGCGTGTTGAGTCCAGTTCTCTGAGCAAGGAGTAGGTCTTGTCTATTACATATTGGGTTTATGGAACGGTATCTGAGCTAATTTGAAACCCTTGTTTTATGTATCACCCCACCTCACCTTTCCCGTTAAGCAGCCATAGTGTG
This sequence comes from Balaenoptera physalus, assembly GCF_965194825.1. Classification (NCBI taxonomy): domain Eukaryota; kingdom Metazoa; phylum Chordata; class Mammalia; order Artiodactyla; family Balaenopteridae; genus Balaenoptera; species Balaenoptera physalus. Next base: position 155,514 of record NW_028126544.1, on the reverse strand, counting down.
TTTTCTGCATGTGCGACTCTGTTCTGTATTGTAATTCATTTCAAGTGTAACGGTTTTTACATTCCCTCTATAAGTGATACCTTATGAGAAGTTCCCTTTTCTCTGTGACTTATTTCACTTAGAATCGTCGTTCCTAAATCCACTCATCATGCTGCTACTAGCCTTATGACATTGATTTCATGGCTGAGTGATATTCCATTGTACATAAGGACCACAACTTCTTTATCCATTTTTCTCTTTCCTGGGACACTTAAGGTGGAATGAAGTGGAGGTCCTTGTCAACAGAGCAGCCCTAAACTTTGAGCTGCTTGTGTTTTGCTGATTTTTAATTTTCCCAATTTATACACCGATGAGTGGAAGTGCCCTATGCTCTCTAAGCTGTGTTTTTTAGATATTTCAGGACTCACCGTACACTTCTCCAGAGTGGCTTTTGGCAATTTACATCCCGCCCATCAGTGTAGCAAGTCTCCCATTTCTCAATGGCCTGTCCTGCATTTCTGGTTTTGACACTTTTTTCAGCATGGCCCTTTTGACCGATGGGAAGCGAGACTTCTTTGTAGCGCTGATTTGCCTTTCCAGGTTGCTTGGTTGGCCAAAAAGGGCGTATGCGTTTTTTCCTGAATATATTCAGGAAAAAACGCATACGCCCTTTTTGGCCAAGGGCATCATTGTTAAAGTTTTGCCACTTTTCATGTGCTTTAAAGGTGATTCGAATCTACCTCCTGAAATCTGTTTCCTGCAATTCTGCCTTGATTTCAGATCCTCTTCTTTGCCTTCCCTCAATATATTTGTGGACGAGAGTTATCATTTATAACTCTGCAGGTTTGTGAATTGCAGTGCCCTGAAGCTCCATTTTAAAACCCGCTTTTTTGGGAACTGGCCGCAAAAGCGCAGGATGGCTTCAGGACCCGTTCTGGTTCCGGGGGGCAGGCTGAGCCTGTGGTTAATTCTTCTTCCTGATGGGAAAATAGAGTGACCTGTGCCTGTCCCTACACCAAGAGCTAGTCTCTCATTGGTTCCCCGTCTTCCCGTTCATCCTCAGGACAAATTGCAACCTATACGGAACCGGAGGTTAAAGGTGCTGATGCACCAAGTAGGGAGATTGCTAGTAAAGTGGCTGGAATGGCGAACCCGAGGACAAGGAGATGAGAAATGAGGTGCGTTTTAGAAACCTTTCCCCATCAAACGGTGTACCATCTTCTGGGTTTCTCATGCATGTTTTCGATGTTGGAAGATGCCCTTGAACCTGGAGATTTGGGACCCATGCGATGGGTACCACGCATTATTACTTTAAAGGGTCTGCGTTTGCTCACCCAACCTCACAAAACCTCTCAGGCCCAAGAGTGTCCACCCTTATGTCTCATCCAGCTGTGGGTCTAGATATGGTCAATCCAGGTTGCATCACAGCCCCTGAACGAATTGTGTAAGAATTTCTCTCTCTTTCACTGTCTTTGTTTCATGGGTTTTTAAAAGTAATTTATTCTTATAATGGGGTTTAGCTGCTTTTCACTGCTGTGTTTATGCCACTTTACACCCACTTGACACACTAACAGAGAGATATCAATACATAGGTTTTAAGATTATTACTAGTCAGATATATTCTTGTGTGGTGAATAGGGCGTGTTGAGTCCAGTTCTCTGAGCAAGGAGTAGGTCTTGTCTATTACATATTGGGTTTATGGAACGGTATCTGAGCTAATTTGAAACCCTTGTTTTATGTATCACCCCACCTCACCTTTCCCGTTAAGCAGCCATAGTGTGTTTTCTGCATGTGCGACTCTGTTCTGTATTGTAATTCAGTTCAAGTGTAACGGTTTTTACATTCCCTCTATAAGTGATACCTTATGAGAAGTTCCCTTTTCTCTGTGACTTATTTCACTTAGAATCGTCGTTCCTAAATCCACTCATCATGCTGCTACTAGCCTTATGACATTGATTTCATGGCTGAGTGATATTCCATTGTACATAAGGACCACAACTTCTTTATCCATTTTTCTCTTTCCTGGGACACTTAAGGTGGAATGAAGTCGAGGTCCTTGTCAACAGAGCAGCCCTAAACTTTGAGCTGCTTGTGTTTTGCTGATTTTTAATTTTCCCAATTTATACACCGATGAGTGGAAGTGCCCTATGCTCTCTAAGCTGTGTTTTTTAGATATTTCAGGACTCACCGTACACTTCTCCAGAGTGGCTTTTGGCAATTTACATCCCGCCCATCAGTGTAGCAAGTCTCCCATTTCTCAATGGCCTGTCCTGCATTTCTGGTTTTGACACTTTTTTCAGCATGGCCCTTTTGACCGATGGGAAGCGAGACTTCTTTGTAGCGCTGATTTGCCTTTCCAGGTTGCTTGGTTGGCCAAAAAGGGCGTATGCGTTTTTTCCTGAATATATTCAGGAAAAAACGCATACGCCCTTTTTGGCCAAGGGCATCATTGTTAAAGTTTTGCCACTTTTCATGTGCTTTAAAGGCGATTCGAATCTACCTCCTGAAATCTGTTTCCTGCAATTCTGCCTTGCATTCAGATCCTCTTCTTTGCCTTCCCTCAATATATTTGTGGACGAGAGTTATCATTTATAATTCTGCAGGTTTGTGAATTGCAGTGCCCTGAAGCTCCATTTTAAAACCCGCTTTTTTGGGAACTGGCCGCAAAAGCGCAGGATGGCTTCAGGACCCGTTCTGGTTCCGGGGGGCAGGCTGAGCCTGTGGTTAATTCTTCTTCCTGATGGGAAAATAGAGTGACCTGTGCCTGTCCCTACACCAAGAGCTAGTCTCTCATTGGTTCCCCGTCTTCCCGTTCATCCTCAGGACAAATTGCAACCTATACGGAACCGGAGGTTAAAGGTGCTGATGCACCAAGTAGGGAGATTGCTAGTAAAGTGGCTGGAATGGCGAACCCGAGGACAAGGAGATGAGAAATGAGGTGCGTTTTAGAAACCTTTCCCCATCAAACGGTGTACCATCTTCTGGGTTTCTCATGCATGTTTTCGATGTTGGAAGATGCCCTTGAACCTGGAGATTTGGGACCCATGCGATGGGTACCACGCATTATTACTTTAAAGGGTCTGCGTTTGCTCACCCAACCTCACAAAACCTCTCAGGCCCAAGAGTGTCCACCCTTATGTCTCATCCAGCTGTGGGTCTAGATATGGTCAATCCAGGTTGCATCACAGCCCCTGAACGAATTGTGTAAGAATTTCTCTCTCTTTCACTGTCTTTGTTTCATGGGTTTTTAAAAGTAATTTATTTTTATAATGGGGTTTAGCTGCTTTTCACTGCTGTGTTTATGCCACTTTACACCCACTTGACACACTAACATAGAGATATCAATACATAGGATTTAAGATTATTACTAGTCAGATATATTCTTGTGTGGTGAATAGGGCGTGTTGAGTCCAGTTCTCTGAGCAAGCAGTAGGTCTTGTCAATTACATATTGGGTTTATGGAACGGTATCTGAGCTAATTTGAAACCCTTGTTTTATGTATCACCCCACCTCACCTTTCCCGTTAAGCAGCCATAGTGTGTTTTCTGCATGTGCGACTCTGTTCTGTTTTGTAATTCAGTTCAAGTGTAACGGTTTTTACATTCCCTCTATAAGTGATACCTTATGAGAAGTGCCCTTTTCTGTGTGACTTATTTCACTTACAATCGTCGTTCCTAAATCCACTCATCATGCTGCTACTAGCCTTATGACATTGATTTCATGGCTGAGTGATATTCCATTGTACATAAGGACCACAACTTCTTTATCCATTTTTCTCTTTCCTGGGATACTTAAGGTGGAATGAAGTGGAGGTCCTTGTCAACAGAGCAGCCCTAAACTTTGAGCTGCTTGTGTTTTGCTGATTTTTAATTTTCCCAATTTATACACCGATGACTGGAAGTGCCCTATGCTCTCTAAGATGTGTTTTTGATATTTCAGGACTCACCGTACACTTCTCCAGAGTGGCTGTTGGCAATTTACATCCCGCCCATCAGTGTAGCAAGGCTCCCATTTCTCCATGGCCTGTCCTACATTTCTGGTTTTGACACTTTTTTCAGCATGGCCCTTTTGACCGATGGGAAGCGAGACTTCTTTGTAGCGCTGATTTGCCTTTCCAGGTTGCTTGGTTGGCCAAAAAGGGCGTATGCGTTTTTTCCTGAATATATTCAGGAAAAAACGCATACGCCCTTTTTGGCCAAGGGCATCATTGTTAAAGTTTTGCCGCTTTTCACGTGCTTTAAAGGCGATTCGAATCTACCTCCTGAAATCTGTTTCCTGCAATTCTGCCTTGATTTCAAATCCTCTTCTTTGCCTTCCCTCAATATATTTGTGGACGAGAGTTATCATTTATACCTCTGCAGGTTTGTGAATTGCAGTGCCCTGAAGCTCCATTTTACAACTCGCTTTTTTGGGAACTGGCCGCCAAAGCGCAGGATGGCTTCAGGCCCTGTTCTGGTTCCAGGGGGCAGGCTGAGCCTGTGGTTAATTCTTCTTCCTGATGGGAAAATAGAGTGACCTGTGCCTGTCCCTACACCAAGAGCTAGTCTCTCATTGGTTCCCCGTCTTCCCGTTCATCCTCAGGACAAATTGCAACCTGTACGGAACAGGAGGTTAAATTTGCTGATGCTCCAAGTAGGGAAATTGCTAGTAAAGTGGCTGGAATGGCGAACCCGAGCACAAGGAGATGAGAAATGAGGTGCGTTTTAGAAACCTTTCCCCATCACTCGGTGTACCATCTTCTGGGTTTCTCGTGCATGTTTTCGATGTAGGAAAATGTCCTTGAACCTGGAGATTTGGGACCCATGCGATGGGTAGCACGCAGTATTACTTTAAAGGGTCTGCATTTGCTCACCCAACCTCACCAAACCTCTCAGCCCCAAGAGTGTCCACCCTTATGTCTCATCCAGCTGTGGGTCTAGATATGGTCAATCCAGGTTGCATCACAGCCCCTGAACGAATTGTGTAAGAATTTCTCTCTCTTTCACTGTCTTTGTTTCATGGGTTTTTAAAAGTAATTTATTCTTATAATGGGGTTTAGCTGCTTTTCACTGCTGTGTTTATGCCACTTTACACCCACTTGACACACTAACAGAGAGATATCAATACATAGGTTTTAAGATTATTACTAGTCAGATATATTCTTGTGTGGTGAATAGGGCGTGTTGAGTCCAGTTCTCTGAGCAAGGAGTAGGTCTTGTCTATTACATATTGGGTTTATGGAACGGTATCTGAGCTAATTTGAAACCCTTGTTTTATGTATCACCCCACCTCACCTTTCCCGTTAAGCAGCCATAGTGTGTTTTCTGCATGTGCGACTCTGTTCTGTATTGTAATTCAGTTCAAGTGTAACGGTTTTTACATTCCCTCTATAAGTGATACCTTATGAGAAGTTCCCTTTTCTCTGTGACTTATTTCACTTAGAATCGTCGTTCCTAAATCCACTCATCATGCTGCTACTAGCCTTATGACATTGATTTCATGGCTGAGTGATATTCCATTGTACATAAGGACCACAACTTCTTTATCCATTTTTCTCTTTCCTGGGACACTTAAGGTGGAATGAAGTGGAGGTCCTTGTCAACAGAGCAGCCCTAAACTTTGAGCTGCTTGTGTTTTGCTGATTTTTAATTTTCCCAATTTATACACCGATGAGTGGAAGTGCCCTATGCTCTCTAAGCTGTGTTTTTTAGATATTTCAGGACTCACCGTACACTTCTCCAGAGTGGATGTTGGCAATTTACATCCCGCACATCAGTGTAGCAAGTCTCCCATTTCTCAATGGCCTGTCCTGCATTTCTGGTTTTGACACTTTTTTCAGCATGGCCCTTTTGACCGATGGGAAGCGAGACTTCTTTGTAGCGCTGATTTGCCTTTCCAGGTTGCTTGGTTGGCCAAAAAGGGCGTATGCGTTTTTTCCTGAATATATTCAGGAAAAAACGCATACGCCCTTTTTGGCCAAGGGCATCATTGTTAAAGTTTTGCCGCTTTTCATGTGCTTTAAAGGCGATTCGAATCTACCTCCTGAAATCTGTTTCCTGCAATTCTGCCTTGCATTCAGATCCTCTTCTTTGCCTTCCCTCAATATATTTGTGGACGAGAGTTATCATTTATAACTCTGCAGGTTTGTGAATTGCAGTGCCCTGAAGCTCCATTTTAAAACCCGCTTTTTTGGGAACTGGCCGCCAAAGCGCAGGATGGCTTCAGGCCTTGTTCTGGTTCCAGGGGGCAGGCTGAGCCTGTGGTTAATTCTTCTTCCTGATGGGAAAATAGAGTGACCTGTGCCTGTCCCTACACCAAGAGCTAGTCTCTCATTGGTTCCCTGTCTTCCCGTTCATCCTCAGGACAAATTGCAACCTGTACGGAACCGGAGGTTAAATTTGCTGATGCTCCAAGTAGGGAAATTGCTAGTAAAGTGGCTGGAATGGCGAACCCGAGCACAAGGAGATGAGAAATGAGGTGCGTTTTAGAAACCTTTCCCCATCACTCGGTGTACCATCTTCTGGGTTTCTCGTGCATGTTTTCGATGTAGGAAAATGTCCTTGAACCTGGAGATTTGGGACCCATGCGATGGGTAGCACGCAGTATTACTTTAAAGGGTCTGCATTTGCTCACCCAACCTCACCAAACCTCTCAGCCCCAAGAGTGTCCACCCTTATGTCTCATCCAGCTGTGGGTCTAGATATGGTCAATCCAGGTTGCATCACAGCCCCTGAACGAATTGTGTAAGAATTTCTCTCTCTTTCACTGTCTTTGTTTCATGGGTTTTTAAAAGTAATTTATTCTTATAATGGGGTTTAGCTGCTTTTCACTGCTGTGTTTATGCCACTTTACACCCACTTGACACACTAACAGAGAGATATCAATACATAGGTTTTAAGATTATTACTAGTCAGATATATTCTTGTGTGGTGAATAGGGCGTGTTGAGTCCAGTTCTCTGAGCAAGGAGTAGGTCTTGTCTATTACATATTGGGTTTATGGAACGGTATCTGAGCTAATTTGAAACCCTTGTTTTATGTATCACCCCACCTCACCTTTCCCGTTAAGCAGCCATAGTGTGTTTTCTGCATGTGCGACTCTGTTCTGTATTGTAATTCAGTTCAAGTGTAACGGTTTTTACATTCCCTCTATAAGTGATACCTTATGAGAAGTTCCCTTTTCTCTGTGACTTATTTCACTTAGAATCGTCGTTCCTAAATCCACTCATCATGCTGCTACTAGCCTTATGACATTGATTTCATGGCTGAGTGATATTCCATTGTACATAAGGACCACAACTTCTTTATCCATTTTTCTCTTTCCTGGGACACTTAAGGTGGAATGAAGTGGAGGTCCTTGTCAACAGAGCAGCCCTAAACTTTGAGCTGCTTGTGTTTTGCTGATTTTTAATTTTCCCAATTTATACACCGATGAGTGGAAGTGCCCTATGCTCTCTAAGCTGTGTTTTTTAGATATTTCAGGACTCACCGTACACTTCTCCAGAGTGGCTTTTGGCAATTTACATCCCGCCCATCAGTGTAGCAAGTCTCCCATTTCTCAATGGCCTGTCCTGCATTTCTGGTTTTGACACTTTTTTCAGCATGGCCCTTTTGACCGATGGGAAGCGAGACTTCTTTGTAGCGCTGATTTGCCTTTCCAGGTTGCTTGGTTGGCCAAAAAGGGCGTATGCGTTTTTTCCTCAATATATTCAGGAAAAAACGCATACGCCCTTTTTGGCCAAGGGCATCATTGTTAAAGTTTTGCCACTTTTCATGTGCTTTAAAGGCGATTCGAATCTACCTCCTGAAATCTGTTTCCTGCAATTCTGCCTTGCATTCAGATCCTCTTCTTTGCCTTCCCTCAATATATTTGTGGACGAGAGTTATCATTTATAACTCTGCAGGTTTGTGAATTGCAGTGCCCTGAAGCTCCATTTTAAAACCCGCTTTTTTGGGAACTGGCCGCAAAAGCGCAGGATGGCTTCAGGACCCGTTCTGGTTCCGGGGGGCAGGCTGAGCCTGTGGTTAATTCTTCTTCCTGATGGGAAAATAGAGTGACCTGTGCCTGTCCCTACACCAAGAGCTAGTCTCTCATTGGTTCCCTGTCTTCCCGTTCATCCTCAGGACAAATTGCAACCTATACGGAACCGGAGGTTAAAGGTGCTGATGCACCAAGTAGGGAGATTGCTAGTAAAGTGGCTGGAATGGCGAACCCGAGCACAAGGAGATGAGAAATGAGGTGCGTTTTAGAAACCTTTCCCCATCACTCGGTGTACCATCTTCTGGGTTTCTCGTGCATGTTTTCGATGTAGGAAAATGTCCTTGAACCTGGAGATTTGGGACCCATGCGATGGGTAGCACGCAGTATTACTTTAAAGGGTCTGCATTTGCTCACCCAACCTCACCAAACCTCTCAGCCCCAAGAGTGTCCACCCTTATGTCTCATCCAGCTGTGGGTCTAGATATGGTCAATCCAGGTTGCATCACAGCCCCTGAACGAATTGTGTAAGAATTTCTCTCTCTTTCACTGTCTTTGTTTCATGGGTTTTTAAAAGTAATTTATTCTTATAATGGGGTTTAGCTGCTTTTCACTGCTGTGTTTATGCCACTTTACACCCACTTGACACACTAACAGAGAGATATCAATACATAGGATTTAAGATTATTACTAGTCAGATATATTCTTGTGTGGTGAATAGGGCGTGTTGAGTCCAGTTCTCTGAGCAAGCAGTAGGTCTTGTCAATTACATATTGGGTTTATGGAACGGTATCTGAGCTAATTTGAAACCCTTGTTTTATGTATCACCCCACCTCACCTTTCCCGTTAAGCAGCCATAGTGTGTTTTCTGCATGTGCGACTCTGTTCTGTTTTGTAATTCAGTTCAAGTGTAACGGTTTTTACATTCCCTCTATAAGTGATACCTTATGAGAAGTGCCCTTTTCTGTGTGACTTATTTCACTTACAATCGTCGTTCCTAAATCCACTCATCATGCTGCTACTAGCCTTATGACATTGATTTCATGGCTGAGTGATATTCCATTGTACATAAGGACCACAACTTCTTTATCCATTTTTCTCTTTCCTGGGACACTTAAGGTGGAATGAAGTCGAGGTCCTTGTCAACAGAGCAGCCCTAAACTTTGAGCTGCTTGTGTTTTGCTGATTTTTAATTTTCCCAATTTATACACCGATGAGTGGAAGTGCCCTATGCTCTCTAAGCTGTGTTTTTTAGATATTTCAGGACTCACCGTACACTTCTCCAGAGTGGCTTTTGGCAATTTACATCCCGCCCATCAGTGTAGCAAGTCTCCCATTTCTCAATGGCCTGTCCTGCATTTCTGGTTTTGACACTTTTTTCAGCATGGCCCTTTTGACCGATGGGAAGCGAGACTTCTTTGTAGCGCTGATTTGCCTTTCCAGGTTGCTTGGTTGGCCAAAAAGGGCGTATGCGTTTTTTCCTGAATATATTCAGGAAAAAACGCATACGCCCTTTTTGGCCAAGGGCATCATTGTTAAAGTTTTGCCGCTTTTCATGTGCTTTAAAGGCGATTCGAATCTACCTCCTGAAATCTGTTTCCTGCAATTCTGCCTTGCATTCAGATCCTCTTCTTTGCCTTCCCTCAATATATTTGTGGACGAGAGTTATCATTTATAACTCTGCAGGTTTGTGAATTGCAGTGCCCTGAAGCTCCATTTTAAAACCCGCTTTTTTGGGAACTGGCCGCCAAAGCGCAGGATGGCTTCAGGCCTTGTTCTGGTTCCAGGGGGCAGGCTGAGCCTGTGGTTAATTCTTCTTCCTGATGGGAAAATAGAGTGACCTGTGCCTGTCCCTACACCAAGAGCTAGTCTCTCATTGGTTCCCTGTCTTCCCGTTCATCCTCAGGACAAATTGCAACCTGTACGGAACCGGAGGTTAAATTTGCTGATGCTCCAAGTAGGGAAATTGCTAGTAAAGTGGCTGGAATGGCGAACCCGAGCACAAGGAGATGAGAAATGAGGTGCGTTTTAGAAACCTTTCCCCATCACTCGGTGTACCATCTTCTGGGTTTCTCGTGCATGTTTTCAATGTAGGAAAATGTCCTTGAACCTGGAGATTTGGGACCCATGCGATGGGTAGCACGCAGTATTACTTTAAAGGGTCTGCATTTGCTCACCCAACCTCACCAAACCTCTCAGCCCCAAGAGTGTCCACCCTTATGTCTCATCCAGCTGTGGGTCTAGATATGGTCAATCCAGGTTGCATCACAGCCCCTGAACGAATTGTGTAAGAATTTCTCTCTCTTTCACTGTCTTTGTTTCATGGGTTTTTAAAAGTAATTTATTCTTATAATGGGGTTTAGCTGCTTTTCACTGCTGTGTTTATGCCACTTTACACCCACTTGACACACTAACAGAGAGATATCAATACATAGGTTTTAAGATTATTACTAGTCAGATATATTCTTGTGTGGTGAATAGGGCGTGTTGAGTCCAGTTCTCTGAGCAAGGAGTAGGTCTTGTCTATTACATATTGGGTTTATGGAACGGTATCTGAGCTAATTTGAAACCCTTGTTTTATGTATCACCCCACCTCACCTTTCCCGTTAAGCAGCCATAGTGTGTTTTCTGCATGTGCGACTCTGTTCTGTATTGTAATTCAGTTCAAGTGTAACGGTTTTTACATTCCCTCTATAAGTGATACCTTATGAGAAGTTCCCTTTTCTCTGTGACTTATTTCACTTAGAATCGTCGTTCCTAAATCCACTCATCATGCTGCTACTAGCCTTATGACATTGATTTCATGGCTGAGTGATATTCCATTGTACATAAGGACCACAACTTCTTTATCCATTTTTCTCTTTCCTGGGACACTTAAGGTGGAATGAAGTGGAGGTCCTTGTCAACAGAGCAGCCCTAAACTTTGAGCTGCTTGTGTTTTGCTGATTTTTAATTTTCCCAATTTATACACCGATGAGTGGAAGTGCCCTATGCTCTCTAAGCTGTGTTTTTTAGATATTTCAGGACTCACCGTACACTTCTCCAGAGTGGCTTTTGGCAATTTACATCCCGCCCATCAGTGTAGCAAGTCTCCCATTTCTCAATGGCCTGTCCTGCATTTCTGGTTTTGACACTTTTTTCAGCATGGCCCTTTTGACCGATGGGAAGCGAGACTTCTTTGTAGCGCTGATTTGCCTTTCCAGGTTGCTTGGTTGGCCAAAAAGGGCGTATGCGTTTTTTCCTCAATATATTCAGGAAAAAACGCATACGCCCTTTTTGGCCAAGGGCATCATTGTTAAAGTTTTGCCACTTTTCATGTGCTTTAAAGGCGATTCGAATCTACCTCCTGAAATCTGTTTCCTGCAATTCTGCCTTGCATTCAGATCCTCTTCTTTGCCTTCCCTCAATATATTTGTGGACGAGAGTTATCATTTATAACTCTGCAGGTTTGTGAATTGCAGTGCCCTGAAGCTCCATTTTAAAACCCGCTTTTTTGGGAACTGGCCGCAAAAGCGCAGGATGGCTTCAGGACCCGTTCTGGTTCCGGGGGGCAGGCTGAGCCTGTGGTTAATTCTTCTTCCTGATGGGAAAATAGAGTGACCTGTGCCTGTCCCTACACCAAGAGCTAGTCTCTCATTGGTTCCCTGTCTTCCCGTTCATCCTCAGGACAAATTGCAACCTATACGGAACCGGAGGTTAAAGGTGCTGATGCACCAAGTAGGGAGATTGCTAGTAAAGTGGCTGGAATGGCGAACCCGAGCACAAGGAGATGAGAAATGAGGTGCGTTTTAGAAACCTTTCCCCATCACTCGGTGTACCATCTTCTGGGTTTCTCGTGCATGTTTTCGATGTAGGAAAATGTCCTTGAACCTGGAGATTTGGGACCCATGCGATGGGTAGCACGCAGTATTACTTTAAAGGGTCTGCATTTGCTCACCCAACCTCACCAAACCTCTCAGCCCCAAGAGTGTCCACCCTTATGTCTCATCCAGCTGTGGGTCTAGATATGGTCAATCCAGGTTGCATCACAGCCCCTGAACGAATTGTGTAAGAATTTCTCTCTCTTTCACTGTCTTTGTTTCATGGGTTTTTAAAAGTAATTTATTCTTATAATGGGGTTTAGCTGCTTTTCACTGCTGTGTTTATGCCACTTTACACCCACTTGACACACTAACAGAGAGATATCAATACATAGGATTTAAGATTATTACTAGTCAGATATATTCTTGTGTGGTGAATAGGGCGTGTTGAGTCCAGTTCTCTGAGCAAGCAGTAGGTCTTGTCAATTACATATTGGGTTTATGGAACGGTATCTGAGCTAATTTGAAACCCTTGTTTTATGTATCACCCCACCTCACCTTTCCCGTTAAGCAGCCATAGTGTGTTTTCTGCATGTGCGACTCTGTTCTGTTTTGTAATTCAGTTCAAGTGTAACGGTTTTTACATTCCCTCTATAAGTGATACCTTATGAGAAGTGCCCTTTTCTGTGTGACTTATTTCACTTACAATCGTCGTTCCTAAATCCACTCATCATGCTGCTACTAGCCTTATGACATTGATTTCATGGCTGAGTGATATTCCATTGTACATAAGGACCACAACTTCTTTATCCATTTTTCTCTTTCCTGGGACACTTAAGGTGGAATGAAGTCGAGGTCCTTGTCAACAGAGCAGCCCTAAACTTTGAGCTGCTTGTGTTTTGCTGATTTTTAATTTTCCCAATTTATACACCGATGAGTGGAAGTGCCCTATGCTCTCTAAGCTGTGTTTTTTAGATATTTCAGGACTCACCGTACACTTCTCCAGAGTGGCTTTTGGCAATTTACATCCCGCCCATCAGTGTAGCAAGTCTCCCATTTCTCAATGGCCTGTCCTGCATTTCTGGTTTTGACACTTTTTTCAGCATGGCCCTTTTGACCGATGGGAAGCGAGACTTCTTTGTAGCGCTGATTTGCCTTTCCAGGTTGCTTGGTTGGCCAAAAAGGGCGTATGCGTTTTTTCCTGAATATATTCAGGAAAAAACGCATACGCCCTTTTTGGCCAAGGGCATCATTGTTAAAGTTTTGCCACTTTTCATGTGCTTTAAAGGCGATTCGAATCTACCTCCTGAAATCTGTTTCCTGCAATTCTGCCTTGCATTCAGATCCTCTTCTTTGCCTTCCCTCAATATATTTGTGGACGAGAGTTATCATTTATAATTCTGCAGGTTTGTGAATTGCAGTGCCCTGAAGCTCCATTTTAAAACCCGCTTTTTTGGGAACTGGCCGCAAAAGCGCAGGATGGCTTCAGGACCCGTTCTGGTTCCGGGGGGCAGGCTGAGCCTGTGGTTAATTCTTCTTCCTGATGGGAAAATAGAGTGACCTGTGCCTGTCCCTACACCAAGAGCTAGTCTCTCATTGGTTCCCCGTCTTCCCGTTCATCCTCAGGACAAATTGCAACCTATACGGAACCGGAGGTTAAAGGTGCTGATGCACCAAGTAGGGAGATTGCTAGTAAAGTGGCTGGAATGGCGAACCCGAGGACAAGGAGATGAGAAATGAGGTGCGTTTTAGAAACCTTTCCCCATCAAACGGTGTACCATCTTCTGGGTTTCTCATGCATGTTTTCGATGTTGGAAGATGCCCTTGAACCTGGAGATTTGGGACCCATGCGATGGGTACCACGCATTATTACTTTAAAGGGTCTGCGTTTGCTCACCCAACCTCACAAAACCTCTCAGGCCCAAGAGTGTCCACCCTTATGTCTCATCCAGCTGTGGGTCTAGATATGGTCAATCCAGGTTGCATCACAGCCCCTGAACGAATTGTGTAAGAATTTCTCTCTCTTTCACTGTCTTTGTTTCATGGGTTTTTAAAAGTAATTTATTTTTATAATGGGGTTTAGCTGCTTTTCACTGCTGTGTTTATGCCACTTTACACCCACTTGACACACTAACATAGAGATATCAATACATAGGATTTAAGATTATTACTAGTCAGATATATTCTTGTGTGGTGAATAGGGCGTGTTGAGTCCAGTTCTCTGAGCAAGCAGTAGGTCTTGTCAATTACATATTGGGTTTATGGAACGGTATCTGAGCTAATTTGAAACCCTTGTTTTATGTATCACCCCACCTCACCTTTCCCGTTAAGCAGCCATAGTGTGTTTTCTGCATGTGCGACTCTGTTCTGTTTTGTAATTCAGTTCAAGTGTAACGGTTTTTACATTCCCTCTATAAGTGATACCTTATGAGAAGTGCCCTTTTCTGTGTGACTTATTTCACTTACAATCGTCGTTCCTAAATCCACTCATCATGCTGCTACTAGCCTTATGACATTGATTTCATGGCTGAGTGATATTCCATTGTACATAAGGACCACAACTTCTTTATCCATTTTTCTCTTTCCTGGGATACTTAAGGTGGAATGAAGTGGAGGTCCTTGTCAACAGAGCAGCCCTAAACTTTGAGCTGCTTGTGTTTTGCTGATTTTTAATTTTCCCAATTTATACACCGATGACTGGAAGTGCCCTATGCTCTCTAAGATGTGTTTTTGATATTTCAGGACTCACCGTACACTTCTCCAGAGTGGCTGTTGGCAATTTACATCCCGCCCATCAGTGTAGCAAGGCTCCCATTTCTCCATGGCCTGTCCTACATTTCTGGTTTTGACACTTTTTTCAGCATGGCCCTTTTGACCGATGGGAAGCGAGACTTCTTTGTAGCGCTGATTTGCCTTTCCAGGTTGCTTGGTTGGCCAAAAAGGGCGTATGCGTTTTTTCCTGAATATATTCAGGAAAAAACGCATACGCCCTTTTTGGCCAAGGGCATCATTGTTAAAGTTTTGCCGCTTTTCACGTGCTTTAAAGGCGATTCGAATCTACCTCCTGAAATCTGTTTCCTGCAATTCTGCCTTGATTTCAAATCCTCTTCTTTGCCTTCCCTCAATATATTTGTGGACGAGAGTTATCATTTATACCTCTGCAGGTTTGTGAATTGCAGTGCCCTGAAGCTCCATTTTACAACTCGCTTTTTTGGGAACTGGCCGCCAAAGCGCAGGATGGCTTCAGGCCCTGTTCTGGTTCCAGGGGGCAGGCTGAGCCTGTGGTTAATTCTTCTTCCTGATGGGAAAATAGAGTGACCTGTGCCTGTCCCTACACCAAGAGCTAGTCTCTCATTGGTTCCCCGTCTTCCCGTTCATCCTCAGGACAAATTGCAACCTGTACGGAACAGGAGGTTAAATTTGCTGATGCTCCAAGTAGGGAAATTGCTAGTAAAGTGGCTGGAATGGCGAACCCGAGCACAAGGAGATGAGAAATGAGGTGCGTTTTAGAAACCTTTCCCCATCACTCGGTGTACCATCTTCTGGGTTTCTCGTGCATGTTTTCGATGTAGGAAAATGTCCTTGAACCTGGAGATTTGGGACCCATGCGATGGGTAGCACGCAGTATTACTTTAAAGGGTCTGCATTTGCTCACCCAACCTCACCAAACCTCTCAGCCCCAAGAGTGTCCACCCTTATGTCTCATCCAGCTGTGGGTCTAGATATGGTCAATCCAGGTTGCATCACAGCCCCTGAACGAATTGTGTAAGAATTTCTCTCTCTTTCACTGTCTTTGTTTCATGGGTTTTTAAAAGTAATTTATTCTTATAATGGGGTTTAGCTGCTTTTCACTGCTGTGTTTATGCCACTTTACACCCACTTGACACACTAACAGAGAGATATCAATACATAGGTTTTAAGATTATTACTAGTCAGATATATTCTTGTGTGGTGAATAGGGCGTGTTGAGTCCAGTTCTCTGAGCAAGGAGTAGGTCTTGTCTATTACATATTGGGTTTATGGAACGGTATCTGAGCTAATTTGAAACCCTTGTTTTATGTATCACCCCACCTCACCTTTCCCGTTAAGCAGCCATAGTGTGTTTTCTGCATGTGCGACTCTGTTCTGTATTGTAATTCAGTTCAAGTGTAACGGTTTTTACATTCCCTCTATAAGTGATACCTTATGAGAAGTTCCCTTTTCTCTGTGACTTATTTCACTTAGAATCGTCGTTCCTAAATCCACTCATCATGCTGCTACTAGCCTTATGACATTGATTTCATGGCTGAGTGATATTCCATTGTACATAAGGACCACAACTTCTTTATCCATTTTTCTCTTTCCTGGGACACTTAAGGTGGAATGAAGTGGAGGTCCTTGTCAACAGAGCAGCCCTAAACTTTGAGCTGCTTGTGTTTTGCTGATTTTTAATTTTCCCAATTTATACACCGATGAGTGGAAGTGCCCTATGCTCTCTAAGCTGTGTTTTTTAGATATTTCAGGACTCACCGTACACTTCTCCAGAGTGGATGTTGGCAATTTACATCCCGCACATCAGTGTAGCAAGTCTCCCATTTCTCAATGGCCTGTCCTGCATTTCTGGTTTTGACACTTTTTTCAGCATGGCCCTTTTGACCGATGGGAAGCGAGACTTCTTTGTAGCGCTGATTTGCCTTTCCAGGTTGCTTGGTTGGCCAAAAAGGGCGTATGCGTTTTTTCCTGAATATATTCAGGAAAAAACGCATACGCCCTTTTTACCAAGGGCATCGTTGTCAACGTTTTGCCACTTTTCATGTGCTTTAAAGGCGATTCAAATCTACCTCCTGAAATCTCTTACCTGCAATTCTGCCTTGATTTCAAATCCTCTTCTTTGCCTTCCCTCAATATATTTGTGGACGAGAGTTATCATTTATAACTCTGCAGGTTTGTGAATTGCAGTGCCATGAAGCTCAATTTTACCACCCGCTTTTTTGGGAACTGGCCGCAAAAGCGCAGGATGGCTTCAGGACCCGTTCTGGTTCCGGGGGGCAGGCTGAGCCTGTGGTTAATTCTTCTTCCTGATGGGAAAATAGAGTGACCTGTGCCTGTCCCTACACCAAGAGCTAGTCTCTCATTGGTTCCCCTTCTTCCCGTTCATCCTCAGGACAAATTGCAACCTGTACGGAACAGGAGGTTAAAGGTGCTGATGCTCCAAGTAGGGAGTTTGCTAGTAAAGAGGCTGGAATGGTGAACCCGAGGACAAGGAGATGAGAAATGAGGTGCGTTTTACAAACCTTTCCCCATCACACGGTGTACATCTTCTGGGTTTCTCATGCATGTTTTCGATGTAGGAAGATGCCCTTGAACCTGGAGATTTGGGACCCATGAGATGGGTACCACGCAGTACTAATTTAAAGGGTCTGCGTTTGCTCACCCAACCTCACCAAACCTCTCAGCCCCAAGAGTGTCCACCCTTATGTCTCATCCAGCTGTGGGTCTAGATATGGTCAATCCAGCTTGCATCACAGCCGCTGAACGAATTGTGTAAGAATTTCTCTCTCTTTCACTGTCTTTGTTTCATGGGTTTTTAAAAGTAATTTATTTTTATAATGGGGTTTAGCTGCTTTTCACTGCTGTGTTTATGCCACTTTACACCCACTTGACACACTAACAGAGAGATATCAATACATAGGTTTTAAGATTATTACTAGTCAGATATATTCTTGTGCGGTGAATAGGGCGTGTTGAGTCCAGTTCTCTGAGCAAGGAGTAGGTCTTGTCAATTACATATTGGGTTTATGGAACAGTATCGGAGCTAATTTGAAACCCTTGTTTTATGTATCACCCCACCTCACCTTTCCCGTTAAGCAGCCATAGTGTGTTTTCTGCATGTGCGACTGTTCTGTTTTCAAATTCAGTTCAAGTGTAACGGTTTTTACATTCCCTCTATAAGTGATACCTTATGAGAAGTGTCCTTTTCTGTGTGACTTATTTCACTTAGAATCGTCGTACCTAAATCCACTCATCATGCTGCTACTAGCCTTATGCCATTGATTTCATGGCTGAGTGATATTCCATTGTACATAAGGACCACAACTTCTTTATCCATTTTTCTCTTTCCTGGGATATTTAAGGTGGAATGAAGTGGAGGTCTTTGTCAACAGAGCAGCCCTAAACTTTGGGCTGCTTGTGTTTTGCTGACTTTTCATTTTCCCAATTTATACCCCGATGAGTGGAAGTGCCCTATGCTCTCTAAGCTGTGTTTTTTAGATATTTCAGGACTCACCGTACACTTCTCCAGAGTGCCTGTTGGCAATTTACATCCCGCCCATCAGTGTAGCAAGGCTCCCATTTCTCCATGGCCTGTCCTGCATTTCTGGTTTTGACACTTTTTTCAGCATGGCCCTTTTGACCGATGGGAAGCGAGACTTCTTTGTAGCGCTGATTTGCCTTTCCAGGTTGCTTGTTTGGCCGAAAAGGGCGTATGCGTTTTTTCCTGAATATATTCAGGAAAAAACGCATACGCCCTTTTTGGCCAAGGGCATCATTGTCAACGTTTTGCCGCTTTTCATGTGCTTTAAAGACGATTCGAATCTACCTCCTGAAATCTGTTTCCTGCAATTCTGCCTTGATTTCAAATCCTCTTCTTTGCCTTCCCTCAATATATTTGTGGACGAGAGTTATCATTTATAACTCTGCAGGTTTGTGAATTGCAGTGCCCTGAAGCTCCATTTTACAACTCGCTTTTTTGGGAACTGGCCGCAAAAGCGCAGGATGGCTTCAGGCCCTGTTCTGGTTCCGGGGGGCAGGCTGAGCCTGTGGTTAATTCTTCTTCCTGATGGGAAAATAGAGTGACCTGTGCCTGTCCCAACACCAAGAGCTAGTCTCTCATTGGTTCCCCGTGTTCCCGTTCATCCTCAGGAAAAATTGCAACCTGTACGGAACAGGAGGTTAAATTTGCTGATGCTCCAAGTAGGGAAATTGCTAGTAAAGTGGCTGGAATGGCGAACCCGAGCACAAGGAGATGAGAAATGAGGTGCGTTTTAGAAACCTTTCCCCATCACTCGGTGTACCATCTTCTGGGTTTCTCGTGCATGTTTTCGATGTAGGAAAATGTCCTTGAACCTGGAGATTTGGGACCCATGCGATGGGTAGCACACAGTATTACTTTAAAGGGTCTGCATTTGCTCACCCAACCTCACCAAACCTCTCAGCCCCAAGAGTGTCCACCCTTATGTCTCATCCAGCTGTGGGTCTAGATATGGTCAATCCAGGTTGCATCACAGCCCCTGAACGAATTGTGTAAGAATTTCTCTCTCTTTCACTGTCTTTGTTTCATGGGTTTTTAAAAGTAATTTATTCTTATAATGGGGTTTAGCTGCTTTTCACTGCTGTGTTTATGCCACTTTACACCCACTTGACACACTAACAGAGAGATATCAATACATAGGTTTTAAGATTATTACTAGTCAGATATATTCTTGTGTGGTGAATAGGGCGTGTTGAGTCCAGTTCTCTGAGCAAGGAGTAGGTCTTGTCTATTACATATTGGGTTTATGGAACGGTATCTGAGCTAATTTGAAACCCTTGTTTTATGTATCACCCCACCTCACCTTTCCCGTTAAGCAGCCATAGTGTGTTTTCTGCATGTGCGACTCTGTTCTGTATTGTAATTCATTTCAAGTGTAACGGTTTTTACATTCCCTCTATAAGTGATACCTTATGAGAAGTTCCCTTTTCTCTGTGACTTATTTCACTTAGAATCGTCGTTCCTAAATCCACTCATCATGCTGCTACTAGCCTTATGACATTGATTTCATGGCTGAGTGATATTCCATTGTACATAAGGACCACAACTTCTTTATCCATTTTTCTCTTTCCTGGGACACTTAAGGTGGAATGAAGTGGAGGTCCTTGTCAACAGAGCAGCCCTAAACTTTGAGCTGCTTGTGTTTTGCTGATTTTTAATTTTCCCAATTTATACACCGATGAGTGGAAGTGCCCTATGCTCTCTAAGCTGTGTTTTTTAGATATTTCAGGACTCACCGTACACTTCTCCAGAGTGGCTTTTGGCAATTTACATCCCGCCCATCAGTGTAGCAAGTCTCCCATTTCTCAATGGCCTGTCCTGCATTTCTGGTTTTGACACTTTTTTCAGCATGGCCCTTTTGACCGATGGGAAGCGAGACTTCTTTGTAGCGCTGATTTGCCTTTCCAGGTTGCTTGGTTGGCCAAAAAGGGCGTATGCGTTTTTTCCTGAATATATTCAGGAAAAAACGCATACGCCCTTTTTGGCCAAGGGCATCATTGTTAAAGTTTTGCCACTTTTCATGTGCTTTAAAGGTGATTCGAATCTACCTCCTGAAATCTGTTTCCTGCAATTCTGCCTTGATTTCAGATCCTCTTCTTTGCCTTCCCTCAATATATTTGTGGACGAGAGTTATCATTTATAACTCTGCAGGTTTGTGAATTGCAGTGCCCTGAAGCTCCATTTTAAAACCCGCTTTTTTGGGAACTGGCCGCAAAAGCGCAGGATGGCTTCAGGACCCGTTCTGGTTCCGGGGGGCAGGCTGAGCCTGTGGTTAATTCTTCTTCCTGATGGGAAAATAGAGTGACCTGTGCCTGTCCCTACACCAAGAGCTAGTCTCTCATTGGTTCCCCGTCTTCCCGTTCATCCTCAGGACAAATTGCAACCTATACGGAACCGGAGGTTAAAGGTGCTGATGCACCAAGTAGGGAGATTGCTAGTAAAGTGGCTGGAATGGCGAACCCGAGGACAAGGAGATGAGAAATGAGGTGCGTTTTAGAAACCTTTCCCCATCAAACGGTGTACCATCTTCTGGGTTTCTCATGCATGTTTTCGATGTTGGAAGATGCCCTTGAACCTGGAGATTTGGGACCCATGCGATGGGTACCACGCATTATTACTTTAAAGGGTCTGCGTTTGCTCACCCAACCTCACAAAACCTCTCAGGCCCAAGAGTGTCCACCCTTATGTCTCATCCAGCTGTGGGTCTAGATATGGTCAATCCAGGTTGCATCACAGCCCCTGAACGAATTGTGTAAGAATTTCTCTCTCTTTCACTGTCTTTGTTTCATGGGTTTTTAAAAGTAATTTATTTTTATAATGGGGTTTAGCTGCTTTTCACTGCTGTGTTTATGCCACTTTACACCCACTTGACACACTAACATAGAGATATCAATACATAGGATTTAAGATTATTACTAGTCAGATATATTCTTGTGTGGTGAATAGGGCGTGTTGAGTCCAGTTCTCTGAGCAAGCAGTAGGTCTTGTCAATTACATATTGGGTTTATGGAACGGTATCTGAGCTAATTTGAAACCCTTGTTTTATGTATCACCCCACCTCACCTTTCCCGTTAAGCAGCCATAGTGTGTTTTCTGCATGTGCGACTCTGTTCTGTTTTGTAATTCAGTTCAAGTGTAACGGTTTTTACATTCCCTCTATAAGTGATACCTTATGAGAAGTGCCCTTTTCTGTGTGACTTATTTCACTTACAATCGTCGTTCCTAAATCCACTCATCATGCTGCTACTAGCCTTATGACATTGATTTCATGGCTGAGTGATATTCCATTGTACATAAGGACCACAACTTCTTTATCCATTTTTCTCTTTCCTGGGATACTTAAGGTGGAATGAAGTGGAGGTCCTTGTCAACAGAGCAGCCCTAAACTTTGAGCTGCTTGTGTTTTGCTGATTTTTAATTTTCCCAATTTATACACCGATGAGTGGAAGTGCCCTTTGCTCTCTAAGCTGTGTTTTTGATATTTCAGGACTCACCGTACACTTCTCCAGAGTGGCTGTTGGCAATTTACATCCCGCCCATCAGTGTAGCAAGGCTCCCATTTCTCCATGGCCTGTCCTACATTTCTGGTTTTGACACTTTTTTCAGCATGGCCCTTTTGACCGATGGGAAGCGAGACTTCTTTGTAGCGCTGATTTGCCTTTCCAGGTTGCTTGGTTGGCCAAAAAGGGCGTATGCGTTTTTTCCTGAATATATTCAGGAAAAAACGCATACGCCCTTTTTGGCCAAGGGCATCATTGTTAAAGTTTTGCCACTTTTCATGTGCTTTAAAGGCGATTCGAATCTACCTCCTGAAATCTGTTTCCTGCAATTCTGCCTTGATTTCAGATCCTCTTCTTTGCCTTCCCTCAATATATTTGTGGACGAGAGTTATCATTTATAACTCTGCAGGTTTGTGAATTGCAGTGCCCTGAAGCTCCATTTTAAAACCCGCTTTTTTGGGAACTGGCCGCAAAAGCGCAGGATGGCTTCAGGACCCGTTCTGGTTCCGGGGGGCAGGCTGAGCCTGTGGTTAATTCTTCTTCCTGATGGGAAAATAGAGTGACCTGTGCCTGTCCCTACACCAAGAGCTAGTCTCTCATTGGTTCCCCGTCTTCCCGTTCATCCTCAGGACAAATTGCAACCTATACGGAACCGGAGGTTAAAGGTGCTGATGCACCAAGTAGGGAGATTGCTAGTAAAGTGGCTGGAATGGCGAACCCGAGGACAAGGAGATGAGAAATGAGGTGCGTTTTAGAAACCTTTCCCCATCACACGGTGTACCATCTTCTGGGTTTCTCATGCATGTTTTCGATGTTGGAAGATGCCCTTGAACCTGGAGATTTGGGACCCATGCGATGGGTACCACGCAGTACTAATTTAAAGAGTCTGCGTTTGCTCACCCAACCTCACCAAACCTCTCAGCCCCAAGAGTGTCCACCCTTATGTCTCATCCAGCTGTGGGTCTAGATATGGTCAATCCAGCTTGCATCACAGCCGCTGAACGAATTGTGTAAGAATTTCTCTCTCTTTCACTGTCTTTGTTTCATGGGTTTTTAAAAGTAATTTATTTTTATAATGGGGTTTAGCTGCTTTTCACTGCTGTGTTTATGCCACTTTACACCCACTTGACACACTAACAGAGAGATATCAATACATAGGTTTTAAGATTATTACTAGTCAGATATATTCTTGTGCGGTGAATAGGGCGTGTTGAGTGCATTACTCTGAGCAAGGAGTAGGTCTTGTCAATTACATATTGGGTTTATGGAACGGTATCGGAGCTAATTTGAAACCCTTGTTTTATGTATCACCCCACCTCACCTTTCCCGTTAAGCAGCCATAGTGTGTTTTCTGCATGTGCGACTCTGTTCTGTTTTCAAATTCAGTTCAAGTGTAACGGTTTTTACATTCCCTCTATAAGTGATACCTTATGAGAAGTGTCCTTTTCTGTGTGACTTATTTCACTTAGAATCGTCGTACCTAAATCCACTCATCATGCTGCTACCAGCCTTATGACATTGATTTCATGGCTGAGTGATATTCCATTGTACATAAGGACCAGAACTTCTTTATCCATTTTTCTCTTTCCTGGGATATTTAAGGTGGAATGAAGTGGAGGTCTTTGTCAACAGAGCAGCCCTAAACTTTGGGCTGCTTGTGTTTTGCTGATTTTTCATTTTCCCAATTTATACCCCGATGAGTGGAAGTGTCCTATGCTCTCTAAGCTGTGTTTTTTAGATATTTCAGGACTCACCGTACACTTCTCCAGAGTGCCTGTTGGCAATTTACATCCCGCCCATCAGTGTAGCAAGGCTCCCATTTCTCCATGGCCTGTCCTGCATTTCTGGTTTTGACACTTTTTTCAGCATGGCCCTTTTGACCGATGGGAAGCGAGACTTCTTTGTAGCGCTGATTTGCCTTTCCAGGTTGCTTGGTTGGCCAAAAAGGGCGTATGCGTTTTTTCCTGAATATATTCAGGAAAAAACGCATACGCCCTTTTTGGCCAAGGGCATCATTGTCAACGTTTTGCCGCTTTTCATGTGCTTTAAAGACGATTCGAATCTACCTCCTGAAATCTGTTTCCTGCAATTCTGCCTTGATTTCAAATCCTCTTCTTTGCCTTCCCTCAATATATTTGTGGACGAGAGTTATCATTTATAACTCTGCAGGTTTGTGAATTGCAGTGCCCTGAAGCTCCATTTTACAACTCGCTTTTTTGGGAACTGGCCGCAAAAGCGCAGGATGGCTTCAGGCCCTGTTCTGGTTCCGGGGGGCAGGCTGAGCCTGTGGTTAATTCTTCTTCCTGATGGGAAAATAGAGTGACCTGTGCCTGTCCCAACACCAAGAGCTAGTCTCTCATTGGTTCCCCGTCTTCCCGTTCATCCTCAGGAAAAATTGCAACCTGTACGGAACAGGAGGTTAAAGGTGCTGATGCTCCAAGTAGGGAGATTGCTAGTAAAGTGGCTGGAATGGCGAACCCGAGCACAAGGAGATGAGAAATGAGGTGCGTTTTAGAAACCTTTCCCCATCACACGGTGTACCATCTTCTGGGTTTCTCATGCATGTTTTCGATGTAGGAAGATGCCCTTGAACCTGTAGATTTGGGACCCATGCGATGGGTACCACGCAGTATTACTTTAAAGGGTCTGCGTTTGCTCACCCAACCTCACCAAACCTCTCAGCCCCAAGAGTGTCCACCCTTATGTCTCATCCAGCTGTGGGTCTACATATGGTCAATCCAGGTTGCATCACAGCCCCTGAATGAATTGTGTAAGAATTTCTCTCTCTTTCACTGTCTTTGTTTCATGGGTTTTTAAATGTAATTTATTTTTATAATGGGGTTTAGCTGCTTTTCACTGCTGTGTTTATGCCGCTTTACACCCACTTGACACACTAACAGAGAGATATCAATACATAGGTTTTAAGATTATTACTAGTCAGATATATTCTTGTGCGGTGAATAGGACGTGTTGAGTGCATTACTCTGAGCAAGGAGTAGGTCTTGTCTACTACATATTGGGTTGATGGAACGGTATCTGAGCTAATTTGAAACCCTTGTTTTATGTATCACCCCACCTCACCTTTCCCGTTTAGCAGCCATAGTGTGTTTTCTGCATGTGCGACTCTGTTCTGTTTTCAAATTCAGTTCAAGTGTAACGGTTTTTACATTCCCTCTATAAGTGATACCTTATGAGAAGTGTCCTTTTCTGTGTGACTTATTTCACTTAGAATCGTCGTACCTAAATCCACTCATCATGCTGCTACCAGCCTTATGACATTGATTTCATGGCTGAGTGATATTCCATTGTACATAAGGACCAGAACTTCTTTATCCATTTTTCTCTTTCCTAGGATATTTAAGGTGGAATGAAGTGGAGGTCTTTGTCAACAGAGCAGCCCTAAACTTTGGGCTGCTTGTGTTTTGCTGATTTTTCATTTTCCCAATTTATACCCCGATGAGTGGAAGTGTCCTATGCTCTCTAAGCTGTGTTTTTTAGATATTTCAGGACTCACCGTACACTTCTCCAGAGTGCCTTTTGGCAATTTACATCCCGCCCATCAGTGTAGCAAGGCTCCCATTTCTCCATGGCCTGTCCTGCATTTCTGGTTTTGACACTTTTTTCAGCATGGCCCTTTTGACCGATGGGAAGCGAGACTTCTTTGTAGCGCTGATTTGCCTTTCCAGGTTGCTTGGTTGGCCAAAAAGGGCGTATGCGTTTTTTCCTGAATATATTCAGGAAAAAACGCATACGCCCTTTTTGGCCAAGGGCATCATTGTCAACGTTTTGCCGCTTTTCATGTGCTTTAAAGACGATTCGAATCTACCTCCTGAAATCTGTTTCCTGCAATTCTGCCTTGATTTCAAATCCTCTTCTTTGCCTTCCCTCAATATATTTGTGGACGAGAGTTATCATTTATAACTCTGCAGGTTTGTGAATTGCAGTGCCCTGAAGCTCCATTTTACAACTCGCTTTTTTGGGAACTGGCCGCAAAAGCGCAGGATGGCTTCAGGCCCTGTTCTGGTTCCGGGGGGCAGGCTGAGCCTGTGGTTAATTCTTCTTCCTGATGGGAAAATAGAGTGACCTGTGCCTGTCCCAACACCAAGAGCTAGTCTCTCATTGGTTCCCCGTCTTCCCGTTCATCCTCAGGAAAAATTGCAACCTGTACGGAACAGGAGGTTAAAGGTGCTGATGCTCCAAGTAGGGAGATTGCTAGTAAAGTGGCTGGAATGGCGAACCCGAGCACAAGGAGATGAGAAATGAGGTGCGTTTTAGAAACCTTTCCCCATCACACGGTGTAGCATCTTCTGGGTTTCTCATGCATGTTTTCGATGTAGGAAGATGCCCTTGAACCTGGAGATTTGGGACCCATGCGATGGGTACCACGCAGTATTACGTTAAAGGGTCTGCGTTTGCTCACCCAACCTCACCCAACCTCTCAGCCCCAAGAGTGTCCACCCTTATGTCTCATCCAGCTGTGGGTCTACATATGGTCAATCCAGGTTGCATCACAGCCCCTGAATGAATTGTGTAAGAATTTCTCTCTCTTTCACTCTCTTTGTTTCATGGGTTTTTAAAAGTAATTTATTTTTATAATGGGGTTTAGCTGCTTTTCACTGCTGTGTTTATGCCGCTTTACACCCACTTGACACACTAACAGAGAGATATCAATACATAGGTTTTAAGATTATTACTAGTCAGATATATTCTTGTGCGGTGAATAGGACGTGTTGAGTGCATTACTCTGAGCAAGGAGTAGGTCTTGTCTACTACATATTGGGTTGATGGAACGGTATCTGAGCTAATTTGAAACCCTTGTTTTATGTATCACCCCACCTCACCTTTCCCGTTTAGCAGCCATAGTGTGTTTTCTGCATGTGCGACTCTGTTCTGTTTTCAAATTCAGTTCAAGTGTAACGGTTTTTACATTCCCTCTATAAGTGATACCTTATGAGAAGTGTCCTTTTCTGTGTGACTTATTTCACTTAGAATCGTCGTACCTAAATCCACTCATCATGCTGCTACTAGCCTTATGCCATTGATTTCATGGCTGAGTGATATTCCATTGTACATAAGGACCACAACTTCTTTATCCATTTTTCTCTTTCCTGGGATATTTAAGGTGGAATGAAGTGGAGGTCCTTGTCAACAGAGCAGCCCTAAACTTTGGGCTGCTTGTGTTTTGCTCATTTTTCATTTTCCCAATTTATACCCCGATGAGTGGAAGTGCCCTATGCTCTCTAAGCTGTGTTTTTTAGATATTTCAGGACTCACCGTACACTTCTCCAGAGTGCCTGTTGGCAATTTACATCCCGCCCATCAGTGTAGCAAGGCTCCCATTTCTCCATGGCCTGTCCTGCATTTCTGGTTTTGACACTTTTTTCACCATGGCCCTTTTGACCGATGGGAAGCGAGACTTCTTTGGAGCGCTGATTTGCCTTTCCAGGTTGCTTGGTTGGCCAAAAAGGGCGTATGCGTTTTTTCCTGAATATATTCAGGAAAAAACGCATACGCCCTTTTTGGCCAAGGGCATCATTGTCAACGTTTTGCCGCTTTTCATGTGCTTTAAAGACGATTCGAATCTACCTACTGAAATCTGTTTCCTGCAATTCTGCCTTGATTTCAAATCCTCTTCTTTGCCTTCCCTCAATATATTTGTGGACGAGACTTATCATTTATAACTCTGCAGGTTTGTGAATTGCAGTGCCCTGAAGCTCCATTTTACAACTAGCTTTTTTGGGAACTGACGGCAAAAGCGCAGGATGGCTTCAGGCCCTGTTCTGGTTCCGGGGGGCAGGCTGAGCCTGTGGTTAATTCTTCTTCCTGATGGGAAAATAGAGTGACCTGTGCCTGTCCCAACACCAAGAGCTAGTCTCTCATTGGTTCACTGTCTTCCCGTTCATCCTCAGGACAAATTGCAACCTGTACGGAACAGGAGGTTAAAGGTGCTGATGCTCCAAGTAGGGAGATTGCTAGTAAAGTGGCTGGAATGGCGAACACGAGCACAAGGAGATGAGAAATGAGGTGCGTTTTAGAAACCTTTCCCCATCACACGGTGTACCATCTTCTGGGTTTCTCATGCATGTTTTCGATGTAGGAAGATGCCCTTGAACCTTTAGATTTGGGACCCATGCGATGGGTACCACGCAGTATTACTTTAAAGGGTCTGCGTTTGCTCACCCAACCTCACCAAACCTCTCAGCCCCAAGAGTGTCCACCCTTATGTCTCATCCAGCTGTGGGTCTACATATGGTCAATCCAGGTTGCATCACAGCCCCTGAATGAATTGTGTAAGAATTTCTCTCTCTTTCACTGTCTTTGTTTCATGGGTTTTTAAAAGTAATTTATTTTTATAATGGGGTTTAGCTGCTTTTCACTGCTGTGTTTATGCCGCTTTACACCCACTTGACTCACTTACAGAGAGATATCAATACATAGGTTTTAAGATTATTACTAGTCAGATATATTCTTGTGCGGTGAATAGGGCGTGTTGAGTCCAGTTCTCTGAGCAAGGAGTAGGTCTTGTCTATTACATATTGGGTTTATGGAACGGTATCTGAGCTAATTTGAAACCCTTGTTTTATGTATCACCCCACCTCACCTTTCCCGTTTACAGCCATAGTGTGTTTTCTGCATGTGCGACTCTGTTCTGTTTTGTAATTCAGTTCAAGTGTAACGGTTTTTACATTCCCTCTATAACTGATACCTTATGAGAAGTGTCCTTTTCTGTGTGACTTATTTCACTTAGAATCGGCGTACCTAAATCCACTCATCATGCTGCTACTAGCCTTATGCCATTGATTTCATGGCTGAGTGATATTCCATTGTACATAAGGACCACAACTTCTTTATCCATTTTTCTCTTTCCTGGGATATTTAAGGTGGAATGAAGTGGAGGTCCTTGTCAACAGAGCAGCCCTAAACTTTGGGCTGCTTGTGTTTTGCTGATTTTTCATTTTCCCAATTTATACCCCGATGAGTGGAAGTGCCCTATGCTCTCTAAGCTGTGTTTTTTAGATTTTTCAGGACTCACCGTACACTTCTCCAGAGTTCCTGTTGGCTATTTACATTCCGCCCATCAGTGTAGCAAGGCTCCCATTTCTCCATGGCCTGTCCTGCATTTCTGGTTTTGACACTTTTTTCAGCATGGCCCTTTTGACCGATGGGAAGCGAGACTTCTTTGGAGCGCTGATTTGCCTTTCCAGGTTGCTTGGTTGGCCAAAAAGGGCGTATGCGTTTTTTCCTGAATATATTCAGGAAAAAACGCATACGCCCTTTTTGGCCAAGGGCATCATTGTCAACGTTTTGCTGCTTTTCATGTGCTTTAAAGACGATTCGAATCTACCTCCTGAAATCTGTTTCCTGCAATTCTGCCTTGATTTCAAATCCTCTTCTTTGCCTTCCCTCAATATATTTGTGGACGAGAGTTATCATTTATAACTCTGCAGGTTTGTGAATTGCAGTGCCCTGAAGCTCCATTTTACAACTCGCTTTTTTGGGAGCTGGCCGCAAAAGCGCAGGATGGCTTCAGGCCCTGTTCTGGTTCCGGGGGGCAGGCTGAGCCTGTGGTTAATTCTTCTTCCTGATGGGAAAATAGAGTGACCTGTGCCTGTCCCAACACCAAGAGCTAGTCTCTCATTGGTTCACTGTCTTCCCGTTCATCCTCAGGACAAATTGCAACCTGTACGGAACAGGAGGTTAAAGGTGCTGATGCTCCAAGTAGGGAGATTGCTAGTAAAGTGGCTGGAATGGCGAACACGAGCACAAGGAGATGAGAAATGAGGTGCGTTTTAGAAACCTTTCCCCATCACACGGTGTACCATCTTCTGGGTTTCTCATGCATGTTTTCGATGTAGGAAGATGCCCTTGAACCTTTAGATTTGGGACCCATGCGATGGGTACCACGCAGTATTACTTTAAAGGGTCTGCGTTTGCTCACCCAACCTCACCAAACCTCTCAGCCCCAAGAGTGTCCACCCTTATGTCTCATCCAGCTGTGGGTCTACATATGGTCAATCCAGGTTGCATCACAGCCCCTGAATGAATTGTGTAAGAATTTCTCTCTCTTTCACTGTCTTTGTTTCATGGGTTTTTAAAAGTAATTTATTTTTATAATGGGGTTTAGCTGCTTTTCACTGCTGTGTTTATGCCGCTTTACACCCACTTGACTCACTTACAGAGAGATATCAATACATAGGTTTTAAGATTATTACTAGTCAGATATATTCTTGTGCGGTGAATAGGGCGTGTTGAGTCCAGTTCTCTGAGCAAGGAGTAGGTCTTGTCTATTACATATTGGGTTTATGGAACGGTATCTGAGCTAATTTGAAACCCTTGTTTTATGTATCACCCCACCTCACCTTTCCCGTTTACAGCCATAGTGTGTTTTCTGCATGTGCGACTCTGTTCTGTTTTGTAATTCAGTTCAAGTGTAACGGTTTTTACATTCCCTCTATAACTGATACCTTATGAGAAGTGTCCTTTTCTGTGTGACTTATTTCACTTAGAATCGGCGTACCTAAATCCACTCATCATGCTGCTACTAGCCTTATGCCATTGATTTCATGGCTGAGTGATATTCCATTGTACATAAGGACCACAACTTCTTTATCCATTTTTCTCTTTCCTGGGATATTTAAGGTGGAATGAAGTGGAGGTCCTTGTCAACAGAGCAGCCCTAAACTTTGGGCTGCTTGTGTTTTGCTGATTTTTCATTTTCCCAATTTATACCCCGATGAGTGGAAGTGCCCTATGCTCTCTAAGCTGTGTTTTTTAGATTTTTCAGGACTCACCGTACACTTCTCCAGAGTTCCTGTTGGCTATTTACATTCCGCCCATCAGTGTAGCAAGGCTCCCATTTCTCCATGGCCTGTCCTGCATTTCTGGTTTTGACACTTTTTTCAGCATGGCCCTTTTGACCGATGGGAAGCGAGACTTCTTTGGAGCGCTGATTTGCCTTTCCAGGTTGCTTGGTTGGCCAAAAAGGGCGTATGCGTTTTTTCCTGAATATATTCAGGAAAAAACGCATACGCCCTTTTTGGCCAAGGGCATCATTGTCAACGTTTTGCTGCTTTTCATGTGCTTTAAAGACGATTCGAATCTACCTCCTGAAATCTGTTTCCTGCAATTCTGCCTTGATTTCAAATCCTCTTCTTTGCCTTCCCTCAATATATTTGTGGACGAGAGTTATCATTTATAACTCTGCAGGTTTGTGAATTGCAGTGCCCTGAAGCTCCATTTTACAACTCGCTTTTTTGGGAGCTGGCCGCAAAAGCGCAGGATGGCTTCAGGCCCTGTTCTGGTTCCGGGGGGCAGGCTGAGCCTGTGGTTAATTCTTCTTCCTGATGGGAAAATAGAGTGACCTGTGCCTTTCCCAACACCAAGAGCTAGTCTCTCATTGGTTCCCCGTCTTCCCGTTCATCCTCAGGAAAAATTGCAACATGTACGGAACAGGAGGTTAAAGGTGCTGATGCTCCAAGTAGGGAGATTGCTAGTAAAGTGGCTGGAATGGCGAACCCGAGCACAAGGAGATGAGAAATGAGGTGCGTTTTAGAAACCTTTCCCCATCACACGGTGTACCATCTTCTGGGTTTCTCATGCATGTTTTCGATGTAGGAAGATGCCCTTGAACCTGGAGATTTGGGACCCATGCGATGGGTACCACGCAGTATTACTTTAAAGGGTCTGCGTTTGCTCACCCAACCTCACCAAACCTCTCAGCCCCAAGAGTGTCCACCCTTATGTCTCATCCAGCTGTGGGTCTACATATGGTCAATCCAGGTTGCATCACAGCCCCTGAATGAATTGTGTAACAATTTCTCTCTCTTTCACTGTCTTTGTTTCATGGGTTTTTAAAAGTAATTTATTTTTATAATGGGGTTAGCTGCTTTTCACTGCTGTGTTTATGCCGCTTTACACCCACTTGACTCACTTACAGAGAGATATCAATACATAGGTTTTAAGATTATTACTAGTCAGATATATTCTTGTGCGGTGAATAGGGCGTGTTGAGTCAGTTCTCTGAGCAAGGAGTAGGTCTTGTCTATTACATATTGGGTTTATGGAACGGTATCTGAGCTAATTTGAAACCCTTCTTTTTTGTATCACCCCACCTCACCTTTCCGGTTTAGCAGCCATAGTGTGTTTTCTGCATGTGCGACTCTGTTCTGTTTTGTAATTCAGTTCAAGTGTAACGGTTTTTACATTCCCTCTATAAGTGATACCTTATGAGAAGTGTCCTTTTCTGTGTGACTTATTTCACTTAGAATCGTCTTACCTAAATCCACTCATCATGCTGCTACTAGCCTTATGCCATTGATTTCATGGCTGAGTGATATTCCATTGTACATAAGGACCACAACTTCTTTATCCATTTTTCTCTTTCCTGGGATATTTAAGGTGGAATGAAGTGGAGGTCCTTGTCAACAGAGCAGCCCTAAACTTTGGGCGGCTTGTGTTTTGCTGATTTTTCATTTTCCCAATTTATACCCCGATGAGTGGAAGTGCCCTATGCTCTCTAAGCTGTGTTTTTTAGATATTTCAGGACTCACCGTACACTTCTCCAGAGTGCCTGTTGGCAATTTACATCCCGCCCATCAGTGTAGCAAGGCTCCCATTTCTCCATGGCCTGTCCTGCATTTCTGGTTTTGACACTTTTTTCAGCATGGCCCTTTTGACCGATGGGAAGCGAGACTTCTTTGTAGCGCTGATTTGCCTTTCCAGGTTGCTTGGTTGGCCAAAAAGGGCGTATGCGTTTTTTCCTGAATATATTCAGCAAAAAACGCATACGCTCTTTTTGGCCAAGGGCATCATTGTCAACGTTTTGCCGCTTTTCATGTGCTTTAAAGATGATTCGAATCTACCTCCTGAAATCTGTTTCCTACAATTCTGCCTTGATTTCAAATCCTCTTCTTTGCCTTCCCTCAATATATTTGTGGACGAGAGTTATCATTTATAACTCTGCAGGTTTGTGAATTGCAGTGCCCTGAAGCTCCATTTTACAACTCGCTTTTTTGGGAGCTGGCCGCAAAAGCGCAGGATGGCTTCAGGCCCTGTTCTGGTTCCGGGGGGCAGGATGAGCCTGTGGTTAATTCTTCTTCCTGATGGGAAAATAGAGTGACCTGTGCCTGTCCCAACACCAAGAGCTAGTCTCTCATTGGTTCCCCGTCTTCCCGTTCATCCTCAGGACAAATTGCAACCTGTACGGACCAGGAGGTTAAAGGTGCTGATGCTCCAAGTAGGGAGATTGCTAATAAAGTGGCTGGAATGGCGAACCCGAGCACAAGGAGATGAGAAATGAGGTGCGTTGTAGAAACCTTTCCCCATCACACGGTGTACCATCTTCTGGGTTTCTCATGCATGTTTTCGATGTAGGAAGATGCCCTTGAACCTGGAGATTTGGGACCCATGCGATGGGTACCACGCAGTATTACTTTAAAGGGTCTGCGTTTGCTCACCCAACCTCACCAAACCTCTCAGCCCCAAGAGTGTCCACCCTTATGTCTCATC
This sequence comes from Balaenoptera physalus, assembly GCF_965194825.1. Classification (NCBI taxonomy): domain Eukaryota; kingdom Metazoa; phylum Chordata; class Mammalia; order Artiodactyla; family Balaenopteridae; genus Balaenoptera; species Balaenoptera physalus. The sequence continues at coordinate 122,483 of NW_028126544.1, read as the reverse complement.
CAGCTGTGGGTCTACATATGGTCAATCCAGGTTGCATCACAGCCCCTGAATGAATTGTGTAAGAATTTCTCTCTCTTTTACTGTCTTTGTTTCATGGGTTTTTAAAAGTAGTTTATTTTTATAATGGGGTTAGCTGCTTTTCACTGCTGTGTTTATGCCGCTTTACACCCACTTGACTCACTTACAGAGAGATATCAATACATAGGTTTTAAGATTATTACTAGTCAGATATATTCTTGTGCGGTGAATCGGGCGTGTTGAGTCCAGTTCTCTGAGCAAGGAGTAGGTCTTGTCTATTACATATTGGGTTTATGGAACGGTATCTGAGCTAATTTGAAACCCTTGTTTTTTGTATCACCCCACCTCACCTTTCCCGTTTAGCAGCCATAGTGTGTTTTCTGCATGTGCGACTCTGTTCTGTTTTGTAATTCAGTTCAAGTGTAACGGTTTTTACGTTCCCTCTATAAGTGATACCTTATGAGAAGTGTCCTTTTCTGTGTGACTTATTTCACTTAGAATTGTCGTACCTAAATCCACTCATCATGCTGCTACTAGCCTTATGCCATTGATTTCATGGCTGAGTGATATTCCATTGTACATAAGGACCACAACTTCTTTATCCATTTTTCTCTTTCCTGGGATATTTAAGGTGGAATGAAGTGGAGGTCCTTGTCAATAGAGCAGCCCTAAACTTTGGGCTGCTTGTGTTTTGCTGATTTTTCATTTTCCCAATTTATACCCCAATGAGTGGAAGTGCCCTATGCTCTCTAAGCTGTGTTTTTTAGATATTTCAGGACTCACCGTACACTTCTCCAGAGTGCCTGTTGGCAATTTACATCCCGCCCATCAGTGTAGCAAGGCTCCCATTTCTCCATGGCCTGTCCTGCATTTCTGGTTTTCACACTTTTTTCAGCATGGCCCTTTTGACCGATGGGAAGCGAGACTTCTTTGTAGCGCTGATTTGCCTTTCCAGGTTGCTTGGTTGGCCAAAAAGGGCGTATGCGTTTTTTCCTGAATATATTCAGCAAAAAAACGCATACGCCCTTTTTGGCCAAGGGCATCATTGTCAACGTTTTGCCGCTTTTCATGTGCTTTAAAGATGATTCGAATCTACCTCCTGAAATCTGTTTCCTACAATTCTGCCTTGATTTCAAATCCTCTTCTTTGCCTTCCCTCAATATATTTGTGGACGAGAGTTATCATTTAAAACTCTGCAGGTTTGTGAATTGCAGTGCCCTGAAGCTCCATTTTACAACTCGCTTTTTTGGGAGCTGGCCGCAAAAGCGCAGGATGGCTTCAGGCCCTGTTCTGGTTCCGGGTGGCAGGCTGAGCCTGTGGTTAATTCTTCTTCCTGATGGGAAAATAGAGTGACCTGTGCCTGTCCCAACACCAAGAGCTAGTCTCTCATTGGTTCCCCGTCTTCCCGTTCATCCTCAGGACAAATTGCAACCTGTACGGAACAGGAGGTTAAAGGTGCTGATGCTCCAAGTAGGGAGATTGCTAATAAAGTGGCTGGAATGGCGAACCCGAGCACAAGGAGATGAGAAATGAGGTGCGTTGTAGAAACCTTTCCCCATCACACGGTGTACCATCTTCTGGGTTTCTCATGCATGTTTTTGATGTAGGAAGATGCCCTTGAACCTGGAGATTTGGGACCCATGCGATGGGTACCACGCAGTATTACTTTAAAGGGTCTGCGTTTGCTCACCCAACCTCACCAAACCTCTCAGCCCCAAGAGTGTCCACCCTTATGTCTCATCCAGCTGTGGGTCTAGATATGGTCAATCCAGGTTGCATCACAGCCCCTGAATGAATTGTGTAAGAATTTCTCTCTCTTTCACTGTCTTTGTTTCATGGGTTTTTAAAAGTAGTTTATTTTTATAATGGGGTTAGCTGCTTTTCACTGCTGTGTTTATGCCGCTTTACACCCACTTGACTCACTTACAGAGAGATATCAATACATAGGTTTTAAGATTATTACTAGTCAGATATATTCTTGTGCGGTGAATAGGGCGTGTTGAGTCCAGTTCTCTGAGCAAGGAGTAGGTCTTGTCTATTACATATTGGGTTTATGGAACGGTATCTGAGCTAATTTGAAACCCTTGTTTTTTGTATCACCCCACCTCACCTTTCCCGTTTAGCAGCCATAGTGTGTTTTCTGCATGTGCGACTCTGTTCTGTTTTGTAATTCAGTTCAAGTGTAACGGTTTTTACGTTCCCTCTATAAGTGATACCTTATGAGAAGTGTCCTTTTCTGTGTGACTTATTTCACTTAGAATCGTCGTACCTAAATCCACTCATCATGCTGCTACTAGCCTTATGCCATTGATTTCATGGCTGAGTGATATTCCATTGTACATAAGGACCACAACTTCTTTATCCATTTTTCTCTTTCCTGGGATATTTAAGGTGGAATGAAGTGGAGGTCCTTGTCAACAGAGCAGCCCTAAACTTTGGGCTGCTTGTGTTTTGCTGATTTTTCATTTTCCCAATTTATACCCCGATGAGTGGAAGTGCCCTATGCTCTCTAAGCTGTGTTTTTTAGATACTTCAGGACTCACCGTACACTTCTCCAGAGTGCCTGTTGGCAATTTACATCCCGCCCATCAGTGTAGCAAGGCTCCCATTTCTCCATGGCCTGTCCTGCATTTCTGGTTTTGACACTTTTTTCAGCATGGCCCTTTTGACCGATGGGAAGCGAGACTTCTTTGTAGCGCTGATTTGCCTTTCCAGGTTGCTTGGTTGGCCAAAAAGGGCGTATGCGTTTTTTTCTGAATATATTCAGCAAAAAACGCATACGCCCTTTTTGGCCAAGGGCATCATTGTCAACGTTTTGCCGCTTTTCATGTGCTTTAAAGATGATTCGAATCTACCTCCTGAAATCTGTTTCCTACAATTCTGCCTTGATTTCAAATCCTCTTCTTTGCCTTCCCTCAATATATTTGTGGACGAGAGTTATCATTTATAACTCTGCAGGTTTGTGAATTGCAGTGCCCTGAAGCTCCATTTTACAACTCGCTTTTTTGGGAGCTGGCCGCAAAAGCGCAGGATGGCTTCAGGCCCTGTTCTGGTTCCGGGGGGCAGGCTGAGCCTGTGGTTAATTCTTCTTCCTGATGGGAAAATAGAGTGACCTGTGCCTGTCCCAACACCAAGAGCTAGTCTCTCATTGGTTCCCCGTCTTCCCGTTCATCCTCAGGACAAATTGCAACCTGTACGGAACAGGAGGTTAAAGGTGCTGATGCTCCAAGTAGGGAGATTGCTAATAAAGTGGCTGGAATGGCGAACCCGAGCACAAGGAGATGAGAAATGAGGTGCGTTGTAGAAACCTTTCCCCATCACACGGTGTACCATCTTCTGGGTTTCTCATGCATGTTTTCGATGTAGGAAGATGCCCTTGAACCTGGAGATTTGGGACCCATGCGATGGGTACCACGCAGTATTACTTTAAAGGGTCTGCGTTTGCTCACCCAACCTCACCAAACCTCTCAGCCCCAAGAGTGTCCACCCTTATGTCTCATCCAGCTGTGGGTCTACATATGGTCAATCCAGGTTGCATCACAGCCCCTGAATGAATTGTGTAAGAATTTCTCTCTCTTTCACTGTCTTTGTTTCATGGGTTTTTAAAAGTAGTTTATTTTTATAATGGGGTTAGCTGCTTTTCACTGCTGTGTTTATGCCGCTTTACACCCACTTGACTCACTTACAGAGAGATATCAATACATAGGTTTTAAGATTATTACTAGTCAGATATATTCTTGTGCGGTGAATAGGGAGTGTTGAGTCCAGTTCTCTGAGCAAGGAGTAGGTCTTGTCTATTACATATTGGGTTTATGGAACGGTATCTGAGCTAATTTGAAACCCTTGTTTTTTGTATCACCCCACCTCACCTTTCCCGTTTAGCAGCCATAGTGTGTTTTCTGCATGTGCGACTCTGTTCTGTTTTGTAATTCAGTTCAAGTGTAACGGTTTTTACATTCCCTCTATAAGTGATACCTTATGAGAAGTGTCCTTTTCTGTGTGACTTATTTCACTTAGAATTGTCGTACCTAAATCCACTCATCATGCTGCTACTAGCCTTATGCCATTGATTTCATGGCTGAGTGATATTCCATTGTACATAAGGACCACAACTTCTTTATCCATTTTTCTCTTTCCTGGGATATTTAAGGTGGAATGAAGTGGGGGTCCTTGTCAACAGAGCAGCCCTAAACTTTGGGCTGCTTGTGTTTTGCTGAATTTTCATTTTCCCAATTTATACCCCAATGAGTGGAAGTGCCCTATGCTCTCTAAGCTGTGTTTTTTAGATATTTCAGGACTCACCGTACACTTCTCCAGAGTGCCTGTTGGCAATTTACATCCCGCCCATCAGTGTAGCAAGGCTCCCTTTTCTCCATGGCCTGTCCTGCATTTCTGGTTTTGACACTTTTTTCAGCATGGCCCTTTTGACCGATGGGAAGCGAGACTTCTTTGTAGCGCTGATTTGCCTTTCCAGGTTGCTTGGTTGGCCAAAAAGGGCGTATTTTTTTTTTCCTGAATATATTCAGGAAAAAACGCATACGCCCTTTTTGGCCAAGGGCATCATTGTCAACGTTTTGCCGCTTTTCATGTGCTTTAAAGATGATTCGAATCTACCTCCTGAAATCTGTTTCCTGCAATTCTGCCTTGATTTCAAATCCTCTTCTTTGCCTTCCCTCAATATATTTGTGGACGAGAGTTATCATTTATAACTCTGCAGGTTTTTGAATTGCAGTGCCCTGAAGCTCCATTTTACAACTCGCTTTTTTGGGAACTGGCCGCAAAACCGCAGGATGGCTTCAGGCCCTGTTCTGGTTCCGGGGGGCAGGCTGAGCCTGTGGTTAATTCTTCTTCCTGATGGGAAAATAGAGTGACCTGTGCCCGTCCCAACACCAAGAGCTAGTCTTTCATTGGTTCCCCGTCTTCCCGTTCATCCTCAGGAAAAATTGCAACCTGTACGGAACAGGAGGTTAAAGGTGCTGATGCTCCAAGTAGGGAGATTGCTAGTAAAGTGGCTGGAATGGCGAACCCGAGCACAAGGAGATGATAAATGAGGTGCGTTTTAGAAACCTTTCCCCATCACACGGTGTACCATCTTCTGGGTTTCTCATGCATGTTTTCGATGTAGGAAGATGCCCTTGAACCTGGAGATTTGGGACCCATGCGATGGGTACCACGCAGTATTACTTTAAAGGGTCTGCGTTTGCTCACCCAACCTCACCAAACCTCTCAGCCCCAAGAGTGTCCACCCTTATGTCTCATCCAGCTGTGGGTCTACATATGGTCAATCCAGGTTGCATCACAGCCCCTGAATGAATTGTGTAAGAATTTCTCTCTCTTTCACTGTCTTTGTTTCATGGGTTTTTAAAAGTAATTTATTTTTATAATGGTGTTTAGCTGCTTTTCACTGATGTGTTTATGCCGCTTTACACCCACTTGACACACTAACAGAGAGATATCAATACATAGGTTTTAAGATTATTACTAGTCAGATATATTCTTGTGCGGTGAATAGGGCGTGTTGAGTCCAGTTCTCTGAGCAAGGAGTAGGTCTTGTCTATTACATATTGGGTTTATGGAACGGTATCTGAGCTAATTTGAAACCCTTGTTTTTTGTATCACCCCACCTCACCTTTCCCGTTTAGCAGCCATAGTGTGTTTTCTGCATGTGCGACTCTGTTCTGTTTTGTAATTCAGTTCAAGTGTAACGGTTTTTACATTCCCTCTATAACTGATACCTTATGAGAAGTGTCCTTTTCTGTGTGACTTATTTCACTTAGAATCGTCGTACCTAAATCCACTCATCATGCTGCTACTAGCCTTATGCCATTGATTTCATGGCTGAGTGATATTCCATTGTACATAAGGACCACAACTTCTTTATCCATTTTTCTCTTTCCTGGGATATTTAAGGTGGAATGAAGTGGAGGTCCTTGTCAACAGAGCAGCCCTAAACTTTGGGCTGCTTGTGTTTTGCTGATTTTTCATTTTCCCAATTTATACCCCGATGAGTGGAAGTGCCCTATGCTCTCTAAGCTGTGTTTTTTAGATATTTCAGGACTCACCGTACACTTCTCCAGAGTGCCTGTAGGCAATTTACATCCCGCCCATCAGTGTAGCAAGGCTCCCATTTCTCCATGGCCTGTCCTGCATTTCTGGTTTTGACACTTTTTTCAGCATGGCCCTTTTGACCGATGGGAAGCGAGACTTCTTTGTAGCGCTGATTTGCCTTTCCAGGTTGCTTGGTTGGCCAACAAGGGCGTATGCGTTTTTTCCTGAATATATTCAGGAAAAAACGCATACGCCCTTTTTGGCCAAGGGCATCATTGTCAACGTTTTGCCGCTTTTCATGTGCTTTAAAGATGATTCGAATCTACCTCCTGAAATCTGTTTCCTGCAATTCTGCCTTGATTTCAAATCCTCTTCTTTGCCTTCCCTCAATATACTTGTGGACGAGAGTTATCATTTATAACTCTGCAGGTTTTTGAATTGCAGTGCCCTGAAGCTCCATTTTACAACTCGCTTTTTTGGGAGCTGGCCGCAAAAGCGCAGGATGGCTTCAGGCCCTGTTCTGGTTCCGGGGGGCAGGCTGAGCCTGTGGTTAATTCTTCTTCCTGATGGGAAAATAGAGTGACCTGTGCCCGTCCCAACACCAAGAGCTAGTCTTTCATTGGTTCCCCGTCTTCCCGTTCATCCTCAGGAAAAATTGCAACCTGTACGGAACAGGAGGTTAAAGGTGCTGATGCTCCAAGTAGGGAGATTGCTAGTAAAGTGGCTGGAATGGCGAACCCGAGCACAAGGAGATGATAAATGAGGTGCGTTTTAGAAACCTTTCCCCATCACACGGTGTACCATCTTCTGGGTTTCTCATGCATGTTTTCGATGTAGGAAGATGCCCTTGAACCTGTAGATTTGGGACCCATGCGATGGGTACCACGCAGTATTACTTTAAAGGGTCTGCGTTTGCTCACCCAACCTCACCAAACCTCTCAGCCCCAAGAGTGTCCACCCTTATGTCTCATCCAGCTGTGGGTCTACATATGGTCAATCCAGGTTGCATCACAGCCCCTGAATGAATTGTGTAAGAATTTCTCTCTCTTTCACTGTCTTTGTTTCATGGGTTTTTAAATGTAATTTATTTTTATAATGGGGTTTAGCTGCTTTTCACTGCTGTGTTTATGCCGCTTTACACCCACTTGACACACTAACAGAGAGATATCAATACATAGGTTTTAAGATTATTACTAGTCAGATATATTCTTGTGCGGTGAATAGGACGTGTTGAGTGCATTACTCTGAGCAAGGAGTAGGTCTTGTCTACTACATATTGGGTTGATGGAACGGTATCTGAGCTAATTTGAAACCCTTGTTTTATGTATCACCCCACCTCACCTTTCCCGTTTAGCAGCCATAGTGTGTTTTCTGCATGTGCGACTCTGTTCTGTTTTCAAATTCAGTTCAAGTGTAACGGTTTTTACATTCCCTCTATAAGTGATACCTTATGAGAAGTGTCCTTTTCTGTGTGACTTATTTCACTTAGAATCGTCGTACCTAAATCCACTCATCATGCTGCTACCAGCCTTATGACATTGATTTCATGGCTGAGTGATATTCCATTGTACATAAGGACCAGAACTTCTTTATCCATTTTTCTCTTTCCTAGGATATTTAAGGTGGAATGAAGTGGAGGTCTTTGTCAACAGAGCAGCCCTAAACTTTGGGCTGCTTGTGTTTTGCTGATTTTTCATTTTCCCAATTTATACCCCGATGAGTGGAAGTGTCCTATGCTCTCTAAGCTGTGTTTTTTAGATATTTCAGGACTCACCGTACACTTCTCCAGAGTGCCTTTTGGCAATTTACATCCCGCCCATCAGTGTAGCAAGGCTCCCATTTCTCCATGGCCTGTCCTGCATTTCTGGTTTTGACACTTTTTTCAGCATGGCCCTTTTGACCGATGGGAAGCGAGACTTCTTTGTAGCGCTGATTTGCCTTTCCAGGTTGCTTGGTTGGCCAAAAAGGGCGTATGCGTTTTTTCCTGAATATATTCAGGAAAAAACGCATACGCCCTTTTTGGCCAAGGGCATCATTGTCAACGTTTTGCCGCTTTTCATGTGCTTTAAAGACGATTCGAATCTACCTCCTGAAATCTGTTTCCTGCAATTCTGCCTTGATTTCAAATCCTCTTCTTTGCCTTCCCTCAATATATTTGTGGACGAGAGTTATCATTTATAACTCTGCAGGTTTGTGAATTGCAGTGCCCTGAAGCTCCATTTTACAACTCGCTTTTTTGGGAACTGGCCGCAAAAGCGCAGGATGGCTTCAGGCCCTGTTCTGGTTCCGGGGGGCAGGCTGAGCCTGTGGTTAATTCTTCTTCCTGATGGGAAAATAGAGTGACCTGTGCCTGTCCCAACACCAAGAGCTAGTCTCTCATTGGTTCCCCGTCTTCCCGTTCATCCTCAGGAAAAATTGCAACCTGTACGGAACAGGAGGTTAAAGGTGCTGATGCTCCAAGTAGGGAGATTGCTAGTAAAGTGGCTGGAATGGCGAACCCGAGCACAAGGAGATGAGAAATGAGGTGCGTTTTAGAAACCTTTCCCCATCACACGGTGTAGCATCTTCTGGGTTTCTCATGCATGTTTTCGATGTAGGAAGATGCCCTTGAACCTGGAGATTTGGGACCCATGCGATGGGTACCACGCAGTATTACGTTAAAGGGTCTGCGTTTGCTCACCCAACCTCACCCAACCTCTCAGCCCCAAGAGTGTCCACCCTTATGTCTCATCCAGCTGTGGGTCTACATATGGTCAATCCAGGTTGCATCACAGCCCCTGAATGAATTGTGTAAGAATTTCTCTCTCTTTCACTCTCTTTGTTTCATGGGTTTTTAAAAGTAATTTATTTTTATAATGGGGTTTAGCTGCTTTTCACTGCTGTGTTTATGCCGCTTTACACCCACTTGACACACTAACAGAGAGATATCAATACATAGGTTTTAAGATTATTACTAGTCAGATATATTCTTGTGCGGTGAATAGGACGTGTTGAGTGCATTACTCTGAGCAAGGAGTAGGTCTTGTCTACTACATATTGGGTTGATGGAACGGTATCTGAGCTAATTTGAAACCCTTGTTTTATGTATCACCCCACCTCACCTTTCCCGTTTAGCAGCCATAGTGTGTTTTCTGCATGTGCGACTCTGTTCTGTTTTCAAATTCAGTTCAAGTGTAACGGTTTTTACATTCCCTCTATAAGTGATACCTTATGAGAAGTGTCCTTTTCTGTGTGACTTATTTCACTTAGAATCGTCGTACCTAAATCCACTCATCATGCTGCTACTAGCCTTATGCCATTGATTTCATGGCTGAGTGATATTCCATTGTACATAAGGACCACAACTTCTTTATCCATTTTTCTCTTTCCTGGGATATTTAAGGTGGAATGAAGTGGAGGTCCTTGTCAACAGAGCAGCCCTAAACTTTGGGCTGCTTGTGTTTTGCTCATTTTTCATTTTCCCAATTTATACCCCGATGAGTGGAAGTGCCCTATGCTCTCTAAGCTGTGTTTTTTAGATATTTCAGGACTCACCGTACACTTCTCCAGAGTGCCTGTTGGCAATTTACATCCCGCCCATCAGTGTAGCAAGGCTCCCATTTCTCCATGGCCTGTCCTGCATTTCTGGTTTTGACACTTTTTTCACCATGGCCCTTTTGACCGATGGGAAGCGAGACTTCTTTGGAGCGCTGATTTGCCTTTCCAGGTTGCTTGGTTGGCCAAAAAGGGCGTATGCGTTTTTTCCTGAATATATTCAGGAAAAAACGCATACGCCCTTTTTGGCCAAGGGCATCATTGTCAACGTTTTGCCGCTTTTCATGTGCTTTAAAGACGATTCGAATCTACCTACTGAAATCTGTTTCCTGCAATTCTGCCTTGATTTCAAATCCTCTTCTTTGCCTTCCCTCAATATATTTGTGGACGAGACTTATCATTTATAACTCTGCAGGTTTGTGAATTGCAGTGCCCTGAAGCTCCATTTTACAACTAGCTTTTTTGGGAACTGACGGCAAAAGCGCAGGATGGCTTCAGGCCCTGTTCTGGTTCCGGGGGGCAGGCTGAGCCTGTGGTTAATTCTTCTTCCTGATGGGAAAATAGAGTGACCTGTGCCTGTCCCAACACCAAGAGCTAGTCTCTCATTGGTTCACTGTCTTCCCGTTCATCCTCAGGACAAATTGCAACCTGTACGGAACAGGAGGTTAAAGGTGCTGATGCTCCAAGTAGGGAGATTGCTAGTAAAGTGGCTGGAATGGCGAACACGAGCACAAGGAGATGAGAAATGAGGTGCGTTTTAGAAACCTTTCCCCATCACACGGTGTACCATCTTCTGGGTTTCTCATGCATGTTTTCGATGTAGGAAGATGCCCTTGAACCTTTAGATTTGGGACCCATGCGATGGGTACCACGCAGTATTACTTTAAAGGGTCTGCGTTTGCTCACCCAACCTCACCAAACCTCTCAGCCCCAAGAGTGTCCACCCTTATGTCTCATCCAGCTGTGGGTCTACATATGGTCAATCCAGGTTGCATCACAGCCCCTGAATGAATTGTGTAAGAATTTCTCTCTCTTTCACTGTCTTTGTTTCATGGGTTTTTAAAAGTAATTTATTTTTATAATGGGGTTTAGCTGCTTTTCACTGCTGTGTTTATGCCGCTTTACACCCACTTGACTCACTTACAGAGAGATATCAATACATAGGTTTTAAGATTATTACTAGTCAGATATATTCTTGTGCGGTGAATAGGGCGTGTTGAGTCCAGTTCTCTGAGCAAGGAGTAGGTCTTGTCTATTACATATTGGGTTTATGGAACGGTATCTGAGCTAATTTGAAACCCTTGTTTTATGTATCACCCCACCTCACCTTTCCCGTTTACAGCCATAGTGTGTTTTCTGCATGTGCGACTCTGTTCTGTTTTGTAATTCAGTTCAAGTGTAACGGTTTTTACATTCCCTCTATAACTGATACCTTATGAGAAGTGTCCTTTTCTGTGTGACTTATTTCACTTAGAATCGGCGTACCTAAATCCACTCATCATGCTGCTACTAGCCTTATGCCATTGATTTCATGGCTGAGTGATATTCCATTGTACATAAGGACCACAACTTCTTTATCCATTTTTCTCTTTCCTGGGATATTTAAGGTGGAATGAAGTGGAGGTCCTTGTCAACAGAGCAGCCCTAAACTTTGGGCTGCTTGTGTTTTGCTGATTTTTCATTTTCCCAATTTATACCCCGATGAGTGGAAGTGCCCTATGCTCTCTAAGCTGTGTTTTTTAGATTTTTCAGGACTCACCGTACACTTCTCCAGAGTTCCTGTTGGCTATTTACATTCCGCCCATCAGTGTAGCAAGGCTCCCATTTCTCCATGGCCTGTCCTGCATTTCTGGTTTTGACACTTTTTTCAGCATGGCCCTTTTGACCGATGGGAAGCGAGACTTCTTTGGAGCGCTGATTTGCCTTTCCAGGTTGCTTGGTTGGCCAAAAAGGGCGTATGCGTTTTTTCCTGAATATATTCAGGAAAAAACGCATACGCCCTTTTTGGCCAAGGGCATCATTGTCAACGTTTTGCTGCTTTTCATGTGCTTTAAAGACGATTCGAATCTACCTCCTGAAATCTGTTTCCTGCAATTCTGCCTTGATTTCAAATCCTCTTCTTTGCCTTCCCTCAATATATTTGTGGACGAGAGTTATCATTTATAACTCTGCAGGTTTGTGAATTGCAGTGCCCTGAAGCTCCATTTTACAACTCGCTTTTTTGGGAGCTGGCCGCAAAAGCGCAGGATGGCTTCAGGCCCTGTTCTGGTTCCGGGGGGCAGGCTGAGCCTGTGGTTAATTCTTCTTCCTGATGGGAAAATAGAGTGACCTGTGCCTTTCCCAACACCAAGAGCTAGTCTCTCATTGGTTCCCCGTCTTCCCGTTCATCCTCAGGAAAAATTGCAACATGTACGGAACAGGAGGTTAAAGGTGCTGATGCTCCAAGTAGGGAGATTGCTAGTAAAGTGGCTGGAATGGCGAACCCGAGCACAAGGAGATGAGAAATGAGGTGCGTTTTAGAAACCTTTCCCCATCACACGGTGTACCATCTTCTGGGTTTCTCATGCATGTTTTCGATGTAGGAAGATGCCCTTGAACCTGGAGATTTGGGACCCATGCGATGGGTACCACGCAGTATTACTTTAAAGGGTCTGCGTTTGCTCACCCAACCTCACCAAACCTCTCAGCCCCAAGAGTGTCCACCCTTATGTCTCATCCAGCTGTGGGTCTACATATGGTCAATCCAGGTTGCATCACAGCCCCTGAATGAATTGTGTAACAATTTCTCTCTCTTTCACTGTCTTTGTTTCATGGGTTTTTAAAAGTAATTTATTTTTATAATGGGGTTAGCTGCTTTTCACTGCTGTGTTTATGCCGCTTTACACCCACTTGACTCACTTACAGGGAGATATCAATACATAGGTTTTAAGATTATTACTAGTCAGATATATTCTTGTGCGGTGAATAGGGCGTGTTGAGTCAGTTCTCTGAGCAAGGAGTAGGTCTTGTCTATTACATATTGGGTTTATGGAACGGTATCTGAGCTAATTTGAAACCCTTCTTTTTTGTATCACCCCACCTCACCTTTCCGGTTTAGCAGCCATAGTGTGTTTTCTGCATGTGCGACTCTGTTCTGTTTTGTAATTCAGTTCAAGTGTAACGGTTTTTACATTCCCTCTATAAGTGATACCTTATGAGAAGTGTCCTTTTCTGTGTGACTTATTTCACTTAGAATCGTCTTACCTAAATCCACTCATCATGCTGCTACTAGCCTTATGCCATTGATTTCATGGCTGAGTGATATTCCATTGTACATAAGGACCACAACTTCTTTATCCATTTTTCTCTTTCCTGGGATATTTAAGGTGGAATGAAGTGGAGGTCCTTGTCAACAGAGCAGCCCTAAACTTTGGGCGGCTTGTGTTTTGCTGATTTTTCATTTTCCCAATTTATACCCCGATGAGTGGAAGTGCCCTATGCTCTCTAAGCTGTGTTTTTTAGATATTTCAGGACTCACCGTACACTTCTCCAGAGTGCCTGTTGGCAATTTACATCCCGCCCATCAGTGTAGCAAGGCTCCCATTTCTCCATGGCCTGTCCTGCATTTCTGGTTTTGACACTTTTTTCAGCATGGCCCTTTTGACCGATGGGAAGCGAGACTTCTTTGTAGCGCTGATTTGCCTTTCCAGGTTGCTTGGTTGGCCAAAAAGGGCGTATGCGTTTTTTCCTGAATATATTCAGCAAAAAACGCATACGCTCTTTTTGGCCAAGGGCATCATTGTCAACGTTTTGCCGCTTTTCATGTGCTTTAAAGATGATTCGAATCTACCTCCTGAAATCTGTTTCCTACAATTCTGCCTTGATTTCAAATCCTCTTCTTTGCCTTCCCTCAATATATTTGTGGACGAGAGTTATCATTTATAACTCTGCAGGTTTGTGAATTGCAGTGCCCTGAAGCTCCATTTTACAACTCGCTTTTTTGGGAGCTGGCCGCAAAAGCGCAGGATGGCTTCAGGCCCTGTTCTGGTTCCGGGGGGCAGGATGAGCCTGTGGTTAATTCTTCTTCCTGATGGGAAAATAGAGTGACCTGTGCCTGTCCCAACACCAAGAGCTAGTCTCTCATTGGTTCCCCGTCTTCCCGTTCATCCTCAGGACAAATTGCAACCTGTACGGACCAGGAGGTTAAAGGTGCTGATGCTCCAAGTAGGGAGATTGCTAATAAAGTGGCTGGAATGGCGAACCCGAGCACAAGGAGATGAGAAATGAGGTGCGTTGTAGAAACCTTTCCCCATCACACGGTGTACCATCTTCTGGGTTTCTCATGCATGTTTTCGATGTAGGAAGATGCCCTTGAACCTGGAGATTTGGGACCCATGCGATGGGTACCACGCAGTATTACTTTAAAGGGTCTGCGTTTGCTCACCCAACCTCACCAAACCTCTCAGCCCCAAGAGTGTCCACCCTTATGTCTCATCCAGCTGTGGGTCTACATATGGTCAATCCAGGTTGCATCACAGCCCCTGAATGAATTGTGTAAGAATTTCTCTCTCTTTTACTGTCTTTGTTTCATGGGTTTTTAAAAGTAGTTTATTTTTATAATGGGGTTAGCTGCTTTTCACTGCTGTGTTTATGCCGCTTTACACCCACTTGACTCACTTACAGAGAGATATCAATACATAGGTTTTAAGATTATTACTAGTCAGATATATTCTTGTGCGGTGAATCGGGCGTGTTGAGTCCAGTTCTCTGAGCAAGGAGTAGGTCTTGTCTATTACATATTGGGTTTATGGAACGGTATCTGAGCTAATTTGAAACCCTTGTTTTTTGTATCACCCCACCTCACCTTTCCCGTTTAGCAGCCATAGTGTGTTTTCTGCATGTGCGACTCTGTTCTGTTTTGTAATTCAGTTCAAGTGTAACGGTTTTTACGTTCCCTCTATAAGTGATACCTTATGAGAAGTGTCCTTTTCTGTGTGACTTATTTCACTTAGAATTGTCGTACCTAAATCCACTCATCATGCTGCTACTAGCCTTATGCCATTGATTTCATGGCTGAGTGATATTCCATTGTACATAAGGACCACAACTTCTTTATCCATTTTTCTCTTTCCTGGGATATTTAAGGTGGAATGAAGTGGAGGTCCTTGTCAATAGAGCAGCCCTAAACTTTGGGCTGCTTGTGTTTTGCTGATTTTTCATTTTCCCAATTTATACCCCAATGAGTGGAAGTGCCCTATGCTCTCTAAGCTGTGTTTTTTAGATATTTCAGGACTCACCGTACACTTCTCCAGAGTGCCTGTTGGCAATTTACATCCCGCCCATCAGTGTAGCAAGGCTCCCATTTCTCCATGGCCTGTCCTGCATTTCTGGTTTTCACACTTTTTTCAGCATGGCCCTTTTGACCGATGGGAAGCGAGACTTCTTTGTAGCGCTGATTTGCCTTTCCAGGTTGCTTGGTTGGCCAAAAAGGGCGTATGCGTTTTTTCCTGAATATATTCAGCAAAAAAACGCATACGCCCTTTTTGGCCAAGGGCATCATTGTCAACGTTTTGCCGCTTTTCATGTGCTTTAAAGATGATTCGAATCTACCTCCTGAAATCTGTTTCCTACAATTCTGCCTTGATTTCAAATCCTCTTCTTTGCCTTCCCTCAATATATTTGTGGACGAGAGTTATCATTTAAAACTCTGCAGGTTTGTGAATTGCAGTGCCCTGAAGCTCCATTTTACAACTCGCTTTTTTGGGAGCTGGCCGCAAAAGCGCAGGATGGCTTCAGGCCCTGTTCTGGTTCCGGGTGGCAGGCTGAGCCTGTGGTTAATTCTTCTTCCTGATGGGAAAATAGAGTGACCTGTGCCTGTCCCAACACCAAGAGCTAGTCTCTCATTGGTTCCCCGTCTTCCCGTTCATCCTCAGGACAAATTGCAACCTGTACGGAACAGGAGGTTAAAGGTGCTGATGCTCCAAGTAGGGAGATTGCTAATAAAGTGGCTGGAATGGCGAACCCGAGCACAAGGAGATGAGAAATGAGGTGCGTTGTAGAAACCTTTCCCCATCACACGGTGTACCATCTTCTGGGTTTCTCATGCATGTTTTTGATGTAGGAAGATGCCCTTGAACCTGGAGATTTGGGACCCATGCGATGGGTACCACGCAGTATTACTTTAAAGGGTCTGCGTTTGCTCACCCAACCTCACCAAACCTCTCAGCCCCAAGAGTGTCCACCCTTATGTCTCATCCAGCTGTGGGTCTAGATATGGTCAATCCAGGTTGCATCACAGCCCCTGAATGAATTGTGTAAGAATTTCTCTCTCTTTCACTGTCTTTGTTTCATGGGTTTTTAAAAGTAGTTTATTTTTATAATGGGGTTAGCTGCTTTTCACTGCTGTGTTTATGCCGCTTTACACCCACTTGACTCACTTACAGAGAGATATCAATACATAGGTTTTAAGATTATTACTAGTCAGATATATTCTTGTGCGGTGAATAGGGCGTGTTGAGTCCAGTTCTCTGAGCAAGGAGTAGGTCTTGTCTATTACATATTGGGTTTATGGAACGGTATCTGAGCTAATTTGAAACCCTTGTTTTTTGTATCACCCCACCTCACCTTTCCCGTTTAGCAGCCATAGTGTGTTTTCTGCATGTGCGACTCTGTTCTGTTTTGTAATTCAGTTCAAGTGTAACGGTTTTTACGTTCCCTCTATAAGTGATACCTTATGAGAAGTGTCCTTTTCTGTGTGACTTATTTCACTTAGAATCGTCGTACCTAAATCCACTCATCATGCTGCTACTAGCCTTATGCCATTGATTTCATGGCTGAGTGATATTCCATTGTACATAAGGACCACAACTTCTTTATCCATTTTTCTCTTTCCTGGGATATTTAAGGTGGAATGAAGTGGAGGTCCTTGTCAACAGAGCAGCCCTAAACTTTGGGCTGCTTGTGTTTTGCTGATTTTTCATTTTCCCAATTTATACCCCGATGAGTGGAAGTGCCCTATGCTCTCTAAGCTGTGTTTTTTAGATACTTCAGGACTCACCGTACACTTCTCCAGAGTGCCTGTTGGCAATTTACATCCCGCCCATCAGTGTAGCAAGGCTCCCATTTCTCCATGGCCTGTCCTGCATTTCTGGTTTTGACACTTTTTTCAGCATGGCCCTTTTGACCGATGGGAAGCGAGACTTCTTTGTAGCGCTGATTTGCCTTTCCAGGTTGCTTGGTTGGCCAAAAAGGGCGTATGCGTTTTTTTCTGAATATATTCAGCAAAAAACGCATACGCCCTTTTTGGCCAAGGGCATCATTGTCAACGTTTTGCCGCTTTTCATGTGCTTTAAAGATGATTCGAATCTACCTCCTGAAATCTGTTTCCTACAATTCTGCCTTGATTTCAAATCCTCTTCTTTGCCTTCCCTCAATATATTTGTGGACGAGAGTTATCATTTATAACTCTGCAGGTTTGTGAATTGCAGTGCCCTGAAGCTCCATTTTACAACTCGCTTTTTTGGGAGCTGGCCGCAAAAGCGCAGGATGGCTTCAGGCCCTGTTCTGGTTCCGGGGGGCAGGCTGAGCCTGTGGTTAATTCTTCTTCCTGATGGGAAAATAGAGTGACCTGTGCCTGTCCCAACACCAAGAGCTAGTCTCTCATTGGTTCCCCGTCTTCCCGTTCATCCTCAGGACAAATTGCAACCTGTACGGAACAGGAGGTTAAAGGTGCTGATGCTCCAAGTAGGGAGATTGCTAATAAAGTGGCTGGAATGGCGAACCCGAGCACAAGGAGATGAGAAATGAGGTGCGTTGTAGAAACCTTTCCCCATCACACGGTGTACCATCTTCTGGGTTTCTCATGCATGTTTTCGATGTAGGAAGATGCCCTTGAACCTGGAGATTTGGGACCCATGCGATGGGTACCACGCAGTATTACTTTAAAGGGTCTGCGTTTGCTCACCCAACCTCACCAAACCTCTCAGCCCCAAGAGTGTCCACCCTTATGTCTCATCCAGCTGTGGGTCTACATATGGTCAATCCAGGTTGCATCACAGCCCCTGAATGAATTGTGTAAGAATTTCTCTCTCTTTCACTGTCTTTGTTTCATGGGTTTTTAAAAGTAGTTTATTTTTATAATGGGGTTAGCTGCTTTTCACTGCTGTGTTTATGCCGCTTTACACCCACTTGACTCACTTACAGAGAGATATCAATACATAGGTTTTAAGATTATTACTAGTCAGATATATTCTTGTGCGGTGAATAGGGAGTGTTGAGTCCAGTTCTCTGAGCAAGGAGTAGGTCTTGTCTATTACATATTGGGTTTATGGAACGGTATCTGAGCTAATTTGAAACCCTTGTTTTTTGTATCACCCCACCTCACCTTTCCCGTTTAGCAGCCATAGTGTGTTTTCTGCATGTGCGACTCTGTTCTGTTTTGTAATTCAGTTCAAGTGTAACGGTTTTTACATTCCCTCTATAAGTGATACCTTATGAGAAGTGTCCTTTTCTGTGTGACTTATTTCACTTAGAATTGTCGTACCTAAATCCACTCATCATGCTGCTACTAGCCTTATGCCATTGATTTCATGGCTGAGTGATATTCCATTGTACATAAGGACCACAACTTCTTTATCCATTTTTCTCTTTCCTGGGATATTTAAGGTGGAATGAAGTGGGGGTCCTTGTCAACAGAGCAGCCCTAAACTTTGGGCTGCTTGTGTTTTGCTGAATTTTCATTTTCCCAATTTATACCCCAATGAGTGGAAGTGCCCTATGCTCTCTAAGCTGTGTTTTTTAGATATTTCAGGACTCACCGTACACTTCTCCAGAGTGCCTGTTGGCAATTTACATCCCGCCCATCAGTGTAGCAAGGCTCCCTTTTCTCCATGGCCTGTCCTGCATTTCTGGTTTTGACACTTTTTTCAGCATGGCCCTTTTGACCGATGGGAAGCGAGACTTCTTTGTAGCGCTGATTTGCCTTTCCAGGTTGCTTGGTTGGCCAAAAAGGGCGTATTTTTTTTTTCCTGAATATATTCAGGAAAAAACGCATACGCCCTTTTTGGCCAAGGGCATCATTGTCAACGTTTTGCCGCTTTTCATGTGCTTTAAAGATGATTCGAATCTACCTCCTGAAATCTGTTTCCTGCAATTCTGCCTTGATTTCAAATCCTCTTCTTTGCCTTCCCTCAATATATTTGTGGACGAGAGTTATCATTTATAACTCTGCAGGTTTTTGAATTGCAGTGCCCTGAAGCTCCATTTTACAACTCGCTTTTTTGGGAACTGGCCGCAAAACCGCAGGATGGCTTCAGGCCCTGTTCTGGTTCCGGGGGGCAGGCTGAGCCTGTGGTTAATTCTTCTTCCTGATGGGAAAATAGAGTGACCTGTGCCCGTCCCAACACCAAGAGCTAGTCTTTCATTGGTTCCCCGTCTTCCCGTTCATCCTCAGGAAAAATTGCAACCTGTACGGAACAGGAGGTTAAAGGTGCTGATGCTCCAAGTAGGGAGATTGCTAGTAAAGTGGCTGGAATGGCGAACCCGAGCACAAGGAGATGATAAATGAGGTGCGTTTTAGAAACCTTTCCCCATCACACGGTGTACCATCTTCTGGGTTTCTCATGCATGTTTTCGATGTAGGAAGATGCCCTTGAACCTGGAGATTTGGGACCCATGCGATGGGTACCACGCAGTATTACTTTAAAGGGTCTGCGTTTGCTCACCCAACCTCACCAAACCTCTCAGCCCCAAGAGTGTCCACCCTTATGTCTCATCCAGCTGTGGGTCTACATATGGTCAATCCAGGTTGCATCACAGCCCCTGAATGAATTGTGTAAGAATTTCTCTCTCTTTCACTGTCTTTGTTTCATGGGTTTTTAAAAGTAATTTATTTTTATAATGGTGTTTAGCTGCTTTTCACTGATGTGTTTATGCCGCTTTACACCCACTTGACACACTAACAGAGAGATATCAATACATAGGTTTTAAGATTATTACTAGTCAGATATATTCTTGTGCGGTGAATAGGGCGTGTTGAGTCCAGTTCTCTGAGCAAGGAGTAGGTCTTGTCTATTACATATTGGGTTTATGGAACGGTATCTGAGCTAATTTGAAACCCTTGTTTTTTGTATCACCCCACCTCACCTTTCCCGTTTAGCAGCCATAGTGTGTTTTCTGCATGTGCGACTCTGTTCTGTTTTGTAATTCAGTTCAAGTGTAACGGTTTTTACATTCCCTCTATAACTGATACCTTATGAGAAGTGTCCTTTTCTGTGTGACTTATTTCACTTAGAATCGTCGTACCTAAATCCACTCATCATGCTGCTACTAGCCTTATGCCATTGATTTCATGGCTGAGTGATATTCCATTGTACATAAGGACCACAACTTCTTTATCCATTTTTCTCTTTCCTGGGATATTTAAGGTGGAATGAAGTGGAGGTCCTTGTCAACAGAGCAGCCCTAAACTTTGGGCTGCTTGTGTTTTGCTGATTTTTCATTTTCCCAATTTATACCCCGATGAGTGGAAGTGCCCTATGCTCTCTAAGCTGTGTTTTTTAGATATTTCAGGACTCACCGTACACTTCTCCAGAGTGCCTGTAGGCAATTTACATCCCGCCCATCAGTGTAGCAAGGCTCCCATTTCTCCATGGCCTGTCCTGCATTTCTGGTTTTGACACTTTTTTCAGCATGGCCCTTTTGACCGATGGGAAGCGAGACTTCTTTGTAGCGCTGATTTGCCTTTCCAGGTTGCTTGGTTGGCCAACAAGGGCGTATGCGTTTTTTCCTGAATATATTCAGGAAAAAACGCATACGCCCTTTTTGGCCAAGGGCATCATTGTCAACGTTTTGCTGCTTTTCATGTGCTTTAAAGATGATTCGAATCTACCTCCTGAAATCTGTTTCCTGCAATTCTGCCTTGATTTCAAATCCTCTTCTTTGCCTTCCCTCAATATACTTGTGGACGAGAGTTATCATTTATAACTCTGCAGGTTTTTGAATTGCAGTGCCCTGAAGCTCCATTTTACAACTCGCTTTTTTGGGAGCTGGCCGCAAAAGCGCAGGATGGCTTCAGGCCCTGTTCTGGTTCCGGGGGGCAGGCTGAGCCTGTGGTTAATTCTTCTTCCTGATGGGAAAATAGAGTGACCTGTGCCCGTCCCAACACCAAGAGCTAGTCTTTCATTGGTTCCCCGTCTTCCCGTTCATCCTCAGGAAAAATTGCAACCTGTACGGAACAGGAGGTTAAAGGTGCTGATGCTCCAAGTAGGGAGATTGCTAGTAAAGTGGCTGGAATGGCGAACCCGAGCACAAGGAGATGATAAATGAGGTGCGTTTTAGAAACCTTTCCCCATCACACGGTGTACCATCTTCTGGGTTTCTCATGCATGTTTTCGATGTAGGAAGATGCCCTTGAACCTGGAGATTTGGGACCCATGCGATGGGTACCACGCAGTATTACTTTAAAGGGTCTGCGTTTGCTCACCCAACCTCACCAAACCTCTCAGCCCCAAGAGTGTCCACCCTTATGTCTCATCCAGCTGTGGGTCTACATATGGTCAATCCAGGTTGCATCACAGCCCCTGAATGAATTGTGTAAGAATTTCTCTCTCTTTCACTGTCTTTGTTTCATGGGTTTTTAAAAGTAATTTATTTTTATAATGGTGTTTAGCTGCTTTTCACTGATGTGTTTATGCCGCTTTACACCCACTTGACACACTAACAGAGAGATATCAATACATAGGTTTTAAGATTATTACTAGTCAGATATATTCTTGTGCGGTGAATAGGGCGTGTTGAGTCCAGTTCTCTGAGCAAGGAGTAGGTCTTGTCTATTACATATTGGGTTTATGGAACGGTATCTGAGCTAATTTGAAACCCTTGTTTTTTGTATCACCCCACCTCACCTTTCCCGTTTAGCAGCCATAGTGTGTTTTCTGCATGTGCGACTCTGTTCTGTTTTGTAATTCAGTTCAAGTGTAACGGTTTTTACATTCCCTCTATAACTGATACCTTATGAGAAGTGTCCTTTTCTGTGTGACTTATTTCACTTAGAATCGTCGTACCTAAATCCACTCATCATGCTGCTACTAGCCTTATGCCATTGATTTCATGGCTGAGTGATATTCCATTGTACATAAGGACCACAACTTCTTTATCCATTTTTCTCTTTCCTGGGATATTTAAGGTGGAATGAAGTGGAGGTCCTTGTCAACAGAGCAGCCCTAAACTTTGGGCTGCTTGTGTTTTGCTGATTTTTCATTTTCCCAATTTATACCCCGATGAGTGGAAGTGTCCTATGCTCTCTAAGCTGTGTTTTTTAGATATTTCAGGACTCACCGTACACTTCTCCAGACTGCCTGTAGGCAATTTACATCCCGCCCATCAGTGTAGCAAGGCTCCCATTTCTCCATGGCCTGTCCTGCATTTCTGGTTTTGACACTTTTTTCAGCATGGCCCTTTTGACCGATGGGAAGCGAGATTTCTTTGTAGCGCTGATTTGCCTTTCCAGGTTGCTTGGTTGGCCAAAAAGGGCGTATGCGTTTTTTCCTGAATATATTCAGGAAAAAACGCATAGGCCCTTTTTGGCCAAGGGCATCATTGTCAACGTTTTGCCGCTTTTCATGTGCTTTAAAGACGATTCGAATCTACCTCCTGAAATCTGTTTCCTGCAATTCTGCCTTGATTTCAAATCCTCTTCTTTGCCTTCCCTCAATATATTTGTGGACGAGAGTTATCATTTATAACTCTGCAGGTTTGTGAATTGCAGTGCCCTGAAGCTCCATTTTACAACCCGCTTTTTTGGGAACTGGCTGCAAAAGCGCAGGATGGCTTCAGGCACTGTTCTGGTTCCTGCGGGCAGGCTGAGCCTGTGGTTAATTCTTCTTCCTGATGGGAAAATAGAGTGACCTGTGCCTGTCCCAACACCAACAGCTAGTCTCTCATTGGTTCCCCGTCTTCCCGTTCATCCTCAGGAAAAATTGCAACCTGTACGGAACAGGAGGTTAAAGGTGCTGATGCTCCAAGTAGGGAGATTGCTAGTAAAGTGGCTGGAATGGCGAACCCGAGCACAAGGAGATGAGAAATGAGGTGCGTTTTAGAAACCTTTCCCCATCACACGGTGTACCATCTTCTGGGTTTCTCATGCATGTTTTTGATGCAGGAAGATGCCCTTGAACCTAGAGATTTGGGACCCATGCGATGGGTAGCACGCAGTAACACTTTAAAGGGTCTGCATTTGCTCACCCAACCTCAGCAAAACTCTCAGTCCCAAGATTGTGCACCCTTATGTCTCATCCAGCTGTGGGTCTACATATGGTCAATCCAGGTTGCATCACAGCCCCTGAACGAATTGTGTAAGAATTTCTCTCTCTTTCACTGTCTTTGTTTCATGGGTTTTTAAAAGTAATTTATTTTTATAATGGGGTTTAGCTGCTTTTCACTGCTGTGTTTATGCCACTTTACACCCACTTGACACACTAACAGAGAGATATCAATACATAGGTTTTAAGATTATTACTAGTCAGATATATTCTTGTGTGTTGAATAGGGCGTGTTGAATCCAGTTCTCTGAGCAAGGAGTAGGTCTTGTCTATTACATATTGGGTTTATGGAACGGTATCTGAGCTAATTTGAAACCCTTGTTTTATGTATCACCCCACCCCACCTTTCCCGTTAAGCAGCCATAGTGTGTTTTCTGCATGTGCGACTCTGTTCTGTTTTGTAATTCAGTTCAAGAGTAACGGTTTTTACATTCCCTCTATAAGTGATACCTTATGAGAAGTGCCCTTTTCTGTGTGACTTATTTCACTTAGAATCGTCGTACCTAAATCCACTCATCATGCTGCTACTAGCCTTATGACATTGATTTCATGGCTGAGTGATATTCCATTGTACATAAGGACCACAACTTCTTTATCCATTTTTCTCTTTCCTGGGATATTTAAGGTGGAATGAAGTGGAGGTCCTTGTCTACAGAACAGCCCTAAACTTTGGGCTGCTTGTGTTTTGCTGATTTTTCATTTTCCCAATTTATACCCTGATGAGTGGAAGTGCCCTATGCTCTCTAAGCTGTGTTTTTTAGATATTTCAGGACTCACCGTACACTTCTCCAGAGTGGCTGTTGGCAATTTACATCCCGCCCATCAGTGTAGCAAGGCTCCCATTTCTCCATGGCCTGTCCTGCATTTCTGGTTTTGACACTTTTTTCAGCATGGCCCTTTTGACCGATGGGAAGCGAGACTTCTTTGTAGCTCTGATTTGCCTTTCCAGGTTGCTTGGTTGGCCAAAAAGGGCGTATGCGTTTTTTCCTGAATATATTCAGGAAAAAACGCATACGCCCTTTTTGGCCAAGGGCATCATTGTTAAAGTTTTGCCGCTTTTCATGTGCTGTAAAGGCAATTCGAATCTACCTCCTGAAATCTGTTTCCTGCAATTCTGCCTTGATTTCAAATCCTCTTCTTTGCCTTCCCTCAATATATTTGTGGAGGAGAGTTATCATTTATACCTCTGCAGGTTTGTGAATTGCAGTGCCCAGAAGCTCCATTTTACAAATCGCTTTTTTGGGAACTGGCCGCAAAAGCGCAGGATGGCTTCAGGCCCTGTTCTGGTTCTTGCGGGCAGGCTGAGCCTGTGGTTAATTCTTTTTCCTGATGGGAAAATAGAGTGACCTGTGCCTGTCCCAACACCAACAGCTAGGCTCTCTTTGGTTCCCCGTCTTCCCGTTCATCCTCAGGAAAAATTGCCACCTGTACGGAACAGGAGGTTAAAGGTGCTGATGCTCCAAGTAGGGAGATTGCTAGTAAAGTGCCTGGAATGGCGAACCCGAGCACAAGGAGATGAGAAATGAGGTGCGTTTTAGAAACCTTTCCCCATCACACGGTGTACCATCTTCTGGGTTTCTCATGCATGTTTTCGATGTAGGAAGATGCCCTTGAACCTGGAGATTTGGGACCCATGCGATGGGTACCACGCAGTATTACTTTAAAGGGTCTGCGTTTGCTCACCCAACCTCACCAAACCTCTCAGCCCCAAGAGTGTCCACCCTTATGTCTCATCCAGCTGTGGGTCTACATATTGTCAATCCAGGTTGCATCACAGCCCCTGAATGAATTGTGTAAGAATTTCTCTCTCTTTCACTGTCTTTGTTTCATGGGTTTTTAAAAGTAATTTATTTTTATAATGGGGTTAGCTGCTTTTCACTGCTGTGTTTATGCCGCTTTACACCCACTTGACTCACTTACAGAGAGATATCAATACATAGGTTTTAAGATTATTACTAGTCAGATATATTCTTGTGCGGTGAATAGGGCGTGTTGAGTCCAGTTCTCTGAGCAAGGAGTAGGTCTTGTCTATTACATATTGGGTTTATGGAACGGTATCTGAGCTAATTTGAAACCCTTGTTTTATGTATCACCCCACCTCACCTTTCCCGTTTAGCAGCCATAGTGTGTTTTCTGCATGTGCGACTCTGTTCTGTTTTGTAATTCAGTTCAAGTGTAACGGTTTTTACATTCCCTCTATAAGTGATACCTTATGAGAAGTGTCCTTTTCTGTCTGACTTATTTCACTTAGAATCGTCGTACCTAAATCCACTCATCATGCTGCTACTAGCCTTATGCCATTGATTTCATGGCTGAGTGATATTCCATTGTACATAAGGACCACAACTTCTTTATCCATTTTTCTCTTTCCTGGGATATTTAAGGTGGAATGAAGTGGAGGTCCTTGTCAACAGAGCAGCCCTAAACTTTGGGCTGCTTGTGTTTTGCTGATTTTTCATTTTCCCAGTTTATACCCCGATGAGTGGAAGTGCCTTATGCTCTCTAGGCTGTGTTTTTTAGATATTTCAGGACTCACCGTACACTTCTCCAGAGTGCCTGTTGGCAATTTACATCCCGCCCATCAGTGTAGCAAGGCTCCCATTTCTCCATGGCCTGTCCTGCATTTCTGGTTTTGACACTTTTTTCAGCATGGCCCTTTTGACCGATGGGAAGCGAGACTTCTTTGTAGCGCTGATTTGCCTTTCCAGGTTGCTTGGTTGGCCAAAAAGGGCCTATGCGTTTTTTCCTGAATATATTCAGGAAAAAACGCATACGCCCTTTTTGGCCAAGGGCATCATTGTCAACGTTTTGCCGCTTTTCATGTGCTTTAAAGACTATTCGAATCTACCTCCTGAAATCTGTTTCCTGCAATTCTGCCTTGATTTCAAATCCTCTTCTTTGCCTTCCCTCAATATATTTGTGGACGAGAGTTATCATTTATAACTCTGCAGGTTTGTGAATTGCAGTGCCCTGAAGCTCCATTTTACAACTCGCTTTTTTGGGAGCTGGCCGCAAAAGCGCATGATGGCTTCAGGCCCTGTTCTGGTTCCGGGGGGCAGGCTGAGCCTGTGGTTAATTCTTCTTCCTGATGGGAAAATAGAGTGACCTGTGCCTGTCCCAACACCAAAAGCTAGTCTCTCATTGGTTCCCCGTCTTCCCGTTCATCCTCAGGAAAAATTGCAACCTGTACGGAACAGGAGGTTAAAGGTGCTGATGCTCCAAGTAGGGAGATTGCTAGTAAAGTGCCTGGAATGGCGAACCCGAGCACAAGGAGATGAGAAATGAGGTGCGTTTTAGAAACCTTTCCCCATCACACGGTGTACCATCTTCTGGGTTTCTCATGCATGTTTTCGATGTAGGAAGATGCCCTTGAACCTGGAGATTTGGGACCCATGCGATGGGTACCACGCAGTATTACTTTAAAGGGTCTGCGTTTGCTCACCCAACCTCACCAAACCTCTCAGCCCCAAGAGTGTCCACCCTTATGTCTCATCCAGCTGTGGGTCTACATATGGTCAATCCCGGTTGCATCACAGCCCCTGAATGAATTGTGTAAGAATTTCTCTCTCTTTCACAGTCTTTGTTTCATGGGTTTTTAAAAGTAATTTATTTTTATAATGGGGTTAGCTGCTTTTCACTGCTGTGTTTATGCCGCTTTACACCCACTTGACTCACTTACAGAGAGATATCAATACATAGGTTTTAAGATTATTACTAGTAAGATATATTCTTGTGCGGTGAATAGGGCGTGTTGAGTCCAGTTCTCTGAGCAAGGAGTAGGTCTTGTCTATTACATATTGGGTTTAAGGAACGGTATCTGAGCTAATTTGAAACCCTTTTTTTATGTATCACCCCACCTCACCTTTCCCGCTTAGCAGCCATAGTGTGTTTTCTGCATGTGCGACTCTGTTCTGATTTGTAATTCAGTTCAAGTGTAACGGTTTTAACATTCCCTCTATAAGTGATACCTTATGAGAAGTGTCCTTTTCTGTGTGACTTATTTCACTTAGAATCGTCGTACCTAAATCCACTCATCATGCTGCTACTAGCCTTATGCCATTGATTTCATGGCTGAGTGATATTCCATTGTACATAAGGACCACAACTTCTTTATCCATTTTTCTCTTTCCTGGGATATTTAAGGTGGAATGAAGTGGAGGTCCTTGTCAACAGAGCAGCCCTAAACTTTGGGCTGCTTGTGTTTTGCTGATTTTTCATTTTCCCAATTTATACCCCGATGAGTGGAAGTGCCCTATGCTCTCTCAGCTGTGTTTTTTAGATATTTCAGGACTCACCGTACACTTCCCCAGAGTGCCTGTTGGCAATTTACATCCCGCCCATCAGTGTAGCAAGGCTCCCATTTCTCAATGGCCTGTACTGCATTTCTGGTTTTGACACTTTTTTCAGCATGGCCCTTTTGACCGATGGGAAGCGAGACTTCTTTGTAGCGCTGATTTGCCTTTCCAGGTTGCTTGGTTGGCCAAAAAGGGCGTATGCGTTTTTTCCTGAATATATTCAGGAAAAAACGCATACGCCCCTTTTGGCCAAGGGCATCATTGTCAACGTTTTGCCGCTTTTCATGTGCTTTAAAGGCGATTCGAATCTACCTCCTGAAATCTGTTTCCTGCAATTCTGCCTTGATTTCAAATCCTCTTCTTTGCCTTCCCTCATTATATTTGTGGACGAGAGTTATCATTTATAACTCTGCAGGTTTGTGAATTGCAGTGCCCTGAAGCTCCATTTTACAACTCGCTTTTTTGGGAACTGGCCGCAAAACGCAGTATGGCTTCAGGCCCTGTTCTGGTTCCGGGGGGCAGGCTGAGCCTGTGGTTAATTCTTCTTCCTGATGGGAAAATAGAGTGACCTGTGCCTGTCCCTACACCAAGAGCTTGTCTCTCATTGGTTTCCCGTCTTCCCGTTCATCCTCAGGACAAATTGCAACCTCTACGGAACAGGAGGTTAAAGGTGCTGATGCTCCAAGTAGGGAGATTGCTAGTAAAGTGGCTGGAATGGCGAACCCAAGCACAAGGAGATGAGAAATGAGGTGCGTTTTAGAAACCTTTCCCCATCACACGGTGTACCATCTTCTGGGTTTCTCATGCATGTTTTTGATGCAGGAAGATGCCCTTGAACCTAGAGATTTGGGACCCATGCGATGGGTAGCACGCAGTAACACTTTAAAGGGTCTGCGTTTGCTCACCCAACCTCAGCAAAACTCTCAGCCCCAAGAGTGTCCACCCTTATGTCTCATCCAGCTGTGGGTCTAGATATGGTCAATCCAGGTTGCATCAGAGCCCCTGAACGAATTGTGTAAGAATTTCTCTCTCTTTCACTGTCTTTGTTTCATGGGTTTTTAAAAGTAATTTATTTTTATAATGGGGTTTAGCTGCTTTTCACTGCTGTGTTTATGCCACTTTACACCCACTTGACACACTAACAGAGAGATATCAATACATAAGTTTTAAGATTATGACTAGTCAGATATATTCTTGTGCGGTGAATAGGGCGTGTTGAGTCCAGTTCTCTGAGCAAGGAGTAGGTCTTGTCTATTACATATTGGGTTTATGGAACGGTATCTGAGCTAATTTGAAACCCTTGTTTTATGTATCACCCCACCTCACCTTTCCCGTTAAGCAGCCATAGTGTGTTTTCTGCATGTGCGACTCTGTTCTGTTTTGTAATTCAGTTCAAGTGTAACGGTTTTTACATTCCCTTTATAAGTGATACCTTATGAGAAGTGTCCTTTTCTGTGTGACTTATTTCACTTAGAGTCGTCGTACCTAAATCCACTCATCATGCTGCTACTAGCCTTATGCCATTGATTTCATGGCTGAGTGATATTCCATTGTACATAAGGACCACAACTTCTTTATCCATTTTTCTCTTTCCTGGGATATTTAAGGTGGAATGAAGTGGAGGTCCTTGTCAACAGAGCAGCCCTAAACTTTGAGCTGCTTGTGTTTTGCTGATTTTTAATTTTCCCAATTTATACCCCGATGAGTGGAAGTGCCCTATGCTCTCTAAGCTGTGTTTTTTAGATATTTCAGGACTCACCGTACACTTCTCCAGAGTGGCTGTTGGCAATTTACATCCCGCCCATCAGTGTAGCAAGGCTCCCATTTCTCAATGGCCTGTCCTGCATTTCTGGTTTTGAAACTTTTTTCAGCATGGCCCTTTTGACCGATGGGAAGCGAGACTTCTTTGTAGCGCTGATTTGCCTTTCCAGGTTGCTTGGTTGGCCAAAAAGGGCCTATGGGTTTTTTCCTGAATATATTCAGGAAAAAACGCATAGGCCCTTTTTGGCCAAGGGCATCATTGTCAACGTTTTGCCGCTTTTCATGTGCTTTAAAGACTATTCGAATCTACCTCCTGAAATCTGTTTCCTGCAATTCTGCCTTATTTCAAATCCTCTTCTTTGCCTTCCCTCAATATATTTGTGGACGAGAGTTATCATTTATACCTCTGCAGGTTTGTGAATTGCAGTGCCCTGAAGCTCCATTTTACAACTCGCTTTTTTGGGAGCTGGCCGCAAAAGCGCAGGATGGCTTCAGGCCCTGTTCTGGTTCCGGGGGGCAGGCTGAGCCTGTGGTTAATTCTTCTTCCTGATGGGAAAATAGAGTGACCTGTGCCTGTCCCAACACCAAGAGCTAGTCTCTCATTGGTTCCCCGTCTTCCCGTTCATCCTCAGGAAAAATTGCAACCTGTACGGAACAGGAGGTTAAAGGTGCTGATGCTCCAAGTAGGGAGATTGCTAGTAAAGTGGCTGGAATGGCGAACCCAAGCACAAGGAGATGAGAAATGAGGTGCGTTTTAGACCTTTCCCCATCAAACGGTGTACCATCTTCTGGGTTTCTCATGCATGTTTTCGATGTTGGAAGATGCCCTTGAACCTGGAGATTTGGGACCCATGTGATGGGTACCACGCAGTATTACTTTAAAGGGTCTGCATTTGCTCACCCAACCTCACAAAACCTCTCAGGCCCAAGAGTGTCCACCCTTATGTCTCATCCAGCTGTGGGTCTACATATGGTCAATCCAGGTTGCATCACAGCCCCTGAACGAATTCTGTAAGAATTTCTCTCTCTTTCACTGTCTTTGTTTCATGGGTTTTTAAAAGTAATTTATTTTTATAATGGGGTTTAGCTGCTTTTCACTGCTGTGTTTATACCACTTTACACCCACTTGACACACTAACAGAGAGATATCAATACATAGGTTTTAAGATTATTTCTAGTCAGATATATTCTTGTGTGGTGAATAGGGCGTGTTGAGTCCAGTTCTCTGAGCAAGGAGTAGGTCTTGTCTATTACATATTGGGTTGATGGAACGGTATCTGAGCTAATTTGAAACCCTTGTTTTATGTATCACCCCACCTCACCTTTCCCGTTTAGCAGCCATAGTGTGTTTTCTGCATGTGCGACTCTGTTCTGTTTTCAAATTCAGTTCAAGTGTAACGGTTTTTACATTCCCTCTATAAGTGATACCTTATGAGAAGTGTCCTTTTCTGTGTGACTTATTTCACTTAGAATCGTCGTACCTAAATCCACTCATCATGCTGCTACTAGCCTTATGCCATTGATTTCATGGCTGAGTGATATTCCATTGTACATAAGGACCACAACTTCTTTATCCATTTTTCTCTTTCCTGGGATATTTAAGGTGGAATGAAGTGGAGGTCCTTGTCAACAGAGCAGCCCTAAACTTTGGGCTGCTTGTGTTTTGCTCATTTTTCATTTTCCCAATTTATACCCCGATGAGTGGAAGTGCCCTATGCTCTCTAAGCTGTGTTTTTTAGATATTTCAGGACTCACCGTACACTTCTCCAGAGTGCCTGTTGGCAATTTACATCCCGCCCATCAGTGTAGCAAGGCTCCCATTTCTCCATGGCCTGTCCTGCATTTCTGGTTTTGACACTTTTTTCACCATGGCCCTTTTGACCGATGGGAAGCGAGACTTCTTTGTAGCGCTGATTTGCATTTCCAGGTTGCTTGGTTGGCCAAAAAGGGCGTATGCGTTTTTTCCTGAATATATTCAGGAAAAAACGCATACGCCCTTTTTGGCCAAGGGCATCATTGTCAACGTTTTGCCGCTTTTCATGTGCTTTAAAGACGATTCCAATCTACCTCCTGAAATCTGTTTCCTGCAATTCTGCCTTGATTTCAAATCCTCTTCTTTGCCTTCCCTCAATATATTTGTGGACGAGAGTTATCATTTATAACTCTGCAGGTTTGTGAATTGCAGTGCCCTGAAGCTCCATTTTACAACTCGCTTTTTTGGGAACTGGCCGCAAAAGCGCAGGATGGCTTCAGGCCCTGTTCTGGTTCCGGGGGGCAGGCTGAGCCTGTGGTTAATTCTTCTTCCTGATGGGAAAATAGAGTGACCTGTGCCTGTCCCAACACCAAGAGCTAGTCTCTCATTGGTTCCCCGTCTTCCCGTTCATCCTCAGGAAAAATTGCAACCTGTACGGAACAGGAGGTTAAAGGTGCTGATGCTCCAAGTAGGGAGATTGCTAGTAAAGTGGCTGGAATGGCGAACCCGAGCACAAGGAGATGAGAAATGAGGTGCGTTTTAGAAACCTTTCCCCATCACACGGTGTAGCATCTTCTGGGTTTCTCATGCATGTTTTCGATGTAGGAAGATGCCCTTGAACCTGTAGATTTGGGACCCATGCGATGGGTACCACGCAGTATTACTTTAAAGGGTCTGCGTTTGCTCACCCAACCTCACCAAACCTCTCAGCCCCAAGAGTGTCCACCCTTATGTCTCATCCAGCTGTGGGTCTACATATGGTCAATCCAGGTTGCATCACAGCCCCTGAATGAATTGTGTAAGAATTTCTCTCTCTTTCACTCTCTTTGTTTCATGGGTTTTTAAAAGTAATTTATTTTTATAATGGGGTTTAGCTGCTTTTCACTGCTGTGTTTATGCCGCTTTACACCCACTTGACACACTAACAGAGAGATATCAATACATAGGTTTTAAGATTATTACTAGTCAGATATATTCTTGTGCGGTGAATAGGACGTGTTGAGTGCATTACTCTGAGCAAGGAGTAGGTCTTGTCTACTACATATTGGGTTGATGGAACGGTATCTGAGCTAATTTGAAACCCTTGTTTTATGTATCACCCCACCTCACCTTTCCCGTTTAGCAGCCATAGTGTGTTTTCTGCATGTGCGACTCTGTTCTGTTTTCAAATTCAGTTCAAGTGTAACGGTTTTTACATTCCCTCTATAAGTGATACCTTATGAGAAGTGTCCTTTTCTGTGTGACTTATTTCACTTAGAATCGTCGTACCTAAATCCACTCATCATGCTGCTACCAGCCTTATGACATTGATTTCATGGCTGAGTGATATTCCATTGTACATAAGGACCAGAACTTCTTTATCCATTTTTCTCTTTCCTGGGATATTTAAGGTGGAATGAAGTGGAGGTCTTTGTCAACAGAGCAGCCCTAAACTTTGGGCTGCTTGTGTTTTGCTGATTTTTCATTTTCCCAATTTATACCCCGATGAGTGGAAGTGTCCTATGCTCTCTAAGCTGTGTTTTTTAGATATTTCAGGACTCACCGTACACTTCTCCAGAGTGCCTTTTGGCAATTTACATCCCGCCCATCAGTGTAGCAAGGCTCCCATTTCTCCATGGCCTGTCCTGCATTTCTGGTTTTGACACTTTTTTCAGCATGGCCCTTTTGACCGATGGGAAGCGAGACTTCTTTGTAGCGCTGATTTGCCTTTCCAGGTTGCTTGGTTGGCCAAAAAGGGCGTATGCGTTTTTTCCTGAATATATTCAGGAAAAAACGCATACGCCCTTTTTGGCCAAGGGCATCATTGTCAACGTTTTGCCGCTTTTCATGTGCTTTAAAGACGATTCGAATCTACCTCCTGAAATCTGTTTCCTGCAATTCTGCCTTGATTTCAAATCCTCTTCTTTGCCTTCCCTCAATATATTTGTGGACGAGAGTTATCATTTATAACTCTGCAGGTTTGTGAATTGCAGTGCCCTGAAGCTCCATTTTACAACTCGCTTTTTTGGGAACTGGCCGCAAAAGCGCAGGATGGCTTCAGGCCCTGTTCTGGTTCCGGGGGGCAGGCTGAGCCTGTGGTTAATTCTTCTTCCTGATGGGAAAATAGAGTGACCTGTGCCTGTCCCAACACCAAGAGCTAGTCTCTCATTGGTTCCCCGTCTTCCCGTTCATCCTCAGGAAAAATTGCAACCTGTACGGAACAGGAGGTTAAAGGTGCTGATGCTCCAAGTAGGGAGATTGCTAGTAAAGTGGCTGGAATGGCGAACCCGAGCACAAGGAGATGAGAAATGAGGTGCGTTTTAGAAACCTTTCCCCATCACACGGTGTAGCATCTTCTGGGTTTCTCATGCATGTTTTCGATGTAGGAAGATGCCCTTGAACCTGGAGATTTGGGACCCATGCGATGGGTACCACGCAGTATTACGTTAAAGGGTCTGCGTTTGCTCACCCAACCTCACCCAACCTCTCAGCCCCAAGAGTGTCCACCCTTATGTCTCATCCAGCTGTGGGTCTACATATGGTCAATCCAGGTTGCATCACAGCCCCTGAATGAATTGTGTAAGAATTTCTCTCTCTTTCACTCTCTTTGTTTCATGGGTTTTTAAAAGTAATTTATTTTTATAATGGGGTTTAGCTGCTTTTCACTGCTGTGTTTATGCCGCTTTACACCCACTTGACACACTAACAGAGAGATATCAATACATAGGTTTTAAGATTATTACTAGTCAGATATATTCTTGTGCGGTGAATAGGACGTGTTGAGTGCATTACTCTGAGCAAGGAGTAGGTCTTGTCTACTACATATTGGGTTGATGGAACGGTATCTGAGCTAATTTGAAACCCTTGTTTTATGTATCACCCCACCTCACCTTTCCCGTTTAGCAGCCATAGTGTGTTTTCTGCATGTGCGACTCTGTTCTGTTTTCAAATTCAGTTCAAGTGTAACGGTTTTTACATTCCCTCTATAAGTGATACCTTATGAGAAGTGTCCTTTTCTGTGTGACTTATTTCACTTAGAATCGTCGTACCTAAATCCACTCATCATGCTGCTACTAGCCTTATGCCATTGATTTCATGGCTGAGTGATATTCCATTGTACATAAGGACCACAACTTCTTTATCCATTTTTCTCTTTCCTGGGATATTTAAGGTGGAATGAAGTGGAGGTCCTTGTCAACAGAGCAGCCCTAAACTTTGGGCTGCTTGTGTTTTGCTCATTTTTCATTTTCCCAATTTATACCCCGATGAGTGGAAGTGCCCTATGCTCTCTAAGCTGTGTTTTTTAGATATTTCAGGACTCACCGTACACTTCTCCAGAGTGCCTGTTGGCAATTTACATCCCGCCCATCAGTGTAGCAAGGCTCCCATTTCTCCATGGCCTGTCCTGCATTTCTGGTTTTGACACTTTTTTCACCATGGCCCTTTTGACCGATGGGAAGCGAGACTTCTTTGGAGCGCTGATTTGCCTTTCCAGGTTGCTTGGTTGGCCAAAAAGGGCGTATGCGTTTTTTCCTGAATATATTCAGGAAAAAACGCATACGCCCTTTTTGGCCAAGGGCATCATTGTCAACGTTTTGCCGCTTTTCATGTGCTTTAAAGACGATTCGAATCTACCTACTGAAATCTGTTTCCTGCAATTCTGCCTTGATTTCAAATCCTCTTCTTTGCCTTCCCTCAATATATTTGTGGACGAGACTTATCATTTATAACTCTGCAGGTTTGTGAATTGCAGTGCCCTGAAGCTCCATTTTACAACTAGCTTTTTTGGGAACTGACGGCAAAAGCGCAGGATGGCTTCAGGCCCTGTTCTGGTTCCGGGGGGCAGGCTGAGCCTGTGGTTAATTCTTCTTCCTGATGGGAAAATAGAGTGACCTGTGCCTGTCCCAACACCAAGAGCTAGTCTCTCATTGGTTCACTCTCTTCCCGTTCATCCTCAGGACAAATTGCAACCTGTACGGAACAGGAGGTTAAAGGTGCTGATGCTCCAAGTAGGGAGATTGCTAGTAAAGTGGCTGGAATGGCGAACCCGAGCACAAGGAGATGAGAAATGAGGTGCGTTTTAGAAACCTTTCCCCATCACACGGTGTACCATCTTCTGGGTTTCTCATGCATGTTTTCGATGTAGGAAGATGCCCTTGAACCTTTAGATTTGGGACCCATGCGATGGGTACCACGCAGTATTACTTTAAAGGGTCTGCGTTTGCTCACCCAACCTCACCAAACCTCTCAGCCCCAAGAGTGTCCACCCTTATGTCTCATCCAGCTGTGGGTCTACATATGGTCAATCCAGGTTGCATCACAGCCCCTGAATGAATTGTGTAAGAATTTCTCTCTCTTTCACTGTCTTTGTTTCATGGGTTTTTAAAAGTAATTTATTTTTATAATGGGGTTTAGCTGCTTTTCACTGCTGTGTTTATGCCGCTTTACACCCACTTGACTCACTTACAGAGAGATATCAATACATAGGTTTTAAGATTATTACTAGTCAGATATATTCTTGTGCGGTGAATAGGGCGTGTTGAGTCCAGTTCTCTGAGCAAGGAGTAGGTCTTGTCTATTACATATTGGGTTTATGGAACGGTATCTGAGCTAATTTGAAACCCTTGTTTTATGTATCACCCCACCTCACCTTTCCCGTTTACAGCCATAGTGTGTTTTCTGCATGTGCGACTCTGTTCTGTTTTGTAATTCAGTTCAAGTGTAACGGTTTTTACATTCCCTCTATAACTGATACCTTATGAGAAGTGTCCTTTTCTGTGTGACTTATTTCACTTAGAATCGGCGTACCTAAATCCACTCATCATGCTGCTACTAGCCTTATGCCATTGATTTCATGGCTGAGTGATATTCCATTGTACATAAGGACCACAACTTCTTTATCCATTTTTCTCTTTCCTGGGATATTTAAGGTGGAATGAAGTGGAGGTCCTTGTCAACAGAGCAGCCCTAAACTTTGGGCTGCTTGTGTTTTGCTGATTTTTCATTTTCCCAATTTATACCCCGATGAGTGGAAGTGCCCTATGCTCTCTAAGCTGTGTTTTTTAGATTTTTCAGGACTCACCGTACACTTCTCCAGAGTTCCTGTTGGCTATTTACATTCCGCCCATCAGTGTAGCAAGGCTCCCATTTCTCCATGGCCTGTCCTGCATTTCTGGTTTTGACACTTTTTTCAGCATGGCCCTTTTGACCGATGGGAAGCGAGACTTCTTTGGAGCGCTGATTTGCCTTTCCAGGTTGCTTGGTTGGCCAAAAAGGGCGTATGCGTTTTTTCCTGAATATATTCAGGAAAAAACGCATACGCCCTTTTTGGCCAAGGGCATCATTGTCAACGTTTTGCCGCTTTTCATGTGCTTTAAAGACGATTCCAATCTACCTCCTGAAATCTGTTTCCTGCAATTCTGCCTTGATTTCAAATCCTCTTCTTTGCCTTCCCTCAATATATTTGTGGACGAGAGTTATCATTTATAACTCTGCAGGTTTGTGAATTGCAGTGCCCTGAAGCTCCATTTTACAACTCGCTTTTTTGGGAACTGGCCGCAAAAGCGCAGGATGGCTTCAGGCCCTGTTCTGGTTCCGGGGGGCAGGCTGAGCCTGTGGTTAATTCTTCTTCCTGATGGGAAAATAGAGTGACCTGTGCCTGTCCCAACACCAAGAGCTAGTCTCTCATTGGTTCCCCGTCTTCCCGTTCATCCTCAGGAAAAATTGCAACCTGTACGGAACAGGAGGTTAAAGGTGCTGATGCTCCAAGTAGGGAGATTGCTAGTAAAGTGGCTGGAATGGCGAACCCGAGCACAAGGAGATGAGAAATGAGGTGCGTTTTAGAAACCTTTCCCCATCACACGGTGTAGCATCTTCTGGGTTTCTCATGCATGTTTTCGATGTAGGAAGATGCCCTTGAACCTGTAGATTTGGGACCCATGCGATGGGTACCACGCAGTATTACTTTAAAGGGTCTGCGTTTGCTCACCCAACCTCACCAAACCTCTCAGCCCCAAGAGTGTCCACCCTTATGTCTCATCCAGCTGTGGGTCTACATATGGTCAATCCAGGTTGCATCACAGCCCCTGAATGAATTGTGTAAGAATTTCTCTCTCTTTCACTCTCTTTGTTTCATGGGTTTTTAAAAGTAATTTATTTTTATAATGGGGTTTAGCTGCTTTTCACTGCTGTGTTTATGCCGCTTTACACCCACTTGACACACTAACAGAGAGATATCAATACATAGGTTTTAAGATTATTACTAGTCAGATATATTCTTGTGCGGTGAATAGGACGTGTTGAGTGCATTACTCTGAGCAAGGAGTAGGTCTTGTCTACTACATATTGGGTTGATGGAACGGTATCTGAGCTAATTTGAAACCCTTGTTTTATGTATCACCCCACCTCACCTTTCCCGTTTAGCAGCCATAGTGTGTTTTCTGCATGTGCGACTCTGTTCTGTTTTCAAATTCAGTTCAAGTGTAACGGTTTTTACATTCCCTCTATAAGTGATACCTTATGAGAAGTGTCCTTTTCTGTGTGACTTATTTCACTTAGAATCGTCGTACCTAAATCCACTCATCATGCTGCTACCAGCCTTATGACATTGATTTCATGGCTGAGTGATATTCCATTGTACATAAGGACCAGAACTTCTTTATCCATTTTTCTCTTTCCTGGGATATTTAAGGTGGAATGAAGTGGAGGTCTTTGTCAACAGAGCAGCCCTAAACTTTGGGCTGCTTGTGTTTTGCTGATTTTTCATTTTCCCAATTTATACCCCGATGAGTGGAAGTGTCCTATGCTCTCTAAGCTGTGTTTTTTAGATATTTCAGGACTCACCGTACACTTCTCCAGAGTGCCTTTTGGCAATTTACATCCCGCCCATCAGTGTAGCAAGGCTCCCATTTCTCCATGGCCTGTCCTGCATTTCTGGTTTTGACACTTTTTTCAGCATGGCCCTTTTGACCGATGGGAAGCGAGACTTCTTTGTAGCGCTGATTTGCCTTTCCAGGTTGCTTGGTTGGCCAAAAAGGGCGTATGCGTTTTTTCCTGAATATATTCAGGAAAAAACGCATACGCCCTTTTTGGCCAAGGGCATCATTGTCAACGTTTTGCCGCTTTTCATGTGCTTTAAAGACGATTCGAATCTACCTCCTGAAATCTGTTTCCTGCAATTCTGCCTTGATTTCAAATCCTCTTCTTTGCCTTCCCTCAATATATTTGTGGACGAGAGTTATCATTTATAACTCTGCAGGTTTGTGAATTGCAGTGCCCTGAAGCTCCATTTTACAACTCGCTTTTTTGGGAACTGGCCGCAAAAGCGCAGGATGGCTTCAGGCCCTGTTCTGGTTCCGGGGGGCAGGCTGAGCCTGTGGTTAATTCTTCTTCCTGATGGGAAAATAGAGTGACCTGTGCCTGTCCCAACACCAAGAGCTAGTCTCTCATTGGTTCCCCGTCTTCCCGTTCATCCTCAGGAAAAATTGCAACCTGTACGGAACAGGAGGTTAAAGGTGCTGATGCTCCAAGTAGGGAGATTGCTAGTAAAGTGGCTGGAATGGCGAACCCGAGCACAAGGAGATGAGAAATGAGGTGCGTTTTAGAAACCTTTCCCCATCACACGGTGTAGCATCTTCTGGGTTTCTCATGCATGTTTTCGATGTAGGAAGATGCCCTTGAACCTGGAGATTTGGGACCCATGCGATGGGTACCACGCAGTATTACGTTAAAGGGTCTGCGTTTGCTCACCCAACCTCACCCAACCTCTCAGCCCCAAGAGTGTCCACCCTTATGTCTCATCCAGCTGTGGGTCTACATATGGTCAATCCAGGTTGCATCACAGCCCCTGAATGAATTGTGTAAGAATTTCTCTCTCTTTCACTCTCTTTGTTTCATGGGTTTTTAAAAGTAATTTATTTTTATAATGGGGTTTAGCTGCTTTTCACTGCTGTGTTTATGCCGCTTTACACCCACTTGACACACTAACAGAGAGATATCAATACATAGGTTTTAAGATTATTACTAGTCAGATATATTCTTGTGCGGTGAATAGGACGTGTTGAGTGCATTACTCTGAGCAAGGAGTAGGTCTTGTCTACTACATATTGGGTTGATGGAACGGTATCTGAGCTAATTTGAAACCCTTGTTTTATGTATCACCCCACCTCACCTTTCCCGTTTAGCAGCCATAGTGTGTTTTCTGCATGTGCGACTCTGTTCTGTTTTCAAATTCAGTTCAAGTGTAACGGTTTTTACATTCCCTCTATAAGTGATACCTTATGAGAAGTGTCCTTTTCTGTGTGACTTATTTCACTTAGAATCGTCGTACCTAAATCCACTCATCATGCTGCTACTAGCCTTATGCCATTGATTTCATGGCTGAGTGATATTCCATTGTACATAAGGACCACAACTTCTTTATCCATTTTTCTCTTTCCTGGGATATTTAAGGTGGAATGAAGTGGAGGTCCTTGTCAACAGAGCAGCCCTAAACTTTGGGCTGCTTGTGTTTTGCTCATTTTTCATTTTCCCAATTTATACCCCGATGAGTGGAAGTGCCCTATGCTCTCTAAGCTGTGTTTTTTAGATATTTCAGGACTCACCGTACACTTCTCCAGAGTGCCTGTTGGCAATTTACATCCCGCCCATCAGTGTAGCAAGGCTCCCATTTCTCCATGGCCTGTCCTGCATTTCTGGTTTTGACACTTTTTTCACCATGGCCCTTTTGACCGATGGGAAGCGAGACTTCTTTGGAGCGCTGATTTGCCTTTCCAGGTTGCTTGGTTGGCCAAAAAGGGCGTATGCGTTTTTTCCTGAATATATTCAGGAAAAAACGCATACGCCCTTTTTGGCCAAGGGCATCATTGTCAACGTTTTGCCGCTTTTCATGTGCTTTAAAGACGATTCGAATCTACCTACTGAAATCTGTTTCCTGCAATTCTGCCTTGATTTCAAATCCTCTTCTTTGCCTTCCCTCAATATATTTGTGGACGAGACTTATCATTTATAACTCTGCAGGTTTGTGAATTGCAGTGCCCTGAAGCTCCATTTTACAACTAGCTTTTTTGGGAACTGACGGCAAAAGCGCAGGATGGCTTCAGGCCCTGTTCTGGTTCCGGGGGGCAGGCTGAGCCTGTGGTTAATTCTTCTTCCTGATGGGAAAATAGAGTGACCTGTGCCTGTCCCAACACCAAGAGCTAGTCTCTCATTGGTTCACTGTCTTCCCGTTCATCCTCAGGACAAATTGCAACCTGTACGGAACAGGAGGTTAAAGGTGCTGATGCTCCAAGTAGGGAGATTGCTAGTAAAGTGGCTGGAATGGCGAACCCGAGCACAAGGAGATGAGAAATGAGGTGCGTTTTAGAAACCTTTCCCCATCACACGGTGTACCATCTTCTGGGTTTCTCATGCATGTTTTCGATGTAGGAAGATGCCCTTGAACCTTTAGATTTGGGACCCATGCGATGGGTACCACGCAGTATTACTTTAAAGGGTCTGCGTTTGCTCACCCAACCTCACCAAACCTCTCAGCCCCAAGAGTGTCCACCCTTATGTCTCATCCAGCTGTGGGTCTACATATGGTCAATCCAGGTTGCATCACAGCCCCTGAATGAATTGTGTAAGAATTTCTCTCTCTTTCACTGTCTTTGTTTCATGGGTTTTTAAAAGTAATTTATTTTTATAATGGGGTTTAGCTGCTTTTCACTGCTGTGTTTATGCCGCTTTACACCCACTTGACTCACTTACAGAGAGATATCAATACATAGGTTTTAAGATTATTACTAGTCAGATATATTCTTGTGCGGTGAATAGGGCGTGTTGAGTCCAGTTCTCTGAGCAAGGAGTAGGTCTTGTCTATTACATATTGGGTTTATGGAACGGTATCTGAGCTAATTTGAAACCCTTGTTTTATGTATCACCCCACCTCACCTTTCCCGTTTACAGCCATAGTGTGTTTTCTGCATGTGCGACTCTGTTCTGTTTTGTAATTCAGTTCAAGTGTAACGGTTTTTACATTCCCTCTATAACTGATACCTTATGAGAAGTGTCCTTTTCTGTGTGACTTATTTCACTTAGAATCGGCGTACCTAAATCCACTCATCATGCTGCTACTAGCCTTATGCCATTGATTTCATGGCTGAGTGATATTCCATTGTACATAAGGACCACAACTTCTTTATCCATTTTTCTCTTTCCTGGGATATTTAAGGTGGAATGAAGTGGAGGTCCTTGTCAACAGAGCAGCCCTAAACTTTGGGCTGCTTGTGTTTTGCTGATTTTTCATTTTCCCAATTTATACCCCGATGAGTGGAAGTGCCCTATGCTCTCTAAGCTGTGTTTTTTAGATTTTTCAGGACTCACCGTACACTTCTCCAGAGTTCCTGTTGGCTATTTACATTCCGCCCATCAGTGTAGCAAGGCTCCCATTTCTCCATGGCCTGTCCTGCATTTCTGGTTTTGACACTTTTTTCAGCATGGCCCTTTTGACCGATGGGAAGCGAGACTTCTTTGGAGCGCTGATTTGCCTTTCCAGGTTGCTTGGTTGGCCAAAAAGGGCGTATGCGTTTTTTCCTGAATATATTCAGGAAAAAACGCATACGCCCTTTTTGGCCAAGGGCATCATTGTCAACGTTTTGCTGCTTTTCATGTGCTTTAAAGACGATTCGAATCTACCTCCTGAAATCTGTTTCCTGCAATTCTGCCTTGATTTCAAATCCTCTTCTTTGCCTTCCCTCAATATATTTGTGGACGAGAGTTATCATTTATAACTCTGCAGGTTTGTGAATTGCAGTGCCCTGAAGCTCCATTTTACAACTCGCTTTTTTGGGAGCTGGCCGCAAAAGCGCAGGATGGCTTCAGGCCCTGTTCTGGTTCCGGGGGGCAGGCTGAGCCTGTGGTTAATTCTTCTTCCTGATGGGAAAATAGAGTGACCTGTGCCTTTCCCAACACCAAGAGCTAGTCTCTCATTGGTTCCCCGTCTTCCCGTTCATCCTCAGGAAAAATTGCAACATGTACGGAACAGGAGGTTAAAGGTGCTGATGCTCCAAGTAGGGAGATTGCTAGTAAAGTGGCTGGAATGGCGAACCCGAGCACAAGGAGATGAGAAATGAGGTGCGTTTTAGAAACCTTTCCCCATCACACGGTGTACCATCTTCTGGGTTTCTCATGCATGTTTTCGATGTAGGAAGATGCCCTTGAACCTGGAGATTTGGGACCCATGCGATGGGTACCACGCAGTATTACTTTAAAGGGTCTGCGTTTGCTCACCCAACCTCACCAAACCTCTCAGCCCCAAGAGTGTCCACCCTTATGTCTCATCCAGCTGTGGGTCTACATATGGTCAATCCAGGTTGCATCACAGCCCCTGAATGAATTGTGTAAGAATTTCTCTCTCTTTCACTGTCTTTGTTTCATGGGTTTTTAAAAGTAATTTATTTTTATAATGGGGTTAGCTGCTTTTCACTGCTGTGTTTATGCCGCTTTACACCCACTTGACTCACTTACAGAGAGATATCAATACATAGGTTTTAAGATTATTACTAGTCAGATATATTCTTGTGCGGTGAATAGGGCGTGTTGAGTCAGTTCTCTGAGCAAGGAGTAGGTCTTGTCTATTACATATTGGGTTTATGGAACGGTATCTGAGCTAATTTGAAACCCTTCTTTTTTGTATCACCCCACCTCACCTTTCCGGTTTAGCAGCCATAGTGTGTTTTCTGCATGTGCGACTCTGTTCTGTTTTGTAATTCAGTTCAAGTGTAACGGTTTTTACATTCCCTCTATAAGTGATACCTTATGAGAAGTGTCCTTTTCTGTGTGACTTATTTCACTTAGAATCGTCTTACCTAAATCCACTCATCATGCTGCTACTAGCCTTATGCCATTGATTTCATGGCTGAGTGATATTCCATTGTACATAAGGACCACAACTTCTTTATCCATTTTTCTCTTTCCTGGGATATTTAAGGTGGAATGAAGTGGAGGTCCTTGTCAACAGAGCAGCCCTAAACTTTGGGCTGCTTGTGTTTTGCTGATTTTTCATTTTCCCAATTTATACCCCGATGAGTGGAAGTGCCCTATGCTCTCTAAGCTGTGTTTTTTAGATATTTCAGGACTCACCGTACACTTCTCCAGAGTGCCTGTTGGCAATTTACATCCCGCCCATCAGTGTAGCAAGGCTCCCATTTCTCCATGGCCTGTCCTGCATTTCTGGTTTTGACACTTTTTTCAGCATGGCCCTTTTGACCGATGGGAAGCGAGACTTCTTTGTAGCGCTGATTTGCCTTTCCAGGTTGCTTGGTTGGCCAAAAAGGGCGTATGCGTTTT
This sequence comes from Balaenoptera physalus, assembly GCF_965194825.1. Taxonomy (NCBI): domain Eukaryota; kingdom Metazoa; phylum Chordata; class Mammalia; order Artiodactyla; family Balaenopteridae; genus Balaenoptera; species Balaenoptera physalus. Next base: position 79,251 of record NW_028126544.1, on the reverse strand, counting down.
TTCCTGAATATATTCAGCAAAAAACGCATACGCTCTTTTTGGCCAAGGGCATCATTGTCAACGTTTTGCCGCTTTTCATGTGCTTTAAAGATGATTCGAATCTACCTCCTGAAATCTGTTTCCTACAATTCTGCCTTGATTTCAAATCCTCTTCTTTGCCTTCCCTCAATATATTTGTGGACGAGAGTTATCATTTATAACTCTGCAGGTTTGTGAATTGCAGTGCCCTGAAGCTCCATTTTACAACTCGCTTTTTTGGGAGCTGGCCGCAAAAGCGCAGGATGGCTTCAGGCCCTGTTCTGGTTCCGGGGGGCAGGATGAGCCTGTGGTTAATTCTTCTTCCTGATGGGAAAATAGAGTGACCTGTGCCTGTCCCAACACCAAGAGCTAGTCTCTCATTGGTTCCCCGTCTTCCCGTTCATCCTCAGGACAAATTGCAACCTGTACGGACCAGGAGGTTAAAGGTGCTGATGCTCCAAGTAGGGAGATTGCTAATAAAGTGGCTGGAATGGCGAACCCGAGCACAAGGAGATGAGAAATGAGGTGCGTTGTAGAAACCTTTCCCCATCACACGGTGTACCATCTTCTGGGTTTCTCATGCATGTTTTCGATGTAGGAAGATGCCCTTGAACCTGGAGATTTGGGACCCATGCGATGGGTACCACGCAGTATTACTTTAAAGGGTCTGCGTTTGCTCACCCAACCTCACCAAACCTCTCAGCCCCAAGAGTGTCCACCCTTATGTCTCATCCAGCTGTGGGTCTACATATGGTCAATCCAGGTTGCATCACAGCCCCTGAATGAATTGTGTAAGAATTTCTCTCTCTTTCACTGTCTTTGTTTCATGGGTTTTTAAAAGTAGTTTATTTTTATAATGGGGTTAGCTGCTTTTCACTGCTGTGTTTATGCCGCTTTACACCCACTTGACTCACTTACAGAGAGATATCAATACATAGGTTTTAAGATTATTACTAGTCAGATATATTCTTGTGCGGTGAATAGGGCGTGTTGAGTCCAGTTCTCTGAGCAAGGAGTAGGTCTTGTCTATTACATATTGGGTTTATGGAACGGTATCTGAGCTAATTTGAAACCCTTGTTTTTTGTATCACCCCACCTCACCTTTCCCGTTTAGCAGCCATAGTGTGTTTTCTGCATGTGCGACTCTGTTCTGTTTTGTAATTCAGTTCAAGTGTAACGGTTTTTACGTTCCCTCTATAAGTGATACCTTATGAGAAGTGTCCTTTTCTGTGTGACTTATTTCACTTAGAATCGTCGTACCTAAATCCACTCATCATGCTGCTACTAGCCTTATGCCATTGATTTCATGGCTGAGTGATATTCCATTGTACATAAGGACCACAACTTCTTTATCCATTTTCCTCTTTCCTGGGATATTTAAGGTGGAATGAAGTGGAGGTCCTTGTCAACAGAGCAGCCCTAAACTTTGGGCTGCTTGTGTTTTGCTGATTTTTCATTTTCCCAATTTATACCCCAATGAGTGGAAGTGCCCTATGCTCTCTAAGCTGTGTTTTTTAGATATTTCAGGACTCACCGTACACTTCTCCAGAGTGCCTGTTGGCAATTTACATCCCGCCCATCAGTGTAGCAAGGCTCCCATTTCTCCATGGCCTGTCCTGCATTTCTGGTTTTGACACTTTTTTCAGCATGGCCCTTTTGACCGATGGGAAGCGAGACTTCTTTGTAGCGCTGATTTGCCTTTCCAGGTTGCTTGGTTGGCCAAAAAGGGCGTATGCGTTTTTTCCTGAATATATTCAGCAAAAAAACGCATACGCCCTTTTTGGCCAAGGGCATCATTGTCAACGTTTTGCCGCTTTTCATGTGCTTTAAAGATGATTCGAATCTACCTCCTGAAATCTGTTTCCTACAATTCTGCCTTGATTTCAAATCCTCTTCTTTGCCTTCCCTCAATATATTTGTGGACGAGAGTTATCATTTATAACTCTGCAGGTTTGTGAATTGCAGTGCCCTGAAGCTCCATTTTACAACTCGCTTTTTTGGGAGCTGGCCGCAAAAGCGCAGGATGGCTTCAGGCCCTGTTCTGGTTCCGGGGGGCAGGCTGAGCCTGTGGTTAATTCTTCTTCCTGATGGGAAAATAGAGTGACCTGTGCCTGTCCCAACACCAAGAGCTAGTCTCTCATTGGTTCCCCGTCTTCCCGTTCATCCTCAGGACAAATTGCAACCTGTACGGAACAGGAGGTTAAAGGTGCTGATGCTCCAAGTAGGGAGATTGCTAATAAAGTGGCTGGAATGGCGAACCCGAGCACAAGGAGATGAGAAATGAGGTGCGTTGTAGAAACCTTTCCCCATCACACGGTGTACCATCTTCTGGGTTTCTCATGCATGTTTTCGATGTAGGAAGATGCCCTTGAACCTGGAGATTTGGGACCCATGCGATGGGTACCACGCAGTATTACTTTAAAGGGTCTGCGTTTGCTCACCCAACCTCACCAAACCTCTCAGCCCCAAGAGTGTCCACCCTTATGTCTCATCCAGCTGTGGGTCTAGATATGGTCAATCCAGGTTGCATCACAGCCCCTGAATGAATTGTGTAAGAATTTCTCTCTCTTTCACTGTCTTTGTTTCATGGGTTTTTAAAAGTAGTTTATTTTTATAATGGGGTTAGCTGCTTTTCACTGCTGTATTTATGCCGCTTTACACCCACTTGACTCACTTACAGAGAGATATCAATACATAGGTTTTAAGATTATTACTAGTCAGATATATTCTTGTGCGGTGAATAGGGCGTGTTGAGTCCAGTTCTCTGAGCAAGGAGTAGGTCTTGTCTATTACATATTGGGTTTATGGAACGGTATCTGAGCTAATTTGAAACCCTTGTTTTCTGTATCACCCCACCTCACCTTTCCCGTTTAGCAGCCATAGTGTGTTTTCTGCATGTGCGACTCTGTTCTGTTTTGTAATTCAGTTCAAGTGTAACGGTTTTTACATTCCCTCTATAACTGATACCTTATGAGAAGTGTCCTTTTCTGTGTGACTTATTTCACTTAGAATCGTCGTACCTAAATCCACTCATCATGCTGCTACTAGCCTTATGCCATTGATTTCATGGCTGAGTGATATTCCATTGTACATAAGGACCACAACTTCTTTATCCATTTTTCTCTTTCCTGGGATATTTAAGGTGGAATGAAGTGGAGGTCCTTGTCAACAGAGCAGCCCTAAACTTTGGGCTGCTTGTGTTTTGCTGATTTTTCATTTTCCCAATTTATACCCCGATGAGTGGAAGTGCCCTATGCTCTCTAAGCTGTGTTTTTTAGATACTTCAGGACTCACCGTACACTTCTCCAGAGTGCCTGTTGGCAATTTACATCCCGCCCATCAGTGTAGCAAGGCTCCCATTTCTCCATGGCCTGTCCTGCATTTCTGGTTTTGACACTTTTTTCAGCATGGCCCTTTTGACCGATGGGAAGCGAGACTTCTTTGTAGCGCTGATTTGCCTTTCCAGGTTGCTTGGTTGGCCAAAAAGGGCGTATGCGTTTTTTCCTGAATATATTCAGCAAAAAACGCATACGCCCTTTTTGGCCAAGGGCATCATTGTCAACGTTTTGCCGCTTTTCATGTGCTTTAAAGATGATTCGAATCTACCTCCTGAAATCTGTTTCCTACAATTCTGCCTTGATTTCAAATCCTCTTCTTTGCCTTCCCTCAATATATTTGTGGACGAGAGTTATCATTTATAACTCTGCAGGTTTGTGAATTGCAGTGCCCTGAAGCTCCATTTTACAACTCGCTTTTTTGGGAGCTGGCCGCAAAAGCGCAGGATGGCTTCAGGCCCTGTTCTGGTTCCGGGGGGCAGGCTGAGCCTGTGGTTAATTCTTCTTCCTGATGGGAAAATAGAGTGACCTGTGCCTGTCCCAACACCAAGAGCTAGTCTCTCATTGGTTCCCCGTCTTCCCGTTCATCCTCAGGACAAATTGCAACCTGTACGGAACAGGAGGTTAAAGGTGCTGATGCTCCAAGTAGGGAGATTGCTAATAAAGTGGCTGGAATGGCGAACCCGAGCACAAGGAGATGAGAAATGAGGTGCGTTGTAGAAACCTTTCCCCATCACACGGTGTACCATCTTCTGGGTTTCTCATGCATGTTTTCGATGTAGGAAGATGCCCTTGAACCTGGAGATTTGGGACCCATGCGATGGGTACCACGCAGTATTACTTTAAAGGGTCTGCGTTTGCTCACCCAACCTCACCAAACCTCTCAGCCCCAAGAGTGTCCACCCTTATGTCTCATCCAGCTGTGGGTCTACATATGGTCAATCCAGGTTGCATCACAGCCCCTGAATGAATTGTGTAAGAATTTCTCTCTCTTTCACTGTCTTTGTTTCATGGGTTTTTAAAAGTAGTTTATTTTTATAATGGGGTTAGCTGCTTTTCACTGCTGTGTTTATGCCGCTTTACACCCACTTGACTCACTTACAGAGAGATATCAATACATAGGTTTTAAGATTATTACTAGTCAGATATATTCTTGTGCGGTGAATAGGGAGTGTTGAGTCCAGTTCTCTGAGCAAGGAGTAGGTCTTGTCTATTACATATTGGGTTTATGGAACGGTATCTGAGCTAATTTGAAACCCTTGTTTTTTGTATCACCCCACCTCACCTTTCCCGTTTAGCAGCCATAGTGTGTTTTCTGCATGTGCGACTCTGTTCTGTTTTGTAATTCAGTTCAAGTGTAACGGTTTTTACATTCCCTCTATAAGTGATACCTTATGAGAAGTGTCCTTTTCTGTGTGACTTACTTCACTTAGAATTGTCGTACCTAAATCCACTCATCATGCTGCTACTAGCCTTATGCCATTGATTTCATGGCTGAGTGATATTCCATTGTACATAAGGACCACAACTTCTTTATCCATTTTTCTCTTTCCTGGGATATTTAAGGTGGAATGAAGTGGGGGTCCTTGTCAACAGAGCAGCCCTAAACTTTGGGCTGCTTGTGTTTTGCTGAATTTTCATTTTCCCAATTTATACCCCAATGAGTGGAAGTGCCCTATGCTCTCTAAGCTGTGTTTTTTAGATATTTCAGGACTCACCGTACACTTCTCCAGAGTGCCTGTTGGCAATTTACATCCCGCCCATCAGTGTAGCAAGGCTCCCATTTCTCCATGGCCTGTCCTGCATTTCTGGTTTTGACACTTTTTTCAGCATGGCCCTTTTGACCGATGGGAAGCGAGACTTCTTTGTAGCGCTGATTTGCCTTTCCAGGTTGCTTGGTTGGCCAAAAAGGGCGTATTTTTTTTTTCCTGAATATATTCAGGAAAAAACGCATACGCCCTTTTTGGCCAAGGGCATCATTGTCAACGTTTTGCCGCTTTTCATGTGCTTTAAAGATGATTCGAATCTACCTCCTGAAATCTGTTTCCTGCAATTCTGCCTTGATTTCAAATCCTCTTCTTTGCCTTCCCTCAATATATTTGTGGACGAGAGTTATCATTTATAACTCTGCAGGTTTTTGAATTGCAGTGCCCTGAAGCTCCATTTTACAACTCGCTTTTTTGGGAACTGGCCGCAAAACCGCAGGATGGCTTCAGGCCCTGTTCTGGTTCCGGGGGGCAGGCTGAGCCTGTGGTTAATTCTTCTTCCTGATGGGAAAATAGAGTGACCTGTGCCCGTCCCAACACCAAGAGCTAGTCTTTCATTGGTTCCCCGTCTTCCCGTTCATCCTCAGGAAAAATTGCAACCTGTACGGAACAGGAGGTTAAAGGTGCTGATGCTCCAAGTAGGGAGATTGCTAGTAAAGTGGCTGGAATGGCGAACCCGAGCACAAGGAGATGATAAATGAGGTGCGTTTTAGAAACCTTTCCCCATCACACGGTGTACCATCTTCTGGGTTTCTCATGCATGTTTTCGATGTAGGAAGATGCCCTTGAACCTGGAGATTTGGGACCCATGCGATGGGTACCACGCAGTATTACTTTAAAGGGTCTGCGTTTGCTCACCCAACCTCACCAAACCTCTCAGCCCCAAGAGTGTCCACCCTTATGTCTCATCCAGCTGTGGGTCTACATATGGTCAATCCAGGTTGCATCACAGCCCCTGAATGAATTGTGTAAGAATTTCTCTCTCTTTCACTGTCTTTGTTTCATGGGTTTTTAAAAGTAATTTATTTTTATAATGGTGTTTAGCTGCTTTTCACTGATGTGTTTATGCCGCTTTACACCCACTTGACACACTAACAGAGAGATATCAATACATAGGTTTTAAGATTATTACTAGTCAGATATATTCTTGTGCGGTGAATAGGGCGTGTTGAGTCCAGTTCTCTGAGCAAGGAGTAGGTCTTGTCTATTACATATTGGGTTTATGGAACGGTATCTGAGCTAATTTGAAACCCTTGTTTTTTGTATCACCCCACCTCACCTTTCCCGTTTAGCAGCCATAGTGTGTTTTCTGCATGTGCGACTCTGTTCTGTTTTGTAATTCAGTTCAAGTGTAACGGTTTTTACATTCCCTCTATAACTGATACCTTATGAGAAGTGTCCTTTTCTGTGTGACTTATTTCACTTAGAATCGTCGTACCTAAATCCACTCATCATGCTGCTACTAGCCTTATGCCATTGATTTCATGGCTGAGTGATATTCCATTGTACATAAGGACCACAACTTCTTTATCCATTTTTCTCTTTCCTGGGATATTTAAGGTGGAATGAAGTGGAGGTCCTTGTCAACAGAGCAGCCCTAAACTTTGGGCTGCTTGTGTTTTGCTGATTTTTCATTTTCCCAATTTATACCCCGATGAGTGGAAGTGCCCTATGCTCTCTAAGCTGTGTTTTTTAGATATTTCAGGACTCACCGTACACTTCTCCAGAGTGCCTGTAGGCAATTTACATCCCGCCCATCAGTGTAGCAAGGCTCCCATTTCTCCATGGCCTGTCCTGCATTTCTGGTTTTGACACTTTTTTCAGCATGGCCCTTTTGACCGATGGGAAGCGAGACTTCTTTGTAGCGCTGATTTGCCTTTCCAGGTTGCTTGGTTGGCCAAAAAGGGCGTATGCGTTTTTTCCTGAATATATTCAGGAAAAAACGCATACGCCCTTTTTGGCCAAGGGCATCATTGTCAACGTTTTGCCGCTTTTCATGTGCTTTAAAGATGATTCGAATCTACCTCCTGAAATCTGTTTCCTGCAATTCTGCCTTGATTTCAAATCCTCTTCTTTGCCTTCCCTCAATATACTTGTGGACGAGAGTTATCATTTATAACTCTGCAGGTTTTTGAATTGCAGTGCCCTGAAGCTCCATTTTACAACTCGCTTTTTTGGGAACTGGCCGCAAAACCGCAGGATGGCTTCAGGCCCTGTTCTGGTTCCGGGGGGCAGGCTGAGCCTGTGGTTAATTCTTCTTCCTGATGGGAAAATAGAGTGACCTGTGCCCGTCCCAACACCAAGAGCTAGTCTTTCATTGGTTCCCCGTCTTCCCGTTCATCCTCAGGAAAAATTGCAACCTGTACGGAACAGGAGGTTAAAGGTGCTGATGCTCCAAGTAGGGAGATTGCTAGTAAAGTGGCTGGAATGGCGAACCCGAGCACAAGGAGATGATAAATGAGGTGCGTTTTAGAAACCTTTCCCCATCACACGGTGTACCATCTTCTGGGTTTCTCATGCATGTTTTCGATGTAGGAAGATGCCCTTGAACCTGGAGATTTGGGACCCATGCGATGGGTACCACGCAGTATTACTTTAAAGGGTCTGCGTTTGCTCACCCAACCTCACCAAACCTCTCAGCCCCAAGAGTGTCCACCCTTATGTCTCATCCAGCTGTGGGTCTACATATGGTCAATCCAGGTTGCATCACAGCCCCTGAATGAATTGTGTAAGAATTTCTCTCTCTTTCACTGTCTTTGTTTCATGGGTTTTTAAAAGTAATTTATTTTTATAATGGTGTTTAGCTGCTTTTCACTGATGTGTTTATGCCGCTTTACACCCACTTGACACACTAACAGAGAGATATCAATACATAGGTTTTAAGATTATTACTAGTCAGATATATTCTTGTGCGGTGAATAGGGCGTGTTGAGTCCAGTTCTCTGAGCAAGGAGTAGGTCTTGTCTATTACATATTGGGTTTATGGAACGGTATCTGAGCTAATTTGAAACCCTTGTTTTTTGTATCACCCCACCTCACCTTTCCCGTTTAGCAGCCATAGTGTGTTTTCTGCATGTGCGACTCTGTTCTGTTTTGTAATTCAGTTCAAGTGTAACGGTTTTTACATTCCCTCTATAACTGATACCTTATGAGAAGTGTCCTTTTCTGTGTGACTTATTTCACTTAGAATTGTCGTACCTAAATCCACTCATCATGCTGCTACTAGCCTTATGCCATTGATTTCATGGCTGAGTGATATTCCATTGTACATAAGGACCACAACTTCTTTATCCATTTTTCTCTTTCCTGGGATATTTAAGGTGGAATGAAGTGGAGGTCCTTGTCAACAGAGCAGCCCTAAACTTTGGGCTGCTTGTGTTTTGCTGATTTTTCATTTTCCCAATTTATACCCCTATGAGTGGAAGTGTCCTATGCTCTCTAAGCTGTGTTTTTTAGATATTTCAGGACTCACCGTACACTTCTCCAGACTGCCTGTAGGCAATTTACATCCCGCCCATCAGTGTAGCAAGGCTCCCATTTCTCCATGGCCTGTCCTGCATTTCTGGTTTTGACACTTTTTTCAGCATGGCCCTTTTGACCGATGGGAAGCGAGACTTCTTTGTAGCGCTGATTTGCCTTTCCAGGTTGCTTGGTTGGCCAAAAAGGGCGTATGCGTTTTTTCCTGAATATATTCAGGAAAAAACGCATACGCCCTTTTTGGCCAAGGGCATCATTGTCAACGTTTTGCCGCTTTTCATGTGCTTTAAAGATGATTCGAATCTACCTCCTGAAATCTGTTTCCTGCAATTCTGCCTTGATTTCAAATCCTCTTCTTTGCCTTCCCTCAATATATTTGTGGACGAGAGTTATCATTTATAACTCTGCAGGTTTTTGAATTGCAGTGCCCTGAAGCTCCATTTTACAACTCGCTTTTTTGGGAACTGGCCGCAAAACCGCAGGATGGCTTCAGGCCCTGTTCTGGTTCCGGGGGGCAGGCTGAGCCTGTGGTTAATTCTTCTTCCTGATGGGAAAATAGAGTGACCTGTGCCCGTCCCAACACCAAGAGCTAGTCTTTCATTGGTTCCCCGTCTTCCCGTTCATCCTCAGGAAAAATTGCAACCTGTACGGAACAGGAGGTTAAAGGTGCTGATGCTCCAAGTAGGGAGATTGCTAGTAAAGTGGCTGGAATGGCGAACCCGAGCACAAGGAGATGATAAATGAGGTGCGTTTTAGAAACCTTTCCCCATCACACGGTGTACCATCTTCTGGGTTTCTCATGCATGTTTTCGATGTAGGAAGATGCCCTTGAACCTGGAGATTTGGGACCCATGCGATGGGTACCACGCAGTATTACTTTAAAGGGTCTGCGTTTGCTCATCCAACCTCACCAAACCTCTCAGCCCCAAGAGTGTCCACCCTTATGTCTCATCCAGCTGTGGGTCTACATATGGTCAATCCAGGTTGCATCACAGCCCCTGAATGAATTGTGTAAGAATTTCTCTCTCTTTCACTGTCTTTGTTTCATGGGTTTTTAAAAGTAATTTATTTTTATAATGGTGTTTAGCTGCTTTTCACTGATGTGTTTATGCCGCTTTACACCCACTTGACACACTAACAGAGAGATATCAATACATAGGTTTTAAGATTATTACTAGTCAGATATATTCTTGTGCGGTGAATAGGGCGTGTTGAGTCCAGTTCTCTGAGCAAGGAGTAGGTCTTGTCTATTACATATTGGGTTTATGGAACGGTATCTGAGCTAATTTGAAACCCTTGTTTTTTGTATCACCCCACCTCACCTTTCCCGTTTAGCAGCCATAGTGTGTTTTCTGCATGTGCGACTCTGCTCTGTTTTGTAATTCAGTTCAAGTGTAACGGTTTTTACATTCCCTCTATAACTGATACTTTATGAGAAGTGTCCTTTTCTGTGTGACTTATTTCACTTAGAATCGTCGTACCTAAATCCACTCATCATGCTGCTACTAGCCTTATGCCATTGATTTCATGGCTGAGTGATATTCCATTGTACATAAGGACCACAACTTCTTTATCCATTTTTCTCTTTCCTGGGATATTTAAGGTGGAATGAAGTGGAGGTCCTTGTCAACAGAGCAGCCCTAACCTTTGGGCTGCTTGTGTTTTGCTGATTTTTCATTTTCCCAATTTATACCCCGATGAGTGGAAGTGCCCTATGCTCTCTAAGCTGTGTTTTTTAGATATTTCAGGACTCACCATACACTTCTCCAGAGTGCCTGTTGGCAATTTACATCCCGCCCATCAGTGTAGCAAGGCTCCCATTTCTCCATGGCCTGTCCTGCATTTCTGGTTTTGACACTTTTTTCAGCATGGCCCTTTGGACCGATGGGAAGCGAGACTTCTTTGTAGCGCTGATTTGCCTTTCCAGGTTGCTTGGTTGGCCAAAAAGGGCGTATGCGTTTTTTCCTGAATATATTCAGCAAAAAACGCATACGCCCTTTTTGGCCAAGGGCATCATTGTCAACGTTTTGCCGCTTTTCATGTGCTTTAAAGACGATTCGAATCTACCTCCTGAAATCTGTTTCCTGCAATTCTGCCTTGATTTCAAATCCTCTTCTTTGCCTTCCCTCAATATATTTGTGGACGAGAGTTATCATTTATAACTCTGCAGGTTTGTGAATTGCAGTGCCCTGAAGCTCCATTTTACAACTCGCTTTTTTGGGAGCTGGCCGCAAAAGCGCAGGATGGCTTCAGGCCCTGTTCTGGTTCCGGGGGGCAGGCTGAGCCTGTGGTTAATTCTTCTTCCTGATGGGAAAATAGAGTGACCTGTGCGTGTCCCAACACCAAGAGCTAGTATCTCATTGGTTCCCCGTCTTCCCGTTCATCCTCAGGACAAATTGCAACCTGTACGGAACAGGAGGTTAAAGGTGCTGATGCTCCAAGTAGGGAGATTGCTAATAAAGTGGCTGGAATGGCGAACCCGAGCACAAGGAGATGAGAAATGAGGTGCGTTGTAGAAACCTTTCCCCATCACACGGTGTACCATCTTCTGGGTTTCTCATGCATGTTTTCGATGTAGGAAGATGCCCTTGAACCTGGAGATTTGGGACCCATGCGATGGGTACCACGCAGTATTACTTTAAAGGGTCTGCGTTTGCTCACCCAACCTCACCAAACCTCTCAGCCCCAAGAGTGTCCACCCTTATGTCTCATCCAGCTGTGGGTCTACATATGGTCAATCCAGGTTGCATCACAGCCCCTGAATGAATTGTGTAAGAATTTCTCTCTCTTTCACTGTCTTTGTTTCATGGGTTTTTAAAAGTAGTTTATTTTTATAATGGGGTTAGCTGCTTTTCACTGCTGTGTTTATGCCGCTTTACACCCACTTGACTCACTTACAGAGAGATATCAATACATAGGTTTTAAGATTATTACTAGTCAGATATATTCTTGTGCGGTGAATAGGGAGTGTTGAGTCCAGTTCTCTGAGCAAGGAGTAGGTCTTGTCTATTACATATTGGGTTTATGGAACGGTATCTGAGCTAATTTGAAACCCTTGTTTTTTGTATCACCCCACCTCACCTTTCCCGTTTAGCAGCCATAGTGTGTTTTCTGCATGTGCGACTCTGTTCTGTTTTGTAATTCAGTTCAAGTGTAACGGTTTTTACATTCCCTCTATAACTGATACCTTATGAGAAGTGTCCTTTTCTGTGTGACTTATTTCACTTAGAATCGTCGTACCTAAATCCACTCATCATGCTGCTACTAGCCTTATGCCATTGATTTCATGGCTGAGTGATATTCCATTGTACATAAGGACCACAACTTCTTTATCCATTTTTCTCTTTCCTGGGATATTTAAGGTGGAATGAAGTGGAGGTCCTTGTCAACAGAGCAGCCCTAAACTTTGGGCTGCTTGTGTTTTGCTGATTTTTCATTTTCCCAATTTATACCCCGATGAGTGGAAGTGCCCTATGCTCTCTAAGCTGTGTTTTTTAGATATTTCAGGACTCACCGTACACTTCTCCAGAGTGCCTGTTGGCAATTTACATCCCGCCCATCAGTGTAGCAAGGCTCCCATTTCTCCATGGCCTGTCCTGCATTTCTGGTTTTGACACTTTTTTCAGCATGGCCCTTTTGACCGATGGGAAGCGAGACTTCTTTGTAGCGCTGATTTGCCTTTCCAGGTTGCTTGGTTGGCCAAAAAGGGCGTATGCGTTTTTTCCTGAATATATTCAGCAAAAAACGCATACGCCCTTTTTGGCCAAGGGCATCATTGTCAACGTTTTGCCGCTTTTCATGTGCTTTAAAGATGATTCGAATCTACCTCCTGAAATCTGTTTCCTACAATTCTGCCTTGATTTCAAATCCTCTTCTTTGCCTTCCCTCAATATATTTGTGGACGAGAGTTATCATTTATAACTCTGCAGGTTTGTGAATTGCAGTGCCCTGAAGCTCCATTTTACAACTCGCTTTTTTGGGAGCTGGCCGCAAAAGCGCAGGATGGCTTCAGGCCCTGTTCTGGTTCCGGGGGGCAGGCTGAGCCTGTGGTTAATTCTTCTTCCTGATGGGAAAATAGAGTGACCTGTGCCTGTCCCAACACCAAGAGCTAGTCTCTCATTGGTTCCCCGTCTTCCCGTTCATCCTCAGGACAAATTGCAACCTGTACGGAACAGGAGGTTAAAGGTGCTGATGCTCCAAGTAGGGAGATTGCTAATAAAGTGGCTGGAATGGCGAACCCGAGCACAAGGAGATGAGAAATGAGGTGCGTTGTAGAAACCTTTCCCCATCACACGGTGTACCATCTTCTGGGTTTCTCATGCATGTTTTCGATGTAGGAAGATGCCCTTGAACCTGGAGATTTGGGACCCATGCGATGGGTACCACGCAGTATTACTTTAAAGGGTCTGCGTTTGCTCACCCAACCTCACCAAACCTCTCAGCCCCAAGAGTGTCCACCCTTATGTCTCATCCAGCTGTGGGTCTACATATGGTCAATCCAGGTTGCATCACAGCCCCTGAATGAATTGTGTAAGAATTTCTCTCTCTTTCACTGTCTTTGTTTCATGGGTTTTTAAAAGTAGTTTATTTTTATAATGGGGTTAGCTGCTTTTCACTGCTGTGTTTATGCCGCTTTACACCCACTTGACTCACTTACAGAGAGATATCAATACATAGGTTTTAAGATTATTACTAGTCAGATATATTCTTGTGCGGTGAATAGGGAGTGTTGAGTCCAGTTCTCTGAGCAAGGAGTAGGTCTTGTCTATTACATATTGGGTTTATGGAACGGTATCTGAGCTAATTTGAAACCCTTGTTTTTTGTATCACCCCACCTCACCTTTCCCGTTTAGCAGCCATAGTGTGTTTTCTGCATGTGCGACTCTGTTCTGTTTTGTAATTCAGTTCAAGTGTAACGGTTTTTACATTCCCTCTATAAGTGATACCTTATGAGAAGTGTCCTTTTCTGTGTGACTTATTTCACTTAGAATTGTCGTACCTAAATCCACTCATCATGCTGCTACTAGCCTTATGCCATTGATTTCATGGCTGAGTGATAATCCATTGTACATAAGGACCACAACTTCTTTATCCATTTTTCTCTTTCCTGGGATATTTAAGGTGGAATGAAGTGGGGGTCCTTGTCAACAGAGCAGCCCTAAACTTTGGGCTGCTTGTGTTTTGCTGAATTTTCATTTTCCCAATTTATAACCCAATGAGTGGAAGTGCCCTATGCTCTCTAAGCTGTGTTTTTTAGATATTTCAGGACTCACCGTACACTTCTCCAGAGTGCCTGTTGGCAATTTACATCCCGCCCATCAGTGTAGCAAGGCTCCCATTTCTCCATGGCCTGTCCTGCATTTCTGGTTTTGACACTTTTTTCAGCATGGCCCTTTTGACCGATGGGAAGCGAGACTTCTTTGTAGCGCTGATTTGCCTTTCCAGGTTGCTTGGTTGGCCAAAAAGGGCGTATGCGTTTTTTCCTGAATATATTCAGCAAAAAACGCATACGCCCTTTTTGGCCAAGGGCATCATTGTCAACGTTTTGCCGCTTTTCATGTGCTTTAAAGATGATTCGAATCTACCTCCTGAAATCTGTTTCCTACAATTCTGCCTTGATTTCAAATCCTCTTCTTTGCCTTCCCTCAATATATTTGTGGACGAGAGTTATCATTTATAACTCTGCAGGTTTGTGAATTGCAGTGCCCTGAAGCTCCATTTTACAACTCGCTTTTTTGGGAGCTGGCCGCAAAAGCGCAGGATGGCTTCAGGCCCTGTTCTGGTTCCGGGGGGCAGGCTGAGCCTGTGGTTAATTCTTCTTCCTGATGGGAAAATAGAGTGACCTGTGCCTGTCCCAACACCAAGAGCTAGTCTCTCATTGGTTCCCCGTCTTCCCGTTCATCCTCAGGACAAATTGCAACCTGTACGGAACAGGAGGTTAAAGGTGCTGATGCTCCAAGTAGGGAGATTGCTAATAAAGTGGCTGGAATGGCGAACCCGAGCACAAGGAGATGAGAAATGAGGTGCGTTGTAGAAACCTTTCCCCATCACACGGTGTACCATCTTCTGGGTTTCTCATGCATGTTTTCGATGTAGGAAGATGCCCTTGAACCTGGAGATTTGGGACCCATGCGATGGGTACCACGCAGTATTACTTTAAAGGGTCTGCGTTTGCTCACCCAACCTCACCAAACCTCTCAGCCCCAAGAGTGTCCACCCTTATGTCTCATCCAGCTGTGGGTCTACATATGGTCAATCCAGGTTGCATCACAGCCCCTGAATGAATTGTGTAAGAATTTCTCTCTCTTTCACTGTCTTTGTTTCATGGGTTTTTAAAAGTAGTTTATTTTTATAATGGGGTTAGCTGCTTTTCACTGCTGTGTTTATGCCGCTTTACACCCACTTGACTCACTTACAGAGAGATATCAATACATAGGTTTTAAGATTATTACTAGTCAGATATATTCTTGTGCGGTGAATAGGGAGTGTTGAGTCCAGTTCTCTGAGCAAGGAGTAGGTCTTGTCTATTACATATTGGGTTTATGGAACGGTATCTGAGCTAATTTGAAACCCTTGTTTTTTGTATCACCCCACCTCACCTTTCCCGTTTAGCAGCCATAGTGTGTTTTCTGCATGTGCGACTCTGTTCTGTTTTGTAATTCAGTTCAAGTGTAACGGTTTTTACATTCCCTCTATAAGTGATACCTTATGAGAAGTGTCCTTTTCTGTGTGACTTATTTCACTTAGAATTGTCGTACCTAAATCCACTCATCATGCTGCTACTAGCCTTATGCCATTGATTTCATGGCTGAGTGATAATCCATTGTACATAAGGACCACAACTTCTTTATCCATTTTTCTCTTTCCTGGGATATTTAAGGTGGAATGAAGTGGGGGTCCTTGTCAACAGAGCAGCCCTAAACTTTGGGCTGCTTGTGTTTTGCTGAATTTTCATTTTCCCAATTTATAACCCAATGAGTGGAAGTGCCCTATGCTCTCTAAGCTGTGTTTTTTAGATATTTCAGGACTCACCGTACACTTCTCCAGAGTGCCTGTTGGCAATTTACATCCCGCCCATCAGTGTAGCAAGGCTCCCATTTCTCCATGGCCTGTCCTGCATTTCTGGTTTTGACACTTTTTTCAGCATGGCCCTTTTGACCGATGGGAAGCGAGACTTCTTTGTAGCGCTGATTTGCCTTTCAAGGTTGCTTGGTTGGCCAAAAAGGGCGTATGCGTTTTTTCCTGAATATATTCAGCAAAAAACGCATACGCCCTTTTTGGCCAAGGGCATCATTGTCAACGTTTTGCCGCTTTTCATGTGCTTTAAAGATGATTCGAATCTACCTCCTGAAATCTGTTTCCTACAATTCTGCCTTGATTTCAAATCCTCTTCTTTGCCTTCCCTCAATATATTTGTGGACGAGAGTTATCATTTATAACTCTGCAGGTTTGTGAATTGCAGTGCCCTGAAGCTCCATTTTACAACTCGCTTTTTTGGGAGCTGGCCGCAAAAGCGCAGGATGGCTTCAGGCCCTGTTCTGGTTCCGGGGGGCAGGCTGAGCCTGTGGTTAATTCTTCTTCCTGATGGGAAAATAGAGTGACCTGTGCCTGTCCCAACACCAAGAGCTAGTCTCTCATTGGTTCCCCGTATTCCCGTTCATCCTCAGGACAAATTGCAACCTGTACGGAACAGGAGGTTAAAGGTGCTGATGCTCCAAGTAGGGAGATTGCTAATAAAGTGGCTGGAATGGCGAACCCGAGCACAAGGAGATGAGAAATGAGGTGCGTTGTAGAAACCTTTCCCCATCACACGGTGTACCATCTTCTGGGTTTCTCATGCATGTTTTCGATGTAGGAAGATGCCCTTGAACCTGGAGATTTGGGACCCATGCAATGGGTACCACGCAGTATTACTTTAAAGGGTCTGCGTTTGCTCACCCAACCTCACAAAACCTCTCAGACCCAAGAGGGTCCACCCTTATGTCTCATCCAGCTGTGGGTCTACATATGGTCAATCCAGGTTGCATCACAGCCCCTGAATGAATTGTGTAAGAATTTCTCTCTCTTTCACTGTCTTTGTTTCATGGGTTTTTAAAAGTAATTTATTTTTATAATGGGGTTTAGCTGCTTTTCACTGATGTGTTTATGCCGCTTTACACCCACTTGACACACTAACAGAGAGATATCAATACATAGGTTTTAAGATTATTACTAGTCAGATATATTCTTGTGCGGTGAATAGGGCGTGTTGAGTCCAGTTCTCTGAGCAAGGAGTAGGTCTTGTCTATTACATATTGGGTTTATGGAACGGTATCTGAGCTAATTTGAAACCCTTGTTTTATGTATCACCCCACCTCACCTTTCCCGTTTAGCAGCCATAGTGTGTTTTCTGCATGTGCGACTCTGTTCTGTTTTGTAATTCAGTTCAAGTGTAACGGTTTTTACATTCCCTCTATAACTGATACCTTATGAGAAGTGTCCTTTTCTGTGTGACTTATTTCACTTAGAATCGTCGTACCTAAATCCACTCATCATGCTGCTACTAGCCTTATGCCATTGATTTCATGGCTGAGTGATATTCCATTGTACATAAGGACCACAACTTCTTTATCCATTTTTCTCTTTCCTGGGATATTTAAGGTGGAATGAAGTGGAGGTCCTTGTCAACAGAGCAGCCCTAAACTTTGGGCTGCTTGTGTTTTGCTGATTTTTCATTTTCCCAATTTATACCCCGATGAGTGGAAGTGCCCTATGCTCTCTAAGCTGTGTTTTTTAGATATTTCAGGACTCACCGTACACTTCTCCAGAGTGCCTGTAGGCAATTTACATCCCGCCCATCAGTGTAGCAAGGCTCCCATTTCTCCATGGCCTGTCCTGCATTTCTGGTTTTGACACTTTTTTCAGCATGGCCCTTTTGACCGATGGGAAGCGAGACTTCTTTGTAGCGCTGATTTGCCTTTCCAGGTTGCTTGGTTGGCCAAAAAGGGCGTATGCGTTTTTTCCTGAATATATTCAGGAAAAAACGCATACGCCCTTTTTGGCCAAGGGCATCATTGTCAACGTTTTGCCGCTTTTCATGTGCTTTAAAGATGATTCGAATCTACCTCCTGAAATCTGTTTCCTGCAATTCTGCCTTGATTTCAAATCCTCTTCTTTGCCTTCCCTCAATATATTTGTGGACGAGAGTTATCATTTATAACTCTGCAGGTTTTTGAATTGCAGTGCCCTGAAGCTCCATTTTACAACTCGCTTTTTTGGGAACTGGCCGCAAAACTGCAGGATGGCTTCAGGCCCTGTTCTGGTTCCGGGGGGCAGGCTGAGCCTGTGGTTAATTCTTCTTCCTGATGGGAAAATAGAGTGACCTGTGCCCGTCCCAACACCAAGAGCTAGTCTTTCATTGGTTCCCCGTCTTCCCGTTCATCCTCAGGAAAAATTGCAACCTGTACGGAACAGGAGGTTAAAGGTGCTGATGCTCCAAGTAGGGAGATTGCTAGTAAAGTGGCTGGAATGGCGAACCCGAGCACAAGGAGATGATAAATGAGGTGCGTTTTAGAAACCTTTCCCCATCACACGGTGTACCATCTTCTGGGTTTCTCATGCATGTTTTCGATGTAGGAAGATGCCCTTGAACCTGGAGATTTGGGACCCATGCGATGGGTACCACGCAGTATTACTTTAAAGGGTCTGCGTTTGCTCACCCAACCTCACCAAACCTCTCAGCCCCAAGAGTGTCCACCCTTATGTCTCATCCAGCTGTGGGTCTACATATGGTCAATCCAGGTTGCATCACAGCCCCTGAATGAATTGTGTAAGAATTTCTCTCTCTTTCACTGTCTTTGTTTCATGGGTTTTTAAAATAATTTATTTTTATAATGGTGTTTAGCTGCTTTTCACTGATGTGTTTATGCCGCTTTACACCCACTTGACACACTAACAGAGAGATATCAATACATAGGTTTTAAGATTATTACTAGTCAGATATATTCTTGTGCGGTGAATAGGGCGTGTTGAGTCCAGTTCTCTGAGCAAGGAGTAGGTCTTGTCTATTACATATTGGGTTTATGGAACGGTATCTGAGCTAATTTGAAACCCTTGTTTTTTGCATCACCCCACCTCACCTTTCCCGTTTAGCAGCCATAGTGTGTTTTCTGCATGTGCGACTCTGTTCTGTTTTGTAATTCAGTTCAAGTGTAACGGTTTTTACATTCCCTCTATAACTGATACCTTATGAGAAGTGTCCTTTTCTGTGTGACTTATTTCACTTAGAATCGTCGTACCTAAATCCACTCATCATGCTGCTACTAGCCTTATGCCATTGATTTCATGGCTGAGTGATATTCCATTGTACATAAGGACCACAACTTCTTTATCCATTTTTCTCTTTCCTGGGATATTTAAGGTGGAATGAAGTGGAGGTCCTTGTCAACAGAGCAGCCCTAAACTTTGGGCTGCTTGTGTTTTGCTGATTTTTCATTTTCCCAATTTATACCCCGATGAGTGGAAGTGCCCTATGCTCTCTAAGCTGTGTTTTTTAGATATTTCAGGACTCACCGTACACTTCTCCAGAGTGCCTGTAGGCAATTTACATCCCGCCCATCAGTGTAGCAAGGCTCCCATTTCTCCATGGCCTGTCCTGCATTTCTGGTTTTGACACTTTTTTCAGCATGGCCCTTTTGACCGATGGGAAGCGAGACTTCTTTGTAGCGCTGATTTGCCTTTCCAGGTTGCTTGGTTGGCCAAAAAGGGCGTATGCGTTTTTTCCTGAATATATTCAGGAAAAAACGCATACGCCCTTTTTGGCCAAGGGCATCATTGTCAACGTTTTGCTGCTTTTCATGTGCTTTAAAGATGATTCGAATCTACCTCCTGAAATCTGTTTCCTGCAATTCTGCCTTGATTTCAAATCCTCTTCTTTGCCTTCCCTCAATATATTTGTGGACGAGAGTTATCATTTATAACTCTGCAGGTTTGTGAATTGCAGTGCCCTGAAGCTCCATTTTACAACTCGCTTTTTTGGGAACTGGCCGCAAAACCGCAGGATGGCTTCAGGCCCTGTTCTGGTTCCGGGGGGCAGGCTGAGCCTGTGGTTAATTCTTCTTCCTGATGGGAAAATAGAGTGACCTGTGCCCGTCCCAACACCAAGAGCTAGTCTTTCATTGGTTCCCCGTCTTCCCGTTCATCCTCAGGAAAAATTGCAACCTGTACGGAACAGGAGGTTAAAGGTGCTGATGCTCCAAGTAGGGAGATTGCTAGTAAAGTGGCTGGAATGGCGAACCCGAGCACAAGGAGATGATAAATGATGTGCGTTTTAGAAACCTTTCCCCATCACACGGTGTACCATCTTCTGGGTTTCTCATGCATGTTTTCGATGTAGGAAGATGCCCTTGAACCTGGAGATTTGGGACCCATGCGATGGGTACCACGCAGTATTACTTTAAAGGGTCTGCGTTTGCTCACCCAACCTCACCAAACCTCTCAGCCCCAAGAGTGTCCACCCTTATGTCTCATCCAGCTGTGGGTCTACATATGGTCAATCCAGGTTGCATCACAGCCCCTGAATGAATTGTGTAAGAATTTCTCTCTCTTTCACTGTCTTTGTTTCATGGGTTTTTAAAAGTAATTTATTTTTATAATGGTGTTTAGCTGCTTTTCACTGATGTGTTTATGCCGCTTTACACCCACTTGACACACTAACAGAGAGATATCAATACATAGGTTTTAAGATTATTACTAGTCAGATATATTCTTGTGCGGTGAATAGGGCGTGTTGAGTCCAGTTCTCTGAGCAAGGAATAGGTCTTGTCTATTACATATTGGGTTTATGGAACGGTATCTGAGCTAATTTGAAACCCTTGTTTTTTGTATCACCCCACCTCACCTTTCCCGTTTAGCAGCCATAGTGTGTTTTCTGCATGTGCGACTCTGTTCTGTTTTGTAATTCAGTTCAAGTGTAACGGTTTTTACATTCCCTCTATAACTGATACCTTATGAGAAGTGTCCTTTTCTGTGTGACTTATTTCACTTAGAATCGTCGTACCTAAATCCACTCATCATGCTGCTACTAGCCTTATGCCATTGATTTCATGGCTGAGTGATATTCCATTGTACATAAGGACCACAACTTCTTTATCCATTTTTCTCTTTCCTGGGATATTTAAGGTGGAATGAAGTGGAGGTCCTTGTCAACAGAGCAGCCCTAAACTTTGGGCTGCTTGTGTTTTGCTGATTTTTCATTTTCCCAATTTATACCCCGATGAGTGGAAGTGCCCTATGCTCTCTAAGCTGTGTTTTTTAGATATTTCAGGACTCACCGTACACTTCTCCAGAGTGCCTGTAGGCAATTTACATCCCGCCCATCAGTGTAGCAAGGCTCCCATTTCTCCATGGCCTGTCCTGCATTTCTGGTTTTGACACTTTTTTCAGCATGGCCCTTTTGACCGATGGGAAGCGAGACTTCTTTGTAGCGCTGATTTGCCTTTCCAGGTTGCTTGGTTGGCCAAAAAGGGCGTATGCGTTTTTTCCTGAATATATTCAGGAAAAAACGCATACGCCCTTTTTGGCCAAGGGCATCATTGTCAACGTTTTGCCGCTTTTCATGTGCTTTAAAGATGATTCGAATCTACCTCCTGAAATCTGTTTCCTGCAATTCTGCCTTGATTTCAAATCCTCTTCTTTGCCTTCCCTCAATATATTTGTGGACGAGAGTTATCATTTATAACTCTGCAGGTTTTTGAATTGCAGTGCCCTGAAGCTCCATTTTACAACTCGCTTTTTTGGGAACTGGCCGCAAAACCGCAGGAAGGCTTCAGGCCCTGTTCTGGTTCCGGGGGGCAGGCTGAGCCTGTGGTTAATTCTTCTTCCTGATGGGAAAATAGAGTGACCTGTGCCCGTCCCAACACCAAGAGCTAGTCTTTCATTGGTTCCCCGTCTTCCCGTTCATCCTCAGGAAAAATTGCAACCTGTACGGAACAGGAGGTTAAAGGTGCTGATGCTCCAAGTAGGGAGATTGCTAGTAAAGTGGCTGGAATGGCGAACCCGAGCACAAGGAGATGATAAATGAGGTGCGTTTTAGAAACCTTTCCCCATCACACGGTGTACCATCTTCTGGGTTTCTCATGCATGTTTTCGATGTAGGAAGATGCCCTTGAACCTGGAGATTTGGGACCCATGCGATGGGTACCACGCAGTATTACTTTAAAGGGTCTGCGTTTGCTCACCCAACCTCACCAAACCTCTCAGCCCCAAGAGTGTCCACCCTTATGTCTCATACAGCTGTGGGTCTACATATGGTCAATCCAGGTTGCATCACAGCCCCTGAATGAATTGTGTAAGAATTTCTCTCTCTTTCACTGTCTTTGTTTCATGGGTTTTTAAAAGTAATTTATTTTTATAATGGTGTTTAGCTGCTTTTCACTGATGTGTTTATGCCGCTTTACACCCACTTGACACACTAACAGAGAGATATCAATACATAGGTTTTAAGATTATTACTAGTCAGATATATTCTTGTGCGGTGAATAGGGCGTGTTGAGTCCAGTTCTCTGAGCAAGGAGTAGGTCTTGTCTATTACATATTGGGTTTATGGAACGGTATCTGAGCTAATTTGAAACCCTTGTTTTTTGTATCACCCCACCTCACCTTTCCCGTTTAGCAGCCATAGTGTGTTTTCTGCATGTGCGACTCTGTTCTGTTTTGTAATTCAGTTCAAGTGTAACGGTTTTTACATTCCCTCTATAACTGATACCTTATGAGAAGTGTCCTTTTCTGTGTGACTTATTTCACTTAGAATCGTCGTACCTAAATCCACTCATCATGCTGCTACTAGCCTTATGCCATTGATTTCATGGCTGAGTGATATTCCATTGTACATAAGGACCACAACTTCTTTATCCATTTTTCTCTTTCCTGGGATATTTAAGGTGGAATGAAGTGGAGGTCCTTGTCAACAGAGCAGCCCTAAACTTTGGGCTGCTTGTGTTTTGCTGATTTTTCATTTTCCCAATTTATACCCCGATGAGTGGAAGTGCCCTATGCTCTCTAAGCTGTGTTTTTTAGATATTTCAGGACTCACCGTACACTTCTCCAGAGTGCCTGTAGGCAATTTACATCCCGCCCATCAGTGTAGCAAGGCTCCCATTTCTCCATGGCCTGTCCTGCATTTCTGGTTTTGACACTTTTTTCAGCATGGCCCTTTTGACCGATGGGAAGCGAGACTTCTTTGTAGCGCTGATTTGCCTTTCCAGGTTGCTTGGTTGGCCAAAAAGGGCGTATGCGTTTTTTCCTGAATATATTCAGGAAAAAACGCATACGCCCTTTTTGGCCAAGGGCATCATTGTCAACGTTTTGCCGCTTTTCATGTGCTTTAAAGATGATTCGAATCTACCTCCTGAAATCTGTTTCCTGCAATTCTGCCTTGATTTCAAATCCTCTTCTTTGCCTTCCCTCAATATATTTGTGGACGAGAGTTATCATTTATAACTCTGCAGGTTTTTGAATTGCAGTGCCCTGAAGCTCCATTTTACAACTCGCTTTTTTGGGAACTGGCCGCAAAACCGCAGGATGGCTTCAGGCCCTGTTCTGGTTCCGGGGGGCAGGCTGAGCCTGTGGTTAATTCTTCTTCCTGATGGGAAAATAGAGTGACCTGTGCCCGTCCCAACACCAAGAGCTAGTCTTTCATTGGTTCCCCGTCTTCCCGTTCATCCTCAGGAAAAATTGCAACCTGTACGGAACAGGAGGTTAAAGGTGCTGATGCTCCAAGTAGGGAGATTGCTAGTAAAGTGGCTGGAATGGCGAACCCGAGCACAAGGAGATGATAAATGAGGTGCGTTTTAGAAACCTTTCCCCATCACACGGTGTACCATCTTCTGGGTTTCTCATGCATGTTTTCGATGTAGGAAGATGCCCTTGAACCTGGAGATTTGGGACCCATGCGATGGGTACCACGCAGTATTACTTTAAAGGGTCTGCGTTTGCTCACCCAACCTCACCAAACCTCTCAGCCCCAAGAGTGTCCACCCTTATGTCTCATCCAGCTGTGGGTCTACATATGGTCAATCCAGGTTGCATCACAGCCCCTGAATGAATTGTGTAAGAATTTCTCTCTCTTTCACTGTCTTTGTTTCATGGGTTTTTAAAAGTAGTTTATTTTTATAATGGGGTTAGCTGCTTTTCACTGCTGTGTTTATGCCGCTTTACACCCACTTGACTCAATTACAGAGAGATATCAATACATAGGTTTTAAGATTATTACTAGTCAGATATATTCTTGTGCGGTGAATAGGGCGTGTTGAGTCCAGTTCTCTGAGCAAGGAGTAGGTCTTGTCTATTACATATTGGGTTTATGGAACGGTATCTGAGCTAATTTGAAACCCTTGTTTTTTGTATCACCCCACCTCACCTTTCCCGTTTAGCAGCCATAGTGTGTTTTCTGCATGTGCGACTCTGTTCTGTTTTGTAATTCAGTTCAAGTGTAACGGTTTTTACATTCCCTCTATAACTGATACCTTATGAGAAGTGTCCTTTTCTGTGTGACTTATTTCACTTAGAATCGTCGTACCTAAATCCACTCATCATGCTGCTACTAGCCTTATGCCATTGATTTCATGGCTGAGTGATATTCCATTGTACATAAGGACCACAACTTCTTTATCCATTTTTCTCTTTCCTGGGATATTTAAGGTGGAATGAAGTGGAGGTCCTTGTCAACAGAGCAGCCCTAAACTTTGGGCTGCTTGTGTTTTGCTGATTTTTCATTTTCCCAATTTATACCCCGATGAGTGGAAGTGCCCTATGCTCTCTAAGCTGTGTTTTTTAGATATTTCAGGACTCACCGTACACTTCTCCAGAGTGCCTGTAGGCAATTTACATCCCGCCCATCAGTGTAGCAAGGCTCCCATTTCTCCATGGCCTGTCCTGCATTTCTGGTTTTGACACTTTTTTCAGCATGGCCCTTTTGACCGATGGGAAGCGAGACTTCTTTGTAGCGCTGATTTGCCTTTCCAGGTTGCTTGGTTGGCCAAAAAGGGCGTATGCGTTTTTTCCTGAATATATTCAGGAAAAAACGCATACGCCCTTTTTGGCCAAGGGCATCATTGTCAACGTTTTGCCGCTTTTCATGTGCTTTAAAGATGATTCGAATCTACCTACTGAAATCTGTTTCCTGCAATTCTGCCTTGATTTCAAATCCTCTTCTTTGCCTTCCCTCAATATATTTGTGGACGAGAGTTATCATTTATAACTCTGCAGGTTTTTGAATTGCAGTGCCCTGAAGCTCCATTTTACAACTCGCTTTTTTGGGAACTGGCCGCAAAACCGCAGGAAGGCTTCAGGCCCTGTTCTGGTTCCGGGGGGCAGGCTGAGCCTGTGGTTAATTCTTCTTCCTGATGGGAAAATAGAGTGACCTGTGCCCGTCCCAACACCAAGAGCTAGTCTTTCATTGGTTCCCCGTCTTCCCGTTCATCCTCAGGAAAAATTGCAACCTGTACGGAACAGGAGGTTAAAGGTGCTGATGCTCCAAGTAGGGAGATTGCTAGTAAAGTGGCTGGAATGGCGAACCCGAGCACAAGGAGATGATAAATGAGGTGCGTTTTAGAAACCTTTCCCCATCACACGGTGTACCATCTTCTGGGTTTCTCATGCATGTTTTCGATGTAGGAAGATGCCCTTGAACCTGGAGATTTGGGACCCATGCGATGGGTACCACGCAGTATTACTTTAAAGGGTCTGCGTTTGCTCACCCAACCTCAACAAACCTCTCAGCCCCAAGAGTGTCCACCCTTATGTCTCATCCAGCTGTGGGTCTACATATGGTCAATCCAGGTTGCATCACAGCCCCTGAATGAATTGTGTAAGAATTTCTCTCTCTTTCACTGTCTTTGTTTCATGGGTTTTTAAAAGTAATTTATTTTTATAATGGTGTTTAGCTGCTTTTCACTGATGTGTTTATGCCGCTTTACACCCACTTGACACACTAACAGAGAGATATCAATACATAGGTTTTAAGATTATTACTAGTCAGATATATTCTTGTGCGGTGAATAGGGCGTGTTGAGTCCAGTTCTCTGAGCAAGGAGTAGGTCTTCTCTATTACATATTGGGTTTATGGAACGGTATCTGAGCTAATTTGAAACCCTTGTTTTATGTATCACCCCACCTCACCTTTCCCGTTTAGCAGCCATAGTGTGTTTTCTGCATGTGCGACTCTGTTCTGTTTTGTAATTCAGTTCAAGTGTAACGGTTTTTACATTCCCTCTATAACTGATACCTTATGAGAAGTGTCCTTTTCTGTGTGACTTATTTCACTTAGAATCGTCGTACCTAAATCCACTCATCATGCTGCTACTAGCCTTATGCCATTGATTTCATGGCTGAGTGATATTCCATTGTACATAAGGACCACAACTTCTTTATCCATTTTTCTCTTTCCTGGGATATTTAAGGTGGAATGAAGTGGAGGTCCTTGTCAACAGAGCAGCCCTAAACTTTGGGCTGCTTGTGTTTTGCTGATTTTTCATTTTCCCAATTTATACCCCGATGAGTGGAAGTGCCCTATGCTCTCTAAGCTGTGTTTTTTAGATATTTCAGGACTCACCGTACACTTATCTAGAGTGCCTGTAGGCAATTTACATCCCGCCCATCAGTGTAGCAAGGCTCCCA
Organism: Balaenoptera physalus; assembly: GCF_965194825.1. Lineage (NCBI taxonomy): Eukaryota > Metazoa > Chordata > Mammalia > Artiodactyla > Balaenopteridae > Balaenoptera > Balaenoptera physalus. Next base: position 53,000 of record NW_028126544.1, on the reverse strand, counting down.
TTTCTCCATGGCCTGTCCTGCATTTCTGGTTTTGACACTTTTTTCAGCATGGCCCTTTTGACCGATGGGAAGCGAGACTTCTTTGTAGCGCTGATTTGCCTTTCCAGGTTGCTTGGTTGGCCAAAAAGGGCGTATGCGTTTTTTCCTGAATATATTCAGGAAAAAACGCATACGCCCTTTTTGGCCAAGGGCATCATTGTCAACGTTTTGCCGCTTTTCATGTGCTTTAAAGATGATTCGAATCTACCTCCTGAAATCTGTTTCCTGCAATTCTGCCTTGATTTCAAATCCTCTTCTTTGCCTTCCCTCAATATATTTGTGGACGAGAGTTATCATTTATAACTCTGCAGGTTTTTGAATTGCAGTGCCCTGAAGCTCCATTTTACAACTCGCTTTTTTGGGAACTGGCCGCAAAACCGCAGGATGGCTTCAGGCCCTGTTCTGGTTCCGGGGGGCAGGCTGAGCCTGTGGTTAATTCTTCTTCCTGATGGGAAAATAGAGTGACCTGTGCCCGTCCCAACACCAAGAGCTAGTCTTTCATTGGTTCCCCGTCTTCCCGTTCATCCTCAGGAAAAATTGCAACCTGTACGGAACAGGAGGTTAAAGGTGCTGATGCTCCAAGTAGGGAGATTGCTAGTAAAGTGGCTGGAATGGCGAACCCGAGCACAAGGAGATGATAAATGAGGTGCGTTTTAGAAACCTTTCCCCATCACACGGTGTACCATCTTCTGGGTTTCTCATGCATGTTTTCGATGTAGGAAGATGCCCTTGAACCTGGAGATTTGGGACCCATGCGATGGGTACCACGCAGTATTACTTTAAAGGGTCTGCGTTTGCTCACCCAACCTCACCAAACCTCTCAGCCCCAAGAGTGTCCACCCTTATGTCTCATCCAGCTGTGGGTCTACATATGGTCAATCCAGGTTGCATCACAGCCCCTGAATGAATTGTGTAAGAATTTCTCTCTCTTTCACTGTCTTTGTTTCATGGGTTTTTAAAAGTAATTTATTTTTATAATGGTGTTTAGCTGCTTTTCACTGATGTGTTTATGCTGCTTTACACCCACTTGACACACTAACAGAGAGATATCAATACATAGGTTTTAAGATTATTACTAGTCAGATATATTCTTGTGCGGTGAATAGGGCGTGTTGAGTCCAGTTCTCTGAGCAAGGAGTAGGTCTTGTCTATTACATATTGGGATTATGGAACGGTATCTGAGCTAATTTGAAACCCTTGTTTTTTGTATCACCCCACCTCACCTTTCCCGTTTAGCAGCCATAGTGTGTTTTCTGCATGTGCGACTCTGTTCTGTTTTGTAATTCAGTTCAAGTGTAACGGTTTTTACATTCCCTCTATAACTGATACCTTATGAGAAGTGTCCTTTTCTGTGTGACTTATTTCACTTAGAATCGTCGTACCTAAATCCACTCATCATGCTGCTACTAGCCTTATGCCATTGATTTCATGGCTGAGTGATATTCCATTGTACATAAGGACCACAACTTCTTTATCCATTTTTCTCTTTCCTGGGATATTTAAGGTGGAATGAAGTGGAGGTCCTTGTCAACAGAGCAGCCCTAAACTTTGGGCTGCTTGTGTTTTGCTGATTTTTCATTTTCCCAATTTATACCCCGATGAGTGGAAGTGCCCTATGCTCTCTAAGCTGTGTTTTTTAGATATTTCAGGACTCACCGTACACTTCTCCAGAGTGCCTGTAGGCAATTTACATCCCGCCCATCAGTGTAGCAAGGCTCCCATTTCTCCATGGCCTGTCCTGCATTTCTGGTTTTGACACTTTTTTCAGCATGGCCCTTTTGACCGATGGGAAGCGAGACTTCTTTGTAGCGCTGATTTGCCTTTCCAGGTTGCTTGGTTGGCCAAAAAGGGCGTATGCGTTTTTTCCTGAATATATTCAGGAAAAAACGCATACGCCCTTTTTGGCCAAGGGCATCATTGTCAACGTTTTGCCGCTTTTCATGTGCTTTAAAGATGATTCGAATCTACCTCCTGAAATCTGTTTCCTGCAATTCTGCCTTGATTTCAAATCCTCTTCTTTGCCTTCCCTCAATATATTTGTGGACGAGAGTTATCATTTATAACTCTGCAGGTTTTTGAATTGCAGTGCCCTGAAGCTCCATTTTACAACTCGCTTTTTTGGGAACTGGCCGCAAAACCGCAGGATGGCTTCAGGCCCTGTTCTGGTTCCGGGGGGCAGGCTGAGCCTGTGGTTAATTCTTCTTCCTGATGGGAAAATAGAGTGACCTGTGCCCGTCCCAACACCAAGAGCTAGTCTTTCATTGGTTCCCCGTCTTCCCGTTCATCCTCAGGAAAAATTGCAACCTGTACGGAACAGGAGGTTAAAGGTGCTGATGCTCCAAGTAGGGAGATTGCTAGTAAAGTGGCTGGAATGGCGAACCCGAGCACAAGGAGATGATAAATGAGGTGCGTTTTAGAAACCTTTCCCCATCACACGGTGTACCATCTTCTGGGTTTCTCATGCATGTTTTCGATGTAGGAAGATGCCCTTGAACCTGGAGATTTGGGACCCATGCGATGGGTACCACGCAGTATTACTTTAAAGGGTCTGCGTTTGCTCACCCAACCTCACCAAACCTCTCAGCCCCAAGAGTGTCCACCCTTATGTCTCATCCAGCTGTGGGTCTACATATGGTCAATCCAGGTTGCATCACAGCCCCTGAATGAATTGTGTAAGAATTTCTCTCTCTTTCACTGTCTTTGTTTCATGGGTTTTTAAAAGTAATTTATTTTTATAATGGTGTTTAGCTGCTTTTCACTGATGTGTTTATGCCGCTTTACACCCACTTGACACACTAACAGAGAGATATCAATACATAGGTTTTAAGATTATTACTAGTCAGATATATTCTTGTGCGGTGAATAGGGCGTGTTGAGTCCAGTTCTCTGAGCAAGGAGTAGGTCTTGTCTATTACATATTGGGTTTATGGAACGGTATCTGAGCTAATTTGAAACCCTTGTTTTTTGTATCACCCCACCTCACCTTTCCCGTTTAGCAGCCATAGTGTGTTTTCTGCATGTGCGACTCTGTTCTGTTTTGTAATTCAGTTCAAGTGTAACGGTTTTTACATTCCCTCTATAACTGATACCTTATGAGAAGTGTCCTTTTCTGTGTGACTTATTTCACTTAGAATCGTCGTACCTAAATCCACTCATCATGCTGCTACTAGCCTTATGCCATTGATTTCATGGCTGAGTGATATTCCATTGTACATAAGGACCACAACTTCTTTATCCATTTTTCTCTTTCCTGGGATATTTAAGGTGGAATGAAGTGGAGGTCCTTGTCAACAGAGCAGCCCTAAACTTTGGGCTGCTTGTGTTTTGCTGATTTTTCATTTTCCCAATTTATACCCCGATGAGTGGAAGTGCCCTATGCTCTCTAAGCTGTGTTTTTTAGATATTTCAGGACTCACCGTACACTTCTCCAGAGTGCCTGTAGGCAATTTACATCCCGCCCATCAGTGTAGCAAGGCTCCCATTTCTCCATGGCCTGTCCTGCATTTCTGGTTTTGACACTTTTTTCAGCATGGCCCTTTTGACCGATGGGAAGCGAGACTTCTTTGTAGCGCTGATTTGCCTTTCCAGGTTGCTTGGTTGGCCAAAAAGGGCGTATGCGTTTTTTCCTGAATATATTCAGGAAAAAACGCATACGCCCTTTTTGGCCAAGGGCATCATTGTCAACGTTTTGCCGCTTTTCATGTGCTTTAAAGATGATTCGAATCTACCTCCTGAAATCTGTTTCCTGCAATTCTGCCTTGATTTCAAATCCTCTTCTTTGCCTTCCCTCAATATATTTGTGGACGAGAGTTATCATTTATAACTCAGCAGGTTTTTGAATTGCAGTGCCCTGAAGCTCCATTTTACAACTCGCTTTTTTGGGAACTGGCCGCAAAACCGCAGGATGGCTTCAGGCCCTGTTCTGGTTCCGGGGGGCAGGCTGAGCCTGTGGTTAATTCTTCTTCCTGATGGGAAAATAGAGTGACCTGTGCCCGTCCCAACACCAAGAGCTAGTCTTTCATTGGTTCCCCGTCTTCCCGTTCATCCTCAGGAAAAATTGCAACCTGTACGGAACAGGAGGTTAAAGGTGCTGATGCTCCAAGTAGGGAGATTGCTAGTAAAGTGGCTGGAATGGCGAACCCGAGCACAAGGAGATGATAAATGAGGTGCGTTTTAGAAACCTTTCCCCATCACACGGTGTACCATCTTCTGGGTTTCTCATGCATGTTTTCGATGTAGGAAGATGCCCTTGAACCTGGAGATTTGGGACCCATGCGATGGGTACCACGCAGTATTACTTTAAAGGGTCTGCGTTTGCTCACCCAACCTCACCAAACCTCTCAGCCCCAAGAGTGTCCACCCTTATGTCTCATCCAGCTGTGGGTCTACATATGGTCAATCCAGGTTGCATCACAGCCCCTGAATGAATTGTGTAAGAATTTCTCTCTCTTTCACTGTCTTTGTTTCATGGGTTTTTAAAAGTAATTTATTTTTATAATGGTGTTTAGCTGCTTTTCACTGATGTGTTTATGCCGCTTTACACCCACTTGACACACTAACAGAGAGATATCAATACATAGGTTTTAAGATTATTACTAGTCAGATATATTCTTGTGCGGTGAATAGGGCGTGTTGAGTCCAGTTCTCTGAGCAAGGAGTAGGTCTTGTCTATTACATATTGGGTTTATGGAACGGTATCTGAGCTAATTTGAAACCCTTGTTTTTTGTATCACCCCACCTCACCTTTCCCGTTTAGCAGCCATAGTGTGTTTTCTGCATGTGCGACTCTGTTCTGTTTTGTAATTCAGTTCAAGTGTAACGGTTTTTACATTCCCTCTATAACTGATACCTTATGAGAAGTGTCCTTTTCTGTGTGACTTATTTCACTTAGAATCGTCGTACCTAAATCCACTCATCATGCTGCTACTAGCCTTATGCCATTGATTTCATGGCTGAGTGATATTCCATTGTACATAAGGACCACAACTTCTTTATCCATTTTTCTCTTTCCTGGGATATTTAAGGTGGAATGAAGTGGAGGTCCTTGTCAACAGAGCAGCCCTAAACTTTGGGCTGCTTGTGTTTTGCTGATTTTTCATTTTCCCAATTTATACCCCGATGAGTGGAAGTGCCCTATGCTCTCTAAGCTGTGTTTTTTAGATATTTCAGGACTCACCGTACACTTCTCCAGAGTGCCTGTAGGCAATTTACATCCTGCCCATCAGTGTAGCAAGGCTCCCATTTCTCCATGGCCTGTCCTGCATTTCTGGTTTTGACACTTTTTTCAGCATGGCCCTTTTGACCGATGGGAAGCGAGACTTCTTTGTAGCGCTGATTTGCCTTTCCAGGTTGCTTGGTTGGCCAAAAAGGGCGTATGCGTTTTTTCCTGAATATATTCAGGAAAAAACGCATACGCCCTTTTTGGCCAAGGGCATCATTGTCAACGTTTTGCCGCTTTTCATGTGCTTTAAAGATGATTCGAATCTACCTCCTGAAATCTGTTTCCTGCAATTCTGCCTTGATTTCAAATCCTCTTCTTTGCCTTCCCTCAATATATTTGTGGACGAGAGTTATCATTTATAACTCTGCAGGTTTTTGAATTGCAGTGCCCTGAAGCTCCATTTTACAACTCGCTTTTTTGGGAACTGGCCGCAAAACCGCAGGATGGCTTCAGGCCCTGTTCTGGTTCCGGGGGGCAGGCTGAGCCTGTGGTTAATTCTTCTTCCTGATGGGAAAATAGAGTGACCTGTGCCCGTCCCAACACCAAGAGCTAGTCTTTCATTGGTTCCCCATCTTCCCGTTCATCCTCAGGAAAAATTGCAACCTGTACGGAACAGGAGGTTAAAGGTGCTGATGCTCCAAGTAGGGAGATTGCTAGTAAAGTGGCTGGAATGGCGAACCCGAGCACAAGGAGATGATAAATGAGGTGCGTTTTAGAAACCTTTCCCCATCACACGGTGTACCATCTTCTGGGTTTCTCATGCATGTTTTCGATGTAGGAAGATGCCCTTGAACCTGGAGATTTGGGACCCATGCGATGGGTACCACGCAGTATTACTTTAAAGGGTCTGCGTTTGCTCACCCAACCTCACCAAACCTCTCAGCCCCAAGAGTGTCCACCCTTATGTCTCATCCAGCTGTGGGTCTACATATGGTCAATCCAGGTTGCATCACAGCCCCTGAATGAATTGTGTAAGAATTTCTCTCTCTTTCACTGTCTTTGTTTCATGGGTTTTTAAAAGTAATTTATTTTTATAATGGTGTTTAGCTGCTTTTCACTGATGTGTTTATGCCGCTTTACACCCACTTGACACACTAACAGAGAGATATCAATACATAGGTTTTAAGATTATTACTAGTCAGATATATTCTTGTGCGGTGAATAGGGCGTGTTGAGTCCAGTTCTCTGAGCAAGGAGTAGGTCTTGTCTATTACATATTGGGTTTATGGAACGGTATCTGAGCTAATTTGAAACCCTTGTTTTATGTATCACCCCACCTCACCTTTCCCGTTTAGCAGCCATAGTGTGTTTTCTGCATGTGCGACTCTGTTCTGTTTTGTAATTCAGTTCAAGTGTAACGGTTTTTACATTCCCTCTATAACTGATACCTTATGAGAAGTGTCCTTTTCTGTGTGACTTATTTCACTTAGAATCGTCGTACCTAAATCCACTCATCATGCTGCTACTAGCCTTATGCCATTGATTTCATGGCTGAGTGATATTCCATTGTACATAAGGACCACAACTTCTTTATCCATTTTTCTCTTTCCTGGGATATTTAAGGTGGAATGAAGTGGAGGTCCTTGTCAACAGAGCAGCCCTAAACTTTGGGCTGCTTGTGTTTTGCTGATTTTTCATTTTCCCAATTTATACCCCGATGAGTGGAAGTGCCCTATGCTCTCTAAGCTGTGTTTTTTAGATATTTCAGGACTCACCGTACACTTCTCCAGAGTGCCTGTAGGCAATTTACATCCCGCCCATCAGTGTAGCAAGGCTCCCATTTCTCCATGGCCTGTCCTGCATTTCTGGTTTTGACACTTTTTTCAGCATGGCCCTTTTGACCGATGGGAAGCGAGACTTCTTTGTAGCGCTGATTTGCCTTTCCAGGTTGCTTGGTTGGCCAAAAAGGGCGTATGCGTTTTTTCCTGAATATATTCAGGAAAAAACGCATACGCCCTTTTTGGCCAAGGGCATCATTGTCAACGTTTTGCCGCTTTTCATGTGCTTTAAAGATGATTCGAATCTACCTCCTGAAATCTGTTTCCTGCAATTCTGCCTTGATTTCAAATCCTCTTCTTTGCCTTCCCTCAATATATTTGTGGACGAGAGTTATCATTTATAACTCTGCAGGTTTTTGAATTGCAGTGCCCTGAAGCTCCATTTTACAACTCGCTTTTTTGGGAACTGGCCGCAAAACCGCAGGATGGCTTCAGGCCCTGTTCTGGTTCCGGGGGGCAGGCTGAGCCTGTGGTTAATTCTTCTTCCTGATGGGAAAATAGAGTGACCTGTGCCCGTCCCAACACCAAGAGCTAGTCTTTCATTGGTTCCCCGTCTTCCCGTTCATCCTCAGGAAAAATTGCAACCTGTACGGAACAGGAGGTTAAAGGTGCTGATGCTCCAAGTAGGGAGATTGCTAGTAAAGTGGCTGGAATGGCGAACCCGAGCACAAGGAGATGATAAATGAGGTGCGTTTTAGAAACCTTTCCCCATCACACGGTGTACCATCTTCTGGGTTTCTCATGCATGTTTTCGATGTAGGAAGATGCCCTTGAACCTGGAGATTTGGGACCCATGCGATGGGTACCACGCAGTATTACTTTAAAGGGTCTGCGTTTGCTCACCCAACCTCACCAAACCTCTCAGCCCCAAGAGTGTCCACCCTTATGTCTCATCCAGCTGTGGGTCTACATATGGTCAATCCAGGTTGCATCACAGCCCCTGAATGAATTGTGTAAGAATTTCTCTCTCTTTCACTGTCTTTGTTTCATGGGTTTTTAAAAGTAATTTATTTTTATAATGGTGTTTAGCTGCTTTTCACTGATGTGTTTATGCCGCTTTACACCCACTTGACAAACTAACAGAGAGATATCAATACATAGGTTTTAAGATTATTACTAGTCAGATATATTCTTGTGCGGTGAATAGGGCGTGTTGAGTCCAGTTCTCTGAGCAAGGAGTAGGTCTTGTCTATTACATATTGGGTTTATGGAACGGTATCTGAGCTAATTTGAAACCCTTGTTTTATGTATCACCCCACCTCACCTTTCCCGTTTAGCAGCCATAGTGTGTTTTCTGCATGTGCGACTCTGTTCTGTTTTGTAATTCAGTTCAAGTGTAACGGTTTTTACATTCCCTCTATAACTGATACCTTATGAGAAGTGTCCTTTTCTGTGTGACTTATTTCACTTAGAATCGTCGTACCTAAATCCACTCATCATGCTGCTAATAGCCTTATGCCATTGATTTCATGGCTGAGTGATATTCCATTGTACATAAGGACCACAACTTCTTTATCCATTTTTCTCTTTCCTGGGATATTTAAGGTGGAATGAAGTGGAGGTCCTTGTCAACAGAGCAGCCCTAAACTTTGGGCTGCTTGTGTTTTGCTGATTTTTCATTTTCCCAATTTATACCCCGATGAGTGGAAGTGCCCTATGCTCTCTAAGCTGTGTTTTTTAGATATTTCAGGACTCACCGTACACTTCTCTAGAGTGCCTGTAGGCAATTTACATCCCGCCCATCAGTGTAGCAAGGCTCCCATTTCTCCATGGCCTGTCCTGCATTTCTGGTTTTGACACTTTTTTCAGCATGGCCCTTTTGACCAATGGGAAGCGAGACTTCTTTGTAGCGCTGATTTGCCTTTCCAGGTTGCTTGGTTGGCCAAAAAGGGCGTATGCGTTTTTTCCTGAATATATTCAGGAAAAAACGCATACGCCCTTTTTGGCCAAGGGCATCATTGTCAACGTTTTGCCGCTTTTCATGTGCTTTAAAGATGATTCGAATCTACCTCCTGAAATCTGTTTCCTGCAATTCTGCCTTGATTTCAAATCCTCTTCTTTGCCTTCCCTCAATATATTTGTGGACGAGAGTTATCATTTATAACTCTGCAGGTTTTTGAATTGCAGTGCCCTGAAGCTCCATTTTACAACTCGCTTTTTTGGGAACTGGCCGCAAAACCGCAGGATGGCTTCAGGCCCTGTTCTGGTTCCGGGGGGCAGGCTGAGCCTGTGGTTAATTCTTCTTCCTGATGGGAAAATAGAGTGACCTGTGCCCGTCCCAACACCAAGAGCTAGTCTTTCATTGGTTCCCCGTCTTCCCGTTCATCCTCAGGAAAAATTGCAACCTGTACGGAACAGGAGGTTAAAGGTGCTGATGCTCCAAGTAGGGAGATTGCTAGTAAAGTGGCTGGAATGGCGAACCCGAGCACAAGGAGATGAGAAATGAGGTGCGTTTTAGAAACCTTTCCCCATCACACGGTGTACCATCTTCTGGGTTTCTCATGCATGTTTTCGATGTAGGAAGATGCCCTTGAACCTGGAGATTTGGGACCCATGCGATGGGTACCACGCAGTATTACTTTAAAGGGTCTGCGTTTGCTCACCCAACCTCACCAAACCTCTCAGCCCCAAGAGTGTCCACCCTTATGTCTCATCCAGCTGTGGGTCTACATATGGTCAATCCAGGTTGCATCACAGCCCCTGAATGAATTGTGTAAGAATTTCTCTCTCTTTCACTGTCTTTGTTTCATGGGTTTTTAAAAGTAATTTATTTTTATAATGGTGTTTAGCTGCTTTTCACTGATGTGTTTATGCCGCTTTACACCCACTTGACACACTAACAGAGAGATATCAATACATAGGTTTTAAGATTATTACTAGTCAGATATATTCTTGTGCGGTGAATAGGGCGTGTTGAGTCCAGTTCTCTGAGCAAGGAGTAGGTCTTGTCTATTACATATTGTGTTTATGGAACGGTATCTGAGCTAATTTGAAACCCTTGTTTTTTGTATCACCCCACCTCACCTTTCCCGTTTAGCAGCCATAGTGTGTTTTCTGCATGTGCGACTCTGTTCTGTTTTGTAATTCAGTTCAAGTGTAACGGTTTTTACATTCCCTCTATAACTGATACCTTATGAGAAGTGTCCTTTTCTGTGTGACTTATTTCACTTAGAATCGTCGTACCTAAATCCACTCATCATGCTGCTACTAGCCTTATGCCATTGATTTCATGGCTGAGTGATATTCCATTGTACATAAGGACCACAACTTCTTTATCCATTTTTCTCTTTCCTGGGATATTTAAGGTGGAATGAAGTGGAGGTCCTTGTCAACAGAGCAGCCCTAAACTTTGGGCTGCTTGTGTTTTGCTGATTTTTCATTTTCCCAATTTATACCCCGATGAGTGGAAGTGCCCTATGCTCTCTAAGCTGTGTTTTTTAGATATTTCAGGACTCACCGTACACTTCTCCAGAGTGCCTGTAGGCAATTTACATCCCGCCCATCAGTGTAGCAAGGCTCCCATTTCTCCATGGCCTGTCCTGCATTTCTGGTTTTGACACTTTTTTCAGCATGGCCCTTTTGACCGATGGGAAGCGAGACTTCTTTGTAGCGCTGATTTGCCTTTCCAGGTTGCTTGGTTGGCCAAAAAGGGCGTATGCGTTTTTTCCTGAATATATTCAGGAAAAAACGCATACGCCCTTTTTGGCCAAGGGCATCATTGTCAACGTTTTGCCGCTTTTCATGTGCTTTAAAGATGATTCGAATCTACCTCCTGAAATCTGTTTCCTGCAATTCTGCCTTGATTTCAAATCCTCTTCTTTGCCTTCCCTCAATATATTTGTGGACGAGAGTTATCATTTATAACTCTGCAGGTTTTTGAATTGCAGTGCCCTGAAGCTCCATTTTACAACTCGCTTTTTTGGGAACTGGCCGCAAAACCGCAGGATGGCTTCAGGCCCTGTTCTGGTTCCGGGGGGCAGGCTGAGCCTGTGGTTAATTCTTCTTCCTGATGGGAAAATAGAGTGACCTGTGCCCGTCCCAACACCAAGAGCTAGTCTTTCATTGGTTCCCCATCTTCCCGTTCATCCTCAGGAAAAATTGCAACCTGTACGGAACAGGAGGTTAAAGGTGCTGATGCTCCAAGTAGGGAGATTGCTAGTAAAGTGGCTGGAATGGCGAACCCGAGCACAAGGAGATGATAAATGAGGTGCGTTTTAGAAACCTTTCCCCATCACACGGTGTACCATCTTCTGGGTTTCTCATGCATGTTTTCGATGTAGGAAGATGCCCTTGAACCTGGAGATTTGGGACCCATGCGATGGGTACCACGCAGTATTACTTTAAAGGGTCTGCGTTTGCTCACCCAACCTCACCAAACCTCTCAGCCCCAAGAGTGTCCACCCTTATGTCTCATCCAGCTGTGGGTCTACATATGGTCAATCCAGGTTGCATCACAGCCCCTGAATGAATTGTGTAAGAATTTCTCTCTCTTTCACTGTCTTTGTTTCATGGGTTTTTAAAAGTAATTTATTTTTATAATGGTGTTTAGCTGCTTTTCACTGATGTGTTTATGCCGCTTTACACCCACTTGACACACTAACAGAGAGATATCAATACATAGGTTTTAAGATTATTACTAGTCAGATATATTCTTGTGCGGTGAATAGGGCGTGTTGAGTCCAGTTCTCTGAGCAAGGAGTAGGTCTTGTCTATTACATATTGGGTTTATGGAACGGTATCTGAGCTAATTTGAAACCCTTGTTTTATGTATCACCCCACCTCACCTTTCCCGTTTAGCAGCCATAGTGTGTTTTCTGCATGTGCGACTCTGTTCTGTTTTGTAATTCAGTTCAAGTGTAACGGTTTTTACATTCCCTCTATAACTGATACCTTATGAGAAGTGTACTTTTCTGTGTGACTTATTTCACTTAGAATCGTCGTACCTAAATCCACTCATCATGCTGCTACTAGCCTTATGCCATTGATTTCATGGCTGAGTGATATTCCATTGTACATAAGGACCACAACTTCTTTATCCATTTTTCTCTTTCCTGGGATATTTAAGGTGGAATGAAGTGGAGGTCCTTGTCAACAGAGCAGCCCTAAACTTTGGGCTGCTTGTGTTTTGCTGATTTTTCATTTTCCCAATTTATACCCCGATGAGTGGAAGTGCCCTATGCTCTCTAAGCTGTGTTTTTTAGATATTTCAGGACTCACCGTACACTTCTCCAGAGTGCCTGTAGGCAATTTACATCCCGCCCATCAGTGTAGCAAGGCTCCCATTTCTCCATGGCCTGTCCTGCATTTCTGGTTTTGACACTTTTTTCAGCATGGCCCTTTTGACCGATGGGAAGCGAGACTTCTTTGTAGCGCTGATTTGCCTTTCCAGGTTGCTTGGTTGGCCAAAAAGGGCGTATGCGTTTTTTCCTGAATATATTCAGGAAAAAACGCATACGCCCTTTTTGGCCAAGGGCATCATTGTCAACGTTTTGCCGCTTTTCATGTGCTTTAAAGATGATTCGAATCTACCTCCTGAAATCTGTTTCCTGCAATTCTGCCTTGATTTCAAATCCTCTTCTTTGCCTTCCCTCAATATATTTGTGGACGAGAGTTATCATTTATAACTCTGCAGGTTTTTGAATTGCAGTGCCCTGAAGCTCCATTTTACAACTCGCTTTTTTGGGAACTGGCCGCAAAACCGCAGGATGGCTTCAGGCCCTGTTCTGGTTCCGGGGGGCAGGCTGAGCCTGTGGTTAATTCTTCTTCCTGATGGGAAAATAGAGTGACCTGTGCCCGTCCCAACACCAAGAGCTAGTCTTTCATTGGTTCCCCGTCTTCCCGTTCATCCTCAGGAAAAATTGCAACCTGTACGGAACAGGAGGTTAAAGGTGCTGATGCTCCAAGTAGGGAGATTGCTAGTAAAGTGGCTGGAATGGCGAACCCGAGCACAAGGAGATGATAAATGAGGTGCGTTTTAGAAACCTTTCCCCATCACACGGTGTACCATCTTCTGGGTTTCTCATGCATGTTTTCGATGTAGGAAGATGCCCTTGAACCTGGAGATTTGGGACCCATGCGATGGGTACCACTCAGTATTACTTTAAAGGGTCTGCGTTTGCTCACCCAACCTCACCAAACCTCTCAGCCCCAAGAGTGTCCACCCTTATGTCTCATCCAGCTGTGGGTCTACATATGGTCAATCCAGGTTGCATCACAGCCCCTGAATGAATTGTGTAAGAATTTCTCTCTCTTTCACTGTCTTTGTTTCATGGGTTTTTAAAAGTAATTTATTTTTATAATGGTGTTTAGCTGCTTTTCACTGATGTGTTTATGCCGCTTTACACCCACTTGACAAACTAACAGAGAGATATCAATACATAGGTTTTAAGATTATTACTAGTCAGATATATTCTTGTGCGGTGAATAGGGCGTGTTGAGTCCAGTTCTCTGAGCAAGGAGTAGGTCTTGTCTATTACATATTGGGTTTATGGAACGGTATCTGAGCTAATTTGAAACCCTTGTTTTATGTATCACCCCACCTCACCTTTCCCGTTTAGCAGCCATAGTGTGTTTTCTGCATGTGCGACTCTGTTCTGTTTTGTAATTCAGTTCAAGTGTAACGGTTTTTACATTCCCTCTATAACTGATACCTTATGAGAAGTGTACTTTTCTGTGTGACTTATTTCACTTAGAATCGTCGTACCTAAATCCACTCATCATGCTGCTACTAGCCTTATGCCATTGATTTCATGGCTGAGTGATATTCCATTGTACATAAGGACCACAACTTCTTTATCCATTTTTCTCTTTCCTGGGATATTTAAGGTGGAATGAAGTGGAGGTCCTTGTCAACAGAGCAGCCCTAAACTTTGGGCTGCTTGTGTTTTGCTGATTTTTCATTTTCCCAATTTATACCCCGATGAGTGGAAGTGCCCTATGCTCTCTAAGCTGTGTTTTTTAGATATTTCAGGACTCACCGTACACTTCTCTAGAGTGCCTGTAGTCAATTTACATCCCGCCCATCAGTGTAGCAAGGCTCCCATTTCTCCATGGCCTGTCCTGCATTTCTGGTTTTGACACTTTTTTCAGCATGGCCCTTTTGACCGATGGGAAGCGAGACTTCTTTGTAGCGCTGATTTGCCTTTCCAGGTTGCTTGGTTGGCCAAAAAGGGCGTATGCGTTTTTTCCTGAATATATTCAGGAAAAAACGCATACGCCCTTTTTGGCCAAGGGCATCATTGTCAACGTTTTGCCGCTTTTCATGTGCTTTAAAGATGATTCGAATCTACCTCCTGAAATCTGTTTCCTGCAATTCTGCCTTGATTTCAAATCCTCTTCTTTGCCTTCCCTCAATATATTTGTGGACGAGAGTTATCATTTATAACTCTGCAGGTTTTTGAATTGCAGTGCCCTGAAGCTCCATTTTACAACTCGCTTTTTTGGGAACTGGCCGCAAAACCGCAGGATGGCTTCAGGCCCTGTTCTGGTTCCGGGGGGCAGGCTGAGCCTGTGGTTAATTCTTCTTCCTGATGGGAAAATAGAGTGACCTGTGCCCGTCCCAACACCAAGAGCTAGTCTTTCATTGGTTCCCCGTCTTCCCGTTCATCCTCAGGAAAAATTGCAACCTGTACGGAACAGGAGGTTAAAGGTGCTGATGCTCCAAGTAGGGAGATTGCTAGTAAAGTGGCTGGAATGGCGAACCCGAGCACAAGGAGATGATAAATGAGGTGCGTTTTAGAAACCTTTCCCCATCACACGGTGTACCATCTTCTGGGTTTCTCATGCATGTTTTCGATGTAGGAAGATGCCCTTGAACCTGGAGATTTGGGACCCATGCGATGGGTACCACGCAGTATTACTTTAAAGGGTCTGCGTTTGCTCACCCAACCTCACCAAACCTCTCAGCCCCAAGAGTGTCCACCCTTATGTCTCATCCAGCTGTGGGTCTACATATGGTCAATCCAGGTTGCATCACAGCCCCTGAATGAATTGTGTAAGAATTTCTCTCTCTTTCACTGTCTTTGTTTCATGGGTTTTTAAAAGTAATTTATTTTTATAATGGTGTTTAGCTGCTTTTCACTGATGTGTTTATGCCGCTTTACACCCACTTGACACACTAACAGAGAGATATCAATACATAGGTTTTAAGATTATTACTAGTCAGATATATTCTTGTGCGGTGAATAGGGCGTGTTGAGTCCAGTTCTCTGAGCAAGGAGTAGGTCTTGTCTATTACATATTGGGTTTATGGAACGGTATCTGAGCTAATTTGAAACCCTTGTTTTTTGTATCACCCCACCTCACCTTTCCCGTTTAGCAGCCATAGTGTGTTTTCTGCATGTGCGACTCTGTTCTGTTTTGTAATTCAGTTCAAGTGTAACGGTTTTTACATTCCCTCTATAACTGATACCTTATGAGAAGTGTCCTTTTCTGTGTGACTTATTTCACTTAGAATCGTCGTACCTAAATCCACTCATCATGCTGCTACTAGCCTTATGCCATTGATTTCATGGCTGAGTGATATTCCATTGTACATAAGGACCACAACTTCTTTATCCATTTTTCTCTTTCCTGGGATATTTAAGGTGGAATGAAGTGGAGGTCCTTGTCAACAGAGCAGCCCTAAACTTTGGGCTGCTTGTGTTTTGCTGATTTTTCATTTTCCCAATTTATACCCCGATGAGTGGAAGTGCCCTATGCTATCTAAGCTGTGTTTTTTAGATATTTCAGGACTCACCGTACACTTCTCCAGAGTGCCTGTAGGCAATTTACATCCCGCCCATCAGTGTAGCAAGGCTCCCATTTCTCCATGGCCTGTCCTGCATTTCTGGTTTTGACACTTTTTTCAGCATGGCCCTTTTGACCGATGGGAAGCGAGACTTCTTTGTAGCGCTGATTTGCCTTTCCAGGTTGCTTGGTTGGCCAAAAAGGGCGTATGCGTTTTTTCCTGAATATATTCAGGAAAAAACGCATACGCCCTTTTTGGCCAAGGGCATCATTGTCAACGTTTTGCCGCTTTTCATGTGCTTTAAAGATGATTCGAATCTACCTCCTGAAATCTGTTTCCTGCAATTCTGCCTTGATTTCAAATCCTCTTCTTTGCCTTCCCTCAATATATTTGTGGACGAGAGTTATCATTTATAACTCTGCAGGTTTTTGAATTGCAGTGCCCTGAAGCTCCATTTTACAACTCGCTTTTTTGGGAACTGGCCGCAAAACCGCAGGATGGCTTCAGGCCCTGTTCTGGTTCCGGGGGGCAGGCTGAGCCTGTGGTTAATTCTTCTTCCTGATGGGAAAATAGAGTGACCTGTGCCCGTCCCAACACCAAGAGCTAGTCTTTCATTGGTTCCCCGTCTTCCCGTTCATCCTCAGGAAAAATTGCAACCTGTACGGAACAGGAGGTTAAAGGTGCTGATGCTCCAAGTAGGGAGATTGCTAGTAAAGTGGCTGGAATGGCGAACCCGAGCACAAGGAGATGATAAATGAGGTGCGTTTTAGAAACCTTTCCCCATCACACGGTGTACCATCTTCTGGGTTTCTCATGCATGTTTTCGATGTAGGAAGATGCCCTTGAACCTGGAGATTTGGGACCCATGCGATGGGTACCACGCAGTATTACTTTAAAGGGTCTGCGTTTGCTCACCCAACCTCACCAAACCTCTCAGCCCCAAGAGTGTCCACCCTTATGTCTCATCCAGCTGTGGGTCTACATATGGTCAATCCAGGTTGCATCACAGCCCCTGAATGAATTGTGTAAGAATTTCTCTCTCTTTCACTGTCTTTGTTTCATGGGTATTTAAAAGTAATTTATTTTTATAATGGTGTTTAGCTGCTTTTCACTGATGTGTTTATGCCGCTTTACACCCACTTGACACACTAACAGAGAGATATCAATACATAGGTTTTAAGATTATTACTAGTCAGATATATTCTTGTGCGGTGAATAGGGCGTGTTGAGTCCAGTTCTCTGAGCAAGGAGTAGGTCTTGTCTATTACATATTGGGTTTATGGAACGGTATCTGAGCTAATTTGAAACCCTTGTTTTTTGTATCACCCCACCTCACCTTTCCCGTTTAGCAGCCATAGTGTGTTTTCTGCATGTGCGACTCTGTTCTGTTTTGTAATTCAGTTCAAGTGTAACGGTTTTTACATTCCCTCTATAACTGATACCTTATGAGAAGTGTCCTTTTCTGTGTGACTTATTTCACTTAGAATCGTCGTACCTAAATCCACTCATCATGCTGCTACTAGCCTTATGCCATTGATTTCATGGCTGAGTGATATTCCATTGTACATAAGGACCACAACTTCTTTATCCATTTTTCTCTTTCCTGGGATATTTAAGGTGGAATGAAGTGGAGGTCCTTGTCAACAGATCAGCCCTAAACTTTGGGCTGCTTGTGTTTCGCTGATTTTTCATTTTCCCAATTTATACCCCGATGAGTGGAAGTGCCCTATGCTCTCTAAGCTGTGTTTTTTAGATATTTCAGGACTCACCGTACACTTCTCCAGAGTGCCTGTTGGCAATTTACATCCCGCCCATCAGTGTAGCAAGGCTCCCATTTCTCCATGGCCTGTCCTGCATTTCTGGTTTTGACACTTTTTTCAGCATGGCCCTTTGGACCGATGGGAAGCGAGACTTCTTTGTAGCGCTGATTTGCCTTTCCAGGTTGCTTGGTTGGCCAAAAAGGGCGTATGCGTTTTTTCCTGAATATATTCAGCAAAAAACGCATACGCCCTTTTTGGCCAAGGGCATCATTGTCAACGTTTTGCCGCTTTTCATGTGCTTTAAAGACGATTCGAATCTACCTCCTGAAATCTGTTTCCTGCAATTCTGCCTTGATTTCAAATCCTCTTCTTTGCCTTCCCTCAATATATTTGTGGACGAGAGTTATCATTTATAACTCTGCAGGTTTGTGAATTGCAGTGCCCTGAAGCTCCATTTTACAACTCGCTTTTTTGGGAACTGGCCGCAAAAGCGCAGGATGGCTTCAGGCCCTGTTCTGGTTCCGGGCGGCAGGCTGAGCCTGTGGTTAATTCTTCTTCCTGATGGGAAAATAGAGTGACCTGTGCCTGTCCCAACACCAAGAGCTAGTCTCTCATTGGTTCCCCGTCTTCCCGTTCATCCTCAGGAAAAATTGCAACCTGTACGGAACAGGAGGTTAAAGGTGCTGATGCTCCAAGTAGGGAGATTGCTAGTAAAGTGGCTGGAATGGCGAACCCGAGCACAAGGAGATGAGAAATGAGGTGCGTTTTAGAAACCTTTCCCCGTCACACGGTGTACCATCTTCTGGGTTTCTCATGCATGTTTTCGATGTAGGAAGATGCCCTTGAACCTGGAGATTTGGGACCCATGCGATGGGTACCACGCAGTATTACTTTAAAGGGTCTGCGTTTGCTCACCCAACCTCACCAAACCTCTCAGCCCCAAGAGTGTCCACCCTTATGTCTCATCCAGCTGTGGGTCTACATATCGTCAATCCAGGTTGCATCACAGCCCCTGAATGAATTGTGTAAGTATTTCTCTCTCTTTCACTGTCTTTGTTTCATGGGTTATTAAAAGTAGTTTATTTTTATAATGGGGTTAGCTGCTTTTCACTGCTGTGTTTATGCCGCTTTACACCCACTTGACTCACTTACAGAGAGATATCAATACATAGGTTTTAAGATTATTACTAGTCAGATATATTCTTGTGCGGTGAATAGGGAGTGTTGAGTTCAGTTCTCTGAGCAAGGAGTAGGTCTTGTCTATTACATATTGGGTTTATGGAACGGTATCTGAGCTAATTTGAAACCCTTGTTTTTTGTATCACCCCACCTCACCTTTCCCGTTTAGCAGCCATAGTGTGTTTCTGCATGTGCGACTCTGTTCTGTTTTGTAATTCAGTTCAAGTGTAACGGTTTTTACATTCCCTCTATAACTGATACCTTATGAGAAGTGTCCTTTTCTGTGTGACTTATTTCACTTAGAATCGTCATACCTAAATCCACTCATCATGCTGCTACTAGCCTTATGCCATTGATTTCATGGCTGAGTGATATTCGATTGTACATAAGGACCACAACTTCTTTATCCATTTTTCTCTTTCCTGGGATATTTAAGGTGGAATGAAGTGGAGGTCATTGTCAACAGAGCAGCCCTAAACTTTGGGCTGCTTGTGTTTTGCTGATTTTACATTTTCCCAATTTATACCCCGATGAGTGGAAGTGCCCTATGCTCTCTAAGCTGTGTTTTTTAGATATTTCAGGACTCACCGTACACTTCTCCAGAGTGCCTGTTGGCAGTTTACATCCCGCCCATCAGTGTAGCAAGGCTCCCATTTCTCCATGGCCTGTCCTGCATTTCTGGTTTTGACACTTTTTTCAGCATGGCCCTTTGGACCGATGGGAAGCGAGACTTCTTTGTAGCGCTGATTTGCCTTTCCAGGTTGCTTGGTTGGCCAAAAAGGGCGTATGCGTTTTTTCCTGAATATATTCAGCAAAAAACGCATACGCCCTTTTTGGCCAAGGGCATCATTGTCACCGTTTTGCCGCTTTTCATGTGCTTTAAAGATGATTCGAATCTACCTCCTGAAATCTGTTTCCTGCAATTCTGCCTTGATTTCAAATCCTCTTCTTTGCCTTCCCTCAATATATTTGTGGACGAGAGTTATCATTTATAACTCTGCAGGTTTGTGAATTGCAGTGCCCTGAAGCTCCATTTTACAACTCGCTTTTTTGGGAGCTGGCCGCAAAAGCGCAGGATGGCTTCTGGCCCTGTTCTGGTTCCGGGTGGCAGGCTGAGCCTGTGGTTAATTCTTCTTCCTGATGGGAAAATAGAGTGACCTGTGCCTGTCCCAACACCAAGAGCTAGTCTCTCATTGGTTCCCCGTCTTCCCGTTCATCCTCAGGACAAATTGCAACCTATACGGAACAGGAGGTTAAAGGTGCTGATGCTCCAAGTAGGGAGATTGCTAGTAAAGTGGCTGGAATGGCGAACCCGAGCACAAGGAGATGAGAAATGAGGTGCGTTTTAGAAACTTTCCCCATCACACGGTGTAGCATCTTCTGGGTTTCTCATGCATGTTTTCGATGTAGGAAGATGGCCTTGAACCTGGAGATTTGGGACCCATGCAATGGGACCACACAGTATTACTTTAAAGGGTCTGCGTTTCTTCACCCAACCTCACCAAACCTCTCAGCCCCAAGAGGGTCCAGCCTTATGTCTCATCCAGCTGTGGGTCTACATATGGTCAATCCAGGTTGCATCACAGCCCCTGAATGAATTGTGTAAGAATTTCTCTCTCTTTCACTGTCTTTGTTTCATGTGTTTTTAAAAGTAATTTATTTTTATAATGGGGTTTAGCTGCTTTTCACTGATGTGTTTATGCCCCTTTACACCCACTTGACACACTAACAGAGAGATATCAATACATAGGTTTTAAGATTATTACTAGTGAGATATATTCTTGTGCGGTGAATAGGGCGTGTTGAGTCCAGTTCTCTGAGCAAGGAGTAGGTCTTGTCTATTACATATTGGGTTTATGGAACGGTATCTGAGCTAATTTGAAACCCTTGTTTTTTGTATCACCCCACCTCACCTTTCCCGTTTAGCAGCCATAGTGTGTTTTCTGCATGTGCGACTCTGTTCTGTTTTGTAATTCAGTTCAAGTGTAACGGTTTTTACATTCCCTCTATAACTGATACCTTATGAGAAGTGTCCTTTTCTGTGTGACTTATTTCACTTAGAATCGTCGTACCTAAATCCACTCATCATGCTGCTACTAGCCTTATGCCATTGATTTCATGGCTGAGTGATATTCCATTGTACATAAGGACCACAACTTCTTTATCCATTTTTCTCTTTCCTGGGATATTTAAGGTGGAATGAAGTGGAGGTCCTTGTCAACAGAGCAGCCCTAAACTTTGGGCTGCTTGTGTTTTGCTGATTTTTCATTTTCCCAATTTATACCCCGATGAGTGGAAGTGCCCTATGCTCTCTAAGCTGTGTTTTTTAGATATTTCAGGACTCACCGTACACTTCTCCAGAGTGCCTGTTGGCAATTTACATCCCGCCCATCAGTGTAGCAAGGCTCCCATTTCTCCATGGCCTGTCCTGCATTTCTGGTTTTGACACTTTTTTCAGCATGGCCCTTTGGACTGATGGGAAGCGAGAATTCTTTGTAGCGCTGATTTGCCTTTCCAGGTTGCTTGGTTGGCCAAAAAGGGCGTATGCGTTTTTTCCTGAATATATTCAGCAAAAAACGCATACGCCCTTTTTGGCCAAGGGCATCATTGTCAACGTTTTGCCGCTTTTCATGTGCTTTAAAGACGATTCGAATCTACCTCCTGAAATCTGTTTCCTGCAATTCTCCCTTGATTTCAAATCCTCTTCTTTGCCTTCCCTCAATATATTTGTGGACGAGAGTTATCATTTATAACTCTGCAGGTTTGTGAATTGCAGTGCCCTGAAGCTCCATTTTACAACTCGCTTTTTTGGGAACTGGCCGCAAAAGCGCAGGATGGCTTCAGGCCCTGTTCTGGTTCCGGGCGGCAGGCTGAGCCTGTGGTTAATTCTTCTTCCTGATGGGAAAATAGAGTGACCTGTGCCTGTCCCAACACCAAGAGCTAGTCTCTCATTGGTTCCCCGTCTTCCCGTTCATCCTCAGGAAAAATTGCAACCTGTACGGAACAGGAGGTTAAAGGTGCTGATGCTCCAAGTAGGGAGATTGCTAGTAAAGTGGCTGGAATGGCGAACCCGAGCACAAGGAGATGAGAAATGAGGTGCGTTTTAGAAACCTTTCCCCGTCACACGGTGTACCATCTTCTGGGTTTCTCATGCATGTTTTCGATGTAGGAAGATGCCCTTGAACCTGGAGATTTGGGACCCATGCGATGGGTACCACGCAGTATTACTTTAAAGGGTCTGCGTTTGCTCACCCAACCTCACCAAACCTCTCAGCCCCAAGAGTGTCCACCCTTATGTCTCATCCAGCTGTGGGTCTACATATGGTCAATCCAGGTTGCATCACAGCCCCTGAATGAATTGTGTAAGAATTTCTCTCTCTTTCACTGTCTTTGTTTCATGGGTTTTTAAAAGTAGTTTATTTTTATAATGG
This sequence comes from Balaenoptera physalus, assembly GCF_965194825.1. Lineage (NCBI taxonomy): Eukaryota > Metazoa > Chordata > Mammalia > Artiodactyla > Balaenopteridae > Balaenoptera > Balaenoptera physalus. The sequence goes on along the minus strand of NW_028126544.1, from coordinate 30,864 downwards.
GGTTAGCTGCTTTTCACTGCTGTGTTTATGCCGCTTTACACCCACTTGACTCACTTACAGAGAGATATCAATACATAGGTTTTAAGATTATTACTAGTCAGATATATTCTTGTGCGGTGAATAGGGAGTGTTGACTCCAGTTCTCTGAGCAAGGAGTAGGTCTTGTCTATTACATATTGGGTTTATGGAACGGTATCTGAGCTAATTTGAAACCCTTGTTTTTTGTATCACCCCACCTCACCTTTCCCGTTTAGCAGCCATAGTGTGTTTTCTGCATGTGCGACTCTGTTCTGTTTTGTAATTCAGTTCAAGTGTAACGGTTTTTACATTCCCTCTATAAGTGATACCTTATGAGAAGTGTCCTTTTCTGTGTGACTTATTTCACTTAGAATTGTCGTACCTAAATCCACTCATCATGCTGCTACTAGCCTTATGCCATTGATTTCATGGCTGAGTGATATTCCATTGTACATAAGGACCACAACTTCTTTATCCATTTTTCTCTTTCCTGGGATATTTAAGGTGGAATGAAGTGGGGGTCCTTGTCAACAGAGCAGCCCTAAACTTTGGGCTGCTTGTGTTTTGCTGATTTTTCATTTTCCCAATTTATACCCCAATGAGTGGAAGTGCCCTATGCTCTCTAAGCTGTGTTTTTTAGATATTTCAGGACTCACCGTACACTTCTCCAGAGTGCCTGTTGGCAATTTACATCCTGCCCATCAGTGTAGCAAGGCTCCCATTTCTCCATGGCCTGTCCTGCATTTCTGGTTTTGACACTTTTTTCAGCATGGCCCTTTTGACCGATGGGAAGCGAGACTTCTTTGTAGCGCTGATTTGCCTTTCCAGGTTGCTTGGTTGGCCAAAAAGGGCGTATGCGTTTTTTCCTGAATATATTCAGCAAAAAACGCATACGCCCTTTTTGGCCAAGGGCATCATTGTCACCGTTTTGCCGCTTTTCATGTGCTTTAAAGATGATTCGAATCTACCTCCTGAAATCTGTTTCCTGCAATTCTGCCTTGATTTCAAATCCTCTTCTTTGCCTTCCCTCAATATATTTGTGGACGAGAGTTATCATTTATAATTCTGCAGGTTTGTGAATTGCAGTGCTCTGAAGCTCCATTTTACAACTCGCTTTTTTGGGAGCTGGCCGCAAAAGCGCAGGATGGCTTCAGGCCCTGTTCTGGTTCCGGGGGGCAGGCTGAGCCTGTGGTTAATTCTTCTTCCTGATGGGAAAATAGAGTGACCTGTGCCTGTCCCAACACCAAGAGCTAGTCTCTCATTGGTTCCCCGTCTTCCCGTTCATCCTCAGGACAAATTGCAACCTATACGGAACAGGAGGTTAAAGGTGCTGATGCTCCAAGTAGGGAGATTGCTAGTAAAGTGGCTGGAATGGCGAACCCGAGCACAAGGAGATGAGAAATGAGGTGCGTTTTAGAAACTTTCCCCATCACACGGTGTACCATCTTCTGGGTTTCTCATGCATGTTTTCGATGTAGGAAGATGGCCTTGAACCTGGAGATTTGGGACCCATGCAATGGGACCACACAGTATTACTTTAAAGGGTCTGCGCTTCTTCACCCAACCTCACCAAACCTCTCAGCCCCAAGAGTGTCCACCCTTATGTCTCATCCAGCTGTGGGTCTACATATGGTCAATCCAGGTTGCATCACAGCCCCTGAATGAATTGTGTAAGAATTTCTCTCTCTTTCACTGTCTTTGTTTCATGGGTTTTTAAAAGTAATTTATTTTTATAATGGGGTTTAGCTGCTTTTCACTGATGTGTTTATGCCGCTTTACACCCACTTGACACACTAACAGAGAGATATCAATACATAGGTTTTAAGATTATTACTAGTCAGATATATTCTTGTGCGGTGAATAGGGCGTGTTGAGTCCAGTTCTCTGAGCAAGGAGTAGGTCTTGTCTATTACATATTGGGTTTATGGAACGGTATCTGAGCTAATTTGAAACCCTTGTTTTTTGTATCACCCCACCTCACCTTTCCCGTTTAGCAGCCATAGTGTGTTTTCTGCATGTGCGACTCTGTTCTGTTTTGTAATTCAGTTCAAGTGTAACGGTTTTTACATTCCCTCTATAACTGATACCTTATGAGAAGTGTCGTTTTCTGTGTGACTTATTTCACTTAGAATCGTCGTACCTAAATCCACTCATCATGCTGCTACTAGCCTTATGCCATTGATTTCATGGCTGAGTGATATTCCATTGTACATAAGGACCACAACTTCTTTATCCATTTTTCTCTTTCCTGGGATATTTAAGGTGGAATGAAGTGGAGGTCCTTGTCAACAGAGCAGCCCTAAACTTTGGGCTGCTTGTGTTTTGCTGATTTTTCATTTTCCCAATTTATACCCCGATGAGTGGAAGTGCCCTATGCTCTCTAAGCTGTGTTTTTTAGATATTTCAGGACTCACCGTACACTTCTCCAGAGTGCCTGTTGGCAATTTACATCCCGCCCATCAGTGTAGCAAGGCTCCCATTTCTCCATGGCCTGTCCTGCATTTCTGGTTTTGACACTTTTTTCAGCATGGCCCTTTGGACTGATGGGAAGCGAGAATTCTTTGTAGCGCTGATTTGCCTTTCCAGGTTGCTTGGTTGGCCAAAAAGGGCGTATGCGTTTTTTCCTGAATATATTCAGCAAAAAACGCATACGCCCTTTTTGGCCAAGGGCATCATTGTCAACGTTTTGCCGCTTTTCATGTGCTTTAAAGACGATTCGAATCTACCTCCTGAAATCTGTTTCCTGCAATTCTGCCTTGATTTCAAATCCTCTTCTTTGCCTTCCCTCAATATATTTGTGGACGAGAGTTATCATTTATAACTCTGCAGGTTTGTGAATTGCAGTGCCCTGAAGCTCCATTTTACAACTCGCTTTTTTGGGAACTGGCCGCAAAAGCGCAGGATGGCTTCAGGCCCTGTTCTGGTTCCGGGCGGCAGGCTGAGCCTGTGGTTAATTCTTCTTCCTGATGGGAAAATAGAGTGACCTGTGCCTGTCCCAACACCAAGAGCTAGTCTCTCATTGGTTCCCCGTCTTCCCGTTCATCCTCAGGAAAAATTGCAACCTGTACGGAACAGGAGGTTAAAGGTGCTGATGCTCCAAGTAGGGAGATTGCTAGTAAAGTGGCTGGAATGGCGAACCCGAGCACAAGGAGATGAGAAATGAGGTGCGTTTTAGAAACCTTTCCCCGTCACACGGTGTACCATCTTCTGGGTTTCTCATGCATGTTTTCGATGTAGGAAGATGCCCTTGAACCTGGAGATTTGGGACCCATGCGATGGGTACCACGCAGTATTACTTTAAAGGGTCTGCGTTTGCTCACCCAACCTCACCAAACCTCTCAGCCCCAAGAGTGTCCACCCTTATGTCTCATCCAGCTGTGGGTCTACATATGGTCAATCCAGGTTGCATCACAGCCCCTGAATGAATTGTGTAAGAATTTCTCTCTCTTTCACTGTCTTTGTTTCATGGGTTTTTAAAAGTAGTTTATTTTTATAATGGGGTTAGCTGCTTTTCACTGCTGTGTTTATGCCGCTTTACACCCACTTGACTCACTTACAGAGAGATATCAATACATAGGTTTTAAGATTATTACTAGTCAGATATATTCTTGTGCGGTGAATAGGGAGTGTTGACTCCAGTTCTCTGAGCAAGGAGTAGGTCTTGTCTATTACATATTGGGTTTATGGAACGGTATCTGAGCTAATTTGAAACCCTTGTTTTTTGTATCACCCCACCTCACCTTTCCCGTTTAGCAGCCATAGTGTGTTTTCTGCATGTGCGACTCTGTTCTGTTTTGTAATTCAGTTCAAGTGTAACGGTTTTTACATTCCCTCTATAAGTGATACCTTATGAGAAGTGTCCTTTTCTGTGTGACTTATTTCACTTAGAATTGTCGTACCTAAATCCACTCATCATGCTGCTACTAGCCTTATGCCATTGATTTCATGGCTGAGTGATATTCCATTGTACATAAGGACCACAACTTCTTTATCCATTTTTCTCTTTCCTGGGATATTTAAGGTGGAATGAAGTGGGGGTCCTTGTCAACAGAGCAGCCCTAAACTTTGGGCTGCTTGTGTTTTGCTGATTTTTCATTTTCCCAATTTATACCCCAATGAGTGGAAGTGCCCTATGCTCTCTAAGCTGTGTTTTTTAGATATTTCAGGACTCACCGTACACTTCTCCAGAGTGCCTGTTGGCAATTTACATCCTGCCCATCAGTGTAGCAAGGCTCCCATTTCTCCATGGCCTGTCCTGCATTTCTGGTTTTGACACTTTTTTCAGCATGGCCCTTTTGACCGATGGGAAGCGAGACTTCTTTGTAGCGCTGATTTGCCTTTCCAGGTTGCTTGGTTGGCCAAAAAGGGCGTATGCGTTTTTTCCTGAATATATTCAGCAAAAAACGCATACGCCCTTTTTGGCCAAGGGCATCATTGTCACCGTTTTGCCGCTTTTCATGTGCTTTAAAGATGATTCGAATCTACCTCCTGAAATCTGTTTCCTGCAATTCTGCCTTGATTTCAAATCCTCTTCTTTGCCTTCCCTCAATATATTTGTGGACGAGAGTTATCATTTATAATTCTGCAGGTTTGTGAATTGCAGTGCTCTGAAGCTCCATTTTACAACTCGCTTTTTTGGGAGCTGGCCGCAAAAGCGCAGGATGGCTTCAGGCCCTGTTCTGGTTCCGGGGGGCAGGCTGAGCCTGTGGTTAATTCTTCTTCCTGATGGGAAAATAGAGTGACCTGTGCCTGTCCCAACACCAAGAGCTAGTCTCTCATTGGTTCCCCGTCTTCCCGTTCATCCTCAGGACAAATTGCAACCTATACGGAACAGGAGGTTAAAGGTGCTGATGCTCCAAGTAGGGAGATTGCTAGTAAAGTGGCTGGAATGGCGAACCCGAGCACAAGGAGATGAGAAATGAGGTGCGTTTTAGAAACTTTCCCCATCACACGGTGTACCATCTTCTGGGTTTCTCATGCATGTTTTCGATGTAGGAAGATGGCCTTGAACCTGGAGATTTGGGACCCATGCAATGGGACCACACAGTATTACTTTAAAGGGTCTGCGCTTCTTCACCCAACCTCACCAAACCTCTCAGCCCCAAGAGGGTCCAGCCTTATGTCTCATCCAGCTGTGGGTCTACATATGGTCAATCCAGGTTGCATCACAGCCCCTGAATGAATTGTGTAAGAATTTCTCTCTCTTTCACTGTCTTTGTTTCATGGGTTTTTAAAAGTAATTTATTTTTATAATGGGGTTTAGCTGCTTTTCACTGATGTGTTTATGCCGCTTTACACCCACTTGACACACTAACAGAGAGATATCAATACATAGGTTTTAAGATTATTACTAGTCAGATATATTCTTGTGCGGTGAATAGGGCGTGTTGAGTCCAGTTCTCTGAGCAAGGAGTAGGTCTTGTCTATTACATATTGGGTTTATGGAACGGTATCTGAGCTAATTTGAAACCCTTGTTTTTTGTATCACCCCACCTCACCTTTCCCGTTTAGCAGCCATAGTGTGTTTTCTGCATGTGCGACTCTGTTCTGTTTTGTAATTCAGTTCAAGTGTAACGGTTTTTACATTCCCTCTATAACTGATACCTTATGAGAAGTGTCGTTTTCTGTGTGACTTATTTCACTTAGAATCGTCGTACCTAAATCCACTCATCATGCTGCTACTAGCCTTATGCCATTGATTTCATGGCTGAGTGATATTCCATTGTACATAAGGACCACAACTTCTTTATCCATTTTTCTCTTTCCTGGGATATTTAAGGTGGAATGAAGTGGAGGTCCTTGTCAACAGAGCAGCCCTAAACTTTGGGCTGCTTGTGTTTTGCTGATTTTTCATTTTCCCAATTTATACCCCGATGAGTGGAAGTGCCCTATGCTCTCTAAGCTGTGTTTTTTAGATATTTCAGGACTCACCGTACACTTCTCCAGAGTGCCTGTTGGCAATTTACATCCCGCCCATCAGTGTAGCAAGGCTCCCATTTCTCCATGGCCTGTCCTGCATTTCTGGTTTTGACACTTTTTTCAGCATGGCCCTTTGGACTGATGGGAAGCGAGAATTCTTTGTAGCGCTGATTTGCCTTTCCAGGTTGCTTGGTTGGCCAAAAAGGGCGTATGCGTTTTTTCCTGAATATATTCAGCAAAAAACGCATACGCCCTTTTTGGCCAAGGGCATCATTGTCAACGTTTTGCCGCTTTTCATGTGCTTTAAAGACGATTCGAATCTACCTCCTGAAATCTGTTTCCTGCAATTCTGCCTTGATTTCAAATCCTCTTCTTTGCCTTCCCTCAATATATTTGTGGACGAGAGTTATCATTTATAACTCTGCAGGTTTGTGAATTGCAGTGCCCTGAAGCTCCATTTTACAAGTCGCTTTTTTGGGAACTGGCCGCAAAAGCGCAGGATGGCTTCAGGCCCTGTTCTGGTTCCGGGCGGCAGGCTGAGCCTGTGGTTAATTCTTCTTCCTGATGGGAAAATAGAGTGACCTGTGCCTGTCCCAACACCAAGAGCTAGTCTCTCATTGGTTCCCCGTCTTCCCGTTCATCCTCAGGAAAAATTGCAACCTGTACGGAACAGGAGGTTAAAGGTGCTGATGCTCCAAGTAGGGAGATTGCTAGTAAAGTGGCTGGAATGGCGAACCCGAGCACAAGGAGATGAGAAATGAGGTGCGTTTTAGAAACCTTTCCCCGTCACACGGTGTACCATCTTCTGGGTTTCTCATGCATGTTTTCGATGTAGGAAGATGCCCTTGAACCTGGAGATTTGGGACCCATGCGATGTGTACCACGCAGTATTACTTTAAAGGGTCTGCGTTTGCTCACCCAACCTCACCAAACCTCTCAGCCCCAAGAGTGTCCACCCTTATGTCTCATCCAGCTGTGGGTCTACATATGGTCAATCCAGGTTGCATCACAGCCCCTGAATGAATTGTGTAAGAATTTCTCTCTCTTTCACTGTCTTTGTTTCATGGGTTTTTAAAAGTAGTTTATTTTTATAATGGGGTTAGCTGCTTTTCACTGCTGTGTTTATGCCGCTTTACACCCACTTGACTCACTTACAGAGAGATATCAATACATAGGTTTTAAGATTATTACTAGTCAGATATATTCTTGTGCGGTGAATAGGGAGTGTTGAGTCCAGTTCTCTGAGCATGGAGTAGGTCTTGTCTATTACATATTGGGTTTATGGAACGGTATCTGAGCTAATTTGAAACCCTTGTTTTTTGTATCACCCCACCTCACCTTTCCCGTTTAGCAGCCATAGTGTGTTTTCTGCATGTGCGACTCTGTTCTGTTTTGTAATTCAGTTCAAGTGTAACGGTTTTTACATTCCCTCTATAACTGATACCTTATGAGAAGTGTCCTTTTCTGTGTGACTTATTTCACTTAGAATCGTCGTACCTAAATCCACTCATCATGCTGCTACTAGCCTTATGCCATTGATTTCATGGCTGAGTGATATTCCATTGTACATAAGGACCACAACTTCTTTATCCATTTTTCTCTTTCCTGGGATATTTAAGGTGGAATGAAGTGGAGGTCCGTGTCAACAGAGCAGCCCTAAACTTTGGGCTGCTTGTGTTTTGCTGATTTTTCAGTTTCCCAATTTATACCCTGATGAGTGGAAGTGCCCTATGCTCTCTTAGCTGTGTTTTTTAGATATTTCAGGACTCACCGTACACTTCTCCAGAGTGCCTGTTGGCAATTTACATCCCGCCCATCAGTGTAGCAAGGCTCCCATTTCTCCATGGCCTGTCCTGCATTTCTGGTTTTGACACTTTTTTCAGCATGGCCCTTTGGACCGATGGGAAGCGAGACTTCTTTGTAGCGCTGATTTGCCTTTCCAGGTTGCTTGGTTGGCCAAAAAGGGCGTATGCGTTTTTTCCTGAATATATTCAGCAAAAAACGCATACGCCCTTTTTGGCCAAGGGCATCATTGTCACCGTTTTGCCGCTTTTCATGTGCTTTAAAGATGATTCGAATCTACCTCCTGAAATCTGTTTCCTGCAATTCTGCCTTGATTTCAAATCCTCTTCTTTGCCTTCCCTCAATATATTTGTGGACGAGAGTTATCATTTATAACTCTGCAGGTTTGTGAATTGCAGTGCCCTGAAGCTCCATTTTACAACTCGCTTTTTTGAGAGCTGGCCGCAAAAGCGCATGATGGCTTCAGGCCCTGTTCTGGTTCCGGGGGGCAGGCTGAGCCTGTGGTTAATTCTTCTTCCTGATGGGAAAATAGAGTGACCTGTGCCTGTCCCAACACCAAGAGCTAGTCTCTCATTGGTTCCCCGTCTTCCCGTTCATCCTCAGGACAAATTGCAACCTGTACGGAACAGGAGGTTAAAGGTGCTGATGCTCCAAGTAGGGAGATTGCTAATAAAGTGGCTGGAATGGCGAACCCGAGCACAAGGAGATGAGAAATGAGGTGCGTTTTAGAAACTTTCCCCATCACACGGTGTACCATCTTCTGGGTTTCTCATGCATGTTTTCGATGTAGGAAGATGGCCTTGAACCTGGAGATTTGGGACCCATGCAATGGGAACCACACAGTATTACTTTAAAGGGTCTGCGTTTCTTCACCCAACCTCACCAAACCTCTCAGCCCCAAGAGGGTCCAGCCTTATGTCTCATCCAGCTGTGGGTCTACATATGGTCAATCCAGGTTGCATCACAGCCCCTGAATGAATTGTGTAAGAATTTCTCTCTCTTTCACTGTCTTTGTTTCATGGGTTTTTAAAAGTAATTTATTTTTATAATGGGGTTTAGCTGCTTTTCACTGATGTGTTTATGCCGCTTTACACCCACTTGACACACTAACAGAGAGATATCAATACATAGGTTTTAAGATTATTACTAGTCAGATATATTCTTTTGCGGTGAATAGGGCGTGTTGAGTCCAGTTCTCTGAGCAAGGAGTAGGTCTTGTCTATTACATATTGGGTTTATGGAACGGTATCTGAGCTCATTTGAAACCCTTGTTTTTTGTATCACCCCACCTCACCTTTCCCGTTTAGCAGCCATAGTGTGTTTTCTGCATGTGCGACTCTGTTCTGTTTTGTAATTCAGTTCAAGTGTAACGGTTTTTACATTCCCTCTATAACTGATACCTTATGAGAAGTGTCCTTTTCTGTGTGACTTATTTCACTTAGAATCGTCGTACCTAAATCCACTCATCATGCTGCTACTAGCCTTATGCCATTGATTTCATGGCTGAGTGATATTCCATTGTACATAAGGACCACAACTTCTTTATCCATTTTTCTCTTTCCTGGGATATTTAAGGTGGAATGAAGTGGAGGTCCTTGTCAACAGAGCAGCCCTAAACTTTGGGCTGCTTGTGTTTTGCTGATTTTTCATTTTCCCAATTTATACCCCGATGAGTGGAAGTGCCCTATGCTCTCTAAGCTGTGTTTTTTAGATATTTCAGGACTCACCGTACACTTCTCCAGAGTGCCTGTTGGCAATTTACATCCCGCCCATCAGTGTAGCAAGGCTCCCATTTCTCCATGGCCTGTCCTGCATTTCTGGTTTTGACACTTTTTTCAGCATGGCCCTTTGGACCGATGGGAAGCGAGACTTCTTTGTAGCGCTGATTTGCCTTTCCAGGTTGCTTGGTTGGCCAAAAAGGGCGTATGCGTTTTTTCCTGAATATATTCAGCAAAAAACGCATACGCCCTTTTTGGCCAAGGGCATCATTGTCACCGTTTTGCCGCTTTTCATGTGCTTTAAAGATGATTCGAATCTACCTCCTGAAATCTGTTTCCTGCAATTCTGCTTTGATTTCAAATCCTCTTCTGTGCCTTCCCTCAATATATTTGTGGACGAGAGTTATCATTTATAACTCTGCAGGTTTGTGAATTGCAGTGCCCTGAAGCTCCATTTTACAACTCGCTTTTTTGAGAGCTGGCCGTAAAAGCGCAGGATGGCTTCAGGCCCTGTTCTGGTTCCGGGGGGCAGGCTGAGCCTGTGGTTAATTCTTCTTCCTGATGGGAAAATAGAGTGACCTGTGCCTGTCCCAACACCAAGAGCTAGTCTCTCATTGGTTCCCCGTCTTCCCGTTCATCCTCAGGACAAATTGCAACCTGTACGGAACAGGAGGTTAAAGGTGCTGATGCTCCAAGTAGGGAGATTGCTAATAAAGTGGCTGGAATGGCGAACCCGAGCACAAGGAGATGAGAAATGAGGTGCGTTTTAGAAACTTTCCCCATCACACGGTGTACCATCTTCTGGGTTTCTCATGCATGTTTTCGATGTAGGAAGATGGCCTTGAACCTGGAGATTTGGGACCCATGCAATGGGACCACACAGTATTACTTTAAAGGGTCTGCGCTTCTTCACCCAACCTCACCAAACCTCTCAGCCCCAAGAGGGTCCAGCCTTATGTCTCATCCAGCTGTGGGTCTACATATGGTCAATCCAGGTTGCATCACAGCCCCTGAATGAATTGTGTAAGAATTTCTCTCTCTTTCACTGTCTTTGTTTCATGGGTTTTTAAAAGTAATTTATTTTTATAATGGGGTTTAGCTGCTTTTCACTGATGTGTTTATGCCGCTTTACACCCACTTGACACACTAACAGAGAGATATCAATACATAGGTTTTAAGATTATTACTAGTCAGATATATTCTTGTGCGGTGAATAGGGCGTGTTGAGTCCAGTTCTCTGAGCAAGGAGTAGGTCTTGTCTATTACATATTGGGTTTATGGAACGGTATCTGAGCTAATTTGAAACCCTTGTTTTTTGTATCACCCCACCTCACCTTTCCCGTTTAGCAGCCATAGTGTGTTTTCTGCATGTGCGACTCTGTTCTGTTTTGTAATTCAGTTCAAGTGTAACGGTTTTTACATTCCCTCTATAACTGATACCTTATGAGAAGTGTCGTTTTCTGTGTGACTTATTTCACTTAGAATCGTCGTACCTAAATCCACTCATCATGCTGCTACTAGCCTTATGCCATTGATTTCATGGCTGAGTGATATTCCATTGTACATAAGGACCACAACTTCTTTATCCATTTTTCTCTTTCCTGGGATATTTAAGGTGGAATGAAGTGGAGGTCCTTGTCAACAGAGCAGCCCTAAACTTTGGGCTGCTTGTGTTTTGCTGATTTTTCATTTTCCCAATTTATACCCCGATGAGTGGAAGTGCCCTATGCTCTCTAAGCTGTGTTTTTTAGATATTTCAGGACTCACCGTACACTTCTCCAGAGTGCCTGTTGGCAATTTACATCCCGCCCATCAGTGTAGCAAGGCTCCCATTTCTCCATGGCCTGTCCTGCATTTCTGGTTTTGACACTTTTTTCAGCATGGCCCTTTGGACTGATGGGAAGCGAGAATTCTTTGTAGCGCTGATTTGCCTTTCCAGGTTGCTTGGTTGGCCAAAAAGGGCGTATGCGTTTTTTCCTGAATATATTCAGCAAAAAACGCATACGCCCTTTTTGGCCAAGGGCATCATTGTCAACGTTTTGCCGCTTTTCATGTGCTTTAAAGACGATTCGAATCTACCTCCTGAAATCTGTTTCCTGCAATTCTGCCTTGATTTCAAATCCTCTTCTTTGCCTTCCCTCAATATATTTGTGGACGAGAGTTATCATTTATAACTCTGCAGGTTTGTGAATTGCAGTGCCCTGAAGCTCCATTTTACAAGTCGCTTTTTTGGGAACTGGCCGCAAAAGCGCAGGATGGCTTCAGGCCCTGTTCTGGTTCCGGGCGGCAGGCTGAGCCTGTGGTTAATTCTTCTTCCTGATGGGAAAATAGAGTGACCTGTGCCTGTCCCAACACCAAGAGCTAGTCTCTCATTGGTTCCCCGTCTTCCCGTTCATCCTCAGGAAAAATTGCAACCTGTACGGAACAGGAGGTTAAAGGTGCTGATGCTCCAAGTAGGGAGATTGCTAGTAAAGTGGCTGGAATGGCGAACCCGAGCACAAGGAGATGAGAAATGAGGTGCGTTTTAGAAACCTTTCCCCGTCACACGGTGTACCATCTTCTGGGTTTCTCATGCATGTTTTCGATGTAGGAAGATGCCCTTGAACCTGGAGATTTGGGACCCATGCGATGTGTACCACGCAGTATTACTTTAAAGGGTCTGCGTTTGCTCACCCAACCTCACCAAACCTCTCAGCCCCAAGAGTGTCCACCCTTATGTCTCATCCAGCTGTGGGTCTACATATGGTCAATCCAGGTTGCATCACAGCCCCTGAATGAATTGTGTAAGAATTTCTCTCTCTTTCACTGTCTTTGTTTCATGGGTTTTTAAAAGTAGTTTATTTTTATAATGGGGTTAGCTGCTTTTCACTGCTGTGTTTATGCCGCTTTACACCCACTTGACTCACTTACAGAGAGATATCAATACATAGGTTTTAAGATTATTACTAGTCAGATATATTCTTGTGCGGTGAATAGGGAGTGTTGAGTCCAGTTCTCTGAGCATGGAGTAGGTCTTGTCTATTACATATTGGGTTTATGGAACGGTATCTGAGCTAATTTGAAACCCTTGTTTTTTGTATCACCCCACCTCACCTTTCCCGTTTAGCAGCCATAGTGTGTTTTCTGCATGTGCGACTCTGTTCTGTTTTGTAATTCAGTTCAAGTGTAACGGTTTTTACATTCCCTCTATAACTGATACCTTATGAGAAGTGTCCTTTTCTGTGTGACTTATTTCACTTAGAATCGTCGTACCTAAATCCACTCATCATGCTGCTACTAGCCTTATGCCATTGATTTCATGGCTGAGTGATATTCCATTGTACATAAGGACCACAACTTCTTTATCCATTTTTCTCTTTCCTGGGATATTTAAGGTGGAATGAAGTGGAGGTCCGTGTCAACAGAGCAGCCCTAAACTTTGGGCTGCTTGTGTTTTGCTGATTTTTCAGTTTCCCAATTTATACCCTGATGAGTGGAAGTGCCCTATGCTCTCTTAGCTGTGTTTTTTAGATATTTCAGGACTCACCGTACACTTCTCCAGAGTGCCTGTTGGCAATTTACATCCCGCCCATCAGTGTAGCAAGGCTCCCATTTCTCCATGGCCTGTCCTGCATTTCTGGTTTTGACACTTTTTTCAGCATGGCCCTTTGGACCGATGGGAAGCGAGACTTCTTTGTAGCGCTGATTTGCCTTTCCAGGTTGCTTGGTTGGCCAAAAAGGGCGTATGCGTTTTTTCCTGAATATATTCAGCAAAAAACGCATACGCCCTTTTTGGCCAAGGGCATCATTGTCACCGTTTTGCCGCTTTTCATGTGCTTTAAAGATGATTCGAATCTACCTCCTGAAATCTGTTTCCTGCAATTCTGCCTTGATTTCAAATCCTCTTCTTTGCCTTCCCTCAATATATTTGTGGACGAGAGTTATCATTTATAACTCTGCAGGTTTGTGAATTGCAGTGCCCTGAAGCTCCATTTTACAACTCGCTTTTTTGAGAGCTGGCCGCAAAAGCGCATGATGGCTTCAGGCCCTGTTCTGGTTCCGGGGGGCAGGCTGAGCCTGTGGTTAATTCTTCTTCCTGATGGGAAAATAGAGTGACCTGTGCCTGTCCCAACACCAAGAGCTAGTCTCTCATTGGTTCCCCGTCTTCCCGTTCATCCTCAGGACAAATTGCAACCTGTACGGAACAGGAGGTTAAAGGTGCTGATGCTCCAAGTAGGGAGATTGCTAATAAAGTGGCTGGAATGGCGAACCCGAGCACAAGGAGATGAGAAATGAGGTGCGTTTTAGAAACTTTCCCCATCACACGGTGTACCATCTTCTGGGTTTCTCATGCATGTTTTCGATGTAGGAAGATGGCCTTGAACCTGGAGATTTGGGACCCATGCAATGGGAACCACACAGTATTACTTTAAAGGGTCTGCGTTTCTTCACCCAACCTCACCAAACCTCTCAGCCCCAAGAGGGTCCAGCCTTATGTCTCATCCAGCTGTGGGTCTACATATGGTCAATCCAGGTTGCATCACAGCCCCTGAATGAATTGTGTAAGAATTTCTCTCTCTTTCACTGTCTTTGTTTCATGGGTTTTTAAAAGTAATTTATTTTTATAATGGGGTTTAGCTGCTTTTCACTGATGTGTTTATGCCGCTTTACACCCACTTGACACACTAACAGAGAGATATCAATACATAGGTTTTAAGATTATTACTAGTCAGATATATTCTTTTGCGGTGAATAGGGCGTGTTGAGTCCAGTTCTCTGAGCAAGGAGTAGGTCTTGTCTATTACATATTGGGTTTATGGAACGGTATCTGAGCTCATTTGAAACCCTTGTTTTTTGTATCACCCCACCTCACCTTTCCCGTTTAGCAGCCATAGTGTGTTTTCTGCATGTGCGACTCTGTTCTGTTTTGTAATTCAGTTCAAGTGTAACGGTTTTTACATTCCCTCTATAACTGATACCTTATGAGAAGTGTCCTTTTCTGTGTGACTTATTTCACTTAGAATCGTCGTACCTAAATCCACTCATCATGCTGCTACTAGCCTTATGCCATTGATTTCATGGCTGAGTGATATTCCATTGTACATAAGGACCACAACTTCTTTATCCATTTTTCTCTTTCCTGGGATATTTAAGGTGGAATGAAGTGGAGGTCCTTGTCAACAGAGCAGCCCTAAACTTTGGGCTGCTTGTGTTTTGCTGATTTTTCATTTTCCCAATTTATACCCCGATGAGTGGAAGTGCCCTATGCTCTCTAAGCTGTGTTTTTTAGATATTTCAGGACTCACCGTACACTTCTCCAGAGTGCCTGTTGGCAATTTACATCCCGCCCATCAGTGTAGCAAGGCTCCCATTTCTCCATGGCCTGTCCTGCATTTCTGGTTTTGACACTTTTTTCAGCATGGCCCTTTGGACCGATGGGAAGCGAGACTTCTTTGTAGCGCTGATTTGCCTTTCCAGGTTGCTTGGTTGGCCAAAAAGGGCGTATGCGTTTTTTCCTGAATATATTCAGCAAAAAACGCATACGCCCTTTTTGGCCAAGGGCATCATTGTCACCGTTTTGCCGCTTTTCATGTGCTTTAAAGATGATTCGAATCTACCTCCTGAAATCTGTTTCCTGCAATTCTGCTTTGATTTCAAATCCTCTTCTGTGCCTTCCCTCAATATATTTGTGGACGAGAGTTATCATTTATAACTCTGCAGGTTTGTGAATTGCAGTGCCCTGAAGCTCCATTTTACAACTCGCTTTTTTGAGAGCTGGCCGTAAAAGCGCAGGATGGCTTCAGGCCCTGTTCTGGTTCCGGGGGGCAGGCTGAGCCTGTGGTTAATTCTTCTTCCTGATGGGAAAATAGAGTGACCTGTGCCTGTCCCAACACCAAGAGCTAGTCTCTCATTGGTTCCCCGTCTTCCCGTTCATCCTCAGGACAAATTGCAACCTGTACGGAACAGGAGGTTAAAGGTGCTGATGCTCCAAGTAGGGAGATTGCTAATAAAGTGGCTGGAATGGCGAACCCGAGCACAAGGAGATGAGAAATGAGGTGCGTTTTAGAAACTTTCCCCATCACACGGTGTACCATCTTCTGGGTTTCTCATGCATGTTTTCGATGTAGGAAGATGGCCTTGAACCTGGAGATTTGGGACCCATGCAATGGGAACCACACAGTATTACTTTAAAGGGTCTGCGTTTCTTCACCCAACCTCTCCAAACCTCTCAGCCCCAAGAGTGTCCACCCTTATGTCTCATCCAGCTGTGGGTCTACATATGGTCAATCCAGGTTGCATCACAACCCCTGAATGAATTGTGTAAGAATTTCTCTCTCTTTCACTGTCTTTGTTTCATGGGTTTTTAAAAGTAATTTATTTTTATAATGGGGTTTAGCTGCTTTTCACTGCTGTGTTTATGCCGCTTTACACCCACTTGACTCACTTACAGAGAGATATCAATACATAGGTTTTAAGAATATTACTAGTCAGATATATTCTTGTGCGGTGAATAGGGCGTGTTGAGTCCAGTTCTCTGAGCAAGGAGTAGGTCTTGTCTATTACATATTGGGTTTATGGAACGGTATCTGAGCTAATTTGAAACCCTTGTTTTATGTATCACCCCACCTCACCTTTCCCGTTTACAGCCATAGTGTGTTTTCTGCATGTGCGACTCTGTTCTGTTTTGTAATTCAGTTCAAGTGTAACGGTTTTTACATTCCCTCTATAAGTGATACCTTATGAGAAGTGTCCTTTTCTGTGTGACTTATTTCACTTAGAATCGTCGTACCTAAATCCACTCATCATGCTGCTACTAGCCTTATGCCATTGATTTCATGGCTGAGTGATATTCGATTGTACATAAGGACCACAACTTCTTTATCCATTTTTCTCTTTCCTGGGATATTTAAGGTGGAATGAAGTGGAGGTCCTTGTCAACAGAGCAGCCCTAAATTTTGGGCTGCTTGTGTTTTGCTGATTTTTCATTTTCCCAATTTATACCCCGATGAGTGGAAGTGCCCTATGCTCTCTAAGCTGTGTTTTTTAGATATTTCAGGACTCACCGTACACTTCTCCAGAGTGCCTGTTGGCAATTTACATCCCGCCCATCAGTGTAGCAAGGCTCCCATTTCTCCATGGCCTGTCCTGCATTTCTGGTTTTGACACTTTTTTCAGCATGGCCCTTTGGACCGATGGGAAGCGAGAATTCTTTGTAGCGCTGATTTGCCTTTCCAGGTTGCTTGGTTGGCCAAAAAGGGCGTATGCGTTTTTTCCTGAATATATTCAGCAAAAAACGCATACGCCCTTTTTGGCCAAGGGCATCATTGTCAACGTTTTGCCGCTTTTCATGTGCTTTAAAGACGATTCGAATCTACCTCCTGAAATCTGTTTCCTGCAATTCTGACTTGATTTCAAATCCTCTTCTTTGCCTTCCCTCAATATATTTGTGGACGAGAGTTATCATTTATAACTCTGCAGGTTTGTGAATTGCAGTGCCCTGAAGCTCCATTTTACAACTCGCTTTTTTGGGAACTGGCCGCAAAAGCGCAGGATGGCTTCAGGCCCTGTTCTGGTTCCGGGCGGCAGGCTGAGCCTGTGGTTAATTCTTCTTCCTGATGGGAAAATAGAGTGACCTGTTCCTGTCCCAACACCAAGAGCTAGTCTCTCATTGGTTCCCCGTCTTCCCGTTCATCCTCAGGAAAAATTGCAACCTGTACGGAACAGGAGGTTAAAGGTGCTGATGCTCCAAGTAGGGAGATTGCTAGTAAAGTGGCTGGAATGGCTAACCCGAGCACAAGGAGATGAGAAATGAGGTGCGTTTTAGCAACCTTTCCCCGTCACACGGTGTACCATCTTCTGGGTTTCTCATGCATGTTTTCGATGTAGGAAGATGCCCTTGAACCTGGAGATTTGGGACCCATGCGATGGGTACCACGCAGTATTACTTTAAAGGGTCTGCGTTTGCTCACCCAACCTCACCAAACCTCTCAGCCCCAAGAGTGTCCACCCTTATGTCTCATCCAGCTGTGGGTCTACATATGGTCAATCCAGGTTGCATCACAGCCCCTGAATGAATTGTGTAAGAATTTCTCTCTCTTTCACTGTCTTTGTTTCATGGGTTTTTAAAAGTAGTTTATTTTTATAATGGGGTTAGCTGCTTTTCACTGCTGTGTTTATGCCGCTTTACACCCACTTGACTCACTTACAGAGAGATATCAATACATAGGTTTTAAGATTATTACTAGTCAGATATATTCTTGTGCGGTGAATAGGGAGTGTTGAGTCCAGTTCTCTGAGCAAGGAGTAGGTCTTGTCTATTACATATTGGGTTTATGGAACGGTATCTGAGCTAATTTGAAACCCTTGTTTTATGTATCACCCCACCTCACCTTTCCCGTTTAGCATCCATAGTGTGTTTCTGCATGTGCGACTCTGTTCTGTTTTGTAATTCAGTTCAAGTGTAACGGTTTTTACATTCCCTCTATAACTGATACCTTATGAGAAGTGTCCTTTTCTGTGTGACTTATTTCACTTAGAATCGTCGTACCTAAATCCACTCATCATCCTGCTACTAGCCTTATGCCATTGATTTCATGGCTGAGTGATATTCCATTGTACATAAGGACCACAACTTCTTTATCCATTTTTCTCTTTCCTGGGATATTTAAGGTGGAATGAAGTGGAGGTCCTTGTCAACAGAGCAGCCCTAAACTTTGGGCTGCTTGTGTTTTGCTGATTTTTCATTTTCCCAATTTATACCCCGATGAGTGGAAGTGCCCTATGCTCTCTAAGCTGTGTTTTTTAGATATTTCAGGACTCACCGTACACTTCTCCAGAGTGCCTGTTGGCAATTTACATCCCGCCCATCAGTGTAGCAAGGCTCCCATTTCTCCATGGCCTGTCCTGCATTTCTGGTTTTGACACTTTTTTCAGCATGGCCCTTTTGACCGATGGGAAGCGAGACTTCTTTGTAGCGCTGATTTGCCTTTCCAGGTTGCTTGGTTGGACAAAAAGGGCGTATGCGTTTTTTCCTGAATATATTCAGGAAAAAACGTATACGCCCTTTGTGACCAAGGGCATCATTGTCAACGTTTTGCCGCTTTTCATGTGCTTTAAAGATGATTCGAATCTACCTCCTGAAATCTGTTTCCTGCAATTCTGCCTTGATTTCAAATCCTCTTCTTTGCCTTCCCTCAAAATATTTGTGGACGAGAGTTATCATTTATAACTCTGCAGGTTTTTGAATTGCAGTGCCCTGAAGCTCCATTTTACAACTCGCTTTTTTGGGAACTGGCCGCAAAACCGCAGGATGGCTTCAGGCCCTGTTCTGGTTCCGGGGGGCAGGCTGAGCCTGTGGTTAATTCTTCTTCCTGATGGGAAAATACAGTGACCTGTGCCCGTCCCAACACCAAGAGCTCGTCTCTCATTGGTTCCCCATCTTCCCGTTCATCCTCAGGAAAAATTGCAACCTGTACGGAACAGGAGGTTAAAGGTGCTGATGCTCCAAGTAGGGAGATTGCTAGTAAAGTGGCTGGAATGGCGAACCCGAGCACAAGGAGATGATAAATGAGGTGCGTTTCAGAAACCTTTCCCCATCACACGGTGTACCATCTTCTGGGTTTCTCATGCATGTTTTCGATGTAGGAAGATGCCCTTGAACCTGGAGATTTGGGACCCATGCGATGGGTACCACGCAGTATTACTTTAAAGGGTCTGCGTTTGCTCACCCAACCTCACCAAACCTCTCAGCCCCAAGGGTGTCCACCCTTATGTCTCATCCAGCTGTGGGTCTACATATGGTCAATCCAGGTTGCATCACAGCCCCTGAATGAATTGTGTAAGAATTTCTCTCTCTTTCACTGTCTTTGTTTCATGGGTTTTTAAAAGTAATTTATTTTTATAATGGGGTTAGCTGCTTTTCACTGCTGTGTTTATGCCGCTTTACACCCACTTGACTCACTTACAGAGAGATATCAATACATAGGTTTTAAGATTATTACTAGTCAGATATATTCTTGTGCGGTGAATAGGGCGTGTTGAGTCCAGTTCTCTGAGCAAGGAGTAGGTCTTGTCTATTACATATTGGGTTTATGGAACGGTATCTGAGCTAATTTGAAACCCTTGTTTTTTGTATCACCCCACCTCACCTTTCCCGTTTAGCAGCCATAGTGTGTTTTCTGCATGTGCGACTCTGTTCTCTTTTGTAATTCAGTTCAAGTGTAACCGTTTTTACATTCCCTCTATAACTGATACCTTATGAGAAGTGTCCTTTTCTGTGTGACTTATTTCACTTAGAATCGTCGTACCTAAATCCACTCATCATGCTGCTACTAGCCTTATGCCATTGATTTCATGGCTGAGTGATATTCCATTGTACGTAAGGACCACAGCTTCTTTATCCATTTTTCTCTTTCCTGGGATATTTAAGGTGGAATGAAGTGGAGGTCCTTGTCAACAGAGCAGCCCTAAACTTTGGGCTGCTTGTGTTTTGCTGATTTTTCATTTTCCCAATTTATACCCCGATGAGTGGAAGTGCCCTATGCTCTCTAAGCTGTGTTTTTTAGATATTTCAGGACTCACCGTACACTTCTCCAGAGTGCCTGTTGGCAATTTACATCCCGCCAATCAGTGTAGCAAGGCTCCCATTTCTCCATGGCCTGTCCTGCATTTCTGGTTTTGACACTTTTTTCAGCATGGCCTTTTTGACCGATGGGAAGCGAGACTTCTTTGTAGCGCTGATTTGCCTTTCCAGGTTGCTTGGTTGGCCAAAAAGGGCGTATGCGTTTTTTCCTGAATATATTCAGGAAAAAACGCATACGCCCTTTTTGGCCAAGGGCATCATTGTCAACGTTTTGCCGCTTTTCATGTGCTTTAAAGACGATTCGAATCTACCTCCTGAATTCTGTTTCCTGCAATTCTGCCTTGATTTCAAATCCTCTTCTTTGCCTTCCCTCAATATATTTGTGGACGAGAGTTATCATTTACAACTCTGCAGGTTTGTGAATTGCAGTGTCCTGAAGCTCCATTTTACAACTCGCTTTTTTGGGAACTGGCCGCAAAAGCACAGGATGGCTTCAGGCCCTGTTCTGGTTCCGGGGGGCAGGCTGAGCCTGTGGTTAATTCTTCTTCCTGATGGGAAAATAGAGTGACCTGTGCCTGTCCCAACACCAAGAGCTAGTCTCTCATTGGTTCCCCGTCTTCCCGTTCATCCTCAGGACAAATTGCAACCTGTACGGAACAGGAGGTTAAAGGTGCTGATGCTCCAAGTAGGGAGATTGCTAGTAAAGTGGCTGGATTGGCGAACCCAAGCACAAGGAGATGAGAAATGAGGTGCATTTTAGAAACCTTTCCCCATCACACGGTGTACCATCTTCTGGGTTTCTCATGCATGTTTTCGATGTAGGAAGATGTCCTTGAACCTGGAGATTTGGGACCCATGCAATGGGAACCACACAGTATTACTTTAAAGGGTCTGCGTTTCTTCACCCAACCTCACCAAACCTCTCAGCCCCAAGAGTGTCCACCCTATGTCTCATCCAGCTGTGGGTCTACATATGGTCAATCCAGGTTGCATCACAGCCCCTGAATGAATTGTGTAAGAATTTCTCTCTCTTTCACTGTCTTTGTTTCATGGGTTTTTAAAAGTAATTTATTTTTATAATGGGGTTTAGCTGCTTTTCACTGATGTGTTTATGCCGCTTTACACCCACTTGACACACTAACAGAGAGATATCAATACATAGGTTTTAAGATTATTACTAGTCAGATATATTCTTGTGCGGTGAATAGGGCGTGTTGAGTCCAGTTCTCTGAGCAAGGAGTAGGTCTTGTCTATTACATATTGGGTTTATGGAACGGTATCTGAGCTAATTTGAAACCCTTGTTTTATGTATCACCCCACCTCACCTTTCCCGTTTAGCAGCCATAGTGTGTTTTCTGCATGTGCGACTCTGTTCTGTTTTGTAATTCAGTTCAAGTGTAACGGTTTTTACCTTCCCTCTATAAGTGATACCTTATGAGAAGTGTCCTTTTCTGTGTGACTTATTTCACTTAGAATCGTCGTACCTAAATCCACTCATCATGCTGCTACTAGCCTTATGCCATTGATTTCATGGCTGAGTGATATTCCATTGTACATAAGGACCACAACTTCTTTATCCATTTTTCTCTTTCCTGGGATATTTAAGGTGGAATGAAGTGGAGGTCCTTGTCAACAGAGCAGCCCTAAACTTTGGGCTGCTTGTGTTTTGCTGATTTTTCATTTTCCCAATTTATACCCCGATGAGTGGAAGTGCCCTATGCTCTCTAAGCTGTGTTTTTTAGATATTTCAGGACTCACCGTACACTTCTCCAGAGTGCCTGTTGGCAATTTACATCCCGCCCATCAGTGTAGCAAGGCTCCCATTTCTCCATGGCCTGTCCTGCATTTCTGGTTTTGACACTTTTTTCAGCATGGCCCTTTTGACCGATGGGAAGCGAGACTTCTTTGTAGCGCTGATTTGCCTTTCCAGGTTGCTTGGTTGGCCAAAAAGGGCGTATGCGTTTTTTCCTGAATATATTCAGGAAAAAACGCATACGCCCTTTTTGGCCAAGGGCATCATTGTCAACGTTTTGCCGCTTTTCATGTGCTTTAAAGACGATTCGAATCTACCTCCTGAAATCTGTTTCCTGCAATTCTGCCTTGATTTCAAATCCTCTTCTTTGCCTTCCCTCAATATATTTGTGGACGAGAGTTATCATTTATAACTCTGCAGGTTTGTGAATTGCAGTGCCCTGAAGCTCCATTTTACAACTCGCTTTTTTGGGAACTGGCCGCAAAAGCACAGGATGGCTTCAGGCCCTGTTCTGGTTCCGGGGGGCAGGCTGAGCCTGTGGTTAATTCTTCTTCCTGATGGGAAAATAGAGTGACCTGTGCCTGTCCCAACACCAAGAGCTAGTCTCTCATTGGTTCCCCGTCTTCCCGTTCATCCTCAGGACAAATTGCAACCTGTACGGAACAGGAGGTTAAAGGTGCTGATGGTCCAAGTAGGGAGATTGCTAGTAAAGTGGCTGGAATGGCGAACCCGAGCACAAGGAGATGATAAATGAGGTGCGTTTTAGAAACCTTTCCCCATCACACGGTGTACCATCTTCTGGGTTTCTCATGCATGTTTTCGATGTAGGAAGATGCCCTTGAACCTGGAGATTTGGGACCCATGCGATGGGTACCACGCAGTATTACTTTAAAGGGTCTGCGTTTGCTCACCCAACCTCACCAAACCTCTCAGCCCCAAGAGTGTCCACCCTTATGTCTCATCCAGCTGTGGGTCTACATATGGTCAATCCAGGTTGCATCACAGCCCCTGAATGAATTGTGTAAGAATTTCTCTCTCTTTCACTGTCTTTGTTTCATGGGTTTTTAAAAGTAGTTTATTTTTATAATGGGGTTAGCTGCTTTTCACTGCTGTGTTTATGCCGCTTTACACCCACTTGACTCACTTACAGAGAGATATCAATACATAGGTTTTAATATTATTACTAGTCAGATATATTCTTGTGCGGTGAATAGGGAGTGTTGAGTCCAGTTCTCTGAGCAAGGAGTAGGTCTTGTCTATTACATATTGGGTTTATGGAACGGTATCTGAGCTAATTTGAAACCCTTGTTTTATGTATCACCCCACCTCACCTTTCCCGTTTAGCATCCATAGTGTGTTTCTGCATGTGCGACTCTGTTCTGTTTTGTAATTCAGTTCAAGTGTAACGGTTTTTACATTCCCTCTATAACTGATACCTTATGAGAAGTGTCCTTTTCTGTGTGACTTATTTCACTTAGAATCGTCGTACCTAAATCCACTCATCATCCTGCTACTAGCCTTATGCCATTGATTTCATGGCTGAGTGATATTCCATTGTACATAAGGACCACAACTTCTTTATCCATTTTTCTCTTTCCTGGGATATTTAAGGTGGAATGAAGTGGAGGTCCTTGTCAACAGAGCAGCCCTAAACTTTGGGCTGCTTGTGTTTTGCTGATTTTTCATTTTCCCAATTTATACCCCGATGAGTGGAAGTGCCCTATGCTCTCTAAGCTGTGTTTTTTAGATATTTCAGGACTCACCGTACACTTCTCCAGAGTGCCTGTTGGCAATTTACATCCCGCCCATCAGTGTAGCAAGGCTCCCATTTCTCCATGGCCTGTCCTGCATTTCTGGTTTTGACACTTTTTTCAGCATGGCCCTTTTGACCGATGGGAAGCGAGACTTCTTTGTAGCGCTGATTTGCCTTTCCAGGTTGCTTGGTTGGACAAAAAGGGCGTATGCGTTTTTTCCTGAATATATTCAGGAAAAAACGTATACGCCCTTTGTGACCAAGGGCATCATTGTCAACGTTTTGCCGCTTTTCATGTGCTTTAAAGATGATTCGAATCTACCTCCTGAAATCTGTTTCCTGCAATTCTGCCTTGATTTCAAATCCTCTTCTTTGCCTTCCCTCAAAATATTTGTGGACGAGAGTTATCATTTATAACTCTGCAGGTTTTTGAATTGCAGTGCCCTGAAGCTCCATTTTACAACTCGCTTTTTTGGGAACTGGCCGCAAAACCGCAGGATGGCTTCAGGCCCTGTTCTGGTTCCGGGGGGCAGGCTGAGCCTGTGGTTAATTCTTCTTCCTGATGGGAAAATACAGTGACCTGTGCCCGTCCCAACACCAAGAGCTCGTCTCTCATTGGTTCCCCATCTTCCCGTTCATCCTCAGGAAAAATTGCAACCTGTACGGAACAGGAGGTTAAAGGTGCTGATGCTCCAAGTAGGGAGATTGCTAGTAAAGTGGCTGGAATGGCGAACCCGAGCACAAGGAGATGATAAATGAGGTGCGTTTCAGAAACCTTTCCCCATCACACGGTGTACCATCTTCTGGGTTTCTCATGCATGTTTTCGATGTAGGAAGATGCCCTTGAACCTGGAGATTTGGGACCCATGCGATGGGTACCACGCAGTATTACTTTAAAGGGTCTGCGTTTGCTCACCCAACCTCACCAAACCTCTCAGCCCCAAGGGTGTCCACCCTTATGTCTCATCCAGCTGTGGGTCTACATATGGTCAATCCAGGTTGCATCACAGCCCCTGAATGAATTGTGTAAGAATTTCTCTCTCTTTCACTGTCTTTGTTTCATGGGTTTTTAAAAGTAATTTATTTTTATAATGGGGTTAGCTGCTTTTCACTGCTGTGTTTATGCCG
The DNA here is from genome assembly GCF_965194825.1 of Balaenoptera physalus. Lineage (NCBI taxonomy): Eukaryota > Metazoa > Chordata > Mammalia > Artiodactyla > Balaenopteridae > Balaenoptera > Balaenoptera physalus. The sequence goes on along the minus strand of NW_028126544.1, from coordinate 6,211 downwards.
CTTTACACCCACTTGACTCACTTACAGAGAGATATCAATACATAGGTTTTAAGATTATTACTAGTCAGATATATTCTTGTGCGGTGAATAGGGCGTGTTGAGTCCAGTTCTCTGAGCAAGGAGTAGGTCTTGTCTATTACATATTGGGTTTATGGAACGGTATCTGAGCTAATTTGAAACCCTTGTTTTTTGTATCACCCCACCTCACCTTTCCCGTTTAGCAGCCATAGTGTGTTTTCTGCATGTGCGACTCTGTTCTCTTTTGTAATTCAGTTCAAGTGTAACCGTTTTTACATTCCCTCTATAACTGATACCTTATGAGAAGTGTCCTTTTCTGTGTGACTTATTTCACTTAGAATCGTCGTACCTAAATCCACTCATCATGCTGCTACTAGCCTTATACCATTGATTTCATGGCTGAGTGATATTCCATTGTACATAAGGACCACAACTTCTTTATCAATTTGTCTCTTTCCTGGGATATTTAAGGTGGAATGAAGTGGAGGTCCTTGTCAACAGAGCAGCCCTAAACTTTGGGCTGCTTGTGTTTTGCTGATTTTTCATTTTCCCAATTTATACCCCGATGAGTGGAAGTGCCCTATGCTCTCTAAGCTGTGTTTTTTAGATATTTCAGGACTCACCGTACACTTCTCCAGAGTGCCTGTTGGCAATTTACATCCCGCCAATCAGTGTAGCAAGGCTCCCATTTCTCCATGGCCTGTCCTGCATTTCTGGTTTTGACACTTTTTTCAGCATGGCCTTTTTGACCGATGGGAAGCGAGACTTCTTTGTAGCGCTGATTTGCCTTTCCAGGTTGCTTGGTTGGCCAAAAAGGGCGTATGCGTTTTTTCCTGAATATATTCAGGAAAAAACGCATACGCCCTTTTTGGCCAAGGGCATCATTGTCAACGTTTTGCCGCTTTTCATGTGCTTTAAAGACGATTCGAATCTACCTCCTGAATTCTGTTTCCTGCAATTCTGCCTTGATTTCAAATCCTCTTCTTTGCCTTCCCTCAATATATTTGTGGACGAGAGTTATCATTTACAACTCTGCAGGTTTGTGAATTGCAGTGTCCTGAAGCTCCATTTTACAACTCGCTTTTTTGGGAACTGGCCGCAAAAGCACAGGATGGCTTCAGGCCCTGTTCTGGTTCCGGGGGGCAGGCTGAGCCTGTGGTTAATTCTTCTTCCTGATGGGAAAATAGAGTGACCTGTGCCTGTCCCAACACCAAGAGCTAGTCTCTCATTGGTTCCCCGTCTTCCCGTTCATCCTCAGGACAAATTGCAACCTGTACGGAACAGGAGGTTAAAGGTGCTGATGCTCCAAGTAGGGAGATTGCTAGTAAAGTGGCTGGAATGGCGAACCCAAGCACAAGGAGATGAGAAATGAGGTGCATTTTAGAAACCTTTCCCCATCACACGGTGTACCATCTTCTGGGTTTCTCATGCATGTTTTCGATGTAGGAAGATGTCCTTGAACCTGGAGATTTGGGACCCATGCAATGGGAACCACACAGTATTACTTTAAAGGGTCTGCGTTTCTTCACCCAACCTCACCAAACCTCTCAGCCCCAAGAGTGTCCACCCTATGTCTCATCCAGCTGTGGGTCTACATATGGTCAATCCAGGTTGCATCACAGCCCCTGAATGAATTGTGTAAGAATTTCTCTCTCTTTCACTGTCTTTGTTTCATGGGTTTTTAAAAGTAATTTATTTTTATAATGGGGTTTAGCTGCTTTTCACTGATGTGTTTATGCCGCTTTACACCCACTTGACACACTAACAGAGAGATATCAATACATAGGTTTTAAGATTATTACTAGTCAGATATATTCTTGTGCGGTGAATAAGGCGTGTTGAGTCCAGTTCTCTGAGCAAGGAGTAGGTCTTGTCTATTACATATTGGGTTTATGGAACGGTATCTGAGCTAATTTGAAACCCTTGTTTTATGTATCACCCCACCTCACCTTTCCCGTTTAGCAGCCATAGTGTGTTTTCTGCATGTGCGACTCTGTTCTGTTTTGTAATTCAGTTCAAGTGTAACGGTTTTTACCTTCCCTCTATAAGTGATACCTTATGAGAAGTGTCCTTTTCTGTGTGACTTATTTCACTTAGAATCGTCGTACCTAAATCCACTCATCATGCTGCTACTAGCCTTATGCCATTGATTTCATGGCTGAGTGATATTCCATTGTACATAAGGACCACAACTTCTTTATCCATTTTTCTCTTTCCTGGGATATTTAAGGTGGAATGAAGTGGAGGTCCTTGTCAACAGAGCAGCCCTAAACTTTGGGCTGCTTGTGTTTTGCTGATTTTTCATTTTCCCAATTTATACCCCGATGAGTGGAAGTGCCCTATGCTCTCTAAGCTGTGTTTTTTAGATATTTCAGGACTCACCGTACACTTCTCCAGAGTGCCTGTTGGCAATTTACATCCCGCCCATCAGTGTAGCAAGGCTCCCATTTCTCCATGGCCTGTCCTGCATTTCTGGTTTTGACACTTTTTTCAGCATGGCCCTTTTGACCGATGGGAAGCGAGACTTCTTTGTAGCGCTGATTTGCCTTTCCAGGTTGCTTGGTTGGCCAAAAAGGGCGTATGCGTTTTTTCCTGAATATATTCAGGAAAAAACGCATACGCCCTTTTTGGCCAAGGGCATCATTGTCAACGTTTTGCCGCTTTTCATGTGCTTTAAAGACGATTCGAATCTACCTCCTGAAATCTGTTTCCTGCAATTCTGCCTTGATTTCAAATCCTCTTCTTTGCCTTCCCTCAATATATTTGTGGACGAGAGTTATCATTTATAACTCTGCAGGTTTGTGAATTGCAGTGCCCTGAAGCTCCATTTTACAACTCGCTTTTTTGGGAACTGGCCGCAAAAGCACAGGATGGCTTCAGGCCCTGTTCTGGTTCCGGGGGGCAGGCTGAGCCTGTGGTTAATTCTTCTTCCTGATGGGAAAATAGAGTGACCTGTGCCTGTCCCAACACCAAGAGCTAGTCTCTCATTGGTTCCCCGTCTTCCCGTTCATCCTCAGGACAAATTGCAACCTGTACGGAACAGGAGGTTAAAGGTGCTGATGGTCCAAGTAGGGAGATTGCTAGTAAAGTGGCTGGAATGGCGAACCCGAGCACAAGGAGATGATAAATGAGGTGCGTTTTAGAAACCTTTCCCCATCACACGGTGTACCATCTTCTGGGTTTCTCATGCATGTTTTCGATGTAGGAAGATGCCCTTGAACCTGGAGATTTGGGACCCATGCGATGGGTACCACGCAGTATTACTTTAAAGGGTCTGCGTTTGCTCACCCAAACTCACCAAACCTCTCAGCCCCAAGAGTGTCCACCCTTATGTCTCATCCAGCTGTGGGTCTACATATGGTCAATCCAGGTTGCATCACAGCCCCTGAATGAATTGTGTAAGAATTTCTCTCTCTTTCACTGTCTTTGTTTCATGGGTTTTTAAAAGTAGTTTATTTTTATAATGGGGTTAGCTGCTTTTCACTGCTGTGTTTATGCCGCTTTACACCCACTTGACTCACTTACAGAGAGATATCAATACATAGGTTTTAAGATTATTACTAGTCAGATATATTCTTGTGCGGTGAATAGGGAGTGTTGAGTCCAGTTCTCTGAGCAAGGAGTAGGTCTTGTCTATTACATATTGGGTTTATGGAACGGTATCTGAGCTAATTTGAAACCCTTGTTTTATGTATCACCCCACCTCACCTTTCCCGTTTAGCATCCATAGTGTGTTTCTGCATGTGCGACTCTGTTCTGTTTTGTAATTCAGTTCAAGTGTAACGGTTTTTACATTCCCTCTATAACTGATACCTTATGAGAAGTGTCCTTTTCTGTGTGACTTATTTCACTTAGAATCGTCGTACCTAAATCCACTCATCATCCTGCTACTAGCCTTATGCCATTGATTTCATGGCTGAGTGATATTCCATTGTACATAAGGACCACAACTTCTTTATCCATTTTTCTCTTTCCTGGGATATTTAAGGTGGAATGAAGTGGAGGTCCTTGTCAACAGAGCAGCCCTAAACTTTGGGCTGCTTGTGTTTTGCTGATTTTTCATTTTCCCAATTTATACCCCGATGAGTGGAAGTGCCCTATGCTCTCTAAGCTGTGTTTTTTAGATATTTCAGGACTCACCGTACACTTCTCCAGAGTGCCTGTTGGCAATTTACATCCCGCCCATCAGTGTAGCAAGGCTCCCATTTCTCCATGGCCTGTCCTGCATTTCTGGTTTTGACACTTTTTTCAGCATGGCCCTTTTGACCGATGGGAAGCGAGACTTCTTTGTAGCGCTGATTTGCCTTTCCAGGTTGCTTGGTTGGACAAAAAGGGCGTATGCGTTTTTTCCTGAATATATTCAGGAAAAAACGTATACGCCCTTTGTGACCAAGGGCATCATTGTCAACGTTTTGCCGCTTTTCATGTGCTTTAAAGATGATTCGAATCTACCTCCTGAAATCTGTTTCCTGCAATTCTGCCTTGATTTCAAATCCTCTTCTTTGCCTTCCCTCAAAATATTTGTGGACGAGAGTTATCATTTATAACTCTGCAGGTTTTTGAATTGCAGTGCCCTGAAGCTCCATTTTACAACTCGCTTTTTTGGGAACTGGCCGCAAAACCGCAGGATGGCTTCAGGCCCTGTTCTGGTTCCGGGGGGCAGGCTGAGCCTGTGGTTAATTCTTCTTCCTGATGGGAAAATACAGTGACCTGTGCCCGTCCCAACACCAAGAGCTCGTCTGTCATTGGTTCCCCATCTTCCCGTTCATCCTCAGGAAAAATTGCAACCTGTACGGAACAGGAGGTTAAAGGTGCTGATGCTCCAAGTAGGGAGATTGCTAGTAAAGTGGCTGGAATGGCGAACCCGAGCACAAGGAGATGATAAATGAGGTGCGTTTCAGAAACCTTTCCCCATCACACGGTGTACCATCTTCTGGGTTTCTCATGCATGTTTTCGATGTAGGAAGATGCCCTTGAACCTGGAGATTTGGGACCCATGCGATGGGTACCACGCAGTATTACTTTAAAGGGTCTGCGTTTGCTCACCCAACCTCACCAAACCTCTCAGCCCCAAGGGTGTCCACCCTTATGTCTCATCCAGCTGTGGGTCTACATATGGTCAATCCAGGTTGCATCACAGCCCCTGAATGAATTGTGTAAGAATTTCTCTCTCTTTCACTGTCTTTGTTTCATGGGTTTTTAAAAGTAATTTATTTTTATAATGGGGTTAGCTGCTTTTCACTGCTGTGTTTATGCCGCTTTACACCCACTTGACTCACTTACAGAGAGATATCAATACATAGGTTTTAAGATTATTACTAGTCAGATATATTCTTGTGCGGTGAATAGGGCGTGTTGAGTCCAGTTCTCTGAGCAAGGAGTAGGTCTTGTCTATTACATATTGGGTTTATGGAACGGTATCTGAGCTAATTTGAAACCCTTGTTTTTTGTATCACCCCACCTCACCTTTCCCGTTTAGCAGCCATAGTGTGTTTTCTGCATGTGCGACTCTGTTCTCTTTTGTAATTCAGTTCAAGTGTAACCGTTTTTACATTCCCTCTATAACTGATACCTTATGAGAAGTGTCCTTTTCTGTGTGACTTATTTCACTTAGAATCGTCGTACCTAAATCCACTCATCATGCTGCTACTAGCCTTATACCATTGATTTCATGGCTGAGTGATATTCCATTGTACATAAGGACCACAACTTCTTTATCAATTTGTCTCTTTCCTGGGATATTTAAGGTGGAATGAAGTGGAGGTCCTTGTCAACAGAGCAGCCCTAAACTTTGGGCTGCTTGTGTTTTGCTGATTTTTCATTTTCCCAATTTATACCCCGATGAGTGGAAGTGCCCTATGCTCTCTAAGCTGTGTTTTTTAGATATTTCAGGACTCACCGTACACTTCTCCAGAGTGCCTGTTGGCAATTTACATCCCGCCAATCAGTGTAGCAAGGCTCCCATTTCTCCATGGCCTGTCCTGCATTTCTGGTTTTGACACTTTTTTCAGCATGGCCTTTTTGACCGATGGGAAGCGAGACTTCTTTGTAGCGCTGATTTGCCTTTCCAGGTTGCTTGGTTGGCCAAAAAGGGCGTATGCGTTTTTTCCTGAATATATTCAGGAAAAAACGCATACGCCCTTTTTGGCCAAGGGCATCATTGTCAACGTTTTGCCGCTTTTCATGTGCTTTA